>NC_080609.1:8284858-9619358 GCF_027887145.1 Ammospiza caudacuta | reverse complement strand
ATAAAAGATGAGCTGGGGTGGAGGGCTGCCTCGTGTGGCTCCTGCTGAGGGTGGTGGTGTGGGCACTGTGGTGCTTCCATCCTGTCCTGGTAATAGGATTAAAAGTTACTGGCTGTTCTTGATGATAAACATGTCTGCAGGCTGTTCCAGCCACAGACCTGAGAGGAGCATTTTTGGGCAAAATCAAATGAGAGAGGATAGTTTACATTAATTGGATGGTGTTTAAACCACCTGGGAAGTGAGACTCTGGGATCCTTGTGCTGTGCCACCCCAGGGCACCAGGGTGTGTGTGGCTATGTGAGTCCTCTGTGTGTGTTGGAGAGTGGCTTTTTCATAGAAAGAACTTAAAACATCACATATTGGCCAGCACTGTGATGTGGGAGCTGGCCCAGGTTGAGGGAGGAGAGGTTCCTTCTGGGTGGGGCAGGAATAATGCAGCAACAAAAGAAAATGCATGTGGTAAATGTGAGTGTGGGTGCTGTAGAGTCACAGTGTGACCCACAAGCTGCTGTAACAAAAGGAATTTGAGTTAAGGAATCAGATGCTTTTCCTGGCTGGGTTTCCCAGCCTCAGTTTCCCTGAGGCACTGATGTCTGTGCCAGGGGCTGTGCCTCTGTGCTGGCCCACACAATGATCCTGGTTCTGTGGGTCAGTTCAGGCTGTGGCTGTTCTGAGAACCTTTTACTTTACTCTCTACCCATAGTCTCTGGTTTCTGTAATCTCGTATTTGGGGCATCAGTGAAGACATTTAATCCTTTTGTTATGATTGCAAACCACTGCAGCTCCTTTTCCTCTAGGGATGGGCTCTGACACCTGACCTGGGTTGGTTCTGGACTGTTTGGGATGGAGCACCAGCTCTGCACTCCTGCATGGCCCTGGCACTGGGCAGTTGGATCAACCCCTGCCTGCTGTGTTCCAGCCTCCAGAGTGTTTCAGTGTGGGCATTCTGCATCCAGCAGTAGGAGCCTCTCAGAACCATGCAGGGGGCAGAGGTTATTTCAAACCCTCACACCTGAGGAGCAGTGATGTGGGCTCTCCAGCTCTTTACTAGTTTTAAGCATCATTAAGGAAAAGGCGAAGGAATGATGGCAGAACAACAGTCACCTTGGTAAGATCAGAACTGCCTGGAGCCATTAAAAATGGAGCAGGTAGAAGCTACTGACCCTGTGCCCCTCTCTCCTCTTCGCCTGGCTGCTGGGGAGCTGATGAAGGATTGGTGACTGGAGAAACATCTCCTTTTGGGGATAGTTCCTTTCTTGTTTCCACTTAGCTCAAGGTACCAACAGATGGTTCCTGGTTGCAGTTCAGAGCGTGACTAAAATTCATTTTTCAGGCACTTAGACAAATGGGATTTATTTAATTTCTCTCCCTTCTCTTCCCCTCTGAGCTGTGTTCTAAATCTTCACATTCTCTTTTCCCTGCAGAATGAAGTGGAGCTGGGAGAGCTGCTGTTGTCACTGAACTACCTACCCAGTGCAGGAAGGCTGAACGTGGACATCATTAGGGCAAAACAGCTGCTTCAGACAGACATGAGCCAAGGTTCAGGTAAAGGGCAGTGCATTTCTCACATTACTCATGCTCAGATTATATGTGCCTCTAAAGCAGAGCAGTGAGGCTGCAGTTTGTGGGGGACCCAGGGGGATTTGATGCTCAGTTCCTGTTTATACAAGGCTCTGGATTCTGAGTCCCTCTTGTATGTATAGACAACAATAATGAAAGTATTTGAACACTTACTCTGGGGTACAGTGGAGGGCTTGCCAAATTTAAAGTAAAGGCAGAGGTGAGGAGCCAGGAGCTTTGGTCTCCCTGTGCTGTGAGAGGCAGCCCCTGGGCACTGCTCCCTGATGGAATTTTGGTCCCTTTGGGCTGTGCTGTGAGAGGCAGCCCCTGTTCCCTGCTGGCCCTGGCCACTCTGCCTGGAGCTGCTTGGTGCCTCTGTGCTCAGGGGGTCTCCCCACATTCCTGCCCCAGCCTCTGCTGCTGCCAGAATCTTGGCATTTCCCAAAAAGAGCAGCATGTCAAGGCTGACATTAGCTGTGGTTTTGGCAGGGACTGTTTTTAATCTGGCTGCCTGGTTTTGTGCCCACTGCAGTCTCTGGGAGCAGCACAAGTCCCAGCCCTTTCCAAAGGCCATTTCCCAGCTCAGTCCATCCCTGTGGTGAGCGGGGCTGCTGACTCATGATCCCATAACACAGGGCCTGTGCTTTGTGCTCTTTGCCAGATCCCTTTGTGAAAATCCAGCTTGTTCACGGATTGAAGTTAACAAAAACCAAGAAGACCTCCTGCATGCGGGGCACGATAGATCCCTTCTACAACGAGTCCTTCAGCTTCAAGGTCCCACAGGAGGAGCTGGAGAATGCCAGCCTGGTGTTCACAGGTCAGTGTGGTGCTGCTGGCAGCAGCTGTGGGTGTGCAGGGCTCTGCCTGTCCCACCCTGGGAGGTTAATGGGCACTCTGTGCTCTGCAGAAGCTGTGCCAGCACTGCCAGCCTGTGCTAGACTGGAAATGGGCAGAGGAAGAGGAGGAGCATTAATTGCCCTTCTCAGAGCACCCAGCCTGGGCACAGAGTGAAACCTAAACAGAATGAGAGGACAGCAGTGAACAGTCACAGAGCCCAAGCACTGGCAAAATAACTTCTGGTTCTTGCTGTGGTTTGCTGGTGAGAGGGGGCAGCCACAGGTGTTCCACAGTGGCCTCAGCTGTTCTGTGAGCAGGCCTTGCTCGTGCCTTTGTTTCTGAAGGGCTGGCACTGTGTGCCAAGCCCTGCCTGGCACAGCTGAGATGGACCCAGGTACAGCCCACAGAGCCTGGGGCCACGGGCAGGCTCAGAGCTGACCTCAGCCCTGTCAGCACTGGAGGTGCTGGCTGGGATAGGAATTTCTATTTTGATGCAGTTTCTGTCTCCTGTATTTGTTCTCAAGGCACGAAGGCAGGCAGGAGTGGCAGAGCACAGGGCTGCTGTCCCAGGCCAGGGTCCTGCTGGGGCTGGTGGCCTTCTCTGCCCTTTCCCACCCTGAAAGCCTTGAGCAGGGCTGCAGGGATCCCTCTGAAGGGTGGGGGTCCCTCCCATGCCATGGCTGCTCCCCCTTTGGAGCTCAGGCACCACCAGGAGCAGGCTCAGAGGGACTGGCTGGGGGGGCCCACACTCTCCTACCACACTGGGCTCTCATGCTTCACAAACACTTCTTCTGACAACTTCCCATCATTTCTTTTGCTGAAAACAATCTGCCTCTGAAAGGATGTATTTTGAAGCATTTTTTAATTTTACTTTTCACATGGAAGATACAGGTGTCAAAGCTGGTTCAAGGAGCCTTATTCCAACCCATTAATTTGTTTTCAAACATGTTGGAACAAAAAGTGATGCTGATTAGCAGCTTAAATGTTGCCCTTCATGCTCAGAAATTTCCTCAGCAGAACACCAGTAATTAATCACTGCTTGGCATGCATGTCAGCCTGGCTGCACCTTGCATGTGCAGGGAAGGGTTTGCTCCTGGAGCTCCCATCAGGTGCTGCTGTGACAGGCCTGAGTCACTCCCTGTGCTTTCCCCTTTGCTGCTGGCAGCAGAACAGGCAGAGAGAGCAGGGCTGTGCCCTTGGAGGGTGAGGGGAGCAGCGCTGCCCAGCACAGTGCATGGAGCCAGGATTGATGGTGGCGCTCTGGGTGTTTTTCCCTGTGCAGAGGGGAGTATTCCCAGGGAGCCAATGGGAACCTGGCTGATTCATCACCCTGTGTCACACAGCACTGAGCCTCTGAGTGGGGCTTCATTTTCTGAGTGACATACTGCTTGCTGTGAGTTTGCAATAAATAATCCCGGGCCAGAAATGTCTCCAGCAGCTCCACAGCTGGGAAGGAATGTGCAGAGCTTTGGGAGGACCAGTGTGTCACAGACATATTTTATGAAAATTCCTTCTGCTAGGATCTTTTTCTCCTGAGAAGCTTCAGCTTCTCCATGTTTTGCTGCTTTGGAATGTGATTTGGAGAATTGTTTACCCAGCACATGAAATTGTTTTTACCTGATGACCAATGACAGCCACCTGTGTCAGGGCTGTGAGCAGCCACAAGATTTTATTATCATTCCTTTCTATTCCTTGCAAGCCTTCTGATGAAAACCTTTCTTCTATTCTTTTAGTAAGTTTTAATATATCATTTTCTTTTAATATAGCATATATCATAAAGTAATAAATCAGCCTTCTGAAACATGGAGTCAGGATTCTCTTCCTTCATCCTGGGACCCCTGTGAACACCCCCAAAACAGTGAGGGGTGAGGGGCAGGGTGGGCATGGCGCTGCCTGGGCTGGGGCTTCTGCTGTGCCCAGGACACTCTGGTGTGAGTGTGGGGTTGGTGTGGCCAGCAGAGCTGGAGCCAGGGGTGCTGGTTGTGTTTTTGTGTGTACAGCCCTCTGCTGGGTCAGTGCCTGCACTGTCTGCCACAGGGATCTCTCATCAGGGAACGTGGTGGTGGTGAGGATGCTGAGCCACGTTCAGTGTCCGTCCCAGTGACAGAGTGACTCCTGAGGGTGCTGGGGCTGTGTCCCCAGTTTATTGCTGTGTGCATCTGTGGGTTCTGCTGACATGAGTTTCTGAAGGTCTGGGGTTGTGGTGTTCCCCACAGAGCTCCCTCTTGGCACCTCACAGTATTATTCAGCTTAAGGGCTCGTCAAGGGCTTTGGGATCCTCTGTTAAAAGATACCCATACTGCCAAACATTTGTTCCTGATTATCTTGCAATGTGAGATCTCTCTTTTGCATCTCTGCATAGCAGGGGTGTAGTTTTGTTTTGCTTTTTTAACTTAGGTGCTTTGGGGTTCTTTTTTGCTGCAGTGATGGTTCTTTCTGTTGTGTGTTTTGTTTGGAATTGTTTCTTATTTCTTTTCTCTTCTAGTCCATTAGGTCAGTTAATTAAATTTGCTGTTGAGTCAAAGTCCAATTGAAAAGCAAAATAATCCTGTTTGAAGGGTGGGTGATGATGCTTTGAATGGAGAGAAGAGAGAGCTGTAAAAGCAGCCATGGGAGCCAGAAGTGAGCATGTCTTCAATAATTTAAAGGAACCTTTATTGTGGCTTTGTGTTTTGGACCCAGTTTCCAGCTGTCTTTACATTGGCTTGGCTTCATGGAAAGCCCTGGAGCTGTGCCAGTTCCCATCAGCTGGGGCTCCTGGACACTGCACAGCAAGGCACCATGCACACTAAGTGAGATGAATTTTGTTTTCCCCCCTGTGTGTTTTTCTCCTGTGCATCTTGGATCCAGCTGTCTCTGTCCACTGCACTCTGGTGTGGGTTTCTCCACCCTTTGCTGTGAGTTACCAAGGGCTGTGAGTGCAGACAGATGGTAAAGCACCATCCCTGCTCTCCTGGAGGTGCTCTGCAGAGCTGGACTCCACACCAGGCTCAGGGCTGAAGCACAGCTGGGTTTGGAGAGGGCTCTGGGGCTCCAAGATGATGTGCCCAGGCACAGCTCTGTGTTAGCCAGGACTGGTTGGGCTGGATCTTTGGCCTTTCCTCCTCCTCTTCAGGCACACAAGGATTCAGTATTGTCAATTATTGGCATTTACAGACCAAAATGCTTCTCCTTCCACCCTAGTGCAGGACACCCTGTCCCAGCTCTGCCTTCCCTCTGCTCCTTCCTCAGATGCTGCTGGAGCTGTCACTGACCCACAGTTCCAGGCCAGTGCCCAAAATGAGGTGGGATCAGCTCTGGTGGAAATGTTTTCTCCAGGAAAAGCATCCAGGGTCAGGATTGCTGCTGCAAGTGTTGTCTGTCACAGCTCCTCCCCAAAGAGGCTGAAACCAGGAAAGCCACTGTACTTATAACAAGTCTGATGTCCTGACCAAAAAAAAAAAAAAAAAAGAAAAAAGAGTGAGGCAACAGCTGGTGGAGAGGATGTTTGATTTTCATTTACTTCATCAAACAGGTTGTCTAGGTAATGAGCAGCCATTTACATGTTGTAACAGAAATGCACTCTTTTGGGTGGTTCATTTTTGCACTTTCTGGGGGTTTTTTGGCAACCTGACACAAATCCCCCATCTCCTGCCTGAGTGCAGGCAAGTCATGGTCACCTCCTGCAGGGAAATGGGGCAGGCTCTGAAAGGTGGGGTGTTCTAAACATGAGAGCAAACCTGTGAGCAAAGCTGTTGCTGTGTCTGATGGCAGGGGGAAGGTGGAGCTTGACCCTGACAGCAGCACTGGCAGCTGCTGCCAAAATCAATTCCATGAAGAAAAAAAGAGTATTTGAGATGCAAGGGCAGCCCGTGTGCTGGGAGGGCTGGATGGGCACCCACAGGCCCTGTGCTCTCCCCACTGAGGGATTTGGGGCTGTGCAGTCAATCTCAGTCTGTCAGAAAGCTGGGGCTGTGCAGCAGGAAGGCAGAGCTGAAACCTGAGCCCTGTAGTGTTTTGTTAATGATTATAATGTTGTTAATAGCAATCATCAACAATGCTGTTTGCACTGCAGTAAAGCCCAGATGGCCCAATAAAAACCAGCAGCACTCCAGGGCAAACTGTGTCTCAGTGACTCCTCAGCATCTTCTCATCACTTACCATAAAAAAAAAACCTTCAGCACTCACAGGGAGGGGATGTTTGTCTCCCCCAGGTCCTTGTGGTGGCTGTGTGTCTTTCTCCATTTAAATGAGCTGTTGGAATGTTTGCATGGCAGGATCTCTGGGGTTTGTTACACAGGCAGAGTCCCCAAAGAGGGAGAAATCATCTCCATGCTCTGGGTAGATCATCTCCATGCAACTCTAAAGGGAAAATCTGCTTTTCCTTCTGGCCTGGCTGGAAGGGCAGCTGGGCTGGGACGGCCCTGGGGCTGAGGGAGAGCAGCAGTGGGGCTGATCCTGCTGCTCCATCCCTGTCTGGAAGGGAGCAATGGCTCCAGCAGGGCAGGGCCCTCTGCCTGGGACAGAGGGAAGCAGGCTGGGCAGGGAGTGCTTGTTGGTGGAGGGATTGACCCAAAATGTGTGACCTGCACTGGTGACATCTTCACAGTCACTGCTGCCTGGGGGTGCAGCTCATGGGCACTCTGTCTTCTGGTAGGATTTGCTGATACTCCTCACTGTTCAATGTTTTAAAAACTGGCAATGTCTCTGTTTTCTGTAAATATTTAGGACCCATTTTCCCATTTTATTTTTTTTTTTTTTTTTTTTAGTATTTTTGTTCCTGAGAGTGTTGAGACTCTGCAGAGCTGTACCTGTGGTTTCAGTGGCTGCAGCAGAGGAGCCCTGGCAATGCTGTCAGGCCCCTCTGTGCTCCAAGTGCTGCAATGTGTGTCTTCAGACCCCTGCACAACTTTAATGCTTTATTCCAGGGCTCTAATTAACTTCCAGTTAATTAAAATAACAGGTTGCTGTTCACTAGCAATATACCTCGTTCCTCTGTTGGCTCATTTGCAGTTGGCCTTTAGGAAAATATGGGGACCATTTAATGAAGTTTGTATTTTGAAAGGGGAAGAAAAAGTAACTCTTGTTGTGTATTGATAATGATGCAGTTCTGGGTATTGGGTGCTTTCACTGAAATATTTTCTCTGTGAAGCAATGCTGCCTGTTTCAGCAGGATGCAGAGCTAGTGGGGCTTTTCAGTGGTGTTTTCTTAATTAACAGACTGATTTCCAAATGTCCCAATCAGCTGAGTAGGTTGAAAGTTTATAAAGTTTTTGTCCTGAGGCTTTTCCAGGAATGTATCTGAATTCAGATTTCCCTGGCTATGTGGAAGTGTGACCTGGAGATGCCAGCATCATCTCCTCCAGGGATGGAAACCACCATGTCTGGAGTCACTACACATCTGCAGTTTGACCTGCCCATCTCTCCTTTCTCCTCTTGTTTTTGCTTTCCCACATGAGAACCCAACAAACATTCAGGCATTTTGTCTTTTGCACACAGATATAGGGAGGAAATCTCTAATATATGAGCCAAATTAAGCTGTTTTTTTCCCATGCAGGAATGCAGGAGGAGGATTTGGTTTCTCTTTTGAAATACTATCATAACATCTCTTAGATGGAAGGATAATTAGACAACTCACTGCTAGAAAATTGTTTCTTGTCATCTATTAGCTATGTCTTTTGCAAGTATTGGACTGTCTGTATATTTCCCATATCTAGAGCTCAGAAGCAAAATGTAATCCCTGACTAAACCTGTGTAATCCTATCTTAGCCAAAGGAAAAAAAATGGAAAAAACCCACTGATGTCAGCACTGTGTTTTCTGGGATTTATACCTGTTTAATTTAGATCAGAATTTGCCCTTTGTGTGGTGTTATAAAACACTCCATCCATTCATGCAGCAGCCACCATATGGTCCTTGCCCAGGTCTGGGGAGGGCAGGGAGCTCCTGGCTGGTGCCTCCTGCCCCCAGGCCTTGCTGCAGCTCTGGTGGCCCCACAAGCTCCTGGCAGGGGTTTGGGGAGATGCAGGGCAGGGGAGACCCCTGAGGCCCAGCAGAGCCCCTTCACAGCATCTCTTTGTGCATTCCCACATGTCCAAATCCCCTTTGGGAGGAGAAGGGGCCCCACTGCTCTGCATTTCAGTCCCTCTGTCCTTGCTGGGCTCCATGGAGGTGCTGCTGGAGCAGGGGACAGCAGAGGGGCAGGCAGAGATGCTGGGTGGGGGCCAGTCCTGTCTGGGGGCACTCAGGGAAGATGCTCTGGGGTGAGTTTGGCTTTTTGCAGCAGACTGACTGCTTTAACAAGGAGGAGTGAAATGCCATTAATCAGGGTGAGAGCAACAAGATGCTGACCCTTCCTGACCCAATCTGTTGCTTGCTTAGGAGGCAAAATTAGATTCATCAAGTCTCCTGACTTAGTTAATAAATGTACTGCAGCTGATGTGGCAGCAACTGCCTGTCCTGGAGCTCTCTGGAAGCTTTTGAGAATCTTTTTTTCCTAAGGAAGGGAGCAAGCCCTCCTCTCTCCAGGCTGATGATAGGTGCTTGCTCCTTTTGCCAAGCCTCTTCATTTAAGCAGTGTCATGGCTCTGCTGCCCTCAGCCCTTCATCTTGTTTGGCTCACACTGCAGTGAAAGGAATTGTTCAAACCCCTTGCAGGGCCGTAATCTGCCTGTGCATCAAAGGAAGAAAAGTCTGGGTGGCAGGAGCTGCTGTGGCAGCAGAGCAGTGTCTGCAAATGGAATGTCTGTGCCTGGCCTGTGGCTGCCTCAGGAGATGGATGGTGCAGGCAGAGGCTGCCTCTCCTGCATGGCTGTCCCTGCCTGTGTCTGCAGGTGCTGTGTGGCTCTGGAGTTGTCAGGTGTGTAAATGTGCTTTGTTGGATCTTTGTTGGGCTCATAGTGCAGAGAATTAAGATGCAGTTTTACAAAAAAGGGGAATTAGAAGTGGCAAAAGGCAGCCACAGACACTCCTTTTCAGTATGCTCTGGGCTGTTGCAATAGATGATCCCAGCCCATTATTCCAGTGTAATGATGAGGTAATTTCATGAGGTGTCATCCCTGCTGCCCTTGAGCTCTGCAGGTGCATTCACAGCTCCCCTGCAGCCTGGATCCCTGTGTCTGCTCCAGGATTTCCCTTCCTGTGAGAGCAGGCTGTGACTGGCACGCTCCTGCTTTGGGGTGCATGTGCAGGGAGGATCTCCCTGTCCCTAGGGGAGGTTTCCAGAGGATTCCTGGAGAAGGTTTCCAGAGGGTCTCTTGCTGTGGCACTGTCCCCTGGGGCAGCAGCTGGGTCTGTGTGTGGCCATGAGCTCCAGCAGTGCCGGTTCCCTCTGGAGCTGGGCAGGTGCAGCCACTGCAGGGGAAGGCTGGAAAGAGTTTAATGTGCTCATCAGACCCTGGTGGAGATTAAACTGATAAATGGGAAAACACGGCATCTTCTCCCATGCTTTTCTCTCGTCTCTACTAAATATGACAGGCCATGCTGGAGGAGCAAGGGCAGGGTTTGGGCCATGCCTGTGACCTCCTCAGTGTGCATCATTAGCCCAGCTGCTGCTGCTCCTCCTAGCACCTCTTTGTGCTAAACAGCCTTTGAACATTGATGTCAAGCAGTTCAGGAGCAGCTTTCAGTCCTACTTAACCTGGCAGCTCAGCCCCACTGGCTGAGGCACTGCTGGGCACGGAAAGGGCTGGACACTGGGCACTGGCTCCTGCCTGCCTGAATGGGCAGGTGTGTGAAGGGGGCACTCTGTGAGAGCTCACCAAGGGCTGAGGCTGAGTGGGAAGTGCTGAAGTGCTGATGGGTCAGTGCCAGCAGAGATGTGGCTCTGCCAGAGACACCACGCAGTCCCATGAGATCCGTGTGCTCAGGGGGACTCTGCCCCTCAGCTCCCTGTGTGCAGCCTTGGGCACGTTTTTGCTGGTTTTTCTCTGAGTTACATGTTTTAGTTGCAGTGCAGTGATGGTGCAGGTGGCTGCAGAAGGGTGAATTGTTGGTGTGGAGCTCTCCACGCTGACATTCCCTGCTGGTGCTGCGGGACAGGCAGCAGTGAGGCGCTGTGTGGCCGTACAGGGCAGAGCAGCACGCCCAGGACTGCTGAGGAACTGCTGGCACACCTGGCAAAGCGTTTGCAGGAGATGCAGATGTTTCACGACCCCAGCTGCAAGGCTCAGACGTGTCCCATCCTGTAAATGATACTGATAGCCTTGAAGTTACCTTAAGGAAATTTTCTTAGTTAATGCTCCTCCCTGGCCATTCCCAGGATGCTGATGTGGTCAGTCAGAGGACGAATGATTTTCTGAAATGCCAGATTAAATCCTGCTGCTGCAGGTGACTCACAGATGATGATGATTTGCAGTCATGCTCTGCACAAGTGCTCTGTGTGCAGCTCTCCGTGCAGAGGGAAGGTGAGAGGCATTTTGGCTGGGTCTGGTGCCAGGGCTGATGCCAGCCAGGCTGCCTCATGGCTTAATTACACAGTGAAAACAGCCGACTGGCCAAAAGTGATTCCATGTGACTGAGGCTGGTGGGAGACAAGGGCAAGCTCAGGCAGATTTGGAGCTCCAATGCCCACTGCATCCCCTGGGCAGCAGCTCTGGGCTGTGCAGTGCTCTCAGCCAGGCTGGGGGCTCAGCTTTCCCTCCTGTGCAGGAGCCCAATGGGGAACATGGGCCCTGACCCCAAAGGAACAGTTCAGTGGCACCCAGGCCCCCATCAGTGGGATATGGATCATTTAGGAACGCTGCATCAATAAGTTCATGACGTGAAAATGTTTTATTTACATCATGTACCTTGTCCTCAACGATTCAACTCTTTTAATGGATATAAGTAAAGGTGATTTGCTTCTGTATTTCAGCATTTCTGTTATAAAGAATGTCTTTTTAAGAAGCCTTTCTGTTTCCAAATGTGTCCTTCTGAAGAGCAGCTGCAGAAAGAATTGGTTTGACCTCTGCTTCTTTAATTGCTTTTTGCTCTGTGTTGGCCTAGAAATGGATGTTGCTATTGTGTAAATTACTGTGAGGGTGGAAAAAGAGCTCATGACATCAGGTGTGTAGTTTCTGTCAGGAAAATATGCTTCTTAAATGGAAAGCAGCATCTACTAGTTCATAACCAGAGTCTGGATCAGTCTGAAAATCCCAAATGTTAATTACTCTATTTTCTGCTATTGAGCAGCTCCATGGTGTCACTGTTTCTGTGGACAGGGGCAGATTGAATCTGAAATTTACTATGAGCTCCTTTCAGACTCTGCCAAGGGATGTTCAGACACGAGGGAGCACAGCTCAGTCACACACCTGGACTCAGCAAATCCTAAATCCTGGCCCTTTAGCAGGGAATATAGCAGTTAGCCTCCCAGAAAGGCATGCCCTTGAATTTAAAAGGCTCTGACCTGATGGGTAGAGCTGAATTTTTGGCACACAAAGACCTCTCCTCATCTGAGGAAGCTGCTGTGGTGAAGCTGTGAGTGTGGAAACCTGAGGTCAGCCTAGTGCAGCCTCTTTTGGTCTGTGTGTGAATGAGAATTTGGCCTTGCAAAATGCCTTCCCTGCTCCTCAGCAATGAGTCTCTGTGCTATCTACATCACTTAATGATAGAAGCAACAATGCTTGTATAATTAGCCCATTAATACCCCAAAGGACTCAGCATGCTAATTACCTGACACAATGAGATTAGCAGGTTGCATTACAAGAATTCAAAGTACTTGGATCAACAGTAGAATGGCAGGTGCCCTTAGTTAGCACACCTGCTTGTTTCACAGTCCTGGCATGGAGTGTTTTTGAAGAATCGGTATGCCTGGGGTGCTTCTTCTCCACTGTTAATTTATCCTGTGATTAATTGATGGCCTGGAAGGCTTCTTGGTTTAAATTACTTGGTGCTGTCTCCCAGGATTAGGCTTTATCATCCTTAATTTTACCCAAAAAAAACCCCAAAAACCCAAACCCAACAACAACAAGACCAAAAGCAAACAAGCAAAAAGACCACACACAAAAAAAAAAAAAAGAAAAACATCCTATTGAAAATTTTGGTTTTGGGGGATTTTTACGTGGTTTTATCATAATATTTGATTTCTGTAGGCTAATAAATCATAGCAAAACATTTAGTATAGTCCTGCTAGCTACACCTGTGATCCATTGCCTTGTAGGAGAACTCATTAATAACCCAGACAAGCTGTGTATTAGTTGGAGATGGATGGCTTAGAATTCCTGACTGTGTCCTCAGAAGGTGGCCTTTGCAAAAAACACCAACCTGGCAGAGGCACTTACTTGATAACATGTCCTGATGGCTTCAGCCCAGGTAACTGATGGTGACAGGCAGAAGAGATGCAGCCTTCCTGCTGGGGTGGTGAACCCCAGATCATTTCTAAATGTCACTTGAAGATGGACTTACAGGGCTCTGAGTTGCAGGGTAGATTTTTCAGAGCAATTATTTGAACAAATTACTTGGGCATTTGAAGGTTTTGCTGTCACCTGAAAAATCCACAGGTAATTTGGTGAGCAGAAGCATCTCTGCCCATAAACTGTGTGTGTCAGAGCTGTCAGAGGGGATGAAATGAGCTGTAACCTGGCACTGCTTGATCTCAGGGCTGCACTGGCAGGTGGATCCCAGACTGGTGCAGGGGTGAGGAACCAGCCTGGCAGAGTGTGGAGATGGCAGAGGGGCAGGTTAAAGTGATGCTGGTCCCTTGGGGGTGTGTTACAACAGGAGATGCATATCCCTGACCAAGGTGTGTGGTTGGAGTGGGGCTGAGTGCCTTGTGCTCAGTGTCCTGCCTGCCTGAGAGGGTGTGCTCACACCAGGGTGATGCCATGGGGGCTCCCAGAGCTGGTTTTGCTGCCAGTGCTGGTTTCCAGCAGCCCTGCAGGGCTGGTGCTGCTGGCAGGGGCTCCGTGCCAGGCTGAACATGCTCTGGCTGCACCAGCACAGCTGGATTTGGAGCTCCTGTCGACATTTGTCCTTAAAAATCCCTCTCTTTCCTGAGGAGATTTTTAAATCGTTGATATTCCAGGCAGTGCCTGTGGATATCCTGGCTTCAGCTTGCAAAGACTTCCTTTCAACTTTTTAATGAGCTGAGGCAGGGCTTCAGTTTGCAGCACACGCAGTGCTTTTGCTGCTGTCTGGTGGGAGGGCTCAGCCTCTCCCAGGATCAGGCCCATCATTAGGGTTTGCTGCTGTCTGCAGCCTTTCCTTCCAGCAGACTGGGCTAATCCCAAGGACAGGGTGCTGGGCTGGTGTCTCCCCCTCAGCTGCTTTCCTGGAGATTTAACAAGTAGCTGCAGTGATAATTATGCCAGATGTTGCTGTGTAAACACCCTGCTGACAGCCTGGCCTGTGTAATTCCTGTCTGGAGCAGGGCAGGCTGTGGGTTAGCACTGGAGTGCTTTGTGCAGTGTGTTTGGTGATGCTGCTTCTGCACTTCCCCAGGGTCAGGCTGCTGGGCTGCTTTTGGGATTTTGTGATGGCCAGGCAGAGTTTTGGCACTTCTTTATATGATGTAATTTTCCTTCAAGGCTGGACAGGACTTCGAGCAGCCTGCTCCAGTGAAAGGTGTCCCTGCTCACAGCAGGGGGGTTGGAATAGGATGATCTTTGAGGTCCCTTCCAACCCAAATCATTTTATGAATCTACTTTACCTACTCATGGTAAATACTGTGGTAACTGTGGATTTGTGTCTCATTTATTTGAATTGTATTTCAGTCTGTAGTACAGCTTATTTTAGTCCTTCCAAGCTCCTGTTTCTAACATTTTTCAGATGCTGAGTTCCATGCAAAAAATGCTGGCACCTGGTGTCACAGACATATTTTATGAAAAATCCTTTTGTTAGGATCATTCCTCCTGAGAAGCTGAGAGGCCTCAGGAATGAAATGTAAACAATAATTATCTGCTGCTGTGGAATGCAACAGGTGCATCTTTGATTGGTCTGATGTGGTTGTTTTTAATTGATGGCAAATCACAGCCCAGCTGTCTTGGACTCTGTGATCAGTCACAAGATTTTATCATCATTCCATCTTCCTTTCTATTTCTTGCTACCCTTCTGATGAAATCCTTTCTGCTATTCTGTTAGTGTGGTTTTAATATATCATTTTATTTTAATATAATATATATAATAAATAAATATTTATATAATATTATAGATTTATGTATTATATACATATATAATATTATATAAATATATAATAAATATATATATTTATATATGATAAATATATCATAAATATATATTATATAAATATATATTTATGATATATGTATATATATCATATACATCAATATATATGATATTATAAATAATATATATTTTATGTATATAAATATATATTATATATATTATATATATTTATATACAATATTATTGTAATATATAATAATATTATATATTTTAATATATATGGTATATTAAATAAATATATAATATTATGTATCATTATATATAATATATATTTTTATATAATATATATCATAAAATAATAAATCAGCCTTCTGAAACATGGAGTCAAGATTCTCATCTCTCGTCCTGTGAACACCACCACAACCTGGCACGTGCTGTGGGGGTTCATCTGTGTTTGTTTTCCTGGGGCAGGGCTGTGCTTTTCCCTTGACCAGTGTGTGTTTCTGCTCTCCCCAGTGTACGGGCACAACGTGAAGAGCAGCAACGACTTCATCGGCCGGATCGTGATCGGGCAGTACTCGACGGGCGCCCCCGAGTCCAACCACTGGCGCCGCATGCTGAGCGCGCACCGCACGGCCGTGGAGCAGTGGCACAGCCTGCGCTCCCGCGAGGACTGCGACCGCGTCTCGCCCGCCTCCCTCGAGGTGACCTGAGCCGGGTGCCCCACGGCAGGGCGGGCGGACGAGATGAGACCCGAACCGACCACTGAAGCTCCCACCTCACGCCCCGCACGCGCCCCGCGGCAGCTCCGTTGGATTCGCGCTGGCACCCGGCTGTGCCGGCCTCAGTGACCCCACTGGGCCCAGCTGTGCCCCCGGGGCCGGGCAGCTCGTGCCGTGGCAAGCACGGAGTGGGTGCAGGAGCTGGGAGTTGCCTCTGCTGTCCTTCCAGTCCAATTCCATGGCTCATCCTCTTGGAGATATAAGTACCCGTGTGCTCTCATTGGTGAACGTGGTAATTAGGCTAGAATATTTTTTTAAACGGTATAACCTGTGGTGAAATCGATTCTGACTGCAGTTTTGTCCTTGTAGTAGTTTTAACAGAATTAAGCTGCTGTTAGTGTGTGTGTTTGTGTGCCCACGTGGGACAGATCCCCTGTCCTGTCAGCGGTGACCTGCCAGTCTCGATAGCAGTCTGTGTGTGCAGTAGATTCAGTGCTGATATAGCAAAACAAACATTTCCAATAGCATCTGTACTGGGAAAACCAGCTCACGTCCTTTCAAACATGTGCTGTGCAAAAAAACACCTGCTCCAGGGACTTTGGCGGTTAAGAAGACCCAGAAACCACAATTTTAATCTCTCACAGACTGCAGTGGCTCTTTCTGTGTTGTGTGTGTTTACCCAGGTAGTTCTTCAGGTCACCAAGTGAACTTAGCTACAGTCAAGCTGTCCTGTTGGTTGCTTCTGTACATTTTATTTTTCCACAGCGTATTGTCTGGTATGATGGAGATTGTATATTTATTGAAAATAAAATTCTATTTAATTGTGCCATATAGATTGGGGTGATACTAGTTGAATTCACCTTTGTGTTAAGCTCCTTCAGTTATGCTTATGGCAGAAAAAAAGCCAAAATGTTGGCAGTTACCCCATTGTCACTCACTGCAGATGAACTGGGAGCAGTTTGAGAGAAACTGGGCTGCTGGAGGTGGGTGTGGAGAGCAAGCTGGATACCTTGGTCTGGCCATGGTGTTCCCAGCCAGACCCCAATAACACCCTGGGGGTTGGATGTGTCAGACTCCAGGGATGGCATGTGGCAGGATGGGCAGCACTCGTCTCCCTCCTCTATTCATTAAATGAAACCCCTGTACCTTTGTGCTTTTAATATTTTGATTTTTGAAAAGGAATAACAGCACACATGACTATTTCACCTGTTTATTATTTATCTGCTACAGTTAGGGACAGGTGAGTCTCAAAAAGCAAAACAAAACCCAACCAAACCAAAAAAGCTCAGCGCTTGCTTTGGCAGGTGTCAGTGTGTGGCTCAATAATCCCTGCTGCTGTCCAGGTGTTCCTGCTGCAGGGCAGGTCTGTGTAGTTACTCTGATATCAGCACCCCTTCAGCACTTTGCCCATGCACCTGGCTCCTGCTGCTCCCCAGCACAGCTGCTCTGTGTCAGCAGCACTCAGCAGCAGGGCACTGGTGCCTGCAGGGCTGTGCAGGGCCATCTTCTTCCTGAGCACACTGTGGATGCTGGCTATCAATTCTAACCTGCCTCTCTGCAAGGGGAATTTCTTCTCTGTCCTGCAGTGAAGCTGATGGCAAATCTGTGTTCTCTGGCATCCTCCTGGTTTGTCTCATCAAAAAATCACAGTGGAGAGGGACCCCACAGGCAGTCCTGGGCAAACGTGTGCTGTAGGGGGCTCATCTCTGCCTGTAGCTCACAAAGGCTCTGGCAAGGTTTCAGCAGTTACTCTGGTTGACATTAATATTCTTCCATGTGGGTCCTGTGGACAGCAGAACGAGCTCAGGACACCCATGAGAGCAGACACAAGCTTTGCTCAGCACTGGGGATGAAATGTGAACAGAGAGTAATCTTGCCTGAGTCTGTCCTCGAAGTCATGAGGTGTCTGTTCCACAGGAGGAACAGTCAGGATGCCAAAAGGTGGTGAGGGTGCCCAGAGGGAAGGTCAGTAGGAGCAGAACAGAAGCAGACTGGGGAGCTGCTGGCTGCAGAGCAAACAGAACAGCGAGGGAGGGAGAGGAGCAGGAGGGATGAATCGTGGCCATGCTGCTGGGGCTGCAGCCAGCAGGTGAAGCACATCTGATGTTTGGTGAAGTTGGAAGGTAACCCAAAGTGCAGCTGCAGCTGGCACTGCATGCACGGTGTGCCTGCACTGTCCCCGTGCTGGCAGCAGAGCTGGTGCCCGGCTGCTGTGCCAGGCTCAGGGCTGTGCCTCAGGGGCAGCTCAGAGCTCCCAGCTGCACTGGGGAACGCCGCTGCCATGAGTCTGGCTTTAGAAACCAGCATAAAAATTAGTCAGGATCTCTGCTCCCTCTTTAAACATGAATATTCGTGCTTTGGGAGTAGATTAATATGCTCAAAGGTTTTTGTTCTGTAGTTTGCTGGAAGTTGTTTGTAACACTGGCTTTATCTGAGGATGGCACACAGGAAAGAAGGGAAAAGACATGCCTTGACTTCTAATAATCCAAATTCCTTTATTTTTAGCATTCTGCTGTAGCAATGGGCTTTTCCTTGAGCCAGATAATTTCAAATCAATGTATGGAAGGGGGGAGGTGTTCTTAAAAGGCTTTATTTAATATGAAGGAAACTTAATATAGAAAAGTTGTTTGAATGAGTTACTGTCTCTGGAGTAAGTCTGAATGCTTTACTGAAAGCTTGGTGTCACCCCAAATTGTTTATACTTGAATCTCTAAAAATGGGTCAAAAATGCTGAAAATTTTAATCTGTAGCTAAGAATAAAAAGGGAACAGCACTGAGAGTGTTCCTAAGCAGTTCCTTCAGTGCTGATTTAAGGCATAAATTGGAAATTGAACAAGACCACTAAATTGTATAGTATCTGTGCCTGTACTATTTCCCTTCGGAGTGCAACAGTTAGAAAAGGATTTTATACAGTGTTTTTAAAAATCTGACGTTTATGTCTAACAAAACGTTGACCACAGGAAGGAGACACGCTGAATTACATGGGTACAGACTGCTGTATCATATCAGGTTTTCCGCTGCATGACGGCATGGACCCAGCACGGACCTGGCAGATGGGCACAGAGAGAATTCCTGAAACAGCCTTGGAGCCCCGGGCACAGCTGGGGGATCCTTCTTTCAGGCTCTTTAAGTGTGTCAGTGCATCGCCTTGCTCTGGGAAAAAATCCCAAACCAAACATGGGAGAAAAACCAACAAACCCCACCCCCTGAACCAAACCAAACCAAACCAAACCAAACCAAACCAAACCAAACCAAACCCACCACACAATGGGGCACTGACGCGTTAATAAACCCACAGCCCGCAGCCCTGGGAGCCTTTCCCTGCCTCCCTCCCCGGGTGTTCGCTGCCGCAGCCGCCGCTCCCCGGTGTGCAGCGGGGTCCCGTCTGTCACCCCCGAGGCGACGGGCTGTCCGAGGGGCGCTGCGGGATGGGGACACCAAACACCGCCTGGGGCTGCACTGGGGGGACAAGGAGGGATGGTGTCCTTACTCCTCTGCGGCCGAGGGGGGTGACAACAGCGCTCTGGGGGCAGCGTGCGCCCGAGCCGGGCTGGGGCAGCGCACGGACCCCGGTCCCGTCTGGGATGTGCGGAGCGGGGCCGGGGCCGGGCTGCGCAGCGCTGAGGGTGCGGGTCCCGTCTGGGATGTGCGGAGCCGGGCCGGGGCCGGGCTGGGCAGCGCTGAGGGTGCGGGTCCCGTCTGGGATGTGCGGAGCCGGGCCGGGGCCGGGCTGGGCAGCGCTGAGGGTGCGGGTCCCGTCTGGGATGTGCGGAGCGGGGCCGGGGCCGGGCTGGGCAGCGCTGAGGGTGCGGGTCCCGTCTGGGATGTGCGGAGCCGGGCCGGGGCCGGGCTGGGCAGCGCTGAGGGTGCGGGTCCCGTCTGGGATGTGCGGAGCCGGGCCGGGGCCGGGCTGGGCAGCGCTGAGGGTGCGGGTCCCGTCTGGGATGTGCGGAGCGGGGCCGGGGCCGGGCTGGGCAGCGCTGAGGGTGCGGGTCCCCTCGGATGAGCGGAGCGGGGCCGGGGCCGGGGGCGGGCTGCGGAGGAGCCGCCGCTCGGGGGAGGGGGCAGCCCGGCCCCTATATCCGCCCCGCCCGGCGGCCGCCCCAGAACCCGCGGGGCCCGGCCCGAGAGCGACCCCCGCTCCCGGAGGGACCCCCAGGCCGGCCGGAGCCCGGCGGGACCCGCAGCCGGCGGGACCCCGAGCGCAGAGCGACCCCCGGGGCTCCGGCCATGGGCCGCGGGCGGGCCCTGTGCGCGCTGCTCGCCGCCGCCCTGCTGGCCGCGCAGGCCTTCCCCCAGACCAACATCAAGATCAGCCAAGGTGAGCGCTCGGCGCCGGCCGCCGCGACTTCATCGGGCATGGTGGGGCAGGGAAGGAGCGTGTGCCTCCCGCAGGGCCGGCAGCTGCTCCAGAAATCCCTGACTTTCTTCTTTGCCATGGGGACGTGCCAAGGGCAGCCTCGGTCCTTGGTTGGGGATGCCTGAGGTCTCTGGGCTGGCTGTGTCTCTGTGTGCCAGGTCAGCTCTTCGGCCTTTGCCAACAGGCACTGCTGCGGCTCGGGGCTGTGCCCTGCCGTGGGACCGGTGTGAGGAATGAGGCAGGAATGAGACACACATGGAGGGTGCCGGGCTGTGGCAGCAATCCTTGCACGCTCATGGAGGGTGCAGGGCTGTGGCAGGAATCCTTGTACACTCATGGAGGGTGCAGGGCTGTGGCAGGAATCCTTGCACGCTCATGGAGGGTGCAGGGCTGTGGCAGGAATCCTTGCACGCTCATGGAGGGTGCAGGGCGGTGGCAGGAATCCTTGCACACTCATGGAGGGTGCAGGGCAGTGGCAGCAATCCTTGCACACTCATGGAGGGTGCAGGGCGGTGGCAGCAATCCTTGCACACTCATGGAGGGTGCAGGGCTGTGGCAGGAATGAGCACACTCATGGAGGGTGCAGGGCGGTGGCAGCAATCCTTGCACACTCATGGAGGGTGCAGGGCGGTGGCAGCAATCCTTGCACGCTCATGGAGGGTGCCGGGCTGTGGCAGCAATCCTTGCACGCTCATGGAGGGTGCAGGGCAGTGGCAGCAATCCTTGCACACTCATGGAGGGTGCAGGGCTGTGGCAGCAATCCTTGCACGCTCATGGAGGGTGCCAGGCTGTGGCAGCAATCCTTGCACACTCATGGAGGGTGCAGGGCTGTGGCCACGCAGCCCAGCAGGACAGGCTCCTCGTTTATTCACGCTTACTGCGTGTGAAACAAACACAGATTCTCCCTTATTCCCCTTCTTTGCTCCGAGCTGCTGCTGACTGCTGAATCTCACTTGGGTTTCTTCCAAACTTTTCCACGGTGTCAGTGCAAGTGGGAGTTGCTGCACAAGTTTGTTTGAGCCCTGTTGGGTTTACTGGGGCTGTGAGTGGAAAGGGATTCCTTAAGTGCTGCTTGGTGAGATCGTGAGAAAAGGGATCAATACAAGCCTGGCTTTCCTGCCAGACGCCTAATCCGTGGGAGCTTTGCCAAAACTAATTAAGGGGGAAAAAACTCTGCAAGATAACTTCTATCTGTCAGTGCCAGCTGCAAGAGCATTGCTGCTGGTATTGGCTGTAGCCTCCCAACTCCAAACATGCAGAGGATTTGAAGCTGTAAAACCAGCTTGGTTTCATTAAAGAATCTTACAAAGCAATGCCCTTGGTTTAAGAGGATGTCCCTCCCAATGTGCTTCATCTGATGTTTAATATTTTACTTGAAAACTTGTGACATGTGCCTTAAAATCCTTCAGGGTGTGTAAAATATTGCCCAGTTCTGAGATTCCTGTCCATCAGTGGACATACCTTCCCCTGCAGCTCCACACAACCCCAGAGAGACACAGAGACCAAGGTCCCTCCCCTGAGCACATCCTTCAAAGGTGGATGCTCAGTGTGAGACTCTTTCATCTGTTAATGAAAAACAAATATTGCAAGTAACATGAAGGTGGCATTGTTTGCCCGTGGTGACTGGAATGTCAGGGCTTCAGCAGTTGCTTCTAAAGCCAAGGGTGAGTGGAGGCATCCCAACATCACACAACAGCACTGTCTTAGTCCCTGCCACATGCTCCTGCCCTCCAAGCCCCTGTTTAAATGCCGATTCCGTGGGTTTGCTCAGTAAGGGGGATGTGGTGGGATGGATCTCTGGCTCAGCTGGCACCCCCAGCTTAGCCACGGGCAGTTTCTGCTGGAGTCATGCTGGGGGTGGCTCTGGGGCTCCCCTGTCCCAGCCCTGCTCTCTCCCCATCCCCTCCAGCTCCCCAGAGCTGCAGCCGTGCAGAGCCTGGGTGCAGCCCTGCTGCTGCAGGGGTGCCTTGGTGAGCTCCAGGATGCTGCTCCTGAGCCCCAGCTCTGCCAGCTGGGACCCCTGCCCATCCCTCACTGTCACCACCTCAGCCCTGGGTCCTGGTGCAGGGGCTCTGCCCTGGGCAGGCCCCAGGCTTGCCCATGGCAGGATCTCCTCAGCTCCTCTCTGTTGGCATGGGTTTCAGATCAGCCTTGGGGTATTGATGGGCGCTCTCCAAACCCAGCTGCTGGCCAAGAGCTGAAGAGGTTCACTTGCCTTCTCAGGTCAGATGGCAGCATTAGCTTGTGGGTGTGCCAAGGGGGTGTCTCCTAGCACCTCTGAGATCTGAGGAAATTGTCAGCTGTTGATTACATGGAGTTCTTTGATCCTCTGCAACAAGAGCATCTGCTGCCTGCACTGACTTGAGCTGGTCTGCTGTCCAAAACCCTCTGATGGAGCTGCAGCCCCTCAGGAGCCCTCCTTGCCTGGGCATCTCTTGCCAACCTTGTACTAGCCCCAGATTTCACATCTCAGACCTGCAGATCCCTGCAAGTGAGGCAGCATTGCTCCTTGGGATGAAGTTTTCAGGAGCAAACCTGCTCTCCACCAGCTGAGTCCAGGGGAGCCATGCAGCTGGTGGTAGGTTTTTTCCCAGTAGCATCCTGAAATGAGGAGAAGCCCTTGTGAAACTGGCTAGGATTTTCTCACTTAATTATTTCTAGTTGGAAATAAGCCAGCTGGGGAAGTGAAACTTTTTTGGCAGAGCAGTGCCAGCTTCTGTAAGATTTTGAAAAGCGATTTTCCTGGTAGTTCTACAGTGGGGCTCAGCTAGTAAGTAAATAGAAAAGCTCCAATTTGGCACTGACACAAATGCAGAGAGCACAAAACTTTATTTCTGACCCCAAATATTTGTTTTCCAGCTTTTCTGAGTTAGTAACAGCTGCTTGATCTGAATCTTATCCTCAGCCAAGTCCGGACATTTATTTTGATGGAGCTGCTTTAAAACATGGTCTTCCTTTAAAACTGCTGCATTGTAAATTAAAAAAAAAAAAAGGGGGGGAGGGGGAGAAAGGATTCTTGCAGTCATTTTTCACCAGGAATTTGGGGACAAATGGATGGAGTGACTGGGGATTGGCAGGAACCCCGTGCTGCAGGCACTGGCTGTGCTGATCCTGCCATGTGTGGAAGAGCTGATGTTTTGCTGGTCATTTAGACCCAATTCTCACTTTCCCTAAAAGTGAGGATTTGATCTAAAAAGCCTCCAAATGCTTCCCTTGTCACCTTCTAGATCAAAACACCACACACAGCTGCTGGCTGGGATTGTGAGGCTTTCCTGTGGAGCCATGAGTAGGGCCCTATACTCACAACCCTACATCAGATTTCTTATGGTTTTTCCGCTACAAATATTTCAAATAAAGCAGCTCCCCTAATTGTTCCTGTCTGATAAACTGGGACCAGTAGTTCTCCTCCAAAGAGACAGACAAAGCCTCTGATCCTGACCTAACAGAAAAGATGCTAATTAAAAGCTGACCTCCCATATTTTCCTTTTTGGTATATTTAACCTTAAATTCCTTCAGGCACCTCTGGTTCACTGAAGCTCATCAAATTAATGCTACCTAATGGGAACCAGTATGGAATAACAAAGCAGGGCTGTCTCAGTTTCTGACTTGCTCTCAGCTGCTCTGAGCAAGCATGAGGGTGGTTTTCCCTGGAATTGGGGTGCCTGAGGGTGGTTTTCCCTGGAATTTGGGTGCCTGGCTTTGAGGCAGGGCAGTGGGACACCCACTGCAATTAGCACTGGGGAGCGAAGGCTCCGTTTGCTGGGGATGCTGTTGGGTGAAGCCCGGTGAATTTTGCCACCGTGCTGCCAGAGGTGAGGATTTTGTCAAGGCACTACAATAAAACCCCAGTTGCTGGAACAGCTGGTGGTGCCTTGTCTGGCACAGGCCTCTGGGCTGTCCTTGGCAGGAAGGAACAGCAGCCCCGAGTCTCTGCAAGCAGGACGAGATCCCAGGCTGTTCTTTCTGGGGATACATGCTTCTCCTGTGAGCTGGTGGTAAAGCTGAAGCCTTGTGCTGAAGGTTTGACCCTTGTTCTGCTTTGGTTTTGGTGGAGACAGGGAACCCTGGCCAGCATCATGAGGGGAGGAGGGCTTGGCTCCAGGAATCACCTCAGCTTTTGGGGTTCCTGGTCCTGCTCTATTGCTACACTGAAGTAGTTTGTGTCTCCTAGGGCTGTTCTAAGGATTTTCCCAGTGCATTTGTGGCCGGTTGTGAATCAGAGATCTGAACTCAGTCTTGCTGCTGAGCTGTCTTTATCTTACCCACTCTCCCCAAAAGCTATTTTGTTCTCCCAGCCCAGCAGGCCTTATCTTTTGTCTCCTCCACAGCCCATAATTGGTGCTGCTGAGGAGGGGAGAGCCCCTTGAGCCCCTCAAGGGTTTGTTGCTGTTGGTGCAGAGCTGCCCCCAGTCAGCTCCTCTGGAGGCATGCCTGGGGGTCCCAAGGCAGGCTGATGGGGTGACAGCCCGTCAGGGCTTGGCAGTTGATTTGGCCTTGCTCAGGAGGAAAAAAAGGCTTTTTGCATTTGTGGTTTGTCACCTGGAGGGGATGTGACAGCAGGACCCCGTGGGCTGGCTGGTGGCTGTTTGTAGAGCACTCAGAGATCCCCATGTGGAAAGAGCTGATGAGAGATGCAATTATCACCCAGAGCTGCCAGCACTGGCACAGGGAATGATTTGCCTCTATCAATGCTCACACAGCTGCTTTGGATTCACCTTGCCTCTCTTTTTCTCCGTGCTGTTGTTTCCTTTGCCACATCCCTTGCTGCTGCTGGCAGTTTTGCTCTTCCCTCAAGGAAAGCCATTTCCCTGGCCCCTCAGTGCTGGAGGCACCACCCTGACCTCTCTGGGCTCGAGGCTGTTACCTGCTTGGATGGTCTGATGGCATCTGACGTCTGCCCTCACCCCCTGCACCCACCCTGCCCACTGTCCAGTGGCTTCCACAGCAGCACTGACCCCAACCACAGCTCCCTGGGATGTGGAACTGCCTCAGGGGGGCTGGCAATCCCCCCACGTTCACAAACCAGCAGCCAAGAGAGTTAATCTGTGTGCCCCAAGACCTGAGGGTCCTGAGGGCTGCATCCTCCCCACACGAGGGGGAGCAGAACACAGAGCAGGTTGGAGCAACGTGTTAATGCCACTGCTGTGTTTAGACAGTGGCAACTCCAAAGGCTCCAAAAGGACATCCTGCCCCCACAGGGGCCTCTTCTGGGACAACTTCCCCTCTGTGATGAGAAGCAGCAGGGGAGGAGGAGCAGCATGGCAGAGCTGTTATCTGTGGTGGGAAACCTTTTGGATAGGCTGTTATCTGTTGGATGGGCTGTTATCTGTGGTGGGATATCTGTTGGATAGGCTGGCACCACCGGCGGCACACACGCCTCACTGGCTGCTCCTGGGCTGGGATCCTGTGCACAGCTGCATCCAGGGACAGGGACAGGCCATGGAGGGAGGTTCCTTGGGGGAAGGAGATGCAGGCTGTCCCTGCAGGAGGGCAGAACCCAGCCATAACCCCTTAGCCCTGGCTGTCAGCTCCCCTCCCAGCACAGTGGCTCCAGTGGTGCTGATAGAGACAAGAGGAGCCCTTATCTTGGTTTCCTCAGTAGCAAATGTCAGTGCCTTTATTTTAAGCATCCTCTGCCTAAAATGATGAAATGATGTCAAGCTAGCTTGGAATGTCCCTCCTGAAACTGAGAAACCCTCAACTTGTTTAAAACGTGTTTTGATTTCTGCAAAGTATTGCATGGCTCCTGCAGCAGCTGGGTTTTCCCTGGATGTGTTTGGTGGTCATTTGCCTGAGTGAGGTGGGAGAGCTGGGCTGGGCACTGCTGCCTCCATCACCTGCTCAGCTTCCTGGCCAAGCTGTCTCACCACCAGCTGCTGGATGTCCTGTGCTCTGCCCCCAGCCATGCCTGAGCCTGTCCATGCCTACTCCTGCCCGCTGTTCTGGACAGAGTATGAAGGGCACTGCTACCGCTACTTCCCCATCAACAAAACCTGGGCTGAGGCCGACCTCTACTGCGCCGAGTTCTCCATTGGCATCAGGTCAGCCAAGCTGGCCTCCATCCACAGGTGAGCTGTGCAGAAACATCATCCCACACTGACACAGCCTGGGGAGGAAGGAAACTGGGGGCAAAGTCCCATTCCCACATCACAGCCTCTGTGTCAGCTGCAGGCTCGTGTTCCAGCCCACACATCCCTCTGCAGCAGTCAAGGCTGATGCACAGGTCACACAAAGGTAATATAGAAAATAAATGCCTTTTTCTGAACTGGCAGGAAAACTGGCATAGTATTCCCTAAATTTCCCAAAACTGTGTTTTTTTACTGATGAAAAAGGGATAGAAGTACAACATGATTACGCAGGGCTTTTTCCCTACTCCCTCTCCCCCAGCTCTCACCAACACTGTGCTCCTCTTGCACAGACCTGGGAAAGTAACCACCAGCAGCAAGAAGCAGGGAACCCATTTGCCCACTGGTCCTGTGGTAGGGTGAGTGCTTAGGGACACTAAATGTGACTATTTGCTGACATATCCTGTTGATTGCCCTGTACTGCTCTGTTTTGCCAGCTGGCAAGAAAACGTCTTTGTGTACGACCTGGTGAACAGCCGCGTGCCCGGCATCCCCACCGACATCTGGACGGGACTCAACGACCTACGGCAGGTGGGAGCTCCCTGGAATCCCAGGGGGAAAGGCTTTGGAAAATTCACCTCTGTGTGTTTTCCTCCTGGAAAGCCACTTGGTTTTCTTCTTTGCTCTTTATACCCCTTTAATCAGGAGGTGGCATAGAGTCTGTGGTGCAGCACGTGGAGAAACTTGTTATTTCACCTTTTCCAGTCTGCTTTTAAAAGAGAAATGTTACTGGAATTAATAGATTAACCAATAATTACTCATATCACATCTTATTACAGTATTAATAGAAAGAGTATTGTACTGCTGGTCCAAGAAGAGCAAATGAACTGAAAAGGTCTTCAGTGTCAAAAACCACCGAGTTCCATTGCTCTCTTGTGCTACTCTGTGACTTTTGGAAGCTGACATGTTGGAAATATATAGTCTAATATGTTAGAAAGAAAAATGGAGACCATCAGGAGAACAGTCTCATGTCAGCAATTTTTTTGTAGATATTGGAAAAGGAATGGAAAAGGAAAAGGAATGCAGAACTGGGTGGGGGTGTTAAAAATATATAGATTTGATTTCTGGGCTTCCCCTGGTGAGAAAATTGTGAGGGGCTGTTCTTGGCAAGTTTCCAGTAGTAATACCCAAACGTGCTGTTTGGGCTTTGCTGAGTGGTGTCTGTCTGTGTCCCTGGGCTGTGTGGCACTGGGGATGGGGGTGGGCACTGCATGGGGGTGGCCTCCCACCCTCTGCAGTCACAGCTCTGTGGTGACAGCCTCTCTCTGCTGGCCTCATGGCAGGAGGGTCACTTTGAGTGGACAGATGGCTCCTCCTACGACTACCAGTACTGGGATGGCAGCCAGCCTGACGATGGGATCCACTCCATCCCCGAGGAGGAGGACTGCGTGCAGATCTGGTACAGACACAGCAGTGGTGAGCACCCAGGGCACCCTCAGTGTTATTTGTGTGGCAATAAATTCAATCCACCGTGGCTTCTGCTTTTCTGAAGAGGTTGCTGGCAGGCAGAGGATTTGCATTTTAATTTTTTAGTATTATTTTCTTTTTTTTCTTTACAGTGAAAAGGTGTTTTCCTTTTTGCCATGTACATACATGCATACATGCTCATTTTCCCTCTGCTCCCATCTCCCTCTCCCATAGCAGCAGGGCAGGAGCATCAGCTGCCTGGAAGAATTACCAAATTTAGTCAAAGGTCGAATTTTCCCATTTCTCCTCCCCCATGGGAAGCCTGTGGGAACACTCATTGTTTTGCCAACTTATCTCTTTCATACTTGGGCCAGGACATCTTGCTGAAGTGGGACAAGACCCTGCCTGTGCAAAAATCCCACTTCACACCCTCCCTGCTGGTGAGACCAGCCAGGTGTGTCCAGGCCCCCAGATTTACCTAAATGTCTGTCCATGGGCAGCCTGTGGATCATTCTGGGGGAACAGGGCTGTGTTTGCAGCTGCCCCTCCACTACCAAGTCCAAGCTGGGGCCCAGCCTCCCCTCTCACATCTCCCAGGTGAGGATGCTGGGAGGAAGCATGACAGTGAGTGGCACAAATGGGAGCACATCCAGGGAAAGCCCCCCACAGTGGCAGGAGGCCCTGGTGCCAAGGGCAGTGCTTGGTTCCCTCTTTTTGCCTTTTGCCAGCTAATGCTTTGTGGTTTTTTGGAGGGTAGCACTGCGCTCCTGGAACGACAACGCCTGTGGCAGAGCCTTCCCCTTTGTGTGCAAGATCCCCTCGCTGGCCCTGGACTGAGGCTGCTGCTGCTGCCCACACCCCCTTCATTCTGGGCCACCTCTCCAGCTGTGCTGGGCTAGAACAGCCAGGACATGGCATGGGCTGGCAGGGCCATGGAGCTGCCTGGATCCCCAGCCAGTCCCTGGCTGCAGAATCCCTGCTGGAGGATGGTGGGGATGAGCCTGGCACTCAGCACTGACAGGAGCTGCATTCAACAGCAGAGGAGCCCCCGGGCCTGAGTCTGGCTTTGGATTTCAGACCAACCATCACAGTGTGTTAGAGGAAACCTGTGATTTTACCAGTACACCAAACTGTTAGCACCCAAAAATAGCTGTGTGTAGGAAATGCTTCTGCCTGTTGATCTGTGAAGAGTGGAGGAAAAGTGTTCTTTTCTGTTAAGTTATGCAAAATGCCTCTTGTCCACGTTCTTTTTCTCTCTGCTAAAATAAACTGCAAACAGCAGGTGGAGGCTCCGCTGTCTTTCTTGCCCTGGAGTAGCAGTGATTCCCTGGGGCCTTGGGGTTTCATGTTGAAGTTGTTTTTCCCCCAACCTGCTCTGTGTGCTGGGGGGAAGCAGCTGCCGAGGAAAGTTCATTTTATGGACCCTCTTTTTTGGGGTGCATGGGGCAGCCTGTGTGCTCCCCCTGCCCTTTGCCTGGCCCCAGCAAGCACAGAGGCACCATGGAGGTGTGGGGGGCCAGGCAGTGCCCAGAGCCCAGCACATCCCTGAGCAGGGGTTTGGCCCTGGCTGCCTGGAGAGCACGGGGGCAGCTGGAGAGGGGCTAACACACACCAGCTGGGGCCAGCCCATCCTCACAACCAGTCCTGGCTGGGGAGAGCTTGCAGAGTTTGCTGCAGCCCCGTGTCCTAGTGGGGTGATGTTTATATGGAAAGTTAGCCATTTGTGTAGTTTTCAGTTCTGGACTCCAGCAATGGATGTGTTTCTAGAGGCTTTTGTTTCACCTGAAAATGATAAATTATGTATGGATGATAACAGCGTGTGAAGAAACCAGCTGTTTAAAGAGAAAGCTCTTGGATGCAGCAAGGTGGATAAAGCTCATGTGGTCTGTGGCAGAAAAGGGTTTGGAGAGCCAAGTGTGGAACAGGACGTGTGTGATGAGCTCCTGGCTCTGTGCTGGAGCTGCCGCAGCACAGGAGTGGGGACAGCACAGCCCAGTGTCCCCTGGGGCTGGCCGTGCCCCAGTCTGTCCCCGGGATAGGGCTGGATGGACAGACACCCACGGGGTGGACAGACACCCACGGGGAGATGCTGCTGCACGGTGCTGGCTCCAGGCTGCCCTCCCCAGTTTGGTTTCCCTGCTCCTGCTGTGCCTCCTGTCCAGAGGAGCTGGGAGTTCATCGTGGCTGGGGATTGGTATGCCTCGAGCCAAACAACTGTCTTTTTTCCCTGCAAGTGGTATGAGATGTTTCAAAAGAAAGGTTAAAACCTTCCCTTGGGAAAATGTTTGAAGATCTGGGCCCTACTGTGGTCCAAAATATTGCTAATGGGGAGCCCAATGAAAGCTGTCACCTCCAATTAACATCTTCATTTCCAGGTAAAAAGAACTGAACATGCATGACCTGAAAGTCAGGACCAAAGTTAATAGGGGCTTTGTTTCCCAGCCCCCCCTGTCTTTCTCTTTTGGCTCCAGGGTCTTTACTTAAAAATCAACCCTCTGTCCTTGCCAGTGTCTTCTGTTTCACAGTAACCAAATAAAATTCAGAAAACAACAGGAGTTTTCACCTCCTTAATGAACTTCTAGTGGATCTGGCTTGATGAAAGATGGGCCACGCCCTTTCTCTGGTTCCAGACTCTGCATGGCCTGGAGCAGCTCCAGATTCCAGGCTGAACTTTATTTTTCTATTCTCCTTGTCCCATAACCCCTCACTCCCTTGTTATCTTGAATTTCTCCCTTCTGACTCGCTCTGTGGTGCAGGCAATGGGAAACCTGGCAGCAGCAGGACTCTCTGCCACCTTTCCTGCACATCGCTTGCAAGTGACTGATTCCCGAGGGTCTTTCTATGACACTGATTTTCCTAAGGGTTGAACACATTCTTTTGTAATGCATGAAGGCTGGAGTAAGTGTGAACAGTGTGTGATGTAGCCTGAGAGTGAACCAAAATAGTCCTTCCCCTCCTTGTACCCCATTTCTGAGCTGTAGAGGCAATATTGCCCCCAGCCCGGGCATGGCCGTGGGGTGGGATGGGCCTGACTTCACCTCTGACCCTTTGATTCATTTTATTCCTAGTTTGGTTGTTTCCTGAAACGTGCTGCTGGATGCTGTGACAGAGGACATGGATGTCACAGCTTGTGGGCACGCTGGTGTGCCCTGGCACAGCCTGGTGAGGATTTTCCTCCCTGGTGATTATCTTGGCTGCTCCAATGCCTAGCTGGGCTGGGCTGTCCTTTCCTCTATTAATTCACTTAGGATTTTTTTTCTCCCATAAATGATTGAGAAAATGAGGGCTGCACGGCTGAATCATGAGCTTTTTCTTGTGCATTTCCCTTGGATTTAATTGCCTGAGCAGTGGCTCAGCTCCTGCCCTGAGGCCAGGATGCCGCAGAGTGGTTCCCTTTGACAGAGAACAAAAATATCTCGGGACCAAAACCGTGCTTTGAGCAGCTCAGAGAGAACATTACAGACTGGCTGAAACACTGAGCCCCCTCACCAAAAACCCCAAAGCCCTGTCATAAATGATGTTACCCATCTGTGCAGTGGGGTCAGTGTTAAATCCCACAGCTTTAGCACATCCCAAAGGTCTGCAGCAGGAAGAGAAGGAGCAGTGGGGCACAGGGAGGTGAGCAGGTTTGTGCTGTGTGGGTCCCAGTGCATGTTGGCTTAGCTGAGGTCCTCCTGCTGATCTGCAGGAGGGTTTCTCATCACACCCGATGCCATCTGCTCCCTGCTGCCAGGGAATGAGTGGGACAGTGGGAGCCAGTGGGGACAAACCTGCTGGGACTTGGATCTCCTTCTGGGCAGTGTGAGGGCTTGCCCGCAGCAGCCATGCCTCCTGAGAGAGGCATGAATCAGGCTGCATTTATGCAGCCTGCAAGCTGCTGGTGTGTAATGGCACCTGAACTAATTGCCAAAGCTCAGTGAAACTTCCAGCAGCAGCAGATCCCCTCAGAAAGGCTCATGGCTGCCAGGGGCTCCTTCAGGCTGGGGGCCCTGGGATGGGGCTGGCTCAGCACAGGAACCATGCCATGCCAGGGCCCATTGTGCTTTTGATTGTCTCCTTTCAGAACCCCAAAAGTCTCTTCCTCTTTCGTGGCCAAGGATTTCCAGGTCTCCTGAGGAAACTGCCTTGGTGGGGAGAGCTGGCTGAGGGCCAGTGCCCTGTCCCTGTTTGGCACAGCTCTGCAGTACAGTCACCTAAAAAGGGTGGCTATGTTTCTCATTAACCACTTTTGCTTTGCTGGGGCTCAGCAACTTGGCTGGAAACTTTCCCTCCTGGGTGCAAATTGCCAGAGCTGATCAGAGGGAAAGCACGGATCTGACAGGAGCACAATTCCCACTGCGGCCCCTGCTCAGAGAGCCCGTCAGCCTTGAAGGACACAGAGCCAGAGCACAGGTGATGGGAGAGAGAAAAGATCCACAGCTCCACTGTGCATGTGGGTGCCTGGAGCTGGTCAGAGAGGACAGGGCTGTTCTGAAAGAGCTGATGCTGCTCAGCAGCCCTGGCTGCTGTCCCCAAGCAGAGTCCTGGGCACCACGGTCTTGCTGTGCTGGCAAAATGTAGCTGTATTTGGGAATCTACCAAAAAAGTCTAGTCCAGCTCTCGGGGTTACCATGGCAACTAGACATTTGCTCATTTGTATTTCTTGAAAATTATACTGGGCTGCTGATTGCCTCATTTGTGAAGCTCTTTGTCAGGACGCCAGCAAATCCCTGTTTGTTCAAGGGCTGTGAGGGAGCGAGCGGTGCTGTTGTTGAGCAGATTTCTGAATGGGAACTCTGCTGGAGTGTGGGTGTGTTATGACAGCATCCTCCCACAGACACCCAGGAACATACCCCTGGCCTAGGAAGAGGGTGCTTGCTCTGCTCATCCCCTCTGACATCATTTGTTCTTTTGCTATTGCTTGGGTTAACATAAAATCCAAGTGACTTGTGATGGGAGACTCAGGCTGGGACGGGGGAAGGCTTGACAGAAAGCTCTCTTCTTGCATGGAAAGAACTCAAAATATCCTCCTCTGGCTGCTCTTGACACACAGACACAGGACAGGAGAGCAAGAGGTTTAACTGTGTCCCCAAGTGTGCAGGGAAGGAAGCGAGAGCCACACGAGTGGAGGGCCCCAGGAGCAGCACCCACAGTGAGATGGGCTGGCTGTGCTGCTGCTCACAGGGGAATAACCATCCTCCTCTGCCTCCAGAGTGCACAGAGACTTGCAGCAATACCAGCTCACATTAAATGCTTACTGGGTTTGGGTATTGCAAAGCTGGCACTAACTGTGGAGCAGTGGGAAAGGATGATGCTGCAGGGCTAGCTGGAACTTTCAGAGGAGGCTGGAGAAGAGGATAGGGCAGGCTTCTCTTTTTATCCTGAAGGAAAAATGAATTTGATTTGGATGCTGTTTAGGCTCTATGACCTCGGGTTCCTGAAAGTGACTTGACCCACAACCCAGCAGCTGTTTAAGAGCTCAGCATTCCTTGTCAAGTGTTTGCTTAGCAGCAAAAAGCCACTTACCATGAGCTCCTCTTTCGACTTGTTGAGATAATTAAATTAAGGGCTTGTCCACATGAGGATGTAAGACCTTCATGGGATCCCTCCCTGCTCAGAGTGCTGGCACAGGTGCCCTGTGGAGCACGGGGCTGCTACACCTCATCCCCACCATGGCCAGCTGCCTCTGTCCCCATAGCACAGCACAGCTGCACCCAGCAGACACTGGATGTGAAGATCCAGGCAGAGGGAGAGGAAGGAAACAGCAGCAGCACAGGTTCAAACAATTAAATGTGGTATTTCATCAGTGTGGAGGCCAACTGCTTACAGGAAAGGGCCGTGGCCTTTATTAATCTCCAAAGCATTTTATGACCTCATGGTCCCAAATAAATGCTGAATGCAAATGATGAATGTATAATCCAGTATGGATAGCTGCCCTGGATTTAGATGGGTTGTGAAAGTGATTATAATATAGCAATAGCAATAAGATTAACAGCTCTAATGACATCTTAAATGCCAACTTTGCAGCCTGCCCTTTTTTCTGCACTGACTCCATCAAGGGATCAGCAGGAGGGGGCTGGGGGCTGTGTCCCTTTGCATGTGATCCCTCTGATCCCCCTGTGCACCTGCCCCACAGGGATTTCAGTGTTAGGGCCCCACAGCCACACAGGTGAGGCAGAGCAGCTCCTGCCCTGGCAATAACACAATTACTAAAAATCCTTGCTCAGATTTGATGGTTTTGGCTGTATTCTGCTTCTACAGGAAGTTCATCCTTCCCTGCACATTGACCTGGCCCCTTGGTGCTCCCTGCTGCAGGCATGTCCCTTGCAGGGTGACTGCCAAGGCAAAGCCACCAGGCTCCCAAAGCATCCTGGTGCTGGTGGCTTTGGTCCCTTGAACCCTGGGTACCCCCAGAATGTTACTTTTGGGAAAGCACTGGTGAATTTTTGGGGAAGGACTAGAGAGTGTGTGGCTTTGGGTGGAAAGGGGTGAGGTGATGATGAAGGATGTGGCTGTCCTTGCACTCCTGGTTTTAGGAAACAGCCATACAAGACACAGAATGCCTGTCAAGGTGGGATTTTAACCCCAAAATGCCACTGCAGGGTCTCACTGCTCATGTTGTCTGGCAGCTGCAACCACCACATTTTCCCTCCCATTACTTTCTCTATTTTTCTGGTTTAAACTGGGAAAACCCAAAAAAAGCTGCTGTTTTGTTTGAAGAGTTCAGTGTAGTGAATGACCCATTTTTCTTCTTGGATGAGTCATGGATCCTCCTTTGAAAGATCTCATTATTAATATGCCATTTGGGGCATATGTCTGAATTTTCCAGCAGTTTCCTTGTCTGTGCTGGAATGAACCCACCATCATTAATGGCAGTGAAATTGTTTCTAGATTTATGTCTTTACAGTCTGTAATTTGGGCTAAATCACCTTTGGTGTTTCAGGAGAAGTGAGACCATCCAGGAAAAGAGAAGGAGCTACACAAATACTTTTGGCAAGATGGAATCTGATCTCTCTTAGCTTACCCAAGGCTGCTTGGTTTTCTGTGGGGTATTTCTGGCTTGCATTCCCCGTTGGAAAATCAGGCAGTCTGGGTGTGAGCAGTGCAGCTCACAGGTGAGACAGTGCAGGGGGGATGCTGGGATGCAGGATGGAAGCCACCGTTCCCTTCCTGGCCTTCATGTGTCTGCTCCAGGCACAGAGGGGTTCGGGAGCCCATCTGCAGCCCCGTGCCAGCTTTGTCATCAAGAGAGCCTCTCGCCACCCTCCCTGGTGTGGCACGTGCTGTGTGTCCCTCTTGGCATCCCCGGTTTCTGAGAATGCACTGCCGTATGTTGGATGAGCTATGGGCCGTGGGGATGAATCACGGCTCCCGCTGCTGCCATCCTCTCCCGCCAGGATCTGTTATTGATGCCGCACAGCTGCTTAGGGTGGGGCTGTGATCAGGCTGGGGAGGCAGCCCCGGAGAGCTGGGTTGGACTCGGAGCACAGAAAGATCTCAGAGCCGGGGCAGCTGCCCTGCTGGGGCTCTCCGGACGTGCCAGGTGGGCCCCGGGGCGCTGAAAATGCTCAGCCCCGACTCGGACCTTAATGCACCGCAGATGAGATTATCCTAACGCAGGGAGCTCCTGGAGAGCCGCTGTGCCTGTCTCCGATGGGCTGTGCCTGTCTCCGATGGGCTGTGCCTGTCTCCGATGGGCTGTGCCCTGTCAGTCACCGATGGGCTGTGCCCTGTCAGTCACCGACGGGCTGTGCCTGTCTCCGATGGGCTGCTCTGTAGCCAGGCTTCCCCTGGGGCAGGCACCATGTCACCCATGGCAGACATCCGTGTCACCCATGGCAGGGCACCGCTGCCACCCTGAGCCTGTCCTCCTGTGAGCTCCTCTGTCGGCTGAATTTACCTGCAGCTCTGCCCCCTTAGCTCCTTCTGTTTTCACAGGGATTGTAGAGTACAGCCTTGCATCCAAAAACAAACTTCAGTTCTTCTGTTTACCAAGCTGGGACTGAAAGCTGCGACCTCAGGCAGTGGCAGCAGCCTGGTGGGGTCCCACAGGCTCCTGGGGATGCACCCCAAAGGACAAAGCCAGGCAAGAAATGGGGATAGAGTGGGGGGGGGGGGGGGTGTGTGAAATGGAAGCAATCATCTGATGGATCTATTATTTGGGGAAAGGCAAACACTAAGACTGAGGTTTTTCTGTGAGTTTCTCTGCTGGAGCTCCGATGGTGCACTCGCACAGGTCGGTGTGCACTGGGGGCACTGGCAGCTGCACTGTGCGAGGGACAGGGGAAGGCAGACTCATTCCAGACGCACAGCTTGACCAAGGATGCTGTTAATTTATTTCTTTTCTCCCCCAGACAACACTCAGAAGATGAAGAATAGGTCAGTGACACCGGCAAACGCCTGGATGCCCAGCCCATCCCGCACTCAGGGCCGGAGGGGATGACAATGTCACCAACGGATGAGGCGTCCGCAAAACGATTCCTGCGTGTCCTCCGCGGGTGCCGCTGCTCGGCGGGGACCGGGGGCTACACAGGAGCTGCACCGGGGTTGCACCGGGGTTGCACCGGGGGCTGCACGGGGATTGCACCGGGGGCTGCACGAAGCAGCGGCCCCGTCCCTGTCCCCCGCGGTCCCCGCAGCAGCCACGGCACAGCCGCCCCTGCCGTGTGTGACACCGGCTGTTCCCCCGCTGTCCCCGCTGTCCCCCCGCTGTCCCCGCTGGCTCTCCGTTCCCATCCGTGGGAGCGTGCTGCCATCTCCCGGCCGTGCACATCGGCAGGAGCGGCCGCCTGGCCCCGGTGCCCGTGGCAGGGAAATGTCCCTCAGGCTCCGCTCTGCCGCTCTGTGCGGTGTCACCGCTGCTCCCTTCACCCTGCAGGTGACCCTGGTGCGAGGGGAGAGCCCCGAGCTCTGCCCGAGGTGCCACCGTGGTGCCACCTGACAGCCCGAGCTGAGCATCCGAGAGATCACACCGTGCACTGGGACACCAGCAGCTCTTTCTTCCAAACAACATGCCAAGCGGCTTTTTACTGTTTCAGCCCAACATAGATAAAGATTTTCTGTGAGTTTGAAAATTATTTACTGTTTGCTTCAGGGCCATGCTGCAATATCCGGAGCCACGTAATGAGCCCTTTCCTGGGCTTAAAAATGGAGCTTGGAAGCTGCAAACAAGTGAGTATTCTATTTTATATACAGTGTTTAGTCTGTGTGTGGCCAGGATTGAATGGTAACTACCACCACCAGGCACAACAGGTTTCAGAAATGGTCTTCAGAAAGTAGAATATCTGATCCCTCTCTGGTGAGCCCCATCCAGAGCTAAGCATGACTCAATCCATCCATCCCCACAAAATCCACCAGTGTGATTTCTTTCAAAACAGATTGTGCTCTGACAGCTCCAGGGTACCAGCAGCTGTAGAGGTTATTTGTTGGAATGACAGCCCTTCTTTTTCATTTCTGTGAGACCACATAACTCATCTGGGGTGCTTTGAAAAGGAAAAGAGAAAATGGAAATTATTGGAAAATATAAGTGAGTAGTTGTGGCTGCTGAGGCTGGATGTAGGAAATGCAGCCTGACAGCTCACTTCTCACACCAGGCCGGGGCTGAGCTGCCCCCCACACTGCAGTGGCATGTTCTGAACCCCTGGGGCCGGGTTGTGCTCTGGGATCCCTTCTCCACTGGTAAAGCACCCACCCTCCACCAGAGGTTTGGCTGCACCTGCAGCAGGGCTGAAATACCTCCTGGGGGTTCACCCTGAGCAAAACTCTCTTTTGGGATGAATGCTTTTGGGAGAACAGCCCACTGACAGTCATCCTGACCAGCATGTGTTCTACAGGTTCCTCCTATCCTTCCCATGGTCATAAAGCAATGTTTGAGCAGCTATTAAAAAAAAAATTGTCTGGGGAGATTATCAAGTCAGAGTGTGCCAGGTGTTTTGTTGATGCAGATGTGATCCATTTGTATGTGATATCTCTGGTAGAGATGTAAACTGGTTTCCTAAATATAAGGCTGTCAATAAATCACTTTTCTGACACTGAAAAATAAATTTCAGTGATGCTGTACTGAAAGGAGGTGGGAGGGAGCACGGGATGGGGCTCTGCTCTGAGCTAATAGCCCATCCCTGAGGATGAGAATGTTAAATTGGTGCAATTCAGGCTGTTTTTCTTGCCTCTGCCCGAATCAACAGCAGTGAGTCATCCCGGCAGAGCCATCAGCTGCTCACAGCGCCTCGGTGTGTGCCAAACCTGCTGCTGTCTGTGTCTGCCTGGAGCAGGACTGACCCCACCACCCCCAGCTCCAAAACCATCAGCACTCCATGCTAACACGGGCTCAGAAGCCAGACACCCCACGTTTCATTCTCAACACCAAAAGAAGCAGTGCCCTGCTGCTGTGCTGGACTGGGAGGCTGTGGCAGAGTCCAGATGGATGCTGTGGAAGAGAAACAGGAGATGGAGGCCAGAGCTGCTGCCTTGCCAGTCCCACAGAGGCAGCCTGAGGGTCTGGGTGTTGTGGAACTGCTGTGACAGCGATACCAGAGCCCTGCAAGAGGAAGCAAAGCCAAGCTCTGCTTTGAGCCTGCCCTGCAGCCCCTGCGCTCTAGCCACCCCTGTGCCACCACAGCGCTGCCAGAGCACCCCTGGATGCCAAGCCAGCGTTTCACCTCCCCACCCCAGCTCAGGGAGGATGCAAGTGCAGCAGGGTCAGGCCCAGCTGAGCCATGCCAGCCCCTCTGGGCCTGTGGAGCTGCCTGCCTGCCTCAGGGAGCCTGGAAATCGGGTGAGGAGAGAGCAGTGTGGCACAGTATGGCCAGGAATTCAAGAGAACTCCTGGCCTGTCCCCAGATCCGTGACTGGAACACCCTGCATGCACCTCTTGCACAGAGCTGGTCAAGGCTGGTGGGGTCATACCCCTTCTTCATCCATGGAGATATTGTAAAGACATGTAGATGTGGCACTTAGGGACAGGGTTCAGTGGTGAGCTTGGCAGGGCTGGGTTAACAGTGGGGTTAAATAGCCTTAAAGGTCTTTTCTAACCTAAATTATTCTCTGATTCCATGATGAGTGCTCAAGGCTCCTCATGGCCCCGTGGATAGGAGGCACCACCACTGCCCATCCCAAAACCTGCTGTCAGAAGGAGCAAGCCAGGGCTTGGCAGGATGGAGAGGGGCAGTGCCAAGGCTGCAGGCACTGTGCAAGCCCTCTCTTCCACATCTGAACACACACATCACCAGTGGCTGGGGAATGCCTGGGTTTATCCAGGAAAGCTGCAGGACATCGATGTCACAGAGCAGCTTGATAGGATTTAGAAAGGCAGCAGAAAAGCCTCAGTACTTATCATTCTCCAGGTCTGACCAGCACAGCTTAGGAAAAGGTCAGTCCATGGCTGGAGCTGACCCAAAGTCCTTGCAGGTACAGGTGTGGCCCCTAACACCAGCAAACCCAGAAAATTCTGGGACCTGCTGGCAGGACCTGCGAAGGGTGAGCTCAGTTTGCTACAGAGCTGAATATCTCAGCAGCTTTTCAAGGTCGGTAGAGATGCTCTTTTACCTTGGAAGTCCTTATCACCGCAGACCCTCTGCCTCCTGCTTTGGAATGGGAATGCGGCTGCAGTTAAAGGGGCAGAGCTGAGAGCTGCTGCTGCTTCCTGCCAGCCGGGGCTGCTGCTGCGCACAGAGCCAGGGCTGGGAGAGCCTGAGCCTGCAGAATCACTGCTGCTATCATCAACACACCAGCCTGAGCCTGCAGAATCACTGCTGCTATCATCAACACACCAGCCTGAGCCTGCAGAATCACTGCTGCTATCATCAACACACCAGCCTGAGCCTGCAGAATCACTGCTGCTATCATCAACACACCAGCCTGACTGACCCTCTCCCCTGAGCACCAACCCCGCAGATATCAATCAGCCGGCAGGCAGATTAGATCAATTGGATTTCTGCATCTAAAGCTGATGCCCGCTGATTGGAAAGCACTCCAGAGCACAGGCAGTTAACAGGGAGGTGTTTCCTTTTGTTTCTCAAAGGAGATAAGGGTACACAATGAGAGGGGGCAGAGGAGACTAGGCAGCTGAATTAACAAAGAGTTTGGTATGCTTCTGGTCTGAGGGTTACAACAGCCTCAGGAATTCGCTAATTAGCTGTGTCAGATCATTATCTTGCCAGCCAGTGAGTGAAAAAGTAATTCAGTTTAAGCACACTTTTTTTTTGTTTTGCTCCTTGGAAGCTACTTGGCACTGCTGCATCTCCACGTGCTGCTGTGGTGCTGCCCACGTTTCAGTCATGGATTCCCCGGGCTCTGTGGGACACGGGGACACAGCCACCTCCAGCCCCTGGGGTGACACTGCATGCAGCCTTGCTCCTTTTGTTTTCTCCTCCTTTGCAGGAAAGCAAAAAAGAAGAAAACATCAGGATTTGGGGTTTTTTAGTTGGTTGGGGTTTCTGTAGTTTGGGAGGGGTTTACTTTGTGGGGGGGGGGGGGGGAGATGTTGGATTTTTGATTTTTGTTGTTGTTGTTGTTTTTTGCATCCAACAAGCCCCTGGATTACATTCAAGGATGGGAACCTTTAGAAAGGAATTCAGTCCTTAACTTCTTTCAGTCATAAAGGACCACGTGTTTTGGATAATATTGAATAATTTTAAGAATACACCTTTGGTTTTCTGAAGGAGACACTGTGATAAATTATGACCACAAATCCCAGTCTCTCTCTTTAGGTCTGGCAGGGGGTTCCCAAAGGAGGCTGTGACCCCATGGGAAGCCCAGGCTGGAGCAGGGTCCTGGCAGGACCTGTGCAGAGAGAGGAGCACAGGCTGGAGCAGGCTCCTGGCAGGACCTGTGACCCTGCAGGGACCCCACACTGGAGCAGGCAGTTCCTGCAGCCTGTGGGGGACTCACAATGGAGAAGTTCATGGAGAACGATGTCCTGTGGGAGGGACTTCATGCTGGAGCAAGGAAGGAGTGTGAAGAGTCCTCCCCAGGAAGGACGAGGAGGTGTTGGGGTGCCACAGCGGAGGTTCCTGCACATGCTGGGTGCATGGTGAGACAGGCTGTGTCCCCATGGGAACCACGGTGGAAATTGTCCCAGACAGGCCAGCAGGAGCCCCTTGCTGCAGCTGGGATCAAGGATGGGAATTCAGTGCCATGTCAACCCCCATAACCCAGCCCAGGGGACTGGGGTTGACATCCTGCTCTGCCTCCCCTAACATACAGCACGGGGAGTTAGCTGGAGAAGCTGAAACAATTGCTCTTGAATACATTCCAAAACTAATTTAATACATGATGTCTGCTGGGACTGGGTGAGTCAGAGCACTGTGATGGGACTCTGAATGTGCTGCAATTTATTTGTACTGAAGTTTAAATAAGATTGATGGAGCCATAAAGCCATTATTGAAGAGGCTTCATGGTGGAGCCCAGAGGGAAAATGAAGCATAGCAACAGGCTCTCGATTCTGTAACATCCTCCCACCTCACTGTGGGGTTGTGATGGTGGTAGGTCTTTGTCAGCTGGTTTGGGTCCTCAGAGAGCTGTGGGTGGCTGTAGACTGGTGTGGATGGCTGGAACTTGTGAGAACTACCAGAGCAAGAAGATTTCCCAAGAGATGAGGGGTGGCTTGTGGAGCTGTATCTAGTAAATAATGGAATAGCTAGGCTTGGAAGGGACCTCTGGAGATCATCCAGTCCAATGGGCCTGTCAAGGCAGGGTCACCTGGATCAGGTCACACAGGAACGCATCCAGATGGGTGTTGAAGGTCTCTGCAGAGGGAGACTCCACAACCTCTCTGGGCAGCCTGTTCTGGGGCTCTGCCATCCTCAGTGTAAAGTTCTTCCTTATGCCGAGGTGAAACTTGTGTTTTATTTTATGGCCACTGCTCCTTGTCCTGATGCTGCACCACTGAAGGATCTGGCACCATCCTCTTGGTACCTTTGAGATATTTATATACATTAAAGTCAGTCTGGATTTCTGGTTTGATACGAGATTTTGTCAGAAGCTGGCCTTGAGGAAGAAGGCTTGCAGCCCTGGTGAAGACTGAGGCCAGCACAGTGGGGATGATTGCTCAGTGGTTCCAGTGCCTTTGCCCTGCAATGGACCCCAGCAGCAAACCCAGCCAGGCTGGAAGCTGTAGGCAGCCCATCTGCCACCAATGCTCTTGGAAGGAGAGCAAAGGAAATTGGATGGATGGTATAATAAAACTAGAAAGGATTATTGGCTTTGGTTTGCTTTTCAAAGATTAAGAAGCTCTTTCAAGTGTCTTCATTTATCACCTAGATATAGACCAGCACAGACAAATACATTTATGGTGCAAGGTATCTCTAAAGGTCTTTCTTTATACTTCACAGCTGTGAGGTATCAAACCCTCAGCTCTTTTGTGACGATTCATTCAAAGTAAGCTGTAAAGAGCAGCAGCAAATAGAAGTAAAGCTGTGGCAGTCTGTAAGCACAGGCTGGGCATCCCAGGGTCCCAGGCAGATCCCAAGGTCCCAGCAAGTGCTCAGTGTGCTTGGGTGGCAGGGATGGTCAGGAAGGGTTACAACAAGCCTGCTCCAAAATGTCTACAGGCCCCCTAGTTTGGCTGAACCCTCTCCATTCGGGTTTGTAGAAAGGTTTAGTGGAGCTGCTGCCTTGAGGTTTCCAGTTCTGCACATGTGTGACTGACACATATGGTGTTTCCCACTTGGAAATCTCTTTCCAAACCTCAGCTTCAGGGCAAGAACAGGAAAGACAGGGGATGCACCAGGATTTCCAGCTGGGATGTTTCTATCATTACTGGATAAAAAGTGCTGAAGAAGAAAGCTTCTGGGTAATTCAGTCTGCAACTGGGTGTGTGTGACTCACCAATATGTTGACACGTACTCATTTTAGTAAAATCTGGTGTTTGTTTCACTGGTAGTGTTGATGTACAAAAGGCATTGAAATTAACTGCTGCATGTTAAAGATCAGTTAGGTTTCACTCCCACTGAAAATGACATTGGTATTTGGAAGACATGTGCACCCATGGCTCCTTTACACTCACAGGGAGATTTATGGCCCAGCTGCAGAGAGGCCATTTCCTCTGCAATGAACATCAACAAAATTTGGTTTCTAGCTCTGCCCTTCCTCCATTTGGGTATGATTTTGTGTGCTGGGAGGAAGGTCCTGGAAAGAGCTGGCAGTTCAGTGCCAGCTAGGAGCCACCTGCTGCTCATCAGACCCTGCTGCCTTCTCCTGGGTGACCAGGGGAGCTGGTGATGCACGCCATGTGTGCTGGCTGCAGGTGCAAACATCCTCTGCCATAAAAGCTGCACCCTGGAAGCATCACCTGCCATAACAGCACCTTAGGGGGAAGAAGAAGCATCATCCCAGGTGCCTCCAAGGCAAGTGAAGTGGGGTCAGTTTGCAAGGCTGGTGCCTGGGGCTTTGGACTGCTTTTTTAGAAAAAGACATGAGGCAGGAGAATGTGTGGTTAAGGTACCTGCCTGGATTACCAAGAACACTGAGTTAAGCATGTCCCAGTTTCCAGGGACATCCCTGTGTGGGTGCCACCAGGCTCAGCTGGTGTGCTCCTTTGCTGGTTTGAAGCAGGGGGCTCTTGCTGCTGATTTTGTACTCATGAAACTTTGGATACAACTTACCCAGGATCTTGAGCCACTCCTTTAAAGGAAAGTGGTATCTCAAGGAGCTAAACACATCTCTGGGGTGCATTATTCAAAGTAATCCTTAAATGTGGGGTAGCACCTGCCTGGACTTTCCTGTTCCTGCAGTTGGTGATGCAAGGAGGTGACAGAGGCTGTTGCTCAATGCCTGTGACTAACCAACCCTTCCTGCCACAGCTCTTGCCAGGAGCATACTCCCTCCCTTCCTCCATCCCACCTCAGCCCTGCTGGAACCTGGGGTGCTCTGAGAGAGCAGATCTGGGCCAAAACACCCCTGGGGAAAGGGAGCTGGGGGGTTCTTACCACCCTGATAATTTCCCTGATGTGGAAATGGGGCCAGGAGAGGGGCTGCAGTCATGGGGGAAGGCTGTGCCCAAGAAATATCCTGCTGCCAAAAGAGAGGAGAAGTGGACAAAATGGGTGATTTTTGCACTGCATCAGTTCCTGGAGTGGTTTTGCACTGTGCTTCCCCAAAGGTGTAGTGGTTCATTTTGGGCAGGATTGGTGCCAAAGCTGGTGGAGAGAAGGCTCTCCCCTTGTCATGAGGGCAGTGTGCTTTTACCAAACAGGTAAGAACAGGGCTCATTCCTGCCATTTCTCCCTCTTCCAGACCTAGAGCTTCAAACACTGCTGTGTAGAGTATATGGACGCCTTTCCCTGTGTTTGGTTTATGCTGTCTGCCATCCCTGCATGAGGAGAGAGGCAAGCTGGGTTTGGTACAGATGAGGCACAAAGTGATTTCAGCTGCTAGGAGCAACAGACCGAGGAGACAGAGGGAGCTGTGTGCTCTGCCTCGTGTTTGTAGATGTCACTTGTCATTTCCAATGGTGTGTACGATTTTGTCAGTTTAATCAAATTGCTCCTTCTAACACCAGATTTGCCCAGGGGCTTCTTTCCATTCCCTCCTGTGTTAGGTATGAGGCGCGGGCAGGGAAGGGCTGGGCACAGGGCGCGGTGTGCCAGGAGTGCCAGCAGCGCTGTCCCTGCCCAGGGCAGGTCCCTGGGGACTCCGGGGCAGCTCTGGGCCACCAGAGGAGTGTGTGGCACTGGCACAGAGGGCAGCAATGACAGCCTCACGTCAGCGGCTGCTCGGCTGTCTCGCCTGCTGGGGACTATTTTTAGCCTTATCGCAGAAGCGCCTCCTCGCCCGCTGTAGTTGCTTAGCAGCCCCGCGCTGCCGGGCGGGCATGGATGATGATGATGATGATGATGATGAAGGCACACGTGCAGAGGTTTCCGTGCGGGCTCCTCCGGCCCCAGCGAGCCCAGAGCTCCCGGAGCTGCGGCTCTGTCCCCGGTGCCGGTGTCCCCTGCAGTGACAGCCCCGGCGGCTCCTGCATCCCCTGCCCTGCGCTCACCCCTCGGCAAGCAGAGCATTCCTTCCCTCTGGGTTTGCTCTGCTTGGGGACAGGCATCAGGAAAAGGGGCTTGGGCTCCAAACACGCCCCTGAGGAAGTCCCGAATGCGCAGCCAGGGAAATGCAGTGCAATAACCCCTGGCAGGATGCTTTGTTTACTCTTTGCTGAGCTGGTTTACTTTCAGACGAGCTGTTTTCTCTGACGTAATGTAGAATTGCATGTGTCTAAAGCTGCCTACCAGGATTGCTGCTGTCTGAGAGGGGAATTATATTTGGGGTACCCTCAGTTAGAATGAAGGCTCTCAGAAGACAAAAGCAGTTATTTTCTTGAATTCAAAACTCTGGAACTTAAACTATATCTGCTCCAATTGATCAAATCAGATCGTTGAGCTACAGATAAGTCTGAAATACATTAAGTTGAAGAAAGATTTGTTTTATGTCTCCATGCTCTGACAGGCTCCTTTTAAAACAAGAAAATCCTGAAATTAGTCACTGCAGGTACAAATACAACACACACTCAGGACTTTTAGGGGCTGCTTTCCAAAATGGCAGGAGCTCAGGCTGATGCACAATTGTAAGCACATCCCATAATTTGATAAACCTGAAAAATTAGGCTGAGGCTGTATGCGCATTTTGGGGCACATTCTATTCCTGTTTGCCCAAAACCCTCCAGGAGATGCTGCAGCTCCTGTTCCTGCCCTTTATCCCCCCATCATGTGTGACCAGACATGTGAGGAGTGTGTCCAAGCCACAAGGCTTTGGGCACAGGCAAAGCAGGCTCTGGGAAGGGGAAGGCAGCAAGGGTGTGCAGGGAAGGCTGTTGGAGTGGGAACTCTTTGATCTGGGCAGTTGAGGGAGAGACTAGAGGACTAAAAGCCCATTGATAAGCCACTGCCTGGTTATCAGGGAGGGATGGTGGTTGCAAGGACAGATGCTATTTCAGGAGGATGCTGCTTGTGAGACAGAAGGTCTCTGTCAGGCACTGGGGCTGGAGCACTGAAGGCAGGACAGGGTTTCTGCTGAGTGTCAGAGGCTGCCAAGAGGAGTCCAACAGCATCCAGACCAGAGGCCGGATTTCTGCTCAAGGAAAATGATCACTGAATATCACACCCTGTTTAGTCTGGAGTAGGGTGTGCTGCTGTGGGGAGGAGTAAGGGGTGTGAGTGCTATCATTCAACATGAAAGCCCTCTGTGCATACCTGTAGTCCTATTGATTTAGCATAAAAAGGCAGAAATCAAATATCAGTTCAGCCTTATTTGCCAGCTTGGTCCCCAGATTATGCATTTTTAGAAAGCCATCCTACATTCTTTCTTCTCGAGAGTTATAGGCTGCCACTGTGGGTAAATGTCAGCCAAAAATTAAGTAGGGTGTGAGAATGGGGCAGTCATGCATTTTCTGCAGTTGATGGTGACACCAAGGACCTTTCCAGTAGCTCGTGCTACTACCCAGCTTGCTGGCAATCTAGCACAGAGCTCAAAGCTCTGAGGAAACATAAAATCCAGTGCTACATAAGTAGTACAGAAAGAGCTGGTTTGGTTATGATTGGCACCCTGCAGTAATCTTTAATCACTTTAAGATTAAAAGGCAATTTCTGAGCTACTGGAAACTCAGCATTTCAGGAAAATTGTTCCCTTAAAGCATGCTGAAGTGATGGAACTTTTCCCTCTCACGTTTTCTTCTTTAACTGATGTACAGTAAAGGATGGGGAGCCAGTTACTGGGTAGGTTTTCCAAACAACCCTGAGGAAGATGGATCTGGCAGACAGCAGCACCAAAGAGTGGAGAGGCAGCCAAAGGCAGGTGAGTGTTTTTGCTATGGTCCCCAGGAGCTGATGGAGGATGCAGTGCTGTGGTGTGTGTGCTCCCAGTCCTGTGCAAGTGCAGCCTTGTTTCAGTGTCTGGCCCATGTCCTGGCTGAACCAGCCCAGTGTGTGCCTGACTGTCTGCACTGCCGTGCTGGGGTGGTGCTGGAGAGGTGATTCCTTCCCTTTTGGCTCCTGTTTATCACATTAGTACCTGAGCCTCTATCGATTGTTTTCAGGCGTTGTGCAATGCTAAAGAGCGCAGGTAAAGCCCCTCCCTCTGCCCCTGTGAGACACTGAGAGAAGCTTTGTGTGCTCTCCTTCAAAACAGCTGAAACCACGAACCCGTGTCTTTGCCAGCCCAAGCCCTCGCTGGGCCTTTTGATGTGTTTAATGAAACATTTTGTGCATCCAAATTCCTGATGCCTCAGGCTCTGCCACCTGCTGCCAGCTGCTGCTCACCTGGGCTTTGCTGCAGCTGGGCCCAGGCCTTGGGGGCTTTTTCTATCCTGTAAAATAAATTTGAAATAAGAAATAAGGTTTACATGGTTTAGGACAAAGCTTTATCCTACTACTTGTTTGCTTAAGGCTCTTTGCTTTGGCAAGCATGTCAGGAGTGGGAAAGGAAATGAGTGTCACCATTTGTCACACATTTAGTAATGTTGCATATAGAAAGGTAAATGCCAAGTGTACATATGCCATTTTATAAATAAATGCTGGCAAGGAAAGGCGATTGCTACCCAATTATGTGCCCTTTTGGATGTAAATGTTATGTATGTGTGGTAATATTTGGCCATCTGCTGCTGACAGCAAGAACTGCACGGGCATGGCAGAAGGGAGCCCCGTCACACTGGCTCCTGCAGAAGCTGTGGCCAGGAGGGGGGACCCGAGGGACCCCAACACCCTGAGAGGGGCTGGGGTCTGCTCCACATGATGTGAGGGGGCTGGCAGCCTCATCTGGGCTTCCTGACATCTGAAGGAACCTAAATCCAGTTGGAGCTCACCATCTTGGTCTGTAGTAGTACCTGTGGGTGGCAGGCAGCAGCTGACCCATGGCAAGCTGTCCCAGGCTGCTGGGGAAGTCTGTCTGTCTGTCTTTCAGTGGCTGGAGGTGTCTGTAGGAATGCACCTGCCTGATGTCTGTGACCCACAGGGTCATGGACCACACCTGGGAACAAAACCTGGGTGAGAGAGGAAAAGGAGAGGTGTGAGGAGAAAGAAGGGGAGATGAACAAACACACAGGGTGGGAAAGGTCTAGATTAAAAGGAGGTGGGAAAGTTGGTATTGTATTTACAAAAACAGTTCTGTAAGGGCATGGGATTTGGCAGTGTGTCCAAAGGAAGGCACTCAGGTGAGCTCTGACAATATCTGAGTGTCTGATCCTCCTTCCATCACAGGGAGCTCTCAGAAGCCCATCCCTGGCACCCCACAGCAGGTCTGGACATCTGAAGACTGTCAACTTTGCCCACATGGATAAAAGGCATTAAGGAAATACCCCCTGGTTTTTAAGATATGCTGTGTTTTCTGACTCCTGTGTGGGGGTGTGCTCTCACACCAAATGTTCTGAACTCCCTTCAAGCACTGTGGATTTAATTGGTTTCCCAGGCAGGCACCTTGCACCATGGTCTGTCTTGCTGGCAGCCTTGGAGATATTTTGCCATTGTTCTCTTTCACTTGGCACATAAGTGTCTGCACACAGTGTCCAGAGTAGCCAGGTCCAAGTCCCTGATGACATCATGGTCTCTGGAAGAAAAACTTCCTCAGGGAGTAGGGCAGTGTGTGCAGCTTTGGGCTAAGTACAATAAAAAATCCCCTATTTTGTGGAGAAAATGAAAAACATGCTCAGAAAGACCACAGGGAGTAATAAAGCTGTGTGCTAGCAGAAAATGTGCTGGGTGAGCCCAAAGTCAATGTGCTTGTACTTGATTCTGTCCCAGCAGCTACATGTGTAGGATGAACCCAGCTCTCAGCAAATTCATCCTTGTGCCTTGGTGGTCCTTTCCCTTTCACAGGACAATCTGTGGTCCAGAAGGACCTGGCAGGACTGAGCAGCAGCTGAGTCGCAGGAGGGGAGGGCTCCTCAGCAATCCTCCTGTCTGGGGAACCTGGCACTTCAGGAGCCTGCTGAGCCCCAGGTACTCACCGCAATTTCCCTTTTCCTTCTTTTTCTTTCTTTCCTTTTATTAAAGCTGACTGCTGGCAGAAAACTGTAAAGTCCTCTCTGTTGACATTGCTGCAGGAGAATTCCTGGGCTTTTCCTGATTTGCAGGGAATATTGCAAACCCCAGGGAAGGGAAGAGTCAGCAGGGAGGGAGGGAAGAGGAGCAGAGCTATTCAATGGTCCTGGGAGATTTGCATCTGTCAGCTAATAAATGCAGTAGGATAACAATGAAATTAATTTTAAATCACCTAAACAATCCAAGAGCAATTACTTCGTTTAATTATAAGCAAGATGAGGGAAACACTAGAATTTAATTTCAATAATACCTCTACCAACTCAGCTATTATTTTAATTTAATTTAAAGTGACAGAACTTCCTGTGTTGCAATACTCTGCCTGAAAATACCTTGCTTTACCTTCACCATTCAGTCAATAAACCATGGTATGGACTTTGCTTAATATTAAGCACCTGATTGAAAAAGAAAACAGGGCCCTACACTTTGTTTTAAAATTACATTTCCAAGTCTGTGCAGCAATATCTGTAATGAGAGCCAAAGTTCACTGGGAGAACCCAGCACTAAACTGAATGATGACCTGCTTGTTTGGGTATTACTTATTAAGAATATTTTTTAGATCCCCCCAAGTATTGTAGTTCCTGTACAGAACACACAGCCATCCCAGGCTCTCCCTGAAGGGGCTCAGCACTCAGTAAGATGTGAGGGGAGTCTTCCAGTAGTCCCAAGGTTGGAGCAACATATCAAAATCTGGGCAAGTAGAAAGAGACACGAGAGTAAAAGTAACAACTGGATTTGTTGGCTGCAGGAGAGCTGGTGAATGGCACAGCTGGAAAAGTTTGGGCTTGCTGTCTCCTGTTTTTTTGCCTTTTTTAGTTGCAGGGTTTTTGGGTTTTTGCTGATATTTTTAGCATTATTCCAGTTTGGTAGCATTTAACTTGGTTGCTATAATAACTGCTGCAGAAGCTGTCATGAGGGAATTTATTCTGTCTTTGTGAGTATGTTTGCACTGCATGAAATAAAGAAGGCCTGAGGCAAGCTATTGAAGAACAAGGAAAAGACAAAATATTGACTCAACAATTCAGTGAGCATCATCTGCCCACTGTGCTGAACAAGGCATGGGTCCTACAAGAAAAGTCTCCTTGATCATGTTGTTAAAGAATGTCTTGAAAGGCAAAGAGACAGGAGAACTGGAGACAGCTGCATGGCCTTGAGTAAGATTGATAATTTTTGAATACTTGACTTCACAGCATATGAATATATAAAATTCATACATGATTCATTTAGGTATGTAAAGGAACTGATATACCCAGCCATATATTTCTAACTCATGTAAATCAGTGTTAGTGGTTTAATTTATTCTTGTTTTGGTGCTTGTTGCTTTTATTAAGAGCAGCTCCTTCTGATGTCCTGAGTCACTTCAGAGAGAAGGACATGAGGATCCAGCTTTAGCTCCTCCAGGCAGCTCTCTCAGTCCCATGCCTGGGTTGTTGTCAAGGAGACATATCTCTGGCATACATCTTCTCTGTGGTTTCTCCTCTTAGTATGCTTTTCCATTGCTATGGAGACTATCACAAACTCATTTAGCAACTCCCCAGTGCCCCACGAGGAATATGTATTTCATAACTCACTCTTCAGAACAAGAAGTGCTGTTTAATTTTTGGCTGCTCACCTGCATGTCCAGCCTGGCTATGCCAGGGACTGTTTGTGCTGAGCCCAGATGAGCTGACACAGCGTGGCTCTAAGGGCAGGGCTGCACTTAGAGGTGACTTCAGTGGGGATGGTTTGGAAGCTGAGACAAGCCTGGTGTGTGGGAGGTAGCCAAACTCTTGCCCTGGCTACTTGGCATGGCTCTCCAGGTCCAAACCCCTCTCATTCTCCAGATCTCCAGCTGGCATTCTGCTGGATTCTGAACAGAGGTGAAACCAAGAAAAGTGCCTCCCTCTAATAGTGCAAAGGAGAGGGAAACAGAACCACTCTGCTGCAGGGCAGGAGGGAGGGAGCAGTGCAGCAGGGCTAGCAGGGGCAGGGAAGCTGGGAGAGAGGATCCCTGGCTGGTTTTGTCAGCCTCCTGCTGCTGCAGATGGGCTGCACCCCCTCGGGGCAGCCCCGGAGTTGGTGACAGTCACACGGTGGCACTTAGGGAGCTGGGGCACAGCTGCACTGCAGACAGCAGCAGCCCAGCTGTAGAAGTGGCACCAGCAGCCTGGAGGAGCCCAGGTGTGTGCACTCAAACCACTTTGGCCAGCGCAGAAGTGTAGGCTTTAATGAGAAAAGCAAGGCGTAAGAGAAGTTATCACTTGGGATTTACAGCAGCTGCTGCCCAGGAAAGCTGAGGAGCCTGCAGCAGTGGGTTGGAGCACACCAGAGTATCTTCCTTCTGGGACACAAGGGGAGAAGGATCCTGGCAAAATGGTCCCACAGGGACTTAATGCCATGGAAAGATCCCTTCTGAAGCTGATGCAAGTGAGCAGGAGAAAATAAATGGGGCAGCCTATGAAATAATCAAGTCCCCTGTTCAAGGTGGGAATTACAGCTCTGTGGTGAGACACTGAGGTGGCAGCTGAGGCTGAGGTTCCCTGCTCCCTGCCCTGTTTCCCCACACCAGTGCACAATCTGATATATTAGCATAATCCTCAATTCCAGCTTGCATTAATGTGTCACTCCATGCCCTGCAGTACCTCAGCAGCACACAGATTCTCATTTGCCTACTGGGGCAGGAAGGCTAGTGTAGGAAATGAAAAACATGGCAGGGCTGAGATGGGGACAGTGACTCTGTTACCTTCCCTGGGTAAGTCAGGGTCCATCTGTACCCCAAAGTCTGTAAGTAGCCAGAGAGCCTCCAAATCTCCACCTTAGTGCTACACAGGGCCATAAATATTCAACAGGTACTAGGAACAGCTGAACGCAGCTAACAGAATATAAATGAAATGAAGTAATTAATCAATGTAGTCATTTAACAAAAATGTACAAATTAACATATTTTACAAAGGCATGTGATTTCTAATGAAGTAGGGTTTGGGAAACCCAAAGGATTCACATACACCCTGTCACTTATGCAAATCACTCTCTGTTCACTGATTTATAGCATCAGTTGGCTGCACATGAAATTGCTTTAAAATGCTGATGTGCATCTCCCTGATGTGTATTGGGCTGTTTCCATGAGCTGCACTGAGGCTGGCTCAGCACAACCCGGAGCTGGGCTGGTGTAGGATGTGCACCCCAAAATCTCCCTCTGCATTACAGAGCCAGCACACTCACAGGCAGTACAGAAGGAAAACAGGAGGGAAATGCACTAGAAATCTACCCTGGGCAGTTAATTTCAGTGTCTCTCAGCAGTGATGGGCTGCTTTGTAATTTGCTTCAGTGCTATTTTTAATCTTGTGAAGTTCAAAAGGTAAAGGATATATTTCACTCAAACTTAGATTTGTTGTTTTCAACTTGGATCCCAGATTTGAAATTCCAATTAGTATCCATAGAAATGTGTGTATGTACACACTACACATGGGATTGCATTTCAGGGAGGTAGCTATGCCCAAGCAGCAATTCCATGTGCAGCTCTGGTTCATATGGCTAACTTTCTCAGAGACACTTTTTTTGGTCTCATCATGGGTTTTCTTCTGGGTGTTTAAAGGCTTGGCTTGCTCTTCAGCTGTGTGTTGGTGAAAGCTTACAGCCAGGATTTATGGATTTGCAAACATGTCATTAAGGGGTTGGTGGATTGGGTCGGCATGCTTGGAGCTAAATTCCATTTATCTGGAGAGTAGGTGTTTAACTAATGGCACATCAGACATGAAATAAATGCAGGGCAGCTTCTAGTGTCAGTATTTTACAAAAACATCTGAATGAATGAGCTGAGAGAATAAAACATCGACTGTTTTTATATTCAGTGAACAGAAATAACAAGAAAAAGCACCATGATGAAGCACTATCTTTGTGCATTAGTGATTATTGCAAAGTTAATTTTATTCATTCTGAAGGATCACTGTATCTGTAAGACTGTGGAACAGCAAGTTCAAGAAACTGAAAGAACCAAATAATTGCAAACCATATACAACCTAATTAATATCTCAAATAAGAATTTAAAGGAACTTGTGCAAAAGAAAACAATAAGTTTATGTAACATTTCTAGCTGAATGAAAGGCTGACTGTGTTTGTTAACAGGGCTGTAATGCTCTGTGTGCATTGGTGCACAGGCTGTGGGTAAGAAGGATGGTCGTGCTACAGCGAGCTGGGAAAAAGTGTAGCATAAATGTGATCTAGGAGAACAATGAGAAAGAGACAGAGAGAGATGTCCTCTGTTTAAGGCCTCATTCTGCTTCAGATGATGAAGCTGTCTTCTATAGCAGAATTATTAGACAATATTATGTTATGTTATGCTTCAAGATGCCAACCTGATCGTCTGATTATTCTAAACATTTAAAAAAATGCAATTTCTGCCTAGAAAGCTTTAAGATACACAGCAGTTTATAGAATACCATATTTTTAAGTGAGCAGTCACAAGTACTGAGGACTAAGGAGTATGACAAAATAAAAATTTGAAAGAACATGTCAATAGGGCTTTATGAGATATGCTGTCTTTCTTTTGCTTATTTCTGAGTAAATCCTTGTAGTTTGCTCTAACATGCAAAAATTGAATTAAAATAATTTTATCAAGGGTGAAAAAAAGCAAAACTTGAAAATCGGAGAAAAGTCAGAAATAGGGTTGACTGGGAATAATGTGTGCTTTTCATGTACAAAAATGAAATGCTATTTTTTCACCCTGGCCTGGGGATGAATCAAAGTTGCTTTTGAAGGAAGCTGTGGTTTGCAAGGCTGTTGTTAGAGAAGCTGCAAATTGTAGTGATTTATACAAGGCGCTATGGGAAGATGATTTGCTGGTTACAATGCGTGTATGTTATTTGGGAAATCAGATTCCCTTTTACATAATGCTAGACAGCTCTCCCACACCAAGCTTTTCATAGGCTCAAAGGAATTCTGAGTCCTTGCACTGCATGTATCAGGCAGTAAAAGGCAATTTATCCTCCTTTGATTCAGACTGAATTGTGTCATCATTGAGCCATGGACACAGCCTTTCTCACAAAAGTAGCATGCAATAACAACTATGCAGGTGAGATTTCAACCAAGCAGTGCCTGGGGCCTCAATCCCCCTTGTGGAGACTTTGAACCCTCCTGGGTTTGCTCTAGATAGTGCCAGTGACTGCTGTCACAGGGATGCCCATCCTCTGCAGTGCCCTCCTTGCAGAGGAACCAGGGGAACTGCTGTTGCTCCCTGTGTTTACCCTGATTTTATCCATATGCCACTATCCAAGTCAATTTGTTTTCTGCTGATGAGTGTTTTCCCACCCTGTTAGCATGTTATCATGCAAACATCCAGAGATGTGAAAGATTTTGTCTTTTTACCTGGTTTTGTATGAAAGAAGAGCTTACATGGTCCATTGGCCAGCAGATGAACCATAGGCCCTCTAGGAATTCCTCTAGAAATTACTTTTGGTTCCATTGCCAGCTTTGTGGTTGGACACCTCAACTTGTGAGTTTCCACAAAAATGCTCTAGAAAGGTTGTGGGAAAACCTGAGTGGTACTTGAGAAATGTGTGCAAAACTGACAGAAAATTTGGTTGTACATCACATAAAATTAGTCCTACAGAACACTGTCTGGGTCAGAGCACTGAACTTTAAGAGATAAGGACTTGCTGTTTAAATCTCTCTTTCTGGACCCAGGGCTCCTCTCTTTCATGCTCTGATACCGTGTTTTTTCTCACAAAGGCTGGTTATTGAGCTGTCTCACGAAGTATGACTCACGAAGTATGACATCTCTACTGATCTCATCAAAGTCTTTTCCAGAGGCTTCAAGGAAAGATTGAGAGATAAGGACTTGGTAATGTTGAGATCTGGAACACATTAACTAAAACAGGTAGGAAAATGAGCCTAGAAAAAGCAATTAAAGTTAGAGAAGATTAAAGGATAAATACCTTGGGGGAGTTTACTGTATGTTTCACTTCTGTTTGTGCTGCACCTTTTAGACCAATTTTTCTTTTCATTTTCATAGCACTCCACTATCAACATAAGCACCAAACTGATCTAAATTAACAAGTTGGATTCATTACACCATTCAAACAAATTTCCCTGGGCTTATTACACCTAAAGGCTTGATACTTTCCTGCCAGCCTCTTTCAAATTACCCTTTCAACAAACATGACATAAACTTGGGTCTGCAGAGCATGAACATTTATATGCAAGATCAGTTATTTTAACAGGTGGAAATTCTCAGATTCACCAGAAAGGTGAAGCATCAAGTACACCATTAATTTTTCAAAAGGGCTTCAGAGTGTAATAGTCTTTTACTATTGGCATCCATGGTGAGAGCTAACTGCTTCTTGCTGCAACTCTGCCTTTCTCTGCAGTGCAGCACGGAGCACGCCAGCTCTGCTCCACCACTGTGCAGCATTTCATCATGTGCAATTGCTCGTGAGCCCCGATTCAGCTTTTCCCTCCTGCAGCATGCAGTGCTTCTCAGGCTTCTGCCCAGGCTCTCAGGGATCATGCAAGCAGCACAAATCTCCCCACAGCCCCTGAAGAGCCAGCTCTTGCAGCACCATGAACTGATCTGCAGCCAGGCTTGGCTTGCAGGGGACAGAAATCTCGGGCAGGACAGCAGTGAAGCTGAGCAGAGGAGAGGGAGCTGCTGCTCGTGGAGCACCTTGCAGTTGCTGTGAGTAAAAGCACATTTGATTCTCAGTCAGCACTGTCTACACATCTGACATTCAGCTGTTCCACGAAGTTTGATTTTCAGAGACGTTGAAAAAATTTTGTAACGGAGTTGTTACAATGCTGTCAATTTAACTACGTAACACACTGCAGGCAGACTATGACTTTCCTCTAAGGAGCTTTATGTGGATTCCAAAACTCAGAAAAGGATTGCTGCAGTTCCCACTCTCCTGAAACCAACATGGACACTACTGCTTTGGGTTATCTCATCCTTTTTACCCTGGCTGAAATTTAATACATATAATATGACTGCATGTATCCACAAAAAAAAAATTACTCTCCTACTATTTTTCCTTGGCTTTCAGGACCTAAAGTTTTAAAGAACTGAAACTGGTTTAAGTTATGTATTTATCAAGTCAAAATTACTGCAACAACTACTTGTTTAGAAACCTGTCACTTAAATGGAAGTGCTCAGTTTTTATGTTATGTATGACTGTTGCTGCTAATATGTAATAATATCTAGGACATTTAAGGAAGTATACACTTAAACAGAAAAACATACTGTTAATAAACAGAATATGAAGAAACAGCTTATATGCACAAACAAGGACTAATGTAGCCCACGATATAATAAATCTGTGACAGGATGATGTCTGTGACAGGAACTCAGATATTTACTCATATACTGTACATAATGCTAGGGGATGTATATCTCACCTAGGAGATGTAAAATACCTCAAAGATGTAATAATCATAAATAAATTCAGGAGAGCAAGTTCTAAGAAATTTAATGTCTTATATTTGTTGCTCTGTTGTAGAGGAATACTGTTCAGGAAAAGATATCCTCTAAAAGACCTTGAGGAAATGGAGCAGATGGTTGTATGTGCTATCCCACTTAGATTCAAAGTGGCTTTATAAATACTCAGAAAAAATAAAGCAATGTTTCCCCAGTCTTTTATACAAGTAAAAGAAGCTAAAAGTTGTTTTTTTTTTTGTTGATATTCAAATTGGAATTCCAAAACAAAAGATTGACTTTTTACACTAAAATGATTTTCAACTCCAAACTGGTGGTGAACTAATAGTTCAATATACATTGTTATTAGAATTATTTGTACGTTGGATTGCTGTATCAATACACCTTATAGGATAAGGAAACATTCCAGTTTGGGATGAGACAAGGTAGGCCTCAACAGGGGCTGCAGCATCAGTTACTGATGGACAGTGTCCCTGCTGGGCAGAGATCTCTGTGGATCCCTGCACCTGCACAGGTTTTTAATGAGAGCACAGTGGGAGTCCTGGGGGAGCTCCACTGCACGCCTGGGGGCTGTGCCTGAGCCGCCAGCACAACGTGTTCTGGACACCCTGTGCTCTCATGCCTGCACAGACTGGCCACACACCATGTGTGCTCTGAGACTGTGCTGCCCAGAATAGTCTGTGGGGCCAGTCAACTGAAAATTTGGGTGGTTGTTGCTAGAAACTGGGTTCTGCCATTAAAACAGTAGAATTGGCAGGTATAGGGAGTAAATCCTCTAAGAATCCTTTCTAATTTTTAAGAGGCATCTATCTGAAATACACAGACTACAGGATCTTGGCGACTGGTGCTTCTCTGCTCTGGTAAAATACTGTTTTGCTCCTTGGCTTCTGTCCTGTTTCCACAAGAGGAAATAGCATCTCTTTCCCTCTCATGGCTGGTGATTGTTTTTCTCTCAATCTGTAGCTTTATTATGAATCAGAGGGAGCCAAGGGCCAGGAGTGACTTGCAATCCTCAGCACATGCTGGTTTCTCCAGACACACTGCTTAGTAAGGAAATAAATTAGTGAGGGGTAAAAGACGCAATATGGTGCTTACCACCCAATTTCAGCACATTAAATATATACAATCTGCACTTCATTCCCACTAAAAATAACACTCAGATTAATGCAGCTTCCTTTGATATATTAAATAGAGAAATCATTAGCATGAATTACAAAGCAGGGAAAGTGTAGTTCACGGTGTCTGTCACTCCAGAGCTGTGCATTAGGATGGATGTGGGCAGTTTGATGGAGCAGAGTGAGCATACACCCAGGAGTGAGACAGGGCACGTATCTCCACAAGTGTCATCGACTCCTTCTGGAATTTAAGGCAGGTCTTTTAAGTACATATATTTCTATTTTGAGAGAGTCCATATTTAAACATTTTAATTTTTAGCAAGACTTCAGAATGTACAGCTCCAGCTGATGTCTGTGCTGGCTACTCAGTATCCGAGTTCCAAACCTGAGGACTGAAATTTAGAAGGCAGTTTTGAAAATCCTGGCCTCAGCTTCCCTGGGTTTCTTAATTCCTAGTGTGATATCTGAATGGCCTTATCCATCTTTGGCTGATTGAAATCTGCTGAGAAAATGCTGTAGGAATAATTATTACTCTATCTCACAAATCTTGATGAGCTTTTTAACTAATATCTTTAATACCATTCAAATTTCATAATATAATAATCTTTGTAGAAACAAATCTAGAATATCTTTTATTTTGGTAGCTATATAATATCTTACAGTGTTAAGGCTGTGCACAAAAGCAGTTTAGAAAGCTGAACATCTCTGATACATTTTCCAAATGGAGACAACTGCACTCTGAAGAGGGATCTGCATTAGACCACACAGACTGCAGCAAATTCGCCACTAGAATACAGGATTTCTGATACAAAATTTACTTTACTGAACACTAAATCAGCCGTTCTTAAACTCCTGGTGGATACAGGCAGTTGTTTGTCATAGTATCCAGGTTGGTTTCTTGCCTCCCTTGGGAAAATTAATTGGAAGTGTAGTTAAAAATAAGTCGCTACTATTGCCTTTTCCCTTAAGTGATTCATGTTTGTTACCACTGGGATGCTACTCAGTAATGAAACGAAAAGAATCACTTGCTGCATCACTGGGGCAGAGAATATGCTTGACTTAATTGGGAAGGGTCAGCAAATTTGCAGCAAGTACTGTTGTTATACTTACAGAAAATAATTTTGTGGTGTATTGTGTAATTTTGGATGTCTATCTCAATTTTGAAGGACAGGAAAAAATCTGTCATGGCTCACGGAATTGATTGGTTTTGCAAAACTAATTCACTTAAGATACACAAATGTACATCAGTTGAAAGTCAGACTGATGGCCAGGGGTCATTGCATAGAAGTGGCATTTTATTGTGATGAAGCCTTGTGATGCATTTTTTTCTTTTTGTCCTGAAATTGATCTTGAAATCGCTGTGTCTTGCAGGCATTGCTAAGTGAGTGCAAGGCAATAGGAGTGTATCAGCAGGGTGAGGGCTGCCCAGCAGAGTCCGAGGGAGGCGGCAGGATGCCATCTGTCTGAGGGAAGACTCCAACAGAACCCTGGCATAGTACAAGGATTTCTAATATGGAAATAGGCACAGGAGATTTTCAGAAGTCTCCTCAGGTCTTGCAGTGGTCTCCAGCCTCAGATATTGCAATTAAAAAAAGATTTTGTCTACTCATGTCTCTTTGCTGAATATCTAACTAAACTATTGTGATTTTTCATAACTAAGGAATAGTCTGCTGTCAGGAATTGGACTTAATGAATCAGCTAATGTAAGTTTCCAGACCTTGCAGGAAAAATAAAAATATGCCAGAGACAGTGTACACACCTTTTTTTGGGAAACGTCCTTAGAATATCTACCAAATGGAGATGACCTTTTTTCTCTTCTCGGAATTGTGTGCCTCCCTGGTAAGAGACAGACTTTGCCAACAGTGGGCACCAAATGCCCTTCCGGCAGCTGTGAAGATAGCTTTGGAGGACAGCACGGACAGCCATGGAGATACATGGATGTGCATCCGGGCTTAGAAGGACACTATTTGGCTTTTGAAATGCATTTTAAAAGGTTCCTGTAAGGAAGATGGGGAAACCTTAGGGATTCAGTGTTTAATGTGGGCCTGGTCAGCTTTCTGCTGATGGCTGCTGAACATTAGACTCCCCGCTATTCATGGACGGGCGGTGTGCCCTAATGGAAGAAGCGTGGGGATGTTCCATCCGGAGGGACACAGCTCCCCACAGACTCCAGCCGGGCGTGGGGCAGCACGGACAGACCCGTGCGGAGGGAAGGGGGGATGGCAGCAGGGCAGGATCCGCCCCCCAGCCCCGCTCCGGTCCTGTCAGCCCCGGCTGCTCCCGGATCTCAGGGGCCCCAGGCCCCCCTCACGCCTGGGAAACCTCGGAGCGCCGGGGGTCCCCTGAGGACTCGGGGCGTGAGATCCCCTGGCTCCCCTCAGGACCCGGGGTCTGGAATCCCCGGGCTCCCCTCACAGCTGGGGACTGGGAGCCGCCGCCTCCCTCTGTGTCGCGGGCACACCGGGGCTCCTCAGGCGCCAGGGTGCCCTCGAGGCCGGGGGTACCCTGACCCTCAGGATATCGTCTTAAACTGCGCCCAGGGGGGGTTTAGGTTGGATATTAGGAAGAAGTTCACAAGAAGGATTAGACACTGAAATGGGCGGCACAGGGAGGTGGTGGAGTCACCGTCCCCGGAGGAAAGACTGGACGTGGCACTCGGTGTCATGGTACAGTTGACGTGGTGATGTTCGCAGAGAGGTTGAACCCGATGATCTCAGAGGTCTTTTCCAACCCCAGGGATTCCGGGATCCCTTCACGCTGCTGGCGTTGGGACGCCCCGGCTGCCCTCCCGCCCGGGCTCCCCCGGCAGCTGAGGGCTGTCACCGGCTCCCCGCAGGGCCGGGGGCTGACACCCCTGTGACCGCCCGGGGCGGCGCCGCCGCCGGCCAGCCGCTCCCGGGGGAGGCGCGGGCGGAGAGCAGCGGGGACCCCCGGGCGGGGATCCCGTCCCGCGGCTGCCGGAGGCGGAGCCGCCGCCCCCGCGCCCCGTGCCCGCCCTCCCGGCGTGCCCCGCGGAGGGGCGGGCGGCTCATGTCCGCCATCCCGGCGTGCTGCGCGCCCGGGCAGCAGCCGGAGCAGCCGCGGCGGCCGCGTCCCCTCCCTGCGCTGTGAGACAGCAGCACCGCCCGCGGAGCGCGAGTGAGGAGCCGCCGCCCGCGCCTCTCCCCCCGCGTCCTCCTGCTCCTGCTGCTCCTCCGCCCTGTCCCGCGCCGCTGCCCGGCCGGCCATGCCGTCTCGGGCAAGGTAATGAGCCGCAGAGCCCCGGGGTCTCGGCTGAGCGGCACCGGCAGCAGGCAGCACTACCACCCGCGGGGCTGGAATGACTGGCAACCCAGGTGGGCAGGGCTGGGGCCGGGGGCGCGGGCTCGGCGCTGTGAGAGCGGGGCGGGCGGCTCGGCCGGGCCCCACCGCCGGGCCTGGGGGAGCGGGGCGGCGGCGGAGCCACTTCCTGGCGGCCGGGCCTAGCGCGGGAGGGCGGGCGGGCCCAGGCGGCGGGACGGGGCCGCGTCTGCCGGAGGCGGGACGGGGCCGGTGTGTCAGCGCTCGGCGGGGTGGGAGCTCCCGCGGCCTGTAACGAGTGCGGCCGGTGGCCGGTGTGTGCCTGCGGGCAGCGCGTCCCTGCCTGGCGGCCGCGGCGCGGGGGAGCGGGGGTGGGCTCGGGTCCCGTATTCTCAGCCTGGTTTTCAGCTGGAGCACAGCCAGGGAAGAGCTGAGGCTGCAGGAGTACTCGTGGTTTTTTGAGGGTTAACACCATACTACATAGGTTTATTTTGGATTTTTTTTAAACAATCTGGGTAGAACAGTTGATCTATATAAGCTCTCAACCCAGCCTAGTAAAAATGTGTTGTAAGGCTTTAGGTGTGTTTACATCTGGCACGTTTTAGTAAAATTCAAAATCTGTTCATTTCTTTAGTTAGATGTAGAGAGTGTCTTTCAGCTCCTTATTATTTCTAATCTATCTCATGCTAGTGTATTTGCTCTGCTCCTCAGTCTTGCTGTTTTCAGCGTCAAAATTGTCTTGTAGAAATCCTAAAAAAAATTGGTGTTTCTTAGGTTCTTTAAAAATATATGTTTTTAGAGTTTTTGAAAGTTTTACACAACATGGGACCCTACTTACAAACTTTGCAGTAGAGACCAGAGTGGCACATGCTTGGGAATGTATTGACAGGTGATGGTTCCAGTCTCATGTAGTTTGGACTAGAAAAATTGGGTAAATGAGAAGGTCACTTCAGCATTTACTGTGAAAGAAGCTTTCCTTTTGCTTGAACAGCAAACAGGCTAACAGCTCAGATTCTAGGGCCAGTGCTAGAGGGTGTTCAATTCTTAATGGTGTATGGGGCATGGTTATTTAAATTCTAATTTCTTCTGTGATTGAGATACTTGGTCACATAACTTCTCTTTTTTCCTCACTTAAGAACTTATGAACATTATTGGTGACATTTTCTTAGTGCATCTAGATTTTTTTGGGAGAGAATTAAGAAGACTGATCTCTTACTCCTTACCTACTTCTTCACTTCAGTTTTCTTGGCTGCAGTCTGTAATTCTGGGCCCTAACTCATGACCTTTCCACCTGGAAGAAATTGGATGTGTCTTTGCAGTGGATGACTTCTATAAATGGATTTTTCATGAGTTCTGTCTTTTTATCTAAAAAAATACATCTTCTGAGGGCTAGGAAGCTGATTTTATCCAATGTAGTATTGCCTACAGAGGCTTCAGAAGAGTTAAGGGTGACAGTAAGAATGTAGCTGCAGAAATGCTTTGCCTGGTGGAAAGGTTTGAGAAGTTACCTCCATGTGTGGCTCTGGTGTGTCCCCTGTAGTCTGGTGCCTCTGTAGCTCTCAAGTGCAGCTGTGTGACCTGGGCTGCTGAAATAATTGTCACAAATTGCCTCGAAGCCACAGCAGAGCCAAAGCTCTGAGAGCACCAGGGGAAGTGTGGCAGCCTAAGGGAGCCTCAGCATGGATGGGGCCTTGTTCTGTTTCCATCACACTGTGTGAGCAACAGCTTCTGCTAAGAAATTGCCAACACCTCTGTGCTGGTCCTGACACTTCTCAGAACTTAACTGTATAATTTCCTTTAAATTTATTATTATTATTATTATTATTATTATTATTATTATTATTATTATTATTATTATTATTATGGATACCAGGAATCAGAAACATTGACACAATCCCAAGCACAGCACATTTTCATCTATGTGCAGTGCTCCATTTTTTTTTTACATCTCAGAAAGATTGGTGATGGGAAACCTGAGTCTACACTATGAATTTAAGGACAGTGCAGAGATTAAATCAGTCTGTCTATTTGGTGCTAACTAATTTTTAAAAGTGATTCACATGCACGGTTGAAAGGAGATCTGTTATATAAAACTGACAGTCTTTGTTTCTTTCATAATTTGAAATATGATCTTGGACAAACCCCACAACACAAATATATCCACATATTCTTTCCTTCTCCTTTCTGCTGGCTGTTTGTTCCATTTACTTCAGGTGATACTGGTGAATGCTTTCTTGCAGGGTGTGGAAGAGGTGAAGGAAGTGGCCCAAGCAGTGAAAGCTGTAATAATTGTAGCTGTCTCAAGTTCCTAAGGGTAAAAAAAGGAACTGCTGATACATGGGTGTATCATCAGATGGATTGTTTTCAAATGCACTTTTTTGTGTGTGTAAAAGTGACTTTTTGTGTGTGTAAAAGTGACTAGATTGATTTTCATTAGTAGGTCCAGATTTCCTCTCAGTTTTTAGTAATGCTGATCAGCACTGGGGCTTGTGGTGAACAGAGTGTGAAACTGAAAGTTGGAGTGCACAGCTTTTTTTTAAGAAAAAGTAGTTTTTAATGAAAATGAGATTTCTTTTGTGTATGTGTGGATGCAGTCATACATCATGGACTGGTTTTCCAGCAGTGTGTGTGCAGATAGAGCTGCCTGTGTTACAGAGGAAGAAGCTGTCCTGATGTACAGGGGGTATCACTTTGTGCACTGCTGTGTGCCAGACTCAGTTAATAGCAACACAAAAACTTTGTAGGCAGATATTGGATGGATGTGACAGAGAACACTGAAGGATTTCTTGAGAAGACTTGATAAGATTTTGTTCCCCCTTCTCCTAATCTTTGCAGCTGTCTAGACCTTTGCTTCTTTCTTTCTTTTCTCTTTGTTCAGCAGATCTCACTGCGTTTTCCCTGTTACAACTCTTGGGGCAAAAAATTAAATTATTTCAGTGTGCAGGCCTTGTGTGTGAGCAGAGTTCACTTGTTAGAGTGCTGAGGGCTAATTATGGACTGAAACAAGCAGTCCTGCTCTTTGGGAGGAAATGCAGGAGTGTGAGTGCAGGGTAGCAGGTTAGCAAGTGCAGGGTGCACCATGGCATGCTTGGGTGAAAGTGTGAAAAGGAAGACAAGATTTTAATTAACAGGACCTCTCTCTCTCCCTCACCTATCATAAATGTAGGTTAACAGGAGAGGATGTGAAAATGTGTAAAATAACATCTTTTACATCTGAGCAATTTTCCAGAAGTGTCCTATTAGGTTTTAGTACTGAAATAATGAAAATGGCATGTGTCCTCTCCTACAGCATAAGTCAGTGTTACAAGTTACTATTTCTGTTAGCATGGTGCTTGCCAAATCAAGTTACTGCCTGGTCCTCATGGGTTTAAATCCAATGAGACAAGACAGTAAAATATGGTCTCCTTCCAGGTAGATTGTGGCCCAAGCAGCCCTTCCAGCAAATTGTCTGGAAGTTTGTAACTGAGGACAAGTAAGTACCCTGTCTTTAATTCAGACAGGTTGGGAGATACTGGCAGGGAGCAAAAAAACTCATTAGACCAAATGGCCCAGGAAAGTGCTGCTCAGAGCAGTGCTTTGCACATGGCTGTGAGGGGCAGAGCAAGCACTCACTGTGGAAATTGTCTGGTCATAATGCTGCATCCAGGCAGTGAATGACAAACAGGTGATGGTAGCAGTGCTGGGTAGAAGGAAAGTTGAGACAGAGACTCTGTTTCTTCTGTGCTTGCATGTACAACAAAGTACCTGTAAAATTTGTTAGCAATAGGCTGAAACTGTTGTTTGCATAGGTGGGAGACCTGAAAGTTGGCAGCATAGAGGTGTTTGAGGATGTTGCTGTGATTACCTAAGAATGGGTGTAGAGTCATGCAGGGTGAAAGTGGATATGACTTCTGCCCCTTCAGGGGTAGCTGAGAGAGAGGAGAGCAAAGGCTGAGATAGGGCAGGACGGAGAAAAGTCGTCAGTGATGTTAAGGCAGCTTAAAGAATGAGATGTAGGATCAGTTGTAAGGTTCCATTGTGAAAACATCAATGGAAGCCTTGGGAGGAGATTCAGTGGGCTGCATGTGGGAGATGCTGGACAGGAATGGGTTCAGTTCTGGAGTTGCCGCCATAATTCTTGATCTCCTTTCACATTTGTGTTAAGTGTGATGATAACTCTTTGATCTCACACCTTCCCAAGCTTTTTTTGGGTTTTGGTAAAATGGAGGAGCTGAAATTTGTAATGTAAGAACCTTTGTTTTTAATGTGAAGTCAGAGGAGAATGAGATGTGAGAAAGATTAAAGAAGATGAAAGTGTGTCAGTGGGAAGCAGAAGAAACTTGGAATGTGGGTTGTTTTCCATTCAAGAACAGCCATACTAAATCAGCCCAAGGGTTCAGCTAGTTCAACATCCTGTACCCCAAAATGTCTGTTGGAATTCACCTGTGGAAAAAGAAGAGGATGTGTAAATGTGATACCCTTCCCTGACATTCCCTTCTCATAATGCCCAGTGTGGAACAGAATGAAATTGGTGAGAAATTACTGTCTAAGAAGAGAGGGACACAGAATCAGAGGTGATTTGAAATGCTGCTGTGATGGCAGGTAATTGTCCAGCAATGGAGCTGGCAGAATTGCAGTAGGAAGATAGTTAATTAGTTATTTCATGAATAGAAAACACAGCCACTTGTATTTTCTCAGCACAGAGAAGAAGCAGAAGTTGGCTTTGGGGTGGGCTCTGGCTTGGCAGGATGGACCAAGTGATGAGAAGATCATGGCAAAAGGAAGCTCTGCATGCCAGTGGCAGAACAGGCAGAAACTTGGTGGGAAGCTGTTAATTTGGGTGAATACAGTGACTCTTTATAGTTTTAAATATTTTACTGATAAAGAATTTCAGTAATGAAGAATTTATCGACATTACTTCAAATAAACTTGGCAAATAGAGCAAGTAAGCAAATGACATCAACTGACTTGGGTAATAATAGAGCTCACTCAGTGGAGTTGCCTTGGAATAAATCTTTCATGTAGGTTCTGTACTTGGAAATAAAATCAAATAGAATAATTAAGTGATTTTTGTCTCAAAATATTGTCCATATGGCAGGATTGTTCTGAAAAAGCTACACATAATGAACAGTATACACTAGATTGTAGCAAGTTTCTTGGACAAAAATTATTAAGGCTTCCATATAACAAAAATAACAACACATTTTTGATCTATTTTTCTTTTTTTTTTTTTCTGGGTAAGTTAAACTAGTTGCTTTTAGCTGTGCTCTCTTCAGTCAGACAAAATGGTAAGTCAAATTATATTTATATTTTTGATGAAATAAGATCGTAGACTAATTTTTGAAAAGTCTGTTTCCTTTTGTATGCCAGTGGAAAAAAAAATAAGCAGCCTTTTTGGAGAGGGAGGACACACTAGTGGCTATTTCTGCTTATTCATGTGGGTGAACTATTTTCTTTTCCTGTTGGACAAAGTCAGGTTTAAAATCACCCTGCAGAAAACTGGATGCAGTATCTTCTGTTTAAAGATATTGCTAAAACAGTGTCTGCAGCCACTTGGTGGTGATGGGCAATCTTCCTCCACAACCAGACACAGATGAAAACTCTCATGTGAGCTCTTGTAGTGCTTTGTTTACTCTCCAGCAGTGGGCTCTTCAGGTAGAAGTAATGCAGTGTAGGCTCTTATAAAGTGCCAAATAAACTTTGGAAGCTACAGTATAAGGTAATCATAGTCATGTTCATTCTTGTAGTTTCCCATTTTGATTTCATCTAATATAGCATTTGTATTTTTGCTTTTGCTTATCTGTTGCTAACATTGTACATTGAGACTATCAATATATGATGTTTGTTAGATGTGTGGCAATGTCAATGTATTTAACTTAAATTTGTTGTTACATAGGATAATGCTGAGCATTAGGTCTGTCGTGTAACCTGCCATCTGCTTGGTGCAATTTCAGTGTAAATATCACCATGTGAGCAGAACTGTGCCCTCCTGAAATGCAGGCATGGGCTGAGGTGACCAGCCCTACAGTCCTGCCCATTGCCTGGGGGAATGGCTGGAGGGAGGCAGAAAATGTAATTATTTTAAAACTTTGGCAAGTACCTTCACACAGAGTGCCTGCCTTTGAGTTGTGAGGGGCTGTCTTTCAAAATAGCAACCACATTCCTGTCATGAGAAATGGGTTTGGAAATGGAGTGTGTCTGCCTGTGAGTGTGCACAGCAGTGTCACCCAGGTGTCTGGAGCACAGGGGCACGTGGCAGGTGCTGGGACACAGCCCCAGCTCTTGATGAGCCCTTGCCACAAGTGCCCAGAGTGGTGTTGCAGGAGCCCACAGTGCAGCTCTGGAGTTCCCTTCCCCCTGAGGAGTGGTGAGTGCCCCTGGGCAGCTGGAAATGCACAGGTCTGTCAGTCCTCTGCTCTGCCTCTGCTGTGAGCTCCTTCCCATTGGAAATCCCCTTTCCAGGCAATACAGGCCACAGCAGTTGGTTGGTCACAGGATACCAGCATCTTTCTAGGATGATTTTTGTCTCTGCCTCATAAAGATAGCCAGGAGTTTCTATCCTATTGAAGCTAAGCATTTATTGTAGTGGGAACAGTGTTGTCAGTGGGCATTATTGTCTCTTAAATTGATATATAGGAGAACAATTACGTATTTTTTACTAAAATTGGACTCGCCTTTTAGTTGGTGATAAAGTGTGAGCAGGTTGGCTTGCAGTTGGCTGTTCCAGAAGCCAGAATGAAATGAGTGTGTGGGTTTTCCTGGGGAAACAATAGGCTCACGTATTTTACCACAATGGAAAATTTTACAAAGTGTTCACAGGCTGTCCTGTGGGAAGTGGGGTTAGCTGAGAACATGTGTAGTCCTTCAGCTGATAGGGATGTACAGAACAGTGTTAAAAATTGTACATTTAATCAGCTTTTCTACAGATGTAGGAATTTCAGTGTTAATGGCTGACAATTAGAGATGATTCAGTTTACAGCACATTGCCTAAAAAAAAGCGATGCCCTTTGGGAAGGTAAAGGTAAGAAGCCATCAGTACTTCAATTTGTCAGCTGAAAATTTGTCAGCCTGTTTCATTGAAAGGCTAATGTAATTGCTCAAAGTGAACTGGGAGGTTTTAGGGCAGGGAGATCTGGGGTCTCTGTGTACGTCTGTACATGATTTGGTCACATTTGAAGTTCATACCATGTGAAGTGCAGAACTTTCCCGTTCAGCATAGCTTAGGTGAATGATGGTGGAACAATTGAATAAAGATTTTTACAATCCTAGTTAACTGTCATGAATAAAGACTTTTACTAAGGCTTTGCCTCTAGAGTAGCATAGCCTATTTTTGAAATAGTCCAAGCAAGTGCCCAACAAAGCAGTAGATGTGATGGCACAGTGGATACTGAGTGAGAAAAAGTGTCTTACTGTGTATGTCTAAAAATGAACTTGCTTACAGTGCAAAAGTGAATAATACCTGCCAAGCAAATATAATATCAACCTGCACTGTGAGAACATGGAAAAAGTACAGTTTTCTTATTTTTCCAAACTGATAATGTCTTTTAACATTCTCAGGAGAATAAAATGGGTGTCTTTAATTCCAGTTAGTTTTGCAAGTGTCAGTGCTCATGGTATTCCTCTTCCAGTTGTACTGAGGCTGAGCTGTGTTGGACAGTAGCAAGGCTTTAGTACTGCTTAAGTAACAACTGCTTATCAAAAAGTTTACCTGTGCTTTTCCCTTTTGGCCTTGAGATGTATTTCCCTTTTTCCTGAATTTGTCTACCAGTTCTAATTACAGTGTTGTCTTGCAAAGGAAAAATGAAAGAAATTTTCTTTAAGGACATGTGGTGTTTATCCTTACACAAATTGTAGTTAATTTACAGAAGTGATCTGTCCTGCTTTTTTGTTAAATAATTAAATGAACTATCCAAAACTTTAAGTAAAAATAGTAGATCTTTAGAGTAGGGAAAGCTTGTTGTGAGTAATCTGAATAGTCTGATTCTAAATACACTGGAGTTGAGTGAAATTTTGCTGACTCTCCCTTTGGATGGGTATTGCTTTATTTGTTTTAATGTCATCCCCCCATCATTGCTTGTAAGAGTGCATTTGAAGTGATTGGTTGAGTTTGTGTTCTGAAGTCTCATGCACACATGTTTATTATTAAAGTCCTGTATGTTTAAAAATTAAACCACTTAGTGTGTCCAGGGAGAAGAGTTGATTTCATAATTCTAATATTTTCCCTTAAAAGTTTAGTCTGGTCTATATCAGTTTTCTGATATGAGAGTGGTTCAAACCTAATGCAGATTTCTTTTTAAGTTGCCTTTTATCTGCAGACATTTACACTTAAGGATCACAGCTCTTAATTTACCTTTCAGTATTTTCACAGTGAAGTCTGCTTCCTTCTTTTTTTATTTTGTAAAAACTTCAGATGTGATTTTTGTGCTGATCATCAGTTACATTCTTCCATCTAATAAGAGGGTTTATGTTGCTGAGTAAGGCCCATGGCATATTACATAAAAGTTCATCTGTAGATCAGTGATGACTTTCACAAATGGTAGGCTGTGTCATCCAGCTGTGATGCATACCTGGACCTGGTTGTGTTTTATTTGTCACCTCTGGGAAGTAATGTTTTCCTTGTACAGACATGCAACTGGAAAGAGACTTGAGAAGGTCATAAGAAAAGGCACTGGCACACTAGAATGCATTTCCTTTGCATGTTGCTGTGATAATTAGTCAATTCCTGTCCCAATGTGAATTTAAGGTAATTTTTTAAGCAACAGGTTAGACAAACAACTTTTTTGACATAGTGAAATACATTTGGGATTGTCATTTAAATATGCTGCATTTATAAGTGAATGTGAATCCCACTCCTGTTATATCCCTACATAAAAAAAAAATATTTTTCTCTTTGTAGAACTGACAGTGCATCAGCTGACCAGGACAATTTAAAATATTCTTCATCCAGAGATCGGGGCAGTTCTGCCTCCTATGGATTACAGCCCTCAAATTCAGCTGTGGTGTCTCGGCAAAGACACGATGATATCAGAGTCCACACTGACATACAGAATGAAGAAAAAGGTACCCAGATTGCTGTTTCGTGTGTGATTGTGAGGGGATGAGCAGGGAAAGGCAGGAAACTGAAATGGTGGAGAAACTCTTGTTTTGTTTTGTTTTGTTTTTTTTTTTCCCTTCCCCCCAAAAAAGGCTGTGAACTGATTTGTCTCATTGCCACAGTATCAGTGTTTGGGAGATTTGTCAGGCCTCAAAGAATTGCTGTGGTTGTTGTGAATACTGAGAGAAACATGCAGTTGTGTTAGGAGAAGAATGCAAGAAGAGCTTGATGTGTTAACAGAATTAGTATTTTTTTCTGAAGAGTGATATTCTGGATGTGTCTGGTCTTCAGGCTGTAATTTCTTCCTGATTGGTCTCCAGTACTTCTGGTATTGGATTAAATGGACTACAAGGCTGATCTATTGCCTGTTGCAGCTTTTCTGCACCAAACTGGAATCTTTATTCAACAATCAGTTCTATATTCTTGTAATTAATGTCAGTTTCTACTTTCATGTACCTCAGTCTGACTTCATGTAAATCATGTGATGTGTGATTCATACATTTTTACTGGTTTTGGTTTTTTTTTATCCTTAGGATGTAAATACTATCTCTAGGAAATAACTAAACAGTCAGAATCATATCTTTTCTGTAATTATGAAAAGTCTGTATTCTGATTTTTTTCCTTTCTTTAATTGCCAAATACAGATATCAAATTGGAGGATTTCTTACTTGTAGAGTCAGTTTTGACTATGTAAATCCTCAGGCAGGCCAGACTCAAGAACCAATCTCACAGGAATAGTAGTGTGGGAGTTTTTGTTCAGGAACCTAAAAAGTATTTGAACTCCCCCCACTTCTCTGGCCTGTAACTGACTCTAAATAATTGCTGTATCGTAGGGGAAATTACAGCTGGATGCAAATTAATATTTTATAAGTAGAAGGTAGTGTTAGTAGGTGGGAGAAGCATGAAGCATGTTTATCTGCATAGTTTGAGAACCTTAAGATTTGTTTTACTTCAGTTGAGAAACTGCTTAGGAGGTGAGTGTATTTGTCTGTCTGCTAATGTGGAATGTTGTACTGTGTTTAACACAGACTGGCATAGGGGGTTGTTCTTGTAATTTGAAGGGTGCTGGTATTTAAAGAATGTACTGGCAGTGCAATGAAATAGTAAGTTTTGGACAAATTCAGAAAGGTAGTTTGTGAAGTTGCTGGGGAAGTGCCATTTGAGAAGAAAAATGTACCTGGCTCTCCCTCCAGTGCTGTGTCTTGCAGGGCATGTCTCTGCTAGCTCAGCACTTTGTGCTGTTCTGTTCAGGTGTGACTTGAAAAGAAGTGATTGGGATATTCTAACTATAAAACCAAGTTCCAGGTGTATCTAGTTCATTTTTGTTATTGGAGAAATTTGTAAGCATAAAGATGCAGAATAGTTTCTCTGTTTACTAAGATTTTTCAGTTCATCTGTTGGAGTCTGTCAGCATGGAATTTTCATTTGAGATTTTCTGTCCTGGCTTCCATACGCCCCCTACCCACCTCCCCCCAGTTTCTGGTGTTAATAATAAAAATCACTTACAAATTGATGATTTTTGGAAGTTTTTCAGGTTTGAAAACCTCCAAGGATGTGACTCTTATGTTTAGGCTCAAATGCATTATTGCTGTTGGAAGTTACTTCCTTCATAGGACAGTGTGGTTTGTTCCGACAAAATAAAGTGAAAATGGCACACTTGTTAGTTTCTGTTTAAAAACTGAGCTGTAAAAAATAATGTTGTAAATCTAAATGGATACAAACTATCTTTGCTGTAATTGTAGTTAACCAATTACAAGTGAGACCTTGCACAGGGTTTTCTGTAATGGTAGGGCATCCCCACGGGTATAGGGATGCACAAATGTATACTGGTAGTTAATATCTGCATTTTATCAAATGTTTTGCCTTAAAGAAACATTTGTTAAATCTACTAAGGTCCAGGTTCACCTCAATGTTTGAACTCTACTTTTTTATGAATCCTTTAGTCTCAATAGGCAGCCTCTTATGGGGAGCCACCTCTCCTTTTCGCCAGACCTTTTATACATTGAAGCAGGTGGACTTGTGGGAATATCTTTTCTAAAGGAAACCTTGCATGTTTTTTAATGTTCTAGATTTAATTTTATTGGCTGATTCTTCTCTGTCTTGGACAGGGAAGGCACTTCAGAAATGTTCCTTGGAGCTCTAATACATTGAGTGAAGGATTGGGCAGGCTCAGGGAACAGTTTCACTTCTCTGCAGTGTTGAGGGGAAGAACCTGCTCCTCAAAGTGGTGTGGCAGGCTGGAAAATTTCCAGTCTCAGCATTTGAGTAGGTTTATTCTGGTGGATCTAGGAGTAAGATCAACTGAATTAGTCAAAATTATGCTTTTATTTTCATTTTCTATTGTTACCAAAGATGTATCTTAAGTGGGAGAATGTAGAATATAGACTCCTTGATTGAGAATGATACCAGTATTACTGAAAATGTCGACCTTTATGTTTAAGGAGAGTTGTTCCATCTGTGCAAGCAGATCATATTTGTCTTTTCAAAAACTGTATTTTTTGGCCATTTTACTTAGCTTGTGTGGTGGATTCATAGGAAAAGCAGAATGAAGATTTCATGTACATAAAGGAGCAAGTAAATTAAAATACCTAGCCATGTGTACTGGCAGTTTGACCTTGTATTTTACAAGGCCTTTCATGTCAAAGTAATAATAAGAAAACATTAAATGCAACAAAATTGATATTAAACTTTATGACAATAGTGGGTTTTTTTCATGTTCAGAAGAAAAAGATGAGATTCTTAATGTGTGACCTGGAAATTTTCAGGAAATAACAAAACATTGATGCATGTGGAAGTGAAGAAGGAAGCTAAAGGAGATGGTAGAAGATAGAGCTGCTAATTTGCATATGAATTGAATAACTCGCAGCTCAGCACCCTGGGAAATGTGTGTTCTGAGAGCCTGATCTAATGTCACATTGGTTTGTCCACAGGTGGCTACAGTGTCAATGGAGGATCTGGGGAAAATACTTATGGTCGGAAGTCGTTGGGGCAAGAGCTGAGAGTTAACAATGTGACCAATCCTGATTTTACCAGTGTTCCGCATGGGAATCGTGCTTTAGCCACAAAAGACATGAGGAAATCACAGGGTAAGGACATGGCTGATTTTCAGGAAGAGGATATCTCTTTTGGCAATATTTCTCACGTTCAGAATGTGAAAAGAAGTTCTGTGGTTATGCAGTCTGTATGGATTTTATTTTTTGTGATACATGATTAGATGGTGTTGATGGAAACTTGTTTTGCTCGTTTTTTGTCTTGTTTTATGCTGAGGCTTCCTCCATAGGTTTGGCAGATCTCTCAATGACCTGGCTTAGGCTGTAAATCTTTCAATTTCCTTTAGATGGCTTTTGAACTCTTGCTTAGATTAGCCAGATTTGGCAGAGACATCTCCAAGAAGGAGAACTTGCTTTGGATTTGTCGCAAATGGATGCCTGAGTAAAAAGTTGTAATTAATGAGCCCCAGTGTGAGAAGAGCAGCTCAGCTGTTCCTGTTCTCCCTGGGCTGCAGGATAAGCAGTGGTCACGTCCTGTCACTGTGTCCTGAGCCTGCCACTGCTCCTGCTCCCTCTTGCTGAGGAACAGAGGCCAGGGAGGAGCTGGAAGCATCCTAAGAATGTGGGCAAGGTCTGGGGAGATGCAGCAAGAACAAATTTGGAGTTTCAAGAGGGTGCAGGAATGCTGGGCTTGTGTTTTTGAGGAAGAAGGCTTCATTCTTCCCACTATTTGAGGTTTGAGTCATAGTTAAAAAAAAAAAAAAGTTATTCTAAGCATTTTTTGAATGGAAATAGAAACTTTATGACTAAGCACTGTCACTTATTGCATCACTTAGTATAAGTAGTAGTTGAGCCACTGGTAAAATCTGCCTGCTTTATGCCAGGCACATTATAAACATGAGGACAGGCTGTTTCTTCTCAAGAATTAATATTTCAGAGGAGAAAAAAGAATATTCAGTGTACTTTGCAGTGGAAGAGCTGAGGTGTAAGTGGTGCCATGACTGTTTCAAAAATGTGATTTTTAGGAATGGATTAAACTCAGACTTTAGAATCCCATTCTGGTGTCTTGGTCTAAAGTTATGTAGTCCTTTTAGTGTCTTTTTATGTTTATGTAGAGGAAATAGAACACTCTTCAAATGAAAAAACTTTCTGCCAGTACTAAATAATAGTTAATTCAGACTGTTTTCCTGGGTATGTGAGCATCTCTTTAATACTTAAAAGGTTAGGATATATAATTTTGGATTCCTGAAGTTGCTGCCTATGACTTGCATATTTTCTCTCCTTGAAATGTCAGATTTCAAGAGTTTGTCCTTTTGAACGTGGCTGTCTTTGATTGTTGTAGGTTTCAGCAAGTCATTTTGGTTTTTTGTGTCTTTAAAATACAATGGGATTATGCTGCAACAAGATTTTGGGTTTTAAGTTCTTTGATGTTTTCTTGTTAGTGTATTCATTAAACTATTTTTAAAATAGTCTGTTGTGAATTAGTGTGTGGCTGAGACCTTGCTGAATTTTCACAAAGTGGATGTCACAGGTATTTGTTACCTAGTGCTTTGATTAGTGTAGCTTCATTTGTGTTCTTGGTTAATATTTTTTGCTTCTTTTTTTTTTCTTAAAGTTGTAATTGTGACTTAACAATTACCTGACACTATTGGGGAGTAATGCCAATGTAGATTAGCTATGAACTGAATAAAGAGAAAGCTGCTTTAGTCACACCAGATGAGTGATGTCTAGCAGAGTAGAGCAGAAAGCTCTGTAGCTGTCTTGGATTTTGTCATTAGTCATGTTGACTAAGAATGCCTCATCATACTCCATGAATCCTCTGATTTGAACCACCATGAAACATCTAATGTTAAATTTATTGAAAGAAATTTTGCTTCCTTTTTTCAAATGAGGGCAATTAATTATTTGTATGAATTCATAGGCAATTTGTCCCTGAGGCAGGTGAGCTGCATTGTGACCATCTCTGGTAATGTGTTGGCCAGGTTTGATGAGATGTTGCCTTAGGAAGGTTCATTCTCCCCCATCGTGATCTGCTTAAGTGAGCAGCCAGGTCCCTCTTCATGCTGGGGCCTTCTGTTCCTCAGTAAAGGAAGAGCAGATCTGTTTTCCTGTTTGAAACAGAACCCTGCTGCCTATCAAGAGAGAAAATATTGTTTGTTTGTAGTTGCCTGAACTTAAATCTGGTTCTTTGCTTCGGGAAGCAGCTTGTTTTTTCCACAGGGTTTTCTCAAAGTATTGTTTGTTGAATTATTTTTGTTTATTCTACAATAAGTCTGGTTTAATCTTACCCCACACCATTTTTTTTAGTTCCATTTATGTAGAAGGAAACTAAGTCCAGATTTTTTGTGTAGAAGTAAGACACTTCTGCTTAGTTCTGAATGAGTTCAACAGGTACTGGGCTGTGCACATGAGGAAATGAAATATTTTGGTGGCTAAATTGGATTTTACATTTAACTTCCTTTTATGAAAGTTTAAAACCAATCAGATTTTATTTTTAATTATTTTCTTAAATGACTATTATGACTTATTGATTCCACTCATACATGTATTGGACAACACAGTACTGTTGATAAATGCTGTAGGAACAAATAAAGAATTTCTTTTTCCAGAGCGACCGTTGTCTTATTCTGACGAGTCTCGACTGTCAAATCTTCTTCGGAGGATTACTCGGGAAGACGACAGAGACCGAAGACTGGCTACTGTAAAGCAACTGAAAGAATTCATTCAGCAACCAGAAAACAAACTGGTCAGCAATTCTTCCTTTTCCATTGCATTGGGTAGTTCTTGTTTTATAAAATTGTCTTTTTCAAATCTGAGTATTGGCATGTGTCTGCAGGAATTATCTTGTATACAAAGAATTTCATTCCACACGAAAGGAGAGTGTATTCCTGGATTGTCTGTCTTGTTTCCATAATTCAGGAAATGTTTGATTAGGATGTATTGCCTTAAGCTAAACTGATGAATGCCTAAACTAATGTAGATTAGCTGTTATAGGAATTTACATGGCATGTGTGTGGCTTTGTTTGACTGCTTTAGGAATAGCCTCTGGATCCCTCAGAAAGGAAACAGTGAGAAAGGAAAGTGTTGTTGTCTTTTTCAAGAACTGCTTCTGTATTTTAAATCAAAAATACACAGGTTTTTTATTCTTGTGAACAGCTCATCTTAGAGCTACTCAGCTTTCTAACTAAACATCTCTGTATGTGGGAAGAGAACCAAGTAAATCTTTGTTTTCATTACATCTTGAGGAGTTCTGGTGGTTTGCTGAAGTCTCTAATGTCCTCAAGTGTTTTTTAGGGATATGGGGATGGGAAGGGAAGTATCCCACTGTGGGTATAAATTTTTAATATTACGTATTTTGAAATGAAATATTAAAGAGCATATTGTCTGGCACATCTCCCCCACTGTTTTGGAAAGCTTAAGAGTTCTCCAAGTACTGAAAAAGCAGGAAGTGATGCTTTATTATCCTGCCACTCATTTGCAAGCAGTGCTCTGATACTTTAGCTGTGGGATCTGTGTCTGTCCTTACTCATAAGAAATTGGTTCATTTTCTCATTGTATGTTAATTAACCAGTGATAATTGTGCTCTTTTCCAAAGGACATGAGACTTGAATATGGGGAATATTCTGGTCTGTGCACCTAGGTGTAAGCAGCCCTTGTGCAAGCCTGGTTAACACTTCAGCTTTCCTCTTGTTGCTACAAGGGTTTAGGAAGTAAATGCTTTCCACAGTTATTCTGTGGTTACTTTTAGTTACTTCCATTATTCTCCATGAGGTTTTCCCCATTTTAAAATTTTATTTTGTAGCTGCATTTATTTAGGTTTATTGGTATCTCAGAATGTACTGAAATTGCCATTGTAATGTGTAAGTCAGCAATGACAAACTTTGTTAGTGGTCAGAATATTAGAAGTTTGTCACTTAGAAGCTCCTCTGAGCTCACTAATGAGAATAAGATCAGATGTCAAGTGATATCAAGGCCAAAACTTCATAATGGACGGTGTTTAACCTAGCAGTAGTTCCTGCAGGTCTTGACACTACACAGTGTACTTTAACTTTGGAGTTCTTTTCATCTTCAGTGCTGAAATATGAGTTCAGAGTCAAGTGGTAGAAGTCAGTAGTCTCTTGTTATCTAATGGAGTCCAGCTTTAGCTTCTAAATTATAGAGATGTCTTTTTCTTCTTAGCCTGTCTTGCAGGTACCAGACACATTTTCAAAATGCCCTTATGAGTTCTGAGGGGTCAAGCATGTGGATCTCTGTCCCTCCAGCCTCAAAAGCATGATGTTGCTCAAAACTTTTAAACAAAAACTGGCTGCCATCCACAGTGTTAAAGAGGAATGTCTTTCTGAAGAAAAGAGAATGAACCTTTTTATTAACTTGTCAAGAAAACTTCCTGTTAATATGTTACACAGTTGCAGCTAATGTGTGATTTTTCAATGAGATCACTAAAGTGGCAGGGGTTTAGTGCATGTTAGGAAAACAGGTCTTTCTGATTATGGTTACTGAGAAGCACTAGTTCATCAATAATGCTTCACCTCCAAAATTGTATTCCATTTCACTAAAATGCAGGGTTGCCTAAATAGAAACTTTAATACTTCAGGTTATGACTTCCATAAAATTTTCTAGTGATACAATTGATTTATTAGTGTTAGAAATTTGGGCTTTAGTAGATGCTACTCATGAACTGTGTGATGTGTCTTCCATGGTGATGTAATGTTATCAGCAAGAACTAAACATGGAACAGACCTTGATAGCAGGCTGCCAGTATTTTCATGGCTACTGTAAATAAATATCAAATATAACATCTAGGATAATATTGCAGTGTTGCTTAATATAGTTGATGCTAGTCTGCAGTGGCCATGGAAAGCATAATGGCATTCAGAGAGAACTGGGAGTGTTGTGTTTAATGTGGGTGTAAGCAGGACCTATTGTGCAGGCAGTATTGGGCAATTGCTGTGCTTATGCCTTTTATGTATCTTATATTACAGGTACTTGTTAAACAACTGGATAATATCCTGACTGCCATTCATGATGTGCTCAGTGAAAGGTAAATTGAAAAAATACTCTAAAGGGGAAAAATAATGTCAGTATTAGTTTGAAATAGAGAGGGAAAAGTTTGAGAGAAAGTGATTTGCTAGTTTTGCATGGGTGTCCCATGCAGGAACAGAATGAAATTGGGGGAAATAAAGGCTCTTAGGCATATCAACAGTTCTGTTGGGCTGTCTAGAGTACATCTCACTTGGACAGAATGTGGAGGCACAAGTGTGGCTTTGGTGCTGTGGGTAGTGTGGAGTCTGTCTCAGGTGTGTTCACTCAGCTGGTGGAGCTGTGCACTGCTGTGCTGGGGTGGCTTCCAAAGTGAAATGAGTTTTTTTACAAGCTGAGTCATTTACATCTAATGAAGAATGTGTGTAGAGGATGCTGAGGTTTGTGTGGGCTTTTAGGTGCTTAGGTCAGTGTTATTTCCCTGACTCAGCTGCATATTAAGAACTATTTCTATTGGGTAGTGTGTTGCTAATAAAACAGCACATTTGTGTACTTTTATTCCAGTTGATTTACTCCATAGAATTAATATTTCTTAGAATTTTACCTTAGCTTTGCCACTGCTGCCGTTAAGTAGGAGAGAAGCAGCTTCATTTCTGCATCTATTTTCTTTTGCTTTAGAAAATGCATAATTCTGTTCATGCTTCTGTTTTGCTGCCATGGCTGGAGATCCCAAGTTTCTTTTTTTCTCTCCAAAATTACAGTAGCAAATTGCTTCAGGAATTGAGACAGGAAGGAGCTTGCTGTCTTGGCCTTCTTTGTGCTTCTCTGAGCTACGAGGCTGAGAAGATCTTTAAATGGATTTTTAGCAAATTCAGTTCATCCACAAAAGATGAAGTTAAACTTCTTTATTTGTGTGCAACCTACAAAGCACTAGAGACTGTAGGAGAAAAGAAAGCATTTTCATCTTTAATGCAGGTAAGACTACAAGTTAAAACATGATTATTAATGATTTTCTCAGTGCAATGCTTGAATGAAGTTTTTAAACTGGAATGAACAGTAAGTAATGCTATATTGACATAATAAATAAATATCATTACAACTGGGATGCAACTTTCTGAATGGGATTATTTGATTCTGGTTAAATTAGAAAAGAATGACAAGTCACATACTTTGATGCAACTTTCTAGTATTTATAGCAAATCCAAGAAGAATCTTTTTGAAACAAAAAGATAAACTTATGTGGAATGGTACACAAAACCCAACCTTTTGATTGTTATATGCCACCTCCTATTTACAATTTCTAACTGGAATTGTGGGCAGATCTGAGAAGGAGTAGGATGTGTGCAGACAAGGTGATGTCCCTTTGTACAAGTTTTAGGGTTTCTTATTTTGGGTGTAGAAGAGCTATGGCCAGGTCTGTGCTCCAATTTAATAGTTACTTTACAGAGCCAGAAAGCTTTGACAGAAGAAATAGGGCTTAAAATTACACAGTTGTTCTGTGGCTAAAGAGCTAAAGAAAAGTGTTCCCTGGCCCTGCCATATATCAAGCAAATGCCCCCTTGAAGTGATTATTTTCATGCAGTGCATGTGATGCCTTTTACATTTTGTTCCTGCAGAAGGAGTAGAGTTTTGTTGATTGAATCAAAGCAGTTTGTTAGAGTGTGTTGTCTCTCATGTTTAATATGAAATATCTGGTGCCTTTGCTTTTCAGCTTGTAATGACCAGCCTGCAGTCCATCCTAGAGAATGTTGATACACCAGAGTTACTGTGCAAGTGTGTCAAGTGCATCCTTCTGGTGTCTCGATGCTACCCACACATTTTCAGCACCAATTTTAGGGTAAGCTTTCTCTGTGCTTTGTGTTTTCTTTCTACAATGGAAATGTTGGTGCATTAAGTTGGGTGATGACTCTGTTTTCACAATTGCTTTGCAGGACACAGTGGACATCCTGGTTGGGTGGCACATAGATCATACCCAGAAACCTTCTTTGACACAACAGGTCTCTGGTAAGTTTAGCCAGAGGAGCTCATGGAGGGTCTCACAGCCTGCTCTGGCTTGCAGATGTTGGGGGTTTATTTACACCAGTTTGGGTCTTCTGACACGGAAGTTGACACAAAACCAAACTGAGTTTTTGGCTGTGTAGCATGATACTTTGTTCCTAACTTTTTAGCAAATTTACATTTTCCATTTTTTGCTGATTCTGGAAAAATGGGATGCTTTATTCAGGGTACATTTAAACACCAATTGCTTTGTGCAGTCTTATAACAATCTTAAATTTATAGGTCTTAATATATCCTCCGTGAAAGGATATATTTTCTCCATATGTACTTTTAGAAAATCTTCCTCATGAAGATACTGTACTGGCATTTAAAAAATGGGGAGAGTTTTTCCAATAGCTTTATCATTTTTCTATGATTTATTCACAGCAAGTTTATTATTCTTGTGTCATAGCCCTAGATTCTATCCTTGGTGTTTACTGATGTGGGGCGGAACTGAACCTTAAAAGGATTTTTGCAAAAGGACAGAAGAGAGAGATACAATTTGTATTTCTTTTAAAACATCTGGTATTAGTATTTTCATGTGGATGACCTCTTAGTTCAGCAACTTTTCCCTCAGAAATATGCAACTAAAATTTAATGATTGTATGTCACCCTGTATTAATTGGCTTGGTATTTTTGTACAGGATGGCTGCAGAGCTTGGAGCCCTTTTGGGTGGCTGATCTAACTTTTTCTACCACACTTTTGGGTCAGTTTTTGGAAGATATGGAAGCTTATGCTGAGGTAAACAAGACTTTATGGTATATAACAGAGTTAATTGTTATGGTTTTATTAATAAACCCACAGCTGTGATTTTTATGGCTGTATTAGGCTTTCCTGGGGAAAAGAGGACCAAATTATGGAGTATAATTCAGTCATGTACAATGACCAGCTGCACAAATACTCATGAATTATTTAATTAGTATCACAACCAGGTTTTTAGCCATTGTTGATTGACAATATAGTGTTGTAGTAAAACTATAAACAATTGACCAAGCAGGAATGCCTTTATTTTTCAGGAGCTGATGTGAAGACAGCTCATGACTTTTCCTTGGTGCTTTCTCTAATTGTCCAACCTCTCAGTGTTTCAGAACTAGTAACTGTTGGGGAGAGAGAGGAAATCTTAATTCTTCAAAAGACTAATGATAAATCTGTCTTTTTAAAATAATGCAGCAGATTACATTGTGCAGGAAATAATACAGCAGGAATTGATGGAAAATGAGATTAAATTAATTTAATGTACTTCATTTTGACTTTGTAACCTTTGCTTAGTTAACAGGGCATAGAGTTTGTCTGATGCTGTCATTAAAGGAAGAGCTTTCGGGTTGGGGGGGAGTGCTGTCTTGTAAGGTGTATGTGCTCATATGAATATGTACCTACAGGTCAATTATACTGCATTGTCTATGTTAATATACAGGCCCTGTAGGTAAAATTGTACTTGCAGCATAATTTGTGTCACTCAAAGCAGAGTCAATAATTTGGTCAGTGCCCTTCTCTGTGCAGCAGGGCCTTTGCTGGGGCAGCTTTAGGATTCTCAGGGCAGAGCAGTAAATCACTGCTTATCAGGCTGGCTGCTGCTCTGCTCAATGTGTGTATTCTTAGTCACGGAAGAGTTTCAAGATAACGTGTGCTAACGTGGAGGAGGTGCTTCCAGCCAGTGTGTTTATCTCACAGTGGGGTAGAGCAAGGCTACAGCTCTGCTAATGAGATCAGCACTTCTGGGAATGTTCCCAGGCACTGGTGCCAGCTGGCATGGGGTAGGCTGTTAGTGAACTCTTGGTCTCCAGATTAACATAGTTCACATATGTGATGGGAATGGCCAAACACCTCCACTCCAGTTTGGGGATGGGAATTTTTTGGAAGAGTGGTAAAAGTGTTCAGAAAACTGTTGTAACAGTGCAGCAATACAGATGATCATGTTCCAGAGACCAGGAACTTCATAAGCCTAAGGTTTAATTTACAAGATATAGTCTGAGTACTTTGTTTCAGTGGCTAAACTCAGTGCTACTCTGACTTCTTGTTGTCATTGTGTGCTTATATTCCACCTTCATGTGTGTGTAGTTAAGAGATACTGGATAAATACACCTGTAATTGGATTGTACAGTTTAATGTCTGGAAAAGAGATGCAGTACTTTCAGTCTCACATTTGGATATTTTACCCATGTGTAAGTTAATGGTGTGTGCTGATACACAACCCTTGTGTGCTGCAGGACCTGAGCCACGTGGCGTCAGGGGAATCGCTAGATGAGGACATTCCTCCCCCGTCGGTGTCGCTGCCCAAGCTGGCCGCCCTGCTGAGGGTGTTCAGCACCGTGGTGAGGAGCATCGGGGAGCGCTTCAGCCCCATCAGGGGACCACCCATCACAGAAGCTTATGTAACTGATGTAAGAGCTCCATTGCTGTGCCTTTCTTGGTTACTCAAATGTTTTGTCACCATCCAGCAATGCATGCCATTGACTGAGCTCGTTTAGGCTTTTTGAACGTTACATGAATGTGTATATTCTCAACTTTGAGTAAATCTATTTTTTCCAAGAAATATGCTACAATACTTTAATAAAAGTATAGATTGTGATAGTGGCACATGAAAATCGTATCAGAAATTAACTTTTTTAGACATTTTAACTTCATGTGGCTGGGTTTGCTTGTTATCTTTGAGACCATGTTATTGTTTATTCAGATAACTATGCCACTATGGAAACTTGAATTCTACTTATGAGTTTGATTTTATAAAATGTGATGGTTTTTATTTGTGTTGAAATTTTATCTATTGAATCTGATAGCAAACTTTTCTAGCTTTATAGTATAGGATGGTGGAAACTCAGAATAAATATTATATAATATGCTAAGTAGCTGATGTGGTTGTGTAATGGGTGAGGAGATAAGATAAAAATACCTGCACTCGAACTCTTGTGGCTGCTGGATGACCTGCCCAGCTGGAATTTATGTCCTTGAGAATTTTGTGAGAGACACAACTTCTTGGGTAAATAAGTGTATGGATTTCCCAGTTGAAGACAAGACAGTTATGTAACTTCTGCATTAATCTGCAGGGGATTCTCGTGACAAAAGTTCAAGAAAACTCATCTGTCTTTTTCAAGGGGAGTTCTGTTGATGTTAGTTGGAGCTGAACAGAACTGTGAATCATAAATTAGGTTTTGTAGATCTCTAACTGAATTGGAAACCAAGCAGTTGAAAGTTTGTTTTTTCTTACACTTCTAAAGTGTAATGTCAAGATGACATTTTTCAGAATAGAATCGAACAAGCTGCAGAGCAGGTGATGGGACAGGATATCAAATGGGTGTGAATACAATTAATTAGCATCTCTCTTTAATGGAGTTTAACTCAGTTGTGTTTTTGATTTTGCAGGTTCTGTACAGAGTAATGAGATGTGTGACTGCAGCAAACCAAGTGTTCTTTTCTGAAGCTGTGCTTACAGCTGCCAATGAGTGTGTTGGGGTTTTACTTGGCAGCCTGGATCCCAGTATGACCATACACTGTGACATGGTCATCACCTATGGATTAGATCAGATGGAAAATTGTCAGACTTGTGGCACTGACTACGTCATTTCAGTCCTGAATCTGTTGACACTGGTTTGTACATGTTTTTATTCTTGTAAGGGACTAGAAAAACAATATTTTGATCAATCTTTAATAATTAGTAAAAATTCAGGTAAAGTTACTTATTTTTGTGTTTATCCCCAGATTGTTGAACAAATAAATACAAAACTACCATCATCATTTGTAGAGAAATTATTTATACCAGAGTCTAAACTACTTGTTCTTCGTTATCATAAGGAGAAAGAGGTAAGAGGAAGTAACTTCTACAGGTGTGTTCCAACAGCCTTCATGCACTTCCTAGAATTAAGCTGTAAAACTTGAGCTGTAAAGCTCATCTTAAATACATTTTTTAGTCTTAACTGAATATCTGAAACTTCTGGAAAGGCGGATATAGCTACTTCTTTGTTTTAGCATTTAGATTTGATAAGAAATTGGAAAGTTTTTGTTATTATGCCAGGTAGAGAAGCCTTAGTTCATCTGGCTTTGATACTCAGTGTGTTGGGTGGATGATCTAGAAAATAATTAGTAGAGTCTGTAAGTAAGAGGTACAGAAAACTGAAGATAGGTATCTGTATCAGATTAAGCTATTCATAGATAAAGAAGAGTGATCTTAAAGTCTTTGTTGCTGATTAGTGTGTTTTATGATTGTTTGTTTTAATCAGTTATTGCTGTAATTATGTTCTCAAGGTCGTTGCAGCAGCCCTTGCTGTATACCAAGCTGTATTGAGCCTGAAGAACATTCCTGTTCTGGAGACTGCTTACAGGTTGATTCTAGGAGAAATGACCTGTGCTTTAAATAGTCTACTCCATAGTTTACATCTTCCTGAGGCCTGTTCTGAAATCCAGCATGACTCTTTCAAGAAGCTTATATCCAATGTGGATAATGCCAAGTTTGTTGTTATATTTGACCTCAGTGCTCTAAGTACTATTGGAAATGCTAAAAACTCATTAATTGGGGTGAGTAAAAACTCAACAGACAGTTCATGCAATAAGTGTAAAAAATACTTCTTTACTTAAAATTAATGTATTACACCAGTAGGGCACATATGTATGACTAAAATGATCATATTTGTCTCTCAACTTCCTAAGTTTTAGAAAAACTCCCAATATTACAACTCAGGGGAAACAGTGGGTGGATTGTATCTCCAGTTGTTGCATAATGAAAAGCAGTTTCTAGGGAAGAGCATCTTATCAGGGTTATTAAGGGTTTAATGCCAAGATCATCATAGTAATTGCTTTTGAAACTCAAGACAGATAAAAGCAGCTGTAAAGTGTCCTTTGGTAGTATATCAGACATATGAAAAAGCTTTCCAGATCTTTCCATATAAAAACATTAACTACTTTTAACAGACTTCTAAAAATGGGAAAGAAAATAGTTACAGTCAGAAAATAATAGAGTTAAATTATTTCCTGTGGGGAAAAAGGGAAAGATATTATATGATGCTATGAAAATTACAGTTAAAAGTAGATCCTAGTTTTTATGTTTCTGTGATTGTTTTATAGATGTGGGCCCTTTCACCAACTGTGTTTGCACTGCTGAGTAAAAACCTGATGATTGTTCATGGTGACATAGCAGTTCACTTCCCTGCTGTCCAGTATGCAGTGCTCTACACACTGTACTCACACTGCTCCAGGTATGGGGTTTGATAATTCAGCATATTTTAAGAGCACTAGGATGGACTGATGTGAATAGAATATATTGTTGGAGGGGTGAAATGGAATAGGCTGTTACAATCAAGCTTTTGCCCAAACTTCCTTAATTAATTTTTACTTTCATTAGTTGCAGGGAAGCTGTATCTCAGCCAGGAAAGCCTATCCTGCCTTCTTAAAGTTGGCCTTTTATTCAAAGGCAGATTAGAAATCTTGTTTGAATAGAGATAACTGAGGGAGAACTCCACTGAAAGTAAATTATGACAGATTATTTACTATTTTGCCTTAATGAGAGTTCTGGGAGGGGTAATGAGATGTAAACAACAGATGTAAATACATTTTAGACCTTATTAATACAAACTGTTGTTAAAGTAAGGGAATATACAATTTTAACTCTTACTCTACGTTCTTAGCTGTGGTGATTTTTCACTAAGCTTTGGATACCAGATGCAGTTGAGAACGTGTTACTGACCTGCATGGACTGATAGCAAATTGTAGCTTTTTCTTTTAGGCTAGGGACCAAAATATTTAGGTTTTGACCAAGTATAGTGTGTGTGTGTGTGCATGTGTTCATTTAACTTTCTTGCTGAGTGTTGATGTTTTTTTTCCTCCTGTAAACTTCAGGGAAGAAAATCTTGGGGTGGTTTTACAGTTTGTTTTTCCTTGCCTTTCCAGGCACGACCATTTCATATCCAGTAGCCTCAGTTCTTCCTCTCCCTCTCTGTTTGATGGAGCAGTTATAAGTACTGTAACTACAGCAACAAAAAAACATTTCTCAATCATACTGAACCTTTTGGGGCTACTGCTTAAGAAGGATAACCTTACTCAAGATACCAGGTAAGGAAAATATTCTTAGAAATTGGGAATTTTTTTTTTTGCCCAGTAGAATACATTAATTCAGAAACCAGGGTAATTTGAATTTGTAAAACTTGGGGTAAATTTAACCTGTCAAATGTTTGAGTTTTTTATACGCTATTAGTGAAATTGTGGAAAAAAGTAGCTGCTTGTTTTATATATGAAAACTAGAGAAGTTGAAGCCTTTCTATGATCTATCCAGTAGAAGCAGAACTATCAAAATTCACTGAAAGAAAGGGTTTGCTCACTGAAAGTATCCTTACCAAAATGCTGTGAAAGCTGGGGACATCTTTAAAGTTAAGAAATAACTTGTTTAGAAAGTGTGAGCTATGGTGTGATACTGATGTACAACGTGAAGTAGTTTAAAAGAACCTCTCTGTAACTCTGTAGAGTGACTAAACTCTTGGTTTTTGAAGGAAACTACTTACAACATGGGCTTTGGAAGTGGCTCTTCTGATGAAGAAGTCAGAAACATATACACCGTTATTTTCTCTCCCATCTTTTCATAACTTTTGCAAAGGACTTTTAGCAAACAGTAAGATATTGCATATTTTTACTTAACTGTCTTTTACATTTCAAAATTAAGTGCATAAATAGCCTTGTCCCACTGATAGTAGCAACTGTACTTGTTTCATTTACTTTAAGGATGCTTCAAGGTTGTATTGTGCAAGAACTTAGACTCTTTTAATGATTCTTTTTTTAAAGTAACTCCCTGTTACTTAATTAATTTTCTTAAGCTAAATTGCAATCTTAAGAGATTTGACACATCACTGACATTTTTGATAGATCAATTTCCCAGTCACAAACCATTTATCAAAAGCACTGGAACAGTTCTGTGATGTATTCAATTCCAAGATCTGTAAATAATATGGGAACAAATGCAGAGCAGTGCAGAAGTTACCTAATTCCAGCAAGAATGACTTTTTTTCTCCTTTCAACTCCTTAATTCAGCACTTCTGGAAGATGTGAACATTTGTCTTCAAGCATGTAGTAGCCTTCATGCCCTGTCTTCCTCCCTTCCAGATGACCTTTTACAGAGGTACTTGCACAGAGTTCTGTAAGTTATTAGAATTCTGCTGATGATGGGGATATTCACCCTTCTTTCCTTCTTGGTGCTGCAGGTGTGTTGATGTGTGTCGTGTTCAGCTTGTGCACAGTGGTGCTCGTGTGAGACAAGCTTTTGGAAAGCTGCTGAAGTCAATTCGTTTGGATGTTGTGTTGAGGTGAGTTGCTCAGACCAACTTCAGTGTAAATAATGGTTTAGTTTCTTCAGAGAGACTTAACCTGAAAAATAATGCCAGCGGACTTAGTTCAAAATCAAAAAGCATGAGCTTACAAAGGTAGTTCTGGGTTGATGGTTGGGCTTGATGATCTTAAAGGTCTCATCCAACCCTCTATGATTCTAGGGTTATCTCTCCTATGCTTTTACTGGTCTAAGAACAGTATGTAGTACACAAAGTAATTAATAAATTTGATTAGTTCTGCATCACTTCTTGAAGTAAACTCTGAGTGTCTGTAAGGTCCCTTTTGTCCAGAGCTTCAGCAGTATTATGTCCTGTAATTTGCCTTGAAGACCTGAACTCTGAAAGAACTTGGTATTAATACCAAGGCACGTAATTACTTGTAGTCATTACCTATAGATATAATGTGTGTGTAACTCTGTTACAAACCTTGTTTTGGTTTATTCAAGTACATTACAGCGTGGGTTGTTTTCTCTCTCTTCTTGCAGTAACCGTACCCACACTGAAATACAAGAAATTTCTTTGGCTATAAGAAGTCACATGAGCAAAGCTCCAAGTAACACATTCCACCCACAGGATTTCTCTGATGTCATCAGTTTTATTTTGTATGGAAACCTCCACCGAACTGGGTAAGAACTCCTTGTAGAACTGAAATCTATCAATGCTGAATTTATAGTAAATAAGTCTAAGTTACATTTAAAATCTGTATTTGTTACAAACTACGTTGCTTTACTTTCAAACTTTTTTTATACTTTTTGTACTTTTAAATATTTGTAAACATCTTACATACACACCTTTTGGCATATTTTCCTATGTACATTGCTGCTTGGAAGTTAATTTTGTGAGGGATCTGTTTGTGAACAATAGGGAGATGAAGTGTGTACAGTATGAACTTATCAATGCACTGATGTTTCCTTTCAGGAAGGATAACTGGTTAGAAAGGTTATTCTATAGCTGTCAAAGGCTGGATAAGAGAGATCAGCCCACCATCCCTCGGAACCTGCTGAAGACTGATGCTGTGCTGTGGCAATGGGCTGTCTGGGAAGCAGCTCAGTTCACTGTGCTCTCAAAGCTAAGAACTCCTCTGGGGAGAGCCCAAGATACATTTCAAACAATTGAAGGTAAAGTAAGAAATATACTTTATTTTGATGAGATTTTTTGGTAAGGTTGTGAGGCAAAGGTGTTCATGTCTAAGGCAAGAGGCACAATGGATTTATTTTTCAGTGCATAGAGATTTTAAAGATTCTGCATAATTACTGTTAACTTGTGGTAGATTTTGAGAGCTAGCATTGCTATCCCTTTGCACATTTAAATACAATACCCTTTGGTAACTCTTTTTTCCCATGTTTTGGTAAAATGTGCAGGTATTATTAGGAGCCTTGCAGCCCACACATTAAACCCTGATCAAGATGTCAGCCAGTGGACTACTGCAGACAATGATGAAGGACACAGTAGCAACCAGCTCAGGCTTGTTCTCCTTCTGCAGTATTTGGAGAACTTGGAAAAACTGATGTACAATGCGTATGAAGGATGTGCCAATGCCCTTACCTCTCCACCCAAGGTTTGTTTATCTTGCAGTGCTGATGTTGCTTGGAACAGTCTGGTGAATGAACAGTGTCTTCAGGATTGTTCAGTTCTTAGCCATGGAATTCCAGAAAAACTTCTTAACGTTTGAGGCTCCTAAAACACTTTGGCTTTAACTTTGGCATATTCCTACAGAGCATGTTAAACCAGGCTTTGTTTCTGGAGTACCAGCTTGCATAGTGGTACAAATCCAGCAAGACTGTAGTACCTCTGATTTGTACCAGTCACTTATTTGTAGATCGTCAGCAGCCCTATTATACAGTAACACAGTTATTTAAGGCTTTAATTGCTTTTTGGGGACTGTAGTAATTATTTATAAGCAACATACCCCGTTGTGTATTTCTAAGTGCAAAGCATTCTTCACTGTAGAAACAAGCTGTTTAATTACCAGACTTTGATGTGACAGTAATACATGATTTATAGTCAGTGCATATTAAGACTTCTGGCCTGCCAGTGTTCCTGGCCAGTTGCATTCTACATGTGATTTCACACAACTTACATTAATAAAATTAATGATTAATTGAAGACTGGAGAAAACAAACCTTCCTGCCTTTGATATCAATCTTAAGTACTTAACTGTTTAGGTTTGTGCAGAGGAATGTTGTTGTGAAACTTCTTTCCTGTCTCTGAAGGTTATCAGGACGTTCTTTTACACCAACCGCCAGACGTGCCAGGACTGGCTGACACGGATTAGACTGTCCATCATGAGAGTGGGACTGCTGGCTGGCCAGCCTGCTGTCACAGTCAGGCATGGATTTGATTTACTCACAGAAATGAAAACTAATAATAGTATCTCTCAGGTACTCTCTTTTCAACCTCTGTGGACTACTGCAGAAATATTCACAATGATATTCTAAAAGAAGTAAGCTAAGGCAACCAATAGTTACTAAACCAAGTGGTATGTAAAAGAATGAGTTATTTAAAGCCACATTTTTAATTTGTATGTTTTTATTGTGGTTGTGGTACTGTGGATTGGAGGTTAAGATGTACTGAACACATGTGGTCAAATACTACACAGGAACGAATGCTAGAGTTAATTCACAGTTTTAATTGAGCAATTTCTAATTTAATGGAAACCTTGTGAAACTGGTGCTGCATTTGTGTGAGGCCATACCAAGCTTGTGGTAGTGTGATGTTTTTGTGTCATGGGAGTACCCTTCCTCTAACTAGCAGCAGCCAAGTTCAAGGGTGGGATGGAAGGATAAAGTAGTTAAAGCCTTCTTGAAAGGGTTGAATAGTTTCTTCAGTACTTGATTTGATTTGCTTAAATGTTTTACCAAAGGAGGTTTGCTAGTTCTTTGTTACTTTGTGCTCCCTTAAAATTCTCATGCAGGTACAAAGCCACCACACAGTGATTGCTCACCATTGGTGTTCAGGCTGTGGGTTCACAGCACAAACTCTTCCCTTGGCTCCCCTGCTCTTCCAAAAGCAGTGCAGTGGATGGGATCAGGAGCACTTGTAGATGTGCATAGTGAAATACTGCTTCACCATTTCTGAGCATTCACCCACAGACAGGGGGCTCTTGCATTAGATGAGTTTGTTAAATAATGCTTTTGGTTTGCATTTAGGGAAATGAATTGGAAGTGACAATTATGATGCTGGTAGAAGCATTATGTGAGCTTCACTGTCCTGAAGCTATTCAGGGGATTGCTGTCTGGTCTTCTGCTGTAGTTGGGAAGAGCCTCTCCTGGATCAATTCTGTAGCTCAGCAAGCAGAAGGACGGTAAGCTTTCACAAATTATTGGATGCTACAAACTTGGATGTTTTTTCCTTCTAGGAAAAGTTCTGCTTCTGAGTCTTTTAAACTGTGGCATGAGTCAAGGCTGCTGATGAACTTCCATGTCAATTATACTCAGTGAATCTTTTCAGAGATGTTATATGTATTTAATCAGTATTCAGATTAAAATTGTGACAGGCAAATATAAAACTCATTTATTTCTTTCTTTTTCTACTTGATTTGAAGTTTACATTGAAAGTTTCATGGACAAGCTTTTATCAAATGCTATAACCTGGAAATTCAGCCAGCAACCTCATATCCTATCCTAATCCCTTTCTTTTGCTGAAGGTGATATGAGTATTGGAGTAAAATAATGCTCAAAATCTAGTTTATTTACAAAAAAACTAAAAACCCAGCCTCGTTCTTTAAGATGCTGACTGAAATATTGAATTGTTTTAGGTTTGAAAAAGCAACTGCAGAATACCAGGAGCACCTCTGCTCCATGACTGGAGTGGATTGCTGTATAACAGGCTTTGACAAGACTGTTCTGAAGTTGGCCAATTCCAACAGTGTGAACAATGCCAGCCCAAAGCATTCCCTGAATGGTCAGTGTTTGTTTTCTTTTTAAGAGAAATACAACTGTGTAAATGTGTACATAAAATAAGAACATTCAGTGATACAGCCATAGTGATGTCTGACTCTGAAATCTGAAAACCTGTTTCTGTCTGCAGTTAAACTGAACCACTTAATGCCCTTGAAACCAGTATTATATGTAGATAGGAGGGTTTACAGTACTGAGGTCTAGCTGAATGAAACTAAAGGTAATAGGTAAAATATTTTGTAACTTACTAATTTAAATCTAGTTTATTTTAGATCATCATAACGTAAACCTTAGTGTTTATGACATAATTGTATCATAAATGCACTAGTTACTCGGAGATTTTTAACTTCTAAGACTTGGTTGCAGTATTCTGTTTCATCTTTGAAAATGAACATCCTTTGTTCCTAATTTAGTAGTTCTGTTTTTCTGTTTTGATGTTCCTTTACGGATATAAACTAAATTTTTTCAAAACCTCATCTGAAAAGATTCTTTTCCCTTAGAAAAAGTGTCAGTGGAAGAATCCTGTAAAAGTTGTGTATCTTTGATTTTTTTTTTTTTAATTAATAGTTTTTCTTGACAAAAGACACAGAAATAATGTTTCAGTAATAGAACTGCTGTTTGAAAAAATATATATGTGTGTTTATATAAAATTTTTTCATTCCATAGGAGAAACTAGAAAAACTGTTCTGACTAAGCCAAGTGAGTCTTCACCTGAAGTGATAAACTACCTGGGTAACAAGGCATGTGAATGTTACATTTCCATTGCTGACTGGTCTGCTGTTCAGGAGTGGCAAAACATGGTCCATGAACTGAAGAAAAGCAATAGTAATACCTCAATCAACCTGAAAGCAGATTTTAACTACATAAAGTAAGGATATAATTAATTTTTTCCACAGTACCTAAGAGTTCATTGTTTTGCAGCTGAAATATTAAAGTTTTAATGGATTTTAAAAATTGGATGTCAGTTTCTAAGTAGAGGCATAGAAAGAAGAGAGGGGTGTTCTTGGGAGGGTGAAAACTTGGCCATGGCATTTACAGATGAAGAGATAATATCATTCTAAATAGCTACTGTAGCTTTCTGGCTGCTGAGGCTGCTTAGTATTCAAGAGATAAATCTTTCATTGAAGGAAAAAAGATGCCAAATTTATTCTGCTTTACTCAGCAAAAGATGAATCCTTTTGCACAACTTAAATAAAATGTATCTCAGTGGTTCTTAAAAATATCTTAATATACTAATTAATGGAAAAAGTGGCCAAGACCACTTGTTTCCTATGAGTTTTTTAGTTTTGCTTTTTTTTTTAAATGAAATTTAGAATTGTAGCTTGTGCATTTATTTCCTGATCTTTGATATTTTTCTAGTTAATGAAAAAATACTTGTGACATTGATTAGACCTTCAAAGTTTAAGGATAGTCGCTTTTTATTTGACAATTTGATTGCTTTCCATTCCTGCATGATTGTGGTAAACATAGTAAAATCCGTTTGGCTGAAATTTCTTGACTTGAAAATAAAAAGCACAGAAGGAAGCAGTGAAATAAAATCTGCAGATCTGAAAAGATGACTGCTTCTGTCAGAGAAAGGAGCTTTTCTTTCCCTTTGGTACTGGATTCTTTCATTTGTTGCAGAACTAGTGCCTGTTATTGATGTATGTGATAATTGAGATTTTTTGCTTAGAATTAGTCATAAGTGCTCTGTAGGATTTGGAGTTAGTCTTGAGTCTTTTCTTTTTGCTGTGTAATAAACTTGGCAACTGGAGTGAAGTAAAAAATACGAAAATAAAACTATAAATGTTAAATTGCAGATCTTTGAGCAGCTTTGAATCTGGACAACTTACTGAATGCACTGAACAACTAGAATTATTACCAGGAGAAAATATCAACCTGCTTGCAGGGGGATCCAAAGAAAAAATAGGTATAAATGCATAAATTAACATTTACTTCAAATGCAAAATAAATAATTCTTTGTGCATCTCTATAAATGACAGACTGAAACATTGAATGCAGTTTGCTGTGTTGAGTGGACTGACCATAACCCTTAATAATCAAGCTTCAAAATGTTTGGCAATGGTCATCCTAAATGTTGATGCAAATGTGTTTTCTGGAGTTAATGTGACTGTTTATAAGTAAACTATGATGAATATTCATAACAGAATATTATGAATACATACACATATAAAAATATATGTTTTTAAAAGAGGGTTTTTTCCCTAACTTCCTTACTGTGAAAAATGCATTATCAGATGGTGAAACGTGATAAAATTTGGCAGTTCTAGTTGGTTTCAATTGTTTAATCTCCATGTAGACATGAAGAAGCTCCTTCCTAATATGCTAAGTCCTGATCCAAGAGAACTTCAAAAAGCAGTTGAAGTACAGCTTTTGAGAAGTTCAGTATGTCTGGCAACAGCTGTAAACCACATAGAACAGGAGCAAAAGTGGCAGTCAATATCTGAGTAAGTTGAAATGTGCTATGAATTAATGTGAAAACTGTGAAAACCTGTTCTAGTTTGTTAAACATAACTTTGTGTAAAGCTTCAGCATCCATGGCAGTTCTAGCTGTTGTGAGTTATAAGCTTACTGAGGAAAAATAAGATTGCTTAACATGGAATTCATGTAGTTTATAAAGTACTTGAGTTGATAAAGTACTTCTGTGTCAGTGTAATAATAAAGTATTGTAACATAACTTGTATGATATTGCAACACTTTCTCACCATCCTTTTAAAGATACTGATTTTGTTTTTTCTTCAGTAATTTTGATATCACTATTTACTCTTACAGTCTAGCTAAGAAAAATGACTGTCCTGACCCTTTAATTTCAGAAATCTTATCAAGTACCTGAAGCAAACCTCCCGCATTGCCATTGGGCCTTTGAGGCTTTCCACGCTCACCGTGTCTCAGTCTTTACCAGTGTTGAGCACTCTTCAGTTGTACTGTTCTTCTGCTTTGGAAAACACTGTATGCAACAGGCTGACATCAGAGGTAATTCTTTGTGTTTAAAACCTAAATTGGGAAAATGTCTTTTGCCATGTCATATTGTGGAGTATTGAATATAAAACATAGATTAATTGTTTTGATTGTTAATCGTATTGTAAAAAGACCACATTTAGTTTTCTAATGTGCCTTGACCCTAGTTTTTATAAGTTTACATCTTAATTGGACTTCTCTCTGTAGTTATAAATATTCCTCTCTTTGAATTATACTTACAGTATTTTTGAGGTGTTATTGATAGTTGCCTTTTAGAGTGTTGCTATTTCTTCTCTGAATACATTGTAACATGCACTTAATTTACTTTCAAAACAACTTAAAAATATTCTAATAAAAAAATCACTTCAGCAATTAAGAACTGAATGTCAGACTTCAACCACTATGAATGTTCTGGATGTAATTTCTAATCCCATTGTTCAGAAGACAACAGTTCTTAGTGTTGTCCTCTCAAAATCAAACATAAAACATATCTCTTAGTGATAAAGTGTGGTCTTTGGTTTTAATTAATGGAAATGCATGGTAGTAAAGTTGTCTCTCAAGACAATTGTGCCTCTTGCAGGACTGTCTGATACCTCTCTTCAATGAAGCGTTGAGGTCATGCAAGCAGCACGATGTAAGGCCATGGATGCATGCCCTGAGGTACACGGTGTACCAGAATCAACTGATGGAAAAGCTTAAAGGTGTGTGAGCTCTCAGTATGGTGCTGTGAAAAGCAAATGCAGAATTTGGATTTAAGTTGTCTGCTGAAAGCAGCAGCTGTCTTTTTCTAGTATTTTAGATGAAGTACTTTTTAAAAGCCAAGTTTTTTTTCCTTCAGGTGTCTTGTTTTACTAGTCATACATGTCTTGATTAGTCCTGTGATGTAGACAGTGTCAACAAGAAAAACAACATTCTGAAGTGTTTATACTCCTCTCCTAATAACCCCTTAATTGCTCATCACTTCATACTTTAACTGCTTTCACTTTTGAACATTTCAACATAATGAATAATGGGTCTTCACAAACAGTCATGAAAGCCCTTTAAATGTGCAGTATGAAAAGAAGTAATGGGAGAAAAAAAGTTCTGTCAGAGGAAAAGTAGGCTTATTAGCTAAGAAGAATGATTACAGTAGAAAAAAAATCTTTTGCCTAGCAGATAATCTATGGATAGAATTTTGGTTTCAGATGGGGTATATAAATATTCTAGACATAAGTCATCTAAATCTCTGAAGCAATTTTTACTGGTGCCCATGTACACAATACATTGGACAGAAATTTCTGTGTGCCAGACAGTGGTTTAATACTTTTGTTTACCATGTCTTGCTCCCTTCTTTAGAACCAACAGTCCCAATTAAAAGCCATCTCATGGAACTGGGCTTAACAGCAGCGAAGTTTGCACGGAAGCGAGGAAACATCGCCCTGGCCACGCGGCTGCTGGCGCAGTGCAGCGAGGTGCAGCTGGGGAAAACCACCACTGCACAGGACCTCGTCCAGCACTTTAAAAAACTGTCTGCACCAGGTCAGATAGATGAAAAATGGGGTCCTGAACTTGATATTGAGAAAACAAAGTTGTTATACACAGCAGGTGAGCGTTATGTTGTAGGGAATTGTGGTTTTTTTTCCTTATAACCAGGCTGGTTCCCCTCACCTTGAAGTCACAATAGGGCAGTATCACTAGGAACTGATTTCATCCCATTAGCCGTTGTCTGTCTGAACGTGTTTTCATAAGTTTTTTCATGCTTATCATTCTTCAAAAGAGAATTTTCTGTGTAAAAATGTATTGCTACAAGTTTTATATGAATGTGCTGACTTTCAGAACAGTTTTAAATAATAGCAGTGTACTGAACATCTGCTTTCCATGATATGCAGGTCAGTCAACACATGCCATGGAAATGCTGAGTTCTTGTGCCATATCTTTCTGCAAATCTGCCAAAGCTGAGTATGCAGTTGCTAAATCTATTCTCACACTGGCTAAATGGATTCAAGCAGAATGGAAAGAGATCTCAGGACAGTTGAAACAAGTATATAGAGCTCAACAGCAGCAGAATCACAGTGGCCTGACCACCTTGTCTAAAAACATATACAGTCTGATTGAGCTGCCAGCTGTTAATACACTGGAAGATGAATATCCTAGGATTGAAAGTGAATCTACAGGTATGTTTGTTCTCATTGTTCTTAAAAATAGTTACTGATAAATACAGTGAGGGATATAACATCAGTTATATTGATGAAGACTAAGTGCTCCATCACTCATGTATTTGTTTTCCTAATACATGTGTCAAGGGTGTGTATTTTGTGCAAAAGGTAGCTATACACAGTTTAAAAACCTAAACTTCTTAATACTGATATTTCATATTTCTGTCACATTTTTCCCATTCAAGTAATGGTGGCCGGAGGAAGAAACTGGGATATGTTTATTTTGTATTGAGGATATCAGTTACTGTCCTGTATGTGTTTGCTTTCAGCTTGTGTATCTGCTAAAGTCTGAGTTAGATCTTTGAGGTTTAAGCATGGAGAGGATTTGTTATGAAGGCCCCCATAAGTGTGAAAAGTACTTCAGGATTTTTCATTATCTTTAATCTGTAATTAATCTGAACACTTCTGCTGTTACTGCAGAATGTGTTCTCAAATTCCTAATTTCCAGCATTTTCTTTAAATGTTAAGATAAATTCTGTGTTTCTTTAAACTTGGATTTCATAAATAACTTCATTCCTCTCATGCAAAGTCAGAATTATTGTGGAGCTGTTTGTGGATGTTAAACAGTAGGTGCTTTCTGACTTGATGGTAAAGAACATAAATACATACACAAATAAATACAACCACAGTGCCCTGGGTACTTTATAAAGTCTTCTCTCTGAAGCACTGCTCCTCTGGAGGTCATGAGTTCCTTCCCTCAATTCCACCTCTCTGTGAGAGAGGAAGGAATTTTAGAGTGTCAGCAGTGGTTGTTGGCAAATGGAAACTAAACTTTATTTTGAAGCTGTGTCAGAACTGAAAAATAATTGCATTTTGGAAAATTTTGCACTGTTGGGTATTAATTTTACTAAAAAAATACTGTATGCCCATAATGTTTTAGTGTTATTTTCTGTGCTAAGGAAGGCCTAAGTAGGTTTTACACTGTAACACATATTACTCTATTTCTCCCATCACAGTAAACATTGGAGTTGGAGAACCAGACTTTATCTTGGGCCAGCTGTATCACTTGTCTTCAGTGCAGGCACCTGAAGTAGCCAAGTCTTGGGCAGCCCTGGCTAGCTGGGCTTACAGATGGGGCCGCAAAGTGGTTGATAATGCCAGGTAAATACAGCCTAGTGCTTGAATTTGTGCAGTACAATTGCTTTTCTTAAGATAAACTTACCTGTGTATTTATGATTGCTGTTGTATGTGGTCTGAAGTTTGATGTGAGCAGAGAAATGAGTTTTCTCCTGGTTGGTTGCCTCTGTAAAACAAAGCAAACTTAATTCTGAGATAAAGATGATTTCTTCCTTCAAAAAGTTTTATAGATAGACTTGCAGTAGCTCCACAAATACTCATGTAATGGGGATCAATAATTCATTGACTGTTACAGTCAGGGAGAAGGTGTTCGGCTGCTGCCCCGGGAGAAGTCCGAGGTTCAGAACTTGCTCCCAGACAACATTGCAGAGGAGGACAAAGAGAAAATCTATGGCATTCTTGGGCAGGCAGTGTGTCGGCCTGCTGGCATCCAAGTAAGTGTAGATTTGTTTGTGTGAAAAAATGTTCAGCTTCAGCATGAACTTTATTTTCTTCTTCTTGCAGTTCATGTTAACTCTTGTAAATGTCTTAAAGTTAAAATTCATACAGCACAAGAAACTATCTGTTAGCCATATGGTAACCACCTGTTGGATGAACTATGGTAATGTGATCAAGTAATGCAGTTGCATGAGCTGCTAGGCAAAAACTGACTTAGGAGCTAAGACTGCTTGTAGAAATTATTGGAGGACTTAATCAAACCTGCTTTCCCTTTATTTGCATTTAGGATGAAGATATGACTCTACAAATCACTGAAAATGAGGACAATGAAGAAGATGATATGGTGGATGTGATATGGCGTCAGTTATTAACAAGTTGTCCCTGGCTTTCAGATCTTGATGAAAATGCAACAGAAGGATTAATTAAAGTCTGGAGGAAAGTTGTAGACAGAATCTTCAGTCTCTATAAACTGTCCTGCAGTGCATACTTTACATTCCTCAAACTCAATGCGGGGCAGGTTAGTGTTGATGTGGAAGCCAAGTTACAAAGTTTTTTAAATGAGGATATGATCTATATACTTAATTTAGAGGAGTATTTCTGTTTTTCAAGGTTCCACTTGATGAAGAAGATCCCAGACTGCACTTAAGAAACACCTCTGAACAAAGCACGGATGATGTAATCGTGATGGCAACGCTGAGACTGTTACGGTTGCTTGTGAAGCATGCTGGAGAGCTTAGACAGTATCTAGAGCATGGGCTAGAAACTACACCTACTGCTCCTTGGAGAGGTAAACATATGTTATCTAGCTGTTAAAATTATTTTGAGACATTTTCTCTAAATGCAGAAAGCTCTTTATTGCACATTGATAAAATTTTTATTTAAGTGTGAGACAGGAGACCCTGTCTTTCAGTAAATGATGTCACTGAAGATGTTAAAGTGTGCCACACGCCCTGATTGTGAAGTAGATAAGTAGCACAGATTTTGATCCCCTCCTTCCCCCACCTGAAGACATAGAAAAGAGAAAGGGGATGTGGTTTGTGAAGTATTACATCACATGGCCACTCTATAAAACAAACGAGGTGGGTTTTTTCTAGTTACATTTGAGAAAGATGTGTGACTAAAGCCACACGTTTCAGAAGTAGTTGTTTGTCATTACACTGCAGGTTCTGGTTGTTCAGGGACTTTCCCTCAAAGGTTATAGTGTTACTGTGGGAGGCAAAGAAGAGGAGGCCACCTATTGTAAAGTTGCACTTTGTTTTGGGCTTTTTTGTAAATTGGTAAATTTGTACTTCTTTGATTTACATTCTCCCTATGCAAAAATAATGGCATGCTTTTAAAATAAAATTCTATCTCATTTGAAGAGAAATGAAGTGAATTAGCACATTTCCCTTTCCTCTTTCTGCAGGAATTATTCCCCAGCTTTTCTCCCGCCTCAATCACCCAGAGGTGTATGTTCGACAGAGCATTTGCAACTTGCTCTGTCGAGTTGCTCAGGATTCTCCTCACCTCATCCTCTATCCTGCAATAGTGGGAACCATTTCACTGAGCAGTGAATCCCAGACTTCAGGTATGGAGAAAAGGAAAAAAGTATTCAAATAAACTTTAGCTACTGTATTTTTATATACTGGGTAGGATGATGCTGAGGTGTGTTTTTCTTTTCTCAGTTTTGATCTTAAGAATATTTTTGTTATGGGAACTCAGTGATATTCTTAATCTGATTTACCAGATTTTGCAAATTTTTCTTATACTTCACCAGTACTTAATGGGGACCTTATGCTGAATAAACTGTGGTGTGGAGTGGTACATCTTACTAGCTAATATTTTATCATCTGATTTTAATTCAGGAAACAAGCTGCCTTCTGCCATCCCTACTTTGCTTGGTAATATACAAGGAGAAGAACTGTTGGGTGGTGAATGTGATGAAGGGAGTGCTCCAGCTTCCCAGGAAAGCAGTAAAGATGATACAAAAGCTGGATTAAATGAAGACCAAGCAATGATGCAAGATTGCTACAGCAAAATTGTGGAGAAACTCTCTGCTGCAAATCCAACAATGGTATTGCAGGTAAATAATTCAAATGTATTGCTTGGGTGCTTGAACCACAAATATGTAATTTATGTGTCTTGGGTGTTGGCCTACTGAAAGTTTGCTGTGTCTCTGTCTTTCTTCCAACTTGTTCATGTACTGAAACAAATCTGAATTTTAGTTCTTTTGAAAAGTGACCCTTGCTTTCTGCAGGTTCAGATGCTTGTGGCTGAGCTGCGCAGGGTCACAGTTCTCTGGGATGAGCTGTGGTTGGGAGTTCTCCTGCAGCAGCACATGTACGTCCTCAGACGGATTCAGCAGCTGGAAGATGAAGTCAAGAGGGTCCAAAACAACAACACTCTACGGAAGTATGTCTGTTTCAGTAACACAGGGGATAATCATAACAAATTTATTTCTGGGGAAGTAAACAGTCAAATGAATCAGCAGTGGTGTTGTTTCTGAATCCAATACTATCCCAGCTGCATCTTTGTAAGCCTGGGACCTTATTTCAGGAACATTTTATGCTACAGCTACTTCTCCAGTCAAATAGGTGAAACAGTCTACCTGTGAATCCATGTTGTGATTTTTTTAGCAATAACATGTTAAAACCCAATGTATATTGTACTGTGGATGATGAGATCCTATAGTTCTCCATTTCCAAGTCAGATGAAATGAGCATACACCATTCAACATGCTTAATCTATTTAGACATCACTGTAAATGCAGATATTTGGAGTAAACAAGAATATCTTAATCTGATTTTAGTTTTCAGTGTTGAGCAAGTCTGTCTTTTTCCCTGGGTTCTCCTGTGAGCAGAGTAGTGGAAGAGCAGATCCATTCACTGGGCACCTGGCTAAGCTTAAGAATGCCTCTTGTATTCTGTAGTCAGGACTGACATGGAATGGGGGAACAGAATGATCTGAATGTCTCTTCTTTATAGTGTGGTGCATCCTCAACAGGTAGTAGTGAAAAGGTCCTCAAATGAAAAGGAAATAATTTGCTTAAAGTGATTTCTTCTCAGAGCTTCTAATCAGGGTTCCTGGTAGTGAACAATGCATTTTTAATGTTTTTATTGAAACATGTGTGGTTCAGAGGAACACTTACTCAATATGGAATGAAATACTCTTCATTTTAATATGATCATAACTGAAGACCTCATTTTAGAGAAGTAATAATTTTTGTGCGTTCTTCAATGTCTGTTATTGTTTAATGCTGTCCTTATGAGAACTTGGTTTTATGGCATCAAGAAGAGTTTTTTGTGTTTTTTTGTAACAGGGAGGAGAAAATAGCAATCATGCGTGAGAAGCACACAGCTCTGATGAAGCCCATTGTGTTTGCCCTGGAGCACGTGAGGAGCATCACTGCAGCTCCTGCAGAAACTCCTCATGAGAAATGGTTTCAGGATAACTATGGAGATGCAATTGAAAATGCACTAGAGAAGCTTAAGAATCCTTTGAATCCTGCTAAACCTGGAAGCAGCTGGCTCCCATTTAAAGAGGTATCACATGCAAGAGGAAGAGTACAATGTGGGATGCTGTCAGTTTTGGGAGCAGAGGGCTTTCTTTTAAATACTGTCTTTCTGAAACTCTGGTATTTGTGTTTAGTTAATTCAAGTTTTAACAAGTTAATTCTGTTTATCTAAGCATAGTCCTTGGGCTGTGCAGCAACCTTCAAATGATCAACCCTTCCCAGAGGTCCTTTGTCAATGATGTCATCTTCTCTTAGTTTATGGATCTGAAGAGAAACTAAATATTCACTTGTCTCTCCAGAGCCAGCCTGGTGTTTTTAAAACCAGAACAGAGGTTTTACAGGCAAATTGACCTTTTTTGCTTGTTCTTCCTCTTCTGCTTTGCAGAACAGACAAGCATTCAGCTATATAAACAGGAGGTTGCTGAATGCTGCTGCATTTAACTACAGCTCAGATATTTATAAATACAGGAGCAGACCTCTTGAGGAGCATGATTTGTTGTGATTTTACTCTTGTCACTGCACAGGGTATATTTGCTGCATAGAGGATGTTTAGTTTTTGTAATCTTCATCCTAAACTTTGGATTAGCAGCATGGCAAGGGTGCCAAGGAGTTTAGGAAAAACCTTTGTTTTCTAGAAGATGACCATCATTAAGTCTGGTTTGATTGTGTTTTTGTTCTTACTTCTAACTGTTAAGGTGAATGTCAGCCTAAAAGGAAAAAACTTTCTTTGGAATAGGTAATGCTGAGCTTGCAGCAAAGAGCACAGAAACGGGCCAGCTATCTCTTAAGGCTTGAAGAAATCAGTCCTTGGCTGGCTGCCATGATGAACACTGAGATAGCACTTCCTGGAGAGGTGTCCACCAGGGACACAGTCACCATCCACAGTGTGGGCAGCACCATCACCATCCTGCCCACCAAAACCAAACCTAAAAAGCTGCTCTTCCTGGGTTCAGATGGGAAGAACTATCCCTACCTGTTCAAAGGTAAGTAATAGAACTTTTCTCATACCAGCTACTGTCTGTTGTTATAAATTGGACTGTATTAAAGCTAGCAAGATTGCGTGGTGCAACTCTAGTTTTATTTGCCTGAATGATAAAGAGGAGTTTGAAGCATTTGCTCTCTCTCTTCCCTACCTCCCAACTTCTCCAGATATTTTTCAAGGAATTTTGCCATGTGAAACTGTAAGTCAAATCTCTTCTTTACAAGGCTTTCATCAGAAGCAATGCTCTGCTTGGATGTTGATAGGATTAGCTGGATGCAATTTTCCAGAAGCTTAATGTAGCCCCTAAAAGACAACTTTAGAGACTTGTTTTGCCTGCAAGGGAAAGGCCTGTTTGTTATGTTGGAATGATTGTGTGTGCTGCTCACACAGCAAGCTGGCATAAACTGGTAGGTAAATGCCATGTAAACACTTTGCTTTAGGCCAAACAACTCATCCTTAATCTACATATTATGAAGATATTCACAGTCTGAAATGTAGTAGGTTTAAAAAAAACCACTAAATTTTGGGCTTTAGGAGAATTCTTTTATCTAGATGCTAAATTTTAAACAAATTTCTTGCAGGTTTGGAAGACTTGCACCTAGATGAGAGGATCATGCAGTTCTTATCCATTGTGAACACCATGTTTGCCACGATCAACCGGCAAGAGACGCCGCGGTTCCACGCGCGGCACTACTCGGTGACACCCCTGGGGACAAGGTCAGGCCTCATCCAGTGGGTGGATGGAGCCACGCCTCTGTTTGGGCTGTACAAGCGCTGGCAGCAGCGGGAAGCTGCTCTGCAGGCACAAAAGGTAACACCTCTGTTCTGTGCTAAGTGGAGCAAGGCAGAGGAGAAATGCTTGTTTTGATTTGCTTTGTGATTCTAAGTCACGTGGTCTCACAAGGGTTTTGTTCATAATAATGCAGGAGGGTTCTGTGTGTTCGTGTATCTTGGGACTTCACCTGAAGTCAATAAAATTGCATGTCTATTATTTAAATATAATCACAGTATGTAACATAAAAATGCTCTTCTGGCATGATAATTCAAGAGAACTGTTTTTTACAAATAGAATTAACCTTGATTGAAATCATTTTAGTTCTATATCTTGTTTACTCATTTCATTCTAAATGCAGTCTTTGCAGTTATATTTATGAGATCTATTTATTTTGAGAGTAGAATTAGGCCAAAACAATGTGTTTTCAATCTATTTAGACCTTAACTACTGAATTTTGAAAGCAGTCTTTGAGCTGAAGAAGTCATGCTCAGTCAAAGCATTGATTTCATATTTAATTCTCACCAAAACTGAATTTGGGTTATATTTCTGTACTAATACATCAACTACCATTTTTATCTCTTCTAGGCCCAGGACTCTTACCAGACCCCTCAGAACCCTGGAATAGTTCCTAGACCCAGTGAACTTTACTACAGTAAAATTGGACCTGCTCTAAAGGCAGTTGGGCTTAGTCTCGATGTGTCACGTCGTGACTGGCCCTTGAATGTCATGAGGGCTGTTCTGGAGGAGCTGATGGAAGCAACTCCCCCGAATCTCCTTGCCAAGGAGCTCTGGTCATCCTGTACCACACCAGATGAGTGGTGGAGAGTTACACAGGTGAGTTACAACAGCTGTATTTTACATAGGAGAGGCTGTGGTTTTAATGGGATGAGGGGCACCAACTGCCTGAGGTGTGGTACTTGTGAGTTTGGAGAACTGGTGCTGCTGTGAGTTTGAGGAAATGTTGGCAGTTGTGCCATTGAATTTAAACATGGGTATAGACCAGATAAGTCTATGTTATTATACTAGAGTTACCAGCGAAAAAAAAATGAGAACTCTTGTAAGATACCATCAAACAACAAATAGAAAACTGCTTGGAATAAGTTGGGCTTGATTTGTTTTACACTTACACTTAAAATAATGTTTTAAGATGGTAGTCAGTCCAATGTGTTGGCAGAGGATTCCCACAAATAATTTTTTCCTGAAACTCTCTTTTAAGTCGTATGCAAGATCCACTGCAGTTATGTCCATGGTTGGCTACATCATTGGTCTTGGAGACAGACATCTGGATAATGTTCTTATAGATATGACTACAGGAGAAGTTGTCCACATAGATTATAATGTTTGCTTTGAAAAAGGTAATTTAAAAAATGCTCTATGTTATTCAAATAAAAGGTTTTCTTTCTTGGCAATTAAAAGAAACAACCTAATTTTTTATCTTGAAGGGAAGAGCCTTAGGGTGCCAGAGAAGGTTCCGTTCCGGATGACGCACAACATTGAAACAGCGCTGGGAGTGACAGGAGTGGAGGGGGTGTTCAGGCTTTCTTGTGAGCAGGTATGGTTGGAGATCTGAAAACTGAGGGCCATCACTGGCCAAATACTGGCTTAGAACTTTGCTACATTTTGCTGCTGGTTTATAGAGCCTTCACCTTTCTGCTGTGATTTTAATTGGCCTTACTTTAGCTATATCCTGTGGTAGGTATTTAAGAAACATGAGATTGTCTGATAAATGCCCATGCAAGTAGTGGTACAACTAAAATTTAGGGTGAAAGGGGGACTCCTAGATATAGATTAAAATGTTATGGTTTTCCTGAATTTTTTTTGAGATGTTTTGCTTGCCCTCTTCCTTTGGAACTCATTCTGTAAAAACATGACAGATATGTTTTTAAAAAGAAAAATGCTCTGAAGAAGGGAGATTTTTCCTCCTTAAGCGTCTGTGGCTTGTGCATAGAGTTTGTGTGGAAGGCTAGATCTTCTACAGGCTTAGCTGCATTTGTACCTCCTGTGGTGTTCTTCCTGTCTCTGTAGTAGTTAGGCATAACTACTACTATCCATGATGGATTTCTGTACCTACTCAAGTACAGTATTTTGCCTCTGAGTTTCCACTACTCTGCAAGGATAGCGCAGAATCACAACGAGTCTGTTTAAAATACGATGCAGGTCCTTCATATAATGCGGCGTGGGAGAGAGACTTTGCTTACACTGCTGGAGGCTTTTGTTTATGATCCACTGGTGGACTGGACAGCTGGAGGAGAGGCAGGATTTGCTGGGGCTGTCTATGGTGGTGGTGGCCAGCAGGCTGAAAACAAACAGAGCAAAAGGGAAATGGAAAGGGATATTACACGGAGTCTCTTTTCCTCGAGGGTGGCAGAGATAAAGGTGAGTTTACTGCAGGAATTTTCTATTTTTAATCCAAAGTAGACTCTGCACTTTCATTTTGTTTATTTGCATTTTGGGAATGGGGGAAGATGAGATCATATATCAGCAATGGTTAATGAATTTTATTGTGATGAATTCAGTTTATGTGAAGGGAGGTATTTACATTGAACTTGCAAGTATTTAATTTTCAGTTTCTGCATGCTTAATTCTAAAATATGTTTTAGTGCTTTGCTTGAATCTGGGCTAGGGAATAACAATAGAGGTTTAGAGAGCAGTTTAAATAAAGAATGTCTGTTAAGATTTGGCAGTTGTAGCACTGGAAGCAGTGCTAGATGAATGGCATTGTTGAAGGGTTAAGTTCTGCCATATCCTTACCTTCTGCTGCCAGTTGGATTTAGTGCAGTTGGTAACATCTGTGTCTTGATTGCAGGTTAACTGGTTTAAGAACAGAGATGAAATGCTTGCTGTGCTGCCAAAACTGGACAGTAGTTTAGAAGAGTACCTGAACCTGCAGGAGCAGTTAACAGATGTAGAAAAGTTGCAAGGCAAACTACTGGAAGAGATAGAATTTCTGGAAGGTGCAGAAGGAGTGGATCATCCCTCCCACACACTTCAGCACAGGTATGGAGGAGCCAGGGATTCTGCCAGAAATCTCACAGTTCAATACAGATGGTGTTTTAGCAGTGTGCTTATGGGTTAAATGTTAGAAATCTGTACATGAGTGAATAGCTGGGTAAAAGCTATTGCAGTAAGCAGGTCTCTCCTGGTACAGAACTACTGAAACCTTTTCCTACTGAATAACCTTATTTATGTCCTGCACCTCATACTCCATCAATATAACTTGTGCTAGTCCAAGTTCCCCACTTGATCCTCAAGACAAGAGAGAGAATGTTCTGAAAGTGGTGTCTCATCAATATAATTCACTTAAGGGAGCGATTGATAAATAGCATAAAAATATTTTCTTGTAGGTTTCTAATTATTTTTTTGAAGATTATTTTAAATGAATCAAGTACTTCAGAATTGCATGAATAGGCACAGGCATGAATTAGTTTGTAGGAAAACAGAATTAATTAATAATGCAACACTGTTATTTTAATGTGATTGATGAGAACATGTTCATTTCCTAGTTAACAGTTGCATTGTTCAATATTCTTCTGTATTCTATAGTGTTAAGTATTTTCTTTCTCATAGTACTTACTTGATTCTGTGGCTTCAATAATTCAGGTATTCTGAGCACACTCAGTTGCAGTCTCAACAAAGAGCTGTCCAGGAAGCCATCCAGGTGAAGCTGAATGAGTTTGAGCAGTGGATAACCCATTACCAAACTGCCTTCAGTAATTTAGAGGCAACACAACTTGCAAGTCTGCTCCAAGAAATCAGCACACAAATGGACCTAGGTACAAAATAGTATTTCTGGGGGTGGTTTTAATGGTTTGAAAATAACTTGAGTTTAATATCAGGTGGCATTATGAGTATCCTCTAACTTAAAGGCAATGATCTGTATGTAATAAGTTCAAAGAAAGGGGCTTCTTCAAAGGGTGATTGAGAACACTTCAAGGTCTCAGTGCCAAGCTGTCTGAAGGAACTTGTCTGTCTTATCCTACCTGGGCATTACATTCTCTTACCTTGTGCTCAAAATTCTCAATATGAATTCTCTATGCTTCCTTTATCACAAGTAAAAAAAAAATAAAATTGAAAAGGTGTTAATGCTCAGTATTTGTATGGTATAAAACGTGTTTTCAGACATATCTTTATTCATAACCTTCTTTCTTAAAAGGTCCTCCAAGTTATGTCCCAGCAACAGCATTTCTGCAAAATGCAGGCCAGGCACATCTAATCAGCCAGTGTGAGCAGCTGGAAGGAGAGGTTGGTGCTTTTCTGCAGCAGAGAAGATCTGTGTTACGTGGCTGCCTGGAACAACTGCACAACTATGCAACAGTGGCTCTGCAGTACCCAAAGGCTGTGTTCCAGAAGCACCGAATAGAGCAGTGGAAAACCTGGATGGAAGAACTCATCTGTAACATGACAATAGAGAGATGTCAGGATATCTTTAGGAAGTAAGTTGGCAGAATAATGGCTTGTTCAAAGAACATAATTTTCAAGCTACTACCCTGATTTTATCATTTAAATAAATACTTTTGCAAGGACCTATCTAATTGTAAAGCAAACCAGCATTAAATTGTAATTCTAGAAATTTGGAGTAAATATGTAAAACTGCTTTAAAAATACCATTCCAGAATTTAATCTATGTACTTCAACAAGAAAATCAAGTAACGTTGTCCTGTAACGATCAAATGGAGCATTCATGTGGCTTCAGAGTAGTGATATTTTGAGTTTTAGAAACTTGTAATATTTAAAAATCAATATGGAAAGGTTTTGTTTAATCTAGTAGATTTTCAAGCAGCTTCTGGTTCTTTTTTTCATCTTGAATCAAGTTGTTTCAACATTATTATGGCTTGGCTTAAGAGATCTAGATTATATTTGAGCATTTCCTCTAAAATCTTTTTCCTTTCTTTTTATCTTCTATTCATTCTTTGCTTCAAGGACAGCTGTCTTATGTCCTTGCAAATAGGTGTGGAATATGGTGCATTTTAGGACCTTCCAAAAGCATTGTTAGGGAAGTTATCAACCTCTTGCAGTATTTAGAGTTAAGAATCACAGAATAATGAGGTTGGAAGAGACCTCTAAGATCAGAGTCCAACCTATGCCCGCCCCAACACCTCAAGTAGCCTATAGCACCAAGTGCCATGTCCAGTCTTTCTTTAAACACATCCAGAGATGGTGATTCTACCACCTCCCTGGCAAGAGCATTCCAATACTTTATTATTCTTTTGGTGAAAAAATTTTCCCTAATATCCAACCTATCCCTTCCCTGATGTAGCTGGATACTGTGTCCTCTTGTTCTGTCAGTGCTGCCTGGTGGAAGAGACTGACCCCACCTGTGTGCAGCCTCCCTTCAGGAAGGTGTAGAGAGCAATGAGGTCACCTCTGAGCCTCCTCCAGGCTAAACCACCCCAGCTCCTTCAACGTTCCTCATAGGGCTTGTGTTCCAAGCCCCTCACCAGCCTTGTTGCCCTCCTCTGGATGTGCTCAAGCATCTCAACATCCTTTCCAAACTGAGGGGCCAGAACTGGGCACAGTAGGTGATTTAGGAATGGTTCAAATGTGGTGTTTCCAGGGGTCCCAGGACGAGCGAAGAGACGAAAATCTTGACTCCATGTTTCAGAAGGCTGATTTATTATTTTATGATATATTTATTATATTAAAACTATACTAAAAGAATAGAAGAAAGTATTTCATCAGAAGGCTTGAAAGGAAAGGAATGGAATGATAATAAAATGTTGTGACTGACCAGACAGTCTGAGACAGCTGGGCTGTGATTGGCCATCAATTAGAAACAACCACATCAGACCAATCAAAGATGCACCTGTTGTATTCCACAGCAGCAGATAATTATTGTTGTTCTTTTCCTCTGAGGCGTCTCAGCTTCTCAGGAGAAAAATCCTGGCAAAGGGATTTTTCAGAAAATATCATGGCTGCAGAACAGGGAGTGTTTTTCCTACCTGCAGAGCAGAAAGCAGTCTGTTACCCCCGAGAAGGGCAGCGTGGTCAGTGTGTGTGTGTTGCACAGGTACGAGATGCAGTACGCGCCCCAGCCCGCGCCCAGCGTGTGCCAGTTCATCACGGCCACGGAGATGACGCTGCAGCGCTACGCGGCCGACATCAACAGCCGCCTGATCCGGCAGGTGGAGCGCCTCAAGCAGGAGGCCGTCACCGTGCCCGTGTGCGAGGAGCAGCTCAAGGAGATCGAGCGCTGCATCAAAGTGTTCCTGCACGAGAACGGCGAGGAGGGCTCGCTCAGCCTGGCCAGCGTCATCATCTCCGCGCTGTGCGCCCTCACCAGGTGAGTTCCCTGGGGAGAGTTCCTGCTGGAGGCCTGTTGTATTGCACTAAAAGTTTGTTTAGTCGTTGTTTTGCACTGGGTGATTGGAAATTTGTACTGAGTATGTTATGTCACATAGATTGTTATTTCTCTTCTCCCATCGCATGGTCTTTCCCTCTGCTATACCTACCCCCTGGTGGTTTGGGCTCTGGTTACCCCTCCCTTCGCCCCTCCTCAGTGGTATCCCACTGGATATGGTTCTCTTCCCCTGCCCCCATTGCCTCAGGTATAAAGGTCCCCTGCAAGAAGGTCACACCCTCTTTTCCACCTGGGAGGTCACCAGGGCCTGAAGTGTCCCTTCCCAGGCCAATAAACGGGACACTTGTCCCCACATGGAGAAGAGCGTTTCTCTTTGTCCACGTAAGACCGTGTGGGCCAGGGTCCATAGCTAGCCAGAGTGGACTCCAACAACAGCCCAAGAGACAGTTTCTTACAGAGGCCACATCACAGGACCAGTCAGTGATGGATTCTGTGAGGAGAGCAGCAGCAGGCACCGTGTCTAAGTGTCTCTGTTCATCCAGGCGAAACCTGATGATGGAAGGTGCAGCATCCAGTGCTGGGGAGCAGCTGGTTGATTTGACATCCAGAGATGGAGCCTGGTTCCTGGAGGAGCTTTGCAGCATGAGTGGCAATGTCACGTGCCTCGTGCAGCTGCTGAAGCAGTGCCATCTTGTACCCCAGGACTTGGACATTCCCAACCCCATGGAAGCATCAGAAGCTGTTCACTTAGCCAATGGAGTATATATCTCACTTCAGGTGAGTCTTTTGTTATTTTTTCCCCCATCCTTCAAGGCTTCAGTGAAGTCATTCTTAATAGATTCTTCCTTAGTGGGCTAAATGTTTGTCTATGATGCTGCTGACATTTTTTTCACAAGTCTTGCTCCTGATTGCTGTATTTGATTGAGCTGAACAGGCATTTGCTTCTGTTATTTACATTTTTATTGGTTATAAGAAACTGTTTAGATCTATACATGACAAATTACAAAAAACTGCTGTCAAGTAAGTAACCATGAGGAAGATGTTGGTATCAGCTTTATAGGCACACCAGCTTCATGTCTCCTTTTCATTTTTCTGTTCTGTTGCTGGCAGTCCAGATCTACTTCCAAACTCTTCAAAATGTGTTCTTTCTGTTTTCTGCTCCTGCTAAACTTTACTTATTTTCACCTCAATCAAATAGTTTCAAATAAACTCAGAAAAGCTGTTGTACACGCCCCTGTCTCCAATATTGGGTAGGAGAAAAATGCATTTATAATTTTGTGATTCGGAAATGTTTCCACATTAATAAAACATAAAAAACCTATGAAGGGCAGTCTGAGTGAAATATCTGCTGAAAACTAATGTGCTTTATACACTCTGGCTGGTTAAATAGATTTGTGAGGCTTTTGGTTCCATTGTATTGATTTAAGAAATATTTTCCTCTTAAACTGCATAAGTGCATTTGGATTTTCATCACTTTTTTTTCCTCTCTTTGAAGTTGTAACATTTCAGAACTGTTTCAGAAATGTGCATGGCAGCAGTTTCACTGCATTGCAGTGGGGATCTTTCACCCACACATTGTTGTCCTCCCTGTGAGCTCTTAGATAAGATGTACTCACTGAGCTCCCTGCTTACTTGGCAGACAAGATAACCAGTCCTTTTGGTGTGTTTCATCTCCTCTTGGAGACAGAGCACATTGGTTCTTTCTATAGCTGCCTTTAGCCCTCTGCTGCATTCTTCCTGGGGGGAATTGCTCTGTGCCACTTAAGGTACTGTTTTTCTTCCTTGCATTGATTTCTGTGGCAAAATTATCACTCCCTGGCAAGTTTCTCTATTTTTTTTTCTAGTCCAATCAGTTTAAGAAATCATAAATTCAGTAAATAATTTAATTTGCTCATAGTTATGTAATGGAAAAGAAAAGCCTACATTGATGAAACCCAATTCACAAATTATGAACTCTGTGTCCCCCAGCCTCTGCTGAGGATAACTGCCAGGTATTGCTGCTGGTGCTGTGGAGATGGTTGTTGCTGTGTTGCTGCAGATATCAGACCTTTTGCTTTGTACAGGATTTAATATATTCTTAATTTATTCAAAGTTGATCCAAGAGCAGACTTTTGACTCTTGGCTGACCACCATCATGTTATATTTAGATGATGTCTGCTGCATGGTAGTGTAGTACTAAAATGACAAAAGATGTTGCACGTGATATTTTTTTGAGGGGGGAAAAGTTCTTACTTTTTCATACCTACTTCCCAACAGGAATTGAACTCCAACTTCAGGCAGATCATTTTCCCTGAAGCACTGAGGTGCTTAATGAAAGGAGAGTACACTTTAGAAAGTATGCTCCATGAGCTGGATAATCTCATAGAGCAAACAACTGATGGAGTCCCTTTGCAAACGTTGGTTGAATCTCTTCAAGCCTACCTAAGAAATGCTGCTATGGGTATAGAGGAGGAGACACACACTCATTACATTGATGTTGCAAGGTAAATCACTTATTTTTCAGTTCAGATATGAGAGAGTGAAGACTGAAGAACATTAGTTTGTATAAAATTATTTTTTGAGATACAGGCTTTTCTTGCCCAAGAATGCATCGATTGTACAGTATAAAGTGTGCACTTGTTTCCTTCTCTGTGTTTGTGTGTTTATCCACGTGCATACACAGAAATATGGAGCTGTGGCAATTTACACTTACATCTGCTTAAAACTGACTTTTGGTAGTCAACTTCTTCCAAATATGTAATTGTGATTTTATATTTGAAGTGAAAGGATACTAAAAATAGGAACTTGTTTATTAGTTTGTGGGAGGAACCTGTGAAAGGGAGAGCTTGTAACCATGGCACTGCTCATCAGGAGTGTTTGATGAGCAGCTTTTGCTTAATGAGTCAGTGACTTGATTAAAAAAGCAAAATGAGACAAAACACTGAGCAAACGAAGACTTGTGCATCTTGTAACGTGGGACAGTAAATTTTGGGTAGGTGCTTGGTACACAACAAACCAATTCAAAATCTGCAAGTGGTGTTCCCCTTGAGCCAGTTGTGGTGGGTCCATCAGTGGTACAGTGAATCTGTGGAATCAGTCAGTTTAAGAAAATTCTGTTTATTGTGGACTAAGCGAAACCATGTAAATTTTCTTTCTTTTTTTCCTGTTAAGAGTACTTCATGCTCAGTATGGTGAACTGATTCAGCCCAGAAATGGTTCAGTTGATGAAACTCCCAAAATGTCAGCTGGTCAGATGCTTTTGGTAGCTTTTGATGGAATGTTTGCTCAAGTGGAAACTGCCTTTGGTTTATTGATTGAAAAGGTATGGATTTGTTTTTTTTGGAGCACTGTTTGAGTCAGCATTAGGAAACCTCCAAAAAAGCCAAACTAATTAATTTCCTTTACATTGCTCAGCTAAACAAGATGGAGATACCTCTTGCTTGGCGTAAGATTGACATAATCAGGGAAGCCCGCAGCACCCAGGTTAACTTCTTTGATGATGACAACAATCGGCAGGTGCTGGAGGAGATATTCTTTCTGAAGAGACTGCAAACAATTAAAGAATTTTTCAGGCTCTGTGGTACCTTTTCTAAGACACTGTCAGGTAAATAAATGTCATTATCAAATATTCAGTGTGCCTTTATCCACTTGTCATCCTGTTCAGAAGAACATAAAGTAGTAACTTACCCTAAATATGGGGTAAGGAAGCAGCAACTAAAAATGAATTCCTGTGCTTTTGCTGTGTTTGTAATTTGGGTATTATTCTTCTAGATGCATCAAATGTGTCATTTATAACAAAAGTACTATTTCTTTCCCTTTAAAAGGAATCAGTTCAATTGAAGATCAGAATGCTGTAAATGGACCTGTTCAAATTGTCAATGTGAAAGCCCTTTACAGGAACTCTTGTTTTAGTGAAGATCAAATGGCCAAGCCAATTAAGGCTTTTACAGCAGACTTTGTGAGGCAGCTTTTAATTGGCCTTCCAAATCAAGCTTTGGGACTGACCTTGTGCAGTTTCATCAGCGCTCTGGGTGTCGATATCATTGCTCAGGTAGAGGCTAAAGACTTTGGAGCAGAAAGCAAAGTTTCTGTGGATGACCTGTGCAAGAAAGCCGTGGAGCACAACATCCAGATTGGCAAGTTCTCCCAGCTGGTGATGAACAGGGCCACAGTCCTGGCCAGCTCCTACGACACGGCCTGGAAGAAGCACGACCTGGTGCGCAGGCTGGAAACCAGCATCTCCTCGTGCAAGACCAGCCTGCAGAGAGTGCAGCTGCACATTGCCATGTTCCAGGTGAGAGCCCAGCACAGCTGGGGCTGGGCAAAATCAGCCTGAGTTACAGTGTCAGAGCACAACAAACATGCTATTTTCTTGAATAAGTTCTAAGGTATTTTAGTGGGCTTTATAAGGTATTCTGGTTATAATATATGAGGAACAGTGTTACTGCTGGCTTTTCTGGAAGACCGGCTGCTTTACAGAAGCAAATTCTGCAACGTATAAATTTTTTTTGAATCAATACATGTAAATTTTTTCAATAGCTATTAAGTTGTTTTTTAGAAAATAGGTCATTCTCTGGCTTTTTTACCAGCAATGCTGTCCTGTTCTCCCCCTTTTTCTCAGATTATGATTTTAAGGGAGGAGATGGCTTAGAACAGAGGGTATGAGGTGCTGAATGTCATTTTGTACCTTTCCTTCAAAGTTTTAATGCATTGACTGTCCCCTTGCTCCACTCTTTATTTCATTAAAAATACAAATAGCAGCAGTATCAGTCCTGAAAAATGCTCCTCTGAGGCTTTAGATAAATGCTATTGTGTACCTTTACACAGGTATCCAGTTGTGTTGTACTATCAGAGATCTTAATTTTATAAGGGACAAGGCTTTCTCCTGGTCAGTTGTTAAACCATTTCATAGACCAATAAGCAAAATTGTCTTGGTTTTAAGGTATCACAAGTGAATTGTTTCTGAATATTGATGGCTTTTCCTTTAGATTAAAAAGATGTGTGTAAATCACATCTGATTAATGGTATAAACATCTAAGCCAGCAAAACATAATTTACAACTACTTGTATAATTTAATACTCTTGAATGATTTAGGACTTTGAGATGTTCTGGTACTGTCTGATGTGCAGCCCTTTTAAGTGCCCTTGTTGATAAAGGGTACCAGAGCACTGGAATTGCTGTTTATGATGTAAAGTATTTTGTGCTGAGCAATATTGATAATCAAGTGTTGCTGTTGCTTTCTTAAAGTGGCAGCATGAAGATCTGCTCATCAGTCGTCCCCAGGCTATTTCTGTCACTCCACCTCGTTCTGCAATTTTAGCCAACATGAAAAAGAAACTTCACACGCTCAGTCAGATTGAAGCTTCCATTGCCACGGTCCAGGTATGGCTGTTTGGGGAGGGTTGTCCAGCAGCACATTGAAATGTGGCAAACACAAACTGCAAAATCATCTGCCACATTCGAATTATGGCTTGCTGTCTTACACAAATATGGGGGTGTTGTCGTTGATCTCTTTCAGTTTGTCTGATGGATACTGTTACATTGTTTGATTTTGCTGTCTCATCCAAAATGTTCTTTGGAATAGCAGTAAATGTCTTTCACAGATTTGTATTTTTCTGCAAAGTACCTTTCTTTCTGAAGGCTACTAATGCTCCTTTTCTTTAAGTTTGTGTGCCTTAGATCATCCTTACTGTCATTTTTCATAGCTAAATGTCAGAAGTTCCCTTTGTAGAAATGGGCAGATTTATTCTTCTGTGTGTTAAGGTTTGTATGCTGTGGCTTTGCTCAGTATTTTAGATTCCTTTGGTGCCAGTAATAGAGAATGTTTAATTGTTTGTTAAATACTGCTTAGCTTCCTGAATTTTAATGTCCTTTTTTAGTTGTGAAGGTACTGTTTATAATAATTTCTTGAATTATTTGCAAAATAATGGAGGGACTCTTTGATGTTATATAATTCTTAGTCTAGAAATCTGATTACTTTCGCTTTTTTTTTGGTGAGTTAAAGTCTACCAACATTTGTCAATTGTGAATGCCACAGTATTTTACATATACGGCATAAGAAAATGTCTGCATGTGTTATGTATGCATAATTTATTTAAAGCCAGGCTTAGAATGCTGTATATCACTGTGAATTATCTATATGGGCTTTTTTCTTCCCCAATGCAGGAGAAACTAGCAGCACTTGAAGCAAGTATTGAGCAGCGTTTAAAATGGGCAGGAGGTGCTAATCCTGCACTGGCCCCAGTCTTGCAAGATTTTGATGCCACTATTGCTGAAAGAAGAAACCTTGTACTGAAAGAAAGTCAAAGAGCAAGTCAGGTACTATGGATAAGTACAGTACTCTTGATTCCATGAGTGTATTCACTCTTCATTTCCTACTCGAGGTTTCTGTAGAAGATGTGTTTCTGCTCTGCATCTAAAGAGCAAGCATAGATAATCAAATACTTCTGGGAATCCCACTTGAAAGCAACAGGAATAATCTTTGTGAGAATTGCTGCAGGGTTGGATGACCCTGGGATGATACTGCTACTGTAACAGAGCAGTTTCTGTCTGTTTAAAATCCTCACTTCAAAGCACATGAAAAAAACAGTGTTTGTCTAATAGGCAGTTGAAGTGAAATAATTTTTCTCACTGTGGCTTTGCTTTCCAGGTCACTTTCCTTTGCAGTAATATCATCCATTTTGAGAGTTTGCGCACCAGAACAGCAGAAGCCCTGAACCTGGATGCTGCCCTGTTTGACCTCCTCAAGCGCTGCCAGCAGATGTGCTCCTTCGCATCCCAGTTCAACAGCTCTGTGTCCGAGCTGGAGCTGCGCCTGCTGCAGAGGGTGGTGAGCACAGGGCAGGGCCTGAAACCTCTCAGAGTCACTGCAGGGAGCTCTCAGCTCTGCCTTCATTCTCTGGGTTATGTACCTGCAGATGGAGTGTGGCTGCAGAATTCATGCTGTCAGTTAAACACTTGGCAGTGCTGTCTACACAGCAAGTGCATTTTATCTCTGGGTACAGATAAAGAAATGTTTCTGTTATTTTTAGGGCACTGGTCTTGAACATCCTATTGGCAGCTCTGAATGGCTTCACTCAGCTCACAAGCAGTTGACCCAGGAGATATCCACACAGAGAACAGTACAAACAGAAAGAGAACAGCAAATAGAAACAGTTTGTGAAACAATTCAGAATTTGGTGGATAGTATTAAAACTGTGCTCACGGGTCATAACAGACAGCTTGGCGATGTCAAACATCTACTGAAAGCTATGGCAAAGGTATGCCTGAAACATCCTTAAATTTATTCCTCAAACCTGTGTCAGTACAGTTTAAGAAAAATAACAGTTGTAGTTTGTGCTTTGTAAAGTATCTAGAAACAGTAAAATGTTTGTGTATATGGCGTTCAAGACATAAAGTTCATGTTCAAGAATTCATAAAACTTTCTAGCATTAGCTTTAGCAGGCTTTGGTTGAACTGAACCTTTTCTCTCTCTTGGCAGTTGAAACATTGTGTTTATAAATCCTTTTGGTTCTAAATCTGAAAAAAATGTTATCATTTAAAAATTTATTTATTTATACATAACTACTGAACGTTATAGTTATTTGTAATCAGATGACAAATTGAAGGATTGAAAGGGCTTAGAAATCTCCACTTTATTCTCTTAGCCAAAATATGGCAGTTGACCTTTTTGCACATCTTGGTTACAGGATGAAGAAGCGGCTCTGGCAGATGGTGAAGATGTTCCCTATGAGAACAGTGTTAGGCAGTTCCTGGGTGAATATAAATCATGGCAAGATAATATTCAGACAGTTCTGTTTACATTAGTTCAGGTTATGGGTCAAGTCCGCAGTCAGGAACATGTTGAAATGCTGCAGGAGATAACTCCCACCTTGAAAGAACTTAAAACACAGAGCCAAAGGTAAGAGTTAACTTGTCTCAGGTGACAAAAGGCATTTTGCAGACCTGCTTTCATGTAGCAGGAACATATCATGGAGCACATGCTTGATGATTTTCGTAGAACTCAGAAATCTTCTTGCAAAATTTGAATTAATTGAATTTTTGGGTTTTCAGTAAGTCAAGTAGTTGCATGAGTATTTACCAACTGTGTTATGTTTCCCAGTGTCTACAATAATCTGGTGGGGTTTGCATCACCCTTAGTCACGGATACAGCAAATGAATGCTCCAGCCCAACTTCAGCTGCTACATATCAGCCAACCTTTGCTGCAGGTAATACTTGCACAAGTATGAACATGAAACCAACAGGAATTGATATTAGAGAGGGAATCATAGCTCTTACTGAACATTGAAATACAGACAATTTGCTTAATATAAATAAATTCTTAGCAGTGGAGTAGAACTTGTTTATGAAACTAAAGAAATTAGAAAATTGAAAGATTGAAAACCGGTGCAGAATTTAAAATGCAAATTTAAAATGCATTTTTTCTGAAAAACGGATAGGTCTACTTGCTATGCATTTAATTGTGCTTTTTCTTGCTTCTATAAAATGCTATTATTTTGAAGACTTTAAGCACTTTTAAATTTTCTTTACAGCTGTACGTAGCAATACAGGGCAGAAAACTCAGCCAGAGGTGATGTCACAGAATGCAAGAAAGCTAATTCAGAAAAATCTTGCAACATCAGCGGATACTCCTCCAAACACAGTCCCAGGAACTGGCAAAAGTGTTGCTTGTAGTCCCAAAAAGACAGCCAGGGACCCTAAAACAGGAAAAGGTAAATACAAACCTTAAAAAAAACTACTAGGAAAAAACCAACAACCCTACCACTGACAGCAACAAAAAAATACCTCTGTGAGTTTCTGTGCAGGAGTGTCAAGTTGCATTAACTTTGTTTTGTACCTGTAGCTGTGCAGGAGAGGAATTCCTACGCAGTTAGCGTGTGGAAGCGGGTCAAAGCCAAGTTAGAGGGCCGAGATGTGGATCCCAACAGGAGAATGTCTGTGGCTGAACAGGTGAGTTAAAAATAAAGTTTCAGTAGTGGTCCTTGCTTTAAATACATGCTAATTAGCAGGTGTGTGTGCTGAATTGTGCCTTCAGGGCTGAAATCCTGGTGTGAATGGGGATTCCTTTGGGGATGGGAGCTATTGCAGTGCAAATCAACGTTGCTGCTACTGCCTTGTATTGCTGCATTTTTTTTTTTAACTGTCATATGCTTTTTTTTTTTTTTTTTGTATGGGAGGTTTATGTGGAGCCATGAATCAGATAAAATTGTCTTTTGTCTGTCACTAAGCTAACATTTATTCCACAGCTGCTGGTAGCCAGGGAGAACATGAGATCTGTACAGCTGCCCAAGGGACAGAACTTGTCTGTGTTCACTAACACAACACACAGCTCTTGTCTCTGGGCAGCGGAGTCAGGGGACACACAGAGTCAGTTGTCCAGTATTTGAGAATGGTATGGCTACTTCCAAGATAGGGGCTGTGAATGGGATGATAATGTGATTTTTTTTGCAGTATAGCTTCCTGTTTCTTATGTGGACTGCACAAAGTTATGTCTACAGTTACTTCAGGTTTTTTTCAGTGAAATATTTACAGGTGGCATTCAACAGTAAATTCTAAGAATTCACTTAAACTCTTTTAAAATTCTAGCTTATTTTTAATTCCTTGTTTGACCTTTTTAATAGGTTGACTTTGTGATTAAGGAAGCAACTAATCTAGATAACTTGGCTCAGCTGTATGAAGGTTGGACTGCCTGGGTATGAGTAGGGAGACAGCAGCTCGGTCTGGTTCAGCGAGGTCAGACATCCACCAGAATCAACTCGGCCTCAGGCATCCGTAGCCGCACCACAGTCGGTGGTGATGCATACTGGGGCTTAATCTGAGGAAACCTAGGAAATCTCGGTGCACTGGGAAGTGAATCCTGCAGGATAGCTGCACTCAGGGATACGCTCAACACAATGGTCTGCAACCCCCACGGTCAAGGGTGAACGCTCACCGCTTGAGCAACACGGTTTGTCTTTCTGCTACGGAAGAACTGCAAACGTGTCTGGGGGTCAGCTGCAGAAAGAAATCAGGATGCTACAAACGGCAGAGTGATTTGGAACTCAATTCCACCTGACCCTGTGAACAATTCAGGAAACACCGAACCCTGTTCAAAGAAAAACAGAAAAATGGGGCCATGAAGAAGTCACAGCAAGGGCAGATTTGAGGCGTTCAGATCCTCGTTCCTCTTGTTCTGTGGCAGCAGTGCTGGTTGAGTTGACCAGTTAGTACGGGAAAAGGCTACAAAATGTAAACTTCAGAAATGGACTGAAAGCAAAGAGCTGTACATCAGATACACGCTGCATTGGAAGAACTTCTGAGATAGAAGAAAAAGCCTTTGTTCTCTTCTCCCTTTCCTCTTTCCTTTCACTCCTCCCTCCCAGCCTCTCCTCGCATACACCCCTCTTGGCTTATTCTTGTAGGTTAGGCGTACTTCCAATATACTTTTTATTTCAATCCTTCTACTTCACAGTTTAGTCAAATTAACAACTTAAATTCTGTTTGGTAAACAATTTCTCCAAAAGCACTGAAAATATAGAACATCAACGATTACTTATGAGTTGGATGGTCAAATGCAAAATGTAATTTTGGTTATTTTAAAGTCATTTTTGTGATTCTATTATGTACAGTTTCTCAAAATTGTCACTGTGCATTTAAAAGTAATGATTCCTACAGGCATTTGATTTAATGTGCACTTCCCTCTGCTTGCAGTGTACACTTTTTTGTAATTCAAATTGTCCCTCCAATCTCATTCTACTGTGATTGCTGTAGTTTCTTTCGTACGACGTAGCTAATCCAATGTAATCTTTACCTTTTTAAAAACCAGGATAGAGTATCTAGTAGAGTTTTACATTGTTGATGACAGATAAACAATAAAGTGATGTTCTGGTGGAGGTAGAGTGATATGCTTTTTACTTCATTTTCCTAATCCTTTTAGTTCACACTTGTGAATTCCAGTGCTTCACTTCACAGGGGTATACATATAATCCAAGAAATGAAGGACTCTCAAATTTTTGTTTGACTAGATCTGTAAAGATTTCTGCAAAGTAGTTTTCCTTTGCCATATTTCTTCTATTGATGGCTATTCAGTAATGCATCCATAAGGAATCTTCCACCAAGGTTTTTTTTAATCAGTTCTCAAAGTGTGATTATGGTCAGAAAAGTCTCTCTAAAAATGGCATCATCTTCCTTGGATCAAGGTCCTGCTTGTCTGCTGGTTGTCTGAAAGCCTTCTTGCTTTATTTTTTAAGCAGGACACATTTAGGAAAAGGCAACTTCCTTTTAGAGAAACAAACCTAACAGAATTCAGCTACAACTGCAGCATTGTAAATGTGCTGATAGCTAAAGCAGAAATGCACTCTGGCATTCTGAACCCAGATAAATTCGCTGAAAATTGTGGGAAGATCCTTAATGCCATTTTAGTCACTTTTCAGAGTAAAACCACACTTTCAATACAGCATTTTTCAGTCAAAATCCAAGTATTAAAAGAGTTGAGCCAAGCCCACTACTGGCATAAAATTAATTTAATTGAAAGGGTTTGCAGCAGTTCATCTGAGTAGGAAGCTTGGCTGGTGATTTTTGGACAATGCCAGCAAACTTCTCTTCCTTTCGGTATTTGCACTATGCTGACTGCTCTGCCTCCGCAGTAGGTCTTAGAATTCACTTTCTTCTCTGTTGCCAACTTTTTGTGGACATGCACTTTGAAGTGTAACAGTTTTCAACAGTCATATGGCCTTCCTTGCACTCTGATTGCCTGATTACCTCTAGGGAAGTCGCAGGCTTTGCATCTACCAGTCCCCGTGCAAACGCATTCCACTGCCGCCGCTTCCTGACCCTCTGCCACGCTCGCCGCGGGAGCGCTGCTGGAATGCTGCAGTGAAGAACGTTCATGTGCACAACAGGACGCTTGGCACTGTTGGTCCTTTCCATTTTTCTCCAGTTCAACATGACCTTATGAACAATCTGTTGGAGAAGTGTAGTGACAGGAGTGTGTTGTAGCTGCTGTTTTGTTTCTTGGAAGCTGGGGGGAAGGGAGGGGTAATGCACTCACCTGTGGCTCATGTATTATACCTCTGCCATCCAGAAATGAAACACTTGTGTGGAGATGGGTTCTTACTGCGTAATTTAATAAAGTTTTAAAAAATAAAAAAGGATACGTGTTTCTAATTTCCTTCTGTGCAACACTGTGTGGGTTGTGAAAATTAACAGGGAGGAATAAAAGTGCCTGATACAAACAAATAACAAACCAAACCCCAAATTAGAACAGGATTCTCTAGAAATTTAAATTTGCATAACTAATGCAAGGGAGACAGCTCAGATGTGCTGGAGCTAGTGGGACTTGCACTGTTCACATGTGTGCTGACACATTTTTCTTGGAAATGTTGACAGTATGGGAGGTTGGAACAGTCTTGATGAAACCTAAAATTCAGGTTCTGCTCACACACCCTGCATAGTAAATAAGACTGCATTAGTTACATTCTCTTAAAAAATGCTTCTTACAAAGACATAAGGGTCCTTCCTTTATTTTCAGTAGAACTGGTGTTTATTTTCTGTGCAGTGAGCCACACCTAGAATAATGCAATTCTAGAATCACCTCTCTAAATACAAACCAGCTGAAGCTATAGAAGTGAAACAATTCAACTAAGGGCAATTTTGTACCTGCAGTAAATATTAACCAAGGGACCATGCTATAAAGTGATTTCTCAAAGCCAAATTCCACATATGTTCAGCAGTTTTGTTACCCACTCACAATTCTATAGGCTCATGGTTGAGATGAAAATTTGAAAATGGAGTTGGTTGTTTGCCTCTCTTCCTTCTCCCCTTTTGGAAAGCCATGATGTGAGCATGGCTCTGCCAAATGGGTTGCTGGGGTGTGTTAAACTAGAATTATTAGTGGTGTCCTAGGTTATTTTGGTAGGACAATGGCACAGTCAATACAACAAATGGAAAAGGCAACAGATCTATACAGTTAACAGAAATTAGTTTTGTACTTTTTAGGGACTTCATGGTCTGGTTTTGCTTTGCAACAATTGGTTTTGCCCTCAAGGATTATCCTATTTAAATAGAATAATGTTTTGTCTAATTTTTCAAATGTCTGTAAAAGACTCAAGTCCCTCAAGCTGAAGCTCTGTTTTTCTAAGTGCTGTAGTCTTTAAGGTTAATTTACTTCAATTATTCATCATTGTTCTGTGCCTGGTACATTAGCCATTCTGTTTTAGTGCACTCAAGTACTTCAAAGGTTTCTTTGCTTTCTTTTTTTCCTTTTTTCTTTTTTGTCAAGCTTTTCCTAAAATTAGCAGACACGCTTTATACGTTAAAGAATTTGACTAGGAAAAATAGTTCAGAGGACCTGCCATCTGTGTGTTTGTTAATGTGGTCCCAAATTATAAAATGCATTTTTTCCTTAGTGAAGTTGCGAGCATACTGTTAACATTTTAGCTGAAGGATTTCACAGAAATTACAGATATTAGCTACAAACTACTGCTGTGTACATAAATACATAGCTGATTAGAGCAATTCTGCCATTCATCAGGCTAATTTTTTATTAATAGCATAATAAATGTATATTAGGTATGCTGAAAGGGTGGAGGCTTGACATGTAAACTTTGTGTGCCTGTTCTAAGTGCACAGAGCAATTGCACTGCCCCTTTTAAAGGTGCTTTGAAGCCAGCTTGGGGATTTAATGTTCTGTGCATCTGCTAAGAGAGAATCTTGGTGCAGGAAGAATGGATCCCATTGCAGCATGGTCTGTGCCATGCATCCAGGCAAGCAAAACAGCTGGGTGTAGCTCAGGTAGGAGGTGCTGAGCTGCTGCTGATCCTGCACCATGGCTCAGATTTAACAATGGAATTTATGAATACTTCTACATTATGCACACATTTTTTAATGTGACCTGGTGCCTCTCCAGGCCTGGCTGCTCAGCGAGGGAGGGGTGGGCAGGTGGCAGGTGCCCTGTGCTGTGTGCCATGGCCTCTCTGGCATTGCTGGGCCTGAGGGCACTCAGACCTGTCCCTCTGCCCCTCTGAGGCACGGAGCAACATCTAATAGGAGGGAAAGGCACCTCCACGGGCCCCCTGGATGGAGGAATGCTGCAGTGCCACCTGGCTGGGGTGAAAGACTGGCTGGAGATGATGGCAGTGCCTGCTTTTCCATTGGTAAGTACTTGGGTCTTTTGTGGTGAGAATCACATAAATGGATGAAACCAGGAGCTGGCTGATGGTATCTCATAGCCAGAGCAGTGTTGCTGCAGGGGCACTGCAAATATCTGTAGAAATTGTAATGCACGATAGAATCACAGATAGAATCACACAACGGTGAGGGGTTGGAATGGACCTTAAACACCATCTGGTCCCAACACCCTTGCCATGGGCAGGGACATCTCCCAGCACTGAATCTCCCTGGGCAAACCTGTTCTCACCACCCTCAGTAAAGAATCCCCCCTAAGGTCTAACCCAAATTTCTCCTCTTTCAGTTTGTACCCTTTACTCCTTGTTCTGTCACTACAGTTCCTGATGAAGCATCCCTCTCCTTGTAGGCCCCTTCAGACACTGGAAGGTTGCTATGAGGTCATGCCTCTGTATGGCTCCATGCTCTTTTAAAAGACTAATAAAATTATTGCTGCCATCATCACTTACTTATGAAATCACCTTTTGTGTGAGTTTGCTGTGGTAAAATTACAGATTTTGAGAGTGAACTCCACAATTTATAAGTGTAAAATGTTACATGAAAATACTGTTAGCTTTTAGTGGCATGTGAACAAATTTGAAAGTTATTCAGTGTAGCATCTGTTCTTTACATATGTTCTAGAATGAGTGAGAAGCACCCTGTGAAAGACCAAACCATTCAGGACAGACATGAGTTCGCTTTTACACTATCTTCCTTAGTCCTTCTCTTTTTTGGCTCCCTCAAGCTGGTGCCAGAGCAGTTTTGGTGCCCGAGATGTTTTCTTTGCTCTCATTATAGCCTTGCATTGCATCCTGGGCACGGTGATTACGCTCATTAACTCACGTGCCTGAAGCATTTAGAGAGCTGAGTCAGAAACAATATTTATATCCCAGTGCCTTTCTCCTGTATTTATTTCCATGCTGCCACAAGTTCTGAAGGAAATAAAACACCTTGCTGGGCTTTGATGTTACTAAGAGAATTGGCCCAGTGCTGGGCACTGTTGAGGCCGCACCTCAGGTGGTGTGACCAGGTCAGGGTCCCTCGGTTCAGAGCGGACACTGAGGGGCTGGAGCGAGCTCCGAGCTGGGGAAGGGGCTGGAGAAAGGGCTGGAGCAGCAGCTGAGGGTGTTGTTCACTGGGGACACAGTTCAGAGCAGGGCACGGAGCTGGGGAAGGGGCTGGAGCAGCTGAGGGAGCCGAGGGTGTTCACTGGGACACAGGGGGCTCAGAGCAGGACACGGGGCTGGGGAAGGGGCTGGAGCAGCTGAGGGAGCTTAGGGTGTTCGTGGGGACACAGGGAGGCTCAGGGTGACCTCAGGAAGGTGGTCAAAATGGGACTGGAGCCAGCTGGGCGTAGGGCTCTGCTCCCAGGAAACAAGGGACGCGACAAGGGGACAGAGTCTTAAGCTGAGCCTGGGGAGGTTTAGGTCGGACATTAGGAAAAATTTCTTCACAGAGTGATTAGGTATTGGAACGGGCGGCACAGGGAGGTGGTAGAGTCACCGTCCCTGGAGGTGTTTTAAGGAAAGATCCGATGTGTGTCACTCAGTGCCCTGGCGCAGTTGACAAAGTTCACCCGCAGAGCTGGAATCAGAACTCTTTTTCCAGCGTGACTTTTCGGTGGGGGTGCCGCCGCTCCCCGGAGCCGAGCAGCTCTCCCCGCGCGGGCCCGGCGCCGCCTCAGCCGCACTGCGGCGCGCAGGGGGGCACGCGCACGCCCCGCGCGGTTCGAATCCCAGCAGCCAACCAGCGGCCGGCAGGGCTCAGGGACTGGCCAATCACAGCGCTCAGTAGGCCGGCGGAGGCTATAAAAGGCGGCTGCGCGGCGGGCGGAGGGAGGGCGTGGCCGGCGGTGCGGGAGCGGCGCAAGATGGCGGAGGGGGACAACAACAGCGTCTACCAGCTGGTGAGGGCGGGCGGGCTGGCGGCCGCTCGGGCCTGCTGGGGGCGGCGGCAGAGCCGGAGCCAGGCCCGCTGTGCCCTGCCCTGCCCGCAGTGGGGGCTGGCGGGGGCGCTGTGTGTGCCGCGGTTCGACGCTGGGGGTTCGGTGTGGGGTGGGCTCGGGGCCCGCGGCGAGTGCGGGCCCGGGGCGCGGGAGCGGCGGCTGCGCTGCTGCTCGCGGGCCGGAGCCCCCAGCAGCGCTCGGCGTTGCGTGATCTGCGGCGGTTACAGCCTGTGTCCGTCTGTCAGTCCGCGTCCGTGTGTGTCTGTTTGTGTGCGTGCTGCCTCCCGCTGCGCCGCAGCGATCCCGGAGAGCGGCAGGCGTTGGGTGATTCAGCTTAACTAAACGTGCCAAGATATGCTGGAATAGTTAAATAAACACAAGGCTATATATATAGTGATGCCTCAGTTGGTAAGCGGCTGCCGTGGGAAATGGCAGTAAAAAGCTGTGCAGGGGCAGAGGCTGGAGGCGTTCGAGCGCTCGGTGCTGCACACCCAGCCTGGGCACAGGGAACAGCTCCAGGAGCTCGGAGCTTGGGGGGAGGCTCCGGAATTTGTAGAAAATCCACGAGCTGCGTTGTGCTTGTTATTCTAGTGCCGTCGGAGTTCTCATTGGAATTAAGTGTAGCGCATAGCTGGGAGTGAAACCTGTTCTGTTAGCTCTGCGCGGCCGACGTGCGAGTCTTCATGGCTTGTCGCCTCTCACTGCTCGGGCAGCAGTCGGTTCTGCTCACGGTTTACCTCAGTTTTGTAATCTCTGAGATGCCATCTCGCACTGAGGGGACACTGTTAAGCTCTGTTAAATGTGGAACACCTCAGGTGAGCTGCTTAGCAAGCTGGTGGCAGCACAGGTGGGGCCTCGTTGCTGGAGGAATGTAGGAATCACACAGGAACTGGAGTTGAAAGGTTGTCTTGGGCAGCTTGTGGGAGAACTTGCTGTCCAGATGTCATCAGTTGGGTTACTGTACTGTGGATTCTGAGTCTATCCATCTTCCTCATAATAAACTAGCATTGGACAGCAGCTAGAAAGCTTCAATTTAATGTGGTAGAGTTGTCTTGGAAAATACATTTATTTTTAAACAGTTCTCACATTACAGTTTTCCAGTCATTGACACTGAAAACTTGAGAGGCTTTAAAACTTGACATTCTGGGGGGGATGGGGTATGGTAAATGGGAGATTAGGGGAAAACACCTTGGCAAAATCTGGGAGGAGGTATTGTTTGGCCTATACATGCTGCTAGGATCTTAACTATATAAAGGCATCACTGCTACAATGTCATAACTTAGTACAAAACTCACAATATTATTACTAATTTAATTACTCAAAAAAATTTGTGTCTGGGATCTTTAATTATTACACTGTTGTTTTTTTTTAGCAACTTCAGAGCGGGAATTAATTTGATAATCTGGTTAGTTAAAGGATTTTTCTTCTCTTTTTGTGTAGGCAGCTGAAACTGCAAGCTTGGAAGAGCAGTTGCAAGGATGGGGAGAAGTGATTCTGATGACAGATAAAGTTCTGCGCTGGGAGCGAGCCTGGTTTCCCCTGGCACTGATGAGTGTTGTTTCCTTCTCCTTCCTGTGAGTACCTGCAGGAGGGAGCTGCAGCATCATTGCATCTTCATGGCTCTGACCAAGCCTATTAAGAAAATTAGTGAGACACCTGGAGAAGTGTAATAGGAATGGTTTTACTCTAGGTTCTTTTTCTTAAAACGTGTGAACTTTGTTGGAAATTAAAAACAAAAGTAGTGAAAGCAGGAAGTCACATGATTCATATCCTGCTCAGAATGGTTTCTGCAAAAGCTGTTTGCCAGCAGTAGTTGCTGGGGTTTTTCCTGTGCTCAGCTGAATGTTCTTCAGTGCTGCATTCATGTTCTGCCCTCGTTCTTTGTCCCCTGCTTCTTGGTCAGATCTCATGATCTCCCTTGGTTCCCCCCACAGCACCAGCAGTATCCTTACAGAAAGCTTGTTTCCACAGAGCACAATATCCTACTCTCCCTCTTTGCTGTGGGTTCAGGATAAGTTCAGGGGTTTTTTCCACAGCTAGGGTTTTTTAATAGTCTCTGTCATGTCTTGTGAGAAAGGAGAAAAGGGAAGACTGCAGGTAACTTCAATCAGCAGGGTGGAAAGATGTTGCCTGTCTGATTGGAGGTGCTGGAGGCACTTGGATGTGCTTTTATGTAACATGGTAGTAAAGATGACCTGACAGCCTTGCTCAGACAGCTGTTTGTGCCAGCTCTGCAGTTTGCCAGCTCTGTCTGTTCCTGCAGTAAGGAGAGAAATTACAAAAATAAATGTTCAGCCAGGTGAGGCAGGGATAATTGGTCTTTTGGCTAATATAATTTTTTTTCCTTTTAGGGGAGATGATGATGGAAATCAAATGGAAACTGAGAAGTAACTTTTAAAAGAAGTAATTGTGTGAAGTTGAGGATATTCTGTTATAAATTCTGTGATTATAGCAGGGAAGATCTTGTGCTGAGAAATACTTTATGGAAATGCAGACCTACTTGAGGTTCTGAACTCACCACAATGACCTTGAGCACCCAGCACAGTGTCAGTGTGCAGATGTACAGAGCACATGGCCCTGCAGTGGCACTCTGCAGATGTACAGAACAGCCCCACCATGGACTGGGTCATTTCTTTGCTTTTACTGTTTCAGTTTTCAGCAAGTTCTGTGAAGTGCAGTTGGATAGCAGAGGGCCCAGCTGGTGTTATCAGACACTTGGGAGATCAGCTGCTTCTTATCCAGTTGCCCTTCTGCTGTGTTTGAGTGATGGCAGACTGAATATGGAGAATGCAGCACTGCTTTAAGTGGAGATTGATGGCCAGAACAGGTTTGGCTGGCTCTCCCAGGAGAGACAGAGCAAATGACAGCCTCTAGTGGATCCTAATTCTGTGACTTGAGCAACAAAATAAGAGCTTTTACTCTGCCTGGTTATTTCATTTGTTGACTCATCACCATCAGCCCTCAGTCAGTGTTAAGTTCACTGTTGGTCAGTTTCTGAGAGAATAACAACAATGAAATTTTACTTCTACTGAACTTTGTACCTTATTTGCTTGTAGCATATTCTTATCTGGTCTATTAAGAGAAAATGGCGTTATTTGTAATTTTGTTTGAGGTTAGGCAAGAGAGAGCTATGGTGTAGGAAGCTCTGAGCCAGTCCGAAGAAGTGACCAAGCATGTCTAGTATTGAGCAGTTGGAGCACTCAGAAATAATTTCTCTTCTTTCTGCAGGATGATCTACTATTTGGACCCTTCAGTTCTCTCAGGTGTCTCCTGTTTGGTCATGTTCCTCTGTTTGGCTGATTACCTGGTTCCTGCTCTTGCTCCTCGGATCTTTGGCTCTAATAAGTGGTGAGGAAAGCTTCAATTGAAAGTTTACTGAGTGTAATTATGATCTTTATCAAAATGGATATCTGATTTGTGGATATCAAATAGTTACTTTGTAGAGTCATTGTAGAGAGAAATCAGCAATCTCTATAATACATGAAGTGAAGACAGTAGCAACATGTTCTTCATTCTTTTTCTGGAAGAGAACTACTACTACTTACTTGTTCTTTTTCTTCTGGAAAAATCAGATTGTTTTTTTTAAGAAGTAGGCACATTCTTTACTCTCCATTAAGCATGCTAGTTAGTTCTGCTAGACTAGTTTTTAGTAATAGATAATATATACTGAAAAGTGAAATTATGTGGAAGAGTACTGATTTCATGTTTGGAAAAAAGCAGTAGTAAATGTGATAAAAAAGAGAATAATGCAGAGAGAGTATGAATGTGATTGTGAGCGAAACAGATTTGAAAAAGGCAAGCCTTGTATAAAAGAAATAACTTGAAGAAGAACCTAATTTGAACAACATTTTGAGTTAAAGGTGAAGTTTAGTGTATCTGCTTTAGGATAAATGTTCTTATGTAGATAAGCATTATTTGTGTGTCTCTCACACTGGTATCAGATTAAGGTCAGGGAGTCAATTTAATTAACATTCAGCATGCAGGAAAATTACGTGGGCACTTCCTTGCAGTGCTCACTAAGGTTCAAGCTAAGCAAAGCAAGTGCCAGGATAAGCACTGGGTACTTCTTTACTGCTGGAAAAATGCCATGGAGGATTTTTTAAAATTTAAAATTGAATCTTGAATTCTTATTCTGGCTTTTTCCCCCTCCCTTTAATAAAAGGACCACGGAGCAGCAGCAAAGGTTTCACGAGATTTGTGGCAATTTGGTGAAGTGTCGCCGCCGGATTGTTGGCTGGTGGAAGCGTCTCTTCACTCTGAAGGAAGAAAAGCCTAAAATGGTACTGAGTTCTAGGGGTTAATCCTTGTTTTCTTAAAATTTTGTGTGATTTAGCTTTGTCTGAAGTATTTTAGCAAGGCCTGAATGAACTGGTGTTCCAAACCAGCAGCTGGTGCTTCTGGCTGTGACTTGGTCACACATTTATTCAGACCTGGAGTGGTAAGATACAAAACTTAAAAACTTGCACTTCTATGTATTTTATGAGCAAACCCTTGATAATTAGATAAAGGAAGACTGGATTTCTCTGGATAGGTAAATTTTTGGAAAAAAGCTGTTTCCAGTGTGCACAAACTCCAAAAACCTGGATCTTCAATAGTGTGTCAGCTGGTGCATGAGCTACTGAGCCCCTGTCCCAAACCAGCTGTGGGTGCAACACTGGGGATGGCACAGTCTGGCATTAAGGGATACCTGGGCAAAAAAGAACATGCACTGTTCAGCTGATGGTCTGAAAATAAGTGAGAATGGCCAATTACAGATCCTGTAATCTCAGTTTGAACATGGCTGTGCATAGGTATCATGGGTGGAAGAGCCAGAGAGCTTCATGTTAGTTTGAAATGTTGAAGTTCTGCCAAATACTGAAGGGAAGGCAGAATCCCCAGCAGCTCTGTGGTAACTCTTCCCTTTTCACTTCTAGTACTTCATGACCATGGTCTTCACTCTTGCTGTGGTTGCCTGGATTGGACAGCAGGTTCACAATCTTTTTCTGACCTATCTTATTGGTAAGTGTGGGCATGCAAAACACAAGGAACTCTCTTGTTAGCTGCCTGAAATGGATTGAGACTGGTAGAAGTAATTTTTGATTAAGTGTGGTGGGGTGTTTTTGTTTTTCTCTTTTCAAGCAATTAATGGGGCTTAAGGGAAGCAAAGAATTGCAGAGTGACAGAAGCTTGTTAAGAGAGTATTAATTGTTTATTTTTTTCCTCCTTCTCCTCTTTAGTAAGCTTCTTGTTGCTGTTTCCTGGACTAAACCAGCATGGGATCATCACAAAGTACATTGGAATGGCAAAAAGGGAGATCAACAAACTTCTCAAGCACAAGGAAAAGAAAAATGAATGAAGGCTTAAGTGCTGTTCACTCTAGTAGAAGATTTTCTTGGGAACAGTTTTGAGAATTAATGTATAATTAAGACAATAGAAGTTGTATTGCTCACTGACTTTTTTTTTTAAATTGGCTCCCTGATGAAGTGAAAAAGTCATTCCAGCAGCTGCTGTGGGTTTGTCTCTTCCTGTGCTGTGTAGGGCTCTGCAGCCTGGAGCTGATCCTGTCTGAGACATCCTCTTTGATGTATGGAGCTTGTTAAGTGTCTTCATCAAACACCCTGGGCATAAGCACCCCAACAGCAGAGCTGTAATGCCTTGATAGTGTTTCTGTGACTGTGTTAGATTTGCTGATCATTAATTGTGGCTGCAGCAAGTGTGAGAGGCAGTTCTGAAGGCTGATGCTTCTTGGAGACTTGTTACTACTGATCCTTGTGGCAGGAGGACAATTAGCAGAGTGAGAATGGTCATGGCTGAGGGTGCACATCCAAAATGGGGCAGAAGGTTCCATTGTCTCACTGAACCTGTTTGGCTGCGTGTACCTGAGAATGTGTGGAGTAGGGGTCTGGAATATATAAATTTGTACTTCAGTTATTAGCTGTAGTGTAAACTCATTGCACTGAGACTGTAGAAAATGAGTGAGGGTGTGTGTAACTTTAAAAGCTGATTGTTCTGGGAACTGCTGTTGTCATGGAGCCTTTGTAGCACGTTTGGTTTTATGAATGTTTGTCTGTATACAAAATCACTCTGAATATGCTGAGTTTGACTCTGTAAATAAGCCTGAATTGTTTGTGCTTTTCTATGATCTCTCCCTCCTTTTTTAAAACTGAACTGTTTTTCTTTAAAAAGCTAAAACCTGTGTTAATGTTTTAAAAGTTTACTGTTTTAAATGAACTCTCTTCAGTGTCTATTGTAACTGTTGAATAGGTAAATACAGACTAAAGAGAAACTACTTGAAGACTTGCTCCTTGTCCCTGTCCAGAGAAGGGTGTCAGTGCACTTTTCAGTGTATCAGGAGGTCTGGGAAGGGTTGAGGGAGTGCTGAAGGGCACAGCCAGTCGGTGGGGAGACCCTGGCTGTGTGCAGCCGGGCGGTGACACGGCGCGGTGTCCCCAGCTGTGCGAGAGTGGAGAATGCGCTGACACTGGCTTGGCTGCTGCCCGGCTGCTGGCACAGTGCAAGTGCCCTGTGCTCCTTCGGAGTGCGAGCGCACTACAGACACAGCCCATGCATCGGCGGGGGCTGTGCTCACCGCAGCCCCGTGTCCCCGTTGTCGCGGTGTCCCCGTGTCCCTGCTCCGCTGTCCCGGCCCGTGGGCTCACCTGCGCGCTCTGCCCGGCGGAGCGCAGCTTTTTGTCCTTCGCACCCCGCCGGACGCGAGCGAAGCGTCGCCGTTGCCATGGCAGCCGGGCGGCGGCGTCGCTCAGGAAGTGCGGCGCGCGGTCTCAGCCAATGGGGAGGGCCAGGCTTGAGGGGCGAAGTCTCGCGATATTTCCGCCCGCCGCTGGCCCTCCCATCAGCCCGCGCGGCCCGGGCTCTTCCTTTTCCGCCATCGCGCTCTCGGTGAGTGGGGCCGGAGCCGCGGGCGCGCAGCATCCGCCCCGTCCCGCCGCCATCCGCGCCCCGCGCCCGCCCCGCCCGCGCCGCCGCGGGCAGCGGGCACCGCGCCACCCTCCTGGCCCGGTTTGAGCCGCCGGCACCGGCCCTGGCGCCGTCCGGAGCCGCCGGAACGCGGGGTGGGGGGCGGCTCCTCCCGCCGGTGGCCCCGCGCTCTTCAGCGATGCGCGGCGGGAAGCGGGAGCGGCGGCCGGGCCCGGGCCGGAGCTGTGGGGAGCGGGGCCGGGCCGGGCGGAGCGCGGGCAGCGGGCGCGGTCGGGCCCCGGAGGAGGCGGCCCCGGCGCGCGGGGCTGGCGGCTCTCACCGCGGGCGGGAGTTGGCTGCGCGGGGCTGGTGTCCCGGTGGTGAAAGTCCCCGTGTGCCACAGGAGCTGCCCCGGTGTCCGGGCAGGGACAGCTCGGCCGGCGGCCCGGCTCTGTCGGAGCGGTGGCCGTGCCAAGTCATCCCCGCCGGGCTGGGGCTGCTCCGAGGCTCCTCCTGCGAGCCTCTGAGAGCTGCTGCCGGGCTTCCTTTGCGAAGCGCTGTGTTTGTGCATCCTGCAGGGTTTTTGCACATCAGTGAGCCGAGCAGCATCTGCTGATTTAATACCACGTAGGATGTAGTTATTGCACAGGATCGGTACTGTGCAGTTGGGTGTTAATTGGGTTTTAAGGGCAAACTGATTTACCTGCGGAGCTGTCACACTGCTGACAGCTGTCTGGATGGTGCTTTTGAAATCCTGTGTGTGCTTTGATAGAGCCAAATTTAACCGTGTCAGGTTTCCTGACGTGTTATGGTAGTGGTGACTCTTATTGATCACAGTTGAGCGTGTGATCGCTTCTTTAGCTTGAGACTGCTTTTCGAGGTTTAATACAACTTTCTGTCAGTGTTGGATGTTTTCGGTGTAAAACCAGCCCTGACAGGGGCGCTGCTCGGCGTTTCCGTGCCGAGGAGCCGGTGCAGTAGCTGCTGCCGTCCCTGCAGGCACCATGGTGCGGATGAACGTGCTGGCCGATGCTCTCAAAAGCATCAACAACGCAGAGAAGCGCGGCAAGCGCCAGGTGCTCATCCGGCCGTGCTCCAAGGTGATCGTCCGCTTCCTCACCGTCATGATGAAGCACGGTGAGTGCCGGCCCTGCTTCCCCGGGTGTCCGTGGGTGCTGCTGGGGTAAAAGATGGAAATCGAGGTGCTTGAAGTAGCTTCGTGTAACACAGTTAAATAGATGTGTTATTGTAGCTAAGTGTTGTGTGTGTCTCTGTCTGCTGGTCTCCTGCAGGTTACATTGGTGAATTCGAGATAATTGATGATCACAGAGCTGGGAAGATTGTTGTCAACCTCACAGGCAGACTCAACAAGGTAGGATTTGTCTTCCTGAATTCAGTTCTCTAAAGAAGTGTTTAAATAAGACTTTTTTAAAATTTTATGTTTGTCTGCTCTATTTCTAAAAGAACTTGTTGTAAAGGAGGTGGTATTAGTTGAATCCATGTAAAGAAGAGCAGCATGGATGTAATCAGTTAAAAGGGTGGTTAATTTGGGATGTTATCAGTTAAAAGGGTGGTTAATTTGTCTGGATTCAAAGTGGTGTGGGTCACTAATTACATTTCTTTTAAACTCTGACTGTGTAAGATACGCTCTCAGGGAAGTCTGCTTGCAAGTGCTGTGTACTTCTCTCTGTTCAAAGGCTTTCTGGCCATGTGGTGCTTTCTCAGTTTATTTGATATTTAAGCTGTCTGGAAGACTTGTCTTAGAGATAGGGGCTGAGTTGGTTTCCAGTTGATGTTTGATAGCTGCAGTTGTGAAGACAAACCTTTCTCCTGCTGCCAGCTGGGCTTTGCTTGCAGTGAGGAGAAGTTGAATGTTACATTAATTGGTGCCTGTGAGGTTCCTGGGGCATATGAGGCATTTGTGTGTGTTTTGGAAGTTCTTAAATGCTTATGTCTCAAACTACTGAGCTGTGTGGTTCTGTGTGACTTGCTGTGCATCCTTGTTTACAGCTGAGCTCTTCCAGTCAGAGTTGGCTTTTCAGTAAAGAAATAAAAAATATTTCTTGGTCAGAATATGTTGGGGCTGTCCTCATGATGAAGATGCCATGTGAAAATTGCAGAGTGTATAAGGCAGATAATGCTGACACCCCCAAATTACTGCAGTAGTTACAGTAATTACAGTAGACACAGTGTTATGTGTCTGTAATAAAAGTGATGTGGGTCAGGTTTGAGGGTAGTGTTCCTTGAACTCTTCCAGGATGATACGGATCTTCCAGGCTCATGGATATAATGTTTCTCCCAATCATAGCAGTAAGGGAACAATTGTTTAGTTCAGAGAAGTGCATAGTGCAGGAAGGTGTGCTTCTGGTTTGGGGTTGGATAGTTGTTAAAATGATTGGAGCCAGTGAGGTAACTGGTCGTGGTGCTGGTGGTCTTGGTCAGTGATACAATTACCTTGAAAATTCCAGTAGCATGGTAATTCCTTCCTGGTTAAAATCCACGTTTTTTTTTTTTGCTAACTTTGTATAATGGTTAGGGGTGGAATATCCCTGAGCAATCCCAGGAATGTTGCTGATGTTACAGCCTGCTTTAGTGCTTGCCCCAGGTGTGGGCATTATGTGAGTGGTGTGGCTTCAGCAGCAGTTTAGGCTGTGCAGGTGAGGAGGAGGAGTGAGGCTGAGGCAGGAGCGGGTCTGGAATTGCTGGGTGTGAGGTCCTGGTGTAACAGAGTGTGTGTGACAGCACTTGGTGAGGCCCTGCAGGCAGGGAGCTGGGATCACACATCTGTAAATCCATGAAGTTCTTCAGTTTATAATGGAATCCTCTTTTACTTACAGTGTGGTGTAATCAGTCCCAGATTTGATGTGCAGCTGAAGGATTTGGAAAAGTGGCAGAACAACCTGCTGCCTTCCCGTCAGTTTGGGTGAGTATGAGGAAGGGTCAGATGTGTGTTGTTTGTAAAAATGTTACACTGACAAACTGCCTGGGTTACACTCACCTGGCAGCTTTTCCTCTGATAGCCTGGAGTTAAATTCCAGTGTCAAAATCCATCCTCCATATAAATGCCCTTTTAAACCAGTTTTACAGGGGCACTGCTAAGCAAGGATATGTTTGTTTGGCTTTGGTAAATCCTTGTTTGACCATTTCACAGTTTAATGGAAAGCAGGACTTGTCTCATGTTTATTTTGGTTTTGTGAATGGCTGTTTTTAAGTGGGGAAGGAGTTATGTAAGTTACCAGGTCAGTGAAAGTAAATTGTACTACTTGAATTCACACATCCTGTGTGAAAGTTAATCAGATATGAAGTGATGAGGAACTTGGAGTCTCTGTTAAACCTCCACAACACAGGAAATCTTACTATTACACAATGTACCTTTCCTTCACAAAGTGTGAGGAATTGAGAGCTGTAATTCCCAGTGCACCAGGATGGCAGAGCTGGAGGAGTCTCCAGGGCCTCAGCCAGTCTGTCCCATCAAAGAAAGGATTGATTAAAACAGTTCTGTGCTGTTTCTGTTCTTAAGGCTCCAGCAGTAACTCCTGCTTCAGCTGGCCCTGTGTAGCTACTCTGTCATTGGGAGCTTTAAGAGCATTTACAGTGAAGGGACAGGAGGTTCTGGGGCTGTGGGTGAGTGTGTTGGTACTGCAGATGTTGGCTTTAGCAGTGGCAGCTGCTGCAGGTGCAGATCCTGCCCTGCACCAGGCAGAGATCCCAGCTGAGGAGCTCTGGCACTGTGGCACCTGTGCCTGCAGCAGCATCTGTGGGGATAGAAGTGAAGCTGGGCTAGAAACCTGTCCAGCAGCTGGACAGGGAGTGCCCAGTGGGAATGTGCAGGGAAAGAGGCAATAGTTGGAGAGCAGAAGTCTGTTACTGCCCTGTGTGTGCTGCAGGGCTGTGCTCCTGAGAGGAGCTGCTGTGCACTGTTGGTAGTCAGGCTCACTGTGCTGGGCCTGTTACAGGGACAGGCCCTGCTGCTTGTGACAGATGGAGGTGGTGCTCTCAGCTCTGCAGCAGCCTGGAGCAGGGAGATAACCTGAACATTTGCTCTCTCTTGGCAGGTATATTGTCCTGACAACCTCAGCTGGCATCATGGACCATGAGGAGGCGAGACGAAAACACACAGGAGGCAAAATCCTGGGATTCTTTTTCTAAAACTTGTAAAAAAAAGAGGATACTAATAAATTGTTCAAATGGACTCTGGTGTTTCCAGTGGGTATTTCAATGACTTCAAACACTGCCTGTGACAGTGCTTGTAACAGCTCTTCAGTAGTGCTGGAGGTCCAGCTTCACTTCAAATGATGTTTGGGTACCACACCATCCCTGGTCACAATTCAGTTTCTGTCAATGATATAATGTACTTGTGAAAGTTACCACTGGAGTGGCATTTGGGGGTCACTGTACAGGAGAGCCTCAGCAGGGGAGCTCTGATGCTAAACTAATGCTCATCCCAGTTGTCCTGCTTGGGCTCACCTCCCAGGTGTTCAGTACATGTGTCTGCAGTTAGTTACCTGTGTGTGATTCTAGAGTTTCACCGTTTGCCTCAATAATAGAAGATTGATAATAATAGAAGATTGATAATAATAGAAATAGCCTTGCCAGAAGCTATTTCCTGTTTATGGTTAGAAAAGTTGTGGGATGTGGGATTCTGGAATAATTAAAATGGTTGGAGTTTTGATTTCAGATCACAAACTTGTTCCACATCATATGGTGAAAGGAGTAACTGAGGTTGGGAGGTGAATCATTCTTTTCCTTGAAATTTCTCCTTTGAAAGTGTTTTGAAACCCCAGAATTTTGGGTAGAGTAGTTGCTCTGCAGCTGCTTTGTATGTTGGCACACAGAAACAACTGTTTGGGATTTCTTTACATTTTCAGAGTGAGGAAATAAGGTGGTCTGAACCTATAGGTAGGGAATATTTAGTATTGAATGAGTTGGTGTTTTCTTCAGGCACATGACAGCACAGTGTCCTTGATGCAGAGAAATCAGATGTGTTGCAAGGCAGTGCCTGGAGCAGTACAACTTGGTAGAGGATGGGCAGCAAGCTGGGCTGGTGGCATTGTCCAACAGCAGCTGGACCTGCCCTGCCCTGGTTTGGAGTCAGTCTTACCAGGAGGGAGCCTTTGGAGATGTAGCAAGTGTTCCATCACACTCTAAACCAGCTGCTGAAATTTGTGATTCTGATACAAACAGGTGGAACCCAAGTTTTCCTGATTGGTGATACATCTCCATGCCCTCCATGTACAGTTGCTTGCCTTGAAGGTGATACTTCATCACAGACCTTGCTATGGAAGGGGCTCTTCAGGCACTGGGTCTGAGCTCAATAACTCTGTAGCCTCTCTTGGTTCAGTCTGTTACTCTTTATGGAGAAAAGGACAAGGTGTTACTGTTAAGCAGGTTTCACTCTGGGCAGACACTGCAGTGTCGCTGATGTGGTTGGTGCTCCCCAAGGAACATGAGAGCCGGCAGAGCTCTGAGAGTGCTCACAGGGGGTGTGGTGGCAGCAGCACCCTGACCTGGGCCTGGCTGAGAAGAGCAGGGGCACAGGATGAAACTGGTCTAGCTGCTGGGTCACAGCTCTGATGGACTGGAGACAAAACATTCAAATGGCATCACTGGTTCTCAGTTTGGCTGGAAACAAATCTGCTCAGCTGCAGGTCTGTACACTGAATTAGAGTAGTTACAAAGTCGAGGCTGTTTCAAACTGTTTGTTGTCAAATGGAGCTATTTAGTGACAGGTGGGTTTTTCCTATCCTTACTGGGTTTCATTCTGCAGTACCAGGCACTGACAGCTCAGATTTTGTTCTTGCTCAGAGTAACCCTGAAGATTGTATCAAGATTCACTATTCTTTTTATAAAACCTTGATTTTCTCAAGTCTAGAATAGAACACGTTTCTCATACCTAGTAGAAGAAGGCCAATGACAGTTTCAAAGCTTCCTTTGGATGAATTAACTATGGCAAGTTTCCTGCTAGTTTGACATTTGTTTTAAATCAGTTTTACACAGGACATACATGGCAGTTTTCCTGACCTAGCTTAGCTGTGTGTCCTTTACTCCCACAGAGACTCCTGAGGTAACAATTTCTGGTGTTCTCCGTTGACAGATCAATTGGGAATGAACTGTAAATTTATTCCAGCAGCCTGCCCAGTGACTTTTATAGACTTATTGAATGGAAATTAGAGCTGTGATGTAACAGGAATGACTTGGAGGAAAGGAAGCAGCAGCAGAAGCACCTTTTCCACAGCATATCTACAGAAGTGACTGCATCCAGGCTTACCACATGTGGAAGCTGATGTGGCTGATTGGGGTTCATGAGATGATCTGTGACCTTGACCCTCACTGGTGAGAGCTTTGCTGCTGGCTGAGAGCCATGAACTCTGGAAGGTGGCCTTGGGAGCTGACAGGAGAGATCATGACAACACAACAGCTTTGAATGGGTTTGCGGGAATTCTTACTCCCAGATATGTTTAAAATCTGAAAGTGGTGTAATTTTTTAAACCTCAGTGATGTTTAGTGGGCTAAGGGCATTTATATGCCTTGGGCAAGCAGTCTGGAGGTAAAAGCATTTTGGGTAAAAAAAGGATTGCTAGAGATGGGAGGGAAAATGGCACAAAGCTGAAGGTGCAGTGTGGATTGCAACAGGTGATCAGGGGCAGGTGAGAGTTCAGAGAAGGGTTTTGGTACCTGTGGGCAGAGGGAACATCAGGATGGAGGAGCTGAGGGACAGAGCAGCTGACAGGGCAGGGTGGGAATCCCTGAGGAATTCCTGAGTTACCAGCTTTGCCCTGGGGCTGTCCTGGGTCCCCTGTGGTCTAACACTGAAGGTGATGGTGTCACCTCTGTGCCCTGCACACCCATCTGAGCCGTCTATCCATGCCTGGAGCAGCCCAGAGCTCACCCTGAGCCCGTGCTGGAGCTGCCCTGCCTGCAGCCCCATCCTGCTGTCCCCTGCTCACAGCCACGTGTCAGCATCACAGTCCAGCCCCAGGGGCACAATGGATCAGAACTGAATTTGGATGTGAAAATGAGTAAATTGGATGCAGCTGGGGGAGGGTTGGTGATGCCCCTGTGAGGTACAGCCCATTCTCCCCTTGCAGTCAGATCAGTATTTTGGGGTGCCCCTGCTCCTCATGCCGTGCCTAAAGAAGAGGATGAAGGATGCTCAAACTGGCTGGGTGCTGCGGATCCAAACAGCGATTTACTGGTGCCTGAGGAGGTGTCAGCAGAGGGCAGCAGCCGGCCTCAGTCACTGGAGATGGAAAGGAGGATCCTGCTTCCTGTGCCCTGGTCCACAGTGAGAGTTTTCTCTGTCCTTGATGCTTTGAGCCTACTATAAGGTAATATTGGAGGTGAGAATAAGTGTGGATCTGCAAAATACTGCAGCAGGCTCAGGAGCCTGGTGTGTGACTGGAAATGCACCTTTTCCTCCTCACCCTTTTGTCTAATGTTATTTAGCTAATTTAGATTTACGACAAAGCTATGTCTTAACTGCCTATTAATGTAAGTGTCCTGCTCTCAGTAAATATCTGGGTGGATTTAACCACAGTTTGGTCTGGGGAACTGTTCTAGTGAAGTTGGAGGGTGCAGAGGCTGGTGGCCTCCATTCTTGTTCGTGCCTCTGATGTTTTCTCTGCTCAGGTGCTGCTCTTGTGTCATTAATGCAGTAATGGGCTGTGATTATCCTCATCCTCAGGACAGCCCATCTGATCAGGCATGTGATGGAGTTGGGACACTGATTCTGTTGGTACATTTGTGCTGGGGCAGGATTCAAGTTCCTAGTCTGGTTTTATTTATATTTTATCGAGGCTTTTATCTGCTGGTGGTGCACTGAATCATTGTGTGTGCATTCCTGTGGCATTGTCTGCTTTTGGACAAGATGCTCTAGCAGGCTATGTGACTCCCTCCCTCCCCTTTCAGACTGCTTTTTTAACAGATTGGGGATAACTCAGTGTGAGGGCCATGGAAATAGAGAGCATTCCTACCACTCTGTAATCCATTGCTATTTCCTCTTGGACTTTTATAATTTATGACTAGGTGTTGATTTTTTTCATATTTAATTCACTTGATTTATTGTTCTCACTCTGTGAACAAACCATGCTACACATTCTCCAGAAACTCTTTCTCCAGGAACTTGCAATCCCCTGCCTGCCATCTCTAGATGTCTCTCTTGCCTTAATGTAAGAAAATATGAAAAAGACAGAAGTACCAAAATACTTGGTATGTGATCCTGGATAGAAATGTGTATGTGCAGCACTCCTCCATCTTCAGCTCCCCATTAGATCAGAGTGGGATTGGCCCCTTCATTTGTGGGGAAGAAATGTGGCACAGCCATTCTTGTCTTCCCCTGATGCAAGTTGACTCTGCTTTCAGCTGGACCAGGCTGTAGGCAGGAAGAGGCAAGGATTATACCTGGGAGTAGGGGAAGAGTAGGTGATGGATGAGGTTAGAGAGAAGCTGCAGCTGCAGCCACCTCTGGGCACTGTCTGAGGTTCATTAGATCCATGGATGGAGCTCAGTTTGTGTATGGTCCACTGCTGTTTGTGCCAGTTTAAAAAGCAAAGTCCAGGAACATCAATGACAACTTTAGGTTTTTGGTATCTTTACAAATCAGGCCTTTAACCATAAGAATGAAAATAAGGGGAGAAATTAAAGGTTATTTTTTCCTTTTCTCCCTACCCCTCTGCAATGCACATGGGTGCTTGTCTCCTCACTTGCAGTAACATGCCCAGGTGTATTCTTGCACAACAGGATCCTCAGCACATGATCCCTGTGTCTGTGTGAGCAGGAAATCAGCTCTGGCCCTCCTTCAGTCCCTGGGGTTCCTTCCTTAGGGCAGCAGCATTAGCCCCTCAGTTATCACCTGCCCTCCTCATGTTTGAAACCATTTCCACCTCACTGGGGAGGCTGTGGGTGTCAGAGCTGACTGCACACCTGTGGTGTTTGTGCTGGGACCCGTGCTCTGTCCAGGATGGGCTCATGGGTCTGTCCCTCTTGGGCAGAAGCCAAAGCCTTGCTTGATTTCCATGACTGGTGGTGATTTCTGGTTCTATTTCCAGTTTATAGTCCAGCTCAGGCAGCAGGAGTTGGGGTTTTATGTGAAGCCTTGTGCAGTGTGTGTTACATCAGGGGAAAGAGGAGATGTGTGCATAGGACCACTGAATTCATCTGCAGGCAGGTGTTTTCTCTGGGAAGGAAGCAAAAATCAGGAGACTATTTTTAGCTCTGAAATACTTTTATTGAATGACATTCAGTCCTTGCCAGCCTTTGATGAGCAGAGAAATAATCCCTGAAGGGAAGAGCCAGAGGTGCCTGGATCTGTGCTGGGCTGCTGGCAGCTCCCAGTGTGGCTAGGACAGCTCCTGGGACAGCTGCAGGGACAGCAGCCACCTGCAGCCACCACCTACCCAGGCATGGGCTGAGAGAGAAGTGCTGGAGTGCAGGAAGGCATCTGAGCATGAACAGAAATGATTCTGAGCCCATTTCCCTGAGAGAGAGCCTGTCCTATGGAGCAGGATGTGGGGCTGAGAGCCACAAGCCCGTGGCACATCAGGAGCCAGCCCCAGCCCCAGGCCAGAGAGCCCATCTTGCAAATTGCTGAATTACAAAGCCAGTGCTGGTAGGTGGTGGCTCCAGAAATAGATACAGAGATAGCACATAACACTCCCTGATAGCTGAAATAAAAAGAATTAAACTGTACAAAAGTGTGCTTTAATTGCTAACTCTCTCCTGTCTGCTTAAATCACTAGAAATAAAGGTCTCCTCCTTAGTGATGAGCAGTTCCAGGCAGAACAGACGTGATGGGGGAAACATGTTTGGAATAAATACTGATGTGAATGACACTTATTAGCTACAGTGTGGCATATTTATTTCTCTGTAGTTAGCATAATAGCACAGCTTGAAACGAGAAGGGTTCTTTACTTGTGTCTGTGTGTGCGTGCATAAAAATAACAATGCCTTGTTTTGGGCAGAATGCAGATGATTCTGCTGTCTCTGCAATTAGCTCTGGTGTTTGGGTGGTGCCAGCTGCTGTGGCACTGAGAGAGGGGTCCAGGCATGGCTGAGCTTTGGGCAAACCTTCCTTTCCTGAGCTTTGGGGAAACCCTCCCTCTCTTTGCTTTGGGCAAACCTTCCTTTTCAGAGCTTTGGGCAAACCTTCCCTGTGACCGTGTTCACAGGGGTCTGAGGATGAGGGAAGAGACGAGGATCTGACTCCATGTTTCAGAAGGCTTGATTTATTATTTTATGATTTATATTATATTTAAACGAAACTAAAAGAATAGAAGAAAGGATTTCATCAGAAGGCTAGCTGAGAATAGAAAAAGAAAGAATCATAACAATGGCTTCTGTCTCGGAGAGAGAGTCTGAGCCAGCTGACTGTGATTGGCCATTAATCAGAAACAACCACATGAGACCAATCAGAGATGCACCTGTTGCATTCCACAGCAGCAGATAATCAATGTTTACATTTTGTTCCTGAGGCCTCTCAGCTTCTCAAGAGAAAAAATCCTAAGGAAAGGATTTTTCATAAAAGATGTCTGTGACACTTCCCAGCCTGTGCTTTGGGCAAACCTTTCCTTGCTGTGGCAGGCAGGACTACTGTGGATATTTTTGCCCTAATGAGGGGGAGAGAATTATGCATTGACTCCATCTTCTCAAGAAGGCTAATTAATTACTTTATTATACTATATTATTCTATACTATATTACATTGCATCTAAACTGAATCTGCCAAACATTCAACTCTGCACACCCTGCCCAGAATCTCGTGACTGTCAGCGACAGTCCCGACACACTCACACACACACACACACACCTGGCCCTGACAGGCCAAGAAGACAAAACACCATCACTGTGGGTAAACAATCTCCACACTGCATTCTACTTTGGCACAAACACAGGCACAGTAAATGATAAGAATTGTTTTTCCTTTCTCTGAGGTTCAGAGAACGTGAAACCCAGAAATATTCTTGGGAAGAACTGTGCCTTGCTTTTCTCTGTGAAGGGAAATGTGGTGACACAGGACAGAAAGCAGAGCAGTACAGCTGGCTCCTGTACCCCCTCAGTGCCTGCCCCTGGGGGCTCTGCTCTTCTTTGGGTGCTGCAGGGCTCCTGTAAGGGCAAAGCAGCCCCTGCCAGCTCCCCAGGGCTCCTGGCAGGGAGACCACAGCCAGCAGGCTCAGCTGGAACTGTGCCTGGATTGGGAAACATTCTGATTATCTCACAGGAATCAGCCCCAGGTGTGAGGGTGACTTGCTGAAGGCTTTCTTGTCTCCTGAGGAGCCAGGTGGGGACAAGTTTGGCTGCTGGGATGTGCAGGTTACCTTCCCTCCTGCTCCTGGGAACCTCAGTCTTGTCCTAGTGCCCTGTTCCTGGTGCTGGTGCTGGGGGTGCTGCCTGTGCCAGGGTCTGGCTGCCCTGCCCCTTCTCCTTCCACAGGTTTGGCATTTCTCACCCCCATGGATTTCTCACCCTGCAGGGATTTAAAAAACATTGAGCAGTTCAGTGAGGGCATCAGACACTGTTGCTGCCATATCCTCTCTCCCCAAGGTCCTGGAGCAAGGAGGGAGGGAAAGCTTTGCTGGGAGTCTGTGCTGGGCAGACACTGCCAGCCAGCACAGGGAAGAGCTTGCAAGAGCTCTTGGAGCTCCTTGCAAGAGCTTCCAGACAAATCTGGCATGTGAGTGGTTCAGTGAGCATCACCTTTGTGTTGTTGCTTTGAGACAGCAATTTCTGCTCTCTTCTGCATTTTAATGTCAGAATGTGTGGATATGGACAGTACTGGACCTCTGCTGTCCTGCTCCAGCTTGGAGTGAAGGGGTCTGGTGGATTGCACAGCTCTTGGTGAAGGGGAGACAGCAGGGTGGACAAAGGGACTGCTAGAGCCCTGTTTCCTTAGAGGCATTTCAAATAAGAAGCCAAGGTGCTCTCAGGTGGGCTGTGAGCGCTGAGCACTGTCTCAGGATCCATCTCACAAGTCTTTTTGTTGAGGGGAATAATTATACTGTGGTAAAAGTATTTACTTCCTAGGTATTTCCCTGCCTTATTGTACTGTACTCTTCCATTGCTGAAATGTGAGATGAAAAATCTGGGAGTAACAAACTTTCTGTTTTAAGCCCACTTGATTGAGTGCTTGGTTCAGAAATACCATAAAAGTGCCAGACCAGAGCTTGAAATATCACATTACCAGGTGTCAGGCTGCTTATAACTTCCACTCTGGGATTGTTGAGGAATTTTTTTCCTGTTGGTCTTTTAATGAAAATGCCAAAGGGGGAAAAACTATTACACAAAAATAAAAAATGCTGCTTTGATTGAAAATAAAAATGCTGAGGCAGCAGCAACTTTCAGTAGCACTTCCTCTGTTGCACTGCCCTGACAAAGATTATTTCCCAAGCCTGGGGGGTGCTGTGAGGGTCTGCTCTGGGCACAGCCCTGCTGGCTTTGGTTTTGCAGGGAGGGAAAGGTTACAGTGCTGGCTTGGCTGGAGTCACAGAGTGTCCCCTGCAGAGCAAGGGCAGTGTGACAGCTGAGGGAGCCTGGCTGGATCTTTGGTGGCTGCTGGTGACCTGTGACAAGGTGGGGACACTGCTTTCCTGCTTGTGCTTCCCTTACAGGGCTGCTCTCCCAGCTGTGCCAGTGCAGGGATGTGAGAGAGCTCCTGGCACTGCCAGCCTCTGTGCCAGGGCTGGGACAGAGCAGGGAGGGACTTCCACTGCTGGAGGCTCTTGGAGGCTCTGAAATGTGGCTGGGGAGCAGCTTTCAGCTCTGAAAGGTGGCTGGGGAGCAGCTCTCACCTGTGAAAGGTGGCTGTGGAGCAGCTCTCACCTGTGAAAGGTGGCTGGGGAAGGAGATTTCACCTGTGAAGGGTGGCTGGGGAGCACCTGAGTGCTCTGGAGCACAAGCACCCAACATTGGTGCTGGGAAAGAAGGGTGGGCAAGGCTAACACAGAGCGCTGCTGGAGAGGTGGGGAGGCCGTCTCTGACTGAAAGGAGGAGGAAGATGCTTAGTCAGAGTTGGAGATCCATGTGGCAGCTCAATAACCCCCCTGGGGTGGAGAAAATGATGCTCTAGGGAGATGGCCTTGGCCAGGTCCAGCTCATGGTGACTTTGTGTGGCATCAGTGCCTTCAGTCCTGACCTTCAGCAGTGTGTCCCTGCTGCCTGGGCATTTTCCCAGTAGGGTGGAGTGTTGGGGAAGATGAAACAGGAAAGCCTTATAAATATGATTGCTTGGCAAAAGATTTTGAGAATATAGAAACTATAAGTGAGATTGAAATGAAAGCAAGCTTTGAGATACTTTAGCTACTGAACAACTGGAAAACAATGGTGTGGCCAGCTGAAAGTCATCTCTTTTTGATGAAACAATACCCTCTGCTTGCAGACAGGTCCAAAGATCAGAGCAGACTTTGTTAGCTTAGCAGAAGGGGTCTAAAGAGTAGTTTTTAGGGTGTAAAATGTAACACAGTAGGGTAATGTAATGATTCTTCTAACCTGTATGTAAATGCTGTAAGATTTGTATCTTGTATTGGATTGGTTATTTTGTGCTGTCAAGGATGGAGGTGTCCCTGCCTGTACCCCAGCACTGGGACAGGCTCCTGCTGGGAGCTGTGGTCCCCTGGCTGTCCTGTGCCAGGACCTGTGCATGGCACAGGAAGGTCCCTCCTGCCTGGGACACACACAGAGGTGCTTGGGGACACCAGGAAACCACCTGGGGAGGGCATGGTGCCCCAGAGCAGCCTGGATTTGTGGGGGTTCTGTGCTCCTCTCCAGCTAAGCAGCCTGCATTTGTTCCTGTGGCCCTCTCCAAGTGAGCAGATTGCTCCTCTGGGGCTCCAGAGGCTGCAATCCCTCCTGCAGGAATGCTGGCACCTTGCACAGCAGGAGAGGGAAACTCCCAGACGTGGCAAACAATCTGCAGCAGCTAAAGCTATACCAAAAGCATCTTGCATGGAAAATCAGACAGAGCAGGAAAAACAGCGCTTACCATCAATATAACACAGCTGAAATCTCTTTCTTGGAGATAATAATCTCTGACTCCAGCAGTAAAAATAAAGGACAGAAACTGGAAGAAGCCAGAAAACGTGGTCGTGGGAGTGAATCTCAGTGAAGTGAAAATTAAAAACACAATGAAAAGCATGGAACTGCCTTGAGTGAAACCAGCTGGCTGCCCAGAACTGCACCCAGATCCTGTGGGAGGCACAGGGGGTGTGGGGAGCAGCAGGGCTGGGCTGTGCCAGTGCTCAGCTGGGAGGGCACAGAGGGGGCACAGAGAAAGATCAGGGTCTCAGGGTTCCCTTGCAGCCTGGGGGACATCCAGGTGCTTGTCTTTGGCACCCAGTGTGAAAGGATAAAGGGATTTCTTCTGTCTGAGGGACAAGGCTGATCCTGGCTCCTGCCTGAGATCTGCCTTGAGCTGAGCTGTCCTTCCTCAGCAATCTCCCACATTTAGGGCTGTGCAGGCCAGGCCCCTTGCAGGGCTCCAGCAGTGGAAGGAAAGATTTCTGCTGGCCCAGAGAGGCAGCACTGCCAGCTGGGCTGACCTCAGAGCAGCCATAGCCTCCTTATTGTCCCTGCAAGGTGGGACCTATGCAAATCAGAGCCACAAACCTGGGCTCCTCATGCTGTTTCCTCCTTAATTTTTAAGTGCTACAGGAGATGTGCAGCCTTTTATCAAAGGATGTCAGTGTCTGGTGTGAATATGTATGTCTTTTGACTATTCCAGGCTGACCTTGATGTGTTTGTTATGCTAAATGTCATAAAAATCAAACTGCTAAATTAACTGGCTGCTATTTCCACAACACCAAGGAAGCACCTGGGGCCCTTTTGCTCCCTGCAGACAATGGCTGAGGGAGGATTATGCAACTCCTGCTCTGCTGGTGGCTGCTCTCTTCCAGAGCTGCCATGGTATTTTTAGATGCAAAGGAGAAGTGTCTCCTAACTATATGCTAATCACATTTTCAAAGTGCTGATATTAAAATGATTCAGCCGTGTCCTGAATTCACTCACTTTTGTTTGTTGCCTTTTGTATGCTCTGTGTAGCTTTTCATACAACTCTGCCTATTTTCTACCAAAATCATGGCTTGGGAGCTGCTGTATGACAAAGGATGTTTTTATCCTTTTTTGAAGATCTTTGGAGTTTTCCTTAGCCCCAGCTATTAGAAATACAGACTCATGCATATATATTCTCTCTGCAGGCAAAGAACAGAGGCAGGAGCAGACTTTACAGCTGTGATTCTCAAATTTTATTAAAGGGCTGCCTGACCTTCAGGGGAAAGGAAAGTATTTGAGAGCCATCATATCTGATGCTGCCACCCTGATGTTCATTTATGGCCAAATAACTTTTTGATGGGATTTTTTCATTAGTTTTTCTTGCCCTTTTGTGTACTCTCTTGCCTGGTGGAGAATGTGCTCAATAAATGCCTTTGTGTGTGTCTCCCACAGCACCCTCAGGCCTGTGCTGAACTCGGGCCTGCAGCCCTTGTGGCCTCTGCCCCCTCAGCCTGATGTGCTGTGTGCCAAGCTGAGGAAAAAAGTCACTTTACTGAACATAGTTTGCTGAAATTAGTCCTTTTCTTAGCAAAAAGGTGCCACATAGTCCAGGCCATTGTCTGGTGCTCAGGAAGTGTCCCCAAATCCAGTGCAGCACACCATGCAGTGCTGATACAAGCTGGGAACACAGCAAGGGAGGGTTACAGCTTCTCCTGGTGAGAATGGCAGCTCAGAGCAGGGCCCATGCTGGGGGTGAGGGGGAGTGATGGAAGACTCAGCTGGGCTTTACTGGTGTTCACTGGTGTCCCTGAGCCCAGCTGGGCCTTACTGGTGTCCCTGAGCCCAGCCTGGCTTTGCTGGTGCTTCCAGGCCCAGCTGTGGGGCAGAGGAGAACCATGAGCAGCTCTTCACAGAGGTAGGTGATGCTCTGGGGATCCCTACATGGGATGGTGCTTCCAAAACCATGAAAATGGCCTTTCTTTCTGTGGCCATGAAGCACCTGGGTTTGCTGTTCCCTCCCGGGCCACCTCTGCCTGTGGCTGAGGGGACACTGGGCCCCTCTCCCAGGGATTTTGGGGTCTTTGCCCTTTCCAGGCTGCTCTCCTGGTGCTGAGCCCAGCCTGGGGGCTCAGATGGGCCAGGCACCTCTGGAGGCCCTCAGTGCCCCTGAGGAGGATGAGCTGATGGCCCAGCACAGCTCCTGGCCCACACAAGGTTTAAGGGGCTGCAGGCAGGACCCCTCAGCCCTGCCTAGCTGGAGCTCCCTCATTGCTGCTCTCCCATCTCCCCCATTCCCCCTGTCCCATCTCCCCCATTCCCCCTGTCCCATCTCCCCCATTCCCCTGTCCCATCTCCCCCATTCCCCCTGTCCCATCTCCCCATTCCCTGTCCCATCTCCCCCATTCCCCCTGTCCCATCTCCCCCATTCCCCCTGTCCCATCTCCCCATTCCCTGTCCCACTCCTGCTGTCCCTGTAGCTGAGTGCTGCTGGAGGATCTGTGCTGTCCCCCCTCTCTTCCCTGCTCTTCTCTTTTTCCCCTCCTCCTCTTTTAATCCCTGTCTTGCTTGGATTCAACTTTTTTATCCTGATCTTCAAGGACCAAAGCAAAATGCTTCCAACAGCTCAGGAAGCTGGTCAGATTTGCATTTAGCACATTTAAATATTTAAATGTGTAACATATTTAAGGTTGAATTAAAGCAAAGGCAGACAAAATTGGGAGCAGACTGAAGAATGAGTGTGTGTGTGCATGTAGGGAGGAATAAAGGCAATGTGTGCAGATACACAGGGAAAATAAAACATGGGAAAGGAGACAGAGAGAGCCTGGTCCCTCTTTGTTGTTGCATCAAGCACACTGTGACTAATGGTGATAATTTCCCATACCCCCCAGTACCATAACAGAAGAAAAAACCTAATTGTCATCTGCCACCCACTGCTTGTAAAGCAGCTTCTCTTAAATAGTTCTTATGTATTGAGTTCAGCTGTCAAAAGGAGCAGCTTTTTTTCATGGTCTGCAGAATGCATTTCAGTTTGAACACAGCTCCATGCAAAGGTCACCCCATCAAAAACGTTTCCCTCAGCAGTGAGCATAATGGCAAAGCCCAGCATTTTGCAGTCTACTCTCACAATTTTACTTGATATTTTTAAAATGTTAGACAGCTGGAGATTAAATTCCCTTTGATGGGCAGGATTTGAGGGAGAATGTTTTGTAGAATACTTTGGGTTTCCCCCTCCTCTCTGCCATGCTGTGGTATGGGCTCCTTAGTAGCTACTTATGACAGGTAGTATGAGCCATAAAAAGAGCAGGAGACAGAGGAAAATTGCCCATTGTTCTTCAGATTGGCTGCAGTTCCTTAGGATATCAGTATGTGCTCCTGTGTGTGCCAGTGTTTTAATGGTACTTTGGATTCTGGATGCTTAAATTACTCTCCCTGTCAGTGTTTCCATTTACTTGACACGTTCCAAAACGAAAAGACTTTGGGAGTCAGCCTACAGTGAGAGGGACCACAGGAGTGAATGTCATTGCAGGCAGTGGGCAGGGGTCACACAGCAGCAAGAGGAGGTTTTCTGCTGCCATTTCCCCAGGAGCTGGGGCTGGGCATATGAAAGTGGTAATTACAGGGGTGCCTGCTCTGTGTGTATGCCCTCCTACATAACCTGTCAAGGGAAAACAAGACATGGTCAGGCTGGTTTCTGCTGGGCATTTGAGGGTGGCTGCTGCATCTTCAAGGGTATAACTTGCATGTTTCATCCACATTTTTACAAAAACTTTGCTATGTTGTTGGGCTGATGGAGGGGAAGGTTGGAAAAGGTTTTATTTGCCCCTAGAGGAAATGTTTTGTGCTGTTGTGCTGCCTGGGTTAACCTGTGGTGACTCTTGCCCAAAGGACTGTGTGTAGACCATGAAAACTGTGCTCTGCATCAGCTCCTACCACATATGTGCTGAGTGAACTTCTGAGACAGCAGGGCAGCTGGGACAATGCCAACAGCACCTTAACTGCAGGAGATGCCGCCCAATACACCCTGAACAAGTTCTCTAGTGGTACAGGTGTTGCATTTTCTCAGCATGCATCAGGACTGAAAACTTCGTGTCTCTCCAGGCCTTATTCTTCTTGTAAATGTTAAAGTTCCCTTTTTTAAAGGGCAACTGTACCACAGGTAAAAAAAATCTTAGTTACAAGTGTGCTTTTAAGGCAGCAGAACCTGCTTTGTTCTGTTGTACTGGTAAAAATGTCTGGACAGGCACCGGCATCAAAGTCCTGGCCTGAATAAACTGGCCTGGAATTAGGCAGGGGATGTTTTGCAAGGGTGCTCCAGCTGGGGAAAACTACACAGTCTGATCTCTTCTTGCTCCTATGCCACTGTGCAGCCCAGAGAGCTCCTTGGTTTTTGCAGTGTTGTTCATGGCTCAGTGACAGGAGGATCCTTTACTTGGGCCCCTCTGCAAGTGACAGTGCCACGAGGTGGCAGTGGCCACCAAATAATGTCTGGCCACAAGCAGGGTGTCCAGGAGTGCATTTGTTGAGCTCTTTGCTCAATGTTTTAAGAGTGGGAGCACAAGCCAGCCCCCAAATACCAGCTGAAGTGCTGCTCTACCTTATAGCTGTCCTTTGACTTTCAAGTAGACCCAAAAATTCCAATTTTGCCATTTTTTTGAGCACCTCATCAAAGTCAGGGTGAAAGGAGACCACACTCTTGCTGAGCTGTGCCTTGCTGTTCTGTGTGCACCCTCAGAGCCTTGCTGCCCCTGGAGAGCTTGATCTTGTTTAGGCTGCACATTCCCTGCAGGATTTTTTTGGTGTTGTGCTGCTATCCCTTTTCCAAGATATCTCGTTTTCCATTTCTGGGTGACATTTTGTTCTCCTGTGCCTGGGCTGCCTGGGATGGATGGTGGGAATTGCAGAGCAGATAAAATCTACATTGCTTGAGTGATGGTGGCTCCACTGCCTTCTCACAGCTCTCTGTGACTGAAGGGGCAGAGCTTTCCTGCGGTTTGCTGGGACAGAATTTTAGAGTAGTAGAATCTTTCAGATAATTGGACAGAATCTTTAAGATAATTGAGTCCAACCATTAACCCAGCACTGCTAAGTCCACCATTAAACCTTATCTCCCACACATCTTTTAAATAACTCCAGCATGATGACTCCACCATTTTCATGGCATCCTGTTCCAATGCTTGACAACTCTTTCAGTGAAGAGATTTTTCCTAATGTTGAACCTAAAACTCCCTTGGTGCAACTTGATAGAGACATCTTTACCATGCTTTGATATTTTTTGCCATCTTTGATGTGACCAGTGTAAAGCAAGAACCAGTCTAAGAGAGAAAGGATTTTGCATTCTGCAGTCCAGTTACTGAATAATCTGAAGGCAGGCCAGGAGGGTGGAAAGAAGGCAGGAATCACCTCTATTCTCTTTTTGTTGGTGATAAATCAAGAACAACAGCAAGACCTTAATAAAACAGTGTGACATTTTAGGTAGAATGTTGCACATGGCTTAAATGAGTTGCCCAGCTGTGATGGGAGGCCTCACTTTCCAACAGGGCTCTGCTGCTGTGACATCAGATTCTGTGTGTCATGGATTTCTGCAGGCACAGACCCCATTTCATGCTCCTCTCTGTAAAATGGATTTTGTTTCACCCAGCAGAGGTGATGTGAGGAAATGTTTGTTGATGTTTTTGGGGTCCTTGTCTATTTTTGGGAGAGTGCCATGAAGGGCTTGAATGGCAAATTCTTTCTGTCAGAGCACACCTGTAATTAAACAGGTCTGCTTATCCGTGAGACAGGCTTATTATTGCTTTTTCTAGCCTTGATCTAACAAGTTGTGCAATGTGCTCTGGCACACATCTGCTGCTCTGTGCCTGCTGGGGAGGGTGGACACCTGGTGCCGGTGCAGGAAGAGCAGTGGAGTGGAAGCAGTGGCCTCAGTGGGAATTTCCTTTGAAGGTAAAAGCCCTGCATGGCTGTTTGTGAAACCCTGCAGCAGGGGTAGGTTTGTTGTCAAGCAAGAGACACTGTGAAAGCAAATAACTGCAAATTGGCCAAGTGCTGGCTGAGGATCTGAGAGCTGTGACAGGTGAGCTCAGCTGGCAGCAGCCTGGCTGTGTCACACGCTGGTGGCTGCTTGGCACAGACACGTTTGTGCAGGGCACCTGCTGCACGTGCTGCTGCTGCTGCCCAGGGCCAGACTGGGCTCTTTGTCACACTGTGTGCTGGGCTGTGGCATTCACATTCTCTGGAAAAATCCCAGGATTTTTCTCCTGGGAAGCTGAGAAGCCTCAGAGAAAAAGAAAACAATTCTTATCTCATTTGCTTCTCCTCTGTTTTGCTCATGTGGAATGTGTTTGGAGATTGTTTACCCACAGGTGATTGTTTCATTGGGTTCTGCTGTGAGTTGTTTTCACTTTTTGGCCAATCAGTGGCAAGCTGTGTCAGGACTCTGGAAAGAGTCACGAGGTGTCATTATTATCTTTTTAGCATTTTAGTAAGTGTCCTTTCTGTATTCTTTATAATAGAATTAGAAATTCTTTATTCTATTATATTATATAAATATAATATAGTATAGTATACTATACTACATTGTATTTAGTATAATATAGTATAGTATTCTTTAATATAATATTATAAAGTAATAAATGAGCCTTCTGAAAACATGGAGTCAGATTCATCATTCCTGCCTTTGTCAGGGCATTTCCCAGCAAATACAATAGTGGGCCAGACAGGAAAATGACATACACCATCATGTGCCTGGTTCTGCTCTCCTGAAGCTGAAGGGAGAAAGGGGAATATCCCCTTGTTGGGAGAAAGGGGAAGCAACTGGTTGGAAGAAGGGTGGATGCCAGAGTGCTGCATCTGCCAGCGTGGACACTCCAGCCTTTGTAATACATAAATCATGGAAAATGTGTGTGCTTTTCTCATTGTATCAGTCAGAAAGCCCTGACCCAGCTGGAGGAAAATAACAATTTAAACAGAGATGTCATCAAGCAGGATGTTCCAGCTCGTTAGAAAACAACTTACAGTATGCTTGAAAGGCAATGCATAAAAAGCAACAGCTCACTCCTGCACTGGGAAATCTAAAGCAGAATAGGCAGATATGACCTCATCTCTTCATGATGGAAAACTCCTGCTTCTTAACCTGATGTTCTTGCCATTCTAAAGCAGTTAGTGGGAAATCTGTGATTTAGGAGCAAGTGTAAATGTGGCTCAGCTGCTTATCTAGTTGGAGCAGTCTCTTGGATCTAATGGAAAAACAGTTGAACAAGCAATATTGTCCCCCTCTTTTTGCTGGCTCTTTCAGGTGTCTAAGGAGCTTGGAAGGGAAGAATTTGAAGTGAACTGTGTTGCCGAACCCTTGCATTGAAGGCAACTCTGGTCTAGCTAGCCAGAGTACACACTTGTGCTGGGTGCCCTAGCAGTGCACTTGGGAAGCACATTCCAGTGCAGGCACTGCCTCAGTGTTTGGGAAAATGAGCCAGTTCCATGATGCAGGCACAGTGCACAGTTTGGGGATCATCTAAGTGGTCTAGCAGCAGATGGCACAGATGGCTGTGTCTGTCTGTCCTCCCCTGTGCCAGTGCAGAGTCCCAGCCTTTTGCTTTCACTGCAGAGCTGGGGCAGACTTGCAGGTGTGCTCAGCTCACAGGCTGTGTGCTGCTGGCAGGGGACATCACCTCTCTGTGCTGGGCTGTCATTCTGGGAGCTTTTGGCTGGAATATGACCTTTGGGAGAAGACCCTTTTATGAGGAAAGACAGCAAAGTCCAACATCTCTGGGACCACAGCCACTTCCAGAGAGTGCACCTACTGAGAGAGTCCTAAGGAAGGGGAGAGTGGTGGCATGGCTGAGGGACCTGCAATCTGTCATGTGATTCACTTATAAGTGCTTGGATATAACTTTTTATTCAGCATAGTTCATAGTTCTAAAAACCCCAAACAGGATGTGTCTGTGAGTGTAAAAGCTCAGGAGCTCCAAGCCTGGAGGTCCCCAGGTTCCCCCTGGCTCAGCCAGGGCAGTGGGGGCTAAGCCCTGCCTAGGGAAGGTGCCCCTGGGCTTCACATTGTTGGTTCACTGCAGGACCCAGGTAAGCCCTCAGCCCTGGGCCAGGCCATGTGGGATGGGACCAGTGAACAATGTCTGTTTGGCGTGCTTGGATGTGCAGGGATAGGTGAAACAGACCAAAGGATAGGAGGGAAACACTTCCCAGTATGCCACTTCCCAGAGAAGCTACAGTTTAATTACTCTCAGTGCTGGGAAACAAGCTTTTATTTTAAAGCTGGATTTCTTTTCTGCCCATCAGGCCCTGTTTGCTGAGGCTCACTCTTGGCTCTTCCCTGTGCAAGCACTGGTGAGTATCATTTGAGTTGTGCCTTTGTTTTACTCAGACACATTAAATTCCTTATGTCTGTCTGCAGGAATGGTTCTCCACGTTCTTCTTTCATGCTGCCTGGCTCTTCAGTCATGCAAAAATGACACAGCATTGCAGAGACCATTACTTTCTTCTCTGAATCCTCGTTTTCTGTCTTGTAAAGAAAACATTGAATTTTTGGATCCCAAATCTACAGCCTTGTGTTGTACTCTGCAGAGGAAATCCAGCAATGCCTGAGCCCACCTCTGCAGACAGCACAGCAGGGCTGGCTGGAGCTGGGGTGTGTGGCTCTCATGGGTCTGGCACAGCCTGCCAGGCTGCTGCTTTCCACCAGCTCTGTTGTCTGGCACTCCTGGAAATGGGCAAGTTCTCCCTGTGGCCTCCATTCCACAACAATTTGCTTTGCAACAGAATTGGTGTTTGTCAGTGTTAGAAAATTCCCAGCTAGAAAATGTCTTCAGGCTTGGAGAGGTTTCAGCAAAGGGGGAGCAGGAGCTGCTCTCTCTCCTTTGACTGGGCTTTGGGGGAAAGTGGGATGGGAAAGAGGAGGGGGAGCTGTATCTGAGACCTGCCATGGAGCACGAGGGCACTGCTGGGCTTTGGTTTGGGCGTGAGAGGTTTTACAGGCACCTCCAGGGAACAGCTACAGAGCGTGGCTCAAAGCAAATCTGCCATGGGCAGGCTGTGCTGGGGTCAGGGGAGCCACCTGTGCTTTTGGTGAATAATTTTCCTTTGCTAGAAACTCTCTTTTATTTGGCACCTTACAGCAAGAATTGGTGAGCCTCTTGGAAGCTCTCAGAAGATGAGTGGCACACCCAGGAGCTGATGTTTAAGGAAAAGTTAAATTGATGTGTCTGCTCCCTTTACAGTGAGCAAAATCCAGGGGGACTGGAGAAGGCCAGGTATGTCCTGCAAGACCCAGTTTGCAGATGAGAAGAGTAAATGTCTGAAGAAATCAAACAGGGAGGGGATGAAATGTAGGTCTTGTTCCTCCCACCTGTTCTACATCTCCACTGTCTGCAGGGTCTGAGGCTCACTAAAGCTGCTGGGATTTCAATGCAGCTCTTGGCCATATGCAGAGCTTCTGATTTCTCAGATTTAGGAGGGACTTGTGAGATTTAGTAGGGAATGTGAGATCTTTCAGCAGGAGGAAAAGGTACAGAGATCCAAACCAGAAGGCAGGTATCTTATATATAGCTTATATTTTCCTGTTTAAATGCAAATATTTGTCCTTGACACCCTGCTTGAGGACAAACAAAGTGATTGCTCCTTGTGACTGTGCTGTGGATTTTCTCATTTGAGTCTGCTGCTATAATGGCAGTCAGATTAAGAAAAAATAATAATAAAAAAAAAGGCAGAGGATTGGGCAGAGATGGGATGTTAAATGTTGTGGAGAGCATGGAAACCCTATGTCAGCCCAGAACTTGTAAAGGGAAAACCATTCTTGGCAGAGACAGCTTAATAGGCTTGTAAAGTGTGGCACCATCAAAACCACAATTTGGGTTTTATCAAAGCATGGCAGTGGAGCCTTGAGAAATTACAGCTGTATTATCTGTCTCCAGATCATTCTGAGAGCAACATCAGGAACAGGCTGGGAACAGTTCAGGAAATCATTTTGTACTGAGGGTTTGCTGGGGGCAGAAATGTATAGGGGAAATTGAAATGAAAGAATTAATAACAGTATCAATAACCTTCCTACCACAGCTATCAGACATGACATGAAAATTACTTGAAAGTTGTCATCTACTGTGTATTTTACTCCCATCAGGAAGATTTGAGGCATGAGAGGAGAATCCAAACAAGGCAATTAGAAGACTGGAGCATGTTGAGAAAGGAAGAAATGACTAGTGTGGAGAACCTTTGAATGCAAATTTCCCTGCCAGACACAGAGGCTGGGCCAGATTCTGATGTGTGGAGCCAGCATTGGAGCCTGCAGATTCACAGAGCGGCAGCAGGGCCTGCAGTGTCAGCTGTGTGCACAAGGGTGGTCTGTGCAGGATGCTGATTGTTGCAGCAGAAGATAAAATGCAGCTTATCCTGGAGGTGGATCCTAGGGGCTGGAGATCCCAGCTAGGGTTTCTCACTCACCACCAAAGTGATTTAAAATCACTGGAGTCATTGCCAATATTTCCAGTACTTTTTCTGGGCTGTGGACCAATCCTGCTTAGTGCAGTCCAGTTTGTGTGAGTGCAGGGGATGGTAAAATGTCCTACTTTTTTCTATCCCTGTTTGTTGACTCTGAGCCATTTGTACTCATTCTCTTGCTCCAAGATGATTGACTCCCAGCCAGGAGCTCAGTGTGCTTGTCCAGAGCTTTGGGACTCTGGACCCAGGCTAGAATTGTCCATAGCTACTGGGAAAGAGAGCCCAGCACGTAGGTTAAACCACTTATAAATGATGGCATCACAGAGGCAGCCAAGCTCTATTTCTGCAAGTGACATAGTCACCTAAGCACTGAAACCACACTGGGAACACTCCCCTTCCTGTGGAGCAGATGCTTTTCAGACATTACCTAAGCCCTGAAGCTGGGATGGGACAGACTGCTGGGATCCCATGTGCCAGTTCCAGGTCATTAATGTGCACAGGAGAAGGGATTCAATTTTCAGACTTTCCCAGAGACAGCAAGTTTCTACTGGAGTTTATCTTCAAGCTTAACCAGTAAATCACCCAGAATCAATGTTGTTTTTTGACCTCTATTTAGGTATATTTTTTGCCACATAGCTGGCCAAACTTGTGGTGCTACCAAGGGAAAAGGGAAGAGGTGAAGCTTGCAGTCTGCATTTTCTGAATTAGCAATTGTATGTCTGAAAGGAGCCAGTGAAGAAGAGAAACCACTTGCAGGAATGATGGTGAATGCCAGGGCACAGGCTCAGTTGCACAAGGCTGAAAATACAACAATCTTTATGTACAGAAGAGAAAAATTGTAGCTTGCTTGTCACTTTAGGAAGCTGGTCATTACTTTCTTTTTGGTTCCCAGAGCAGTCTCTCTACAATTAATTGGTTGAGACAAATAAGAGTTTTATGCTATCAGGTGGAGCACAGGCACTGAGCTGAAGAGCAGGTCCTGTCTGTGCTGCAGGAGATGGGCTGAGGGCTGCCCAGGAGGTCACTGGGGAAGTTTGACAGCTGGAGGGAGGTGGGACACCTGTCTGCAGCTCAGTCCTGGGCTGGTGACAGCACCCTGGGCTGCCCTGGTGGCTGTAGGCACACAGTTTGGGGTAATTGGGAATGTGGCTGTGGCTGAACCTCATCCACAATGGGCTACAGCTGTGAGAAGCAGGTGAGCAGCATTGACAGCAACGAGCCATGGAGTGCCCAGGTGTGTAATCACTGAGCAACCACCCTAGGGAGCAGAGGGCACACAGGTGCAGGGCATGAGCCATGAGGGGCACACAGGTGCAGGGCATGAGCCATGAGGGGCACACAGGTGCAATGCATTAACATGAGAAGCACACAGGTGCAATGCATCAACAGGAGGGTATAAAAGGCTGGGCTGAAGGACAAGTAGGGCAGATGCTTGCAGCCTTTCAAAGGGATGTTGCTCTGTGTGGGCAGATGCCTGAAACCTTCAGATGAGGTAAGGTGTTTCTGTGTTTGGGGGAATGCTAAAAGCCTTCTGAAACTGTGTGGTGATACTCTGTGTATTGTGACCATCTCAGCTGTGATATGTGCTGCCCTGGTGACATGGTTAGCCCTGGCCCAGGTGTAGCAGCCTCAGATGTGCTGGTGCCCAGAGCTCTGATGGGCACAGACATTCCTGGGGGATGTTTGTGCTACTTGGGAGCTGGAGTGGCTCACAGGGAGACTGGGATGTTCTAAAGCAGAATGGGCCTTTCTCCGTGTCTGTTCCTGAAAGCCTGGCAAAGAAGAGAAAATGCCATTGCAAGGGAAAGTACTCAGTGTATTCACTGGTTACAGCATTTGGTGGGCTCATTTGCTAAAGTAATCCGTGCATGCCCAGAGTAAGAAAAGACTGCTGTGGCACTGAGTCTGTGATTCTGGGTCCTTTCTCCCTTTGAACATTTGCTTTTCTTCTGCAATCTGTAGTTGGTTGGGACTTATTCAAAGGTAGCTTCAAAAGATCAAAGGCAGATGCAGTCTTTATAGCATTCATGGCTCTGCCATTCAGTTCATGCAGATATTAATGAGGTGTGTTTTATATGGCCTGACAGTCATGTCTTTCTGCTCACCCTAATGAGATTGTTCTGCTGTTCCTCTTGTTCTAATAAGCAACAGAGTCTCCAAGATCAATTTCTAAAGAGATATTTTTCCACTTAAATATTATCAAGAACAAAACTAGGAATGATAATTTTAAAAGACATAAGGCACCAGGATCTTCTGTCTGATGCCTTCAAAGCAGTGCATTCTCCTCTGCCTAGCCTACTCTGAATTATCAGAGGTTTCAGGCTAACACATAAATTTCTTGGCCTTTTATCTCTCTAATTGTTTTCACAAGTTCATTAATGATTTTGCAAAAGCTGCAGTGAAACGAAATGACATGCTCATAAACCTTTAAAGGAGAATATACCCATCTGCTGATGGGAAAAGTCTCATTAGTCTTTTCAAATTGCTCCCAGCAGGTTCAAACTTGTTAGGTGCAGATTCAGATTCAACTTGTTAGGTGCATAAATATGCTTCTCTAATTCAATTGGCTGTGCTGATTGTGTGACAATTGGAGTTTGCTCTGCTTTCAAGTAGCCACAAAAATCACCTTTGTGAGGCAGATGTTTTGAGAGCCAAAGCTGTTCTGAAATCTGAGGGGTTCTTAAAAAATCTGTGAAAGTTCTTGGGCTACTGATGTCACCTGTTCTTTTGTTACAAGAAAATCCTGTGCTGGCTTTTTGGAAGAACACTGGGTTTCTCACTGAGCTGGGAATATTTAGGTGATGATGATAAAGCTTTTGCAAGGTATTTTCAGGGCTGCAGATGGTGTGGGATTTTTGCTGGGACAAGGACTAAATGCTGTGTTATTAATCACCAAGTGATTTGGGGTCTCTGACACCTGTGCCAGGGAGGGGAGCAGAGCTGGGTGTGGATCCAGGCAGCTGCACCTGTGGGAAAGGTGCAGGGTGTCCCAGGGGACACAGCCCAAACCCCAAGGAGATAAGGGAAATTAAAGGTGTTTCTTAGAGGTGTTCCTCAGCAGGGCTTGGGGCATTATCAGTGGGAGGAGAGCCTGGTGCAGCAGTTTCAGCACAGCAGGACATGGGAGAAGGAGAGGAGCTGAGGGCAGCCAGGGCCAGAAGGTTCAGTGCTTCTGCAAAGCACTGGGGACACCCTGAACTGCTGGAGCAGCACATCCCCAACCTCCCTCAACTCAAATCCATTCTCTCTGTGCTGAGATAAAGAATGAAAATGATTTTTGAGTCTTGAGAGTGCTTTCCTTTGAGCTCATTTAGATGAGGATATTTCTATCACACAAACCTTAATTAAGTATTTGATTTCACTTTTGTATGTGGAGTTAATTTATATGACATGATTAAAATACATGTTATTTATACAATAGGAACTTAGAACTGGAGTAGATGATTAAAACAACTGAACAGCCTCTTCTGAAATTCTAACTTTGCTTTATCCTTTGACAGGATATTCTAGCTGAGCATTTTTGAAAGTTAAGTTAAATATAAGGGTGCATTTTAGATAAGTACATCACCATGCAAGATCCATTTTATGGCTGACACTAGAGGTCTCAAATTTTGACTGGTTTAAGCAGAGGATACTGATACACATTTTGGGCCCTACTGCTCCCAGCTGCCTGAATGAAGCTGAGCTGTCTGGTAGTGTTACTTCAAAGGGGTGAAACCCCTCTGGCTGCGTCCTTGTGTGCTGTGCTGTCACCTCTCTGTGTGAAGCCTCTCAGCACCACCCTGGCATTCTCACTCTAGAAGGTGAGGAGACCTTGGTGACACAAAGGAAAACAAACCTCTCTCCTCCAGGAGGGAAAACAGACACATCCAAGTGTCCATCAAAGCTAGAAACCAGAATGCACTGAGTCAGGTTTGTGTCATTGCCAGTGGCAGAGTGCTCAGCACAGAGCTGAGAAATCAGTTTTCAGTGAAGGGGAGCACAGCTGTGACTGTACCTGTATCCCTTAGAAAGGGAATTCAGCTGTAGCTCCATGTCTAAGGCCTCACTTTGTGTGAGCCTTTGCTGGAGTGTAAAGGCCATTTTTGGTGGCTGAAACCAGCAGCTGCTGTCACCTGCACTCTCACACAGAGCTCTGGATCTCAGTGACGTGCAGCCATCAGCCTGGGCTGGCCCAGGAACACACACAGCCACTCATGTTTAACTTCACTATCCTGCAAAGAGCAAAGCCTTTCCTGGGGGTAGCTGCTCAGCTGAGGTGCCTTGGGCTGGGTGCTGCCTGTGCAGGGCTGTGCTGGCCATGGTGAGCTGAGCAGTGGGGCTGCAGGTGACCTGAGTGTGCCTGGCACCTTCTGCAGGAGGGCTGTGCTGGGCTGGCTGCTCTCTGAGCACACCTGGGCTTCTCCTCCTCCTCAGGGCCCCCTATGCTGCTGTCCCCCACCCTGTGCTGCTCTCCTCCCCTGTCCCAGGAGGGTCAGAGAGCTCTGGCCATGCTCATCCCCCTGCATCCCAGCTCAGTTTTATCAGCTGGCTGCTTCTGATTGTTCTAATTCTCTGGAATTAGAGTAGGAACTGTAATGTTTTACATTAGAGTGAAAAACACTCTAGTGTTTTTCAGAAAGGGCGGTCCTGGGGTAGTACTGGTTCCTGCAAGTCTCCCAAACCAGATTTTGCTGGGGACTGTCTGAAACTGCAGAAACAGGGTTCAAAGTTCTGTTTTTAAAATAGGTTTGGCAAATCTGCTTGATTCTGCAATAGAGCATCCAGGATAGTTGATGACACTTCTCAAAGCTTATTGGTTTTTTTTTGTTTGTCTGTGAAGATGTTGAAGTCTTGACCTGACTTTTGTGATTAACTATGGAAGGGGAAATGTCTTTTTTTTTTTTTTTCCTTTTTTTTTTCCCCTTGCAGGATGACAACTGTTTCCCCCCCCCCCCCCCCCCAAATCTTTTGAGCCTTCATTTTCTGAAAGTCCTAATTTCCAGTTTCTCTTTTCTTTGGGTATTTTAGCTGCTTTTTAGTGCCTAGCTTTGGTCCATTGTTTTCAGTTTCTATAACAGAGCAAGATTCTCCTTTCTTAGTGTAGTTGTGCTGCATTGCTGTGTGCAAAGTGTTCTGAAACTTTTGCATAGGAGGTACAGCTCAGTGGAAAGTCCTTCTGTTACACATGAGAAATTAATTTGCAATTATTAAGTTGGATGACTTCCTCCTTTGTTCTGTCTGAAAATGGCCTGTGAGCAGATTGCTAAAGTCTCAAAAAATTCATTGCAGCAAATTCTGAATTTCTTCCCTAAGTAATTCCTAGTCTGACCAGAACAAGCTGTTCATGATGTGCAAGTGGAATTCATTAGTTTATTGAGTGGCTAATATATGGATTGAGGTTCCCCAGTCAGTGTGAAGTGCAGGTAGCACAAAACTTGCTTTTAATCTGTGCTTAAAACTGAGATGTTGGTTTGTGACCTGAGTTTTGATTAACTTGAGGGACTGAGCCCAAAGAATAGAGGGGTGTGGTGTTCAGAACCTGCCTTCAGGTGGATATTTGCAGAGGGCAGGCGGCTGCCTGCACAGAGGGCCCATGCATGGGAGTTTTAGCGGGATGGGATCAGTCTCTGGCAACAGATATTTTTTTTCTTTTCACTGGTAATATTTAAAATTATGGACATATTCTTTGGTGGAGGAGAGGAAAAGAGCAAATAAGAAGTGCTGTGTGGCTGGGAGCTGAGGAAGAGGCAGCCTCAGGATGGGAAGCCAGGACAGCCTGGCCACGTCGCCTGTGTCTGGTGGTGCTGCTGTGGCTCAGCACTCCAGTGCCAAGCCACCACCCAGCCTGTCCAGCTAGCAAATGTTAGAGGAGCTGAAAATATTGATGGGAGCCTAACAGCAAATGTCACCAGCTGTGCCAGCAGCTGAAAAGGGCTGGGCTCAGTGCTGTGATGCTGGCAGCCCTTTCTGCCCCTGCTGCAGCCTCAGCTCCTCTGTGCTCCTTGCAGGCAGCTGTCAGAGAGCTCCATCTGCATTCCTTCGCCCCTGGGGTTTGCAAACACCACGGGATGGTAAAAAGGAGACGCCACTTTTTCCTGTATTGCACTGTGCTGCTTTCTGCCTGTGGAGGTTTTGTTGCCTAGCTTGGTATGAAGGTTGGTGTGACCATTTTCTCCGCTGTACTCTAAATTTTGTTTCACAGCACTCTTCCTCTCACCAAGAGTTGCATGTAGGCCCACTGCAGCCTGCCTGGCTCAGGATGGGCTGTTCACACAAAGGCAGAGCTGCTGGTGAGGATGGAAGTGCTGGCATTCACACTGCTGCTGCTTTACTGCTCTCCTGCCCCTGTCCCCATCCAAACCAGCTCAGTGGCAAGTGTCACATTGCTCACTTTGTGAACCTTGGCTGTCCTAGGTTAATGCAGCTCCTAGACCAACTGCACTGGCATCAACAATTAGTTCATTCTGCCTCTGTTAGTTTAAAATAAGTTAAGACTATTGCATGTTATTGTGGCTTTTAAAAGCATGAGGACATACTTGTGTCTGTCAGCCTGTCCCCAAGCTGAGCCCTGCTGAGTGATTTGTGCTGCATCTGTGCGATGGTTGCTGATCTGGAGAGAGACAGGAGTAACAATTAGTGAAACCCCAAAGGTTCCTGCTCCTGATCTGTCCTGGCTGGGTGCAGGGAGGTGCATCACCCCTGTCTGTGCTGTGCAGCTCTGGAATTGGGGAGCAGTGTCCCTGTGCCCGGGGCAGGGTCAGCAGATGGCACTGTCACACCTGCGGTGCGGCACAGCTCGGGAAGGGTTCCGTGCTCGGCCTTGGCTTCTCTCCTGGCCAGATCTGCTGTCAATGACAGGGGGACCTTTTGTCGCCTTAATCTCTGCTGCCAGGGCCCCGTGGTCAGGCTGGGGCTGTGTGACCCGTGTTTGACAGGGATCCCGCGGGAAGGTTCCAGTCCCGGAGTGCTCAGTGTCACCTCTGCCCAGCGCTGGGGCTGCTGCTGCCTGCAGACACCTTCCCCAGGCACTGAAGGGTGTCCCCATCCCTGTGCTGGGAGTGCCCAGACACCTTCTCCAGGCAGTGAAGGATGTCCCCCTCCCTGGGCTGCTGGCACCAGGCACTGAAGGGTGTCCCCATCCCTGTGATGGAAGTGCCCTGATGGGCTCTGCAAGGGGAGAGCTGATGTTCCAGTTCTGGTTTCTGTGAAAGTCACAGGGTGTTTCCAAGGGGCAGGGGCCAGCACAGAGTCCATGTGCCATGGAGAGCAGAACTGCCTTTCCTGGGTGAGCCTGGCATGCCCTGGACTCTCCAGTGGCTCTCCAGGACTTCAGAACTGCAATGTGGCTTTGCAGAGCAGCCAGTTCTGCACTGCTGATAAGAGTTTTCTAGGAATCATCCCTTAGGAGATGAGGCTATCTAGCAGCGCTGTGAAATGAGGATTTGTGGTGTGAGAGTTATCATGAGAGCAGCTCCAGGAATCCCTCTGCATCCCATCCTGCTCAGGCTGCTGTTCTCCACACAGAGCTTTTCTTCCAGCTTCTGGAGCAGACATGGAGCTTGACATCATGTTCATCTGTCCATGTACCATAATATTGCCAGTGACATTCAGTACTTCAGGGATTTTTGGCTGCTGACTTTCAATGACATTAGGAGCAGTCTCCATAGCAAGTGTGAGATCCTCCTCTGTGCTGAAGAATATAAAAGAGACTATTGCATTTAATATATTGGAGTACATGAGACACAGCAGCAGTTTGTATGATTAACTGGGGAGACAAAAATGCACCATGGCATGTTCTGTAAATATAAGCACAAACATATCGTGCTGCATCCCACTGTAAATTTCCTTTACTGCTAAAGTGTCCAAATTAATGAATGCAGGAATAATGGGTTATTTCAAACAATAGGTTCTGTCTCAAGCTACTTGGTCATTAACATGGGAGCACACTCAACTGTCCTGACAAGGATTCAGGGGAGGGTGACCTGGAACAAAGCAGCATGTTCCTTAGGGTATGGCCTGATGCCCTTGAGGTGGTTAGCCCTGAGAAAGAGCTGCCTTGGGTCCTGTGCTGCAAACCACCCTCTCTGTTCTGCATCTTACAGGACAGACTGATCTGCATCTCTTACAGGACACCCTCCCTTCACCTCACACTTTTAATGTGTATCACACACAAGACAATGATTCCTGTGCTGTAGGGTCTGAGTCCCTCTCGTGCTGCATTCTTAAGTGCTTCTGATCTCTTTTAATCTGGGGCTTGGGAAAAGGGAGAATTGCTTTCAGTTTCTTTGGACAGATTCCCAAAAAGGAGGAAGAAAATAGATAAATACATAATTTTTTAAAAACAGCAATAATTTCTGCTTGTGATGAGGCTGACGGGAGCTGGCTGATGGGAGGCAGTGTGGCATGTCTGTTATCACATCTCATGAAGTTTGATGGAGCCAGCTGGCAAATACCAGCAACTCTCCTGAGTTCATAGCTCACCCTGTTTGTGTTGACATTTCTGGCAAGGAAAGGTAAAGAGCTGTCCCAGCTGCAATAACCTGGGAGCTCTCCCTGTGCATTTCTCTTCATTTGACTGCAATGAGAGTCTCCCTGGGCAGGAGTGAATCAAGGGCCAGCATTTGCCATTGTGGCTGCTTGGCTGGGGGTGCTGTGGGAGATGGCTCTTGGGGACATCCAGACCCAGAACTGCACACCAGTGGCCTCACAGCTCTCACCTTCCCTTCCTCCCTCCTAAAACCCAACTTTGCTGTCACCTGGCTGCCTCCCAGCACAGCACAGGGCTGGTGTGAGGTGCTGCAGCCCCAAGGGAGCTCAGGCTGAGCCCTGCCTGCTGCTGGAAAGGAGAGGAAATTAAAAAAACTAAAGGAAACCCAAATGATCTGACTCTCGTGCCAGCATCCTATGTTTCCTTGGGCTGTGCTCCAGTGTTTGCTGTGTCTGCACTGTTAATAACACTGTGTTTCCCTGGAAGTTGGCTAATTTTTTATTCTTGCCTATTTTTAAAAAAAATGACCTTTAGCATTTGAGCTTTCATAATTGCTGTTAATCTGTTCAATAAGGAAAAATAATAGAGAAGGCAAAAATCATAACCTGGTCTGTCTGTGTTCAGTCTTTGAGCACTGTTTTCTCTTTCAGACATATTCCCCCTCCCTTGGGAATGCTGAACACTGCTGGGAGCTCCTCCTGTCTGCATCCAGTGCAGCCTTGTGTGGAGGCAAACTCTGCCTCTTGCTTTGCACTAGTCCTGCCCTTCCCTGCCTTTCTGACCTGGTGTTTGTGTTCAGCAGCCTCTGTCATCCAGCTCACCCTCCCCAACCCAAGGCACCTCTATGTCACACCTTTCCTGGGGTGCAGCTTTCTTATTCAGAACCTCAGGTGCAAGGTGATCTTCCTGTGATCCAAGCTGGCCTTTAACTACCTTGTACTTTGTTATACGCTTTGTAACTTCAGAGTTTTAAAGCCCCAGGTATTTGAGTGATGGGAAGTTGTTTATTGCAACTCTTTTCAAGTCGTCTCCCTCTGTCATTGGGCTTTTCCTGGGCTGGATCCAGACCAGTCCCTGCCCGCTGAGTGTCCTCTTCAGAAACACCTCATATGCTACAAAGTGCACAAATGTTGAGGGGAAAGCTGGAGGCCAGAAGATAATTCCTTTCCTCTCATTTTATCCATGTGTAAGATGAGAGAATCTTTCCAGCACCTGATGCTTGAATAATTCTCCTCTTTAATGCCTGAAAGCTCTGCTCACCTCTGCCTTGCTGGCTGGCTGAACTCGCACTGCTTGCATCTCCTTCCAGGATGACAGCCAGGAAATCCTTACAGTGCAATTTAAAGACCATAAAGTGCAGGATGAGCAGATGGCAGGTCACATCTCCCCCTGTGAGCAGCCCATGTCACCGTGGCACTGCTTCAGCCTTGCTGAGCTGCTCTCACTGAGTCCAAACAAGGAGCAGCTCCAGTGGAGGTGATGTCTGTCAGGGCAGCATCCCAGCAGCACAGACCTTGCACTGTGGCAAAGAATCTGGGCATTGGCAAGGAGCTTTAGTGACAATGAGCTTTAAATACCTGCTGTTAAGATAATCACAATAATCTGTCTGCCAGCTTTTTCCTAATGTGCATTTTCTAATTCATTGTGGGAGGCAAAATTCTTAGACTGGTGGAATGAAGACATGGCACTGTGACTATAATTTACATTGTTAAATAAGTGGAAGGAGCAGCTATCAAAAGCTGAAATCCTACCCAAAGCAGGATAGCTGCCTTCACAGACTAATTTTTTTTTAAAAGACAAGAAATTAGTGTTTTCATAGAGAGGAATTCTTGATGGGAGGAATCCTCAGTTCTCTGAAAGGGATTCAAAAAGTGAATATTGCTCTTGCAGGATTTGCTGAGGTCCTGATCTCTTACAGTCTGCCCTTGGAGCTGGGTATCTTACCCTCTGCTTCTCATTTACTGCTCTGTGGACTGCTGTGCTGCTTTGGAGAGGCTGAAATAGCCATTATGGTCATCCCTGTCATCCCAAAGAGGATGTTTCTGAGAAAATTAATTTCTCTTCTATCTAATTGGGAACCTCAAGCAGAGATCTGTTGTGTACTGGCCCTTGGTGCAGCAGTGAGGTTGATCCCCCTTATCCTTTCAGCATTAATTCCAACCCCCTGTGCAGCCCTCTGCCCAAGGGGCTGTGTCACCATTAGTCACAGCACAGCTGGGGCTGTTTGGGGCACAGGGACACTCCACAGAGTCACCGTCATCCTTCCTTTGCAGCTCGTGGGGCTGGAACAAAGGACGCATCTGGGATCTGCTGAGGATGGAGCAGAGTGGAGTTAGAAGGGAAGAATCTTCTCAAAAAATAGGGAAGATAGGGAAGAATCTTCTCAAAAAACCCCCACAAACAGTTGAGGAAAGCATTACGTCTAATTGAAGCACTGAGCTGAACAGCGGGGCCAGCAGGTAAAAAATGTGTACTGAGAGAGGCACAACCACCCAGAAATCATTCCTTACACAATCTATTCTCAGTTAATGGAGGTGATTCTTCATTTTCTAGCTTTCACACTCAAAGGCCCCTCTTTTTCCCTCCCCATGAGGTGAGCGAGGAACAACTTGTCCCCCTGATGCCCTGGTGGCAGCTCAGATCTTTGGTCCACCAGCAGTGCTTAGCTTGCATGAGATCTCCTCATGCAGATTTGGATGGACAGAGCCTGAAAAACACCTTTACTTTGTTCCCCTTCAGGTGAAATCTGCTGTACCCTCCCCCTGTTCCCTGGTGAGGAATTCCCTCCCATCTGTGCCCTGCAGAGGCTGTGTTTGACACTCCTGCAGGCAAAACCCTGTGAGATGCAGATGTTTGTGGAGCTGGGACTTGCAGCTCCCTGGCCACCTCTGGGAATGGCTCTTTCAAGGACGTTTTTCAAAGCATGTTTGCAGAGGCTTGCGTTGCTGCTGCTCTGCTCATGCTGAGGAATAAATTGGATTTGACTATCTGCAGCTGCTTTTGGCACCTTTCACTAGTGCAGAAATTCCTGTTGTGATCTGTGAAAAAACAACCACCAAAAATCCTTAATTTTACAAGAGGTATTCCTGGGAAAAAATGTCATTTTTCATATAGGCTGGCTAAAGGTAGCCAGTTGTGCTGTTTATCCAACACGGAGCATTATAGTTTGCATTTTGCATTTCTAAGAACTGAATTTGCTAAATGGAGCACTTCCCACTGACAGACCCAGCTTGGGCTCTGCTCTTTTTTTTTCCTTTCCTTGCAACTGGAAACCATTTTTGTTTGTATCAGAGAGCTTCTTAGTCCTGTTGAATCTGGCTTAGTGTTTCTCAGGGGACAAGGCAGGATTACTAATAGCTTTTTTCCAACCCACTTTAGTCTCTTCCTTCATAACACAACTCTCAGAAAAACTGGCTCCAGCAAGGTCTTTGTCCTGGATGACTTTTTGCTAAATAAGTTAGCAATGCTCTACTTAGCAAAATCTCTTCTCCCCCATGGGTGGTTCAGACTTCCTGGGAGCCTGAAGCAGGGCTGGGAGAAAAGCTGTGTTTGAGCCTTAATGCAGCCAATTCCCCACGTGTGGCCTCAGACATGCTGGGCAGATACAGAAATGTTTTGATCTGAATCAGAAAAATCTGTCATTTGCTGAAAGAGAATCTGAAACAGGTCCCTCTTTTTCTCTCTTTCACAGATGAACAGACAGAATAAGCTGTCCACCTTCAGAGTATGGGTTGACTTTACATTTCAAGAAGAACATTTGTTTCTTCTACATGAAATTTGTTAATAAATGTGGTTTTCACAGCAATCTTAGTTCCTAAAAATATGTATCCTAGGGTTTGTTAGATTTTTCTAAATACTTCTATGGAAGTAGGACCATGCAAAAAGGAGCAAGTATATGTGAAGCATATTGTAAATGCTTCCAGATTCTTTTATTAAAAAAAGAAAAAGGCTTTTTCTTATTCCCATCATTCAGTGAAATGAATCTTTAGATGACAGATACTGGACTCTGACAGGCATCTCATCTTGTATGGAGGCTAGTGACAGTCTGAAAGGAATTGCTCATCTGAGTGAGCAGCCAGCTTCTCCAACTGTTTGTCTTTGGTGCTAATTTCATTTCTTTGCTCTGTTTTCCTGGAACCTGGGCAGGCACACTGACCTGATAAATAACTGGAGCCCGCAATAAAGATAAAGGAAAGCTCTACACTTCAGAGGTCAAGCTAGCCTCCAAATCATATTTGCCCTAATGGAGAACAAATTCAACACTACCAAAAGTCAAATGAATGTTTAGTCACCTGAGAAAATACCATTATAAGCTGAAATGAGCTCTCATTATTTTTTCCATTTTATTTCTTTAATTTCTCCTTGGCTTTTGCTACAAAACTAAAAATAGGGGCATTAGTCACAGGGTACTTCAGAGGCACCCTCAAGGCAGAAGCAAGGTTCTAAGGTAAATCATAGCTGGTGACTCTTAAAATGGATGAAATCACTTGCATTAGGCCTTCAGGATGCATATTTTCATTTACTTGATTTATTCCTATTGTTTAAGCTGTGATGTGAAGTGGCACAGGCACGATGGAGCCAGGCTGATGAGGAACTTTATAGTGAGCTGTCAGGGCAGAAAATCCCATTGCAAAGAGATCCTTTCCTCAGGGCTGCTTGTGAGGATGGTGCAGCAGAAAGCTGAGAGAATTATTTAAAAGGGGGGGGGGAGAACAGAAGATGGGGAAATGTAAGAAATAGGCAGGTGAATTACCTGACATGCTGCTGGCACCAAGGCACTGGGCCACCCTGGTGGAACCAGCTGCAGAGCTGGGCAGATCAGACCAGGTTATCCCCTCCAGGAGGTGAATAAGGTGTCTCAGCCCCTCACCCTGCTCAGGTTGTCCCCTCCAGGAGGTGAATAAGGTGTCTCAGCCCCTCATCCTGCTCCTCACAGGAGATAATTTGTCTCCAGAGGTTCCCCATGAGCTGGCCCCTTCCTTCCCTGCCCAGCCTGGGAGTTGCTGGTGGTTTGTTTCCCAGTTATACCTCCAAGCCTCCCTCTGCCTCCTTGCACCCCCTGAGTGTGTGACTGTGAAGGCTGGGAGCTGTCTAATGCAGCATTTCTGCCAGCCAAACCTGCTTGTTTTGGAGCCAAAAGGAAATTAGTAAATGTCTTTTTCCTGTTGTTGCTGATGCCATCAAGCCACATTCTGTGTCATTGTATCACCAGCATCCTAGAAAGGACCTAGGAAGGGTGAGGCATCTTGGCAATAATGAAGTCTTTTATCAATAAATATGCTTCTTCTGGAGAAATAATTGAGCCAGTAGGGCCAAACAGAACCTTAATGGCACGTCCAAGACATCCTCTTACAATTTATATGTTGGAAATTTGTTAAACCACGTTTATTTTGTGAAACATTGAGAGAGAGTAAGGAGCTACTGTGGAAGCAGATATTAGTAGGGTCTGGGGGAAAGCAGAGAACCTTTTATGTGTCCCACTGTACCCCTGTGAAATCCCAGCACTGTCTTACCTCACTTGATATTTATTTTGTGGGCATGCAAATCTTCATTGGTTATGAGAACTTTTCTACTCAGTTTAAGTGCAGTTGTGAAATTCATCAGGGGCACCTGCAGAGCTTAAGTCTGTACACAAAGGATGGAATATTTTGGGTTCTGTGGGTGTCAATTATTTATTATAGAAATATCTTTGTCATGGAACTTCATCTGATTTGTTTGTGATGGCAAAAGTGACTCTGGATGATTGATTGTGTGTTGCTGTGGGACATGGAGGTGTGGACACATCAGCAATGTTTGAGTTTCTGTGCCACAAAACGTATGTACAGCACATTAGAGCTGTCAGCAAGTTGTAATGAAGCTGATCTTTTTCACCTATGCAAGATAGTGTGTGTGTTTTATAGGAAGTTACATTGGATCAGCTGTGTGAGGGCTGTCTTACTGTGTTTTGTGGATTTTATTTATTAATTTGTGCTGATTTTGTAATAGGAATTCATTTGGTAGAACTTTCCTGTAGATTGCAAATGCAAAATCCTCAAACTAAATGCCCAAGCAACCCCTTGCTCCTGCTTCCTCAAAATAAAAATAAATTTGGAGGAAAATTTTTATTTTAGTAAAAAATTATTTTCTCTTCAGGGAGGAAAATCCAGGGGATATCATGGTTTGTTTCAATAGAAACAGGTATTGATCTATCTCAGTGTTTGGCCTGGGCAGGCACACTGACCTGATAAATAGGTCGGCAAGAGTTTTGGGGATTTTCCTATTTTCCCCATGTAGGGGTCAAAGACAGCTCCGTGAAGGCATGTGACCTTCTAACAAAATGTATCCTTAAGGACAAAAGGACAAATTCCTTTCTGGACAGGAAAAGCTTGATGATTTTTAGTTGTAATGACACATTTATTTCAGGGCTAAATTTGGCCAAGTGTTCATAAGTGCACACAACATCACAGATATAAATGCAATGTATCTTATTTGATAAAAACAACCAAGGGGAGTTAACTTGCTATCCTGGGCACTTCTCCATATATCAGTAGAAGGAAGAGCACTAAAAAGGCTGCTTTTCAGATTTTAATAAGAAGCTCTGTGAAGATTGCATTTCAGCTTATGGCACAATATTTCGTTTTCCTCAATTCTTCAGAATATTTTCTAACAATGCATCCATGTGCACATTTAGTGGTGGCAGACATGTTTTAGGTCACTCAGTCAAATGACATTTAAAAAAAATTGCTAACAAGGAAATCTGAAATGTTGCTGGTAGATGGGTGCAATAGCTCATGTGCTAAACAAGCTGTTAGTGGACAAATGTTACTGGTACTGTGGATGACAGTCGTGGCAACTGGAAGTGTTGGTTCAGCTCCATGTCTGCAGATGGCTTTGAGGTGAGCTCAGACTGACTGGACACATTCTCCAACAGCAAAGATAAAGTTGTTTTTCCTGCCCCTGTGTTTAGCATAGCCACACCAATCCAACAGCCTGTTGATAACTGGCAATAAATCTCAAAAACTCAACCATTCAAAGCAAGTCCTTAACTCTCTCACCCAGCTCTCCTTCTTGATCTTAGCATTTTCTTGAATCTTAGGATGGAGCTCTGTGAAGTGCTGGGCTCCTCTTCCAGCCATGCAGTAGAACAAAATTTCCTGGAAGCTGAAGGCAAGAGAAATTCCTAAGTGGTGTTGATTTGAATTTTCTTCCCAATATTCTGATCCTGGCTGATCAAGCATTCACCGCACCAGTGCCGTGTTTCCTGGGAAATATTTGCAGTGGTGGGAAATATTCTATCAGTACCTGAGCTTGGCAGCAGCACCTGTGTCAGCACTGCCAGCTGGGTGAGAGTGGTGCATTCTCTGCCACAGGACAGGCAGCCCAGCAGTGCAAACTGCACCCCTGAACATTTCTGTCTCTCTGTCTGGGGTGGCAAAGAGTGACCTTACTCCCCTGAGCTGAAAGCTCAGAGCTGGCCATTGCTGCTTTAACTCAGAGTGTGCAGAATTGAGTAGAAAATGTTATTACTTTTATGTTAAATGAGTAGAAAAGTGCAAATAACAGAATTTGCAGCAGTTTTTTAACTCTCTTGAGGAGAAAATAGATCTGTATAAGTTCTGCTGTAACTTATTTGCTCGTTCATCTTCCATTTTACTGTTCATGGACACCTCTATTGCACAGTTTAATTTAGGGAATTTTTCAAGGAAAGACAAACTCCTTCTGTGGGTCTGATAAAACAGAATATGTATCAAGAACAACCAAAAATTATTTTAGGATGAATCAGAAGTGTTCAATTCAGCTGGGAGAATTGACACCCAGTAGCCACTGGCACACAGAAGTAAATTCAGAGCAGCAAACACACCAACAGTTCAGGTTCTCTTTATATCCACCTTGGGAGCTGTCTACGCTCTTGAATATATTAAGCAGCTGTTAGTAATGAACAAACATGTAAAAATTAATCTGTTTTTGGAGGAACAGTTAATGAGCTGAAGAAGGGCTAAATTTCTTGAACAAGTAATTTATTTAATGAACAGTTTGACTTAAAAGTGTGATGCCTCTGTTGTAGCTGGACCTAAGGGGATTTTTTAATATTTGACTCTGGTATAAAGTGCCTCCTGTATATTTCAGTGCTGCAGCAGCCTTGTGGCCTTTTCAGCAGGCTGTGAACAGTGAGATAATGACAGCAAGCAGGGTGGGAACAGTGGGGTTAAGTTCTGGAGCAGCAGCACTGCAGCCAAGACGCAGAAAGAATAAAAAGGGGATTGAACTTGTAATTGCAGTAGCAAAAACATCCTGAAGGCTGATGGAAGGAACCTCATGTGCTGTCCTTCAGGCTGTGAATTAAACTTTACTGGTGGCTCAGGTGAAGCTTTTTTGGAATGAGAACAGATCTCCTGTGTCCTGCTGCAGCCTGTCCTAGAGCTGTCCTGTGGCTGGGTCTGTGCAAACCAGAGGCTTGGTCTGGTTTTTGGCAGCTCTCATGCACCTTTCACTCCTTGTATGCACTTCCAGAGCAGCCACGGTGCAGGCAGGGACAGCAGAGTGTGATGGAGAGGCAGATTGTCTGTTCTCATGACAGGCTGGTAATAATCAGCTTTTCCCAAGGTGTCTGGGACTGGTCAGTAAATGCTTGACTTGGCTGGTGAATCCCATACAGCAATTCCTGTTTCCAGCCTTCCTGTGCTTAAAGCTCAATCTTCTGGGAGAAAAATGCAGATTTCTGTCTATTTGCTGCTGCCTGCACTGGTGTTTGAGAGGGAATGGCTGACCACAACTCACATACAGAACCCAGGCAGAGCAAATCCCCAGTGAGCTGTGTGGGATTGTACCCCTCACTCTGCAGGGTGAGCACAGCACTGCCCTTTCCCAGCCAGGGGAATTCTTGCTCCAAGTCAGCACACAGGACTAATGAGGGATTGTTTCGTTGATTAAAACCACGTAGCATTTGTGGGCTCTTGAGAGAATCAGGTGCCAAGATGAAATTGTACTTACTTTGCTTTTAGTGCAGGCTTTGGAACTGGGAAAGGATGTGGTGAAGAGCAGAAAACAGATCAATGAGGGGTTCTTGGGGAGGAATGTTTGGTGCTGGTTAAATGGTCAGCCTGCAGGGAGCTAGAGAAGGAAAAGCTGTGAGCAGAAGGGTGAGGACAGCTGCTACAAGAAAAAGGGATTTAGCTGTTAAAAGCAGGACCATACCCAAATCAAATTTTTTTTCATTAAAAAAAAAAAAAAGAAAACCCAGAGTGAATAAAGCATCAATTTTCCTACATTTTAAATGAGAGCTAAAAAAGAACTCAGTAATGGTATTGGTTGCCATGGTGTTTAAAGGTGCAGCTCCACAGACACTTCAAATAACAGGAGATGCTTTTATCTGCCTATGTGGCTGAGTTAATTTTCATCTGCTGGAATTATTCATTTAGTTTGCTTTAATTATTCTATATTGGCAGTACCATAAAAGGGCCTGATCCTGCCCCCCTAACACAGTATTCTTGCTGACTGCAGAGGAGGAAAGGAGGGTTAGGTGCAAGCTGAACTACCCAGGAGATGCAGGTGGGAATGCTGTGACTCTGGGCTTGCAGAGGTGCCTCAGAGGTTTCTTGTACAGTGCTTAGGGCAGAACTGGGCAGGGAAACATTGTCCAGGCTCTGGGGGTGAAGGGCATGGAAAATCCAGAGAAGAGGGGCTGTGTCCTGCTAGCCACAGGCCCTGATGCTGTCCCAGCTCTGCTCAGGGGGACTGTTCAGCTTAGAGGATTCTCTCCTGTGTCCCACCAGGTTTTACCCCTGTTTTGCTCAAGTAGGACCATCCCCAGCTGGGCCAGGGGACTTTGGAGAAACTCACAAAACCAAACCTGTCCCTTGATTTGCTCCCCTCCAGCCCTGCCCCAGCCAGGCTTTTGAACTCACTCCTTTTGCGTGTCCTCTGTGGCACTGGCAGTGTTTATGAACTAAATAAAAAGGCTGTTAGTTAGATTGCCAAATTCCTGAATTGCTGTTAGATTGCCATATCCCTAGATTTTGGTTTGAGTTTTGAAGTGCCAAGCACTTGACTCCTCCCTTGGTACCTGCTGGGAGGTTGTTGATGGCACCACCACTTGGGTGAAGGCTGAAATCCCTGCCCCTGCAGTCCAGATTGAAGGTGCAGCAGCTCTGTGCCCACAAGGAGCCTGCAGCTTGTTTCTAATTGTTATTTGATATTGTTTCTAATTATTAATTGTTAATTGACCCTGGCTTATATACAAAGTGTGTTGCTCCTGTGCCTTACTACCTTTGTATCTCCTCAGTTTAGCTCCCTCTGCCCCTTGTCTTTTGGCTGAGAGCAGCCATCAGTACTGGCCCTGCATCTCTAAACCTAAATACTTTTCTCCTGTGCTTGGCTTTACTTAAAATAAAAGGAATGACCCAAAAGAGGAAGAGTTAGAAACTGATGGTGTGAGGTGATGCAGCCCTGTGCAACTCTAATATGGCTGTTGTTTGAAGCAGGATATCAATAAATACATTTATGGTGTTTTCTCTCTCAATATTGTCACATAATCTGCAATGAAATGGCATTCAGAGTCTCAAGATCTTTTCCAGCTCCCTGTCTATGCTTTCTTTTATTGATGTTTTTCCTTGTTCCCCTAGAAGCCTGAGTCAGGAACCCTGTGTTATTAAAAGCAGTCCCACTTGCACATACCTTTCATTTCCTTTGGATTACATTAATTGCCTGACAGCTAAAAGTGATCTGGGTTTTTCAGTCCTCAGCTCTGGACCACAAGAAATATTTACCAGCTACAGCAGATTTATAAAGATGCCACTGAGATGCCTTGAGACTAACAATCAGAAAACACAGCAGCAAAACAACACTATTTTTCAAGGTTAAATGCTCAGAATGCTAAAAAAGGAATTGCACATAATAAAGCCAAGCAAAGGTTTGGATTCAGCCCATATTTTCCTCTACTTTTGTCACATAAAAAAAAAAATGTGCCAGTGGTTTAAAAATGATTACACAGCATCACACGACAATTAGAAGTTTAATAAGGGAGATTTAATTTTAATTTAGTTTTGGTTTTGTGGTTCAGATGTCTGTTAGTGGCAGCCCCCTGCCTGCAGTGCACAGTCATTTCCTTGCCATGCATGGCTGGCTCTGTGTCTCTGTGAGGCTGAGAATGGCTGGATGGTGCTGAATAAAGCCCAGCTCAGTGCAGGGGGATTGCCCAGCTGATGGAGCAGTCTGGAGCTCAAACCTGTCCTGCAGGACTCTGAACAAACCATTTAATCTTTCTGCACCCCCTTTCCCAGGCACTGTGGCACTAGGGCCAGGAAAGGGGCTTGGACAGAGGAAATACCCAGCAGATATGTGCTGGGATATAAGGCAGTGATATCAAATTTGCTTCAGTTCATCATCAACCTTGCAGCTTTGCTTCAGTGACAAAAAAATGGCCTGATTCTCATTCAGCCACAGCCACTGCTCCTTGTGCATGTCAAGACCCATCTTAAGGCCCTGCATCATGGCAGAGATGCTGCCCGTGGATGCATTTGGATGTTTTTCCCTCCCTCTGAGCAGGGACTGGGGTTCCCATATACACAATATGAAGATGTTCCCTGCCTTGAAGTGACTTTGTGTTTTTTCAAGTGAAAAAATGAAACTTTACCCTCAAGAAATAGAGGCTTACTGATCTTGGTGTAAGTTATAAGTCAAAATGCAATGCTCTGTGTACAAACTCTATAGAATTGAACCATTTAAAAGTGGTCTGCAAAGGCAGTAAGAGCCATTCTTTACTGATACCCAGTGAGAAGAGGTGATGTGAAGTATTATAAATTCTTGTCTGAGTGACCTTGTAGCAATTGTTTGTGTTTGCCAGTGCTCCAGATAAATGCTGCACACTTACATATTTATAAATTATTGTCCTTTGAAGGGACAGGGCTTGCTCACAGGGGATGACACTCGAAGCAGCACACCTGATCCCTCCTGCAGTGCTGAGAACCAGGGAGAAGTGAGGAACCTCCCAAGGGCAGTGGGGATTTTGAGCAGCAGAGGTTCCACACCCTGGCTGTGCTGCTCCTAGCTTGGAGGCCACCAGCATAGATGGGCAGCAGCAGGGAACATCTGGAACTGGGAATTTCTTCTTCCCATCAATGCCTCAGCCTGAGCCTGAGAGAGGCTCTTGTGGACTGCCAAGCAAGTGAGCCTTCTTCCTGGGGATGGGCAAAACTGCCCCCAAAGGCAGCTGAGCTTTCTCAGTGTGGGGAAATTGTTGAGCCCTTTGCTGGTGTCTGAACTACATCTTTGTAGCACCACAAGCCTGTGCTGGGAGCAGGTTTGGATACCACCCTCACAAGGAAAAGGGAGGTGAAAATTCCACAGTGCTTTTGCCTTCCACTAATAACAATTGAGACATCACTGACAGGCACTGCTGTCTTGCCAAGCATTCCCTGAGATTTTCCTTTCCCTTAGGAGGGGGATTAGGCTGAGTCCATTTGCTGCTGGTTTTTCTGCAGGGTGCTGTGTCTGCAAACAAGGGAGCCCAGTTTGGGTGCCCTGTCCCCAGCAGCTCCTGGAATGGCTTTGCAGCAGGGAGGTGGTGCAGGTGCTCAGAACAGGGTCAGCCCTCACCCCTCTCACAGGACAGAGCAGTTTACAGGGAGATTTGCACTCTGGTTAACATCTATGCCACCTTACCTGTGTGTGTGTGAGAGAATGAGGTATACATCCCAAATATTTTAGGGAAGTACATGAGTGCTATGAATTAGAAATACCTAAAGGGGCTTGAAAATTTGGTTTAAACTCTTGTATAAACTGCAAATCTTATTAATTTCGTGTGGGTATATCATGTTGTGACTCCAGGTTTGTTCTTCTGTAATGAATGTGGAAAGCAGATTTTCAGTTCTCAATGCACTAGAACATCACACCTGTTATTTTCTTCTTTCCTCCCTCTGCCTTTCAAGTTGGAATGAAGCCCTCTACCTTGGAAATGTGTCTGTGTGGGCCTTCAAAGCCTCAGGCTGGCTGCAATAATCCTGCTAGATCCATTTTTTAACCCCTACAAAGAGCTGATCATGTGAATCATTGCTCATGTGAATCTACTGATTTTGTAATTGTTCTCAGTCCCAACTTTTTCTGCTTTTGATGATTCAACTCAAAGTCTTATCACATGTTCACATTTAGGGAAAGGCTTTGGGGGACTTAATTCTTCTTTAATCCTACCTGCAGCTAACAAAATACTCTGAACCTTTAGAACAGAGGAAGAGAGTGTGTGCGTGTGTGCATGTGTGTGTAGGCTGACCTGCTGGAGAGATCATTTCTTATCTGTTTACAGATTCACTAAGGCTAGGGAAGGATTATACCCAGTGATCTGGGGCTCCAAATGTTTAAGTCATCTCTAAAGTGGAGATGCCTCAGCAGTAGATGAGGAAATTGAACCATTGCTTTTGCAAATACACTTAAAATGGTATATTTTCTATATAATTGATTGTTAAATTGTTAAAACAAAATGCTTTGCAGATCCAGTGCTCAGGAAGAGTACTTGTGTTTGTGGGGGTCTGCCCATGGGCACTTTCATTTTGGTATTTTTTGTTCACCTGGACTGTTAACCTAAAATCATGAGCTAAATTGCTTAATCCCTGTGTATTGGGGGAGGAAATGGTCTCTAAGTTTTGCACAGTCAATCCAAAGTCCTCTGAGGCTTTGGAGAAATCCCCAACTTTGAGGCATCCTCCTCCCTCACCCTTTACACCAGCAGCAGAGCAGCCCAAGCAGTTCTGAGCCCCTTTGTGCCCCCAGCAGCAGATCCCAGCATCACCCCCTGCTCCTCATCTGTGCTGTGCAGGGAGGAGAGGGGAAATCATTAAAAGTGGGGGAGATGCCCATGGACAGGGATTGTCACCTGTGGGACAACAATGGGTCCCAGATCAGTGAGGGGAAGAAGCAGCAGCACCCTTGGGGGGCTGGTAGGAGCTCCACAAGCAAAAAGCACCAGTTGTTTATTCAATCCATTTCTTTACTTCAAGAAAATTAGGAAAATGTAGGACATTAACTTATTTCCTTGAGAGGAACAATGCTCCAGGGAGAAGAAACTTGGTCTCCAGAACAGCCCTGAGGTATGAGGGCTGGTTCTGGTCTTCCTATTAGGAAGCAGAAATCATCCTTCCCATTCTGAAGCACAGCAAATGAGCATCTCACTGAACAATTTGAAGCAAATAGCTAATAAAATCTAAAATAAATGAGATTACTGAATCAAATCATAGAATGCAAAATATTTGTGTAATTCAAAGCTGTTGCAATATTAATGAATTTTATAATAGAATGATTAAACACAGGATTCATTTTCATTTTGCAAATGTGCTTAAGCCTTTAATCTAGCAGGGTATTACAGCATAGGTAAATTTTGTTAAACCTTTCTGTGAAAGTATTTCATTTAAAGAACCACAACAAACCTCTTCCTGTTCAAAGCCCTCATCATCACTCATTGTTTCCTTTAGTCTCCTTGTCATTGTTTTCTTTATTCTGCTTCTTCCCATGGTTTCTGACTCACCTACTGAAGATAAAATGAGACAATATGCAGCTGACACACTGAGCAGTCCAAGGATATAGTTCAGCACAGCTGAAGTCCAGTTGCCTAAAGCCCCCTCTTATTCAAATCCTGACTTTCCCTTTAGTCTAATGTAGCCTCCTGTATAAAGAGTTTTTTCTCTGAATAATCTTGCTGTTCACCATGAACTGTTTCAGGAGCAAGGTCCTACTTAATGGCAGGAAGCATGGCAAAGAGTAGCCCCAGGAGAAACACAAAACTCTCAACTCAATCCTCATTTATCTCAACAACTATTTGTATAAATTTCATTTATACATGCTGAAAAGTCGCTATTTGTTTAAATTTCATTTATACATGCTGAAGAGCTGAGCAGAAGGGCAAGCTGTGGGGTTTTTTCCTATGATTTTTTTTTTTATCATCATCTCTTCAATAGGTTAAAAAATGATGCTCAAACACCTTTTTGTTTCTTCTGAACCTGAGGAAAGTTCCAGAACCTCAGTCCAGACTGAGCAAAATTGATTACTCCTATCTTCTGTCTGGTAACTAATGGAGCCTTGCTTTAAGTTGCTCTACGGAGCTTTTGTGCTGCTGTAAATCACTGCTGTTGTCAAGATGGAAAAGTTTTGAGCTTTCATGCTCAGCAGTGCAAGGCTGCAGGCTGAGCCCTGCCTGGCAGGGAGAGAGAGGCACAGGCTCCTGGGCTGCAGCTTTTGTGTTTGCACATTTATAACCACAAGCTGGGTTTGTGCTCTGAGTACCCTCCCATTGTTTGTGTGTGTCTCTGCTCCTGGCCAGGCCACAAAACTAGAGCAGGGTGTGCAAACATCTCTTGGATACTGGAGAACCAGTGAAGAAGGAACGGATGTATCGGGCCTAGAAATGTGTGAATGTTTTTGGTGCCAGAGGAATTAGTTATTTGAATAATTTACACTGGGTTGTGCTGGATTCATCGCTGTGTGTAGTCCCGGTGCTTTTTCTGGAAATAAGATCATTGCTGAGATGGTGTCTGGTGAAGGACTTACTAGGGGAAATCCTGTCACAGGCAAGGTGGAGAAATCAGTGACCATTCTGGTCCCTTTTAACACTAAAATTGATATAAATCAGTGCTAGGAGGGTGTGTGAACCTCTCCCAGCCCTGGGCCACCCAGAAATCCGCTGTGTGGTGTTACAGTGGAGGTGAGAGGTGTGTCTGTGCTTTTCCCTCCCCACACCCATCCTGCGCTGCTCCATCTCCACTCCTTTGTGTCTTCATACATCTGAAAAGAAGGGATTGGTTGTCCTTTTTATGCACAATTCCTACAAAAATACTGTATATCACAGAGATGACTAATATCATCCATTCCTCTTTATAACATTGTAGTCACTCCACCATCTTAGAAAGGTGTGGGCACCTGTATCCAAGACAGGTTAAATCATAACAATTCAAATAATGTGCTTTGATGCAGAGAATAAAACCCTTCCTATAGCAGCAGTGATACTTGCTGGGAATGTTTTTTGTCATAGTGGAAATACAGCCCATTGTTTTTAATACCAGTAAGATGATGTGGTGGGATCCATTCTCTGCAGGTTGATGAAAGGATCTGTAGAAATGCCTTGGTACCCAAAACAAATTGAGATATTTGTAGATCTAAGCTGTACATGGATCTGCAGCTCCCCTTTCACTGCTCACAGCAGCAGAGCAGAGGTAGCTGTCATTTCCTGTGGTACACAAACAGCCCTTTGTGCATCCATTTGTAAATATAAAACAGGATTTTAGTTCTTGGCTTCAAACCATGAACACACCAGCCTGAGGTTCCTTGAAAGACAGTGGGTGCCATAACGATGCTATTGCCTCTTACAAGGACAACATTTAAAAATTAATTCTGGGGGAAATGCAGGTAAAATGAAACCCAACATCATTCCAACCCAGATGTTTTATTCAGCTTGAAATGAATAAGTAATTTTATTTTCAAATGATCTAAGCCTTTTGCTTTTGCTGCAAAAAAGAAAAGAACAAAATTTCAGTGGAATGCAATATCAGTAATGAATCTTGAAAATATAAAGTAAGGCTAGTAGGCTTTCAGTGCTTCTCCTTCTTTGATTAAGTGCTGCCTGAATTCAATCCAAATTTAGAAAGCGTGAGTTTGCTGTTAATTCAGTTTTCTTTAGCCCAGCTTACAGCACTGAATTACAGGTGATAGTGCAGTGCTGGCTGCCAGCAGACAGGAGGTCAGGGAGGGTCTGGGGCTGCTCCTGGGCTGTGGGCACAGAATGCAGAGTGAGCCTGGCCCTGCAGAGTCCCTGACTGGGCAGTAACAGCATCGTGGGCAGCAGCTTTTGGGCTCAGCCTTGTGGTTTTGGGCAGGTTCATGTTCAACAATGCATGTAGGGACTGCCCAAGCTGCTGTGGGTAAGGTTTGACTGCGCAGTGATGTTTGATTTCCCTGTCCCATCACTCAAGACTGTAGAAACAGCAAATCCTATCTCCTATGATTTTCTGAAATAATGATTTTCTGAAATAATTTTTCTTTTTTCCCTCAAGCTCAGTTTTGCACTAGAAATTACACAAACCAGTAAACGAGTTGCAGGAACAGATGGGGCTAATTGCACCTGTCTGACAGTGCAAATTTTAGCTCTCTGAGCTTCACAAGGCTGTGGATCCAAATCACAGCCTGCAAAACAACTGATGGAAAGCCTCTCTGAAAGTCAGGTGTTTGCTTGCTATGACTGGGCTCTTCCTGAAGCTGTTCCATCAGTGACAGGTGATGAGCATTGCTGGAAATTAGGCTGGGAAAATTTATATGTCTTAGCTTTTGCATTAAAGAAGTATTTGAGCATTCCTGTCATTTTCCTGCACTTTTCCTCATTGTGTATGCCCACCTTGCCTCTGCCGTTCTGGCTGGGTGGGTTTTTTTGTTGTCATTCTCTCCCAAACCAACGAATCCCTTGGGTGGGCTGTGTGTCACTCTGAGCTGCAGAGGGGGAAAGGTGGGGTGGGAGAAGAAATTGTGGAATTTGCAGCCAGAGCGTGGTCTGAGCAGACTCAGGGACCTGGGAATGGTCTGAAGGAGGCCAGAGCAGTCAGGCAGGGATTAGAAGAAACGGAATTGCAAGGAACAATTTGCATGTGATTCATTTCTCTTTGTGGCCAAAGTGCTTGTCCAGAGTGGCCCCATCAGTTTGGACAAAAAATGGGAGGATAAAGCCTTACCTTTAGGGGTGAAGGTGGGGCTGGGTGGACCCTGTGACAGCAGGACTGTCCCCAGACTGAGGAGATGTGGGGCCAGCCTGAAAGCTGGCAAGAGAGGAATGGTGTGGGAAGGCAGAGGTGAACAGGGCACTGAAGGTGCTGGGATGATGTATTTGTACCTGGGGATCTCAGGGGATGAAGAGGAAGAGTGATGTGGTCAAATCACCAGGCAGCTGATTATGAGGCCAAACTGAGAATATTTTTTCCCTGCATTGGCAATAACTAACCTATTTTATTGATGTTCTGTGCTTTCCTGGCAAGGAGATGTGTTTCTCTTTTGCCATGGTTTGTGTAATCCATGCTTAAGTACTCCTGGGCATCCTGCTTAGCTGACACTGTATTGTCACATCCTTGTGTGATCTCCCAGCTGGGAATACTGGGCACAAACCACTGGATCAGGGCTGGCTTTGTGTGTGGCACTGGCACCAAGTGAGGCTCAGCTGTGCCCAGGGTGAGGGGCTGAGGTGTGGCTGGGGCAGAGATGCAGTGAGGGAGAAAGGGCAGCTGCAAACATTCCTGCCCTGCCATGGAAGCTCCCCTGCAGGCTCTGAGGGATCCAAATCACCCATCCTGGGTCCTGCCATCTGACAGAGATTTACATTTTCTCAGCATTTTGAAGGCATATGCTCCAAGGACAAATGCAGTTTCACTGTTGATATGGCCCAGCCACCTTCAGGAGGAATTGCATTCTGCTGCTCCACTGAGGTGTTGAACTGTTTGCTGAGTGTTTCAAAGCTGGATCTCTGCCATGATTGGTACCTCTGCACACAGATCATGTGGCTCTTCCACCTGAGACTCCTCAGCTCCCTACTTCTTCTTGGTTTGCTTAGACTTAAGCACCACTCTGCATTTGGGACTCTGCTGAGTTTTGAGATGGCCTCTCATGTTCAGACCCACATCCTAATGTATCTGTCCCCAAAGGATGTGGTCCCCTGGCTTCCTGGAGCTGGAGCTGTTAGAATTTCCCAAACCTGGGAAGATCTAAGCACACAAATCACCTTGGAGAGCACAGACTCTCATCCAGCTCTCCCTGCAGCCATGCTAAAATAACTAATTAGTATTTTTTCATCCCAAAGTTTTGAAAGAAGATGCAATTAGTTTAGGAGGACTGTGACTGTGCTGCCTGGTGTGAGGGAGGGATTGTTCCTGCCTGTGTTTTATCAGAGCTGGAATAGCCTCCAAGAGCTGACAGGTTTGGGCAGGAGAAGAAGTGCTTGGATTTTATTGACAGCACAGTGAGACCCAGCCTTACAAACACTCAGTGTGCCTCTCAGCCAGCATTCTCCTGTAGTGGAAGCAGGCATCTGTGCAACCACCAAAACCTGGCTGTGGAAACCGTGACCTCATTTGAGATGATTTCATTTCACAAAGCCTGTGCCTTTCTCCATGGCAGTGCTAATTCCCCTTGAAATCCTGTCCCTCACAGTTGGATTGCCTCTGCTCAGGCTGTGGGCTGCCTGTTACAGCTGGGTTTGCTGGGAGCATTTCTGTGATTGTTCCCTCATTTCCAGGCCCTGGCCCAAAGGCCATCTTTGTCATCCACAGTCTCATCTGGCAGGAAGATGTTTTCCTCTCAATTCCCTGGTCAGATATTTACCACTGTAACTCTGGCAGAATTAATGTTTCCCCTTGATGTTGCATCAGGCTATCACAGAGGAAGCTGAGAGGAAAAGGCTGGAAGGAGCCTCCAGAGGCTTTCTAGCCCAAGGTGCTGCTCTGCGGAAGGATCAAGTCAGCCCACACAGCTCCCATGACACATCACACTTTAACTGCTCTCCACAGCTGCACTGAGGGGATTTTTGCACATCCAAAGGCAGTGTATCTCAATCCCTACTACCTTAAGAAAATATTTTTCTTAGTATCCTAAAAGAGCCTTTGCTGCTAATAAAGCCCCTTTTTATTTCTTATTTTTTTTTCCTGTTTTTTCAGCCACTAGGGCAGGATATAACCTAGAATTCATCATCCTTTAATAATGGTCTGTAATGTATAAAAAGACTATCAAGCTCTCCGATTGGCTTTCTTTTTTGTAGATCAAGCAAAGTGAAGCCACTCATTAGTGCTGATTTTTCCAACTCTTTCCCCCTTTTGGGCTTTCTTAAAAAGCCCAGATCTCAGAGGATGATGAAAGGTGAATGAAGCATCACTTCTCTTGGTTGCTGGGCCCCATTCATTTAAACTAAGACTTCTTTTCCTTTGCGTTTTGGGATTGTTGAACCTATAAATATAAAAGGAAAAATCTGGAAATGTAAAACTCTCACAAACTAAAATCTGCCTGAGTTCATCTGAATTTTTTGACAAGCAAAGTTTGAGCAGCTCCTCTTCCCATGCTTCAGCTCTCTTTCAGCCACTGCAAAAAGTTACTTAAGGCAAGATCTATTTTCTCAGTCAGCTGGCTTCTTTCTTGGAGCCTCCACCTGCAGGCAGTGCTGTCTGCAGCCCTCATGTCTTCTTCAGCCTCACTCTTCATCCTCAGCCAGTCCTGGGCATTAACTGCCAGAACCACTTGTTTGTTTCTTCACATAATCCACACATGTTCTTTTCAGAATGGCAGTTTAGAAGTGAAGAACCAACCCCAGCTCTGATAAAGGCATGACTTTAGCATGATGGACACCATTTTTCATTCAGTGTGGTGACATTTCTTGAGCATCCTCACCTGCAGTGGGATCCTGAGATTGGCCAGTGTGCTGCAAACCTCTCTGCTTGTGAGTGCACTCTGGGGGTCCAATCCTTTTGAGTGACAGTGATGGATAGCCTGATCAGAAATCCTCCCACTGCATCCCCTGACTGTCTGAATGCACCACAGAGTAGTCAGAAAATTCTCTGCTGAAGAAAGAAAGAAACAATTAGAAAGCATTTTTAGAACAGCAAATGGAATGTTTTTCACAGCTGGCAGTTCTTATTTATGACAAGTAATGATTGCCTCAGCTGAAAAAAGGCTCTGAAAATGAAAAAAGAAGGTATTTTTAAAGGGAATTTGGTGCCCTTGGATTTGCAAGTGGGATTCTGCAGGTACTGGGTAGCTTCAAGCAAAAGGATGCTGAGGGGGAAGGACTGGGTGTGTAAGCAGGTACTGCCTCCCAGAGCTACAGACAGGGGCAGCCATACCCTCACCAGATGAGGATGGAGATAATTGGGAATGTTTGTGTTGGGTTTTTTGTTGTTGTTTTTCTGTGTTTTTTTTTTTTTTTATTTTTTGTGGTGAGGCAGGGGTGAGAGTTCTCAGGGCTGGGTCTCTCAAAACATCCAGGCATGAAGGAGCACCTGCTACACACTGGTGTATAGATCACTGGGCTGCAGAGGATATAATTGCAGAAACTCCCTCTGAAATTGAAAGAACTAGACACTAACATGATGCACTAGCTTCCAGGCCTGTGGTTTCTGTTAAAGGAATTTATCAGGTGTATTTGCAGCTAATGGATACATCTCAGTCACTCACGTGTAAATATATGCTGGAATTCAAAAGAGGTGAGCTCCTGTGGCTTCACAGAGATTTTTTTCCCAGCATCACTCTTTTAAACTACAATTTTCCTTAAGAAATTATAAGACTTAAAATATATCTGTAATGCTGTGAGATTATAAATATCATGGCCTTGAATCTGGACTCGGCAGAACAACTGTTTCTGTGTATTGTTTCTCAGTTGGGTGGGTTCTGTGAGTATTTAACACATTTTAAAGTGTCCTGGCAAATGCTCTTATCAAAAATTTTCCCAATGAATCACCTGACAGCATTGACAGCCAACAATGAGCAAACAGGGAGATTGCTTTTCAGGGTGGAGATGAACTTTCTCCAGTTCTTTCGTTGAGCTTCTTTTGGTGAGAAGAGAAATTCTACCAAGGCATGCTGTCCATAGTATCTCTGACTTGTAAAGATATTTTCCTTTTTCTTAAAGACTATTTTTGTGCAGAGAACGTTGCATAGCCCATTTTAAATGGAAATCATACTTTTTGTGTTTCTTTGCTGTATTGCAAGCATGGGTTGCACATAACCTTGGCTGAGAAGAAAGGTTCTCCAGCCCCTTGGCAAGGAAGGCAGAAAAGAGCTGCCAGGACAATCCTGCAAATGTCGGAAAGCTCAGGGGGTGCCTCTGCTCTGTGCTGGGTTTCCAGGCATCACAGCCTGACTCCTTCCAGTCTTTTCCCATGCACAGGCACAGAGAAAAGGAGAAGATCTGTGTTTCTTGCCCTGGTGTGGCATCTGCATTGATAACACCTGAGAAGTGGCTGGCAAAGTGTGAGCACCCAGAGGGGCTGGTCCTTTATTTATATTGCATTATTCTCTGTAGAGATCCTGCATCCCATCGTGACATGTGGCATTCTGGGCAGCATTTAAAGTTAAATAAATAAATAGAATTAGTAATAATTCCCTTGCACTTTTCTCTCAGCTGCAGGAGTTTGGGAACCCCCAGAACACATTTCTGCTTGGGCTTCACTTTTGAAAGTGCCTAGAACAGCGAGAAGAAAAACAAGCATTTGGCTCTAATAAAAAAATGGACAGTTAATCTTTCCATTAGATCTCACACAGACAAAGCCCAAAGCACCCCAATTTCACATCAGTGTTAATAAACCCATAACAGCAAGCAGTTTCCTGGAATCTAAAGCCTTTTGGGCTCTTTAGGGAGAAGTCAGCAGGACTTTCCACATGCTGCAACTTAATATGTTTTATGTGCTTTCTTGGACTGAGGAATCTCATCATTGTTTTCTGCTGGCACCTTGGAGATTTTCTGGATCTCTCTGCTCCATTGTACAACTGACTACTTCTGAAAAAGCCATTTTATTGACAGGCTAAAAGGGCCATTCCTGGAGGAGAAATAAGTAACATATTTGTGCACCCCTCTGTCTGCGGCGCTGTTTGTGGGGTCACACCTGACTTTGGGCTCCAGGGCTATCAGGACACATTTTCATCTGACACCTCGTGCAGGAGTCAAAGCAGAGCTGTGCCTGCTCACATCAGCTGAGGATTCAGCCTTTAGAGTGAGCACAAGAAATTATTTTAAATCCCATGCTGCTGCAGAAGTGGATCCAAACTGGTCAGGAATAATGCCCTGCTGCTTTTTGTCTTAGGCTGCACAGGTCTGGGGACTGGAGTCTCACACAAAAGAAACCCCCCTCTGATTCTCTCCCTAGAGCTGGATTTTCAGAGGCAAGACAATCCCAAAACAGTCAAAACTCTCTGGTGGAGGGAAGGAAAGATAAATGTGAGGGCCCAAAGTGTCTGAAACATTAATGTTTTTCTTTTTCTTTTTATTCTGTGAGAGAAATTTCTGTTAGAAAGGGCTCATAAAATAATGAAAGGTTCTCCAGTGTACTAGCATGTGATTTATTATGCCCAAGTGTGCTCTGTGTCTCCCTAAATGCAGCCAGGCAGCGGCTTCTGCTATTAGCATGTAAAGGTTTGAGCCTGAAAAAGAGAAGTCTGAGATGGATTTTGGAACCTGGAAAGCAAAATTTAACTCTGAAGGGGGTTGTGTGTTTTTGCTGGGAAGGTTGGCAAGGGTGGGGAGAGGAGGGGGCAATTGCCTGGCAGCAGAGGGGCAGCTCCTGCCCCTGCAGAGCTGACTCCAATCAGGTTTGCTGCTCACTGAGACCCGGCCTGGGGCTGCAGGGCTGTTGCAAAAGGAAGATAACAACCAGCTGTGGTAAGGATTGCCTTGCTGGAGGAGAAACTGTGAAATAGTTTTAATTATATCTCAGGAACCAGATATTATGTGATGGGTTTACCCTACTGCACTGGAATTTTCTTATTTTGCTTAATAAATGCTATTTTTCAACATGAGTTGCCATTTGGGAGTGGGGAAAGTAAGTCACTGAACATTGCAAAGAGTTTTTTACAACTCCACAGGTTTCTGGATAGAGACCTGAGCCAATGGTTTGCTTGCAACCTTTCTAAATACAACCTTTTGGCAGTCAGTCAGGCCTTGGCAGGAGACTTGCTGCTACTTATCACAAAAGTTTTCATGTGAGCATGTCAAATTTAACTACACTTTCATTTTTTTTTAATTTGGCCTTGATTTTGAATTTTCTCCAAGTAAGATTTTTTTTTAACCTCTGGCTAACTAAGTCTCCTGGATAATTATTTCATTACTAGTTAAATATAGTTTCTCATGTAGAACACACACAGCTGGTTTGCACTTGATCTAAATATCTGTCATGTTTCTTTCTTGCTATACTTTTTGCTAGGGTTTGTATCTGCCACAATAGGATTGTGTCCTTTTCAGAGCCAGTACTAATAATTCATCAAGGATCCCAAAAACATCAATGCACAAGTGATGATGCTTGGCTCTTTGGTAAAAGGAGCATCTCCATGGGAAGGTCATGCTGAGCTTGGTGCTCTTTTTGCCTCTCTATTTGTTCTGTTTCAAGGGGAGGAACGTGCCCATGTGCTGGATCTGGTCCTCATTCAGGGGGTCATGCTGCTTTTGTGGGAGAATGTGAAATGGTTGGAGGAAGGGGGTATGTTTGTGTGTGTGTCCCTGCCTTGTGCCTGTCTGCATAACCCACCTGTAGCTGTTCCAAGGGAGAAAGTGTTGACAAATGCCAGCACTTTTTCAGAACACATTGTAATATAAAACCTGAAATATAATTGCTATTGTTTTCTGCTGCCCTGGGTATAGGTCTGTTCCTGGAATATGTATCAAGAGCAATCCCTCTGTTTACAGTTTAAACATGAGCTATAGACTATTTACTCCAACTGCCACTTTCCTGGGGAAAAATGTTTGCCATGGCCATCTATTATCTTGGCTGCAAGGAAAGTAAACTCTTAACTGAATATGAAATTAAGCAATTCTTTTCTAGCAATTGGAGTTTGGGTTTGGTGATAATAAGTGTGGGTTTGTGATTTAATAGGTCATTACCTACTTTGCCCATAATCACAAAGTAATAAATAACTATTGGCAAGATGGATAATAGCTGGGTCTGAGAGGCATGAAAAAGATAAAGCAATAGGTACAAAACGTAATTTATATTCATAGAAAATGGCCAAGAAATGCAATCTAAACTGATAGGAGAGCAGATTTTTATTAGATGTCTCTGATTTGGGGAATGGCTGAACACCTTCTTTCACAAGAGCTCATTGTCTTTCTGGTTTATAAAATGTGTTTTGGACATGTTATGTGGGGGTTTCCCTTTCTGAAGAGGAAATTCCATATCTGAGGGACCCAAACTCGTGATCCCATGGATCTAGACTCCCCCCTGGAAGATTACTCCAGGTTTTTGGGCCCAATTAACCAAAATCTGTCAATGCTTCACTGTTCATTTGCTGCCCCATTCAACATCTGTTGCAGCTGCTTAGAGTTGTTCTGACTTCTGGGGCACAAGGTGCAGTTCCTCATCCCTTCCTTTCTTGTGCTACCTTACTCAGTTCATGACAAACAAATAGTGATATAATTTATAGTTTTGTGTTTTCCCAGCCATTCTTGTTCCCTTCTGTGCAGTGTAATAGTCATTATTGCAGCATGTCAAATTACATCACTTGTGTCATAAACTCATCAGTTTTTTTATTATCTCTAGACATGCTGTGCAGACCTCCAGGCTTTCTCTGTAGTGTGCAAGAAAACACATGAGAAACTGAAATCCAAATGTGGCAATAAACAAAGCCTTCCCCAGGGCTGGGCAGGGAGGGTGGTGTGGCCATAGTGCCCATAACCAACTCTTGAGCTCACTGTTCTTTTCTTTTTTTCCACTTAATTGGTGCCAGAAAATGAAGATGCAGGCAATGTGTAGATGCCTTTGATGTGGTCTAGTTTTGAACATATGAAAATACAGTTGTTCAGTTCTGAGCCTGACACCAAGATCAGCTGTGGCTTTGTTCAAATTTTTGGATTAATCAAGAGGAAGTACCCACCCTTTTTCCTCTCAGAGAGGTTCAAAGAGAAGATGCCTTTGCATATTTTAAGGAGGTGAGGAGATGGGGGCAGGAGTGAGATGCCTGAAGAAGTGCCAGTGGATGTTTGTTCACTCTGGAAAAGGGAGAAACAAAAAAAACTCTTCCATATTTCTCACCAGCCTCCCCCATTTCCAATACGTTCGCTTTATATCAGTGAACTTTAAGAACAAAATGTGCTCAGGGAAAAGAAATTAAAATTGCAAAGCAGTTTCCTTTCCTATCAGCAGAACTGACAGAAAAAATGACAAAATGCTTGCGGGAATGATTAGAGAGAGTGAATGTTCTCATTCATGTCGTGTCGTATATTGCTAATTTATATGTATTTGTTTTTGAACCAATCTGGCAAATTTCAGGAAAGGATCTGCCAGGAATCAATGGGAAAAATAGGCCTGTATTCTTTTGGAAATTAATAATAAGTATTTGCTGTGTTTTCTTTGGATTTTAATGACATCTGTAATGAGTGATGGCTAGCAGGAATGGGAACAGCCAGGGAGGAGAGGGAGGGGCTCAGGCAGAGCTCTGCAGATTTGGGGCCTTTTGCTGTTTCTGCTGTTGGTCTCCTGGGTGCCCCCCATCACTCAGGGCACCCTCCCCCCTGCTCCATTTCTTCCTACAGGAAAATGAGGAGGGGTGAGACCTCCAAATACCTTTCAGGAGGGAGGAAGGCTCCAGGTTTTCCGTACCTGTTAAATGTGTTCTTGACTATTGACTTTTTGGGGTTCCTTACATCCTTTCCTCTCCTTCCTCCTTTCCCCTTTTCTGTCTCTCAAGAAATGGCTACTGAGTGATAAAGCAGTTAATAAATACAGAATTTAAATTGGGTATAAATATTTCTTCACTTGCTAGGGCAACACTGTCCTCACTCATCTTTTGGCCACTCCAATTTTCAATGTGTCACTGGTCTGCAAATACAGGATTTTCACTTTATACTTTGACCTTTTCCTTTCATTTTTACTCCATTATTTGGTAGCATTTCCATGGATCACTCTAAACATCCTCTAATTTCTTCAGCTGTAATTTTGTTGCTTTTTCTGTAACAAGTAGGGAGCTATTTAAGGTTCCAGTGACTCTGATGATTTCAATGACAGGAAGTTGAAATAAAATTCTCCTCAAAAGCCTGAGGAGAAAAAAAAAATTAATCTGGCATGTTCACCTGACTTCTCAGAACCATTCAGGGGCCCAAATCCTCTTGATTTCCATGTCTTTGGAGATTTGCCTTTAATGCTTCAATATTCTGTAAAGGTGCTGATTTAATTTAATTATCCTTCAGCCTGGTTATACAGATTATTTTTTTCAGTCTTTCCTGGAAAAGTAGCACCTACAACTCCTTAATCACTTCTGTTACTGATTTTATCTCCATTACATCCCAACCTGAATTTTTTTGGCAAGGTTGTTGCCTTCTAGGTTTTTTCAGCCTGATTGTCAGGAATATGTTATGGCCAAGAATAGACTGGAAAATATGGTTCTTGCTAGTCTGTTTCTACAGGGAGGAAATGAAATTCGGTGCAAAGAAGCACTTACTCTCTAGCAGAACTCAGTTAATGTCATGAAGAAGGGAGGAAAAAAGGGGGGGTTAGCAGTGAGGAAGTTAATGAGAACCCAATATGGGAACCCAAGAGAAACACCAGGCAGATGGCAAATCCTCCCAGCAAACACTTGGGCTATTTTCCTGTCTGAACCCACTGATCTGATCTGAGAAATGAGCTGTCTCTAATCTGTGCAGCTCTTTTTCAGAGATGCTTTGACAATGCCTCTCACCTCGTGGTTCCAATGGCATTTCCATCACCAGGGGCTGCCACAGGGCAGCTCTGCCTTCCTGCCTGGCCAGGCTCAGTCTCACAGAGCCCTCATTCCTGTAGAGCCCCGTGTACTGGATAAGCCATCTTTTTACTTCTTTGGTAATGAGGAATCCCTCAGGTAACCCAGGGAAGGGCCCAGGGACCCTGCAGGGGCTGCAGACACCAGCACAGTTGAGGAGAGGGATCCCTTCCTCTTTCCAAGGGACTGAAACTGGACAGAAATGTTTGATGCAATGGTGGAACTCCTCCATCTCCCCAAACCCCTCTGTGGTGAGGGTTAAGTCTTTTTTCCTCCATCCTGTGGGGTTTTTTTCAGAGCTGGCTATGTCTGGTATGATCATGTCATACTCTGGGGGTAGAAGGAACCTCAGCTCAGCATTTTCAAAGGAATCAGAACTAATTTATCCAACTAACTAAGAACTAACTTATCCAAAGCTTGTGTATGGGAAAGGGTTGAGGAGGAAATCTTGGTCTTGAAGGGCCGATGGATTAATTTACTGGAGCTGTTTGAAGCCTTTCTGTCTGGCTCTTGTGTGCCTTGGTGTGACACAGGAGTGACCAGCCAGACAAATCCATGTGAGAAGCAAAAAGGAAAGGACATTAAAGGGGCATGATCTGTGAATTTTACCCATGTTGTTCTGGAAGAAAAAGTATTGTAAAGGGAACACAAACAATTAGTGTGTTTATCTTCAGAAGCATGTGGTAGGTGTGCCAGTGCACTGGTGTTCAGCAATTAACAATAAAGGCAGACAGCAATTAACCACATGTCTGCTGTGAGTGGTAATGCAAGTTATTTGTATTTAACCTTCATGATTCATGAACCACTTTCATTCTGGGAACTAAAAAGAAAGGGAAGAAACATCTTAGAGCCTGATGTCACAATATGAAAAATGATCAGACTTCAGTAGTCAGTAATGAAAAAACTTATATACATAAATAAAAATAGATTTCTTCCCATTATTGGCAAATGAAATATGATCATTTATCATACATATACACATATATATGCATACATACATATCTATGAGCATTTTTTTCTGTAATAGTGGAGTTCTATTTCTGGGAATGTCAAGCTTCATTTGCTTTCAGGATCTCAGCTCATATATATACTGAAACCAGTGGAGAAATCCTTATCAGTATCAATGGCTGTTGCATTTGACTGCTGATACAAACACTTCCATAGGATATACAGTCTTTAGAAGTGGGTTTTTTTTGGTTGTTCTTTTTTTCCCCCATGTATTTCTGAAGAAATTAGATTTATTTAGGAAAAGCAGCCTTTATAGGATTCAGTATTCAAAGGAATGTGATGGGACACCCAGGCTGTTGGAATTAAACCTGCTCTGATGCCACATCTCTTTTTCAAGGGTTTTTAATTGACAACCTTAATGATTAACTGCCACTGGGACAAGTACAGAGCTGGGTCTTTTATAAAAGAATATCCTGGCCACAGGGGAAGAAGAGCAAGAAAACCAAAGGATACCTGTGCCATCCTCTGTTGAAGAAGAAAGAGCCACTGCATCAGGATTACACACACTCTAAGATCACTTTTTCTTTTTCCCTGAACCAGAGTTCTGTCACAAAGCTTGTTTTTGGTGGAATGAGGCTTAGCAATAAGTTCATCTCATTATAGGTAAACAGATACATTTTGGACAGTTTTCCATTGAGCAGCATATAAATCTAGACTTATATGTAATGAACTGGCACCAAAAAGTGTACTGGAATATTGATTTTTGTGAATTAATAAGACATTGTTTTCTGTTTTTTATGGATTAATACTTAGCTACAAGCTGTTCAGGATTTGGGTGGAGAATATCCTAGCAGTAAAATGCAATTTTGTTTTGGAGATGGAAATGCTTCAAGATGGAGCAATTGGATTGGTGGACAGATTGTATTAAAGGGTAGCAAGGGAGAGACACAAAGTGCCTTTATTGCTTATTCTTTCAATACAAGTAATAAGTATTGATGACCTAAAAGAAATGCAATGAAAGGGTTTTATGAAAATAGAATTTGGAGGGCTGTTGGTCTTGTCTGTGCCTTAAAGTGTCATCTTAGAAAAACCAATTAAAATGAGGTATTTTGGCAGGAAAACAATAATTTTTTTTAGCATAAAAAGAAATTATTTAAATTGTGTTTCCATTTACGAAAATGTATAACTTAGCTTGGAATCAAAACCTTATTTAACACTTCTAGCAGAATGAAATCTGCTTTCCTCCTGCTGTCCCTGTTTCCATTGGGAACTCCTAAATTTTCCAGTAAGAATTTTTTCAAAGGTGAATTTTCTTAGGGGAATTTTTCTTTCAAATCCATCTAATAACCCATGTCAGGGAGAACTTCAGATGTTCCAGATGAGATGGAAAGAGGTCAGGGAATTGTTCAAGGAGCTGAAGGATGAGAAGAGTGGTTTGAGCTGCAGCCTGCCAGATTTGTGGGGCAGCCCAGCCGTGGGCTGGGCAGGAACCAGAACACGCTGCAGGGTCTGTGATCCCCCTGGGAAGTGCTCTGGCTCCCTCTGAGCTGCCAGGCTCTGCACCACAGCAAGGGCACTGGTGTCACCTGTGGGAACAGGGGTTTGGGTTGTACTCCTCCACAAGGATCCACACTGAGCCTTTGGGAGAAAGCAGCAGAGCCAATGAGTTCTGCCATCCTTTACTTGTCTGTAATTGCTCAGCTCTGCTAGTGCCTGTTCTGATCCCAAATGCAGGGCTGGGGTAGCTGCACACTGCTGTCACAGGAGCTAATTTCAATTGTTCAATTGAGAGCAACATCAAGGCTGTAATATCCCCTACAGAGCAGTCACAAACACAACAAACAAACAGGCACTGGCTGCAGGAAGGGTGTTCCACCAGTTGTTGCTCTCCTGCCATGAGAAGACCTGTAATGAAACATTGCTGTAGGGAACAGGCTGCACTTGAAATGGAAATAGAGTTCAATATCATCTTGTTAGTACAGTTTTGGTGCTGCTGTATAAACAGCACATGGAGCCTTGACCCTGGCTGGGCACTCATAAAGCACTGGGTCTGCAGCAGGTTAACTGGGAGAGAGTGAGCAGAGAGCCTGGGGAGTGCCTGAAATCCTGCCTGGGTGTGCTCCAGGAAAGGTGTGAAAACCTGGAGTGTCCTTCAATTTCCAGCAGTCTTTGCTGCATCTCAAGGACAGGAACATCCCTGCTCCTAAAGCTCCAAACTCCTTGTGCATTGCTGTCCAAGTGTGAGCATCTCTGCTCCTAAAGCTCCAAACTCCCTGTGCATGGCTGTCAGAGCAGGGCAGCAGGAAGCACACCTGGGCACAGCCCATCAGGCAGAGTGTGCAGCTGAGCTCTGGGGAGGGATTTGCTGTGCAGTCACAGGATTGCCTGTGAGAGCTCCTTGATCAGAACAGAAATATTTAATCAGCTCTGTCTCCTGTAACTGTCATGTAGAGAAAACAAGGCTACAAATTGGATTTGTGTGATCAATGGGCAAGAAAGACCACTTTATCCACCTCAGCAGTGCTGATGTACAGCACCAGGCTTTGGTGACAGCAAGGTGCCACATTCTGGCAGGACAGGCTCTCGCCTGTCTGGGAACACAGGCTATTCTGGAACCATATATTGATAATTTTTAAATTTTAACCACAATCTTGTCTTCTTGTATGTGAGTAGAAAATCAGCTGCTGAGTTTAGAAAGAGCATGATTTTTCTTACAGCAAAATCAAGGGAAGAATTTGCACAGATTGCAGAGCAATATTTAGGTACATAAAGATATGGTTTGGAATTTATTTATTCATGTACATGAATGGATTAGGAACTTGCACGCAGTTTTTTTTTTTTTAAGTTCAGAGCTACAGTGGAGAGTGTGGTACAGAGGTCTGACAGAACAGAAAGGGGCTCAGAGCCTGAGCAATTCCTCTGTAGCCAGGTCTGGCACCATAAAGCCACTGTTAAATACATCTTCCAGACTTGACACTTCACACTTTCCAACTTTTGCAAAGCACGAGCATCACAGCAGGTCTTACTGACCCTAATGGCACAGCAAATTTAGTAAATAAATAAATAACATGCAGCAGAGAGGATGGGAGCCATGTCTGAACTTTGTGTCTTACTGAGAATGGGCATGGTGACTTGGCAGGGTCTTTGGAAGCTTTTCATTTACCTTGGTGAGTAACAACTCTATTTAAAAAAAAAATTCTCTCTTTGTATATTATAAATGGACTTGTAGAAGGGGGACTGCAAGTTACAGTCTGTCTGTCTCCCCATGAGTCTGGGAGAGGTTAATAGGAGTGAGAGTGCAGCCTTGGAACCTCCCCAGAGTGTGAAGATCTGTAGGATCCATTTGGAGAGGAGCACAACTGGATCTAGGTATGAGAGGGAAATGGGTCATGGATACCAAAGGACAGGTGCAGCAGCATCAACCCCTGCTAATGTTTGCTCTGTGGAAAAAAAAAAAAAACCCACAAAAAACACCTAAACCCCAGAGACTGGGATCTACAGTGACAATTCCTTACTTCAGGAAATGAAGCTTTTCTGAACAATACCATCTTCTGTCATGCCTAATCAAAGTAATTAAAGAACACTACCACACTTTATTAATGTAATTTATCTCCTGCCTGAGGTGAATTATATTTATGCTCCAGTTACTCAAACATCACTGTTCTGTGTTTGAAGGAATGATGTTATTCAGTGATGTTTGTGTTCCACAATATCTGGCAGTAATTGAACAAGAGCCTGGGAAATTGGGTCTTTCCTGCTTTGGAAAAGCTTCTTTGGGGAATGTGCTGTGGCACAGGTGTGTTGGTGAACAGGCTGGGCTCTGGCATGTCCTTATTGGAATGGCAACTGGAGCCCTACACGTGCCAAACCTTTCAAGCCAAGCAAGCCAAAATTCATCTCTAAGCATTTAAGGCTGTGAATGGCCTGTTTAACTGAACACACAAATTCACAGCATTTAATGAATCAGGGCTGGGAGGCCAAATTTATTCCAGCTGAAGATCTGGCAGGGAAAGGCTAATATGTGCTGAAGGAGGAAGGAAGGAAGTTCTAGAGACTAAAAACATTTAAGAGAACGTCAATAGAAAAGAAGTATTTATTTTAAAAGATATTAATGACTTCCATGGATATCCTCTGATGTGGCCACAGCTGCAGGGCTCACAGGCACAGTATCCATCCCCCTTTTGATGGAAGAAGCAGTTTAATATCATTTATGGAGTAGGACACCATGAGATAACAGAAAACATTCCCTGAACTGACTGAGGGGTTTTCCTGGTGATTGCTTGCAATTTGTTGCTGTCTGCTTGGTGAAAGCAGAAGAGAGGAGAGTGCAAGGGGAGCAGCACAGAGCTGCCATGGGCCTGGCCAGGGGCTGAGACAGCTCTGGGTGTGCCAGGCTGGAGGCACAGGGAGCTGCAGCCCTGCCTGCACACCTGGCTTTGGCAGCTGAGCTGGCCCAAGGCCATTCTGGCCACCTGTCTGTGCTGTTTGCTCTCATTTGAGGCCTGAGAGAAAACCCCTCTGGGCTTGGCCTCAAAAGTGCCCTTGGAAAGGACATTGCAGATGTCCTGTCCACCCCACCTCACCCATGTTTCAGGTGGGTAAATGGGCCCTTCCCCACCAGGGATGGCTTGGGCTGCTTTGAGGCACCTGAGATTTCCAGGTGTCTGAACCCAGAGCTCGGGTATGTGCAGAGCCATGGGAGAAACTGGGACAGAAAGGTGGGAAGAAAGCCTGGTTAGGGCCATGGGAAAGCAGACATCCCACCTCCAGCTGCAGCAGGTTTCACCCCAGGCCTGTGGAACAATTGCTGTCACTTCTTTTCAGAGGGGCTCTGCTGCCTCTGTTCCAGCCCAAGCACTGGGCACTGATGCACTGACTGTGCAGCTTTATTCACGTTGATTTAGAGAATTTCACAACTACATCCTACCTAACAGTGCTTTAAATGGAGTGTGGGGAAAAGTACCATGCTATTTTATTTTTTTTTAAAACTTGAGTTGTGTATTTACTGCTTTCCTAAGTGAGCTCTTAAAAAATACCTGACAAGTAGATTCTGTCTTGTAAATAGGGCCAAATGAATTTTATTGAGGTTTTTGGGTAAATCTTTGCTACCCTTCTCTCAGGTAGATTTTGGCAGTTTAAAAAGCCTTCTAAGAACAAGAAAAAAGGAACTTTTATTCTTTGTGAATAAATGAACTGCGAATTTCCTTGGGTAGTGGTTAAAACTGTTTTGGATTTTCCTAAAGAGAACAATGACTCACAGCCATTGATAAAGCACACCTTAGTTCTGTATTAATAGCAAGTGCAGTGGGCTGGATCAGATTGCATCTGCCATTGAGAGCACAGAGGCTTGCTTGGAGGACAGAGCAGGACTGAGCTCCCAGCATGTTGTGTTTATGGCTCCAAATCCAAAATACAGATTGGAGATTTGTCCCAGGTCAGAGTCTCCTTGGCAGCCTGTGCACTGTTGCATATCAAGTGCTCCTGCATAAAAAAAAGTTGGATGGCAAAAAAAAAGAAAAAAATCCTGGTGCTTTAGAATAAAAGGCAAGTCCTGATGTCTCACACATTTTAGGGACATGCCCCCCAGACTGGCCGCTCAAGAATTAGGGTGAAAACAAAGAAAAAACCCAAAGCCACAATGAAGATGCAGGAGATGTGTAAAGTGCAAACTGAGCCTATGGTAAAAGAATAGAAATTATTTTGAAATAGAAAAACATGACAGAAAGGTAGCTGAATAGCATGTTGAACATGCTGATTTTTTCTTCCTGATGATTAAAACAAGAAAAATCACACTACAGAGCTGATCATTAGTGTAACTGTGATTTCAGTGCTATGTAGGATAATTTCTTTCAACAGTGGAGAAATGGCAAGAAATATGCCAAAGATAGAGGATCTATTAACAAGTTAGTCAGCTGGGGCAAGCAGAAATTCACGTAATATGCCACGAGCATGATGAGATCCAGAAAAGGCATAAGGACTGCAGAAAATGGTAAAATCCATGTCATGGAGAGAGATCATTCTGCTGGAAAAAGCTGCTATAGAAACACAAAGCTTTGGCAGTTCATACAATCCAGAAACAGCAATGAATTGAAACAGGAAGGGATTTTTTCCCAGATACAAACCTGGCTTTATATTTAGACATCTTTTTTCGGCTGTTATTTATCTGGAGGCTGTTTGTATATTAAATTTACCAAACCTTTGCTGGTTTGTACCTGTCAGGCTCTGCTGCCATTGGTGCCAGAGGCTCTTCTCAGGCTGGGGTCACCAGCAGCTCCTGCCTGGCACTCAGCCCTGCCTTGTGGCACACGGTGGCATCTCCCCACACCACCAGGTCAGCGTGACCCTCCTGTGGCACAGGTTCTGGCTGGAAGGACAACAGCAAGTGACCTCTGGTGGCATTGCCTCAGTCAAAAAACTGCAACAGAGATTTTCATTAAAAAGGAAACCTGAGCATCTGAGATTTCTGTCTTGGAATCAGAGACCTGTGCCTGGAGGAGGGTAATACAGTCACTCAAAAGAGTCTCAGTCTTGCTCCCTGCCTCAATAAAAATGAGAGAAAGCAGGATTGCAGCTGAAGGGGGATTGGTTTTGGATGCTCCACAGAGGGCACAGAAATAAAGCCCCCTGTCCTCCCTTCCCCAGAAGTGTCTCCCTGGGGCTGGGGCAGATGAACACAGCAGAATTTAACTGGTTCAAGAGCAGCTGAATGGAAGAGTTTGGTCACCCTGCCAGATTTATTGCTTGATTCATTATCTATGCAAACAGCAGCTGCAAAACAGATACTGACTGCAGTCAGTAACTGGCTGACATGGCCCAGCTTTGGCACTTCATGGCTGTTGTACCAGTGTGTTATTTTGGGTCAGATACTGGAATTAGCAGTGGCCCCCACCCAAAGGTAATGATCCTGTTGCTGTGGGTGACAGCAGCAGGGCAGAGGAGCAGTGCCCTTGTCCTGGGGCTGAGGGGGGTGCACAGCACAGAGCAGGGGCTCTTCCAGCACCTGTAAGGAAATACAGATATTGAATGGGAAATTTCTTCCTTAAGCTATGGGGTATCTGTCCCTTCCCATGCAGGGGTTCTTAAAGCAGAGTGCTCCCAGCTCCTTCAGGGATCTCACTGTGCCCTGCCCTGGGCCTGGCTGCTCACAGGGGTCATAGCAGCAAAGCTGCACCTTGAAAAGAGAAAAGAGAGGGGAGTGTTTTTTTTTTTTTTTTTTTTTTTTTTTTTTTTTTTTTTTTTTTTTTTTGTAATGAGGCAGATAATGCATTTTGTTCTAGTTAGTGTGATGTGTTTCATACATCTGTGTTGGCCAAAACAGAGCTTTAATAATAGATGTGGTGAGGAAGCACTGACTGAAGGTTGTGTTGGTTGTATTAAATCCTTGCTGAATGTCCAGCGATGATACAGCTTCTTGGCATATGATTTTAGGAAATTTATCCCATTTATCCCATTTAAATCCCTGTCTGCGTTCCCTGGTGCTGTCCCCTGGCTCCTGGGTGGGTTTGGCGTGGCAGCAGGCTGTCCCTTGTCCCCAGGGTGGCTGTGGCAGGACAGCAGGCAGGTGCCAGGCTCTGGGTGTCGCCTGCTGGGGCTGCTCTGCTGCTGGCACTCATTAACATCCTGTGCCACTTGGCAGCAGCAGGGCCATTAACCTTAATGGCCTGGCCAAACTCCAGCCTGCTAATTGCACTCTGCCCAGCAGGCTGAATGTTCCCCAGGAAGATTCAGGTGAGGAAATTGCTCCTCTCTCCCTCTCCTGAACGATGTTACACAAAGGGTGGTTTAGTGCTGGAGATGAAACCTGTTTTATTCAGAAACCTAAATCTGTGACAGAGCACAGAGTCTTCAAAGCAATGCCCAGGCTCCCAAGCAGGCCCAGGTAGAGAACGTGATTTTTGCCTTCCTGTAAATTTTTCACATTCCTTTATTAATAACAAATCTCCTGAAATCTGTTTAAGATCATTACTTGCATCAAATAAAAATACTTCACGCAAAAAGGAAACAGATGGTCCTGAATGCTGAAGATCTGTTTGAAATGTATTTTCAGCCCACTGTCTGGAACTTGTCTTCAGTTGTAAAGGAATCAAAGTTTAAATTTCAGGCTCTGCAACACCAACACTGTGTAACCAGAGGATTCTCCCATTGTTGTGTAGCAGCCTAAATAACAGTTGCTAAAGGGAAATATTTGTGCGTTTGTTGGAAGGAAAATAACGCTGAGGACTCTGGGGGCTTCTCTGTGACCAGGTTGTTCTTACAGTAGAGTGAGAAGTTTTGTGTTAAGCTGGAGCAGACAGAAAATTTGCATTATCTGGGCAGACCTGGCAGTCCCTGTGCTGTGGGGCTCCTGGCTGGTCCCTGCTGAGTTCACATTCACACCAGAGACTGAAAGCTGGGCAGGTGTGCAGCTGTGCCCTGTGTGCAGCCTGCAGTGCCTGAGCCTCTCCAATGCCCCTCAATTCAAAGCTGTGTTTGGGGAAGCTCAGACTTTAAGCAGAAGCAATGGTTATGTTTTTTTCCCCACAGGGACACCTCAGGAGGTTAATTCAATCTGTGTTACTCAGACTCCATGCTGGCAAATCAGCCAGTTTTCATAGTCAGTGTCCTGCTTCCAGCTGAAACAGAATACGGTGCTTTAAAAAAATTGATAAAAAAAATCACACAGCAGCTGTCATGTAGGACATTGTGCTCTCAGATGAGCCATGGCTTTCATCAGGTGGGTAAGATCACCCAAAATTAATGGGGGAGGAGGAAAACCTTCAGCCAGAGCTGAGGCAGAGGAGGGGCTGCCTGTGGGACCCCAAGGACAGCGCTGCAGGGCAGGCTTGCCAAAATAATAATAATATCATCACCAATCTGGTCAGGGCAGAGCTCATGAGTCTGAATTCCCTCTGACACCCCAGAGGCTGCTGAGCCATTGGCAGGGGGGTGTGAGTGATGCTGCCTCTCCCCAGAGCCAGGGCTCAGGGTTTGCCACAGCTGCAGTGCCTGGGAGGGATCTCTGATGGTTCTACCAGGATCTCTGATGCTTTCCTGCCTGGGGGGATGCTGGACAACAACAAATGGTGAATAAAGCGTATCTAAAATGAAGCTCTAAATGCATAATTTCAAGCATTACAGACTGTTGAATGACTTTATATTGAATATTTATATTTAATGGGTATTTATAGTGAATACCAGTCTGGTAGTCAAGCACCTATAAATAAAAAAAATGTTGTCAAGTAAAGCGGGTTATTTTAGAATTAATGACTTGTAGGATTTTTATGTAATGTATTTTTGTTGAGATCTTATTTTGTTGAAATCTTATTTTTGCCTCGAATCTAGGACTTGGGTTTTCTCACTTCCTCCCCTGATCTTTTCACAGGAAGATTGGAATAGCTGTAAAAAGTGAGGGTTTATGGAGGAGGCATTCTCAGCTTCTTTCTAATAAAATTATGGAGAAAGAAAAGGTCAAGGAAGGTTTCACTCATCAGATTTTCTATCAGTTTTTCTCCTTTACCTTAACTGAAAATAATGAAAAATGAAAGGTGTTTTAAAAAATAATCAAAATGAAAACTTCTGTTTCCCAGAAAATAATAATTCAGAATTGTCTCATGAAGAATAGTGAGTGACAGGTTTCTAACCTTGAAAATACTGATTTTCCCCCCTTTGCCTCCTTCACCCCAAGTTCAGCCAGCTCTGGCATCATGCTCAAATGAAGCACTGAGATGACTCATGGAGCCTCTCTTTGGCAAAAGATTGTTTTTGACATTTCCTGCTTAAATGCCTGGGTTTGAGGGGTTTTGGTGCCAGGCTGCACCGTGAGGTTGGCTGAGGTTTTCTGATGGTTCAGCCTCTGTGTCTGGGGGGTGTGATTGGAATCTGCATCCTCAGCCCAGATAATTTTTTTTTTAAGAAAGTGACAAACTAGAAATCCTTTTAATTTGTTTCATCAGAGTTTGAAAATTTGGTTGTTTTTTTTTGTTTGTTTGTGTTTTTTTTTTTTTTTTTTTTTTTTTTGTTAGCAAGTGAAAAATTTACAAGAATAAATTGAAAGGAATTCAACTTACCTACAGGTGCTTTTTGTTCCTTGGAAACACCTTCCTCCTTCCAACACCTTCCCTAAGATCTGTGGGATGTTCCAGGGTTACAGCTCAGTGTCTGAGAAGTGCTGTGTGTTTGTGCTGCCTGTGAAGTGCTCTGTGTGTTTGTGTTCCTGGTGTTACCACATTGTGTTCCTGGTCACCTCATTGCTGCAAGCCTGCAGCTGATTCAGTGGCCTTGGGTGCCTTCATTTCCTCCTGTTGTGGCCATTTCACTTGGGTAAGATCTGTCCCTCAGTGTGTTCTGGTGGCCTCAACATTTCATGAAAGCCCCACAACAATCATGATTTCTAAACCCCTAGGCCCAAGTTCTTCTGTGGGTAAAATTCAGAAGGCAAGGGATGCACTGGTAGTGTGGAAGTACTTTCTCAGGGGTGATTAATAAACTACTCTTTATGCTTATTCTCATTTGATCCCTTCCTTGCTGCTAGGCCTGCAGCAAAAAGATGGTATGCTATATATATATATATATATATATTCAGGACACTGATGGAAAATTAGATTTCTTTCAATGTGATATCAAGTAATGCTCCCAGCCATGGGGAGAACTCTATATTCAGTCATCTTTTAGATGCTTTCCATGAAAATCAATCTTTTTTTGTCCCAGTGCTCATATTTGTGTGTATTGCTTTGTGTTACTGTGCATTTTGGCTTTGTCTGCTTACTCCTTACTCTGGCACCTTTATCCAGGATGCAAGTGTTATCTTGCTTTGCAGATGGTCCCCAGACTCTGTACCAAGAATCCAAATGATGGCTGTTTTCCTGAGAGCCTGGCTTTGCTACTGCTGAGATGATCTCCTCTCCTCTCCTCTCCTCCCCTCCCTCCATCCTTTGCTCTGGGAGTGTCAATGGAATCTGTGTGCCCCCTTGGTGCTGCTGAACGCTGCCTCTGGTGCCAGACAGGAGCTGCAGTGCCTGAGCAGCCCTGTGAGCTCCTCCCAGGATAAATGGTGAGCAGTGCTGGAATGGCTGAGCCCCACCATGGCATCAGCACCTCTGCTCTGGGGGGTCTCAGCCCAAGCACTCTCAGCAATTTTAACTTTTAGCATTTTTAACAGTTCTTGCATGTGCTTTGTAGTCTTCCAAAAGATGGATTTTGTAACTTCCCTCCCCAAACATGTAATCTGAAAGCCCACTGCAGAGCTTCCCTGGTAGATTAATGCACTAGGAATGGCATTTTATGAAAAGAGATATTGCCAAATACTAGGAGTTTGCTTTATACAAACATCACCAACCCCTTCTTGGAGTTCTGTTCTTGCATTTGGACCTGTGATCTAAGATCATGCATAGCAGAGTTTTTCTACCAACCTTGTTGCAGACACTTTCTTCCTGAACATAAGCTCATTGTTCTCCAGATGTAATTAGACCAAGTGTTATGACAGTTGGTAGGATTACAGCACTTTGATAAATGACTTGTTTCTCACAAGAGAAGGTTTTTGAAAACAAGACCATCCATCTCATTTCTCACTCATTTCCTCTGCCCAGCTTCCTTCTTGAAAATATGCACATGGGCTTGGATGTGAGCTGGGGGAAGGTTTTGGTGTTTGCCACAGCCCATGGCTCCCTCTGAGGGGCAGCCCTGCCTGGATCAGCTCTTCCCCCAGGATTTGTCATTCCGAAGCTGGCAGGAGGGCTCTCAGCTCCTGCAGCTCTCTGATAAAGGTCCCAGTGAGGAAAGACCTTGGTGCAGACTCCAACCCTCTGCAACTCAGCCATCCATTTCTTTCCCCTCTAGTTGTCTCCTCCACCTTTTCTTAGATACACATTGGATTGTATAAAACACTGTGGGAGGGGGTGTCAAAAGCACAGTGAAGGTCAGGGTGAAGGAAGATCAGGGGCACCCACAGCTCCCCCTTACCTGCAGCTCCAGATGTTCTCCCACAGCAGCAGTCAGGTTTGATCAGGCAGATTTTACCATTAATCAGTCTATTCTGATTGATCCAAGCTGCTGCCTGCTCAGAACTTCAACAGGAACCAAGCAAGGAAAAGTTGATGCTCCCCAGACCATCTTTTTGGCCTTTTTTGCCAATGGGTGCAATGTTTGTTTCTCTCCAGTCATTGGGGACACCCCCAATCATGACAATGTCTCAAAGATGACAGGAGTGGCCTTCTTATAACATTGATCCTCTCCCACAGCACCCTTGGTACCTCATCTGGTGCTGTGAGCCTGGAGCCAAGGGATGGGCTGGAAATCTTCACTTTGTAATTTTGGAACCACAAAATGTTGATTTTTTTTGGTTGGTGATACTGCTGTGGAAGTCATGGGCACTCAGAGCCGTGTCCCTTCCAGCCCCAGCTGCTGCCATGAACCTGCAGACCTGTCCTTGCAGCCAGGGCAGCTAGACTTGCCTCTCAGCACAAATGTACCTCCTTACAGAGTGTTCTGATGGCTGATCATCAATAGCTAGTGTGGCCCTTTCTGGCCATGCTGGAGCTTCAGAGAGATTTCAAGGTCATTTGGCCATGACTGCTTTTCCAAGGTGGCTGGAGAGAAGCATGAGGACTTCCCTGTGAAGTTCTGCCTGCCGATGTTAATAATTTATCTATTTTCTGAGTAATTTGTGTGTCAGAGCTCAAGACAGTAGCTCTTCAGAGGTTTGAACAATGGTGACCATCCATTCCACTTTACAGCACAGTTTTTTATCTGAAATTGGGTTTTAGGCTTTCCTCTGTTGAGCTCTGTGACTGATCTTAAAAGCTTCTTGATATATTACCCAGGCCTATTAGATTCTACTAGACCTCTCCATCACCAAGAATTGATTTCCCCCTCTTCCCCCCTTAATGCTTGAACTCAGAAGGCCCTTAGGGCTTCTGGCTTAATTAAAAATTAAATTTACAGATCATTTCTCAAATCATCCCTTAAGCAGCCAGTAATAATGATCACCCCTGAGTGGTGTGTGTCACTGTCATTTTAATGTGCTGTGTAGTAAATAGTAACGTGTCCCCTCTGTGAACCCTGTGTGCAGCAGGCTGCCCTGTGTTGCTCTCTGTTTATTTATGTGTATAATGCAGAAATCAGTGTGGTTTGAGTCCTGGGCACCTCTACCACTCTCCACTTCAGTCACTTTTCCTTCTGACCATAGCAAAGGAGAGCGTGAGTTGTCCTGCATTTATGAACACTTCTGTTTGTTTGGAAAACTATTGTCATCTCCCCCACTTGTTTCCCCTACATTTTGAAGATTTTTTATGTTTTTTGTTCCCTTTGCTGGGGTATTCAGTTTCTGGAAATCCTTTTTCTTTCAGTTGAAAGGAAACTCATGTTGCACATGAAGGGAGTGGGAAAAAGCTGCCAATCCAAACTGGTACAAAAGGTTCTCGCTGTGATGCTTCACAGCAACACTGCTGAGAGTCTGTGAGGGGCTGCACTATTACAGGGGGCAGAGCTCATTGCAAACAGCTCATCCAACCACTTGTGCCCACTCATGTGAGCATTCCCTGCAAGACAATCCACAGGCTTGCTCTGTAAGATTTTTCTTGGGAATAATTTGCCAAAATTTCTTTAATCTGTGATAAATCTGCCAAGAATTTTCTCTGATTATTTACTATTCATCCTATGCACTTGATTGCATGAAGCATTTACTGTATTTGCTTTTCTTTTGTTGCTGTTATTTTGTGGGTTAGCTGTGTGTTTTGAAATAGAGAATTAACATTAATGAATGGTGACTGGTTTTGCTGATGCTCCAGTCTCTGCCCTCATGCAATAGAAGGTGTTTGTGTGAAGCCACTTTGAGCATTTGTGCAGTAACATCTGGCTGAGCACAGATTTGTGCTGCAGATTTGTACAGATGAGACATCAAGGGCCCATCCATGTTTGCTTTCTCATGAGATAAGTGCTTTTCTTCCCTTGTATATTTGTTTGTCCTCTCAACTCCATACTCCATTTATTGTTGTTCCCTTTCTGTATCCTTTTTTTCTACCATTCTGAAAGGGTCTTGCCTTAATATTTGAATTTACTCTGGCTCTTGAGTAGAATGTGCTTTTTTCTAACCTGATCTCAGTAGTGCCATGTGAAGCCAAGAACTCCTTGTGCTTATTTCTTGATTTGGCCAGTTTGGCCATTTTCCAGAGCTCCTCACAAGAGTTTTAGGGGGCTGTCTGTGCTGTGTCACACCTTCTGAGCTGCTGTTGCCCAGCAGCCTCAGTTCCACCAGTCAGGCCTGCACTGTGCTGCTCTGATCTGTGGCTCAATTGCGCTGCTCTCTTCCCTCTCCAGGTACCACTCTGTTCTATTTCCAGATATATTTTTACTCATTAAACTGCTAAAAGAGAGGCTGATCAGAGGACAGTCCCAGGGAGGATTTGGCCTAGAGATACTTTGCCAGATCCTCTGCACTGAAGGCTGAATTTTGATGGGGATGAACGTTTAACAGCTCTGCAAGTGGTCTCTGAGATGAAACCCTGCAGTCATAGTGAGGAACAGAGTCAGGAAGGAAAAAACCTGACCCTTTGAAACCCTTCTTACCAAAGTAATACATAGTTAATAATTGTTTGAATTATTCCTGTGGAAGCCCCTTGCACTCTAAGAAACATCACTAGAGAACAATCAGTGAGCCCCAGCTGATTGCCAAACCATTAACCTCAGCTGCTGGAGTGCCTGCTCCTGCCTGTGTGAGTCAGCTGTTGAGCTGGTGCCCCCACAGGAGTGCCTTCCCTCCACATTCTCGGGGGGAACAGTGTCCAGAGCATTACCCAAACCAGCCAGGGCTGCTTTAAACAGTGGCTTGAATCCTCTGGGATTTGCAGAACCCTAAATATCCCCCAGTGAAAATTTGAGCTTCTGCCTCCAGTGGGGTCTTTGCATCAGATGCCCTGGAGCAGTGCAGAGGAGCTTGTCCCAGGGAGGCTGAGAGACCCTGGGCTCTGATCCGTCCCTCCTGGGGCTGGGGATGCACTGGGCCATGGCACAGACTGTCCTAGAGCAGGGCATGCTGAACTCCTCTGGAAGATCCTCCCAGGGCAGATCAGCTGAGGAGGGGTGCAGTAGCACCAGGCCAAAGGAAAATGCTCTCAGTTCCCCTCCCAGAGCTGTTGTGCTGTGGCAGATGCAGCAGAGCAGTGTCAGTGTGAGCCCCTGCTGTGGTTTGGGGTTAGGAGGCAACCACTAATGTCCCATCAGCAATTAGTCATGTTTGCATTTCCTTCCCAGCTGTGCAGGATGAACTCGGTGATCCAGCTGCAGGAGGGTTTGGCTGCCTGTGCCCTTGGCTCCCTGTGCCACTGGCACCCCTGCCCTTGGTCCCTGTGCCACTGGAACCCCTGCCCTTGGTCCCTGTGCCACTGGAACCCCTGCCCTTGGTCCCTGTGCCACTGGCACCCCTGCGCTGCTGGCACAGGGCAGCTCCCACGCCAGCCCTGTGTAGAGCATGGAGACCAGGTGGACAGGTCAAGGTGAACCAGAGCCACCTCCCCCTCCAGGTAGCTTGAGGGCTCCTGGAAGGAAGGAAAAGGCTTCCCCTGAGTGCTGCTCTGGAGTCTGCCTGTGTGCATGCCACACACAACCCCAGGGCTTTCTCACAACTTGGGCTGTAACAGCAGATAGAGTCTGAGGCATCTCTTGCATCACTGATTTGCTTTTTCCTGTTCTCTCCCCTCAGTTAAGGATGTTACTGCAGGAAAGTCCTTGTTCCTGATCTCAGCCCTTTCCAGGGGCTCCTGAATTAACAGCTGAGGTTTTTGGCTTGGCAACTGAGTTATCCTGCTGTTTGAACTTGCTGGATTGATGCTTCCCCATGGGAAGGCAGGAGGGCAGTGTCCCTGCAGGCTGACCTGAGGCAGCCTGGGCATGGCAGCAGCCTTCCTTCCCTTTTCCCCTTTCCCCTTTCCCCTCCACGGCTCAGGCCAGCCCTGCCCTTGGTTTCCCCAGCACTCCCCAAGGATTTGTCCCTCTCAGTGGCTGCTGCTCGTGGCAGGGTCTGCCAGCACCTCCAGGCTGATCTGGGTACAAATCCTTGCTGGAACAGAAGTCCTGCTCCAGCAGGGAGGGGCAGGGACCACCCTTGCTGGTGTAGTCCTAAATAACAGCCTGTTTATCTGTGCTCTTTGATAGGGTGTTATTTCCTAGAGTAATGTTGAGGATCAAAATAGCCCAGAAACATCTGATTGCCTGTAAAAGAGAAGAACTAGAGATTGCAAGTTCTCTGGAGCTGTTCTAAAGTAAATCTGTTCTGTGTAACTGCAGAAGATTATTGAACACAGCTGGGAATTGTGTCTGTCTTAGATTGGGTGCATGTTCTGGGGTGTCCTAAAACCAGTTCAGTCCTAAGGGCACCTGTGTATGGCTAAAATATAACACTGTACCAGGCTCTCTCACCCTGTGTTCTAGGATCCCTGGCTCTCTAGGACTGTCTGATGTGAACTGCCTGGAACTTTGGCAAGGAACCCTCTGACTGGCACAATCTTCCTGGGAGAATGATCTGGGGTGGGTGAGAAGGAGAATGCTTGTGTGGGATCAGTCAAAACAGGGATTTTAATTCTGATATCTTATCATAAGGCATGTTCCCATGCCAAGCTAAAAAAGGATTCCAAGTGAAAAGTAGCATTAGGGAAGGAAAAAAAAAAAAGATAATTTTTTCCAATAATGCTTTTTTTCATCTCATTCCTTCCACTTCTCCCTCCTCCTTCTCTGTGATGTTCTGGCAAAATTTCTGGTATCTTGCCAAGTATTTAGCAAAGAAATGGTTCAGGTTTAGTATTTTCTTGTCAGATCCATCGCTGATCATTCTCTGGAGTCTGCCCTGTCTGCTCAACAGCTGGTTCTGCTCAAAGAGTCTACTGGAACTATTTGTGCATATTTGTAAATGATGGATTTAGATAATACCCACAACGATTGTGGAGTCCTGCTGCTTTGGCACAGTAACATTTTACATTTGCTTTGCATAGGGATAAAAGATGATGCCAGGTACACAGCAGGGGACATGAGCTCTGTCTTCCTTTAATGCCATGTGTGGTCATGCCAGGGCTGGCTGCTGTGGAGGGAACAGTTGAGTCCTGCTGGGCTTTAGGGGGGTTTATACTGAATCAAATGAGCGCTGAACCTTCCAGTGCTGCTTTGGGGACTGGTTTTGAGCAGCTGTAGCTTGGGCCAGTTGTGGTGTTCAGATAAATCTTCCAGTGATGGATGCAACAGGTATCATTGGCACAGGAACATAATTATCCCATTGTCTGAAATGTCCCTCTTTGGCTGCATGTGGGGTACAAACAGAGTTTCTGGGATTCAGAGGCACTGGTTCAGCTCTTGGGGCTGTTGGGTTTGGGGATGTGCCAGCGCTGAAAGAATGACATTGAGTTCAAACCTGTTGGATGTGTTCTTGTGTCCTTAGCCCAGCTTCTCAGGAGCCTCTGGCATGCACCAGCTCAGCAGCAGATTTCCCTCTGTCCCCCAAGCTGAGCACCTCTGATTTGTGCCTGTCCTTCCAGCTGAAGGCACAGCTGCTGTTCCTGTTCCTGGCTGCAGGCTCAGGGCAGGGCTGGTTACCTGTGCACTGCTTTGCTCTGAGCTGCTATTCTCTCTATTGATAAACATGCACAGAAATTCATGTGTGTGTCTCTTTAACAAATAGAATTAAACCCTGCTTTCTCCTCTGCCTTCTGCTGTTTCTCCTGCCAATCTGTGCCACCAGTCCCACTTGCAGACCCAATTCCACTGATGCTGTGCTGCCTGGTTTTTGTACACACTTGTGTGAGCTTGTTTGATCTGGTTGTTTCAGAGGAAAACATTGAAGCAGCCCCTGTGCTGCACCATGCTGTGGTGTGTCCAGCACACCTGGGCTCTGCTGCAGCAAGATAAGCACAGCAGCCCTTTCAAGCTCCCCAGCAGAGCTCAGATGGTCATCTCAGGGGACTGCTCTGCCAGCACAACTTCCTGCTCGTCCTGCTGAGCCCTGTGTCTTGCCTCCAAGCTTGTTTTTCTCTCTACTGACTTGAGCTAAATTAGCTTCTACTCTCTTTCTCTCTTCCCTCCCAAAAATAAAAAAAGAGAGGAAAGGAAGGATAAGAGCTAGCTTGGGAACTGTTGCATATGTGAGTGCAGTTTTAGAGTTCATCTGTTTTCCTTGGAGGCTGCAGGCAGTGTGTGCAGCCGTGCTGTGTTCCCTGCGCCCACCAGGCTCCCATGTCAGTGCTCCCAACATCTTGTGAGGGTCCAGCTCTGCGTCCTGAACCCCAATGCAGCCAGCTGAGAAAGTGTCTCCTCCTTGCTCTGCCCCTGAATGCTGCTCTCAGCTGGGTTATTGCTCAGCCATGGTGATATTGCTGCCTGATTTATGTGGCCTCTCTCCTTCTTGCTCCTCTGCTGCTTAAGTACAGCCATTATAAAAGCCATCTGCAGCTTGTGCCTTTATTCCTTGGGTTTCTAGGCTGGCAGATGGCATGGACAAAAAAAGAGCCTTCCTCTGTCTAAATTAAGCAATAACACATCAACTTCCAATCACATTCTTATTATCACCTCGTGATCGCACTTTCATAAAATCCCTGTTTCCACAGCTAAGCATGATAGATATTTCTCAGCCTTATGGCTTGTGTCTGAGAGGAGTCTCTGTGCCACAAGCCCTAAAAGGACATTTCCAGAAATTACACACCTGTCCTTGCCACCTACTCTGCAGTTTGCAACAGCTTTGCCCAGCCAGCCATTTGTTGCTGCTGAAATAAAACCTGGATAAATTCCAGCGTTTGGTGGGGTCAGAGCTCAGCCTGGCTGCTGTGCTGGTGCCTGAAAGAGCTGCCTCCTGTGCTCTCATTTGGTGTGAGCTTGGGTATCACTGAAATTCAGAATTCTCATTTCAGAGCTTTTATCTTGTCACCATAAAAAGCAATATTTTGATTCTGTTCATTTAGAGATTTTTTTTCCTTCCTTTGACCTGCTGGTTTATTATCTTTTCCTCATTTGGCCTAATTAAAGTGCTGTGTACAGCAGCTTGTTAGACCTAAACTACATTCCTGCATCTTGCCAGGAACTGAATCTTCACTGATGGCTTCAGCAGCAAGATTGGCCCTGGGCAAATAATTTGTAGCAAATCACTTGACTGACTGAACATCACCTCCTTTTTTGGGTTAGGATTTGTCTGTGGCAGATCCTTGCTCTTGTTTCTCATAATCATTTCCCAGCTAACTCCTGGGACTAATTTTGGGCTGGGGTTGCTCACCCCTGGCTCCCTGTGACCCGGGTTTGTGTATCAGGCTGCTCCAGCTGGACCTGGAATTTGTAGACAATGCTTTGGTTGCTTGATTGAATCAGTCTAACCACATCAATGTTTAATGTAAATTCCAGATTTTCTCAGACATTATGAGTAGTTTATTAAATCTTTCAGCTTTACTAAAGACTTGCTTTGTTGCATGTAGAAGTTGAAGACAAAATATAGAAAGAAATTAATTACAGAAAATGTTTGTTTTAACCCTGGGTATTTTAGTATACCTTTTTTTTTTTTCAGTATTCCCTTGGTTCTAGTAGCTAGTATCCCATCACCCCATAAAAAAAACTGGTTTGTTCTAACTTGGAGAGACATCTGTACCCAAAACCTGGGGGAGCAGAGATGATGCTCATGTATTGGTGTGGCAGGGGAGACCTGTAGCTCAAGGTAAACCCTTCTGTCTCTATTCTGCAGCAGATGCTGGAATTTGCCCACACAGAGCAGTTTCTCCTCCTTGGTTTTGGCTGAGTGTGAGCAGGCTGGGAGCCGATGAGTTTTGCAGCTGGTGCTGCACTCTGGGGCACAGGGGCTCTGTGGTTCAGCACAGCCATGCAGGGTCACACCCAGCACTTGTGTCCTCCTCTGGCGCTTCCCCAGCTGGGCAGCTCTGTGCCCTGCAGGTGAGGAGTGCCTCTCTCCCAGGAGAGGCTTCTACTGTGCAGCAGGGGATGAGTTACAGCATAAATGAAAACAAAGCGCTCAGTTCTCTCTGCACAGCGCTCTAATGGAAAAATATGCTGACTATTTTCTGCTCTTCCCTCAAAAACTGATGTGTTTGTAAATTCTAAGCAAGTACTGACAGGTGACTAATTTATTTTTGTCAGCTTAGCAACAAAGCCTACCCTTTGCCACCACGTTCATTTGTTATGGCAGTGCGTTGGCTGACATTGAGATTCATTTGGGTTTTTAATGGATCTCAGTGATGCAGCATCTCTGCCATTCAGCTGCATTCCTCTCTCTTACTTCTAAAACTAATTAATGCCTATTTTCTCCCCATTATTTCCTTAAGATCTGTGTGTATCTACAGACAGGCGTTTACAGTTTTCCTGAGGTGGAAAACCTAAAGCTGCAGTTTGGAGGCTCATGGGGTCATTGCTGACTTCCACCTCTTATTTTACAACCCAAAACACGAGGAGAAATGGAGAGGAATAGAGACAATTTGATTTTTTTTTTTCCTGGAAGATGCAACGTGCCACTGCCAAAAAAGATGAAGATTGATGTGCCACCAAGCCCAGGGATATGTCAGTGGGTGCTGTCAGAGTCAGTGGGAGCCTGGAGCAGTGACAGCACCGAGCTCTGTGCTGGCTGCTCCAGGCAGGGTGAGCCATGGGAGCACAGGGCTCACTGTGAGCACACCAGCACCCCCCTTATGGGGAGAATGGGGATCCTTATTACAGGAGTCATCTGGGAACAGATCCAGGGCTGCTCTGACAGGGGGAAAGTAAAAGGATGGACCTTTTGGATTTCCTATTTTACTTCTCCATCGTATGAGTGAAGATCACCCTCTTGACCTGCTCCTGCTGTCACCTTCCAGAGGGTGTGACCCCAGGGACAGCAGGACCCAGCAGAGCAATGCTCTGATGGTCACTCTGGGGCTGGCTGCAGTGTTTGACCCCGGGCAGTGGTGCCAGGATGGCACAAGGGTGGTTCCCATGGGGCTGGATGTGCCCCAGGAGCACATCACTCACCCAGAACCATCCATGTGTGTTCTTGTCCTCACTCCTCCTCCAGATGTGCTCTGCTCTGCTGATGGCTCAAATCAGCTGTGCTGAATCCTGTCCAAAGCTCCAGGCATCCCTAGTGCTGGGAGAGGGAGCTCACTGCCCTGCCTCCCACTGCCTTTGGAGCATCTCGTGTGGCCAAACTCCACTGAGCTCACATTGACAGGTTTGCTCATTAGAGTTTCTTGTCAGTATCCAGCAGGAGTTTATGGATGCAATATGGAAAAAGCCAGAGGACATGGTAGGCATCACCTTGTGCTCATTTGTGTGCTGCTTTCAGCATGTTAGTGTAAATAAGCCTGGTAGCAATCTTAGAAATTATTGGTTGGGATTATTTTTTTGCACATCATTCTTCAGTAAAGCAAAGACAGCAATGGCTTGAACAGGTTTATGTCCTTTCACCTTCATGCATAAATTTAAAGCAGCTGAACCTTTTTATTTATTTTCAACAGAGTTGCTGGAAATATCTAAATATTATCAGTACCTGCGTCAAAACATATTTTTATAGCACGTTTTTGGACCCTTTAAGTTCAACAAAGCATTGAACAGCTTTGATGGCGCCTTCTCAATTATCTGTCCTCTGTGCATTCCTCTCAACTCTCAGACCTGTGCTAACCATACATCATTATTAGACTGACTTCATAGCACTAATTGACACAGAATGAAATTCAGAGCAGGAAACAGAGAGACTTTAGCATTCAGTATGAACAGACTGCAAATTAGTGTTACTGCTGTAAAGGTTAACTGAGACTGAAAACTGTTCCATTACTGCCATGTAAGCTGAGTGTTTCCCTTTTTTGGGAAATAGCCATGATTGGCATCTGAGGATTAGGGGGGATGCAAAGGGAAGGAAAACACCTGAGGAAATCCTACAGCAGATTGCATTTGAGTGTCAGCTTTAATCAGAAGTGGTCATCTGAACTTCCCAGGCAGCTGTGAAACTCCTGAGCAGGGAGGTCTTCAAAACATCCTAAATCCTGCAGGGAAGGGAACAAGTAAATTACAGCTTAGTGAGCTGCAGGTCTGGGACATCTGGAGCCAAACCTGGGTAGAACTGAATGCACAAGTGTACATGGGCACAATGCTTATTTCTATTTCTTACCTAAATCTGTATTTGTGTGACTGAAAGAAAAAGTTATGGAGCAAGTCTTGACTTTCAGAAAATTGTCTAAAGTCCTCCTCCATTTCTTTTTGGCAGTTTTATGTTAAGGTTTTACTGTAAACACCAGAAGTATCTATAGCTGAGTCCATAGAAAATGCTAATTTTGGTTCAGGATGAACAGACACTGAATGTTTGCTGCTGAAAGCAGACCACAGCAGAATCATCACCTGCATTATGCAGATTTTCTCATATGATAACATGGCAATCTTTTCCATGATTACAATATTAAAATACTCAAAACTATGTTTTACCTTCAGTAGCAGTCTGCAGCAATCCAAAAACATCAATTAAAGGGTTAGCAATACATATAAAAGCCAATAAAACCGTTACTACTTACAAACAAGCTCATTAAAACAAGCTCATATATATAAAATATATTTTTCTTCTCTGTTACTGTGGTGGCAGCTTATCCAAACCAAACACACAGCCCATGTTTCAGCTGCAAGGTGAATTTCCATATGGCACCAGGTGTCATTTCAACTGGCATGCACACAGAGCCAGTAAAGCCCAATACCAGGGTGTTGTGAGAGTGCAGGGGGAGGCCAGAGGTGGCCCAGCCACCCTCCAGTGCTCACAGGAGCGCTCAGACAGGGCTGAGGGTACAATGACAATACACTGCACAGCTTGTGAAAGCAGGGAACTGCTGTGGAAATGGTTCATCAAATTCACTGTAAATGAACCACAGAATAGAAATCTGATACTGCTAATCAATACTGTTAACAAGAAAAAAATCATTAAAAAAAAACCCTTTTCATTTTATATGAAAAAGGCATGTGCTTCAGAAAGTCCTGTGTAAATGCTGCCTCACACCATGGACCTTTAATTCTTTCCTTCTCCTGGCTCCTTGCTCATCCATCAGCTGATGTGATGTAGCAGGAGCCCTTCAGAGATTTGACCCCCCTTTGTGAAATGAACCAAATCTGCTTTGCCCATCTGCAAGTTACAGTGCCATGGAGAGCAGGTCTGAGTCCTACTCTCATCCTTTCAGCACAAAGTGTAAAAAGCCAGAGCACAGTCTGGACCCCTCTCACATTAAATTCCTGCTGCTGTCATGGTCGTTAGCAGAAAGTTTTTAAGGTATTGGAGTCAACAGGAAAGTAGGCAAACACTCTGTAGCTTGAACTTGATAATAAAATTAGTGTTGTTTATAATTTTAAGTGGAAAGCTAATTCTGCATTACCTGCAGAAAACATAATTGCATTTTTGCTTCCAGCCCTTTGGAAGGTGTTATGTCCAAGAATGGGCTTAGGATAGGTAATTGCAGCTCAGAAATTCATACCTAAAACTGTCTAATCTCTTGTTCCATCAGCTGAAATAGTGTATGTTTTACTTAGTTTTTTTCATTTTTGTTTTTCTTGAAATGCATGCCAGTGCACCAATTAAGTAATTCCTACCTCAGTTTTAAGAATAATTTATAGGGAGATCCTCCTGAGTTAAATAATCTTTTGTGAAAGAGTGCAATGGAAATGTCTTGTCCTCACTGTGATCAGACAGCTTGACTCCCAACAGCTGCATTTCATCAAAGATGAATTCATGCCATGACTTGCTAACAGCAGCCTGTTCCTGTCCTGTATCTGTGCTATTAGCTTACCAGGAGATGGGAAAATAATGTAAATATTCAGTGATGAATTTAGCACTGACATATTGCAAAACACAGATGCTGAATCTCAAAACTGTGAAATGAATGGTTCACAGGGTCTGATATTACCCCCAACATTCAGAACATGTTTTGGTTTATTTCTGAATGAAAATATCTTTTTCCATTTTCAGTATCTCCCTGGTGTGGGAAGCACTGACCACATCCATCCAGAGCACCTAAAAGTTGTAGGGGGAGCCTTGTGCTAACAATGCCATGATTTTAATCTCATTTAGCTGGACAGGGGCCTGATCCTGGCTGATCTTTATTCATGGAGAAGCTGTGAGCTGTGGACAGGAGTGAGTGTGGCCTCTGTGGAATAGTCAGAGGTGGATTTTGAGAAGTGAAAGGCTCAGTAATGCCTAAATCCCACACATTGGACAAGGTACTGGTATTAAATAATTATATCAAGGTATAAGAACAACCCCAGCACTAGTCTGTTTTCAATGTCTTGTAACAGTTCCCTTTATTATTTCATCTAATTCCTCCTGGAGGTGGATTTAGAGTTTCTTTCTTGAAACCCAGTGTTTGTCCTGTGCTCCTTGCTTGCTCCCCAGTGCTGTGATTTACAATGTTGCTGCATGTACACTCATTACTAATGGCAGATTTGGTTTCATGCCATGTACAAATTCTTTTGCTAAGAACCATGTAGTAACATATTCTGTCACTTTGCTTTTTGGGTTGTTAATGCATTTGCTTTCCTTCCCCTCCCCAAAGAGCAGAGGGATGAGGATTATGCACTTAAACCAGAGTGTGCGCTTGAGGCTTGTGGCTAGGGGAGGAATTTGTGCATCAAATACACACTGAGGCCACTGAGTATTCCCTGACTAAACAGAAGGATGCACCAGGCCCCATAGCCCCTCTCTGTAGTCATTAGGAAAGACATATTATCAAGGCCAATTGTTTTCCCAAGGAAAGCAGCACCATGGAGCTGATCCATGCACGTCACCAGGAGCCAGCCTTCAAACTGCCTTCCTGCCCATTGATTACAGCTCTCCAAACTGCTTTCCACAGCACCTTTTTGAGGTAAAACACCTCCAGAACTGGGGTTTGGCAGCTCCTGGAGAGTCTGGGTGGGCAGTACCTGGGTGCAGGTGAGAACAGGGTGGCATTGTCAGCAGGCCTCCCTGAAGCTTTTGTGTCACTTTAACTTCCACGGGGTTGCCAGAGGGTTTACTGGCTTATGTAAATTATTCCATGCTTCAATTTTTGCTTTTAGAAACTTGTGCTCTGGCCCAAAACCTGACTGTGCCCCTCTGGCTGTGAGCACAGTGCCCACACACACTGGGCTCCTGCACTTCAGGCTCAGGAAGATATTGGAAAACTTTGTCCTTAAAAGAAAACTAATTATAAAGACCCCACCATAGTCTGGCTGCAGTTTTGCATTGAAGAGAGGTTTTTAACGCAGGGTGAAATCTGTTGTCCTTCAGAAGCTGGTTTTGTTTACCTCAATCAGTGCTGAAATATTCATTAAAGACAGCAGAACTGCTTTGTATTATGCAAAGAAACTTCATATTAAGTGTTGTCTGTATGTGTTCAGCATATGAATACATTTTATTCTTAATGCTCAGACACTGCAAATAGTTGTTGTGAGAAGGATCCAAACAACTTTCTAAAATATGTATTTGGTTAAAAAAATCCCCAACCTCAGTGATATATCACAGCTCTGGATAATTTTTTAATGAAAGACTGGACAAAACTTCCTCCAAAAGTTTTTCCAGAGGAATAAATTGATCTAAACAGAAAATGTGAAATGGACAAAACCAACTAGATGCTGTATCTCTTCCAACAGTTGTTGTCTCTTTTTGTTTTTTCAGGCATTCCTGTGTGTGTTTTGGTTTTGCTTTTGTGGATTATGGCCCTCCCTGCTGGGCTGGCTCTCCCTAACCCTGCTCCCCAGGCAACACCTCAGCTGCACTCTTCCAATGTGCAGGAATGTCAGGAATGCCATTCTGGTGGCATTAGTCTCATTTCTCACTAAAGCAAATTAAAAATGCTTTGCAAAATGCACAGAAATGGTTTATAATCCTCAGCCTAAGAAGCTAAGGAATTCCAAATTAAAACTGGCTTTGGACATGTGTGTTGGTAAATGGCAGATTGAGCTGATGCCCTCCCACCCTATATTTGTGTCCTACTGGCAGTGTATTTCCTGGAGCCTTTGTAGGAAAACATGTCTGATCTGCAGTACATCACATTATTAGGGTGGTTTTTTTCCAACAGATTGTCATAATATTTTAGGGAGTTTGTGTTGATTTTGCTGTCAGGAAATGAAAGTGAGATTCATGAATAAGTACAAACTAATTGGGCATAGAGATAAATCTGGTTTCTCTAACAGCAACAGTGTTAGTCTGGAGTAACTGAGGGTGCTGACTCCTCACAATCAGCTTTGCTTATTGTCCAGAAGAGCAGAGCAGCACTTGTGCAACTTAGAACAGCATCTGATAATTTCTGAAAGAGGAGTAAAAAGAAATTACCTGAGAGCCACTTAATAAGGCAGTTTTTAGTCAAAATATTGTTTACCCATTGGAACTATGCCATTCAAGTTCCCTAATTTGATTCTTTTTGCTATTCTAATGGACACTTAGTTATTAATACCATTATTGAGATGAAACTGTGGTGAAAATTTCCTCACCATTTTTATTCATCAAATGTCCTGAGCATATTCTTCTGCCTTTTGTCATAATCTTCTACAGAGCTGCTTGCAAGTGAGCACTTTGCTATTCCCCCAATTGCTATAACTCAGTGTGATGGCTTTCAATAATGGAAAGCCCTAAAATATGATGGATTTAAACAAATTCCAGAGGAAATAATGGGGAAAATATTATTTAGATCAGATGTAGATCTTAGCTTTGGTTTTACCTGTCCATTGCTGCACTAAAAACTATTTCTTTTATGATCCAAATCAACACAATGTAAAATTCCTAAAGGGAAATTTCCTCACCTGAGGAATGAATCAGCATTGCTCCTTTCCATATATCTTATTAAATAGAATATCATTTAATGTCTCTTTTATGTGAGACTTTTAAGCGTACTTGGTGGCGTTTGGTTTTCATTGCTGCAGAGGTTAGCCAGAAGGAACAAGCAGGGAGGCTGAGGTGGAGGTAAATGGGGATCAGCACCAGCCTGGCGTTTTGCACCCTGATGTGTGTGCTGTGAGTGTCATGGACAGGGCAGTGCAGGTGCTCCCTGCAGGGCTGCAGCTGCACTTTATTCCTGCTTATGGCAAAACTGCAGTGGGAAAACTCAGGGGACACAGGTCCTGTCTGTGATTTTAGGTGTGGTCTGCATGGGTGTGATTGCATTCCTCCCATCTCAGGCAGCCTGTGGGGCACACGGGGTTTGCTTTGGCTCTGGAGGGAGAGCAGGCAGAGTGTGAGAGCTCAGGGATGGCTCTGCAGGGAGAGCAGAGTGTGAGAGCTCAGGGATGGCTCTGGAGGGAGAACAGAGTGTGAGAGCTCAGGGATGGCTCTGCAGGGAGAACAGAGTGTGAGAGCTCAGGGATGGCTCTGGAGGGAGAACAGAGTGTGAGAGCTCAGGGATGGCTCTGCAGGGAGAGCAGAGTGTGAGAGCTCAGGGATGGCTCTGCAGGGAGAGCAGAGTGTGAGAGCTCAGGGATGGCTCTGGAGGCTCCTTTCTTGTCCATCTACAGCCCCTGGGGCTGCAGGGTGTCTGTGCTCAGCTCAGTGACACTTCAGCCTGGCCTGGCAGAGGGGACAGAGGATGTGCCTGTGGCACTGCCAGGGTCCTGGTGCTGCTCAGGGAGGAAAATGCCTCATTGAACCTGGGCCAGGTTAGAGGCTCTGCTGCTCAACACACGACACAAACCCAAAGACAAGGATGAATGGCTGTGATTTGTATTCTGCATTATCGTGTGCATGATGATTTTTGTGGAGAGAGGAGGGACCAAACCAGGTGATATGCCCAAGAAGAAAGGCTGTGCTGACAGCTGGACTGAAGCCAGGTGCATCCTTTACTGCATCAGTGGCCAAAACCAGGAGCACAAGTGCTGAACTCTGAGGGATGCTGCTCTGCTCCTTCAATATTTCTTATCTCCATCAGAGGATGCAGTTAAACAGACTCCCCGCTTGGTCCTTACCTGGGTCTGCACTCACTGCCTGACCTATGAGGTAGGCATAACAATATTTAATAAAAATCTTTACTTACAAGGGGAAAAAAAGGAACAAATGCTCAAAGGAAGATGGTAGAAGGAAACTTCAGTCTAGGATTTCTGCTAGAATAAGCAGGGAATTATTAATTGGTGTTTTGGGAGAAGTAATAACATTTCAATGGCTAAAATTAAATCCTTATCTCTTTGGCAACAGAAACTGAAGACTACAGAGGATATATTGGGAAATGTTGTACACGTTACCAAAGTTCATGTGGCCTTTCAGAGCAGGAACACTTGCCAGCTCCAGTACCAAAATTTCCAGCAGATATTTTGTTTTTGATAAGTCTGAATGCTTTTCTTCCATGGCTGAAGGGTTGCAGGAGGCTTTGCTGACTCCACAGGGCTGACAGGGTCCTGGAAAAGCAGAAGGAGCCCTTGGGGAGGGTGGAGAAGGAGCTGTTTCTCACCACAGCCATAAATAGTTTTAAGATCTGAGGGAGTACCTGAAGGTGCCAGCCCATTCCCTAGTGCACAGTGGTGGTAATTGTATTTACAGTTGGATGTGAGCAGATTTGCAGAGTCCCATCAGAGATGAAGAGGCTGATGTGGTGTGGCTGCCACATGGAGAGAGGTGGGAGGTGCTGTGGGGAAGCTGCAGGGGCTGCTGGAGCTGGGAAGAGTCTGCTGATGGTATTCCTGAGTGATGGCAAAATCAAGGAGACCCCAAACACAGTTTTTCCAGATAAAGTGCTCATGGAAGGTGCAAGAGAAGCCCAAACACATTTATCTTTCTTTAGCTCTGATAGGGGGATGTCTGAGGACGGGTTTTGTTTGCTCTCTTGGTATTTTATGATTCATGCGTTGATTCCAAGCTTTGCCAAAAGCTCTGACAAATTTTGCTTTTATTAGACATTTCCCTTTTTAGCCCTTCTCTCACGCATTCACAAAGCCACTGGTTTACAGACACAGCCTTAAGCAGTTTCTGCAGCTCCCCAGCATGTCTGCCAACCCCAGTGAGCACAGGTACTGCAGGTACAGCCTGTCCTGGGCTGTGGGGCTGCTGGCAGGGCTCCAGCCCAGCCCTGAGGGGCAGCTCCTTCCCTCTGGCTGCTCCTTACCTGTGCTGCTGCCCGGGGTCACCCTCCATCCCTGCCACAGCCCCTCTGTCCCAGACCCCTTGGTGCATTAACAGCTGCATCCCCTTGTGCTCTCCTGCTGTCTCTGGTACCTTTCAGTGCATAGCAACAAATCTTCAGTTAAATTTTGTGTCTTGACACCATTGAATTTGATTTTGCAGTTGAGGTTGTGTGTAGGAGATGCTGATCTTGGGCAGATATTTGACCCAAATCACCAAACCTCAACGTCAGGCAGCCCTGGCTATGTGTTTGTGAGCTGGGGCAGCTCACAGCACCAATAAGTTGGTGGAGCTGCTCTTTCCTGAGGTGTGTGGAGGTCCCAGCACATGAGTGTCCATCAGCCTAGCTCAGGCAAAGCTGGTTTTCCTCTATTGCTCCTAAAAGAGCCTGAAGCAAGCAGCTCAGCCATAGGACACCAGGGCAGATGAAGACACTCAATCCTTCCCAAGCAATTTTGGTCTTGCCAAGTACTCTGCTTTCTGTGAAAATGAGCATTCCTGGGCTGGAGAACAGAGCTGAGGTGCTATTCTGGAGAGGGTTTCTTGCACCTTTTTTTTCCTGCATATTTTCATCTAAAATCCAGAGAGCTGGTACCCGTGCTTTTCACCCAGGAGGGACCTTTCCTGATATTTGTGTTCCATGGAGCCATTGAAATATGCCCTGTGCATTGCCCTAGAAGGGATGATTAACTTCTCATTGCATAAGGTGAAGGATTTCCCCGCAGGGAATTTTCCCAGGCAGCTTGTACATGCTCCTGTATGATGTGCAGTGTGTTGTGGAGGTCTTTGATCCGGTTGTTTGCAACCTTCTGTCCTGGAGGAAACTGCACTTCTGTAGTGGTAGAGTTACACAAAAATAATATGCTTTAGATGTCTTCAGCCAGAAAAACACAAGAGACCGTGCCATGAATATTACTGAGACACCAGCCTGGAACCTGGAGTAGTTCTTGCTTCAGACAATTATTCAGCTGCAGGTTTTCCTGTGGCTGCAGTGATGGATGCTGCAAGGGGAAAAATACCCTTCAAACTTCATGTCCAGTTACGTGAATGAGAAGGGTAAAGAGAATTTATAAATGCTGCTGGAATTCTGAGAGAGGATTGTGAATAGATCTATCCTCTAATAGAAAACTGAGGTGTAAATCATAGTTGGATTTGTTGAAGTTTTCCCCACTGGCTCCCCCTGGCCATGAAAGGACACTCAGTGAGTCTTGCTCCTCTCTCTCTGTTCTGTGTTCTGTTGAATGCTTTTCTCTGTCAATTGAAAATGAGACTCTGTAATGTGGAGACATTCTGGCAGACAGGGTGTCAGCAAATCTGTGTGTGATGCTCTTGTAATGATGTTTTCTAGTGGGTGCAGCTTTTGTCAAATGAGCATGGACATCCATCCGTGGTAATATTCCATAAATACACGACACAGCCAAATCACTGGGCAGTGCAACACATGGGCTGGAAAGGATTTAGCCTAGAGTTGAGCATCCAATTTATGATATCCCTTTCCCAGGCCATCCTTACTTTGCCTTTATGAGCCTCAGAATGACTGGGAGAAAGTGTTTGCTTCCAATGGCCCCTGCATTGCTCGATGCTGCTTTGCCTTCTGGTTGTGAGCAAACGTCGTGTTGGTTGTCATCACCCTCCTGTCCTTGGCACCCCATTTTGTTCTCATTATCCAAGATGCTGATGATGTGCTGTGCAGTCTGGATGGGCTCTCCTCAGGTCTCTTGCTGCCATATGTCTAATGGCAGATAAGCAGTATGCAGCTTGTAATCTCAACAGAGAGGCAGAGCCAGGATAATCTGTATTGGCTGACTCTAAAGCATCACTGCAAGTTTTTTGTTTGCTTAATGCACTTTCCTACAACTGAGCTGCTGGATGAGGGCAGCTGGGCTGGTTTTTGAGGTGGTGATTGGAGCAGTAGGATCAGCAGAAGGTACTTCTGAGCAGCTCTTAACTCTGGCTTCACTTTTTAGCTGCAGTTGTACCCTGGCACTAACTCTAATGCTGTTGTGAGGAGATTGATAGAATAACACTGGAATACTCAAGAATGCAGGGTAGGAGCTGTGCTCACACCCTGTAGGTCTCTCCGGCTATCATCAGTTCACCCGGGGAACACATGGTAATCTCCTAGAAGAGTACATTTCTGCCTCTCAGCTAAAACCACATTTAATCTGATCTTTTTTGGCATGCTATTATAGAATGCTGAAGTTTCCTTGAGTAGATTTGATTTGTTATTTGTTATTTTTCACCATCTGACTGCTCTAATATGTCAGATTTATGACCTAATTATTTTACTGTACTGTTAGATCCCAAATTAATTAACATTGCAGTGTTGCTGGCTCATTAGCAATATTCGTTGGGGTCATCCCACACACATAAGCATATCATCAACCTAAGGACATGATTTCCTTTTTATATTGTCACATTATTCACTTGTCCTTCGTGCCTCAATGACACTGGGTTGCTCTGGAGCACCAGAAGGGCCCACTTCTCTGTCTCCCTGCCCATTCTCCATCATCACCAGCTCCCATGAGTGCTACTGGAATGTTTGCTCCTGCTGGGCAGTGTATCTGTTGCAGTGCTCACTCCTTTCTGAGCCCTCTGCCTTTGCTGCTTGTGTGCAAACCACCTGATGCCTGATGTCTCTGTGGGGATCAGTTGATTTATTTTGCATGCAAAAGAGAGATATCCCAGTGCATTCCCCTGCTTTGGCAATAACCAGGTATCAATATATCAATTGTCAGGTCAGGTCTCCTAAATAACATCTGGATGAGTGTGCTGTTCTTTATTTGCTAATAAAGCCATTTTTCCTCCTATCATCTTGCAAAGTGCTATTGCTCAGAGCTTGTGTTTTCTTTATGTTGTGGCTCTGAGTCTCATTTCAAAACAAACCTCTAAGCCCCAGTTGTGAAGGGATTGTCTGTCAGAGGTGGTGTTTATCAAATACTGCCTCCACTCTGCAAAGTATTAACCCCCAATACCTTCAAGTACTGTGTGTCTCAGACACTTCAGGAGCCTCATGGCTGCACATCATGGTCTGAGACAGCTACAAACTCCTGTGCTGGACTCTAGATATCACCTAAAGATTTGAAAAATGTCTCTCTCTGGCCTGTGTTAGATTAAGTGAGGAAGAGCTCTAGCGAAGTTTTGCCATCCTGGTTGTTGCAATCACATTGGGGTTCCTGAGGTCACCACTCTCCATGAGCCTGCAGAGAGCCAAGCCCACATGGCCCTGGAAGTGGCCCCACTGCCCTCACCTAACTCAGACTGGGAAACAGAGAGCCAAAGGCTTGCTCAGGGTAATTCTGCCTGTCCCAGATCACCTGCTGCAGAGAGCAGGAGCCGGGTGCAGTCTGGGCTGCCCATCCTTGAGTATGTGAGGTCTGTAAACAAGCCTTTGTCCCATCATAACAGACATTTATTTGCTATAGAGAGCCAGAATTTGGCAAATGCCCCTCACCCATGGCCAGTCAGGTGTTTCTATCATTTGGGGAAGGGCTACAGGACAGGCAGCTGAGTCCTGCATAGGAAACAGGAATGGGTTGCTGAGTTTTGGAGTATATCATCAATGTTTTAAGAGTTCAGCCCATCTGTCAGATAAAAGTTGAAAGGAATGGATTAAAATTTCCCAATATAAATTTGACCTTGTTGAAACATTTTCATCTCCTTGACCTTTATTTCATCAGTGTCACAAATGAAATGTCATTCGCTTGTGTTTCAAGTCACAGCCAGATTTTGAGGCCTGAGAATTTCCCAGGGATGGATTTTGGTCATTCCCATCATTTGGAATGAACACAAGGACATGGTGGGCTGTGGTGGCCTCCTGGGGAGGGAGGTCAGGGCCCCACGAGTGCCTGGCAGCAGCAGCTGCTGAGCTGTGTCCGGGGACTGTGCTTTCCTCAGCTGGGCAGTCTGTAAGGCAGGGCTGGGGCTCCCCAGGGTCACAGCAGCTCCAGAAGGGACTTCTGGGTGTGAGCAAATGTGTTTTAACAGTGGCACAACAGTAGGAAGGGTGAGACACAGACACTGAGAGTAAAAATGTGCCAACCAAAACAAGAATGTATTTTCTACCCTGCAAGGAGTGAGAAGTCTCTGAGTAGTGTATGGGCTGTGTACTCAAGCACAGCCCTCCCAGTGGAGATTGCAGGTGATGGTGCAGGCAGTAGATCCAAGGGAAAGGGCAGTGGGCAGTATTTTGGTCACGATGATAATCAGAATTGTCCTCATTTATCAGATCTACCCAGCAGCGGGGGTGCCTTGACCCTCCTCTGCCATAGCTTCCTTGGCCTATTTTGGAAATGTCAAAATTAAATTTCCCAATGACCCCTGAATCAATAAAGACCTCAATCTCCCTCACAACTAAAAGATGCTAAGGAGAGCAGAAGCAGTTCAGGACTGTATAAAGCTCCTAAGCCTTCCATTTAGAAGAGTTGGAATTGATGTGCTTTGCTATCTAAGAAGTTTCTTGCTACAGGCACTGTATTGATAGTGCCAGTATCTACTGCCTGTGCAAGGAGAATGTACCTTGAGCAAGGACTCTGAAAGTATCAGTCTGTTCAGGAGCCAGACAGCTGGGAGCTGGAGCCAGATATCATAAAATATGAACATTTGACTTAATTGCAAACTGCTGTCTCTTTCAATGACCAGCTCAGGAATATGTCCAGAATTTCCACTTTCACTGAAGTTTAAGACTGGAATTGTACTTAGGATTATAATTCCAGTATGCAGCTAGAAGAGATCTGAAGGGAAAATAGATGTAAGCAATTTATTATTGTTGTTAGAGATATCAGGGTTACACAAAGAAAGTTACTCTAAGATTTTGGGTTCTTTTAAGGGGAGATAGATAGATAGATAGATAGATAGATAGATAGATAGATAGATAGATGGATGGATGATAGGCAGGCAATAAATAGAGAAGTAAAATTCTTGAGCCTTTAAAACATGCAAACGAAAGCACCCAGATGCCTAATATGCTTCAGTGCATGTCTGCAACCAGTCTGTAAGCGGTTCACTGCAGTTGTCCTTCAAAGTTCCCAGGCTGGGATTGCAAACAATTTGGAAACAAATTATTTAGAGAGAGGAAAGAAAGGGTATGGCATCTGAAAGTGTAATAAACTCTTTGGAGCTTGATCTTGGGTGGAGGAAATACTTGGGAATGTCTCCAGGTCAAAACAAATGTAACAGGATTTTGATTTAGCGAGACCCAAGCCCTGCTGGCCCTACTGCCAATTCATTAATTGCAGCCACCCAGTGCCATTGCACTGCTCTCCCCTGGGAGTGTGCCTGTTGTGAGGCTCATAGGATTGGGATTACAGTGTCCTGGGGAAGGAAGGGATAATGCCACTCATTGGCATGCACTCCAATTGTACAGTTGTTGGATCTCGAAATGAGAAGAACGGCAAAACCTCTGTTTAACTAGAATTAGTTTCTTTATATGAAAGGGAGAGAGACTTCACTTGATTAATTTAAGTCTGCTTCCTGCCTTTCATTAGCAAATAAAGGCTTCTTTGTGTGCTGGGGTGGGGGATACTGAGGTGGGGAGGGGGAGATCAACGGCTGCTGTTTCTGCCGGCGCTTCTCCGGATCCAGCCCGCAGGAAGCGGCTGGGACTGGAACTGCTGTGAGGGGACTCAGACACAGATTGGGGCTGGCAGGTTTGTGCTCCAGGCTCCATGAGAAGTCTTAGTCAGAAACTATTTTTGTTTAAAGCATTTCTCACCCTCTGCATTATTCAAGACTTGAGGCCTTTTGCAGAGTCCCTCCGGCTTCCCCGTGCGCACAAAGGCCCATCTGTGCCCTGGCTGCCGGCCACTGCCCATGGCCAGGGGAGCTTCCGTCCTCCCAGCCCTCAGAGCAGACCCAGAAAGCAGAAAGAGACCTGGCACTGACGGCTCCTGACGCTGGGGACAGGGCAGATTTGCTCCAGAGTTTTACCACTGCCTTATGGGGTTGCAAATGTCTGCAGGAGTCTCAAAAGATTTGTGTTGTAGGTGAAACTGGATCCAAATTTATACTAAAGTTATGTCTGGCAAATGCAATATGAAGGTAGACCAAGGCAGTGGATTTTTTATTTATTTTTCTTCTTTTTGCTCTTGAAAAAAATTATCTGCAAGAAGCATCATGCTTTTCCTAAAGAAGTCACACATCTTGGGGTGCTTTGTTAGTGTCAGAAAAATGAAGTTTCTGTTACAGTATGCAGACTGAGTGGTTTATACGGCCATGAATCTCCATTTGTTGTCCTAGAAGGATGTTCAAGACTATTTTCTAACTGATAATTAAGGAAAGCAAGAATTTATCTGAGATTTCTTGTGCTTTTGAAGAGGGAAGGCCCTATGTCCCATGGATGGTGCAGAACACATTGAGAATTGCACCACAGCCAGTCACCAGGCTGGAATATTGCTGTTCTTGAGAGTGTCCTTAGGATAAAATGCCTTGGGATCTCATGTTGGTTAGGCAGACAGCATAAAGATGTTGGTTTTAATGATGGGGTTTCTTTAATTCTGTCACAGATATAAAGGTCACATGGAACATGCACTGAAGGAAATGATACCTGAAGGAAATGAAAAGAGTGCTTTTAGCCTTTCCCTCCTCTAAATCCCAAGTGTCCATCCTGGACACCATGGGCAGAAAGGGAGACTGAAGCAGGGAAGTGCTGAGCAGCTCTTGAAAGCCACAAGACCTTGCTGAGCATTGTTTCTGGACATTACTGCTCTCTGGCAGAGCACATTCTCATACTGCCCTTTGTGTCTGGGATTGCTTTGCTTGGTCTTTAGCCCTGAATGTCTGTGATCTGAAACCCTCTGTGGGGTGAAGAGGACCAGAAACAACATCGTGGAGAAGTGTTAAAGGAGGTGCTTTAAAAAGGACACATAAGGGAGCAGGGATCTTGCACTGAAGCATTTCCTGCAGAAAGGAGAGCTGTGCACTGAACCCTCTTGACTTGAGCGTGAGTCAGAGCCTCCCAGGCACACTCTGGTCAGGAGAAGGGAGTGCTGGCCTCACAGCACTGACTCTCAGCTCAACATGATCAACTGCTTCTTGGAAGGCTTCAGGAGATGAGTCACAGCTCTCCCTTTGCTCTGCAGCCTGAGCAAAACCATGTGATGGGGCAAGAGGGAGTGAAGGCATTGGCCATGGAGCGTCAGGCTTTTACTGTGGTGAAAATTGCCAGGCTCTTGTGGAGCTGTGCAGTCTGACAGCATGACAAACTCTGTTTCCTATTATTTTGGAGAAAAGAAAAAAATTTTTGAATGGAAACAAATCTAATGTGATTTTACAATTTCAAACTGTGACAGTACCCAATATTTTTGAGCTGTTAATCCTCCATCAGAACACAGATGCAGTGGTTTCTAGAGATGGTGGAGATGTGTCTCTGCAGCCTGCTGTGCTCTGCAGGGCTTCCGTGGCTTGTGGCTGCAGGGTGGGACCTCTTGGGCTCCTGCCTCAGGTGAGGTGACCCAGGGGCTGCTGTTCTAGAGGGACCAGAAGATCAGGGCAGGTGCATGGGCACAGCTCTGAGCTGCTGCTGAGCCCTCCTGAGGTATCAGCAAGGGTACCACTGTGTGCAGCTTGTCAGACATAGGGAGCATTAGAAACCTTACTTAGAGTAAAAATTTTACTCCTTACTTGGAGTAAAAATGATCCTTCACATTGGGCCATGAGTAAATTTTGAGTAAGTGCATGGTACTGTAAAAAAAAACAAAACATAGAGGTCAGAATGGGAGAGCAGAGTTTCTAAAGGCTCCAAAACATCTGGAAGTCTGAAAAAGATTAAGCAGCATTTTCCTGTGTGTTTGTATGAGCTGAGCTCTGCCACAGAGGAAGATGGCCAGAGGGAATACTTCTTGGAGTGATAGTCCTGATGCACTTCACATGTTTGAATAATGCTGGAGTAGAACAGAAGCTGGTCTGGGGCAGAGGTTTGGGGATGCCATCCTGACATGGCACATCTCAGAGAGGATGATTTTAACTGAAGGATGTGGAAGGTGTGTGGGGCTGCAGCAGAACCCATGAGTGACTGAGGTTGAAGCGTCCATCTGGAAACCTTGGCAGGACTCGTGGAGTTTGTGACGAAAGACTGGATTGGGACTGGGATGTGGAACAAACCAGCCTGAGATGATCTTGCATTAACAATTACTGTGTGGTGTGACATTCAGCTTGCTGTGGAGCACAGTGGCCAGTGTGACCCCTCTCCCTGGGCAGTGACCCAGCACACTGAGGGTCAGCAAAGCCCAGGGGCCCTGCAGAGAGGGGGTGCTGAGGAGGATCCTCAGTGCTCAGGGTCACAGCCTGCAGAAACTGCTGCCTGCTGGAGCATTTCAGGCACCACGGTGGTGTTGCATGGGTGATGACAGCCCGAGCTGCACAGGATTATCCATCAGATTAATATTATCACTGCAGCTGAAGATGAATGGGCTGGGAACCCAAAAAGGAAAGGGACTGGTACTCAGTTAAAATTGAAAATTGATACACAGCCCCATGTATTATCAGAGACAAAAACTGTACTACTGAAAAGGTAGGCATATGGGGTGGAAGGTGAGCAGGTAAAACTCTTTGGTTTTTGGGGATCAGTAAAGGAATGTGAGCCAAAGGAGGCAAGGGTAAATAACTGAAAAAGATTTTGTCATGATAACATCTGGGAAAGGTACTTGTTATTGTGTTTGAGTATATTCCAGTCCTTGGTGTTTTTAAATCTGGGAGTTAGTTCACTGAAAGGTCAGAGACTGAGTTGGTGAGAGGGAATTTAAGGATGTCTCCAGGGAATGAGAAAGTCTCAACAGAACACGCCTAGAGCTGAGAAAGCCCTGCTGCCTGAAGCCATGTCTCAACAACCTTTCCCTTCTGCTGTGGCAGGAATGAAAAGATGAGCTGAATTTCTACTGTTGGTGTCAGATACTGGAAATAAGCATGTTCACTTTGGCTTTTATTGGTTATAGCAGGGGAGGAAAATGGAATATTTAGCTAGTGCTGAAGGAGGTAAATTAAAAGTGAAAACTCCCTACTGCTGCTGAAAAACCTGAATTGCTGGCTTGAGAGGAAGCAAAGCAGGAAGGGCTGCCGTGGGCAGTGTTGCTTTATCTCCCTTGCACCAAAGAGTGTGTTCAGCACTGCCATACCTGCAGCAGAGCACCAGGGTCACTGAGGATGGTTGCAGTGTGTGCAGGGTGAGTGTTTGGTACAGGAATGGGTGGCAGTGTGTGCCTGGGTTCCCTTCCCATCCCACAGAGCTGGCTGTGCTCAGAGGGACACGAGCAAGGACTGCAGCACATTATCCAGATTGATCAGAGAGCTCTGCAAGAGGGAGCAGCAGCCCCAGAGACAGGGATGCTGCAGCACACGATGTTCTTGGGCTTTGTTTCCCTGCAGGAATGGGGACCAGCGTTCAGCTATTTATGTCCTTGCTGGCACATACTGGAAGGCAGTCACCATGAGGGCAGGGGGTTCTCAGAGATTTAAAATCCCAGTAAAATGTTCTGCTCTTTCCATCTTTGAAGGAAGCAGGGACACAGTGAGCTCACATATGCAAATGAGGATTGAATTCAGTGACAGGTGAATTAGCCAGGCTTGCTGTGGACAGGAACTCCTCGTGGTTTGTCACAGAAAAAATGTGATTTCCTCTCACACTGCTCATCTGAGTGCTTGGACAGGGTGTGAGAGGGAGGATTACATTTTCTTTCTCCTTTTTTTGGGGTTTTAATTATTTAATTTTTTTTTAGCACAAGTGAATGGGAATTTATTTCCAGAAATGTGTTTGCAGGAACTCCTAAGAGGCATTGCAAACACTCAGGCATTCAGGCACACCCCACAAAGAATAAATGGGGAATTAATAGTTGTGAACAGACTGTAGGTCTGAATAATCGTCCTCCCAAATTCTCTCCAGGGAATGCTGTTGGAGTCTGAACACTGTGGGAGGAGAACTAGGATTTATTCGGTGAAGATTCACTTACCATAAATAAATAAAAATAAACAAGTAGGCTAAATTAGTAATGAATAGTTCAGCCAGCTCTAATGCTAAATAAACACACTGAATTGTAATGAAAATACTAAAGCCCATTTGAACTGCAGCTAGAAATCCAAGGAGAAATAACTGTGTGGCACTTAAATTAGCACTCACCATAAAATATAAATATATAATATAAAATATAGTTTTGTTTTTTTTTTTTTACCTCATGAGATTTTAAAGATTCATCTGTTCCCAGTGTTTGGAAGGCTCGAACTAGACACTATTCAGTGCTATAGAGTGACATAAATCACTGAAGAGTTATAAAATCCCTTGATGTATGCTCTTGGACAGTAACTATATTTGTAGAGGCTCTCAGGGGGGTACATTTATACTGATAGGAGACTGTTTTAAATTCACACAGTTATCTCCATATAAAGCATTTTTATAGGATTTTCCACACCATGGGGGGTTGTGCGACTTTAATTATACAACTCAGACTCTATTGGTAAAACTTATAGGCAAAGATAAGCCCTTTAGCAAGGTAGACTCCTGCACTTGAACTTAAAAGAAAATTATTTTCTTCTTGTGAGTTCCCCTAGGAACAGCTGGAAAAATCAATATGTGCAGGGAGGAGAGGCTGTGCTTGCAGGCAGCCCAGGGAGCTGTGGAGCCAGCCCTGTCCTGGGCTCCTGTGCCTGAGCTCACTCCCCTCGGAGGGGCTGGGGGCTGCTCAAGGGCCACCAAGCACTAATCAGCCTTTTGTGGCCACTTTAGACCATTTATTAAACTCTGCACTGGAGCTGCAAACTGTAGAGTGAGGCATGGACTTTAAAGCAGCTTGAATAAAAAAATGAAGTAGCCATGTAGTCGAGGCAGAGAAAAGCAACGTGCACATGGAGCTCTCAAAAATTGAGTATTTCCTTTGGAGAAAGTGCAGCTGCCCTTTATTGGTGGGTGATGGAGTAAGGCTGGCTGCAGACTGCAGCTGTGGTTGGTGGGCTGGGGATGAGCAGTGATGGTGTTCAGGTCTCACTGGCTTTTTAACCAAGAGAAAACAAGAATGGCACTGGAGCTCAGGGGGCAGCTGGAGACTGATATCAGCATCCCAGAGGTGGAAAGAAATCTCTCAGTATCTATTGCAGACTGGCAATTATGCGCCCCTGAGGGTGTGGCCAGTTTCTGGCAGTGATGTGGAAAAGAGCTCTCAGGATTGAAGATTCAGTAGTTCACTTGATGAAAATAGGATTATCTCCATCCCTAAGTTCAGCAAAGCAGCTTTTAGAGGCAGAATATATCTGTGCTCTCTGACTGCATTACACAACAAAAAGAATATAAGAACTTAGAAGAAATGAATAAGGTATGTAGTATCCCAATGTGAACTGAAAATGAAAAAATGAGAGAGCTTTTTGCTTTATTATAATAACATGGAGCAGAGTGAAAGAATGGCTCTGCATATGAAATAGAGTTAGGAGGATAATCAACCCAAACCTCCTATGATCCTACAATAGAGGCACCAACACTGGAGGCAAGCAGGAGAGTTAATAAATTAAGGTGCAACCAAAATAGATTCATGGTCATTTAACAATGTGTCAGGGCTCCTAGAGAAATGAGAATAATGTATTTAAGTCTAACGTGCAACCAACTTTAAACAGGAAAGAATAAGGGAAGGAGAAAATGAAAAAAGATTTATTGCAGCCAGCAGCTGAGGTCAACTTGCTTTCACAGGAGAACAGGAGAGGAAAACAGCACACAGATGCCTGGAGGTGGCTGTAGCACTTCCACCTTCCCTCAGCAGGAACAAAAACACATTGAGGAAGATCTGAATACCCTTAGGATGAGTTTTTCAAGGGCCTAGGAATGGCCAGGTGCGATTTCTCACCTTGAATACTCCTGGAGCAGTCACTTTCTGCTGAAGCCAGCAACCTCACTCATGCCATGAGGACCAACCCCAGCCCTCCTGCTCTGAGTACCAACTCTGGGATTTGGCTGCCCAGCCAGCATTCACAGGGGTTTGAGGGTTTTTTGTTTGGTTTGCTGTTTTTTGGTGGGCAGGTAGAATAAGCCTGAGCCATTGATTCATTTATTTTTGGCTCCTCTGCACTGTTTTCAGCTTTGAGAAGTTGCTGTGTCTCTTGGGTTTGCTATCAAGGGATGATAATCACCAATCCATCTCAGGCAGGACAGATGGGAATCCATCTCTGTCTGCACACCCTGGCTGGGCACTTTCAGAGAAGCATGTACAGCAGTATAAATCCTTACTTTAAAGCTCTGCCCTAAGGAAAGTGGGGAGAATTCCCCTGTGCAGGGGTTCAGGATGGCTTCAGGTTGGCCAAGGGCTGGCTGGGTGCTGGGAATGCTGTGGGAGATGTTTGTGAGCAGAAGACAAAGCCCCTTTATGCTGAAGGAGCAGCCAGGGGCTGAGCCCTCTCGGGCACAAAGCTTTTCCTTGCAGAGCTCCAGCTCACCTGTCCCTGCTGTGCTGTAGGCTGCAGTCGCTCTACCTTTTCCTTCTCCTCCCAGGAACTGTGGCTCATGGCTCAGCTCTGTGGTGCCCCAGAGCCTGTGCCCTGCCAGAGCACCCTGCCAGGGCATGGGGCCAGCCCTCACTGCTGCAGGGTTAATCCTCACACCTCCCCCGGGCTGCTTTGCACGGAATGTTTCTCATTCTGCCTTCATTCTCCGCTCTGTGTATCAGGAACTGGGGCAGCACACAGGACCCTTGCTCCTGCAGTTTTTCTCCTCCATTTCCCCTCCATGCAGGGCTGTACCAGCTCTGATGCTGTTTGTGATGAGGAAAAAAGGGAATAGTTCTATTTCTCACAGTGGTATTATTTTCTCTGCTTCTCTGAAAGCATGTATGTGCCTAAACCTGCTCCCAAGAGCTGCATTTTAAATTATATATATGTGAATACTATAAAAGAAAACCTCTCATTTTTAAAAAAAATTATGGGATTAAAATAGAGACATTAATTTCAACATTTAATGGTTTTACTGTGGTGATGTTCACAACCCTTCCATGTTCATTTTTTGTGACTTGTTTAGGACCTATTGTCAGTGCTGTTCACTGAAACTGCACATTGTAAGACAGCAGGCTCCTAGATGACATGGATGATTTATAAATACTTTATACAGTCAGAATGTATTTATGCAGGACAACAATTTGTTTGGTTATTTCCAGAGGCTGAGCCACTAACAGTTACATTAGAGAGACAAAAAGGACTGAACTTGTGCTCAAGAAGGGCTGCTTTGGGCTGTTAACCTAATGAATCTACAACTGCTAGATAAAAATAGATAAAAAGTCTGAGCTTCAGGCTTTGTCTGCTTCAAAGATACCTTAGAAAAATGAAAAATAACTTAGAAAAATGAAATATAAGGTCGTGCATCTTCTAATGTTGATGTAAAACTTCACTGATGTCAGTAGCACAGGTGTCAGGCTTGGGAAGAGTTACAGTGTGAGAAATATTCTTGTTCTTTGCTTTATGAAACAAATGTTTGATTTAAACTTATAAATGTACTTTATAAATCCCTGGTTTAAATTTCTTATTTGAGGCAGTAAGTTATTTTATGTCACAGAGCTAAGTCTAAAAAGAAATGTAAAGGAGAAACAGATGTAGACAAACGTGAGCCTGATCCTGCTGTGAGATCTCAGCAACCAGACTGGGATCCTTGGGCCAGCACATTGGGATCCACCTGTGTAAATCTCTCAGCAGGAGCAGTTTTGCTGTCAAACCCAACAAAAACGTGTCTAGATCATGTTTCAGTGGTGCTGCAAATTTTCTTCTTTGAGAGAGTTCAGCAGGAGCCGTGTGCCCAGGATGGCAGCTCACAGCTCTGTCAAGGCAGGTGCATTACTTTGAGTTTGAAAAGAACCTTTGTAGTTAAGCTGTCAGTGTGTTTATATGAGAGATTTGTAGGGGAGAATTTTGTCTTGGTTTACTGTTACTCTGTCCAGCTGTAGCTCCTGGAGCTGTGTGCCAGACACTGGCTGACCCTTTGCAAATCCTGGGAGGTTTCCAGCTGTTGCAAGGAGCAGAGCTTGCTGCAACATCTGGGAGAATCTGCGGTGTTACTCTCTACAGCAGGGCAAAGGTAACACAATTGCAATTATAAAAATACCCCTTTCACAATTCCTGCCATTTCCAGTCCCTCACTGCAGAAGAACTTCATCAGGATGCAGGACAGGTTCACAGAGCCCTTTTCCCTCCCATTCCATCATCCCTGAAACTGCTGCAGATCTTCCCAGCAGCTCTGCTGGGTTTGTTTGTTTATTTACCTTCCATTATCCTCCTTGTTCCCCATCCTTTGAGGTCAGTAGATGACCTGCAGATCTGCCCAATTTATTCCTGTGTATGACAAACAGAGCTGGGTCAGCCAATGAGCCGTGATCTTCTATTTCTATTTCGCTGCGGTTGTACGCCCATGATCTGCACACTGCCAGTCACCCACCATATTGATGAGATTAGCTGCTAATTAAAAACCCAGCCAAGCCAGGCAGAGGAAGATGACTCAATTAGCAGAATGTCACTGAATCTAATTTACTTTGCTTATCACAGACTTATTCTCTAATGAATTAGAAACGAAGAGCAGGACACCTTCAGAGGGAAATTGAGGGGCTTAAAGGCTTAAATGCTTTCTAACCCCTTTGTGCTCATGGTTTGGGTTGCAGGGAGTGTGCTGATACTGCTAATCACACACCCAAGGGCTGCTTCCCAATACCTGTGTCCTGAGGGAGTGTATCTGGGGAAGCCCTGCTGCTGGCTATTTCATGTGACTGATTAGGTCAGACCTTCCTTTCTTTATAAACCTACATGTACTTATAAGCTGGGAGCAAGCAGGGGCTTTGGATGGCACATCTCTGGAATTGTTCTCAGGGATGGTCTCTGTGACTGTGGAACTGACACTGAACGTGCTGTTTGGCCAATGAGAGTATGAGGGATTTCCTGGAAACAAAATCATGTCAGAAATAGACATTTCCCACTGTAACGAGTATTTTAAGGCACTTCTCAATGCTTTTCTCACTTCAAATATGATGTTTGGATGATTAACAATTAGAACAACTCATTTTACTGGAGCTCTTTGGAAGTACTTTAAGAGAGCATTGGACAGATGCACAGCTGAATTTGTATGTTAAGTGGAGACTATAAACCATCATCACTGCTGCTCTCTTCATAGTAGATAACAGAGCATATTATGGCTGATTTAAGTGAGGATATTACTGGGCCCTGAGCTCTTAATCTGATCTGCATGACAAAGCCCACATGGCTTCATGAGCCTTACAGGGCTCACTGGGCGCGTGTGGAGGTCTGAATGTGCTGGTCATGCCAGGGGATGAGGACTGGAGGCTGGGAGTTTGTTACTGTCACTGAGCTTGTGTGACACTGATCAATAGCTGGCCTTTCTAGCCTGGGCTGGCTAAGAAAAACAATTGGACCAAACCATCTCATTCTCATAGCTTTGTTCAAGTAATAATCAATATAGCACAAAATATGAAAGTTTTAAAGCTTCTAAAGTTATTTGGGAATCTCTCTCCAGAGACTTAACCCACGCTGGCTTCTCTAGCAGTCCAGGGAACTGGTCTGGAAACTGCAGTGGGCTGTAAGCTCTTCTGCAAGCGCCTGTGCATATGTTGATTGCAGGAGGAAGGGCAGAGTTGGTAATGAGAATGGATGGGATGGGAAGCCTTCTCTATTTCTTTCCTGAATCTGTTACCAAGGTATGAGAAATGTTGCGTCAGTGACAGTAACTGTCCCTAAAATTCACCACTTTCACTGAATTTATAATGTAGTTTCTGCACAGAAGAAAAAAAAATATCTAGATGTAGATTACTGTGCAGAGATGGACACAAGTACTTTGCAGTTTTACATTTTACACATTCTGCTAAATGTCCTGCCATTTTCAATCCCTATTTCCTTGTTTCTTTCCCCAGTAGTTCTCCATTTTACAGAAACCAATTTCTTTAGCAACATGCAGTCATTAGAGAGCTGCTTGTCTACCACATCTGGGTGTAACAAACCACTGCCCAGAGGTTTGACCATTGCAAACACACCTCTATAAACTGTCCTGGAGGAAACAAAACTCAATAAGATATTTTCATTAAGATAATAATGACAAGGAAGTCTTCCTCTCCACTGAGTCACTGGAGCTGTAGTGCCAGCAGACAGCTTGCCATGTTCAAATGCTGCCCGCAGCTCTTGGTGAGTGGGAACTTTGGACATGTGCAGCTACAGAGATCACAGCCTTTCTGTTAAACTAAGTGAAATATATACATTTATGATGAGGTGACTGATATTAACAATTATTCATTGCATTCTAACTCTGCTGTTAATATGGTGATTATCCTTGTTATCATTAGTTGTTTAGTTTGTTTTCTGGAGAACAGTGTTCAATCACATTGCTCCTCTCAGGCATATAAACCACAAAGCCCAGCTCAAAGACCCTACAGGCTCAGAACTAGATCTGATCTCTGCCCAGTGAGCAGAGATTATTCCCTAAGTTTTACTGGTGACTTTCTTGAGGTAAAATGCTGTGAATTCCACAGTGGCATTCCAGACTGGCTCCAAGAAGAATAAGACAGGCAGTGAAAGAGATTTAATACTCATTCATTTTGCTTTTGGGTTTAGCAGCTGCAGAGGCTGGGACTTTTCCTGGTTTCTGTCAGTGAGCAATTTCTCAGAGGTTTGGAGCAAGGATTACAAAATTCAGATAACTTTAGCATGGCTCTGTTGTTGTAACTTTGGAGCTGGTGTAGTGTTAAGTAGAAGTGTTAACACAAAGAGGTGGGAGTGAACAGAAGTGGTAGAGAAAGCTGGGGAGCTCCTCAAGGACAACCTCAGTGCTGTGAAACAGAGGGAACAAGAGAAGTTGAAGGATCAGCAAAATCAGCAAAACATATGCCAGCAAAGATGAGGCTGGGCTGGAAACGTGAGGAAGCCTGCAGGAAGGTGTGCTGGGCTGGGGCTGGGTGCTGCAGGGGATGTGTCACAGCAGAGGAAGGAAGGAGAGGTGCTTTTATAGGCAGGTGTAAATGTCTGAACACCTATCAGCTAAGAACAAAGGAAAGCTGTGATTCAAAGCCAGTGGTATTAGAGGAACTGGTGGTTTTACACAGTGTAAGTCTCAGGGAAAGGACAGATCAAAGGGGAGGGGATCCCAGGATTAGGAGTATTGATCTCAGGCTCTCCCCTGAGGCACTGGGCTGTAAGAGTCAGGGCAGGCATCACTGCTTCACTCAGAACCACTGAAAAGGACTGTTCAAACACTTCGTAAGCCCAGATATGCAGCATTCCTTGTCTTCCTTGGATCTCCAAGTGCTTTACAAGTCAGACTCATCAGGAAAAGGTCTCTGCCATCCAAATATTTTTTTAAGTTATATCATTGGCAAATACAATGGATAAAAGGGACCAAAACGTCTCTGGCTTGTGTGTAAACCAGTGACAATCGTCTGCTCTGATGTTCTGGAGTATCTTGTTTAGATTGCCATCATCCATGCAAGGTTCTCCCATAGCTCCTTCAGGGATTCCATCCATGGGCCCTCTCTGCAGTGAGGCAGCCATGGTTCATTGAGCTGGAGAGCATTTGGAGGCAGACAGAGGCTGTGTGGATAATGAGGCACAGGAGGGCCTTTTATTGCTTTAGTGGGAGCTGAAGATGAGCACAGCAAGGGATGGTTTCATTCACACATGGCAAAGCTGCCACCACCAAGTGTCACTTTTAACTCTCACTCAGTCAATTAGAGGTGACAGGGAAGCTCAGGCTGGGTGCAAAGCAGGGTGTGCAGTGCTGTCCCCACTCCCAGCCAGCTGTCCTGTGGTAACTGGGGCCCACAGGACATTAATCCCAGCTCATAATCACCATTGCCATTCCCCCGTGAATGCCAGCTGGTGATGGTGGCATGGGGACACGAGGGATGCACTGATGAGGAGGAATATCCATCTCTGCTTCTCTAGAGCCACATCCTGGCAAAACATGGCTCTAGAGGGAGAGCATCCATGTGAGGGGAATGAGAGGGGAGAGCAGGGATGGATACAGGGAGAAGCACCTGGGAAGACAGGATGGTTTCTGCCACCTGCAAGAACAGGAGTGAAAGTTTGAAATTTTGTCTGTGTAGAGCTGAGGAGGTGCTGGGATGGTGCTGATGGCATCCAGGGCTGCTCAGTTTCCCCACGGCTCACCTGCCAGGAGGCAGCTGGTGCTGCCCAGCTGTCCTGCTCAGCACATGGCTGGCTGCAGATTGCATTTCAACTGGGGGTTTTCTCTTCCTAAAAGTATCTCCTGACATCTGTTTGCCCAGTCACAGTGCTGCTCCTTGCACATTTGAATGAATGTGTTTTACTCCTGAGCCTTTCAGAGGAGGCTTGTGGGGCTGGCCAGTGTCTGTGCCCTGGGGCTCACCCTCTGCCTGGCCCCAGGAGGGTTTCAGGGCACTGAGGGGGCTCAGGATGGAGAGGGGGATTGAGGCATTGTCTCAGCACAAGGATGTGCTCTGCCAACCCAACAGATTGAGTTTGGTACCAAGAAATTTTAACATGACCTAATGGACACACTGCTGCAGCCAAGGAACCTGTCCTGCAGCTCTGGGGAAAGCCAGAGCCCTGCAGCTGTGGGGAGTGAGCACAAATGGGGAACAGAAGGCACAAAAGTGAGAAGGGGACTGAGACACCTGAAAGCCTTTGTCCCATGCCTCTGACTGCTCCTGTGTGCTGGGACCCAGAGGTGGGACAGCCGGAGCAGCCTGCCCCTCCTGCCATGGCACACCAAGGGCAAATCCACAAGGATTCACAAGGAAGGGATTTTCCTTCATCATTTGAAAAAAAAAAAACCCTAAAAAAAATCCCTTAAAAAAAACCCAGCCAACCAACCAATACCCAGAAAACCTACCAAAGAACCCCAAAACCACAAAAAGCCCTCCCAGGAGTTGTTTTACTTACAATGGGGAGAGTTAATGTGGGCCTTGAATGCAATAAGATTATGAATCCTTTAACAATGGTCTCTATCTGTGTCAGCCAAATAACATTTCTGTCTTTGACCCAGCCTCTCAAGGCCTTCTACAGATGAATACCAATGACCCAGGCCTTCATTATCCCATCATTACACAAAGCCTGCTGTTAATTTATGTATAGGAAAGAACTAGCAGCTACATAAGGCTCCATCAGCTGCATAATTACTGCATATATTATAAAACAGCAGCAAATGCTTCCTGTGAATACAAACCATCTCTGCTCATTAGAAACCTTGCAAGAATTAATTAATGAAGGTGTGATTGTGCCACTTGAAGCCATGGGTATTGTCCCAGTGTGCCTCAAAATTCAGCTATCTTGGGTTTTCTGATGACTTTAATGTGGACTCCAGGGAAACTGAGACAAGCACGTGGCCTAAGCCAAAGCTGAAGGAGGCAAAAATTGGGTGCTGGAGCTCCCAGCAAGCCCCATGGCTCCTCCCAGCCTGATCCATGGAGATTTGCACAGCCACATCTGCTCTGTACAGGGGTCTGTCCCTGGTCCCTCCCAGCAGGGATGTGGAGGGGCTGTGTCCAGCCTGGGTCTGGATGCATTTTCAGTGCTCAAGCTTTTGTGATGCAAGTCTAGATCCAACTTTTAAAACAAATGAAATGATCCTGCAATTCAAATAGAAGAATGAAAGGATTTAGGAATTTTCCACAGTGACATTTGTATTCTAAGATTAATTTGCCAGCACAGCTTATAACTTCCCAGCTTTCTGTTTGCTTATGTACAAGAAGAATGTGCTCTGCTAGACTGACTGTAGTGATTAGTTAAATTACTCATACATCCATTATTTTAAAAAGCCTCTATTCTGCTTTGCATCTGTATTTATATAGTGCCACCTGATATTAACTTTCTGCTTGAATGATGGCCACTAATTCTGTGTGGGGCTCCTGAATGTCAATCAGCAGGGGTTTGAAAGTCAGCTCAGTCTGGAGGGTGAGGGTGGGATGGGTCTGTGCTTCCATGGCACCTGCTTTCATTCCATGGGTTTCCTCTCTGGCCATGGGAAGGGGAGCTGGGCTTTACCTGCTGTGTGATCCAAGTGGGACAGGGGGTTTGGTGCCTGTATCAGTGACAATGGTGGAAAATATGGAATGGAAAATATGTGTGAAAGGGAAAAAGCTCTGCTGGTTGGCCAGGAATATTGGGACAGAGGGGTGAAGAATTGCTTCAACTCTTGATCCCAATTTTGGAGAAGCACTGGGGCAGTCAGACACAGCAGCACTGATCATGCATTTCATGTGGACTTTCTAACCAGCCATGGGAATAGCAAACCTCCTTTGAGTCAAATCTGGCTTAAAGGGTGGCAAACCTCCTTTCAATCTGGCTTAAAGGGTGGAAAAGCTGTTTCCCAGGGAGGAAAGTGCTTACTAATTTCAAGATGATTGAGATTTTGAGTTTGTTGCTACTTTTTAAAAGCAAAAGGTATGTTTTGACCAATTGAAAAAAAATCCAGCTTTGGCACTGAATAAGCTACTTTTGTTGGTGTTTTGCTTGTGGACACATGTAAATGATGTCTGTTTATTCAGACTTGAACTATGGGCATATTCCTGTGTCCATTCTTTCCTGGTGAAAGGCCACTTTTGCTTTCCTGCTGATGGACATTGTGAGAGCCATGGTGCCTCCTCTTCCAGAGGGAGCCTGTGAAGGGCTCCAGAGTGGCTTAAAATAACTCATTGTTGAAGCAGCCACAGAGGACCAAAGGCAATCTAATCCATCAGGCAGGAACATTTTCAGTTTGACTATTTCTTCCTCCAAAATAAATAAAGCATGTCCTCATTAAAATGAGAGGGATACAGGGAAAATGATCAGATTTGATTTGACAAAAAAGATAAAACATAGATAAAATTTATGTATTACTGATCAGGAAGACATTTATCTTTCTTGATGACCCTCATTTTTCAGGGAGTGTGTTTATTAAAGATACAGGTTGTGAGTTTTTACCTATATTTATTTTTGTTTCTCCCTCACATGCTCTCTGGCTGACAGAGAATCTTCATTTCAAATGCCTGTTATCTTTGAGAATTGTCTTCTCATTTATTTACTTTCATTTTGCCTGCTGGAAGTTCCTATTAATAGTAGGAAAACAGTGCTATGCCAGCATGTCTTTATCAGGGGCTTTACAGAAGTTGTCAGTTTAATAATATAGCAATAAATTCCATGTAATGTAAAGCAGGACTTTCCCCACAGCATCTTGAAGTGGTTCATTTTTGTCTGACAAATGTAAAGGTCTTGCCTTGTGTTGGTTTGCCACGGTGAAATATTTCAAATATCAGCTACAGTGAGGACTTTTTGTTGTGTCTCAGGCTTCTGTGCTGTCAGGGTGCTGCTTCATTATCAATTCCCCATGAATGTTTCTGGAAGGAGAAAAGGAAAACTTCCTTACAAGTGTTGTCACTTCTCTTGTGACTCCATTTGGGTTTTTCTGTGTATCAGATGGCGTGTGGGGGGGACACAGAATTTAATTTGAAATCTTTGACTCGTTCTGTATAATCTCACCCCAGCATTTTGATAGCTCTGATGTATTTGTCATTTTAAAGGGTATGTAAGCACAGTAAATTTTATACTGCCAATAAAATGTCTTGGTGAGTTCACTGAGAAATTCTCAGATCTTGGAGGCCAGTAATGTTTGAAATACATAGTAACCTCTTTATTGCAACTTTTTACACATCTACAAAATTAGGCTACCAGTCAGTAGCTGGCTGCAAACTGCAGTGCTGCAAGATAAACCTGAAATAGTAAATATTGTATATTACACTGTATGATCTTTTTAATAGTCTGATTTTCAAAGGGGTCTTGGAGAGAAAATGCACACTATTTCCAGCTTATTTTGAAATACAAATAGTGGAGATACATAGCTTATTAAATGGCTCTCTGACATATGGCAATTATGCTGATTCTAATGATGGTTAAAATCTAGCTCCAGCTAAATGCTAATAGGGTAGCAGCCTTAATTAAATCCACATTTAGGTACTGCTGTCAATGCTTCCTGGCCATCTGAGCAAAGCTCCCAGTTGCTGCCTAACCAAGTTGAGCGTGTTGGGTCTCTCAGGAGAGCATCCATCACAGAAATACCCAGTGATGGCTGGGGAGGGCTGCTCCTGTGCTCCTGTGTCCTGGGACTCAGGAATTGCCAGGGCAGGCTGTGCAGCCCTTGGCACGGACACAGGAATATGCCCACAGTTCAAGTCTGAATGAACAGACAGTATTTACATGTGTCCGCAAGTAAAGTGTCCTTGACAGCAACCCAGTATCTGGTGAGAGGAGCAGCCCCCATTGAGGGGCAGCACTGGGAAATCTGAGGGAGAACTTGATCCAAAAACCACCTGGCTCTGCTTGCTCTGGCTGCAGCAGAGTTTTCTGCCAGCACACACCACCCCTATGGCTTTAACTCTTTGCATTCAATATCCCTTTTTATCCTGCAAGAATTCCTTCTTGCAGAGATCTGTTTTCAAGCTGCTTCAAGCCCCCTTCAAGCATTGAGGTGAGGTGTTACATCTCAAAATATGCCCTTTGATATATGAATTATTCTCAAAGTGAGAGAAGGCTGTAAAGGAATTACATTTGCATGTTCTTGATGGTGTCAAAGAAAGTAAATTCTAAATTTAATTGAAGGAAGTGATGGATTGGAGGTGATTTTGCTGTGCTGAGCAGTTGGGTTTGGAGAGAGCTGGTGCTCAACCACTCCTCTGACACCTCTCCCAAACTGAGGGCATCCTCTGCTTCCCTTGTAGCACGAAGCTCTGGATCATTCACCTCTCCTAGTTCCATTCAAAGAGTCAAACTGTTAAAATGGCTTGGGAGGACTGTTTAAGAAACTCTTCACATCACAAATTGCACAGTAATGAAGTTCTTTGCAAGATATGTAATGAAGAGCTTGCAGGTTTCTGTCGGTAGCTAAGTAAATCTGTAATTATCAACCCTGCAAGGTAGAAATTTAGGATGAGGAAGGCTGATCTGGTGCTATAAATACATTGGTTGATAGTGTAATATAGATCACATATGCCTCTCTTGAGAATTAGAGTTTGGGTGCTCACATTATTGCTGCCTAAACTGTAAAGTGCCCTGGCTTGCTGCTCATTCATGTCAACTTCATACAGACTCCTCCGGCTTTTGGTCAGTGGGAAGGCTGGGGACCAGTGAAAACTGAAGGCAGGGTGAGATCTTTGCTCCTTCCAGAAGGCACTGATAAACAATTGGTGCCTTTCAGGGTTGCAACAGCCTTTTGGCAGAAGACTTCTTCCTTTTTCTTTTTCTGTGTCATTGACACTGAAGCATTCATTCTTGATATTCCTGTCTAGTTAATGACCACTTGTAACAGCTCTGTCTTCCTGAGGAAGCTCAGAGGGGCTAACCTAAGGGCAGCCTCAAATTCATCGACAGGGAGGCACTGTTGTGTGGGTTTGGGCCAGGACACAATATAAATAATGATTTCCTGATCCTAATGGGCAGAGGGCAGAAATCTAAGACCTTTCTTTGACCTTCTGCAAAATTCAGCCACAAAAAGCAGATATTGCTGTTCTGTCAAAAAGGGAAGCAAGGTCCAGAGATATCTAAGAAAATAACTTCTATTCCTTGTTGAGACTCACCTAAAAGAAAACCTTTGCCCCTCAGGTGCTGAAGTCATGTTAAAAGTCTTTATTTTTTCCCCCCACCATCTATTTTCAAAGATTAAGTAAATATATGACTTTACCTCATATCACCACATCCCTGCTCTCTGTCTGACTTTCCCTATAGGTGACTGAAGCAAGGCACATATGCTGTCAGTGTCTGATAGGCTTTTTATCATCTCTGTTTGGAAAAGAAGCTTTGTTCTAACCTCCTTAGGTAGGGTCAGACCCTACCACACAGTGCTGTAACTCACCTGTGGTAGACTGGTGCTTTGGGCAGGACTGAGAGTGCACCCTGAGCTTGCAGTATGGAGGTTAAAGCTCCTCCTGCAGCACCTCCTTACTGCCTCTGCACAGTCACTTAGCACCAAGTTCCTTTTTAGGGTGTTTTGGCTTTTTTTCTCTCAATTTATGCAAAGAAACTTCCCTCTGCCTTATAGGACTTGCCAAGCACTTGTCCCAGTTCTGGCAGTCATGTATAAAGAGAGTTGAATGCATCATAAAATGTGTATGGCTTGGAGAGTTTTTGGTCTTTTGAAGAGGTCTGCTTGCCTTCCCCACAGTAAGGCACTTTGAGCCCTGTGGATGAAAAAGCCCAGCACAGTGCAGAACAATGAAAGCACTAACAGTATCTGGGATAAATCCTACAGGATTAGGCAGGCCTGAGATAATTATCGTTTCCAGCAGAGGAAAGAGGCGCAAGCTGCGTAGGCTTCTGAGTTTTATCTCTTCTCTTTTTGCCATCAGAAGAGGAACTTTCATGCTCAGTTAGTATGAAAAATATGTAATGAAACTCTACAGCAAGTTACTTAGAAGCTAAATAACTCATTTGTACTTCTGCCCTCCAATTATATCCCAATTTGTGCACCCCATCAGGTGCTGGTTAAATCCTCCTTTATTTTGTGTTTCTGTCCATTATACCAGTGATCACTTGGATGCCTTTGAGGTTTATCTGGGCTGCTCCCACAGTGCTGTGCCTGGCTGAGAGTGCAGACTGGAGCACAGAGCTGCCTTTGGACAGTTTCCTGCCCACAGCTGTGTGCTTTCCAAGATTGCCACTGCCAAAGGTTGTCCTCTCCCTTCCCCCAGGGTTATAATTTGCAGTGAAGCAGTGACAGAGTCTCAGAAGGGCTGAGGTTGGAAGTCACCTCTTCAAACTGCCTGGTCCAACACCCCTGCTCAGAGCAGGGTCAAATAGAGAGGGTTGCCTGGGGCCACGTTCAGGTTTTGAATATCTGCAAGGATGGAGACACCACAGCCCCACTGGGAAACACGTTCCAGTGTTTGCCAGAGAGATCAAACATAAGATTAAAAATGCCAAACCTTTTCTTAGGTTTAAATGGAGTCTCCAATATTTCAATGAGTGTCTCTTGTCCTGCCACTGAAAAGAGCCTGGCTTAGTGTTTTTACTGCTTCCCATCAGATATTTACATGCATTAAAGAGACACTGCCACCCCTGAGCCTTCTCTTCCCAGCCTGAGCAAACCCATCTGTCCCAGCCTTTCCTCACATGAATGATTCCACCCCTTAATCATTTCAGTAGCTCCTCACTGGACTGGCTCCAGTATTTACTGGTCCAGAACTGGATGAGCAGTGCTGCAGCCCTATTTTCCCAGGGCTGAGTAGAGGACATTAATCACCTCCTGTGTCTGCTGGTGATGGTCTTCTACCAATGCAAGTTGCTGGAAATGTTTGCCTTCTTTGCATCAAGGGCACATGGCTCGTTCATGTTCAGCTTGGCACCCACCAGTACCCAGATTCTTTCTGCAGAACAGCTAAACCTACACGTTACTCTGTTTTGCCAGAAAGATACAGGTAAATGAAAATGTTCTTTTTGGTAGAGTGATTTTTCTTTTCTTTAAACAGGCCCTTTGATCAGAGCTGTGTGAAAGAGTACAACCTGCATGGTTGTACTTTGAGAGGGCTGTAACCTGTGGTACACCTGAGCTGGGATGTCCCAAATGCTGCTCCCCTCTCCCAGCACTGTGTTCATTGAGTGGTTTCTATCATTTGTGCAAACACGAAGTGTGGCTCAGCCTGGTGTTAGCTAGCCATGAACCAGCAGCAAGCGCACAAGCAGGTCCATCAGGCAGAGCTCAGCAGAGGCACTGGCCAGGCCTGGGGAGCTGTGTTAGCCCAGCACAGCCCTCCTAGCAGGGCTAATTAACCTGAGCCTTGCTTGTCACTGCTCTCCTGCTGCCAAAGCTGGAACTGGTCTGGACAGGGATGAAGTGCACTGCATTTATTGTATGTTGTAAATGTGCCTGTAGGGTGCTGTTTCACTTAGACTGAATTCCATGGAAGGATTTGGATACTTAATTCTGTGCCACCAGCAGGAATTAAACATCCAGCTCTGCCTGAGGATCTGGTCCTGAGGCTCTTAGGTCAGTGTTGCTCAAGAGATATTCAATATGATTCAGTGGATATAAATCACCATTGTTCTCTTTATCTGAAAAAGGTTGCTTTGATTTATACCAGCTCAGGAGCTGGCACGCTGTTTGTGTAGGAGAATGCTTGCATTCCTCCTGAAGCCTGTGGCTGTGTCTCAGAGTGATCTGTATTCCACTGCAGTTTAAAGTTTTTTCAAAATTCGGGAGCCATTTGCAACTTCAGTGCCATGCTGCGACATGATGCATTGCTTTGTAAACAGGGCTTTAAACAACTGAGGTCTTAAATCCATAAACTGACTGAGGCTTGGCAAACCTTTGAAAATCTCTTTGCCAAATAACATGCATTACAGTACCCTCCAAACAAGATCTGACTGAAATGTTCAGGTTCCTTTTGACACTCTACCAAGACATTATGAGACTACCTAGGGCTTATTTCCCCTAAAAATAATAAGAAAAATGTATTTGTGCTATGTGTAAAGTGATGCATCTGAAATATATGACATGCCCACTTCCTTTGATGCTTTATTTCCTTGAGGATAGCATCCTTTTTGTAAAAAACAAATTATTGTTATCAATTTTGTGTTTGGAGCCTGCTTGCTAAGACATCCCCCAGATGTAATATCCTTCCTGAGACACTTCAACACTTGTGCCTCTTCTCTTTCCTCTCAGCTCCCTGATCTCCAGATGGAGCCCAGTGGGGATGGTTGCTGTAGGTACTGATTTGTCTTCTGTTATTTTTGTGAACACATTTCAATTCATCTGCTTTCAACAGTTGGGGTTGTTTTTCCCCTCCTCTTCATGAAGACATGGTTTTATTTTTCTGCAGTTTTACTTTTCACTAAGGCATCCATACAACCATTCTAATTTATCATTTCACAGCACTTTGCTGCTTTTAAACACCAAGTTGTCCAGGAGCACTCGTGTTTGTCAAGTGATGTGGCTGCCTCACAGACAGCTCCAACTGCTGTCCAGGCTTTTGGTAAAGAGCCTTCTCCAGCCTTGATTAGTGTGGTTACATGTGCTGCTCTGTATTCTTCTCTGAGACATATGCTTAAGTCTTAAAAGCAGGGAAAAAAGTGAGAAGTGAAGAAGCAGAGTTCTTTGGCCCAGTTTTGATGTGATTTTTGGCTATAAAATCCTTAGTCCTGTAAATTCTGCTTGTTTCAAAGACACAGCACTGAAAGCTGACTCTGCAAGTGCCCATGAGGTGCCTGCAGCAGTTTGGTTTTCCTACTGCAGCCACTTGAAAAGCAGCAGTTCCTCAGTGGCCATGCCCAATGATGGCCTTGTTGTGACCACATGCCAAGTTGAAGTGTAACGTAAAATCTGAAAGAAAGCAGGAGTTTTAGGGAGGCAAAAGCTCTGCACACTGGTGCAGTGTGTTCAAAAAATAACGAAGAACATTTTCTGGGTACACCTGCATGTCATTCAGCATGGAAGCAGTTAATAATCCAATTACTTCATAGCATCCTCTTCAGCTTCTGTTTCCATTCTCTTTTACAGCAGTCTGAGGGCTGTTTCCAAAGTGCCCAGACATTCTTAGAACTACCTGGTGAATCATAAATCTGCAGACAATGTTCTCTGAAAGCCAGCAGACACAAATGATGTAAAATGAACTCCTGCCTTTTGCACCAACACCTCTCAACATTTATATTCTCCCTTAACTGACTTTATGGACTTGAGGAAGGAGCAGTATATTTTGGGATTTTTGTTGTTAGGCTTTGTATCGCTCATTACACACCCAACTTTTCATGTAAGAGGAAAGTGCTCTTCTGTGGTGGTCTAGAGGCCACTTGGCACTTGAGGAAAACCAGGAGCTAATACCCAGGAAATACAAAGCATGTCTGGAGGTGGGACGGTTTTAGACCTTCCTTCTGGGCACAAAGCCAAATCCATCATACATTATTTATCATATACTGAGCAAACAGAGAGAGCAAATCAAGATCTCAGCCAAGTCACTGATGAATTAGGATGCCTGTATCATCCCAGCCAACACTGCTGACTGAATGACTGTAAGAACCCATCTGTGCCTGGGGCCACCTAATTGTGGAGGTTATTGGCAGAGCCTGATTTGGGGCCAGCATCCTGTCATTTTGTCATTGCTCCTCTCAGATCTATCACTCAACTTCTCTGCACACAATCACAGTCAGAATTGTCTCAAAGGGGAAAAAATTATGTCCAGTAATAGATCTCTTTGGTTCTCTGTATGCATGGGCTTGTGGAACCTGAGTGGTTATTGAACCAACAATCAGTGCCACACCACTGGAGATGGAGGCTTTTTTGAGCTGTTGTTTAATTTTGGCATGCACTGCATGAAAGAGCAGCAGGGTGGAAAGGTTGTTCTCCCCCCTGCCATTCTTCCTTCAGATTCATTCCCAGACTTTGATCCTTGGCTGCCCAGGATGTGATAAACGGCCATTGCAAGCCTTTGATAGATAAGCAGGAGGTTCTGAGGGAGGAGGATGTACTGAATGTGAGTAAGAAAGGCTTTATGCAAACTGTTTTTTACTTTCATGTCCCCTGGGATGGGCTCAGCTGAGTTCAGTCTCCATAAGGGGCTCTGATACCAAGACATGTCCAACCTGGAACATTTCCATCCTCTCCTCAAGCTGCACAGTGTTAGCAGGAGTATGAGAGCAGCTGTGGCCTCTGATTCTCAAGTCCTGCTTGCTCCTGGAGCTCCTGAGCAGCTCCAAAGGTCAACTCCTGCTTGTTTCACAGAGAGATGAGGTGCGAGCAGCCCCTCCTAGGCCTAAAACCAGGGGCTGTTTAGAGAAATTTCCTTCAGTTCCTCTGAGGGTACTGTTGGGTCAGGGACAGAGCCTGGCGTAGCCCAGATTTGGCCACTTCTAGCTCTTGAAAATTCCAATAGACAAAGTGTGGCAAGCAGGCAGATATCTGCCTCCTTCCCAGGCTCTGTTTCTTAATGTATACAAACCTGAATAGAATGATAAAAAAGCGGGAAAATTTACAGACACAGCATACAATAACAGAATTATATTTGGAAAAAAATTATGGAGATTTTGTAGAAAATCTGTAATTTGCTTGAACAATGTGAACAAGCAAATCACCTTCTATCTGACTCATTATGTCTTATTGAGAACTGAATTGTAAGTCTTCCTTGTTCAAGCATGATTAAGACTTACATGTCTCTTGTTGGCAAGATTTCCTATTGAGCAGAGTAGCAGCCAAAGAAAATGATGGTACAATTTTATGTGATTAGGACAAATCCTTAAAAATCTGGGCAATTTTCAGTAACTATGTCAAGACAGTAACTAAAACACAAACTTTGACACTTGTCAAAGCTTCATTGTTGGATCAAACAAATGTTTCTAATTGGTGGAGTCAAACTGTGTTTATTCATATCTCGATGTTTTCTTCAGTTTTGGTTTTTTCTTGTAAACATCTGTTATTTTTCTGTTACTGCTTACGTAGCCTTTTTGTGCACATTTCCAAGAGTGAAAACAGTTCATCCCTCTTCAGCTTCATTTAGGGGGTCTTCTACACAGTTAATTTTTTTCTTGTAATTTTCTTTTCCTTATTATTTTTCAAATAAATTCACAATAACAATTGGGAAATAATTAGGATAAACCAATAGGATTTACAAAAAGCCTTGTGTTGGAGATCTTGTCATGCCAGTGTGGGTATTCTGTACATCCCAGAGATGAGAAGGAGAAAAACAAAACCAAGTCTGTAAATGAATCTTACGCTATTTCCTTCTTCGGCAACTGGAAATTTGAACATTTAGCTCAAGGAAAAAATTAAAGCAGACACTAAAGGAAAGAAAAACATAAATATTTGGTAGATTTGCTAATAGTCTTTGAAGGCATAAACAGTGCTGGGCAATAGACAGCCAGGGGAAATGCAAAGAGGAGGTTTTGGAGCTGGTTAAGCCAGGCTCAGGCACTGTCCTTGTCAATCTCTTCTGGTTTGGGATGAGCTCACAAGGGTGTGCTATCAAAGCCTCAGGCTGTTGAGTTGTCTCCATCTGTAAAAACTCTTAATCCTGTTTACTTCCTCATGGATGCCCGCACTTGATTTTTGCTGTATTTGTCTTGGAACCATCCTGGATTTGCAAGCACGGGGGTTCATCTGCCCTGCTCTGCTGCCAGCCTATTCAAAGATCAGTTCCTTTGTTTCAGGTGACTTTATACTGTTGGCCAAGCATTTCATCTTCTTCCTTCACCCCTTGTAGTTCATCCTTCTCTATGACACCCAACCTAGCAGCCTCAAACTGCCACGAGGAAAGGACAGAACCCTGACACCCACACAGGTCACAGAGGGGAGAGCTGTGCTTGGGTTTGTTTGCTGTTAGCACTGGACAATATCAGACTCTAAAAGCCTTTTTTGGTCAATTTGATTTGCTGTCAATATGCTAATAAAATCAACTTCTCACACACTTTTCTTTTGTCATATCAGAGGGAGCTTTTGTCATATTAGAGGGAGCTTCTTCTAGTCCAGCTCGTGAGTTTTTCTCTTAGACATGACTGTGACTCTGTTATTTCTCTATTCTTGATGGGCAGGTTCATGATTGCACCTAGTAATAAACTCCCCTCAAATCTCAGGTTGCTTTCTGGATGAAATTGCTATTACATGTAAATAGTATATATATCTTTCTTTATTTTATCATCTTCTGTTTTACATGTCTGTCTAATGACTCAGTGCCTTGTTATCACAGCTGCTATTTCTTTTTTGCCAGTAATAATTATCAATTATCAGGTTTCTTTTAGAAATTTAGTTTTGTCATCTTTCATATTTTTCTGTGCTATGTTAGCCTCCACAATTCTCTAAACAAATTTTAATACTAGAAATTGTTAGCTGCAGTTTACACGCCTTTCATCCAAAATGTCACAGGCTAAATATTTAAGTTAGGTCAAGATGTCCAGAAATATTTTGTGTCACTTTATTTTAGAGCAAAATTAAATGTTTTTACTCCATTTTTCATCAGCCTTCTCTCTTTTGTTTTTAGCATTAATATTCGGAAAACACTTACTACATTTTTTTAAAATTTGAAATCAATGAAATTGTCAGGATAAAAATATGATGCAGCTGCATGAGTGGTAGTGCTGAAAAAATATATTGCTGTCTCCTTCTCCAATCCAATATTCTTCCTTGAAGTGAAATCCCTTGCAAAATTAAAGACAAACTCAACCTGGAGAATCACCCACAGAAATATCCTGACTTGGCTGTCAAACAACTCTGACTTCTTTTTAGCTTTTAGTGTGGAGACTGGTTCAGTAGTTTGTTTCTTAAACTTCATGTCTTTCATAATTTTACACAGGTTATTTTTAAAACTATTTTGGTGAGACCTAGGAGCAGAATTGCAATGGTTTTGATCACAGCCTGCTTCACCCAGCAGTTGGCCAAGATAAAATGCTACTTACTGCATTTTTCATCCTGTTAAGTGCATCATTCATAGAGGAGTAACAAAGGTAAAACTTGTAGGAAACAAAAACAACAACAAAGACTCCAACAATCAAAGCCCTGTGAGTAAATATTAGCACAAATGAGCACAGAGCAGATGTGTGTGATATTTTGAGGTGAGCTCAGATCCCAAGGATGGGGTGAGGATGGGCCCAGCAGGGAGCTGTGGATGAGCTCCTTCAGGGTGAAATACTTTTCCTAATATAGACTCCTGGAATCTATGAGATACATATACAATATCATCATTTCCTGTACTGTAACTTATGTCCACTGCTGTGAGTCCTTCTGCCAAGATTTAACTCTTTCAAGGCAAAGTTTAATAAACAACCACCAATGTGTTGCAGCTACTACTCCAGTCCAAATAATAAGCAGAAGGGTTCTTCCTGACATAGAGTTATTTAAAATGAGCTTCTTAAAGGTATTATCATGCATAAAAGTGCAAATTGGAACCTACAAGCACTGTAACCTCTTCAGTAGGTGTTCTGAAATCCCCCAGACAGCAGCACTCTCTGAAGATGTGTGTGAGGCTGGTACAGAAGCACGGTGCATTTGTAGGTGAAGCAGTGCTGAACACAGCAACACTGTGCACAACAGGTTGTTTTAAAGAACATGCAGAAGGCCTCAAGAAGGAAGCTATAGCTGGAATTTGATTATGTGTTGGCATTTCCACAAAAGAGAGGTGCAAAGAAATTGGCTGCAAATGGAGCAGGCTCTTCTCAGGTACCCTAGGAAAGTCCCCAGTGTGAATGAGGAGCAGTGAGTACAAGACAAGCACTGTCAAGCCAGCTTTCCATTATGGTTGGCTCATTTTAAAAAGCTGAGCTGGGTTTTCCTGGGTGTTTAATGTATGCAATATCTATTGATTTCAGCTGGTGTTGGTACATGCTTGACTGTTTCAGAAGTGTTGGAGCAGCTGCTGTGCCCAGCCTGCTGCACATAATTGCTGAGCGCAACAATCTCAGGGCTTGTTTGGGTTCCCTGCCCTTACCCAGCTCACTATCTCTTGCCTTATCTTTGCACTGTAATGCCCTTAGGACAGGACCATCTCTTGTGTTGTGTGCAGCAATTGAAGTGATAAAGATCCTGGCTCTGCCTGGTGCTTCTAGGAACTACTGCAAAAAAATTCCCATAATTATTTATTAATATGGTATGCATCAATGCAAGACATTTCATTGGCTTTAATAGGCTTTGGATCAGATTCCTTAGTACCTCTGGCCTTTTTGGGTTCCATTATTCATGAAGGAACATGTTTAATTCAGAGTTAGGGACTGCCAATATAACGAGTGTACCTTGTGCTTTTATCTGTGGATACAGAAGTTATCCCTGAGCTTGGAGCTCCTGCATCTCCATGGATGAGAGCATGGCAGATTCCCTTCTCATTTGTGTGTTGGTGTGAAATAAAGGTGGAGTTTTCCACCCAATGTGGAGGATTTTCTGTCTTTTGCCCAGTGATGGGCAGTGCTCACCTTGGGCCTAAGTGGCAGCTTTGCCAAGTCAGCAGAGGAGTTTAACAGGTCAAAGCAAGGGTCATGCTCTGCTCCATCCTATTTTCATTCAGGGGCAATCTTCTTGTCAACCTTCCATTATCTTTTCCCCAGCTTTTACTTGAAGATAAAAAGAAACAGCTTATAATTCATTACAGTTCATTAAAATGAAAATAAAATTTATTTTGCATCAAAATGAAAAAATATGACTTGTTCATTATTAGCATATAAATGGTATTTTTTATGTCACTCTGCCACAAAATCACTTACATTTTCAATGATCACAGCACACAAAATTAATTTTTGATAGCCTTTTGTGATTTGGTTGAAAATTCTCATTTCTTTTTGTGCATTAACAGCAAACTGTATCCACTGCTATTCATACCAAATTTTAGATAATGAAGCAATTAAAAATACATGGATTGAAGATCTTATCTCATTTTTCCTCTGGCCTATTTCTGCTTCATTATTCATGAAGGAATATGTTTAATTCAGAGTTAGTAATTGCAGATATATCTAGTATAAATTGTGCCTTATATTCTTTTACCCAATTTCAATTTATTTTAGCAAATAGATCTATGGGGAGAAAAAGAGCAGGAAAGACAAAAGGGCAAAAACTACATCTCAGTGTCTCCAAACAAAACCTTACAGGTCTATTGCTTGTAAAGTATGTCTGCAACTCGGGAAAAAGTTGAAGCAATGAAGCTCTGTACTTGGCATATTAATAACCTGGCATTTGTATCAAATGGCTGAATTAAATTATTCTGATTTGAGGCAGTTTGAGAGGCCTCATGCCTCAGTGTTACTGTCATTCTGCTGCTTTATCCACAAAGCCAAAAAGTCCCAAATCAGTGAAAAGCACAAATAACAGAGATATAAAAGTGGCAAATAGCAGAGTCAAAATAAAATTAGGGTGTTTTAGGCAAAGTAGAGGAACCTTTGTTTGCCAGAAAGTGAAAATGAGTTTGGCTGGTGTGTTTCCATGCGCCTGGAGTGAGAAGTGTAACAGCTTGATAAAACATTCAGATGGGGAACACATAAAAATCACGAGATCTGTCAGTGGGTTTGGGATCCAAGGCAATAAAGCCAGGGGCAACCAAAGGCTGCTCTGGGGCCAGGGGCTCCTGGCTGCCCCTGCCAGCAGTGCCAGGGGCTGGTTGGGGCTGGGAGGGAATGGCAGAGAGGGAATGGCAGAGGAACGGGGCAGGAGGGGGTTTGGAGCAGCCACAACACCCCAGGGCTGCCAGCACAATGTCCCCAAAGCCCAGCCCGGGTGGGGCCAGGCTGAGTGCAGGAGCTGGGGCACAGCTGAGGGTTTGGGTGCTGCCTGTGGAAACAGCTCTTAGTGGAGAGCTGCTACCAGGATTAATTTAACCAGGAACTGTGAAGGTTAATTGCTTGTTGGTTACTGCAGAGTCAGGGTCCTCTTGTTGGGTTGTAGGCTGTGCTTAGGACTTGTCACAACAACCCCCTTGTCCTGAACCTTCTGCAGAAGAAGAGAGTGCCATGATATGGGTGAGGTTCCAGCTGTTCCTCTGACCATGTGTTAGAGTGCTCTGGAAGAATCTTTTGTTTGAATTTCTAAGGACAAAGCCCCAAAACTTCTTTATACCAGTGGAACTTTGTGTATGAATGTCTCAGACTTGAAATAGAGTTAATAGAATTAACAATTTGGGTTTATTAAACATTGTGATCAGCACTTTCTGGTGCAATTAGTAATGCAAATATTTCAGCCCATTTATTTGATTAAATGAATAACTTGCAAAGTGATGCATAGCCTTTTCTGCGTAGTCCTTGATTCATAATTTCAATAAGTTAATTAATTACAATCTTATTTTCTCTCTTAATGAATTCTGGTTAGCTTTGATGGCTTTGGAAGCCTTAAACATGTTGTGAGTGATTCTCAGTTAAAGTTTCAGAGGGGTTTTACAGTCTATAGAAAGTAGGTTTTGCAAACTCTCTATCACTTGCTCTGGTTGAAACTCACTGTGGGCTCACCATGCGGCGGTGAAATTAAATATAATGCAAAATTCTTCCAAGTGCATGACATCTGTTTTCCTGGAATCCTGTCTTTACAAAGAGCAGTAAAAGCAGATTTCCTGGAAGTGGGACTGGTGCACAGAGAAGGAGTTTCCAGCAGAGTTGTGCTGTGGGATGGTTGTGGTTGTGCTGGAGCTGACCCACTGAAAGCTGCTGGGGACAGGGACATCAGGGTGCTACCAAGCCAACAACGGTGCCTCTGTAGGAGGACACAACTCACCAGATGGCTCATGCTTTTCCCCACTTTGGCATGGTGCTTCACTTGCTCCTGCAGTTTGACCTTGATTTTTTTTCCCTACTCTGTCCTGTTTGGATTTGGTCCTTTATCTTTTACTGTATCTTTCCAGATTTCGGCTGATTTTGGAGAAACGTGGAAAGAGGCCACGTGTTTGGAAATTATTCCATTGTCTCAGACATCTCTCCTCCATCTCCTTCTCCTTTTGCTATTTCCTTTTTTGCCACATAGGTGTTTCTGATCTCTGCCTTGCCCCCCCATCACCACAGTTTACTCCCTTTCCACTGTTCCACTTTCCTCCATGCTTTTGTGGGAGGCTGGCATGACAGAAAACACCACTGAGCTCAGAGCAGTCATCTCCTTTGCCCTCCATCCATGCTGCAAAATAGGTGGCAAAAGCAGTCCCAGCAGGTGTCCTTGAGAGAGACCTGGAGGCTGGAGATGGAGAGCCTCAGACTCTGAGCTAATAACCTTTTCTAATTAAGAACTGGGTAATTCAGATGCCCATCAGACACACTATCTGATCATAACCACGAGCTTGGCACAGACCTAGATCTTCCCTCCTCAGTGTCCTAGTCTGCAGTGAACAGTCATCTAAACAGCCCCACAAAGCAAAGCTTCATCAGCTTTGCTTCATTAGAAACTAATTAGAACCATCACCCCAAGCTGGAAAGATACATTTGAAGTACAAATATTTCCTCAGCTTTTCTTAATCAAGGCTTTCTTTTTATGCCCCTCTATATATGCTGATTCCAGCCAGCACATGAACTAGAAGTCCTGGAAGGCTGGGAGGGAAAAACTCCTCTTGCTGTATTTCCAATTGGATGAAAACCAAAAATCCATTGGAAATTTCATGATTTCCAGCAAAATGTACTGGCCAAGAAAATCTGGAGAAATTGCAAAAAGCATCCAGATGTCTGGATAAATCCCTGGAACTAAAAAAAAAAATAATCTTTGGTGTATTTTTTTTTTTGTTCTTAATACAGAGAGAGAATAAAATTTGTTCTTAATACAGAGAATAAAACCTTATTTATCAATATTAGTAAACTGCTCAAAGAGCATGGTGCTTTAAAGGCAAAGAATTAGCTGTGCTGTTTGTGTTGATGAGCTTATGGGCCTGAGGGCTTGTTTGGCCTGGACAAACAAATATTCTAATAGGAAAGCAAATTGTGAAAGGCAATTTTCAAGAAGGTAACCTGAGCAAAAGAGAGAGGGGTGTGTGTATGGTTTTCTTACCTCTCCCACACTGGCCAGGCAATGTTCTCTACCTACAGCCCAGCACTGTCAGTGTCAGGAACAGAGTGCAGGGACACCAGTGCCACTGTCCCCCTTTCCTCATGCACCAGGGGGTCAGGACAAGTGGGTGGCCATGTGTCCCCTGCATTCCACACTGTCCTGAACTGTGGATGGAGGTGGGTAACATTACCTGAGGTACAGATGCAGGATGGGGCCTTTATTCATACATTTTCAAGATGCCTCCCATAAATTCACTGCAGAGTGGCTCAGATCTCTGAAGAGCAAGCTGTGACGTGGCCTTGCCATTTCAGATGTTTTTGTTGTTTGCTCATTGCATCTTTATTAGCAGCACTCTGTCAAGGCTGCTGCATTAAACATTGATCCACCTTGACAGTGGGAGCAGGGTGTGCATACTGAAGGGCAGGTGTCACCCCTTGCCAACAGCATCCCTCACTCACAGATATTTAACCATTTCTTAGGCTCCCAGGAAAGACACATGGAGAGGGTCACAGTTGCTGAGAGGGCACAGAATGGTACTGCTGACTAAAGCAAGGCAGAGTGGAAAGCTGCACTCTTGAATTTCACACCTGGAAACCTGCCAAGCAAGAAGGAACCTCAACCAGCCTCGCTGCTCTCCTGTTGAGGTGCCGTCTGTTCGCTCACATTTGCCAGGTGGGAGCTGCTTATCATTTCACAGCAATTCTGCAGGCTGCAGCCTACTGACCTGTGGGGAAATTACTCAAAGGGCATTTTATAGCACTTGAAGCTTCATCTATGCCTAGTGATGGGCTCACTGCTCTAGTTTTGAAGGTGCTTCCTGCAGTGATTCTTTCATGAATTGCCACTTCATGGCATAGTTTCAATTTCTAAACATTCTGGGATCCCCTTGAAATAGCCTTAAGGGAAGTGGCAGGTTCTGAAAGTCTTGATGCCCTCTTGAAAGCAATTCAGATGCCAAATGTTGGTCTTAGTATTGGGAAATGAACAGAGGGCTCTGCCTGGCGTGGTGGTGTCTGAGGGAGAAGGGGTCTGACCTTTGAGGATGTTTGAAAGGGAAAACACCAATTGCTGTGTTTCTGTGAAGGGTGTGATGAGAGGCACAGATGGGCAGGGTGTTTGTTTCTTTGGCTTCTTGTTTTTAATTTAGCTAAAGGCACTGGGAAATTTCATTGGAAGATAAGAAAAAATCTACAGCAACCTAAGTGAGCCACATAACCCTGGCAGCTGCCTTTCTGAATATTTTAAACTTCCCACTGCAAAACTCACCCCACCTTCTTAAATGGAGCAATCTTACAGCCTGGGTTCAGTGGGATGCTCTCATTTTCTCACTCTTTATCCAAAGTGCCATGAAATACTAATCTCTGGTAGCTTTGTTCCTCCTGAGCAGGGGCACTGCTCCCTGGCCTCTCTCTGTGGCTTTCCCCAGGTTTGCCCCAGGTCTGACTCGCTCAGGGTGTGTCAGTAATGTGAATCCCTGGCTGCTGCTGGGTGCCCTGTGGGAGCGGGATGCGAACAGCGAGTGCTGGCAGACGCCCTTCAGGACATGTCCCCTCTTTGGAGCAGGAGCTGTGTCCCTGTCAAGCTGGCCCTTCCCTGCTGCTTCAGGCTCTGCAGACCCTCAGAGGCTCTGCCTGGAGCTTCTGGCAGGCCATGGGGCTGGGCTGTGTGTCTGAGGGCCCTGCCTGGAGCCCTTGGCAGGCCATGGGGCTGGGCTGTGTGTCTGAGGGCCCTGCCTGGAGCTGGGCTGTGTGTCTGAGGGCCCTGCTGGAGCTCTTGGCAGGCCATGGAGCTGGGCTGTGTGTCTGAGGGCCCTGCCTGGAGCTGGGCTGTGTGTCTGAGGGCTCTGCCTGGAGCTTCTGGCAGGCCATGGTGCTGGGCTGTGTGTCTGAGGGCCCTGCCTGGAGCTGGGCTGTGTGTCTGAGGGCCCTGCTGGAGCTCTTGGCAGGCCATGGAGCTGGGCTGTGTGTCTGAGGGCCCTGCCTGGAGCTGGGCTGTGTGTCTGAGGGCCCTGCTGGAGCTCTTGGCAGGGCCATGGGGCTGGGCTGTGTGTCTGGCAGCGCTGCAGACACTGGGAGGAGGCTGCAGGGCTGCTGTGGTTCTGTGCCAGCTGGCACCACTGGAGCAGGCACTGAGAGGGGACCAAACCAAACACACTCTGATGAAATGGCCCAGATAAACCTTCCCACAGTCCCACCATTCCTTTGTGTTCTCCTGGCTTCATAAAGTACCTTGACTTCAAGGTATCTGCTCACTGCATGTACAAATTTGGCTTGAACATCTGATAACTTTTATTTGTAAGTCTTAATTTTGGCAGCGTTTATGTGTGGGGTTTTTCAAAATTTATTTGAATTCTCTGGCTAAGGAAAAGTTTGAGGCTTAAATTACACAGTTGCATTAACAGCAGTCTGTATGCTAACTACAGTAGTTGGTGGGCTTTGAAAGGTTTGCTATAAATCTCCTCAACCCATGGAATTTATATTCACTGTGGCTGCTGCTGCAGGACAGCCTGACACCCAGTGTGTGTGCCCTGTGGGGAACCAGTGGGACTTGTCCCATTTTGGTTCAATCACAAATATCATATATTTTTTCCTCCCTCTTCATCAAGGGCTTTTAAAATGAGAGCTAAGACAGGCATTTGCAACTTTTTTTTTCCCCCAGAGTTGAACTCCTGTGTTTCAACATGAAATTTTTAATCCAGCAGTAACGCCTGGGTGTTGCCTGGATCTCCAGGGACTGCTGGCATGTGTTTCTCCAAAACTGATGTGCCTGTTGCAAGCAATTGTTCTCTGAAATCTGTTCAAGCTCTCAGCTTGTTCTCCACAACCCCCCCCCCCCCCAACCAACCTGACAGAGCCTCAGCTGCTCCTGTGATGGAAATGCTTGATGGCACGTTAATTAATGTGTCACTTGTAATTTCTTTGCAGTCTTCCATCTACCTGGCCCTACCCATCTCATCTCTTCTCTTTGGGCGGTGACCCCTCTGGATGACCTGCCTCCATGGATCTGTGTGTTCACCAGTCATGACACTGCTCCTAACAAACAAAGCTTGTGAAAATGTGAGAGCACCCCACCAGGTGTGCCTGAAGGCCAGCAGCTCACTCTCAGGAGATGCTGGGGCAGGGAATAGCACACACAGCTGCCTGTTCCCTCCTTCTCGTGCCCCTCACCCCATTAAGAAGTGAGCAGTCATCTTCCCATGATGATGCTCCCATCCAAACCCCAGATTTCTCTGAATGCCTCACATACATGAATAATTTCAGCACCTTTTCCTGTCTGGTTTGAACTTCTGTCACTCCAAGAAGGACTCAGAAAGGATCCCATGGAAGTTCGCCCTGCTGTGGGTATTCCTGGTCTCCATCAGGAGCTCTGGAATCTCTCCAGGCTCTTACATCAGCTGGCAGATGACTCAGGCTGGGTGTCTGCACTTTCTGTCAGTGCTGAGGACACAGCTGGGCCAGGGAGCTCTGCTCAGCCTCATCTTTCCAGAGTGAGGAAAGAAGGCTGAGCCAGCTCCTGGTGTCCCTCCAGTGGGTTCAGGAGGGTGTTCCAGTGTCCCACGAGAGTCTGTGGGACTGATCTTGTCTACATGGCATTGGATAACATTAAGAAGTGGTCAGATATTTTTCTTCATCTATGACACACCACCTCCCACCTTCTATTTCTTCGTTCATCTGTGGAAATTCTAGTGTTTGCGCCAGTGAGACCACAGCAAAATCTTTTTCAGCTTGTCCCATTGCTCATTCTGGAAAGCTGGGCCAATTTCATTCCCTCATAACCTTATAATATCAGAAAATGAAGTCCAGGGTTTCCTTTCTTCTCTGTAGTCCTATGGTCTCTCTTATTTTTCCAGCATTTGTTAGTTTGATCATCCTGGAATTCCATTTTTGGGAGGTGTGCTCCTTCTAGGTGCATTTCTTTCATGTTTTAGTTGTACCTTTGGGGTATTTGGTTTCAGTTTTTGGGCAAATGATTGTCAAGATAAGAAATAACTCAGTAATACATAGTGAGGGGTGTCAGTTGTTCTTAAAGTTGGCAACCTTCAAAAGAACTAAGATTACTTTTATGGGAAATAGATTCTTCTTCAGTCCAATGGACAAAAGGAACTGTGGATTAAGTGGGGCCACTGCCTAGATAAATTACTGGAATCAGTTCATGGGGGGGAAAATGTCAGGAAAAGTCAAAATGGGCTGCAGGCTGCTGTCCTGCTGCCTTTTGGGTGCATGAGTGCAGGTGGAAGCTGGAGCCCAGACCAGTATGTCGAGGATTTTCTTTACACCTGGGTGACTCTCAGGCTGGACACTATTGCTTAACAGAGATCAGCTCTGTGTCTGGTGTTAGTCATGCAAATAGCACTGAAAAGGACTTAACAGGGGAAAAAAACCACAGAGAAATTGGGAAAACAAAATTGTTACAGTCCTAGAAAGAAAGCTTTGGGTTTTGATTGAGTTTTGAAAATAACTGGAGAGTGAGAATATGGAAAGGTGAGGAAGGACTGCTTGGAAATGGTCTGTGAGGAAAAAGCAAATTTAACCAGATTGAAAAGGGTAAGGAGAAAAGAGGGAGTGATGGGCTCAGAGAGTCTATGAAAAGGGCACAGTGAAGCCAGGAGAGTCTGTGAGAAAATGGAAGAAAAGGTGGTTTTGGAATGAGGAAAGCTACAGGAGTCATGTGAAGAAAGGAGAAGTGTCATGTATGTTATTTTTTTTCCAAGTGATTTTACCTCATTCACTTTTCAAACAGGAGGATGAAAGTCTCAAGCAGGCAGAAACTCTCTTTAAATTTTCATTGCTTTCAGCTTCCAGCCACCCTGGAAACCCCTCAAGAGCAGGCTCTCTCAGTAATTCAGCACATCTGCCTCTGGCTCCAAACGTGGGGGAGGCTTGGCTGTTCTCCGGGCAGCTGCTGGGACAGCATGAGAACATGAAACCAGAGCCAGTGCCCTGGAGCTCAGGGGAAGGGTGGGCTCTGCTTGCACAGCAACAGGCTGGAGAAAGGTTCCTGCCAATCCTCATTATGTTCACAGGGATTCATCTATCACTTTGTGGTCTTCCTGCTGACACTGTTTGTGAGGGGTCAGGCACCCCCTAAGTGCTGGTGATGGGCAGCTTTCCATCCTGAAAATCCCACTGGAAGAAGTGATTTAGGATTATGGAAATTGGTAGCTCACCCTAGAAATTCTTGTGTAGTGCTCTTAAAAAGGAATTAATTGATGGTTACATATGTATTTGTAGAATATCCAGGCAAACTCTAAGGACTGAGCTTTTGGGCTTGTAATCTTGCAGAATACGAAGGCTTTTCAGTGGAAATGTACTTGGTTGATAATATTCAACATTAAGCCCAGCTGCTTCCTTGAAGGCATTTTAAGTGTTTGTAATTCTGTATAATTTTTTACCTTTTCTAGTTTTGTAATCATGCAGTTTTCCTTCATTGGGAAGAGCAACTTCTTGATGGGATTACTGTGGGTATTTTTTCCCTCAGTGAAGGTTAAATGCAGCAAGGAGCAATGGGAAGAAGTTGTTGATTTTAACCTACGTTCCCAGGGCAGTCTGAAAGTTCAAACATATGTATGAAATAATTGAAAATTGCTTTGAAAATGGTAATTTCCTTTTCTGGATCCGGATTTTTGTCTCTGTTGTCTGGATCATGCACCACCTGAGCTCACTATGCACAAGGTGAGCTGCTGGAGCACCTTACCCTCTTGGGGTAAAATCAGTATTGGGAAAAGCATTTTGTTTTGCCTTTAGATCTTTGCTCTCTAATGCATTGAGTGACTCTGCATTCAGTTCCAGTAGCTACATGTGCCTTGCCTGGTACATGAACATCTCTGGCCAGATGTTCAGGTCACCTGCCAGCCAGAGGCCTCTTTCTGCAGACCATTCCCCCAAACAATGTGGGGTCAGAAGAAGGGGGAAGCAGGAGTTTGTACCATTTTGTGATCTGTGGTGTCAGAAGAAGGGAAAAGCAGGAGTTTTTATCATTTTGTGATCTGTGGTGTCAGTGGCCTCTTGCATGTGACATTCCAGATGAGCAAATTCCCAGCTGGAGCAGCCCAGCCTGCTCTGATTTCGGTGCGTGCAGCACACAGGCTGACCCTGGTGTGAGATGGACGGGCTCAAGGAGCCACATCACCCTCCTGTGGGGTGGCAAGTGCCTGTGCAGTGTCCAGCATGGGGAGATCCCCCCTGCAGCTCTGGAGCTGCTCCATCTGTCCCTCCTGGCTGGCACAGCCTGGGCTTTGCCTTCCCCTCTGCAGGACCCACTGCTGTGGCAGCAGAGCCTCAGACGTGAAGCCCAGGACATCTCTCAGCAGAGACAGTGACTCCTGCCCATGGCCCACATGAAGCCCAGGACATCTCTCAGCAGAGACAGTGACTCCTGCCCATGGCCCACGCTCCCCCACAGCTGTGGAGCCACGGGCCCTTCCCTGCAGTGGCTACAGACTCTGGAATTCCCCAGTGCTGCCTGATTTCACAGCAGCAGTGCCAGGCTCCAGCCCCCTTGTGCTGCACTCTGAGCAGATGTTGGAAAGCTTAATCGAGGCATTAGCTCCTGCAGAGTGCTTCAGCCAGCACAGTGGCATTTTGCAACTACAATAATCTGCCCTCAGCACTTCCAGTTGTGTCACTCCTGCAATTAGCAATGAGTTTATAACAGTAAAAGAGACCAGTAAGAGCACTGGGGCTGGTTCCTGGGCACTGAGCAGCAGGGTTTCTAACTTTCACTTGTGATCATTAGGGCTAAGGAAAAATTACACTGACCTTTAAGAAATGGTTGGGAATTGTTAGAGTGCATGGGATTTAGGAACCAAATGTTCTTCTAAGGTCTTTGATATGGCAACCTAAATCTGACATCCCTTTAAAAATCTCAGTGTTAAATTTCACTGAAAGCAAATGGATTTTTCCTAGAATCATAAAAAATTGAGGCTAAAAGGGAGTTCTGGAGGTCCCTGTTTTAAGCCCCTTGATCAAGGTAGGTAGTTTTAAGGGCCAAACTCTGCTCTTGACACAGAGCTGAAGTAGGAGAGAGCTAAGAAGCCTTGAAAACACTACCAGAGATTTCAGTGACCATTGAAAAGGGTCATACATAAATAACTGATACGAACTATTGAATGGTCCTCCCTGTTCCAAGTTACTGAGCCCTTCTCCAGGCTCTTCCATTGTATAAAGGGGGTTTTGATGTTTTCTGTGCTCACCAGAATGGTGTTTGAGTTGGTACAGATGAAGTGTTCAGCTGACTGCTGCTGGATACCCTTTGAAGCTGCAATTGTATAACAGCCCTTTGGAAAGCTTTTTGGGGACAGTATTTTCTCCTTGAATCCCAGGATCATTTAGAAAGGTGGTGTAAACCACTGGACAATTCCTACTTCAAGCACTGATTCCAAAGGAAAGATTGAGGTTTTTATGACATAAGCTATGCTTTTATATTCCATTGTTATGCCCCTGCTCTATTATTAGCTTGACCTTTCTTCCCCATCTCTAATTTGTTCCCAACTTTCCCCTGTAAAAGAAAAAAACTCCTCTATAAAACAGTTACCATGGTTAACTCTGGTTTCTCTGCCCACAGCCCCTCTCCTTCCCTGAGGATGCCCTGCCAAGAGCCCTGCCATGGCCTGTCTGGCTGAAGGTCTGCATGGCAGTGCTCAGACCTGTGCTTGAGGTGTCCCTGTCCTGCACTGGTTTCAGATGGCTCTGAAAGACCAACTGCTTCTTCAGCACACACAGCTACTCATTCAGGAGGTGAGTGCAGGGCTTTTTGTTTACATTCTAAGCCTGGCTTTGAATCCCAGAGAAATCTTCCTGCAAATGGCCTGTGGCTCATAAAGGAGCTCTGTGGACACAGCCATTCACTCCCAGTGGAGACCTGTTTAGGTGATTTTTATTCATCACTCCTGGGAGGTAGGGAGTGGAAGTAGGTGCACTCTGACATCCCAACAAAGAATATTTTAGGTTTTTCTTTTCAGTTTAAAAGTGTAACTTACCAGTGTAAATGAAGAACAAAATGGAGAAAAGTCTGTGATGAAATATTTAAGTTCTTCACATCTTGGTTTTTTCATCTCTGTACCTCGGAGGGACAGCTCACTCTCAGAGGCTGCTTTGTAGTGCCGGGGAGCAGCAGCATTTTGTCAGAGCTTGCAGCACCTCCCCTGCCTGCAGCCCTGTGCTGCTGCCAGCTGGGGCTCCCGTGCAGGGGGAGCCAGTGCCCGGTGCTGCATCCCAGCCTCCCACACAACCACTTGTTACCAGAAGCCTGAATTAATCAGCCTGGAAAATTTATTAGGTTAGGAGGAATGACAGTGACCCAGAGAATGAACCCTGGCAGAGGGCTTGAAACAGAAGTTGGGTTTCTGCTTGTCCCCAGGAGAGTTTTGAAGTGTTTTATTCAGGAAAAAGCCTGCAACAAATAGACCACAGAAATGTGGGAATGGTTTGGGGGCATGAATTGGTGAGTATTAAGGTTGGATTTCCAGACACATCTGTTTATGCCATCCTTGTCCCTCTGTAAAATTCAGTGGAGAGCATTTTACTGGTCCAGCTTTTACAGTAGGTGAAAGAGAGGCACACAACCCTGTGGAAAGACAAGTTTTAGGGGACTACAATGGATGCAGGGGCCCCTGTTGCCTCACCCAGTTCTTCAGCCAAGCTGCCCAAAGACTGCAGCAGCCAGGTTGGGTGAACAGATATGGACACTCTTTTCAAAGAAATAAGATAAGATGGGAGAAAGAAAATCAGACCTTCCAGACCCTTTTCCTGCAAAGTCACAGAGGCAAATCAGAAAATGTCTGAACAGTCTGAACCTGAGCCTTTGTTTCAGGCACCTAAGAGAGTTTTTCATTGATGAGGGTGTCTTGTCTCTACATGTGTGCATGACTGCCAGCAGCTCAGAAAGGTTTTGCCTTGGGAGCCAGCAGAGATGACATCCCACACAGTACAAATGAGATGCTTGCACTACTCCCTGATGTGCTTACAAAAATTCACAGCAAAAAGCTTTCCCTCCCTGCTTATCTCATGCCATGGCTGCAGTGCAGGCTGAGCCCTCAGACTGGGAGTAGAACTGAGGAGTGCCCCTTCCAGTCCCTTCCAGTCCCTTCCAGCCCTTTCCAGCTGCCCATCCTGCAGCTGCCCTTCAGGCTGTCTCTTGTGTCTGGCCCGAGGATGCCAGAACAGCTTCCAGGCATCTGCCAGACACAGAGACTTCTGCTCTTTGTCTGGAGAAATGGACTGCACAGCCTGAAAGGCAAAAATCTGTTTGTTGGCATTCATGTAGTATCAAGAAACACGAGAATCTGAGAATTACAGACAGGAACAAAGAACAAAGACATTAAGTTCCCAGTTCTGGTCTTTTCTGTGCTATTATACCAGGAAGAAAACCCACTGTGACAAATGGACAGTTGAAATAAGAAATGTCATTACACCAGGCTGCTCTATTACAAAAACATGTCTGGGCAGGTAAAACAAAGACATGTGGCTTCTTTATCTTTGCTGTTAAATAGTCCAACTTTCACCTTCAAGGTAAAGTATTTCCTGGCTTGTAATTTGTAGTGGGGTTTTGATTTCTGAAATCAGCTAACATTCTTCATTCATTATAAACATGGATTTAAAAGCAGAGAGTAAAACCATCTAGGGCTAATTCATTCCTGGAGATATTTTATCAGGAGCTGCAGTCTTAATTATCTGAATTTTCTATTGGTTGCTGGAAGGTGTGCATTTCTCATAGAAACTACCACATGAAAATGTGAATAACACAGAAAAGTGAGGAGGAAAAAAGGGCCTCTGACTGCCCCTTCAAATGGAATTTCACAGCTGAAAAAAGGGCAATACCCACTAACAAGCTTCTGGTGTGCTCAGTTGCATCTGTAACATCGGCATAGATTTTGAGCTTGTTTTTTTCCCTGCTTCAATATTTAATCCTTCAGTCACCCACAAGCAGGTTCTTGAGTGACTTTTGGTCATGCCCAGGGGGGGTACTGTTGCTTCAAGGTGCTGTGACACAGACACAGCCTCACATGCCCAGTGCTGGATGACACTTTAGGTACTGAGCTCAAGGAAACCAGGGGATGTGGGCACTGGTGCAGCTCACCCACCACCCACAGCAAGCACAGGGCTGGCAGCACAGCCAGGGACACGCTGTGTCCTGAACAACCCTGGGCAGCAGCACCTCTGTCATCAGTGTATGATCATGAAAACACAGCCTGGCATAAGGGACTGAGTGGGCTCTTTGGAAAACTGGGAATTTGAGCAGTATGGGGCTGTGGAGAAGAAGGTGAAATTGTGGTATATCAGATCGTGCCCTTGGTCACACCATGGTGGATGAATTGCTCTTCAGGAAGGAAATAGGTGTGTGGTTATGTGAGTCCTGAGGGTTTGTAATTGCAAATATTATGGCTATTTTTATTGCATTAATATATGAATTAATCTATCATTGATATAACATAAAATATATTAAGTAATTATATTAATATTGAGCTGGCAGGTGAGAGCTGGGTGTAGAGATTAGTTCCTCCTCATCCTGCTATGTTATGCAAACCCATAGGAAAATTATTATCTCATTCACTTAATAATATATTGAACAATATCTCATACTCTCAGCTAATTATACCTGGGTCAGGTGTGTATAAATTAGCTGCTGTCATAGATAGCAACCAGGTCTGAAGAGAAACAAATGTCTGATTCAAATCTGACTAAAATCTGATAAATCTGGCACAGCTGCAGCCTGCAGCTTCACATTGCACCTGGAAGGGAGTAATGCTTCCTCTGTCCCCATAGGGAACTGTGGGATTTAATGGATGTTAATAAGATATTGGGAGCCACAAAGGCTGGGAACTGAAATGAGCATTGTGAGTGATGCAAAGCTGATAGACAGTTAAAGAAAATGGAAGAAAATGAATCGAAATCTCTGTGAGACAACTCCACCCTGACCCAGAAAGTCAGTATCCTCCAAACTTCACATGCTCTCGGGCAATTCCACTGAAAACATTGACTGCAAATGCCTCTGTGCTTTGTATTAATCCTCAAGGCAAAAGTAAGGTCACTGCTGCAGAAGAAGTGGTAGCATTTTCATTTTAAAACAAGCCTAGGGCTTATTGAATCTTGCTCTAATTAGGAGGTCTTTTTTTCCTCTCTGTTCTCCTCTCTGTGTTGTGCTGCAAGGCTGCCTTGTCTCCTTGGCCTTGAAGTGGGGGGAAAGCTTTTGTTGGAGATTTTTAAACTTCACAGATCTTTTGCTTCTGGCTGGTGTTTGATGGCTGTGCACAGGTCACAGGGAGCAGGCTGTGAGGAGACGTGTCTGAGTGGTTTAGGAGCCCTGAGAAGATGTGTCCTGCTCCCCTTGGTGCTGCACTGGGACCGTGGCCCCTTGCACTGCCCGTGTCACCAAACACCTGGGCAGGGGGACTGAGGAGGGGCCCTGGCTCCCTCTGGGAACACTCTGATGGTTTGGAGGCAGTCACTGAAGCTTTGTGATTCAGGGCATTCTTTGGGTGAATTTTGGCTTTCAAGGCTTGACATTTAAAAGCAATATGTTTGATCCCTGTTAAAAACAGGAACCAAAGGCCAAAGGAAAGCAATTCTACCAGTTCTGCAGGTTGTGGAGTGACCAGCTGCCACAGGGTAAGCCCCCTTCTGCTGTGGTAAAGGAGGCATTGCTCTGGCTGGGGCACTGGTGGGTGTAAAACAGAGTTTCACTGGTGGAGTGGAAGCTCACTTATGGAGAGCTGTGCTTTCACCACCCAGGGCTCAGGCTGGAGTGAACTAGATGGTTCTGGGACACAGTGCTGTGTTCATGGGCATTTTGGGGCATTTATTCTCAGGGCTGGAGCTGATGTGGGGGTGGGTCCCTCAGACAGGCAGGGCAGGAGCAGGGCTGGCTGCAGCTGGGCTGGAGGGCTCGTGCGTCACGAGTGCACCATGACTGATAAACTATGTGAGTATTGCACCAGCCAAGTGTGCAGGGAGGGGCCTCACTTCTGTCTAGGCTACTCCTTTCTCAACCCAGAATGAACTTTACCAAGTAGGAAGAGGCTCCTTTTTTGCTATCACACTGTCATCATCTTTGGGTTTTTAATTTCCTCTGCCCCTGTCCCATTAACACTAGATAAGTGTGCTAGGGAGATAAAAATCAGCTTACAACTTTATGGACAATTGATTGGGAGAAAAAAACAGAGTGCTGAGCATAGCTGGCTGAAGCCTGCATATAACTTCTTAAAAATTATTTACTAGATACTCAATAAAGTTTACCAGAATAGCCTGTTAAAATTGCAGAGGCAAGAGCCTCGGGGGAGATTTCCCTGCTCCACTCTGTGCCAGCCCAGCTGTGGCTGTTGGTAGCATTAGGAGTAAACACAGCTCCAATCGACACACAGTTGCTTTCTGTTTGCAACAAATTTAAGTGTGATATTTATAGGCATCTCTGATCTCTTTTGATCCATTCTATCCATTGGAAGAAGCTGTGCTTTGAAAAAAACCCACCGTATTCCTCTCTCTTCAGTGGTGGAATTAGAGAAAAATGCCAAGACACCAACTTTCAAAATGCTTCTGATGCCTTTAATGTTTATTTTAGTGCCTAAAAAATATCTGAGGGCCTGATCCAGGAGCAGACATGGGTAAGGAAAGCAGCAGCAGACCTTATTGCACATGAGTTTGTGGCTAACATGTCTCTGTAGTGCCAGGCTGGGAGGTTATCACACATACTCCCACCTAGAACATGAAGTCCCTGCTGGAGCCCATCTGATGTAAACACGTTTGTACCAAGCATGCTCCCCCTGGCCATGCATATTCATGAGGTGCCATAATGCTCTGTGCAGTGAGCACATTATCAGCTCTGGCTGACACATGGATCTCTAATCTGATGCATGGATGTCACACATGGATCACAGGAACTTGGAAAGGAAATGTGTTCCTGGGAGCTGAGCTGCTTTTGTCTCAGCACAGAGCAGAGTGGTACCAAGTCTCCTGAGCTTGGGTGGCACTCAGCAGCTGACAAACTGGAGACAAAGGCACCTCCCTGGCACTGGAACTGCTGCTGCTGTCTGGAAGAGGAAGCTGTGCTATGAGCAGGAGAGGCTGGTGCAAGAGAGGTGTTCAGAGAGAAGATAGCATGGCCTCCTCTGAAGTACCTTGGCTGAAGCCTGGGAGACCACAGACTCTGAGTAAGGCTGAAATGGAGTTTCCTGAGCACGTGGAGCTCAGCGTGCCAAGGCACACAGTAACCAAGGTTCTACAGCCCCATCCAAATGGTGCTTTCAACCTGTTCCTTACAGCCACACCACATGCAACTCCTTTGCTTGTTTTTAAAAGAAAACATGATCTTGAAGGCTGAGAACAAACCAGGACATGCTCAGGGTGTGGCTCAGAGGCAGCCAGACCATTCAGCCAGTGCTGGATGATCAGAAACTTCTCAGCTCATGAGCCTTTCCTGTGCTGCACATATTTACACATCCAGAGGGCTGTTTTGTGCTCAGTACTGAGCCTGAACAGGGCATAGCACAACTGATGCTGCTTGCTTTGTGCACACAATAAACCATCAACAGATGGTGGATTGCTTGTATCCTTTCCTCTGTGTAATTTCACAATCCTGCCCTAGCAGTCTCTAATAAGCACCACAGGTAACACAGAGGCTGGAGAACCCACATCATCCTTTCATATTGACAGTGCAGCATGAAGAGCTTTAATGAAATCATTGTTCTATTGATGCAATCAGACCATGGCACATTGTCCCTGCCCGCAGGGGTTTAGCAGTTAAGAGCAATCAGTTAAGTGTTAATCTTGTGCAGCACAAGAGCATGCTTGAGTTCTGAGCTGAAGAGCAAGTGATGATAGAAGCCATATAAACAGCACCCATAAAGGCAGCAATAATAACCTGGTGCAGTTTTTTCAAGATTGTGGTATCCTCTGTAGCCCAGCTTCTTCATCCAAATGAAATTCTCCCACATGAAATCCACTGGAAAGCTCATGTCAACTCTGAATGCACATAATTGTTATGCCTCATTAATTTGGTGTGTTTATTTGAATCGGCTGGTGTGTTCCTAAAATATGTTATCTAGCATTTAAAAAAAAAATCTGATTGCTTCACAGAGCTTTGAATGGCTCTAAGTGAAAACTGCTCTGTTGCTCATTTGTCTTTCTCATTGGAATGCAATGGATAGCTCACAAATGAACAGGACAGGAAAGGTGTTTAATTTATGAACCAAGATGTAGTTCTAAATAATGCCTAATTAAATTCATTCATGACCTGGCATGTGATACCTAGCTTAGCCTGGGCATTGCAAACCATTAGTAAACACTTTAATTGTAATAATTGCCACTGGCAGTAATTATTTTCAGGAAGGCAGCTAATTTCAATCAGCACAGGGAATCTGAAAGGTGAGGAGCACGTGTCCTTGTCTTTTTGAAGTACCAATAAAAGCAGCTGCACAGCAGAGTGGCAAATACTGGGCAGTGCTTTGTAGGAGGAAGGGTGAGGTTTGGAGAAGCTGAGGAGACACATCCCAGGCACTGGAATCCCCCTCCTCCACAAGCAGCCCCTCAGGCAGATGGGGAGCCATGGCAGGTGCTGCCAGCCCAGGGCTGCAGGATGGGCTGATTTTGGGAGATGTAAGGCACAGAGAGGGGGATGTACACACAGTACCCTCCCTGTTAATGCCATGGCTGACATGCAATGGCTGCCTGTCCTGTCTCTGGTTCATTATCTGGGCCAGGAGCCAGCACCCTGCCACGCTGCCGAGGAGGAGCTGCCAAACTCTGAGGGAGCTGTTTAGGCTGGCCTGAACCACCTCCATGTTTGATTTCTGGAAGATGGAAAAAACTGGACCTCAGTCCAAAAACTGAGAATTGAGCACAGGATTGTTGTCAAATGCTGCAATTAGACACAGAGCTGTAGACAAGGAATAAAGTGCACCATTATTTCTTTGTTAAATTAACTTTTCCACCAAAACCCTGTGATGCTCACTGGGAAGATGTCACTTGTAATTTTTTTCCCTGTGCACTCAGCGTGGTTCCGTCTTACAGGCACTTTAGCACTGAATTAATTACTACATTAATGGATGTCTATAGTCCATTAGTAAATTAAGACCTGATGCTAATTCTCTTGGGGGGAAAGAGAGGGGTGTCTATTTAGTACCAAATCATTCAGTTTGTTGCCAATGGACTCTAAATGTTCAAAGGCAGGAAGAGAAGTACATCAAAGACTCTTTAATTTGAAAAGCATAGGGGAAGCTGATCTCCAGGCCTGTCCATGTTACAGACTATACAGCAGCACATAAATTAGCTTTGAATTTATAATCAACCACATCACTAGGGAGTGGGTAGGATGAACCTCTACCACCAGGCATTTTCTTGAAATAGCACCTGACCATGCAGGTTTTGGAAGGGTACAGGTAACCTGGAATTTTCTGGAGATATCAATTTAAATGAGGAAGATTTTTCCTGCCTGCTCTCCAAATCTGACAGACTTGATCAATCATCCTTGAACTCCAAAATAAATTTAGGAGAAGCCGTCAACACAAGGGCAAAGAAAGCAAGGACAGGAGTAAACACAACATTGTTAAATTTGGCAGAAGTCTGCTTTGGACCCTGCCCAGAGGTTCCTGAATCCTGAGTTTGTCTCTATGTGTCAGGAGTGCTGCTGTTGTTCTGGAGGGGTTTGAGGTCACCCCCTGGCAGTGGCTGCAGTGATCATGGCCAAGTTTGTGTGCCCTGCTCCATCCCCTCTCCCTGCCTTGGGAATGGGCAGCCCTACCAAGGCTGCACTGCTGCCTGCTCAGGAGATCCAAATAACATCTGCATGCTCAAACCCACCCCTGCCAGAGCTCTGCTGCCTTTTCTGCTCTGGGAATGCAAGCCACACTTATGCATTTTACCTTAATAGTATACAAAAATGAAATTTGTTCCATAAGGGAGGAAGTCACCATCCAAAAGCTGTTCATGTGGGTTTTTCCTCTCTGCCAGCAAAAATATAGCAGTTAATTAGGCTGGAAAACCCAAAGGAAAGTGAATTCTGATGGCCAATCATTAAGTGGCATGGAAAATATCTCCATGACAACAGAAATTTATAGCACTTCAATTTTAATATATCAATGGATAAGGGCAGTTTCACAGGCACTGTGCAGAAGATATACCCCTTTCTTCTTCTCTTGATAGTCCCTGGATTAAATGGGAGCCATGTTAGTGTGGTCCCAGATGTGGCAGTGAAAACAACGTTATGAAACCTGAAAGTTCTGAATGCAAATACAGCACCAAGGTGAAAACTGACTCTGCTGTGTAGGACAAGCATTTGGTTCTTTTTTTTGGTAAGATACTGCAGTATATCATAGTGATTTCTTCCCATATTTTAGTGCTATGTACCTGGTTACCTACTCAGGGCTCAGCTCAGTACATGTGGCACAAGGAGGTGACAGTTCCCAAGAGCACAGTCCCCTTCTTGCAGAGGTTATCAGTGATTGCCATCTTCTGATGTTACTGATTTATACCCCATAATGAATTCCAGGGTGCAGAGGAGAAAAGAAAGGAGAAGATGAGTTCAGATCATTGATACATATCCCAAAGTCTGACCTACATTCTCTGCTCATGAGGAGCAGGAGTATTATGCTTCCATCTTAAATACTGTATTTGATATATTTTGTAAATCCATCCATGGCCATGAATGTCTCTTATAGGAAATGTCTTGTAGTATTTAGTAGTGAATGAATAATTCAGACATCCATGGATATTTCATTGATAATTTCACTAAAATTAATCTATTTGTATTTTAATTTAAGAATCAAATTTAAATATTATAGCATTGGCTGTTGGGAATATTTACCTTTTTATCTTTTAAATCCTAGCAGGAAATACATTTGTTTTGATCAGATTTGATAGCATGCTCCTGCCCATAAAAGAGCATCTCATGACTTCACCTACAAAGAGCTCATCTCTCATTTTCACACACTTGAGCATGTTTTGTGTGGCTCCTTCCCACCAGCCATGCCTTGGACTTGGCCTCTTGGGCAGAGCTGGCTGGAAGTGGTCAGGGAGAGATTTGTGTCTATAAATAAATGAAAATGGCAGGGCGAGGAACCACAGCCTTCTGGTTTGTTTTCTGTAATACAATATGGAAAGTGCTAACAGGATTAGCCTTTTGTGATGAGTGATAACAATATATTAAAAACAAATGTTAATAGGCAGCATGAAATTGCTAACAAAGTAGAAGTTTGCTAATAAAATTCAATGGACCTAATTTAAACTTTGATAATGTATCTAGCCTTGAGAGTCCTTTTCCACAGAGCCAGCAGTAGGATGGTGAAGGAGAAGGATTTTCAGTGCACAGCCCAAGGCTGCCCATGCTTCTGAATTCTTACACTGCTTTTCCTGCTCCAAAGTGACCTCTGGCATCTGGGAAGTGAACATTTCCAGGTTTTAAAATAATCCAAGGAGGGTTGAACACTGTCTGAATGTGTTGCCTGTGTGGAAACCAAGGTGAGCGGGAACCTACCCAAGCCTCCCTGAGACTCAGGGCTCTCTGGTGATACAGTGGCTACAAGAATGGGTGGAAAACTTTGCTTTGGGGCACATTTTGTTCACTTCTATGTATTGCCCTGGGCAGCTCTAAAATTATCCAGGCTCCCAGTGAATCTGCAGAGCTGGGAGGAGGAATCAGAAATCTGGGAGAGCTGGGGGTGAGCAGACTGGGGTCAGAGCAGGGTGGGGACAGCAAATAGCTGATGCCTGCCCTGCAGCACCCTGGGCTCTAACTCTGCAGGGCATCTGGGCTGGCTTTGTCCTCTGGCCGTGATATAACCATTTCAGTCTTCAGAAAAACTTCGGAAATTCCATTACTAAAAAAAATTAATAGGTTCCAAACCAGCCCTTTTGGGAAGGAAGTGAGAGGCAAGGGCAGAAAGATGAGACAATGCATGGAGGGAAAATTGGTAAAAGCAGACAAAGGAATCTAAAATGCAGGACAAATAAATTAATTGGATAAATAGTAGGACAAAAGCAGGCAAACCAGAACAGAGACACGTGTCCTGTAATAACTCTTTCAGAACTACTCAGATTAAAGGAGAAAGTAGAGATCAAATGGGCTAATTTAAGCAGATGCCATGCTCAAAGGATAATGTGAACCTTAATTACTTACTCTTACTCTTCCTTCTCTTCTTAACTAAGTGAATTTCCCAGACGGTATTTTTGAGTTTTGCCAGACAGGAACCCAACTGTACATTTCAACCAAGGGCTTTGGCAAGGTCCTCTTCCTCAGCACGTTCTTCTTTCCGTTTCTTCTTAGATTTAATTATTTTCCAGCCTGGCCTTCTACCTGCTCCCATGCTGAAAATCACTTTAGAAGGTATTTATGAGCAGCCCAGGGAGTGGCTCAGATGCTGTCAGGCCCTGCTCCTCTGTCACTTGGGATGTCCTTTGCTGTTCCTTGACCTCATCTCATCCCCATGGCTGCAGACAAAGCTCCTGCCACTGGTTCTGCTGCACCCAATTTCAGCAAGCTTGTAGGAGCACTTCACATTATTTTCCCACTTGTGTTTGAGCTTTCTCCTCAACGTGGGGCACATGTGAACTCTGGGATCATTTCAGAGGAGTTTGGATCCCCTGGGCACTCCTTTTCCTGCACAGTGAACTCAGCAGTTGCAGCTGTGGGGCTGCCCACCAAGGGCTGGGAGAGTTCAGTTCTGAGGAGTGTCCGTTGCCCACATCACACTCGAGACTGAGCTTCTTTCTACTCCATATGAATTTTCAAGATGTTAAAGAGTCACTGCATCTCCACAGGAGTAAATGGGAAATGTATGTCAAGTGAGGTACAAGAGAAAATTACATTTTTTAATAGGTTTGCATTTTAAATGAATAATCAGTCCACTGATAAAATATAATGACTTGGGACCACAGAAAAGATTCACGGAAAGGCAGTGTTTTCCTTTTGTCTCACAAGTGACTCTCAGCTGAGAGAAATAACACTCTTTCTAGAGCAGCAACTATAGCAACAGGAGGATTTGACTGGGTAGAGGTCAGGGAGTATAAGCTGTTTTTCACTGCTGATTTTAACATGCCATCCTCACAATTGGCTATTACTTGTGGTGTTAGGAGCCCTTTGTTGAGTTTCTATTTCATCTGGTGCTATGGTGTGCTGAATAATTAAAGCTGTCAGCACAAAAATGAAGTATCTATGCACCTTTGAGAACAACTCCAAAATAATTTGATATCCCAGTTATCACAAGAAAATGATTAACAAAAGAAGCTATCCACAGGGCAGGAAAAAATATGCTTTGAGAGCATCTCTGTGTATTTTCCACATCATATTGCCTAGAACGTTGTCACCCCTGGCAGTCACATGAAATTTCCTGGCAACTGCAGGTGTGTGGTTTCTGTAAGTGTGTCGAGGGTAAAATTCATGCACCTCCCATCAGAGCAGGAGAGCACAAAGCAGGGGCTTGCAGGTGAGGCAAAGGGGTGTTCCTGTGCCCAGCCCAATGCCCATTACCCCACTGGCCTTTAGGAGGGAAAAGGTTCGCAACACATTTTCATCCTCATGGCCCAAGCCATGGCCTGACCTGCTGGGATGCTTTGTGGGTGTTGTCAGATCTCAGTTCAGAACCACCTGTGTCCCAGCAGGATGCAGGCAGCACAGGAAAGGCTGAATGCTGTCCCTCCTCTGTTTTTTCCCACTGAGCACACCTGTGAGCACTCTAAGGTCCTTTTCTGCTATGCTGTGAGTACACCCTCGTGTTATTTTCAAGGGGTGGGACAATATTGGGAATACACAGCTTGCTTTGCAGCCACAGTAACTATTAGAGATTAAAGATCATTGGCACAGGCTTCTCCAGACAGGGAATTCAGGAGGAGCAAAGCAAAAGCAGCAACACTTTCCTGGGGATGGATGGGGGGTGTTCATACACCATGGGCTCTGTGTTTGCGCTGAGTGTGCTCCCCGTTGGTGACAGGCTGTGGTGACAGAGGGATCCCACTGCCATTGGTGTTTTTTTCTGCAGGGAGGGACACACACAGCTATCAAGGTCTTTCTGTAGCAGAATCATGCCAGAAAAACGCTCCCTCTCTGAAGTTCCTTACTGGCATTAACACAACCCATTTATTCCAAGCACTCAAAATCTCAGTGCACAGGTCAGTACAGCAGGCTCCAGCTGCTCATATCGTAGGACTGCATCAGAATTGTGTGGAAAATGTGCAGCTAAATAGAGGAGAATATTGTGGCAGTGATCTCTGCATAACATTCTGGGGCTGGGAGATTTTTCACAGGGCTGTAAGGACAGGCTTAACTTTGCCATAACCTCCCACAGAAGTGCTGTGCTGCTTTCTTTTTTCATTACACCTGTTTTTAGGTCCTCTGCATCATAAAGGAAATGGGTGCCTTGTGTGATTCTGTACAATAATATCCCTGTAGCTCATGCTGAAGTTAAAGATAAACCCTTATCTTCCCTGGGTTTCTTGCATGAAGCTCCACAAATCCTGAAGCCATTAAACACAGGCAGAGTTGGGTCTCAGTGGAGCCACTCACATATTCTGTCACACAGGTTTGTCCAGGGGCATTTAGCTGCTCAGAGGCACAGAAACCTGGGTAATGCCTGTTTGCAATTACATGTTCTAGCTGGGCACATGGCTCAGCAGCAGAGCTGCCATTTGTACCCACCAGTGCCCCTGGATGTCACTGTTATGTGCCTGTGCCATGAGTTAGCTCCAGGGGACAACCCAGCCCCACAAAGCTACTCACTCACTGTCCCATGGTGGGTTGGTGGGCAATCAAAAGCGTAAAAGTGACAAACTCGTGGGCTCAGATAAAGTGCTCATGAGAGATGAATAGGTAAAGCACTCAGAGCCATCAGGGCAGCCCTGTGCTGAAGAAGGGCAAGAATATTCATCTCTATGGCCAGTGGGAAGAGAAATTTCCCCAGAAGCCAGAGCTGCTGTAGGTTATCCTTTTGCTGGAAACTTGGTTCTATCTGTGTTGAGCTCAGGAAGTTATCACATGCCCAGAGGTTGGGTTGGCTTTAGAAACAAGCCTGTTTGTGTTTGTGCTCCACATGGAACAGTTTAATATTTGGGTTTTTCATGAAGCTTCTGTGTCTGCTTTTAATAAAATGGCCTGCAAGCAGTTAGATTTGTTCTTGCATAGGGGACTAAATAACTCGTGCTTTTTGGGGTCCCATTCCTTCAAGGCAGAAATAGCAAGCTGCTTTGCTCCCTGTTTTTGCCTGGGGCTTCATTTCACTCTCTCTATAGATCCATATATATATATATATATATATATATATATATGTATTCTGTACTAAATACAGAGTGTAGAATAAAGTGTATATGTACATGTGTATGTATCTGGAGTCTGGGGACACAGAAATACATCTATATATAAATACATGGAGTTCTGTATATAAATATACAGAGTTAATCTCTTGGTAGGAGGATTCCGCTGTTGAGAGGCTGTTGCCCTTGGTGTCAGTGTGTCCTGTGGAGGAGGCAGCACAGCAGCACACAGGGCTTGCCTGAAGCTCCTCTGGGCACACAGCCCTGGGTTGGAGCCCCAAGATTTGCTGCTTTTGCTGGGAGAAGCTCACAGGGCTGCAGGAGCTGAGCCATGGGGATACCACCCAAATCCTATGTCCTGTTCCCATTGCTGCCTTGCATCAGTTTATGTTTAGCTTGTGACTTCTGCCCCTTTACCTCCAGCTCTTGAAAATGGACATAATGTGCTTCTTTCTCCCTGCTTGGATCCCTTGTTCAGTGCAACTCCCTGTCCCTCTCCTGGCATTTAGCCATTTGTGGGCTTTCTATAGGTTGATGATTATTAAGTTGTGTCCATATTGCATCGCTGCATTCTGCTGCATCCTTGGAAATGATGCCCATTGCCACAAGGACAGCAGATGGGCAGAATATTATGTAAAGAAAATCAATCCTCCTGTGGTGGGAGTTCCCCAAAATGGCAGAAAATCAAGGCATTAAATTAAGTGCATAAATATTTGCATCAAAGTCTAAACCTGCAGGGCACATGGAAAGGGCACATATTGTTAAATGTCCCATTTTTTATTGCTTTATCAGACAGGGACATTATTGCATTGTAAAGGATATGTACTTTCCCCCTCATGAGGAGGAGAGAACTGTACAGCACCAGTAAATCAGGTTATAAATTGCTGAGATATATAAGGCTTGATTCTGAGCCCACTGGAGTGGAGGTCCAGGCTCTCATGCTGAGGAGGTGTGCATTGGTTACACTCCTGCCCCTTTGTCTTTATTTCCAATTACCTAGGGGAAAATAAAAGACTTAGAGCATTACAGATGGTGTTGTTTAAGGAAGTAGGGGCCAGCTTTTTGGTTGTAAATAGGGATTGTTTGGGAAAAGCAATGGCCAGTGCAGTGCTGGTCAAATGTTGAGGCTGTGTCCTAGCTTTGGGAATGTCCCAAGCAAAGCAGTCTGATACTGAGTGGGCAAGCCTGCTGCAGCTGCAGTGTTTGCAAACAAGTGAGGGCCAAATTCATTCCTGCTGTCTCTGATGTGACCAATCTGAAGGGGAAAATATTCAACAGATTTTACAGTCAGCTATTTCTGCTCCAGAAATGCAGAGGAAGCCACAGCAGTGAGTACCTCACACCTCTGTGGGCTTTTCCCCCTTCAAGATCATGTAGGCTGGTCAAAAATCAAAGGCAGGATCTGCCTTCTGTGAGCTGACACCCTGTGAGAAATCCAGGGCTATGTTCTGTGCACTGAGGGATGTATTTCCATCTAGATCATGTTAGGATCTAAATTAGACCAATCTTCAGTTTAATGGTTAAATGGAGAATAATAAAGCACTTCTATGAGAAAACATGGGGCTGCTGAATTAGAAAATAGGAAAATAAACAGCCAACAGCTCCCATTTGAGATCAAACAGGATTATTTTTTTGTCAGATTGAAATTATAATTATGTTTGTTTGGTTTTTTTTCTGTTGTTGCTGTCTTTCATCCTTCCTTAAAGCAGACGTTCAACTCAATTCCACAGGAATTTACTTTAGAGCCCAGCAGCAAGGTTAAAAGCCTAGACATTGTGTGTTTTACCTGAAGAGAGGAAATGTTCCTGCAGTGTTGTTGAGGCTGAGAAGCAGAGATGTGCTGGAGCTGAGTGCAGTGATCACAAGCCCTGAGCCCTGCCCAGGCTCCTGCTCTGGGGGCCTCTGCCCATCCTCAGGTGCTCCTGGCTCCAGGTCTGGAGGTGCCTGGGACAGATCCCAGCTAAAGGCCAGTCCTTGCCATGGAGAAAGCAGGTTTATGTGGAGGAAAGCCTCATTTCCCCCCAAAAGTACAGCAGGAAAAGCCCCAGCCCTTCGTGGCTCTATGCAGGACACAGGGCTGGGTGCTGCCAGGTGTGCAGGTAAATAGGACTGGAGAAAACACTTGTTGGGTTTTTGGACTGTTTTTAAACAGTGAACCTTTAAATGTTGGTTAAATCCTTATAAAATAGTGCTGAGCCAAGTCCTGTTTCTCTGGAAGGGAAGGACTCGAGGTTCATGGAGGAATGTAAATTGTCAGTATTTCTTTATATATTTCTTCCATTCCTTTTATTCAGGATGGAAAGTGTTAATATAAATTGAACTAATTTTTTGCTCTGCCCTCAAAAATCTTTTTTTTTTTTTTGTAATAAGAAAAACAGTATGTGAATTCAGTGATGTTTTGCTACAAACCTGTCTGCCTACAAAGAATGTACTGAGGATAAAAGAGTCCAGCAGAGTTAGATTTGATCTAGGGGACTAAAACATCTACAGTTACCAGATCAAGAAAAAAATATCCTCTTTTTCTGCTGTGTGCAGCCTCCCAGAGCCTTTCGGGGAGTGCTGGGGGCACTGCTGGTCATGGGGGCTGTTTCTCAGCCCCTGAGATGGTACAGGTGTTGTCAGACAGTGGGAATGACAGGTTTTGGCTATGTGAAGGAATCCAGGACTGATTTATTCCATCTGCAAGAGTTCTGGGGTGCACACAGAGCAGAGCTGAGCTCTTGGACAGTGCAGAGCTCCAAGGGGAGCATTGCTTCTCCATCTCCTGTGTTCCCCTGCCCTGCAGGCACCCAACCCTGAGGCTGCTGGGGAAAAAAACGTAGAAAATGCCATTCTCCTTTGGGGAACTTTATTTTGACTGTGCCCTTAAATGGAAAGATTTTGAATCAAAGCTATTTCCACAGGAACCAAGAATTCAGGGTGTTTATTTATCTCCTTGTCACTAATAAAACCAAATTGCCTGTTAAAAATAGTCCTTGTGCCTTATGCAAACAGGCAGGGGATGATGCAGCAGGCAGGGAATGAGACAGGAAAATGAGTGATCCCAAAATTACTTCTCTGTCTGCCACGAGGTTTGGGAAAGGTCTCAGGTCTCTGCTTTGCCTTGTGAAGCCTTGGAGACAGAGCCTCCTCCTGCCAGGAGGTGTTTGCTGCTGCCTGGGGTGTACCAGCCCTGTGGTCACCCCAAACAACCAGGCTGGGAGCCACCAGTGCTTTTATGCAAACATTGTTAGTGCCAAAACCTCAAAAAGGACTTGGGCTCCCAGGATGGCAATCTCCTCAGGAGCTGGTCAGTTGAATGTAACAATTCCTGTGAAAACCAGTGATTTATCTCTCATTAGGTGTGATTTTTTTATGCCAGACCCTCCTGTCAGAGCCAGCACAATGTACATATCTCAGGGAGTGCTGGGGCCAGAGAACTGAAGAGAGGAGCCACAGAACTCCTTCCCTTGCAGCTGCACCCTGCTAAACAGCAGCCACAGTGACTCCAGTGGGAGGAAAAACCAAAATCACTCCATGTGCTGGGGCTACCTAATCGGTTATTCAATATTGTGTAACAAGCAGCAGGGCTGTTCCATCAGCACTCTGAGCAAAGGTCTGGGTAAAGCTCCTGGTGGGTCAGAAGAGGAATGAGGCTCAAAGTGCAGGAACAGGAGAAAGGATGGGGCAAACCTGCAGAAGCAGCATGGCCTGAACCCACACATCATCCTTCAGCTTCTCACATTGGATTTCTAATGTTTCATTTATGCCCAGGTGGAGTAACTCAGGCCCTGCAGGGACAGATGGGAAGAGGCAGTGCTGGAGCACATGGAATACATGAGGGAACTGCTACACAGGCTTGCATTTGCAAAATGTTTTTAAATTGCACATTTGTCAGCATATAAATGCAACACTGAAAATCATTAGGAATGAAACAGCAACAGGAAGCTGTGGACACGACCAACAATTGGCCTGGAACCTTTCATCTTTATCCACTGAGCTGTATCTGTGATTGTGTCCGTGTCACAGAGACCTCCTGAGGGTTCTCCTCATGGGACACAGGGCTGTCACCATTTCAGAGACACCAGTGCCTTTTCTTTTCCATATGTGTGTGTGTGTGTCCCCAGCACGCTGCAGCTCTGTCCCCACAGCAGGCAGGAAAGCCCTGAGGCAGCACATGGGGCTCGTGCTAATATTTATCCCTTTGCTGGTATTGATTACTCTCTCAGGGACTTAAAAATAATTCAGTCTGAATAACAGCATCCAGAGAGTGCAGCTGCAGTGACTGGTGATGCATCAGACCTGAGGGAGAAGAAAAGAGCCTTCCCTGGAAATTTTCATGCATGGACAGGTGCTCTGCTGTGTGGGTGGACATATTTCACCACCCTTGCCATGCAGTGATGGATGGGTGACAAAACACCTCCAAAAAGACAGAACAGGAAAGTTGCAGCACAAAAGAGCTTTCATGAGATTTACCTAACTAGGAAGCAAAAGTCAGTGCAGGACAGGGTCACCACACTGGGATCTGGTTTCAGGAGCAGAGTTTTGGATCCCCTGCCAGCAAAGGCTTCTTTCTCTTCTGACACATTCTGATGCTGCAGCTGATTTCCCAGGTAGGTTTGGGGATGACAGGGCTGTCACTCAGCTGTGCTTTTTCACAGTAGTTTAAAAGTCAGATAGTAAGCAAAACTCCCAAGCTCCTGATGATACCTGTCTCAGGAGGGAGTTTTCTCACCAGAGTATTGACTGGTGCTCTGCTAAAAGGAATATATTAAACCCCAGGTCTCCAGGTAATTCTAGCTCCAGCTTTGCTGAAATCCAGGAGAAAAGGAGATTCCTTGGAATTATGTGGTGCTGAAATATTCTCTGGGGTGAAAAGCTTTGTCCTAACATGATCAGAAATGTCACAGAGAGAATTTTATGCCATTCAAAGTCTTTCAGTTTAACAGCACCTGCATGAGAGGGGGTCTGAACCCTCACCCACCAAAAGTTGAGCTCATACATCCTCTATCACCTTTTCCCGCAGAGCTTCCAGAGAAAAGGTATTAAGAACGAGAGAAAACCAAACTAAACAAAAAATACCCCAGACTTACAGACGATGCTCTCCCTCTAGCATGCTCTTGAGGTGATTTTATTAGCCTTTAAGGAACTATGTCTCATATTTCCCCCATCCCTCCTTACTTTATAAATACCCTAGAAGATCTTCAAGGGTTGGTGCAGAGCCCTTCATCAGCCCTGTGCAGGGACAGGAACTTTCACAGCACTGCAATTCTTCCAGCATGTCAGAAAAAATTCCTTTAAACGTCCCCCAGTGTAACTCATCTGAATTAATCCTGCTGCTGGTTGTGGGAGGAGAACCACTTGCAAAGCAGGGAATGAATCACTTGAAAATGAATATTAAGCTTGTTTGGAAATGAAACCAAAAGAACTGAGTCAACACAGACTCTCCTCCCGTGGGAGACAGGGCTGCTCAGCAATCCCCATATTCCAGCAGGGCACGTTGGGTGTGTGCAGCATCCTCACACAGCCTGGCTGCAGGATAACCACTGTGCCTCAAGGGCTGCAGTGCCCATCCCCTCCTGGGCTCTCCAAATTGCAGGGGGGACTGAAACACAGTGCTCCAAGTTTTCCACTCCAATCCCTGACAGGGGGAATGTATCTTGCTCGTGTTTTCCCTGGCTGTGACAGCATCAGGCTGCTCCAGAGCTCTCGTTCATCCCCATGCAGACACAGGGGGGCGAGGCAGGATCCTGCCTGCCCCAGGTGTGTGGGGTGGCTGTGCTGCTGTCACCCTGCCAGGCTTTCTGGGCTGCCCAGGGGGCTTTTGGCAGTAATTGGTGGTTTTCCATGGGAGCAACTAGGTAATGCTTGGGGTTCTTCAGAGCCACACTACAAAATAGGGATGAACTTGTCAAAAGACACAAACTGTTCTGTAATGAAATATGGACATGGAAAGGGGCCAGACTCAGCTCTTCTTTTCACAACAATTTATTTCAATGTATTTTAAATAGTTAATGACTTTGTTGTTTATTCAGCTCAAACCATCTAAAATAATAAAAGAATTAGAGGGAGAAAGGGAAGTTAAAGGTGGTCAGAAACTCAGCCAAAACATTTGGCAAATAAAGAAACCCAGCCTGCCTGTGTGTGAGCAGCAGTATTTGGGGTTAATGACACTTTTTGTCCAGACTGGAGCAGAGAAAAGGAAATTCTCAAGACTTAAAAATATTGCTGTAATGTGAACCGCAGTTCTCAGCCAGCTCTTGTTCTGAAGTTATTTATTTGCCATGACTAATTTGCAGTTTCAAATGCGGTCACCGCCTCACACGTGGCAGTGCCTGGACTCATTTGGAGCCCAGCAAAGGAGCTCTGCCCGTTCCCATGGGCAGTGCCAGCCCTGCTCTGCAGCCCAAACTCAAACCCCATTAACACTGAGTTCCTGAAATGCATTTCCCAGGCGTGCAAGATGCTCACACACTGACACTGAAGGGCGGATGCAGACTCAGATCGCTGCCTCGCTATTTCTCATCTTGCCCTGTTTGTTTTTTTTTTCTTTTTTCGATTAATCAGCCCAGGAATGCAGAGAAGCCAAGTGTCTTGACAGCACAGAGGTAATTTAGGAAGGGCAGGCAGGCTGCAAAGCTCCCAGCAGTGGGACCAGCATTTGGCTCAGCTCTGCTGTTGCCCCTGGTTTTAGGGTAAACATGTTGTTAAGTTTGTTCAGCCAACCATCACTTCCCATTTTCCGTGCCCAGAGAGCAGGATGAGGCAGGCAGCACTGCAAACACAGGTGGTTTAAGGGTTCTCCCCACCCTAAATCTCCTCTGTGGGGTGAAGAGAGCGTGTCCTGATGCCCTTTTCCCAGCACAGACAGTCTCTAGATCTGCCTTTAATTAAGATGAGAAAGGGGGGCTTGGGAGGATTCTGGGTTGATTTCTGGCACTTTCAAATTCCTTTAGTTCTGTGTGACGCACGTTGGGCATGAGCTGAGATGCACCAGGCAGAGAGCTGGGCTAAAAATAAACCCAGAGTGTCACTGCTGTGTCAGTCTCCTGTTGATACTTCTTGGTTTGTTCTATGACATCTTTGAGGCCAGTCAAGTGTGGGGGAAAAAACAAAAGAGAGAGAATGTTTTCTTTTTGAGGCTGGATTAAGGGTAAGCTGGTACAAATCATGTCATTTCACTGAGTGGATCCAGAGCATTACAGTCTCTGTGATGCTGGTTCACACTCATGCTCATGCACTCTAAATAAGAACTAGCTTGTTCTTATTTAATAATAGTTTGTGCTAATTCTTAATGCATTATTATATTGATACCAGTTTAACTGATGTTAATTAATTAAAGGAATGGACAAATTAAATCAGCACTTACCTATCCATGTGAAAGAAAGGAGCTTAGAGTCAGCAAGTAGCAGAGTGCTGGCTCCCCAGAGAGAGCATGGGAATGTGTGGTGTTGATCCAGTGGATCTCAGGTTAGAGACATACTGGATCTCTTACTGGAGAGAAGGACTAAATCTGACAAAAAAAGCTCCTAAACAGGGAATTCTGGAAAGAAATGCACACTTTTAAATGCATTTGGACATTGCATCAGTTGCCTGGGGGTGCAAGGTCCCTGCAGTGAGCAGGTCCCAGTGCATCCCCACTCTGTGGTGGGCTGCAGTGGTCCCTGGGCTGTCCCTCCCCAGGGACGCCTGCCTCCCCCACAGCTTGGCTGGTCCTGCTGTGGCCAGCCTGCTGGGAAGTAGCTCACAGCACTTTTTCTTTTTTACTGGAGGCAAAAAGTAATTTCTTCCTCTGAAGGCCAGGGCTGGAGCCGTCCTCTGCTAATGAATGCAAACCATCAGTGAGCAGTAATGGAAAATCGGGGATGATGTGGCAGGCAGTGGCTTGCTTTCATGGCACCAGAAAAGCCCTTTTAAATTTAAATTTAGCAAAGAATTTAAAGCACATATAGGCAGACTCTATTAGAAAGTGAAATATTTGATCTTGGCTATTAATCTGTTATAAGAATACTTTCATTTCCTTGCCATGTGTATCCAGTGATAGACTTTCATAAATGAGATCACATTAAAATGTACTTTATGTTTCTAGTCAAATCTCTCTTATTATTATGCAAGTCCTAGTTAGGGGGAAAAAAACAATTACAGCAGCAGACTAAGAAGAGCATATTATTTTAACTCATTTATACAAGTGAAATACTGCTCCTACTTGAAGGCTGTACATTGTGCACTACTAAACACCCTGGGAAGAGATTGCTCCATTGCAGCCATGCTACCAGATTTTGGATAATTTATGGGCAGTCGAAATACAAATAGTCTAAAACAGCTCATGTGGTATGGGGTACTGCTATGTGTATATACACACAGATATACATATGTATTTTTATATGGAGGATATTGATATTGAAGTATTATATTTGTATTGAAGCATTTCATATGGTCTCTGTCTTACTGAAATCAAATATATTTTAAGGATGGTCTATAATTAATGAGAGCTATCATTCCTGACATACTGCACCATGGGCAGACAAGTGTTTTAGGAAGTTTCCATGTGCCCAGGGAGGCTGGGAGGCTCTGCAGCCCTGGTGCTACCTGTGGACACGTGCAGGGATTGTGTCAGCCCAGCTGGGCCAGGGGTGAGGGCTCTGCAGAGCTGCACTGCCTGCTCTGGTGGAGGCATTAATTCAGAGAAGAGACCACTGGCAGCCTGGAACCAGCACAGAGCATCATGATGGATGTTTCAGGGCGAGAAGGAAAAAGTGCTTTACATCTTACAACTCACTTTGGCTGATTAGGCACAAATGTCTGTTTTAAACCTTCAAATCTGGGCACCCAAATCATGTCATAATGCTGCCACTTTTTGAATGTCTTTTCACTCCATTCAAGCAGCCTGACAGAGACCCAGCAGGGGCCACAGCATCTGCTGTCATGCTGCTGGAGCAGAAAGCTTTGCTTCCAGATTCACCAGTGCTGTGGATCCAAATGCTTCCCCAGGATGGGGCAGCCATGGTGTATTGTGACATCATGCTTTAGCTGAAAAGTCCACTCTGGTGTCTTCCAGAATAGGGTGCAGCTTGAGGCTTGAATCTGCAAAATGCAGGATACTTGTGGATCATGTTAATGCTATTAGTAAATGAATGTAAAACTCCTTGCCTGTGAATTTGGGATCCTGGCATGAGTCTGCTTTGCTTGAGAGCTGGCCAGAACGAACTGGTGCTTGGCAATTTACTCCAGGACATGAAGTGTCTGAGCCTTGTCCCCCCAGAGTCCCCCAGCTCCAGGTTCAGCCCTTCCCCATGCAGGTGGGATTCACAGTTGGTGCCTCAGCTGTGCCCCAGCTCAGAGCCCTGCGGTCAGGGCAGGGAGCAGCCAAAGGCTGATTTGGCACCAGAATAGCCACAATCATCTTTCCTGGAAGAATGAAAAATTGCCATTTGTGTCTGGTTTTAACTTCAGTACAACCTCAGTATCTCCTCTTTTTAAATATTCATAGACAGTGAAGATTTACAGCTGTTTGCATTTGTGAAGCCTCAGATTACTAACAGCCTCTGATTTTTAGAAAATAGGTTACAGATTCTTTAGCAGCAGATGAGGAAATGCCAAATTTCAAAATGCTCATTGTCAAGGCAATTAAATACCTCGTTCCTGTTGCACTTGGTTTACTGGGCAGCTGTTGGCAAACTGCTCTGCCCTGGGTCTTGTGTTATTGTGTGAATAACCATGTTCTAGACTAGAAATAATAATTACAATAAGGGACCTGAGGCATGGCAGATGCAGGGATGTGCTGATGGTGTTTCCAGCCCACAGACAGCACAGCCCTTCCTGCCAGTGTGACACTGCCAGTGTGACACTCTCAGACCAGCCTCTCCATGGGGAGCTGGGATTCCTGTGCTTTACAGAGCAGATTCTCACTGGAGCCTACAAGGGAAACAAAACACTTGAGCACCTGGTAGCCTGATTTCCAACTCCCCCCTCAACCTTTCCTTTAAAGTAGTGGCCAATGACGCATTTGGAGATAATTAAAACAAAGGTTGAGGAGTTTTTGTTTTAATATGCCATGACTATTAGCAGCTGGATTAGGAATCAGCCAGCACAAAAGCAGCATACTTCTTATGCCAGCTATAAATAAAACCAGGCTTCAAATTTGAAAGCAGGATTTTTTTTTCCTTTTTCCCCTCCACAGAAGATCTTTTCTTTGTGCCAAGACTAAAGTATTAGCACTGTGTTCCCTCCTCTGTTTAAACAGACCTCATTGCATCTAAGTGCCAAAAAAGTGGAATTCCTGAACAGCAGGTGAAAAGAAAACACAAGATCAAATGCAGTTCTGGCTGCCAAGAGAACCTGCAGCACGGCTTGGGGGTGCATGAAAAGTCATGCAGCTCCTTGTGCTGTCAAAGACTTCTGGAAGGTCATCAAGGAGTTTTTCTCAAGAATACCACATCAAAAAGCTGCACAGGGAGACAAACCTGCAATACATCATGGGGATGGTGCTAAAGATACCAATCATCCACTTTTAGGAGAATTTAACTTTTCCCCATCATATCTATGGAGGAGACCAGGGTATGGAAATAAATGTAAGTGCTCACACTGGGTGAGCATTAGGCAATGGCTGGTTTGGGTCCATAACCCAGCAGGGAACTATGGAAGAAATGTGTCTTTCTGAGCTCATCCTTGCACTAAAGGCAGTATTTTGCTGCTCTTGGAAGCAGCCAGCCCTTGCATTAATTCATATTTCTGCACTCAGCTGGACATCTGTAAGCCCAAGAATCTTTCTCTTTGGCTGATGCACCCTTTGGGGACACAGGGAAGAAACTGCTCCAGCACTGCTCGTGGTTAATGGCCTTCAGGAAACACTTCAGTTGAGCTCCTCGTTGATCCTTTGCCTACCATTCCTTGTCATCACTGGAAAAAGCAGAGAGGCTCTGGCCCAAAAGCAGATATCTGGGTTTGAAAACAAGGATTTGGATGTTTCTCTGGGTCCCACTGTGCTGGCAGTGCTGGGAGCCCTATAAAGGTCATCCACCTTCCACCCCTGCACTGAGGGCAGCACGCAGGTCAGGCTGCAGCACTGCCTGTGAGCAATGACAGATTCCCAAAAGGTTTCATCAATGCTTCCCCCATAGTGGCTATGGCTGAGAAATGCCTGACCAGGCAGCAGCACTGGGATCACAGGCTGGAAGTGCTCAGGCCCATTTTCCCTCCTAAAAATCACCAAGCAGCAAAGTTCTTTCAAATAAGACACACATTGGTGAGGTTGAAAATAACACAAAATGCACATGCTAAAGACAGCCTTTTTTTTTTTTATTTAAAACTCTGCATCTGAAAACACCATATGACAGAAAGCATTATATACACTGCAGTGTTTTTGGTATAATACAGTATTTCATACATCCATTTCTTTTTCTGCAAAAAAATTTGCTTTGTCGGACAAACAACCAAACTCCCATTGACAAAGAATACAGCTAAGGCACATTGTTTCTGCTAAATGAAAGACAAAAGGGTGCAAAAACGGGTAGTGCAATAATTGCTGAAAATCACATTCTACTACAAGAAAAGCATTCTGACTTTGAACTTTGATTACTGGTCAATTTAAGACATTTCAATATCTCATAAAATACTCCTTTAAATAAATAGCAAAATATCTACATCTTTCAGTGTGTTCCATTTGAATTTCCAATTTTTTTAAACTTTTTTTTCCCTGTATATACATGGTTTTCTGTTTTCTTATTCAATAGATTACAAAATATTTCTGTACAATTTTATGCATATTATGATCTATAACAAAATAGTTATTTCTTAAAACTATATTACCACCAGTCTTTGAAAATGACAGAATAGGAATAACTTATTATGGACTATGTTAGGCAATAGAAAAATCCAATCAAATCAAAACAGAACCAAAAGGACAAAGTCAGAAAAATAATTTCATTACATTGAATTAATTGTTTTAGTTTCACAAATCTTGTTTTATATGTAAACCCTTTTCAGTTGCCTTTGGGTTGTATCCACATATGAATACCAACATAGGACAGGATGTGGGATTCCTAAAAGCACTGCAGCCTGCCGGGAATATTGGTGCTACTCACTGAAAAATTACAGTTCTCATGGAGGAAAGTATTAAAGAAACCCAACATATACAAGCCTTAGCAGAAGTCATTGCTTTCTGCTGACTTTGACAACCTTTGAAAGAAACTCCAAATGTCAGATTTTTGCAAATGCATTTATGACAAAACAACCATGTTCTAAATGTACTGTTAGATTCCCAACCAACACCCAAAATCTGGCCCTATGTGGTGACGTTCTTCAGATTTTAAGACCATACCATTAAGAGGATATTTCTTCTCCCAGCTACCAGTACAAATCTGAGAGGAATGCTACTACAGCATGTTAAAATGAGTGAAATTACTCTACAATTTGTCTTGTGCAACTGAGAGCAGCCTGTCCTGTTGTAGTCTGAAGATAAATTAGAAGTTACTAAGTTTGTACTTTGTATGTAATTAAACCAAGTTCCTTATCTACAGTGACTTGCAAGAAACAGAGCTCATAATTTCCTAAGGTTTATATGAACGTCTGAGTCTTCCTTTTGCCCAAAGGGAAGGTCATTTTCTTTCCTTAAAGACTGCATTTGTAAGCAATTTCCATTGTATTTGTGAAGCGTAAGCTGACAGCAACACAACTGAGCTGTAATAGAAATCTCAAGGTGCCTTTTATTCATTCCGCAACAAACAGAGAAAGTGAGCAAGACACAGACAACACCAAAGTTCCTAACACAGTTTAAGGCCACATTTAGAAAGGATGGAAGTAAGGCTTTCTTTAAGGGGCAACACACTGGATGCCACAATGGGAACAGACACTGAGCGATCCAAAGCTGATAGGATTCATCCACAGAAAAGCTGAAACAACACCCTAGTTTTGGCCAGCAGGTCTGTGCCTTTTTTTGGATCTAAGCAGGAAAAAAAAATGAAATGCCATAGACATCCTCCTCTGGAATATTCCCAGCAAACTGAAGGTGCTCCCTTAGCAGGAGTGCTATTGTCTCAGTCAAGGGTGTTAATTACAACAGAACCAAAGACAAGCCGAGTCATTACAATATACAAATGCAGCGCCATGAACCGCGCCTAGAATCTCACTCTGGTATCAGAGGCACCTGTACAGTATCTTGCTGTTTATTTGGCAAGGTTACAAGTAATACTTCTAGGCTGTAACAAAGTAGAAAGAGAATTTGCATAGATTGTACATTCAGTTCAAGGAGATTTCTGGTACCTTTTTTGTTGTTCTCAGGTAAACGTGTTTGCAGACACAGTGAGGTAGCAGCTGTGGTAGCACCCATGAGCAAAAGAAGGTAACCAAGGCAGAAGCAAAGAGCAGAGTGATCAACACACTACTGTTAGTAAGAAGGAACGGAATCAACGTGGTCCTGCAGTGTCACATCATGAGGGCAACTGCTCCCAACGCCACACCAAACTGAGACACCCTAAAGCTGCCCTGGTCCTGGGCAGCACAGGCTGTAAGGCCTTGTAGCTCAATTTTAAATGCTCTCAGCCTGATTATTCTTTCCCTTACTGTGATGATGGTGGTGAAGGTTTTGGAGGTCAACCTCTTCTACAATACACCTTCGTGGGGAATTACAAATCAGAGGGTTTGCTTGCCTTTGAAGATTCTGCAGGAAAATGCTGTCCTACAAATTCTTCCTTGCTGTCCTCAATCCCAATTCACATTTCTTTGGCTCCTCTGTGCCTGGCTGCAGCAGCAGCTGCCCTCAGGGCTGAGCAGCAGGTATTCCTGCTCTCAGGAACTCCTCCTCGGCCTCTGGAAGGGCAGTGCTCTGTCCTCTAACACTGCATCACTCCCTACCCTCTCTGTCAGCATAATCCCTGGAGCTGCCTTGGCAGAAGGCTGAGGGTTTGGTTTGGATAGTCTTTTTTACATTAATTTTTCATTTTTTCAAATTGTTTTCAATTGTCATTTAATATGGGCTTAAGTCCTACTAATTCTTAAGAGTACAGTGGAGGTCTTGAATGGTAGAAATAAAGACATATATGGATTATTATCTTTTCACAACTGGACTGAAGCAAAGGCCAGTGAGAAAGGCTGCCAACCATGTCCCACCAGGTCTGTCTTATTCTCTTATTGAAATATCAAATAACCAAGTCTTCTTTTACATATATCAGATTCTCAGGCCTGAAAATCAGGACAAGGTAACTGCTGGCTTCCACCAACTCCTTCCTGTGTGCAAGTACTGAACTGACTGAAGGCTGCTCTGAAAAGCCAACTTTCCTCATCTGCAGCTGGGTTTCTGAAGAGCCTAAGGGATTTAGCTCAGTCAAGTATAAAACTTCCTGCTCTATGGAAAGTGCTGGAGTTGGCCAAGGTTTCATGTGGCCAACTCCTGAAGCTTTGGGAGCTGGGAAGATGACAAGGAGGGTGTGTCAGCCAGTGGCAAGATGGCAATTCTCTGATGCTCTGATGGAAGAGAACTAGAGAAATCAACAGGAAGCTGGTCCTCATTGCTGGGCCACAAGAAACATCTGGATCTTGTCGATCTGGATCTTGTCTATCTTGTTTATCGAAGCTGAGATCTCAGGGCATCAATGGTTTTTAGCCTTGCTGTGCAGAAGGAGCCCAGTTTGTTTAAAGGTTTTTTGCAAAGCAATTGTGTCAAACTTTTGCAAAGTTTCAGCATCTTCTCTACCATTTCTCTCTCCCTTAGGTCAGGTTTACACGATCCCTGTTCTGATTCACTGACTTCACTACTGTGCTCACTACAATCATGGCTAAGAGTGATGGAGGCCTCATTAGGAAGGCAATTAGTGCTGCAGGAGATGGAGGGAAAGTGAATGCACATTAGGTGGTACTTTTGAAGGTGCTGCAGGATCACTGTTAATACACCATTAAACAACTGTACAGGCATTGTGCACTGAAGCCAGTACCCAGGAAAGTCAATTTGTAACACACGAATGCACATTCCTGTATCTCTAGGCTTAGCAATAATGAAGGCTTAACAACAGAGATAGAGAGGGACTTTCTTGTATAACACTTGCTATCATGAAGGAATTGTTAAAATTCTCTGCTTGCTGAGAGCACAAAAAATGAAGACATAATTTCAATTCTAAAAAAACCCCCTTGAATATCAGAAAATGAAAATGCAAATATTATTACTCAATGTCCAAATGTCATCAAAGAAGGAATTGGACAAATGTGAAAATAAACTGTCATTTGAGCTATTTCCTTTAGCCTTGGGGTTTAACATTACCATATAAACAGGTTTGCATAATGCTGAGCCTGACTTTGGACATAACTCATTAAATCACATATGTAGATGTTCTGCATTTTGCCACACTCCCTTTCTGTGTAATACAGATTGATCACAGGAGTGTTACATGGCTGTCATGCAGAACGGGCAGGGAATTTAAACATTACACACAGAGGATAAATTTGTGCATATGGAAATAGAAACCCCTCCCCACTGAAAAGAATTTTGATCAAAGCAGGCTTCCAGCTGGATCCTGTTCAGCAAGGACTGGTCAGTGTGACTGGAAAAGAGCACCTGCACATTCAGGTGAAGATGCATAACTTGTGTTTTGTACCAGCTGTGGGGCCCTGCTCTGAATTCTCCTTTTCACCAAATGTAAGATCTGTGAAGTTATTCTCTCCTGACCACTGACAGTGTTCTTCCCAGGCTCCCAGTGCTGCCATTTCAAACCAGAGAAGCCACCAAGCAGGACTAAGTTGGGCTTAACAGCATCACCTTGGAGCCAGCTCTGATCCCTGATGCAGAGTCTGGCTTTATATGTTTTTATTCACAACTACTGGGCTTTGGAACTCAGACACTGAGTCTCATATATATCTTTTGGATCCATGTCTGCATGATAACAGCTACAGTCGAGGTGGCTGTTTAGGTCCAAAACTTGACACTGCCCCTAGAAGATGTTCCAAACATGGCAGCTTATCTTTTGATGACTTCAAACAGACAGCATTTACCCCTAGAATACTGTCATACTCTTTATTTATGCTGGATTTGACTCTGAAATCCTCTTTTAGCACTAGCACTCTGGAAGTTTTGCCTAAGAAAGGACTGCAGGATCAATCCCTTCAGCTCCACATCCTATATTTTATCAACAGCACTGGGATTGCCAGCTTGCTACAAAACTTCACTGTTTAAATGCTTCTTGCCTTTCAGAAAATAATCTCATATAAATTTTCTTTGAGATATTTTAAACCTAGCATATAATGCAAATGGATATATCAGCAACCATCTGTTTTCTTTCCCTTTTTTGTACTAAAACAAAATAATTTGCACCTTATTTTTCAAATGATAAAAGTGGCAGCTTTTTTCCTAACTGCAGAAGATGTGATTGTTGTCACCTTCTGCTTGGTCTAGTTAATGAAAACTTACGAAAAAAAGCACTTAAAAACATTCCTGCTTAAGAATAAAAACATCAGATTTAAAAACAAAGTTATCTGCATGCGTGTGCGTGGGTGCACCCCTACACATGTGCTTATGTGCAAGACAGACTGAAGATTTTGTGGCTACCTCAGGAGTCTTACTGAGAACAAGCACTGCCTGGGCTTGTTAATAGATTTTATTGTGTGCCTTAAATGTGACCTTCTTCATTTAATCTGCAGGGCTTGGACCGTGCAGTCACCATTGCATCAGTGTGAATAAAGCCCTGGATTTCACAGTGAGGATTGGAGGTCCCCAGAAAATATGAACTTCACAAAGGAATGTTACATTAAAAACAAGCACTGTTAAAAACCCCTACTGAATAAGTAATAACACTGTGATTCTATTACATAAACCTGTCGGCAACCCTGTTTTCACACACACTTGCCTCTAGAGCTGGTTGAAAAGCTGGAACATTATCTTGACTGGAATATTCCAATCAGCTCTCATTGCTACAAAATTTCCCAAAGCTACTGCTCGTGACTGACAAAATCAAGACAAAAAAAGAAAGGGAGGTGTGAGGGGAGGAAGGCCTTTTCTTAATAAAGGCAGCTTCAGTTAGTAAAATAACATAATCTTCAAGCTGCAAAAGCAGCACCTACTAATTAGTCATTGACTAAAACATAAATAATAAATACCTAAATTGTTCCTTCTATGCATCCATTTTTGTGCCAGATAAACATTTCAATGCTCTGCCTTAATGCCAGCACAGCTGACACCACAATTTCAAGTCCAAAGCAAACTGAAGTAGCTTTAAACCAATATGACAGAGATACCTCAAGCCACGGGGATCTGTGTGTTACAGTCCTACTTCAAGTGTTGTTTAAAAGGGAATTCAACCTTCCTCTGAGACATGATTATGGAATGATCTAAGGGTCTGTTTCCCTCCTGATGTGGACACTTCACTCTCAGCAGAAAGTTATCCACGCAACACAGAAGGGTGAACAGATACCTTCCTTTATTACAGCAACAGGACTTCTTTCCTAATTAACCCAATGGCTTTTGATGGTCTTTTTTGGTTCTGTTGCTAACTAGAGATTAACACAGCAACAGCAACAAAGTGCATGTTTTTGCTAATGTAAAACACATTAGTTGGAGATGAATTTGTATATAAAACCTGTATTTCAAAAAGTTATTGGAATGTAAATTAATTTTTCCCTCCTGTAGAAAATGCAGGTTGAAATGATGCAAAAACATGACTATTTAAAACAGGATGCAGCCTGCTAGGAATTCTGAAGACAGGCAAGGGTAGATTGTTGACAGAATAAAGTAAAAGCATGGAGAAACATGGCATTGTTCTCCTTCCCCTGGCTTTGGGCAGCGACCCACATCCTTCACAGCCTTCCAGGTGCCCTGGCAAAGCCTGGAAGGATCCTTCTTTAGGAAGAGATGGAGATCTGAGACCAAGGAAGGGAATTAGTGTTAAGACTTACTAGCCACTACTCAAATTAGGGAAGAAACCTGTTGTTGCTGATTTAGGTCCCAATTTTACTATTTTATAGGTTAACAACTCCACTGCCTGAGAAGAAACTCAGCTCAGCTCATGAGCAAAGGGTGTGAGCAGACACATCACAACCCACCCCAGCCTATACACACACACCTGCTCTACTGGCAGCCTGTGAAAATACTCAGGTACTGGTTGCTTCCAAAAATGCCTGCAGATTTGAAAGGGCTGAAATTCAAAAAACTTCTTTGTTCTTTAATAAATACTTTTAGTACACTGACCCTGAACCCGACTGCATGAGACATAAAAGACTAGCAAAACACTGGTTTCATTTAGAGTTTATCATTAAATTTGTCTGAAAAAATCTCTGAAAGGAATCTGAAAGTTTCTGCTTTTGCTCGTTCTCTCTAACTAGGATAACAGACATCAGCTATGTCCAGAATTACTTTGTGTTATTAAAAACCCAAGTGAGGCTGTACCATAATTACTTCACATTCTCTGAGGTCATGTGGCCATACAGGCTTCAGCCTGCAGGAACCAACCTCCCCAGAAAGTGTAAGTAGAAGGGAATTTTGATGTGATTTATTCATTATAGCAAAATAATGAAAGCCTATGAAACAGCAGAGGCACGGACAAATTTACTTTAAAAAAACCCCTTTAGCAGCTGCTCCTTCACTGCTCTCCCCATGGCTTGGTGCTGCTGTTTCCAAGCCCACGGGCTGGTGGGTGCAGTGGCACCTGGAATGGGACAGCACAGGCTCCCAACAGAGCTGATGGAGAGGGCAGTGCCAAAGGCCTTGTCAGAACTTCAGAACTTTTTTTTTTTGTTTTGGTTTTGTTTTCTTAAAATGAATTCTATTACAACAAGTAACAAAAAAAATGTAACTTCCCCTTAGGTTTCTGAGACCTGGTGTGAGATTCACAGAGAAGCAAGGTTCAATTCCCTTTTAAAAACCTACGCCGGGGCGAAGCGCAGCGGACGCTACCTCAGGCGGCCGTCGGGTTTGACAGGGCCCAGCTCGGACTTGGGGTCGGGGCTGAGGGAGCTCCAGGCGGTCTGGGCACAGCCCTGCAGCACGGGGCAGGCCGAGGGCCCCACGCTGCACACGTCCACGGCCGACCACACGCCGCTGACCAGCGAGTCCACCCAGGCGTCCAGGCGGGCGCCCACGAGCCCCGCGTTGCGCTGGGCCTGGTCGGCGCGGGCGGCGCTCACCGGGAGGTTCAGCACCGGGTTCAGGCCCTGGAAGCTCTGCTCCATGTACGCGTTCTTTGGAGGCCCGCTGTGCAGCTTGATGGCTTCCTCTGGAAAGGAGCAAAGCCCACAGTTAGTGCATTGAAAAAGCCACCGCTGAGGATCTAAGGTAAACAAAAAGACCAAGGTTTAGGGGTGAGCTGTAGGCCATTTCCCACACATTGCATCCCCAGGGGTTGTGCTCGGCTTTGGCGCTCTTTGTGCTTAGTACTATGGATTCTCCTTACTGTGATTCTCATCCTGCAAGTGCTGCCTCTGACCCTGAAAATAGAGCCACCCTTATTATCAACATGTACAACCAACCCCGGAGCTGCAGGACATCCAGGACTGGCTGCACCTCGAAATGATGAAACAGTTCAAGGACACCTGGTGCAAGAAGTCTGCCAACCCCTGTCAGACATCCAAGTGCTATTATTGATTTGTCTAAGAGAAAGAGCCAAGATCTAAGCCTGTTTTGTTGTGGGTTTTTTCCCCTAAACAGATGAACCTTGCTCTGCTGTGGAAAAGCCACAACATTTGTTAGCTCTATCTGCCTACAAAACACAGGTGGTGTCATTTGTGGCACTACAAGGACAACACCATGGTCTTGGACAGACCAGACCATAATGAAACACATGTAGTCCCAGCATGATTCCAGGAAGTGCTGCAGCCTCACTGGGAAAGTAGTCTCCTGTGAGAGTTATATTTTCAAGCTCCTGTGCTGAACAGTAGATCACAACCATTCCCTAATGACACTTTGCATTGTGGTTGCTTTCCTGACCTATCTCAGTAAAATACTGTACAATACCCCAAATTTGCAATATTGCAGTAAAAACCAGTGTCAGGCTGTGAGAATCCTTTCAGAGACCTAAACTGGACACTTGGGTCAGGCTGCCCCTGTCAAAGGTTGGCTGACTCCTGAGAGTCTGAGTGCACCAAGCTGCTGCTTATAAAATCAGGATGAGACCCTTGAAAAACGTTCACCGAGTGCCTGTTGGGAGCAAATTTCCACCCATTTCTTTCCGCTCTCAGCTGCCTTCCCCAGCATCCTCACTCTGGCAGCACAGAGGATATGTTTAGCTCTGCCAACAGACACACTGTCTAGAACAGAAAATGGGCCCATTCAGGCTGCTCCAGGCGAGGAAAGCCACCACGCTCGGCGAGCGTCGGAGGCCAGGAATTACATATTCACAGCTACAATTCCTTCCACATGTCCTTGCTGCTTGCACTGCAGCCTGACACTGAGTCCTTTCTTCCATGTAGAGGACAGCATCTCAGGCGCTGGAAATAAATCCTTGTATTTATTTAGAGGGAAAAAGGGTATAATTGGAGCTTTGCTGTTACATTTGCAAAGTCTTTAATGTAAAATACTGTGCAAGTCTGTTACTTGAAATCCCCAATTAAAGTGGTTCAGCACATGCCCATCACCATTATACATCATTTAACTGTTCCTGCATTTATCCAAACCTCTCTTTGTATTTTAAATGGTAGATACACACAATAACCTGTAGTCAAAATGAGTTCAATCTGTGCACATGTGTCAGAAATGTGCTCTGCCAGAGCACTGCAGTTAAAGAACTAGAACAAGTACACATGATTAAATTTCCTCCTTTGGAAGCAATTAAATATGGAAGACTGTTTGTCAACATTTTAGTTAAATAGGAACATTCTGAGTAAAAATTCCCAAATAAATAAGAATTGGCATTACTAGCAGGATCATCTGATTGAAACAGGCAATTCAGCAAGCTTGTTGAATCAATGCCTGTTGCACATGTGTTTGATGCATGGAACAAGAGAGATTTTTAGTCAGACAAGAAACAGCATGAAATGGAACTTGCTGTTTTCTCTGGCTCAGCCTTGTACGTGTCCCAGGCCTCAGGACTTGGTGGATTATCAGGATTGGAAAGGATGAAACCTGCAGGAACTGCAGGACTCAGTGCTGGGCAGAGCAGCAGAGGCTGTGTGAAGGCTACCACTGCCCACAGTGAAAGGTGCTGCTCCAGTGAAGACACACAGAGAACCCTGACCTGGTGCAGGTGGGGACTGCCTGCCCCACAGCACAGCAGCACCTCAAGTGAGGTGTCACCACTCCTAGAAAGGAAAAGCTGAGCAACAGCAACCTGAGTGCAGTCACATGTACTCGTCAGCAGGAAAAGCTGGGGACAGACCCAGAGCCCTCTCCTGGAGCCTCCAAGGCTTTGTCAAACAGTTCACAGCAGAGAGCAGGGAGGGTGCTGCTCATCTGAGCAATGGCACATGGGCTGTTCCTCTTTGCATTAAAGGAAAAATGACAGAGAATCATGATTCCCATGATTTACTGAGCTGGTACAGAAGAGAGACAGTGAGGCTCCCAAGCCCTGATATGCTGTATAAAAAGGAGGCTGGAGCTACTGGGTGTGCTCTTGAAGCACTGACACTTCAGTCAAGTGTCACGAGGAAGAGCTCATGAAAAAATAATAATGAAGAATGTAAAGCTTGCTTCTAAATATTTAGACATTTAAATCTGTATGGCTAGCACAAACAACACAAAATTAGCTGAATTGCAGACATTAAGCCAGACTTTTTGTGCCTGCCCTTTGATTTCAGGAGGATGTGTATCAATGCAAAATATATTCCTCTGACTTGAAAATATAAATTTGAAAAACTTTGTTATTTTTGACCCCTATTTTTATTTGCTCTTCACCCATATGTGAGGACACATTTCTCAGTTGATTCTTCTTGGTCTAACTTTTTTGGATTAAACACGCAGCCTATAGCCAGCCATACAGGCTGGGATTTCAGCATTTTTGTGTGGGTTTGTTCATCATTTTGCAGAAAAAGCAAATTAGTTTAGACAGGCAGCAGGCTAAGGAATGAAAAATGTGGTTATCTTGGTACACATTAAGGCACTAGACCTGTGGGTTTTTTAAAGCAACACGAACGTACAGCTTTATTTCTTTACTTGAATTGTGTTAAAACCCTCTGGCAAAGAGGTAATTTTTTATTGACATTTTGTTTGTTTTCTCTTGCAGCAAACAAGACAGTGCTGCATTTGCTCATTGTGGAGCTAATCGACTCCTTGTCAGCTGGATCTGAACTAAATTTCAAAGCAAATCCCTGTCTTCAGGGTTTTTCTCAGAATGATGATTCCAGGGCATGTCTGCTCTTCTGCAGTCGTGCGCCTGCCTGCTGCTATTACTGCGTTTATCAAGAACATGTCATGTTACCTCTGGTTAATTTAAAGAAATCACAGCAGTTCTGACACAAGTTGCCACCCACTTTATAATCTGTATAGATGCAATTAGAATTGATTGAGCCACTGCAAACAACCAAGGGCAAAACAAAGGTTTCCCAGTATCTGCTAATTGAGATGATCTATAAATATGGATTAGGTCAAAAGGCCTCTGAGGTGCCTGAGTGCATCACCCATGTCTGCTAATGCTGTCAGCCCTTGAAAGGGGGCATAGGGACCAGGCACTGGTATTTCAGGCTCCATGGGAGCAGCAAAGATCAGCAGCCCCATGTCCAGGACATGCCATCAAGCTGGGAACAGAGTGGGAAAGCAAAGCAAAAAAGGAAGTTGCTCTTTCTCACTTCTTTCCTTGCTTGAAGGAGGAAAGGCTTTTAATGTATTCATTTATTTACAATCCAGGGTTTATTATCATCTTGAGGTTTTGGGGCTTTTTCTGCCCCAGAAGTGAACCTGCTACTGGCTCACAATAACTTCTTAGGCTTTAATGGAACAGGTACCATCCATTAAATGGATGACAACTCATTATTGGCACTCCAGCTGGGAGAGCACTGGGGAAACTTTGCTGTGAATATAAACTCAAATTTAAAAATGAAATTGCTTTGGCTTTTCCTGTTCCCATCACTGTGACCCTGAGAGTCAATCACACTTGGCCCTTAAAGAGCAGGGAAGGGGGGAAAGTGGGATGATGGAGATGCAGAGACAGCCTCTGCTGAATTTGCTGTTTTCTTAGGATTTGAAGTCTGCTGGGTAGCTTGGATTACAGTCAGTGAGCTGCTGGCTAAGTGCTCTCAATGACACCTGTTGTCTGCCTCTGCAGCCCCTTCACAGGAGAGCTGGACATTTGGCCTTGAGTCTCCAAGCACTCAAATTCCTACAGCTGCCAGCAGAAGTCCCCCATTCCTGCATGATCTGCCAGTGATCTTACACGGTTCTGCTCCCTGTTTTGTCTTCTCCACATCCCATTCCCTCTTTGTCTTGGCTCAATTATTCCTAGAGCATCCTGCTGGTCCTTGGCAGCCCTCCTGTGTCTTTACAACAAGCGTGGAGTTCTTGGCTTTGACACACTCAACCATATGGTGAGGACCTCAAAACTGTTGTTTAGAAGAATAAACTGGAATCTGTCTGTGCAGGAGGTAGAGGGAAGGAGACTCTGATGGAGAAGGTGAACCTGATTTCTCCAAATGATTTATCACAAATGCACCTAATTTCCTTTCCTTTCCTTTTTTTTGCTTTCTCCAACCAGGCAAATACTTGCAGACACTCCTGAGCCAGAGTATCTGCTGAAGGCAGAGCTGATCAGTGACACAACTCAAAGCAGGGAACACAGACACAGATTTGGATGGCTGGAGGGAGAGAAGGACCAGGAAGGAATAAGTAACATTAGATTATAGACTCTCCACTGAAATACCTTAGGGAGCCATATTTACAGTGGGAATACCCCAAACAGCATCCTCAGTAATTCCATGTAAGATCTGATGTCTCACAAATTCAGGTTTTGAAGAGGTCAATGAATCTGTGTTTTTAAAACAATTTACATTTGATCAGCTACTCACATCTGGACACAGCATCAAAGAAAATACTCTCACTTGATTTCCCTTCATGGCTTTACTTGCATGCAAAGAATTTAGGCCAAAATTAATAAATAACTGGAAATAAAAAACCTGAATAAATGAGTGGCATATGCTGTTTTTATAAACTGCTAAACAGAACATCTTTGCTGGCAGCTGTCCCATGATTATTTTTTTCTTTTGAATGTAATTATGAATTCTGAGAGCCATGATACAGGAATGAACGTGTTTTACATTGATTATTCAAAAGAAGAGCCAGTGGCTCCCTTCATGATGCTGGGAAACCAAAACAACTTTCCTTGTTGTGCTCTGGGCTGAAGTGATGTGTAGATAAGCAATGATTTAGGAAATACAGGGATTGTTGTCATGCCCATGTTCTCCAGATACAAGATGTTTTTGTGCAAATGCTTTTTAGAATGGCAAAAGCAAATTGCACACAAGATCATGGAGAGATTTTTGTTTGTAACTTTGTGGACTCCACTTCCTGTATCTGGAGTGGATAAAACAGAGGGGGCAGGGCCATTATTGAGGAAATGACAGGCAAAGTGCTACAAAATGTGCCAGTCCAGGGCAATCTTTCTGACAAGGGTTGTTATTTTATCAGGGCAGGGGAGGGCAGGGTGGGGGTTGGTGGTGGTGGTGAGGAAGGATGGCAGGAAAAAGGAAAATTTTAAAGAAATCCCTAATAAAACATATTCCCATCTTCTACTGACAACTCTGGGCTAAGTCTGATGTATTTTAGTTTTATTTTCAATGCTAAGACAGGAAAATAATACTATTCCTTCATTTTAGAAGATTTTTGGCAGTTTTTGAATTGTTTACGGTAAGAGAAATCGTTCTTTTAGAAGTTCTAATTCTTCTGTCAAACTCTCATTATGCCTTTATTTGGCAGAGAAAAATGTTTTTAAAGAATAAAGTGATGACAAACTGACAAAAATCTGGAAATCAAAGGCAAATCATGATTGCCTGCACAGGGCACAATAGTGTCACTGAGACAGAAAGCCTTAAAAAAAAAAAACAAAGCAGGAATTTGCATTGTAAATGCAATTCTAACAACAGTGCAGTGTCACTGCCTGCCCCTGTAATTAACTTTCTTCTCTACCTCCATGCCTCAGTCATCTACAGATTACACATCACATCATCAGTAGCAAATCACTCCTGAGACTCTCTTCCTAGACAATATTGTTCCCAAGCTTTATAGTTCATTCCTGTAGTAGATTCTAGTTACCACAAGAATAAACAGGATTCTTAACAAAAAATGTGAGCCCAGTATATCAATGGGGAAAACAGGGTAGCTACACAATTTCACTGGAATTATTCCTGGTTCAGAGTTTGAACCAAAGGGAGTTTTGCCTTTACACCATAAAGTGTGGGCTTATTTTGAAGTCTGACACGTGTTTACCTGTCCATGGGGCTCTCACATTGTAGGGAAGAGCAGCAAGGTTGCTGGCTACATGCCACCTTTCCCATCCAATTTATGCCTTAAATGTTCAATTACCAAAGAACATGGAATTCATTAATTTCCAGCAGACAAGTTGGGAGCAGCTGCATTCAGAAGCAGGCTGCCTCAAACTTTGAAAATGTATCCCTTCTTCACATGGTGTCTGTTCACAATTTATCACTGCCTATTAGCTATTAACAGCAGTGGGTTGGAGGTGGTTTCATTTCTGCTTAAGAAATGATGCCACCAAATGTTAGCAGCAGAAATCAGTGAGTTCACTCTTGTGCTGGAAATGTGTGGAATCAAGCTCCTGTTGAGTGAGATAAGGGCTGCATTAGCTCTCAGCAGTTGTCTGCTGGTGTTTGCATTACAGAAGCAGCACGTTGTGCTGGGAGGTAAATGCCTGACTCAGTTTATTTGCTGCCTTGTCAGGAGGAAGAACTTCTGAAAACTTAATAGGATCATTCATGTATCTAGGAAATTTAAGATGTCTAAAGTTATGAATATTAATACTGGGCAGATGGAAGCACTTGAGCACTTTAAGAAAAATGGTAAAGATATTCAGAGCAACAAACTTGTTTTGATCTTACTGAATAAAAATCCAGGTGTGGGTGTAAAATGTTCCCTCTTCTTCCAGCACAGTGTCCTGGGCACTGGCTGCAGACCCAAAGCATTTGGATGGTGCCTGTGCCATGCAAACATGGGAGCCTGCAGAGCCTGGCAGCCCCAGCATGGCCTCTGTATTTGGATGGCTCAGGGCTGCTGTGGCAAGAAAAAAGTTTCTTTCTAAAAACTGTCACTGTGGGTCTGGTCCTGACTGTATTTGTAGATATTTCTGTAACACAGCTGCTTGGCAAGTGCTGAGCAGGTTTTGGCAGGTATCAGGCAGAAGTGAATGCCTGGACCTGACAATATGTCAGGTGAGCTCTGGCCTAAGGTAATTTTGTCTAATCCAGCATTTTGTAAATTAATGCTTTTATTGTTAAACACACAGGCTTTGTCAAAAAAACAGTTTAAACACATGTAAGTCTCTAAGAGGAAATATGAATGAAAAGCAGCACAGAAAGGTCAAATTTTCTTTCCATTTCTAAATGATGGCTTTTATGATAGCTGTTAGATTACTGAGAGTCTGAAGTTCTCTGGATTCTGAACTGTGCATAATTTAAAGATACAAATAGTCTTTTGTTCAAAGTGGCTCTGTTTTACTGACTGGATACAGACACTTCCACTTCTCTTAGTGCTAAAATTTTCTTCTGACTTAGTATCTATAAAATCTCTTTCTTTAATCCTTTTCCAATACACTGCAACTTCATTTTTAACAGCAGCATTTACAGTGAATACAGAAAAAATATCTATATTATTCCTGTAGGAAATAATAACACTTACCTTGTTTGATAGGCTGCTGATTTGAGAAGGTGAGAGGAGTAACGAGGAATTTGGTTTCAGCTACCTGTACCCAGTGGTGCAGAATTTTTATTGTCCAGACACCAGGTCGCAGGGGCAAATTCAGAGGTGGTTTGTAGTGAGTAAACTCAGCACTGGATTCAATAAGAATATCATATGTTGCTGCAATTACATTGATGGGATCCACCCAAATGACAGTCACGGTGACATTGGGGCCTTTCCCCCACTTCTGCATCCCCACTGGCTCATCTGTTGGCCCAAGGAGTCCTCCAAAATTCCTGAAAAGCCTTTCCTTGGCATCCCACTCAGTGCCAATCTGAAACGAAAGAACACAGGGCTGGTAGCATCATCTCTGTAAGCACCTGAGACCTTTATGGCAAATAAGGGCTCTCAAGAGACACAAATCATATTTCTCTAATCACATGAATTATACATACATTTAAAAGCAACATGACCTAAGATCATAATGAATACACAAATTATGAGGCAAGAAAGAAGGCTTGCTTTCTTGCTCCCTTTCTGATTGATAAAAAGGTTTTCTTTATCTTAGAGAGCTGATAGCAGCTCTCTCTTCCCACTACAGAAGCAGCCAACAAGGGGCCAAGCCAGTGGCTGGACACAGCCTATGCAAAAAAGGTGACCCATCATCTCCTGGGTCATGAAAATATATTACACACTTGAGAGATGGAGAGAGGAACCCTGCAGCAGAGACCTGCCCAGCTGCTGCTAAGAACAGGGAAGACACTTCAGCTGCTGACTTCAGGACAAGTCACATCATATCCTTTACTACAATCCACCCATGAGATGCTGTCTCCTTGTACTCTCTTCCTGCCCCACGTGGGAATTTATTTCTTGTAAACTCTTATTGTCATAATAGTGACATTAGTTTTCATTTATTCACTAACAGTAAACAGTAAAAAACAGTAAAGAAGTTGATTCACAATCTAGTGTAAATACTTAATTGACCCTTTTTTTCCTAGCAGCTTTCATGTTCCAGTGCTCTTTGTATGAATTTCAATGGTTCACCCATAACCTGGGGGATGACACAAACTTCCAAGCAGTTGCCACTAACACTTGTGCACTACTGACACCAGCACCTGTGCCCAGCCAGCATGGAAATGGAGCCACTGCCTTTCTTAGGCCAATGGGAAGACTTCAGTATCCCAGCACTAAAGCCAGCAGCTGTTTATGAGGCTGAGCACTATGGAACCTTTCCATCCATTCTCCTGTGTCCACAGGACTGAGGGCTGCACTTCTGCTTTTGGAGGCAGTTCTGGTATGAACCCCCTCAAAGTCCTTCTGGTTGTCTTTTGCTCTACTCTCCAAACAGTGCAGATGACCAGAGTTGATTTCTTCCCTGTATGGAAAGTCTCTGTGGGTGACCTCTGGAGACCCATGCACACACAGGCAGGATCCCCACTTTCAAAATATATGTGGATATTGCAGATTTTCCCCACACAGGGCTGTCCTTATCCCTAAGCTTCACCTTACAAGGGCACGGTCAGAACCTGCTTTCCTGAAAGCATAAGAGATAATTGTAGCTGATTTGCTTCAGAGATTTTTCTTCTAGATTTCATTTCACTTCATGAGAATAAGTGATTCCAATATAATGCCTAGATCCCCCCAAATCCCCAAAACATAATGATTACCTGATGCCTATTACCTGTACTGGAAACTGTCCAGTCTCCAGTTTCTTCTAAATAAATCCCTGTGGTTGGCAGACAAATTACAGGAGGACTGCAAGCAAAATGCTACAAGGTCAGTAAAATAAAACCCTACCATCCTAACTCCATCTGTCATCACACAAATTCCTCCTACCGGGCTATGACACTGCAGAGTATGAGACAAAATGAGTCTTCCACTACTCTGCAATCAACACAGCATTTGTGGTATTTCAGAGGTATTTCAGAGGTATTTCACCCCGCACACCAGCTAATCAAACCAGACAGCATAGCCCAGATATCAGACCCAAGCACTGAATGCCTCGAGGAGCTGTCAGTGTGTGCTCTCCTGACAAGACTGACTGAATATGTATGGAAATAAGCTGAGAAAGAAAATTTCCTGACCAGGCCTTATTATCTACTCTGCCAACCTTCACTGAGGTGCAGCCATATCACACCTACCAGTGCTCAAGGGACTTAGAAAGAATAAAGTCACAACATGTGAAACAAACCTACACCCTCCTGGGCAAAGAAATCTGTAAGGAAGCTCTTTCCACCACATTCAATATTTCTTCCTGAAGAAGTCATTGCAGAAAGATTACTTCATCCTCAAAAATTAAACATTCACTCCTGACATCCAACTATTTCCTCTCTAGTTTCTCATCCCTGAGAAAATAAATCAGAAAGTTCCAGTCTCCTTGCTCCAACCTGCAGGTGACACTGCTCCATGCCAGACTGCACAAAAGATGAGATGTGCTCACACACACAGAGGTTTATCAGACTGCTCTGTGGAAGAGCCAAGGCTGCTTTTGGGGAAAAATTGTAACACAATTGTTGTCTGGTCGTTAAGCTTTGGCAATGGGCTCCCTAAAGCAACCCAGAAGTTCCAGCCCAAGGGCTGGGCAAGAGGGGAGGGAAGGACAGGTCCCCCAGATCCCTGTGTGGGATCACAGCAAGGCTCCACAGGCACCTCGGGAGGAAAGGCAGGGAGCTCTACACTCTGCTCATGGCATTTGCCCTTCATGTCTCATTTCCAGCTGGGGACAGACTTTCCCATGCTGCACAGCTTGCAGTACCAGCTGCTTTTAGAAGCACAGTATTTTATAGGGAATTTTACTTAAAGCACTGGTTAGAGGTTTATAATCCCTTGAACTTTACACAGCTGAGTTCCCAGCACCAAGATGTCCAGTTTTACAGGGCAAGAGATACTACAGCCCTATAATAAGTTTCACAGCTCTTTAAAACATTGTGAGTAGGCTTTCACTTTCAAATAGAATACACCAAGTATGGATGGAATCAAGCAGTAATGAATATCTGATAAATTATGAAGAGATGTAGCACAGAAACTGACATTTTCCACATCATTATTTTAATCACCTTTATTTTGGGCCTCAAGAGCAAGCACTGTGCACGGGGTGTGCTTGGAAAGCTGGAAATCTCTCATTGGCTCAAAATTTCTGTTTCTATCTCTGTTCAAACCCAGATAAAATTTTCCCAAGATAAATTATACCCTGATTATGGGTTTGTGTCTCATTGCTCACCACAAACAGGACCATTAGGTTCACACAATGCACACTAATTGCCTGCCACCTAGTTTATTTTATTCTCTGTGATGAATCACAACTCTTAACAAGACCAGAAACAGCATTGAACTGATAGAGGGTGAGCTGAGACTTTCAGTTCAGTGCAGCAAATCAATCCCCTGCCCTGCACAGAGAAGCTGCCTGAACCAGGCTGGCAGGACACATAGTGAGTGCATTGTGCACGAGCCAGTTTCAGGAGGTGTGGGAGTTCCATGCTTGGAAATCATCTCTTGGGTTTCCTGTGGGTTTATTTTCTTTGCCTCAGCCTGCAGGAGCCATGTGCCATGGAAATGCTGCCACGAACTCCCCCAGGTGTGGGGCAGCCCAGCTGGCTGATGCCCTCCCACTTGTCTGTCCAGGGTGTGGGGTGAAATCTGCTCCTTGGGGATGAAGCGGGCAGGAGGCAGGGGCTGGAGAGATCCCACCAGCTCTGCTGCAATCTCAGTTGTGCACCAGGGTCACAAATACACTGGGGAGCACACTCAGTGCTGAATATTTGTGTGCTCTTCCTGCTGGCCCCAGTGCTGCAAGCTGGGACAGAGGAGAAAGTTCCCAGCTAAAATAGCCCCATTCAGTTTAAAATTCCTGCCAGATCATGGGGTGAAAGTTGTTGAAGAACAAGAAGTTCTATGTCCCAATAAGCATAAATCTTAATTTTATTTTCTGTGAACACTGATGCTTCCATCCCTAGCTAAACTGCTAAGTTTGTTTTCCACATGCTGGACCTTGACAAGGCAGTGGCATTTTAATAAGCAGTAGCAGATCAGAGCTTTCCAGCCACACTGAAGCTGAAGAAGTTAATGCTGGATTTATAGCAGGGTAAACTGAGGCAATTATTTGGCTCAGAGGCAGAGATCCCTGCAGGCCAAGGAAAGGTAGAAAGTAAAAAAAATAAATTAAAAAATTAAGTTATTTACTTTGTATGTTCCGGTCTTTTAAAATATGAAACATCTATGAAAGGAGAGGACAATTAAAGTGGTTAGGTGAGGAAAATAAAATGAAAACAAGTAAGCAGTCACCAAAACGCTTTTTGTTGAGTTTCAAACAGAAGAAAATGTTTCTTAATGCTCAAAAAAGCTCACCAGTGATTAAATCCTTAAAAGTACTAAATAAGAAGAAGAAACACTAAATAAGAAGAAGAAATCCTACAAATCACAAGAATTGGATCTTGTATGAACATTTATCACTGCATGAAATGGCAGGCTACCACCCGACACATTGATAAATGAAACAGACTTTCCATCCATCTCTTTAATGGCACATTAGTGTCATGGATTTGCCATGCACACCAAAACACTGAATCCCACCTAGGCATTTCTTAATTGCCCAAGAAGATGGTAATTTATGGACTTAGCCATAATGACTGGAACACATTTCTTCAATCAATTTTATGCCTTAATTGAAATTTGCAGCTTAACAAGAAAAATCATGAAATTAACTGCTCAGACAATTGTATCTTTAAAACAGAACACAGATGTCAGGTCCTATTAGTGGTCAACTTTCCTGATATACTTTAGGTAGATTTTTTTATACTCTATGACAGGCACGGGGACAAATTTCTAGAAGAATAACAGGGTTTGTGGGAATCTCAGCCACTGCTGTGATAATTTTCTCTTTTGTGCTACAACATCAATATTCTGCTCACATGTGGTATCAGTACCTGACTACCACTAATTTTGAGAGGTTTTTCCAGTGTACTCTTGAGAGACTCAGTTAAACATGTCACCATTTACATCTAGAATTGCAGAAAAATGGAATTTTCCCCAGGAGCCTTTCACAGTACTCACAACAAACATGGTGGCAAAATTTTTAAATTACTTTTAAAATACTGAGCCTCTTTGACAACAACAAAAGGCTTCCATTTGTTTTTGAAACAGAAGGGAGTGAGGACACTCGGTTTAATGTAAGAAATTGGTGTTGACCACAGACCTGAACTGCCAGTGGTGTCTCCTATGATGAGGAGGTACACTATGCTAGGAAGCCACTCTCACCTCAAACTTCCATGGAAATACAGTTTCCAAAGTAATTTAGTGTTCACTCTCATGATGCCACAAGTCTGCATGGCTGGCTACAAACACTCACCTCTGTGAACTGCAGCCTCCCAAAATCACTCGGTGGACTTGCAATCTTGAAGACTTTCTTAGGCATCACCCAGGTTTCCAAAGTTTCCAGTTTACTGACAGCCAGGTTGGTTGCGTGGTGCCTGATCAGGAAGCCTTGGAAACGGTCAGCAAGGAAGTAAAGGTGGATGGAAACTGGATGGCCCATGGGGTAGTATCTGTAAAACAGCACAAGCTCAGCAGTTATGTAAGAGAATGAAATCTCCATTTACTTGGAGCTAGTGGCTTAAGAAGCATTCATTTCAACTAGAAAATCCACCACTGTACATTAAGAGATTTCAAATGTGTTCATGACTCATTATCAAATATTTTTAGGCTGTTCCGATTACGCCGTAACGTAAAAATATGTTACTAAGAATACAGGCTCATTAATTCCATATCCTCAGCTCAAAGCTCTTTAGGAGTCCTTGTGTGTGCCAGAGAGCTCCTCTCCCTCACCACCTCCCGTTGCAGAAAGTGGCACCCACAGACACCCAGAGATTGTTAGGGTGCAGCACAGTTTGCTCAGATAAACTGAGGATAAAGGATGCCCCAGGACTGTGCCTGTGCTCCAGAGCTGCCCTTGCTGCCCCAGCAGGGTCAGTGCCTGTCTGCACAGGACACAGGGAGAGCTGTGTGACCAGGCACTGCCCCCTCCATTCCCAAAACCCTTCCCCAAGGGCAGGGCTCTGCAGGCTGGCACTGCAGTGAAGGACACCAGGATCCTGTCCTCATTTTTCGTCTCTGTATATCTGGGAAAAAACTACACATTCTTTAATGACTTGAGATTGCTTTTGTTCTGATTTTTTACTCATAATCAGAAAAATAAAAAAAAAAAACCTTGAAAAAGGTCAAATAACTGGGCAAAACCAATCATTGAGAGATCTGGAAGCCTTCAGTTGGAGCTGAGATTTCAAGACATTCAAATCATTGAAATAGTCACAGCTTCAAACAATTAAAATGTACAGTTGATTGTCTGCTATGGCCTCAGAAACATCTGTAACAATGTTTGGGTATGTATGGATGCATAAATAATTAAAAACGTGTTATTCATAGCTCAAAAACTGAATATTTTGCTACTTTACAGCACTGACATTAACTGCAAGAGAAGTTAAACCAACCAGCATCACACCTTCCCAGTAAGTCAGCCAAGCCTGACTCCTCAGGCTTGTTACCACAATTAAAGGATGAGCACTAAGGATGAGCCCCAGGGAGAACTTTCCATTGCATGAGGTCTGCAGCACCCCAGAAGGAACTCTGTAGAGCTGGAGAAATCAACATAAGAAGACAGGGTACCAACAGGGCCAGCGCTGATGGACCAAGCAAAACCACTGCAAAGCTACACAGCCAACACCAGCAACAATCTGACTTCTGTTCCCAGAACTAAGACCTCCTGTTTTATATGTGTGCAGCAGCAAATATTTACAATATCCCTGAAATAGACTGAGTAAATTGCCTCTTGGCAGCAGAGAGTAAAAATGCCTAGGGATGGAAAAAATGAATTAAATCTCAATCACACATGAATGTTGCTCCCACGGAAGATGCTGACACTCCATCTCCTTTGGTACCCGAGCAGTCTGAGGGGGGCATGGCTTTCTGAGGCTGTGGGATGGCCCTGGTTAGGAAAGTGTGCAAGGCAGCTGCTCTTAAAGCATCTCCTGGGCTGCTGTGGGTGGCAGCATGGGCCTGACTCCAAGGGGGATCCAAGGCAGGAGCTGCTTTCCTTCAGCATGAGCTGGGGTGCTGCAGGCACAGGATCAGCCAGCCTGGGCTGTGCTCAGCCCCACAGCAAAGGGAGCACTGTTGAGGGGCTCAGCCCAAACCCATCCTGCCATTACTGCATGAGAGACATGCAAAACCACGAGGGGGAAAGAGGAAAGGTATAGGTGCAAACACCCAGAAGGACAGCACAGGATCAGAAGTGAGGAAATGTGAATCATAAATCTGAAGATTAGCCATTTTTCTCTGATCTGACCTGAATGCTGACTCACAGTGTCTTGAGGGGGCTCAGGTAGGTATCAAAACAAAGCCTCCACTCTGTATCACTGTTTGCAATTCCTCCCTGCACTGTTTCATGAGGCTCCAGCCTGCTGAAGGAGTTGTGCTTTATCCTGGAGACAGCTAGAGTCATGGTGTTCCTATCTATAATCTGAGCAAGCTTGAAAAGCACCTTGAGTTCCTATGCAATGGAAAGTTCCTCAGAAACAAAAGTGATAATTGATATAAATCAGCACCAGAATACTGGCAAAAGGACTGAGAACAAATGTAATTGTAAAATTATTTCAGTACTGGTTATACATAGTCCCCATCCTCTTTGCTGGCTTCACTCTGCAGGACAAATGACCCAGGACTTCCTCAGGTCTGCCTTTATTTCATATAAGGAAGGCATGCTACTAGTGATTATTTCTATCTAATTGTTATTGATCTTTCATTGCTTTGCACTGGTAACCTTCACTGACAAAAGTCTAATAGGAATCTAGAGCACTTATTGCCACATCTTTCTAAATGGGGCATTGCTCAGCACTTCCATGACTAATTTAGGAAGGTCAAGGCACATTTGGTTCTCTCTTGAGAACACAACATGGGCAATGTCCATCCATCAGAGCACACGGAGTGTTTGCTGACTTAGGCTCTATGTGTTTTCTATTAGGATAAAAATGAGCGGGCTCCAGAAACACATTCTGAAGATGGAATTAAGAGATGGTAAAGTGAGACTTAAAAAGAAGAACCATCTCTGCTTTGAATCTAAACAGCTCCAGATGTGTTTGCAGGCAGCAAACATCTACCATTAAGAGAGCTTTTCTATGCAAGTCTAACTTCAGGAATTCTTCCTTCAAATCCCTTTTAGACTGAATTCTTCTTAGCCAGGCTTAGAGGTGAAAAGGAATCTAGAATATAGGGATAATTTCCTTTTAAAGAAAAAGGAATTTCATTTGAGTTAAATATAACTACCTATATATAGATATATAAACACCTACGTATATTTCATATATTTGATGCTACTAGATCTTACCATTTGCAGCACTTTTGGCACAGAGAGCTGCACCAAGCAGGGAAACTGAGCCAAGCAAGCTCTCTGCACTCCATGTGTGCTCCCAGGGGAACAAACAAGCAAGGACCATTAACCTGCCTGTGTTCAGATTTGTTCTGAAATCCTGTCCTCTGCTTCTGGTAAGCATAATAGAGGTGAACATGACCTCTGCTGCAATCACACGGAGGGTTTAGGAGCTGAGGCTATAATAAACTTGCTGAAATTAATCAAGGGAAACGCAGCAGTGGGGGGTAGCACTGCCCAACTGGATCCTGTCAGTCTTCATCAGGCTGGAGAGGAGCTCCTTAAAAGTGCAGCAGACAGGTCACATAATGTCAACCCGGAATAACCAACGCTTTATTACGGCCATAAATACTCCTGGAGATCGGCGCTGCGCACTTGCAGCTGCCTGGCTGTGCTCGTGCCCGTAGGCTCCAGCCAGCACGGCCGAGCAGAACGAGCCCCCAGAGCCTCCCTGCGTCCCCTGGAGCAGCAGGGCAGCACTGACCTGCAGCTGTTGTCCCCAGCAGCGTGGAAGGAGCTCTCGGCCCTGCGCAGGCCCAGGCGGGAGAAGGAGTGGAACATGGTGAGGGCCACGTCGCTGAGGGCGCCCGGCCCGTCGGGCTCCTCGTACACGTTCTCCCAGTAGGAGCGCAGCCCCGGCGTGCCCGGGGGGTAATTCCCGTACAGGAAATAGTCCAGCTGCCCAATGATCTCCTGGTTCACCACCGCCTCAAACTTGCGGGCAAAGAAAGTCGGCCTGGCAGTCTGCTGTTGGGACACAACAGGGCAAAGTCACTTGTGGCCACAGAGACTAACACAACTTTCACAAAGGCTGTGAGAGAAACACAGCTTTCACAAAGGCTGTGAGAAGATCAGAGAAAAGAATGAGAAACAATTCTTATCTTAACTGGCTGCACCTGGTATTGTGAATGTAGCCATGATATTTTCTGAAAAATCCTTTCCCTAGGATTTTTTCTCCTGAGAAGCTGAGAGGCCTCAGAAACAAAATGTAAACAATGATTACCAGCTGCTCTGGAATGAAACAGGTGGATCTGTGATTGGTCTCATGTGGTTGTTTCTAATTAATGGCCAATCACAGTCCGGCTGTTTCAGACTCACTGACTCCTGTGGTCAGTGACAGGATTTTGTTCTCATTTCATTCTTTTCCTTGCTAGCCTTCTGATGAAATCCTTTCTTCTATTCTTTTAGTATAGTTTTAATATAATATATATCCTAAAATGATAAATCAAGCCTTCTGAAACATGGAGTCAGATCCTCGTCTCTTGCCTCATCCTGGGACCCCAGTGAACACCACCACAGTGAACATGTGGAATGTGTTATGGAGATTTGTTTAACAAAGGGTGGTTTCTTAATCAGCCAGCGGTGATGGTGTTTGGATTGGAGGACCAATTAGGTCCAGCTGTATTGTAACTGTCTGTAAGAGCAATGAGTTTCTTAATAAAGAGATTATTAATCAGCCTTCTGTGAATCATGGAGTCTATGCTAATTATTACCCAGCCAGGGGCCTCTTGTGATGATAGACACTGAGTTCCCATTTTCAGACATGACACTTTGTCTTAAGCAATGGGTTGGAGTTGAGGACAAGAACTGTTTCTCTCCATGGGCAAAGATGACTTAAAATGTCACCTTTGGGACCATTTGTTGTTAGGAGTGTTGTTAAGGTTCAGCTAAAAACTACATAATTACTCCATGAGAACCCCTTCAGACCAACAGGCACCCTGTGCTGCCTGGCTCAGGAAGGCTCTCCAAGTGCAGGAGGGCTGAGGAATGCTCTCCAAACCCCCATGTTAGCCTGGAGACAGGGCAGCACTGGCACATGTTATGCAGGGAGCAAAGTGGACTGTGACACCAGGGCTCAGAAGAGGCAGAGCAGCATTTTCTGTGTATGGATTTGCTGCCAGGAGGTGATGAGAGGTCTCTGGGAGAGGTAACATTTGTGGCTGTGGTTTCTCTACTTCTGAGTGGTCCTGCCCAGATTTTTGCTCAGCTCTTGACACAATCTTGGGCATATAACTGCTTTATATGCTACTCAGCTACGATTAGCTTTCAAAAAGTCTTTGTTTTGCCTTGCTCATATTTGAGCATGGGTCCTGAGGTGCCAAGGAGTTCAAGAGTGTCCCAGATGGTTGGAAAATTCTTTTGAGGATGCTCACTTTTGCTCTGAGATGGCTTTGTGATCTTGGCTCACTTTGTGCCTCTGTGGCAACAGCAAGCCCCAGTCTTCTGGTGCTGTGTGCTCATGTGAGGGGCTCTCTCACCAGAACGTGTCAGAAGCTGCCTTTTCATCTATTCTAATTTTGAACTGTCCTTTCCAGCTTAGTTTACCTGATTGTTTTGTGAAATATCATTGTGGGCTCACAGCCTGGAGCAGGTCAGGCTCTGTAGTCTGACAGGAATTTTTAAAGATTTGCAATTTATTCTGTGCTTGGAGAATTCCATACACATGTTTGGGACAGCAGAGCCTCCTTTAGATAACATCTCATTTGCTCTTTTTGAGAGTGCCTGTGTCACTGACTTCAAGCCTGCCTAGCAGACAGCACATTACAGCAAAGAAAAGATCTCTGTTTCAGAGCAGTCATCATTTCTGTGCTGTAGGGTAACACATTCCCCATCCCACACAGAGCCTGAACAAACATGCTTTATGCAGGGAACCCTGAGGAGCTGGAGGGATGGAATTGCAAATGTGGTGACCTTGAAACAAGTGGCTGTTCATTCTCAATAGAAGATGCACAGGCCAGATACAGCCTCGAGACTGAGTGCACCCTGGAGCACAGGACTCGCTCTCATGTCTGCCTTGAGGAAACTATCACCAAGGAACTGAGTAAACCTTTCAAGACAGTCCTGCCAAACCTGGGTGATCAAAACCTCATGACTAAGGCTCCCAAAATCATGAGATAAACTTTAATATGATCATGCTAATGAATATAATAATGAAAATGGATTTGCCTTGTGCTGCGTAAGTCTCTAACACGCACACTGATCAACTTCAAGGCTTTTTTTGAAGATGATAAACACTGCTTAAAGCTGAAAGCCAGGAGTGTCGTGAAATGATGAAAGCACCTGAGCTGGAACATTGGAAAAAACCTTTTGCACAAGAAGTTACCAAGTAATAGTGGTACAGTCAGAGATGTGTCAAGCTTTTCTCCTTTCCAGCACAGCCAAATACCAATGCCAAGGAGTCCAAAGAGTTCTTTTGTGACCTTACCATGCAGTGGTATGTCTCCAGGGCCAAAACATAGGAGAACTTATCTTTCATTCTCCTGAAATTAAGATCAGAGCATCCTCACATCTCTTTCTCCATCTGCCTGATGGAGGGGAAGCTTCCCTTCCCTCTCCCTGCTGCAGCCATGCATTCAGCCAGCTCTCCACCCCAGTGCAGGGGGTGCAGAGCCTCTCTGCAGGTGAGTTCAGTTACCTGGAAGCGGTGGAAGTCTGCTGGTTTGAAGTCATTGGGTGAGCAGCCACACCAGTCAACGATGTGCTTGTACTGGCACTTGCAGCCCAGCTTCCTGTTCCAGTTGGTGATGCGCAGGTTGTTGTCCACCATGGAGTCACAGAACGGGCTGTTCTCCAGCACGGTGTGAAAGAAGGACTGCAGCAAACACAGAGCACACCATCAGATTTAGCTCCTCAAACTTCCATTTTCTCCTTCACTTCAACTCATCGGCCCAAACCTACTGCAGGTGACCTATTTTAGTTTGAAATGACAGCATTAACAAGCTCTGTTGTTCTGCCACATATGAAACACACTCTGTGTGCCTGTATTCCACAGAGCATGGAAAAATCACAGCACTCTACAGACCCAACCAAACTGCAAGAACACACAGCTGAGGTCTTGCTCCAATAACCTGGCACAGAATAATTGCACTCCTACAATGACCAGCTTTGGGCACTGGCAGCCCAAAGGACTCCAGGAAAGGCACCAGTACCAGCAATCATTTTATTTTTATTTCAGCTGTGTGAGCAATTCTAAGAAATGCCCATTATTTCCTTTCTGTAAGTTGCTCCCTGGTCTAACAGATTTAGGACTATTTTTCTGAACAATGTACTAATGGCATATTTCAAGTTGTTTCCCAAAACAACTGTCAAAACTGCACTATCACCCTGGTTACTCTGATAAAAACACAGTCTCAGACAGCTCTTATGTGGGTGTCTATCTCCAGCACTCTGAAATGCATTGCTTGTTGAGTGGCTTTGTTCTGAAACATGGAGTCAGATCAAAAGGACATTCTGCCTCCTGCATTTACATCTGAAATCGTAAGTCTTTATTTGCTGACTCATGGCAGCATGGAATTCCTATTGGGCAATCCTAATTATATCATCATAATAACAGCTATTACATAAACCATGTGTAATGGGGACTGATATAGCAGGTTAACAGGTCAGTGAAGGCAGGGCCATTTTACAAAACCAGCTATGTATCTTGCAAAGAAAACCTTGTAGAAAAAAGCTATGGAATACCATCAATTTTAGCCCTGCAAGAGACCATTTTTGGAGCAGTGACTTCTCTTTAAAATCAGCAATAGTAAGATCTATAAATAACCAGCATAACATTAGCATGGCTGGCCCCCAAATAATCCCCCTACCCTTTTTAATGTTAAATGACAGCCCAGTGAATATGGATTTTATGCTTGAACTGTTTGGTTAAACCCATAAAGGCATCCATTCTCATTCAAGCGAGAGGGAAAAAAACCCTACCCAATTACCCATTGCCCTGTGTCCTTTTATAGCAATACAGGAGTTTCTCTAGATAATGGATGAAAAGGTTATCAGAGTAGAGAAAAAGGTGATTTTTAACAGAAATGGGATTAAAAGAAGATTATGCCACATGTGTGGGGAATAATAAACCTCTACCAAAAGATAACAATTGCTGTGCTCCACCAGAAGCTAACAAGCAAGATTTGCAAGACTGGTGTCATCCATCCCTCAAAATGTTCAGGAACCAAGGCAGTTATGGGTTTAGAGGCAGTCATCAGCTCTTCCTGGGGCTGCAGGATGTGGAGCAGAGGCTGGCAAGCCAGGGGAGCAGTGTACCTGCTGGGGCAGGTGTAGCACAGGCTGCCAGTGTGCCCTCCCTGCAGACAGTGCACATTGCTGGCACATTGCTGCACGCCAGGCAAACCCCTCACTGCTGTGCACTCCCCTTCTGCATCACTTGCAGCCAGAGTGACTCCTGAGTGATCTAAATGATTTGTGACTGTGCCTTCTGGCTGAGTTTTGAACAGAACAATAAACCTTTGTTTGCAGGGTTTATATTTTTAAAGAAAAATGCTGGATAATAGCAAGGAAAGCTACTTATGAAGACAATTCGCCATCTCTAATATCCTTCAAAAGCTTTGTGCAGGAACAATTTGCAAGCAAAGGGCAGCTGGATTTTGGTTGTTCAGTAACAGATTAATAGGCTTAGAAGTACAAAACAAAGGCACTCTTTGCAAAAAAGTCCCACAAACAAACAAAGCAATAAACAACTGCAAAAGATGTTCTAACCCTGAAGGGCTTACTCATTACAGAAGTAAAATTTTCATTACCCACTGTGGGATGCTCCAAAGCCCAGTGACATCAGGTGAAGGCCCCTCTGATTTTGGTCAGATCTTTGGGACAAGCACAAACATTGCAGGTTTGAGCACAGAGAGGATCCTTTGCATTCACATACCTCGGCAGGAAGCAGCGTGTAGGAGTAAAACCTCTTCATCTTTGTCACCAGGTCATCATTGGAAAAAGTGACATATTCCACAAACTTCCTGTTGAGGAGGAACCAGTCTGAGCCCCCATCCACGGTGATTCCTTCTGGGATCTTGCGGTCCCCCAGGCGCCACATGTGCGTGTCGCACTCCAGGAACAGCCGGTCCAGCCCCTGCTTTCTGATAAACCTGAGGGAATGCAAGAGCAGCCACTACATGTTAATTTGTAGTTTGCTATCATCGGGAGATTTATAAATAAAAAGCTACTTTAGCGAACAAAAAGGGATCAAAAGGTCACTTGTTTATATTTCTGTTCTACTCATAAGTAATGTAGAGAGGTTTAATAAATGATTAATCAGGTATATGTTCTGTTACAGAGGCAAAGATCAACAGATTGCTTTTAAGCATCATTCACACCTTCTGCTGTCCTAAAGCTGTGCAGGTGACAGAGCTCTAGGGCAGGAAAGTCCATAATGTTCATTAACTCTGAACAAACCACCACAGAAGAACTGCAACATGAACAGGAGCGAAACACATTCTTCTCTCGCTAAATAAATTCAGTTTTTAAAAAACAGAAAAATGTACATAAAGGTAAAATGACCAATTTTCTCCTATGCTATTATGTCATTAATTTTTCTATAGGGATATAGTCAATAAGGAAAAAATACCATTGTAAAGGTCTTTGCTGTAGAATGAGCAAGTTTGCTCCATTTTCAGGTCTCTGGGGAGCAATGTTTTGTTACTGCTGAACCATGAATAAGAGGAGCAACTGCAGAACTGCAAAGTTATGGAAATGAATTATTTGAAACCAATATAAAAGAAGAAAGCTGGGAAATCAATCTGCTTGAAAACACTTTGGACTGAATGCCCACTGATCTTTTGAGGCTGTCTGATGCAGGTTTCTGTTTGTTATTCCATTTGGGAATGGTTTCCCTGAAGGAGAAGCAGGGCAGCTGTGAATTAGCACTAAGGAGGGGTAAGCACCATCCACCCTGCCCGGATGTGAGCACTGGGCACATCCCACATGTCCTGAGCAGTAACAAATGCTCACTGACCACACACCAGAGCAACCCACAGCCCCCTCTGGGTGCAGCATCTACAGGATAACAACAGCTGTGGCAAGAGCCTTCCCTTCCTGAACCACACGCTGCTGTGCCAGGGCATTTCAGGATCAGCAAGCCAAGATGGCATTCTGGTAGTCTCAAACACATGCTACTAAAGGTAAGAGAAAAGAATAAAAGTTAAGGAACAGACACCAGAGCTATCTGGAGTCCTGCATCTGGAAACATGAGCATTAACCCCGTAGGCCAAATCCCTGGTTCAAGTTCTGTTCTATACCAATCAAAGAACTGAGATGCAATTATGAAATGGTGCATATTAATTTTCAAAAGGACCGTAAATGACTCCAGGGTCTATGTCCTACTGATAGCTATGTCTCTTTTCACAGTGTGAGAAGAGCTCCTCTGTTAACACATCAGCGCTGAAAACGCGTAAATGAGAGTTGAGAAATTTTTCTTTCCATGAACAAGTTTCTAATTTCATGTTCCATTATGAAGGATAATAGAAAAGTCTTGCAATTTTAATGCAGTGCTCTGGAATGTAATCTTCAAATTCAATATTTATGCAGTTATCTCCAAATCAAATATTAATGTGCCTGAAAGTTTGGTCATTTATTTATTTCTCTTCAAAACTAAATGCTCATTAGAGTTAATTATTTTAAGAAAATAACAGAACTTTATCGACTATATTTAAATAGGAACATAAAGTTCTTTTCCATGAAGTAATTTCTTTCAACTGCTATCTCTACCAATTTATCACTCTTTACTCTCCTTTTCGAATGGAAGGTTCTTTGACTGCAATAGAAACCTCAAAAAAAATGAACCACCTGGATACAGCAAAAACTGCTCTACATAGAAGCTGCCTCAGCCTGTGTGACATGACCCAGCTCCAGCTCCCTGGTACTGTAACAGCTTCAGCCTTTTTTCTGAACTTGGCAGCAGAGGAGCATGACCGCTCCAGATGAGAAGGCCCCAGCAAATCCTGACTCACAGCTTCATGGTTCCCAAAGAAGTTGACAGAATTCTTTTTTTCTATATGTGCACAGTTCTATGTTTGGGGTTTTTTTTAGCTAATGGCTTGGAAAAGCACATCTCAGGATATGGAGTGAAATAAGCCAGTTCCTGGAAGTACAATTGTTTTCAAAACAAACCTCAGCCCCCAAATCTTATACAACTGGGTTACTAGAAGAGAGTAAACGTACTCTCCAATCACTTACCCTCCAGCAAGGCAGCACAGCCCAGCTAGAGAGCTGCAATGCCTTCAGAGATCTCCCAAGAAATAACCCTTTGCCTTGTGCTTCTTGAAACCCTCCTAGAAACATCACACCAGGTGTCAGACACATAACAGCTGAAGAGGTGTTTTTCAGAAGGATCACCCTTACTGAGCCTCTTCACACACAGTCACAACACCTCACTGGAATAAGGCAAATTTGCAATTTTTAGCAGAGCAAATCATTTCTGTGGCCTACGAAGCAATGATGCGTCCAAGGGGCTGTGAACACAGCTCTCCACTGGGTGATGGCTTGCTGCTCATTTATGTTCCTTGGCAGCCAAGGGGACCAAGTGTATTTCAGATCTGCTGGAAGTGAAATAGGAGAGGAGCTGGCACAGAGAGCTGAACAGCAACCAAAGTGGAAAAGGTGGGTGAGGCTCCCTTTTGTCATTCCAGGCTCTCTGCTAGGATGACTGATGCTCCAGATATTCCAGCAATAGCAATTTTGGCACTCAGGCAGGCAAGAACTTACTCTAAGCATATTGAATGCTGCCTGAGGGAAAGGGAAAGGGGTGTTTGTATGCCACATAGGCCTTTCCAAGAAATGAAAACCTCTTGGATACTACAAAGAGTTCATAAAGATTCTTGACTAGCCACCCAAGAATGATTGCAGCCACCTCTGAAAAGAAAGAGAGGGAGATGGAGGGCAAAAGCATGACCCTAATGATTTGTTTCTAGTCTCATGCTGTATTTCATTAGTTTCTGGTTATGCTCAAGGGAATACCAAATCAGTAAATTTTATGAAGCCAGGCCAAGCTTCATAAAGAGCAATGAAATGCAAAAAAAAGGTGGTTTTCCCCCTTGTCTTTCTCTCTTTGGTCTCACAAAACTGCTTGCAGGTAACTCCCAAATTAAAAGTAGGGGAAAAGAAAAAGGCTTAGTAATAGCATTTCCTTAATCTTAGTCAATGTGGAAAAATTCAGGTGTTTCCTGTCACCCTGAACATCAGGTAAGACTGGGATACCTCTGCCAGCTGCAAATGCACTGGCCAGAACAATGACATCCCACTGAACCAAGGCATGGCTGGCCAAATACAGCAGAGATTATCATCAGGTGAAGACAACTGACCTTTCTCCTAATCCAAAAGAAAATAACAGGAGGAAAACAACAATGATAGGAAAAGAGTCAACCAGGAGAAAATAGAATTTAAAAAAGACTAGGATTAAGAAAAGCATGCCATTTTGCTTTATTTCATAGAACACTCAATCTAAGACATTTTATGCTTCCCCTTATCAACTTTAATTCTTCCTAAAGAGCCTCCAGTTTTAAGGGCCCGTGATTACACTCAAAAGTAAGGAGGAAACACAGGGTATTAAGAAGGTGTGTCAGCACCTGAGCTCAGCAATCAGACACTGACACACATGAAAGGTGCCCCTGTGCCCTGTGTGTGGATGCAGCCTCACAGTTCCTGAGTTATTTTTACACTTTGCTAAGAAAACCCCACTGCCTGCAGCACCTGGTCTGTCACTGAGTGTAATGTCAGTCCAGGCAGCTCATGAATGCAATCCAGCTCAGGGAACTCCTCTTACTTTGTAGTTTATTTAAATATTTATAAATGCATTTCAGACAGGATTCTAGGACTGTATAACACATAAAGCATTTGTAACTTGTGTAGCACATACTCCTACAACATGAGTATAAACACAGCTCAGCTCTTATGATATGTTCTAACTGCTAATAAATACTGCCACAGAGTTACTTTATCCGCAAAAATATCACAACCAAATATCTCCTTTTTGACAGTTTTCTCCAAGGGACAGTGCAAACCACAGCAACTTGTATAGACCCCTGCTCCTGAATGCTGTACTTACACAGTAAGTCAGAGAGTTTGCTGTTTTCTTTTTCTTGAAGTTTATGAATGAGTAAAACTTCCTAAAGTATCAGAGGCTATAAGATTGCTAAATGCCATTTACCAGTAATTTTATCACTAAAAGGTTTTTTCTGGAAAGAATACATTTTTTTATGGTGAAAACGTTTCTTCCTAAATGTTTCCTGTTTCTGGCCTCTTGCCTAAAGAACCTCCCATTGACATTTCACTGTTAACCAGGTGCACCTACCCAGGACCCCATCATTATTCAGGATTTAAGAATAAGAACTGTGAATAAAAGTTACAAAACTCCAGCAAAACAATTCCTCACAAGTCAAAAGCCAATGTCAATGTCAAAGCAAAAATCTGTAGAGCCAGGAGCTCCACTAGCATCATGTCCATGTTTCCCTGAGTGTATATGGACAAGCTCCACATGCTTTGACTTTATTTGCTCTTCTTTTCGTTGTCTTTAGAAGAAAATTTGAGGAAGAAAGTCCATTTCAGTGCAAAAGTCAAGTAAATATTTTTACAGATGAGAAATGTGAGAGTCACTTGCTGGCAGTGTTTGCACAGCCACCCTGGAAACACTGACCAGAGTCAATCAGTTGGGAAGCACAAAACAGTAATTTGCAGTTTAAGTGACCAGCTAGAAAGCACTGAACAATAATTTGACAATTTGAGTGTAGCAGTTGCAAGAAGTAATTTGTGAGCAATCTCTAGGCTACCACACATCTCCATAAACCAGGCACTGAAAAATTCTTTATAATAAGCAGATTGATGAATCCCCAACCTGTGCTGGGCAGAATCATTCCCTGCCTGCTCAGGGCAGAAATCCTGGCCTCACTGAGTATGCTGAGTCCAGCTGACCCTGGTTTCACTCCATTTCCATGAGTAACTCTATTCTACCAAGGGTTAAACAATATTTACATCTGAAATAATTAACAATTGGCTATGTAAACACAATGTCTATATGGTACCAGCTATTCATCTGTTTTTTGAAGGATAGGATGTTGCAGTGTGTTTCCTGAGACCTTCCTGTCATGCTGAAAGCCTCCAGGGCTGATCTCCCACTCCCAAAATGGAGGTGAAGCTTGAAAAGGGGAACAGTGTCAAACAGAAATAGCACCTACTTAGTCTGTCAAGATGAGGAAGATTTCTACCCAGTGTGACAGGCATCGTGTGGAAAGCACAGAACAAACAATTCCTGCTGTTTCAAAAAGCCTTGAAAATAACTCTCAGTACAGACAGAAATGATGGAAGAGAAAGAATAATTGTAACTTGCTTTTCATGTGCTTTAACTGTGACATCCTAAATGCAATTGCTATGAGGTCAAAAATGTTACGAGAGGAGAATTCTTATCTTTTGTTAATTCCCTCACTCAGGGTAAGGGAAACACATAAAGTAAACACATTACTATCTCAACAATCCCCCAAAGCTTTAATGACAATGCAGAAAAAAAAAAATCAACAATATCAGAAAGGATTTCTCTCTTGACTGAATTTGCTTTAGTAAGATTGGGCTTATTTATTGATTGGGCTTATTTCAGGAGCAAAAGCCAAAGCCATAAATAAGCACACAAATTGAAATGCTTTTAGCAGTTTTGCCCACTGTGCTAAACGCTCAGGAGTTACCAAGGAACACAAGGAAATGTCACTCTCAATGTGATCAGTGTTTGTCACCTGTATCCCTGCATGGGCCACAGCAGAGCCATGGGCAGGGCACAGCTGCACTGGAAGGGCACAGCTGCAATGGGAGCACAAGGATGGGCTTCAGAGAAGGACACCCAGGTGACACAGCCACCAAAAGGGAGCCAGAGCTCAGAGATGCTCCTGGAGTTTCTGTGGCAGAAGCTGAAGTGCAAGTTGTTGGGGAAGATGAAACAGGAAAGCCTTATAAATATGATTGCCTGGCAAAAGATTTTAAGAATATAGAAACTATAAGTGAGATTGAAATGAAAGCAAGCTTTGAGATACCTCAGTTAGTGAACAACTGGAAAACAATGGTGTGGCCAGCTGAAGGTAATCCCCTTTTGATGAAACAATTCCCTCTGCTTGCAGACAGCTCCAAGAGTCAGAGCAGACCCTACAGCTTGGCAGAAGGGGCCCAAAGAGGAGATTTTAGGGTTTAAAATGTAACACAGAGTGGTAATGTAGTGATTCTTATAGGCTGTATGTAAATTCTATAGGACTTGTATATTGTACTAGATTGGTTAGTGAGAATTAGAATATTCAACAAAGAAGAAGATTTATTGTATTGTAACAGGAACCTTGCTCTCTACCCCTTTTACTCTCTTACCCTTTTAAGCTCTTACCCTTTTACTCTCTTTCCTTTTTTACTCCCTTACTCTCTCACCCTCTCATCCTCTCTCCCCCTCTCTTCTCTCGGGCCTGCTCTGAGCTGTGGCTGCAGGTCCCAGCAGGGCCCTGCACCCAGGCCCTTTGCAATAAACCCCAAATCCCAGCAGGGCCCTGCACCCAGGCCCTGTGCAATAAACCCCAAATCCCAGCAGGGCCCTGCACCCAGGCCCTCTGCAATAAACCCCAAATCCCAGCAGGGCCCTGCACCCAGGCCCTTTGCAATAAACCCCAAATCCCAGCAGGGCCCTGCACCCAGGCCCTCTGCAGTAAACCCCAAATCCCAGCAGGGCCCTGCACCCAGGCCCTCTGCAATAAACCCCAAATCCCAGCAGGGCCCTGCACCCAGGCCCTTTGCAATAAACCCCAAATCCCAGCAGGGCCCTGCACCCAGGCCCTCTGCAGTAAACCCCAAATCCCAGCAGGGCCCTGCACCCAGGCCCTTTGCAATAAACCCCAAGTGCCAGCCCTGGCTGCAGAGATCTCTGGTCTCTGTCCATCCTGACCATCCTACCCCCTGACGCACTGACACAAGTGATGGGAACAAGGAGCTCCACTGGAAGGATTTTTTGGCAGTCCATGTTTTCAAGGTGTGTTAAACACTTTTATGTTCAGAGTGCAGTTAAACCTGGGGCAGACTACTGCTGCCACACACGCTGGGCAATAAAAGTTTAGATCATTTACAGTGCAGCAAAAATGGTACAGCAATTTGAATATCTCTTTCAAGACACAAGTTCAGCCTGAAATATTACGTTCAATGTGTCCCTTCTCAACCAGTGAGATCTTTATGGAAGCCAAGCAGCCATGGCACTTAGGGTATTCCACATGAGATACTGTTGAAAGCTGATGAATACACACATTTATCTGGTCATTATTCTATCTCTATATGGACATGATTAGACTTTTCAAGCTTACAATAGGCGCCTCATATGCTATATAATATGTTTCTGCTTCTTTCATATGCAGTCTTCCCAGAATACCCATTTACTGCTTTAGTCCTAGCACATCTTTGCATTCTCTTTAGAAGAAATTTCTCCTGATTCTTTCTTCTTCTCTGCCTTTTTCTACACATTAACTTCCACTGGTTTTGAAAAGCTTTTCTTTCCACTTTCTCTCTTTCAAAGGAGAAGTCTCTGTCTCAGAGAAAGTCTTAAAAAGCCTCAATGTTTCTCAATATTTTAATGCTGCAGGCCAGGGAGCAAAATGAAAAACCCTGTGAAATTCTTTAGTTGTAGGAAACTTGCAAAGTCTATTTTTTGCAGTAATGACTCTACTAGGAATTGCCTTGTTTTGTCAACAATTCCATGCATTTCCTTGGGAGCATAAAGCTCAAGAGAGACTTTAAAACACTTCCCTGTGGGTTTCTTTACCCCACTCTTCACTTACACAGTATCTTTTAAGCAATACCAAAACAGCTTTCAGAAGATCAAAAATGAAATGGCTTCCTCTCACCATAAGGGAGGCCATAACTCAAATGTTTCTGTTTCTTTTTATATTAAATAAGCAAAACTGCAAATTATAGTATGCAGAATGCAGCATGAACCCACCACAGACAGACTCAATGATATTAAACCTGACATTTTACCATCTGTTTGTCTCCAATAAATGTCTTCTCTGGAAGGTTTCTTGTCTCCTCACCTCCTTTCTAGTGACTGAGGGCAAATGTGAGTCCCTTCTATAAAGGTTTTCAAGCTACCAAATCAGGCCACTGACCTTTGGGGACACCAGGGCCAACAACATCTGTGCCCCTTCAAATGGTGTTTCCTATCATAACCATTTTATAAAATGCCTCAGATGACAGGGCTGAAAATGAAGTGTGCTGCTCAATGTTCTTAGATAGCAATAAGATTCCTGATTATTTTACCAGTATCTCAATTTCCACCTCCTTCCTAATTCTGTCCTTGCCCCATAAAGGATGGCTACTACTTCAAACCTCCTCACTGGAAGCACCTTCCTGAACCAGCAGATGACCTTGCTGTATACACTAAGAACAAAGAACATCCTGCTTAGTCCCACGTCAAGACATATGGCTGCTTTTGTTTCTCTTTGCACTGACAGCTTAGAGCTCTGTTTTCCAAAACTGAGCAGAAATAAAAGCCCTACAAGGAGGTGAATTGTCAAGCTGAAGCTGTAAAGGCTTTATGGCTCCCCTAATGCTTAGCATAAAACACTAAGAACATTTGAAAGTTAGCTGTAATGTCTAAATTTTCAAAGTGCAGCCTCTTTGCAGAGAAGATGCATGTTGCTATTTCAGTCAGTACACTTCTCATGCAACTGTTGTGCTGAACTACTTCCAAGCAAAAAATAGATCTCAGTCCATGTGCTCCGGAATACTCAAGTGTTCTAAAAAATTTAGCAAAAAAAGTATGAGGCTGAGGGTGATTTGTGCCAAAGGAACCACCAAATATGTGACATGAGCAGCAGTGTGAGTGCTGCTAGGACGTGTGGTTAGGCTACTCCAACAGCAGTGACAATTAATCCATTCTTTCCCCTCGTGTTTGGGTAATTCAGCAGTGCAATACACAGCAGTGTTTACTGTAAGATTCATTTTCTAACTGACCACCAAACCCCCATCAATGCCATGCACAGCACACCAACAAACACCCTGTGCCACTGAGGCACAAAGGCATGTCTGAAATGGGGTGAAACAGATGTGTGCCAGCAGTGCAGAGTTTGGGAACCTGCCCCAGTCCTTTGGCAGCTGAGGTTTCTCCAGCCTCTGAGAGCTGGGATGGGATTGCGATGCCCTTTGATACAGGTCACCAACACCTCTAAAATTACCTGGAACCCAGAAACAGGACAACACAACTGCAAAAACAGCAGTAATGAGGAGAAAAAAATCAGCAGAAGAAAATGGGGACACATACCAAAATTTTAAGGGTCTTTTCTTTAGCTGTTTGTATTTTGCCTATGAGCTCAAGATTTCTCTAAGATCTAACAGCATCCAGCCTTCTCAGCATGTTTACAGTGTTTCCCAAATGACTGCTGAGGAAAGGTTTCTATACAAACCCTCCCCTCTTCCTGCCTGCCACTGAAGATGTCACATTTGACTGTCTTAATGTTTTATAATCATCCAGGTGCTGCTCCTGCCAAAAAAGAAAAAATCCTCTGCTATTCCAAATTGCAATAGCTTATACAACTACCAGGTTATTCACTTGCTTTTAATAGTCTAAGACACTGAAAATAGGAGGAAATGTGTTGCCCACTAAGCACTATGTAACAACTCCAGCCACTGTGTGCAATTTCATTTCATACATCCACCTCTGTCAGGAAATAATGCCTCCAGCTGAGTGAAGGAGCCATTTTCATGTCCATTCTCTTTGCTGAAGCCACTAAAGGAAAATCAGAGTGATGCACTTTTTCATGACTTTGGCATAACTAAAAGAAAACTTAACTCTATAAAAGGAAGCCTGATTTCTCTCCTTATTTGGCAGTAAAACAAGCACTGATTGTGAACATGGCTTGAATGCAAAGTACACTGTAATTGAGCTGTGCAAGCATTTCAGGTTGGAGATGGCACTTCTAATCTTTCTCTGTTGTATGATCCAAAGGCTATGATGACTTAAAATTAAGAGTTTTCAGTTGTTTACAAGGCAGACTTGAAAAGCTTATTGATTAGGTGCCATTATTCATCCACAAATTAAAATTAAAAGTATCAGCAAGGATTATACATTGCTTTCAATTATGTTTAGATGCTGTGCTCCTGTATTAGCAGTTCCCATGTTTTGAGAAAAACACCTTGGACCAGCTGAATCATTATTGTACACGGGGCAGCAGCCAGTACAGGCCAGTGGCCTCTCCCTTATTGTGGCTTCAATTCCTTGTTTTAAACAAAAAATTCTGTTCCAGTGTGTTTTGAGATAGGATATCCAAAGGGAGCTTTATTGCCCAATAAAATGGACACTGGCCTGTGTTCTAAAAGCTGTCTTTTATTTTTTTATTTTCTTAACTTTTTGCTGCCAACCCTTGAGGCTGTTGCTTCTCTTCCAGACCTTACTAAGCTCTTGGCCATGCCATTCTCTTCATGGGGTATTTCTTTTCCCCTGGGCTGTGACAGGACAAAGGAAAGAGCAAAATTTAAAAACTGGAAAAATTAGTAGGAAAAAAAAACCCCCATCCCTTATTCTCACATTGAGCAAATCACTGAGTTTAGCTGTGGAAATTCCCCAGGCAAAGGCCACAAGAGGTTGGGAGAACATTGCAAAGCAGCAGCACTGCACCCTTGTGCTCCCTGGGGACACTGGCTGCAGGACACGGTGACAGCCCAGGTGGGGCTCACCTGCCTGAGCTGGCAGGAGGCATTTCAGCCCAGAGGAGTTCCCCACTGTGACTGCAGGGATAAACCTGGCTGGTGTGAGCACAGCCTACACACCTGGGCACTCAGTGAAAGTCAGGAACTGTGTCAGATGGGAGAGCAGAGGGTTCACTGACCAGCTCAGTCAAGACTGAGTCACTCGAGCACTAAACATGAAATATCAGACTAGAAATCTTCACTTTAGATATTTCTCTCTCAACAGGTGGATGTGGAGCTGGAAATTCACCCACAATACAAACAGGGGATAATTACTTTTTGATCAGCTTTTGGAAACAATGGAATGGATTTTTATGCAAAACCAGCACTGCTCAGAGGTGTTTGCAGCTGCTGGCTTGAGTGTGTCTGCAGCTGCCTGGGCTGTGCAGGAGGAGGGAAGCCACTCTACCTCTCTGACAGAAAATTTGGGGATGTGCCAAGGGGTAATGTGAAAGGATCCATTCATCCAGTGGTCAGCAGTGGGAGCACTTATGGGACTCAGGGATTAGGGAGCCATGGCAGACAGGGAGGGCAAAGCTGCACTCATGTCCCAGATCATGTTCCCTGATGCACAGGGAATTGATGGTAGAAATCCAGGGAAAAAATTAAAACACAGTGACATGTTGTAATAAGCTAAAAGGTATTTAGCTGTTTATACAAAGAAAACCATTGAACTACTAAATCAGTTTGCTATTCCTGTGATGGAAGGACAAGTGGCACATTTGCTCATTTCATTATTAAATTAATACCGGCTTAGTGTGTTTAATTGATTTAAATTGTTCTGATCCAGTTGAAGTTGGCATGGTTGAACCAGCCTGATGTTGGTGTGTCATAACCCATTAGTTATTTTCCTTTGCCAGCTCAGGGAATTTGAGAAGACTCAGGAGCACCAGAGGAGCAAGGAGGCAAGAAACCAACTGCATTTTCCTGGCTCTTTCTCTGCTCTTTTCTCCACTAACTCTGCTGTCCATCACTATTGCCAGCTACAGCTGAGTCTGCCAATCACTCTGACACTGCATTTCCCAAACCAGAGACTCTCCTGTGAAAACTGTTGACTTGGCTTTAAATATGACTCCTCACAGGATTATTTTTTACTACCTGCTATAGAATTTGTGCATGCACAAGATGAATGCTCGTGAGGACTTAATTTAAACAGGAACATGACAGAATTGATAAATCTGGTGACAAAAGTAAGAATGGCCAAGAAGAGAGAGAGACTTGTGAGTTATTCTGCCATCGCTGTGCTGAACACATGACTCGGTGTGTCACATTCTCTGGGTACACTTGACATTTTACAGAATAAAGGGAAGACCTAGTGACCCAAGCAGAATAAAATAATATTTTTAGATGCAAAGCCACTGGGGCCCAGCATATGGAGTTGCTGGAAGTGCAGCAGGACTGCTGTTATGGTACAAAACCAGCAAAAAGGAGGAACAGCAAAACTATGAATAAAGAGGAAAACAGGACCACTGCAGTTAGATGGGAAACTTCTTTCATCTGCAGATGTTGTTAAAGCCTTTGGAAGATGCTGTTTGGTCACTGCTGCTCCCCCAAACCACAATGGAAAGTTCAAGTACTACTGATGAGTGGTGGGAAACACAGCACATTCCTTCTCCAAGACTTGTGCAGGGTGGTTGAAGAAGGATTTTGATCCAAACTTTGGTAGACTGTGACCAGCTCCAGCCACCACCCTCACTCTTAGTGGCATTGCAGGCTGCCACAGGCTCCCATAGCTGGGGCTGTGCCTGTGCCAGGCTGTGCTGCAGAGCTCAGCTAACCCAGCCTTGCTCACCTGGGGCCACCAGGTCAGTGCTGGGGTGTAAAAAATTGCCACTTGCTCACAAAACATCAATCTGTGCTGAGTCCACAGGGGGATGCCACATCAGAATGCTCAGAGCCTCTCTCCCCACAAAAGCACCTCTGACTCTGGGAAGGAGTCACTCTGTCCAAGAAACAACCATCAGAAAAGGGTTTCCTCCTCATTCATGTCTCTTTCCTGGACTAGGGATTTCTTCAATCAGGTGATGCTGGAAACTGTCCCCATACAATAATTCTCAGCGGTCTGGTTAAATGAAGGTGAGGAAAGGGCCAGCTCACCTTGCATTGTCCCTGCCATGGGATTTCAAGAAGTTCATGTCTCGGTATCTGGACAGGAATGCCACGAGTTGATCATTTGTCCTGTGAGAGAAAGAACAAAAGGGGCACAAATTACACTGTGAAAACCACTGTGTCCAGAGCCATTTATTAATTTCTTGTTCTCATTTAGGGACCATTCTCAGATTCTGAAGGAGGTGGTTCCAAAAAATACTTTCATCCTGCTGCTAAACTTCAGTGACCCCCTCTGCTCAGGAAAGCATACTTGGAAGGAAGCACAGCTTTATTACACCTTAACAAATTTCTTATCAACCCTTGGCAGGTATTTTAAGCTCTATAACAGAGTGTGCATGAAGTAATACTGCTCAACACTTCTTAAGTATGAAAATCGAGCTACAAGACGACTGCACTGATAGTTCCATTTTACATGCTTTGCTAGATATTTCCTAGGGAGTTTGGTTCAGCATCTATTGGCACTTTATTTGTTTTTATTGTGTAATACAGAAGAGGCCAAGGTTGGAATGCATAACACAGAGAATTTTGATGTAAAAAAGGCAGTATAATCAACAGGAACAAAGGAATTTAGAAGGTTAATTCCGATTAGTATGACAGGCAATCTGACACCAGCATTTTCAAAATTTCAGCTGACATGTCCAAGAATGTATTTACACTAGAGAGCTTTTGTGGTCTGCTCTTTCTTTAACAATGGAGCAAAAATATTCTCTATTTATCTAGGTCAGCATGTTTAGGAAAATTGAATAAATCACATTAAAAAGATCTTAATCTCCTGAATTGCATTTGAATCCACAACCTTATGGATACAACACCATTTAAGCAATGGTCTGTAATGAAGTTGGCAGCAGAAAGACTCAAGATAAAAGAGGTGTCAATATTACTGTATTTTGAAAACATTTCATTATTATAAGCCACAGAAAACCAAGTTAAACCTGAATGTGTTTAACTGCACAAAATGTGTTTAACTGCTGGGGTCAGGCTGCAACAACCTGGAAATGTTATCAGCCAAGTAAACTATGTTCATAATCTCATTGATATTATCTAGACCAAATGAATTATCTGTCAAGCAAGCATCCTCACAGACAGGGCCCTGAGATCCACCTCCTTTACTCCTGTGAGCTGCAGCACCTCCCAGGCTCAGACTCTGCATCTCAATTGGGCAAACTCAGAAACTGCTTTCTGTGTAGTAAGCTGTGCAGATTTTCACATTTGCTGCTCCACTGACTCTCCATCTTACTGGGATGAATAGGCATTTAGTGAATTTACTTAGCAATGCTTCCACATGAAATGGTTTCAATGGCTGACATCTTCGGGTGACTTTCTAGGCAAAAGCTGGCATGCAAAGATGATCTTTAGAAATATAATCAAGCTTGGAAGTGCTTGAGCTTTAATTTCCTTACAGGATAAAAATCAAATCAACCAAAGTAACAATCCACACCACTCAATAAAACATCATCCTTTCTAGATTGCTCACCAACCTGTATTTTGCTATTCAGCAGTACTCTACCAAGTGTATCAGGACTTGGGGCTGCCACACAAACTTCTCATTGCTTCTCTCTCAGCTTTTAAGTAATTCTTATAAATGTCCAAATGATGCTTAGCTCTCAAAGTAATCAATAATTGACCTTTTCTCTCTTCTTCAAAACACTGGAGGTATCTTGGTCCTACTTTGAATATTTTTAATTTTTTGTTTTAATGAACTCATACAGAGTTTTACTCCTTATCAATTAATATGCTTCGTTTTATGTGTTGACAACATGGAACTAAAACATCATAGGTCCATTTGGTAACACTTTCTAGTTAATTGACATTTAGATTTATGCAGTCAACCAATTCTATGCTCAGCATGGCACCACACTGAATTTCTATTAAGCTTTCATTCAAAGTGCTCCTTCTGGCCCCAACATCATGAGGATGCTGCACATCACCTTTGACTTATTCCATCAGAAGACATTAAAGAGAAAATCAAAGGTATTGAACACACCATCGATGTTAATGCATTTTTGTTCAAACCCTCCTCACCTTTCAGAAACCTTTGCCTTGAGGGGCAGATTTCCTAAATGCCTCTGGCACAGGCTATTTCCAGTGCCTCTGGCACTCCTTTGGACAAGGATGGAGACGTGGGCCTGCTTTTTCTCTAAGTAAGGCAATCAAAAGCTGAGATTTTCAGCTGAAGACATCACTGGGAGCAACAGCAACTCCACACTGCCAAATTAAATTCTGCCGTAGCTCCACAAATTTCAGGGATAATTCACTGAGCATAAATTTGGCACAAAATGTTTTACTAACTATCATGGTAAAACAGAAGGTAACAAGTGCAACAGAGCCTTCCTAAGAAGGAAATAAAGTCATGTGGAGAGGGAGGGTAGTTCATGCTACTGATTAAAAATACACTGATATTACATATCACATTCCTATCAGTTTCCCCAGGGTAACACAGCACGAATACAGAGTGAGGAAAAAGCCCTTCTGCAGTTGGTGCCTGAGGCTGGGCCTGATGGATGCATCCACACAGCTCTCACTTCTGTTTCCTTTTGCAGTTAAACTCACTTGGAGGGCAAGGCACCAGGGAGAAGGATTACTCAGCTGGGTACCTGTATCACTGTCAGGGAGGAGCATGGTGTGAGTGTAGAGAGGCTGAGAGAAAATGGGCATTTCAGGTGTGCAGCACACAGGGAGAAATGCAAAATGAATCCTCCAGTGAACTCCAGGAGTGGAGAAAGCTTGTGTGTGTGTGTGTGTGTGTGTGTGTGTGTGTGTGTGTGTGTGTGGGCTGCCACGAGAAGATGACAAGGGAATAAGAGTGATGGGAAACAAAGCATGTTTGAGTTCACTGATGCTGATTTGGGGCTCAGCAAGGGCAGGTCTGCCAGCTGGGATGGGGGTGCCCATCTTCTCCAGAACCTTGGTGAGGTACTACAGCCCCCTCCTGCAGCAGGGGTGACAGGGGCACTGTGCCCACTCAGCAAAGCTCAGCCCGGCCTGCAGGGCTGGGCTCAGGGATGGCAGCACTCACATGGGCAGGCAGGGAGGCTGCAAAAGGGACTCAGCCCCTGGCACTGCTCAGCTGGGGAGTGACTGAGCCCCAGGCTGGGACCCTGCTTGGGGTTAGGCCAAGTTGAGAGTTACAGGTCTAAGGGAGAGAAACAGGTGAGTCCTATATCCAGAAGGAAATTCAGAAGATATTGCCAAAGCAAAGCAAAGTCTGCTACCAGGGTTTCCTCATGAGCAGCCTGGCCTGGGACTGAGGTGTCCCAGGGTGAGAGCAGGCAAACCAGGCACTCAGCAAGCACCTGCTGAGCAAGGCAATAATTTCAGAATATGGCCTATACACTGGGGATTGAAATGAACAGCTGGAGGAGAAGCAGTGACTTTGTGTTTGCATTGTCTGTGCAGAGCAGTCCCTGCACACAACCACAGCCAGACCCTGTGGGCAAGAGGCAGTGCTGGTCTAGCTGGGTTTAAGCAAACCCTCCAACCCCAGTGACTAATCCAAGCAAAGAGCAGAGATGCCCTCAGTCTGCAGCTGTGAAAACAGATTAGGAAAGCCTTTGGAGAATATGAGAAAAGGAAATCAAGATATTATTACTTTTGGAGGATAGTGATGGTTAATAGAAATGTTCTGATTCAGCAAGGTTCTTTAACACATGGACATCTTGAAGGATGTAGGGAACAGCAGGCACTTCAATGGGGTTATTAATATGTCAAAACCTATCCAAGTTAATAACAATTTGGCTAAGTTAGATCAAAAGTTCAGAATCTTTTGGCAGCACACAGGTATGGAAACAAGATGGTTTGATTCCGTGTAGGAATCAGATGAAGGAAAGAGAGCTGCTCTCAGTTTATTAATTATTCATCTTGATTAATTTAGGGCTATCTAATGGCAAGTCTGCTGGCTGCTTCACAGGAGGAGTTAGTGCAGGGAGGGGATTAGCCCTGGCCATGGTGAGCAGTGGTGGCAGCAAACACAGCAGTAGCTCTGCCTGGTGTGGGGTGCTGGAGAGGCAGGCAGGGATTACAAAAGCAGGCAAAAAATTAATATATAGGGGCAAAAGTGTTTGGGAGAATAGGGCAAGGAGGCTAATGTGGTTTGAAGCAGCAATGAATGGCCTCTGAAGCAGGGATAATGAAGGCAAACATACAGTTAGAAAGAGATAAGTCAAAACTTTTACAAGTTCTCCCAGTGCCCAAAGCTTTGGTGTTTCCACTCGTTCCTGCCTGACTCATGCCCACAGCTTCCTTTCCCAGGACTCTGTGACTGTGTGAAGGCACAGCCCCACAGAGCCCAGACCTACAGCAACCCCAGCAGCTCTTTGCCATCAAACTGTTTATACAGAAGGAAAAGACTGCAGAGAAAAAAAACCCTGGAATTATGGGGCAAACTCACCTATTCAGAGTGATATTAATGGTTAATATAGGCTAAACACAGCTAAACATGCAGATGTGCACACAAGAGCCTGAAAGTGGAAGAACTGAACACCTTAAATTCTGCTACCTTCTTTCCAATAAATTCTTACAGTGATACTTGAGCTCCCTGATTGCAGGGAGTTATTAATTTCATATTCATTAAGGCAGTATTGCAGAGTGTTAGGGCATGCCATCACACCCAGCCCCGTGGCAGGAGAATTCCTTCAGCAGAGTTGCTCACCTGGCTGTTCCTGGCCGGGGCCATCCCTCTGTGCTCAGCCTGGCTGCCCAGGCCCTGCAGCACTGCAGGGCACACAGGAGCTGGGGAGGCAGGGGAGCAGCCCAGGAGACAGGGAAGGGGTTCTGCCAATTGCTGCACACACCTGCACAGCACCCAGCGCACTCTGAAAGCTTCTGCTGGGCCACAGCAGCACTCAGAGCATCTCCCACTCCAGACAGGGATCCTGACCTGCTCTGGTCCCTCCAGTTTGCACACATCTGGGCACGGCATATCGCCTTACAAAAGGATGCAGCAGACAAATGATTCAATAGAAAATAGCAAAAACCTACAAACCCTCCTCCTGGAACACTTACAGCAGGATGATCAACCACACAAATGCAGCATGAGAAGAATGTGGGAAAAGATTTGCATGTTCACCTTTCAGACCCTGGATGGAGAGACTGACCCTCTTACTGGTGCTCCCAAGTCCTCCTGCCTCTCCAAAGGCAATTTAGCACAAGGGGAGGCTCAGCAGAGCCTGACCCAGGCTGAAGTAAGAAAATAAACCCCAACGAGTCTGCCATCTACAAATGCAAAGAAAGGGGAAGGCTATACTTAGCCTTTGCTATCCATCACAGAACAAGGATTAGCATGGCAGGCCTTTCTCAGCAAAGCTGATTCCTGGAACAACAGCCATTCATAAAACAAACTATAAAAATGAGAACAGCAGATATGATTTCAGAGGCCAACTGCATGAGGAGGGCTCTGGGTGGCAGTTAATACCTCTGCTTTTACAACAGTGTTGTCTTAAATGGTTTGGTTTGTCTTTCAAGTCAGGCTTAACAGAGGAACAAGATAACGGAAGAAAACTATTGCCTCAGCAGCTCAGCTGCTGGAGCACTTGGAGACCAGAGCTGGGCTGGGAATTCACACCTGAGTATTTCAGTGTCAGCCTCCTGCCTTTGGGTGCTGCAGGCACTGATCTCTCATCACAAGGGATGAGCTCCTCTCCTCAGCCCTGCCAGTGCTGGGTGATGCTCAGGACATTCCATCAGCAACACACTCATCTTGGCTGTGGTTTCAATTACTGCCTCCCATTCAACCACTCTCTGTTTCCTATGGAAAAGAAAGGAACTTGCATAGTCAGAAAAGAGTGGAAGTCTTTTTTGGATGGCACACTGCTGAATAAACCTCTTCTAGTGAGAGTGCATAAATGCCTGGCTACAAAGGAGATCTGCTGAGAGAAAATAGAATATACTGCACTGTCTGCTTCCTGAGCCACTCCACATACTATTTTCTATAAATTCAAGGCTTCAGATGATATTTATAAAATAAATAAATAAGCCCACCGCTGAGAAGCAGCAGCACATGCTTAAATGAAAATCCTAAAGAGACCATATAAGAGAATTCCACCAAGGATTAATGAACAAATGTGATTAAAACTACCTACAGCTCTGGACTGCTGCCAAAACGCTGCCAGCAGTGTTTGATATGTAAATGCTTAAAACATTTGCTGTGTGTGCTGCCGTTGATGCAAAGACTCTATAGAGAGTTTCTCTATCTAATTAGAGATATTGGTTTAGCAAACTTTGGAGTCTATAAAACCCTCAATGTCTCATTATTCTTTTAAAATGGAATATTCATTTGTTTGGAATGTTTTCCAGCCATATCCCATGAAACCCTGAAAAGCCCTTGGCTAATGAAAAACTGCAGCCCAGCATCAGCTGATAAACCCTACAGCTTTTATGATAATAAAATTCTCACCACATGCACTCATTAAAACTTTGTAACATCGCTTTTGACTTTCTTTAAATATTCACGGGGAAAAAAGTAAATTACTCAATTCCCAATTATTTTATAGCACGATTTCAACACAAGCATTTAAAATCCCCAGGACCTTATCAAATACACCCTGCAATGGTGCAATCACTGTGTCCCTGATCTGGTGAAGCCCTGAACAGTGAGTGCTGAACTGTAGCACATTTGGAGCTCTCCCAAAATGATGCAACTTTCCCACTGTATTGTCATAAATTACTTCATGGGTCAGGGCCCACATGTCCTCGTGTCCAGAGCAGAATGTGCAAGGATTACAGCAAGGTCAAGAGCTGAGAGCTGTCCTTAAACTCATCTTGGATCTCTTAGGGGCACAAGTACATTTATTAAGGAGACTTTTCCAGGCAGGCCAATCCAGTCATAACTCAGATTGTCCATCTCCACCACAGATATGTCACCAACTCACCAATGTTTAACTCACTGGTGTTTATAAAACATTTTTACAAAATGCCCTCAGTCCCAGGAGTACCTTTGAATTGATCCCAGGAATTAATTTGTCTGTGACAATGACATTTTCTCAGCATCCCTGCTGCTGCAGTAAAAAGTAAATAACAAAAACACTACTCTGTAGTACCATTTCATGTGCAGCTCTTTTTCTCTCATTTTAAAGCCACCACAAGTTGCAAGTTACTATATTTTAGAGTAAAACTACAAAATACATTAAAGTAGTTTTCCTTTCATAAATCTAATTGTATGCAATTGCTAAGTCTAGATTATTTGTATGCTTAACAACAACAAATGCACTGAAAAATACTTGAATAACAAAAGCTTCTGAAGTACCCTCCAAATGTGCAACTGTGTAAGACCTGGTAGATATGAAAATAATCACAGAAAATTGGCTACGTGCAGGATGACTTATTCCCTACATAACCTGGTATTGATGCATGCAGATCAGAGGTATTTTGCTAAAAAGGAAGGGAATGTTTCACTCTGATTTGTTAAACAATTTTCTATTTATTTAAGTTTATGAATCATCAGCATATCACCGCCATTATTTATTTTTTCATCTTGCTAGCTCAGAATTTGTGTGCCTGACAGATAGCCTTTGCTAGAAAGGCCTATAAATGCCTATTTCAAATAAATATTTTTAAGTAAAGGCAGTGATGTGTGTCTAACTTAGATAAGGGCTAGAAAACTTGTTAAAGGCATATACTGTAGTAAAGCAAAATTCCTCTCCCACACACTCAGAAGAGATGTCAGTTTACTTGAACTGCAGGAAAAAATGCTCATTTTTATCAGTGCTGGCAAAAACTGCTTATCAAGCCTTGCTGGCATTCCCATTATTCAAATGTGGAAATTAAAATAATGCAAATCAGCTCAGAAAAAATACAGCAACGTGGGGTTTAGACTCTTCAACTTACACTCTGCTGTAAAATGCTTAGCATTGATAGAATCACATGATTACTCAGCATTATGTCAGCTCCAAACATAGACTCACAGAAATGCTTGATTTGAAAAAGACCTTTAAGATCATCAAATCCAGCTCTGCCAAACCCATCACTAAAACAGATTCCCCAGTGCCACTTTCCCAAACTAAGGTGCCAGCCTTCCACTAATAGCTGCCACTGACACCACAGTCAGCAACTTTCCAAGGTAGCTGTGCTCAGGATAAATGGAAAGAATTGTGATTTTCTTGGTAAAAAAGCACCAATTTGGTGGATGACACCAACAAGTCCAAATGTGAATGTTTTTAACCTTTTTCTATTAAGAGTGTAAGGACTGATTGAATGCAGTGTGGAGCTAATGAACACAAACTACCTGCTGACAGTTTGGCACAGAAAGCCTGTTTGAATATCACATTGTCAAAGGTCTATCACATTTTTCATTTCCATCAATAAGGAAGCTGAGTGTTGACGTAAATGATCATTTTGATGGACAGTGAGCAGGAAGCAGCCATGCACCTGAAGAGGTTACCTACACACACTGCTATTTACATTGAGACACATGTCTAAAGAGGATTCATGCCCAGAATTGCTAAATTTATTGAGGTTATTTACTTAGTTTTAATCCTGTAAGGGAAAAAAACAACCTCCCTTTTCAGCATTTTTCTATTTAAAAACTTTTATGACAATAAGGGCTTTCTCTCACTAGAAAAGAACATGTGGAGTGACAGAAATATTGGAAAATCCCCTTTATGCCCAAAGTGCATATTTGAAGAAAGCAGTACAAATTACCCATATTTTGTTCCTTAAAATATTTTTAGTACCTTCAATAGTGAGACAAGTTCCCTCTTGCAGATCCTTTAATCAACAAAAAAAAAACCTTTTTTTCAATCCTCTTTCCTACTGATAAGCACTATGCAAAGGACTTTATTCTGTTTTCATATCTGTAATTCTCCACAATCAGTGCAGTGCACTCAGTTTATGCTTGTGTAAGCCAGAGCATCAACCCAGCTCTGTGTTCCTGGGATAGGGAGTGGGAAATCATAACAAGGGTTTGTGGTGCTTCCCAGTTTAGAGGCTGTGAAAAGGTGTTGTTCCATGTAAATAGATGAACACCAGCACAGTTTTCCTCTCTCTCTGAGAGGTGTTCTGTCTTCCCCTGCCTGTCTCATGGTAGGCAATTCTCCATAGGAAAACTCCCCAAGCAACCATTTCTGTCCATAATGCCCCAATATTGTGTCAGAGTGGCAGCAAATGTAACTGCTGCCAATTACTACAGGACTTCTAAAGCTGCTGAAAAGTATTTACCAAGATAATTTGCTTTTCACAAAGTTGCCTCTGCCTCTTATTATTATAATAACAAACCATTCCATTTCCAATCACTGCCCCAGTGCAGGGATCAGGACAGAGAATTCCCACATTTAACTGCCAGGAACTCCTGATGGGCCATGGATCCCAGAATATCACTTGTGAGGATGCTGCACTGCAAAGAGTTAAGAAAGACAAGATTATCTTATCTCAAAAAGACATCTGAGTTCACTTAATATCTGCTGGAAAGCATCTGAAGAAAGAGAGCACTGAAATACTTGACTAACCAGCTGCTAATACCCAAGGATATTTAATTATTAAAAGTAAACATGATATAATTTTAGCTTTATAAAAGCACTGGGATTTTATTTGGTACAGAATGATGCTCACTGCTTTGTATTTTTCCAGTATTTCTCTGCTGCTGCATATTCATGTAGAACCTCATCTGCCTACACGATACATCTCATTTTGATGAAAACAATAATCACTGATTAAATAAGCAAGTGGAGTGAGCTTCAGAAATGATCAAGTTCATTACTCAAATTAGTGAGACTTTGTATAAAAAGAAAAAAATCTAGATATTGGGCTGAATAGGAGCTTTTTGTTTGTTTATTCCGTGTATATTTTACATTGCATGGTTTACATTCAGCAGTTTTTTTCACCATCTCTAAAATTAAATTATCAAGAGTTTTGTGCAAAAAGAGAAATTAAAATTAAATATGATTTAAAGCAACCATTCACTTCATCCAATTCACACATTCCCATGTGCATCTGAAATTTTATTTGTACAAGTCAATATGAAAAACGATTTGCTAATTGTTGAAAAATGGTTTGATGCTTGTTGAGCAATTACAATTAAAAATGCTCAGTTTCTTCCGAGAAAATGGGAAGAAAGAAACCTCCTTCACCCTGCTCCTGATGGCAGAGCTCTGCCTGGTGGGGTCTGTCAGTCTGGGGGTGCAGCCCTGCTGTCCTGCCACAGCAGAGACCCTGCAGCACCCCCAGCTGTCACCTGGGCCAGTTCCATGCCAGGGATGGATCTACTCAGCACATCCAGCTTGGATTAAAATCCACCATGTGAGCTGTGTGTGCCTCCATCACCTGCAACACTCCTGCAGCTTAAGACTTGTGAGATATCTTTGCTTTTCTGGATGTTAGGGTGCCACTTACCCAGCTTTAATGTCAAATTTTGGTAATTTCTCAGTTTTTGAAAGATAATTCACTCCCTCTGACTGTGGTGATTCACCCTGACACCCCACTGTCCCCACTCTGTCACACCAGAGCCATTTCCACCCTGCCCAGGAGACTCCCAGAGCCAGCAGGAGCCCACAGCCACCAGGGACAGCTCATGCAGAAACACCTTCCCTGCTCTGTCCCTGCTGCAGCTCATGCAGGATTCTGAAAATGCCTTCCCTGCTCTGTCCCTGCTGCAGCTCATGCAGGATTCTGAAAATGCCTTCCCTGCTCTGTCCCTGCTGCAGCTCATGCAGGATTCTGAAAATGCCTTCCCTGCTCTGTCCCTGATGAAGCCACCCTGCCCCAGCCCCTCCTTGCAGCCACCTCTGGCTCCAGCAGGGAAGGCAGGACAGCTTGCTCCCAAATGGTCCAGCCCAGCATCCTCCCCAAAGCTCACAGATGTCACCCTGATTTTTTTAAAGTTTTTCTAAGCCTTCTGATGTTTACATTCTTGTAACAAACTTTCTCACACACTTTATGTAAATAACTTATTGGTTTGCATTCTTTTATAGAAGAAGAGAAATTCAATGGACTGTTAGTTTGTCCAGTGTCATTGGAGAAATAACACTGTCATCCTCCAATCCACTGTCACTTTTAGAAATCTATAAATATTAGAGTCAGAAATTATAAGTGCTCTTTTTACCTTGGAAGAGCTGCATGCCTGTGTGGTGTTATTTCTTGTCCTATAGTGACACAGACACACTCCCTGCTGCCACACACAGGGTTCCATGTCAATAAAGAACCAGAAACTGCTCACACTAAGCTTGGGAGCAGCAGGGAGCTGAGACTACCCTCCTCTTTCTGGGAAGGGAAGCAGGAAAGGCCGTGCTAAAAGAGCTCAAGGTATAAAACTCAACACTTTTGGGTTTTGCCACTTCTTGTTTAATTTGCAGTGTGATTCTGGACAAAAGCTGGCCAGCTTTGTGTGACATTGCCCTGAGAGCAGGTGGTTCTTCTGATGCAGTGGGTAAAGAAACATTTTCCCTCATCTCACACTTTCTAAAAGACCAGAGGGAATACACACTCATCCAGTGAGCAGCTTCAGTCTCCTGACTGGAGTTATCCCAAGGGGGAGTGGGGGCACTCCACCAGCACAAGGTCCCTGTGCTGCTCTCTGTGCCAGGGATGCAGCCCAGGGCTCTTCAGCTGCCCAGTGAGACCCCACTGCTGAGGCACTTCCACAAACTCCTTCAAAAGTAAAGAGAATTATTACAAACAGCCCCTTCCTGCAGCTCCTCCTGGGGCTGCCACTCCCTTTGATCCTGAGCTGCTGAACCAACCTGTCCGAGTGCATCAATTCAGAGGGCCAGAAGGCAAACCAGGGAAAACAGGGTCAGGCTAATGGGATTTAGCATTAATTCTGCACCAAGACTGAAAAGATGGAAGAACAGGGCCTGGGGGGTGAAAGGGATAATGAACTGAGAGTTGATGGAAAGAAACTTAATTGGTTTTAACAACAAAAGGTCACATTTTGTTACCTTTATTTGGGTTGAGCAATGATCTTATTTTGATAATTTGTGCCACCTGATGACTTGCCCTACTCTTGGTTGGGACTGTTTTGGAGTCAGTCAGTGCGGAATGCAGAGCTGGGATGTGAGGCACAAACCTGTGGCAGAGAGGATGTTTGAAATGGGAACATACAGATCCACTACCTGGTATAACTGGGCTGCTGAGAAAACAGCTGGCAGGCTGGGAGGCTGATGTCCCTGCTCTCTGCTGTGCTCAGTGAGCTGCAACCAACACAGCCTTATTCCATCAGAAGAGAACCATGGCTTCAACTCAAGAGAAAGCTCCAGAAAAGGCACGTGAACTTCAGTGATGCAGTTTGTCACCATGATCTCCTGGCACTGCCAAGGGGACAGGCTGTGACACGGAGCCATTTCCTGGCTGCTCTCCCCTCCTGGGCTGCAGTGGCTCACAAATTATTCCCCAGGCACTTTGTGATGATACCCAGCCCTGGTACCTCCTGACACACCACATGCACCAGCTTTCCACAGAGAGAAAGATCAGGGTGTTTTAGCCTTCAGCTGTAGCTCTACAGCTGCCACCTGTAACACAACTTGAGCCCCTGGGAACAGCTCCAGTGCCTTCACAACACCAGCTGTACAGAGGTTTAGCAATGACCCTCACAGGGCAAGCAGAGCCAAGGGCCCTGCAGGCCCTTGCCACGGAAATCACCTGAAGCTACCTTGCACCTGGCTGGCACAGTGCATCCCATCACATGAATAGAATGAGCCGAGCCACTGCCAAAACATCTGAGGCAGCTTCAATTGAAGCCATAAGGTGACACAAATAACCAATTTGGATTTATAGACCTTTTAGTCTTCAGCTGTCCCAAGAATGCATTGTTGCAAGATTACCCGCTAGAAGTGACTTTTGGGGCAGCAAACTTTTAAACCAAGATCAACTCTGCATTTGAAAAGGACTTGGCCCCACACCAGTTCCTAATGTGGCAAACAGTGCAATTATCCTGATGAAAGCTCAGGGATGCTTGAGCCTACAGCTGGTTCATCAAGTAATGCTGAATGATGGATATAATTAAACTGCATGCAGCAGAGTGGAATGTGCTACAATGAACCATTTAGGGCCTCATCCCCTCCCATCAGCCTGGAGCTACAGATGGGCCATCACAAACAGTCGGGGGCATTCAGCACTGCTATTTGTAGGTTCAGGCAGGTTCAGAGGCGTCACACAAATGCTCTGTGCAGGTTGGGCAGAATAGAAATATTCCACTGTAGTAAGGTGCAATTGTAAAAGCCAGCTGGGCCCTAATTCTAACTCAGATTGCCCAGCAAAATATTGGTCTGGGATTTCTGTTTTCTGCACTGCCAGGTCAAAGCTCCCACAACATCTCAAGATACAAAGTTTTCACCAGTTAGCACTAGTCAGGATTGAAAGAAAAATAAAAAGAAGCTTTGGAAAAAGAGATGCATTCTGCAGCACATCCCTGAACATGAAGAACACTACACACAGAGGTGCCCAAGAACACCACACACAGAGGTGCCCAACTCTCCTGAAAGCCACCCGAGCACTGTACAGGCTCACAGATCCTGCATTTGATCTACAGAGCTGCAAGACCTGAAAAATCTTCAAATACCATTCAACTCTTTGGCTTTTAGCCCTATTTTCAAGGGAAAGAATTTATTCATCTCTCTCTCTCCTTCCTATTTCTATATCACCACTAAAAGACTGAATCAGAACAACGTTTTGGCTCAGCCTTTAACAGCCTTTAGGTTCACAACTATTTAAGAGTGACTTGGGAAAGGTATAACAGCACATGTTGTGTTATGTTCACTTTGAGCTGCCACCAGATATTATTTTGCAGCTGTTTTATTGTAAGTGGCATCCTGAAATCTAAACAAAAGAGTGTCTTAATGGCAATTTCAGCAGATTTTTAATTTCCTGAGAGAATTCAGCGGGACCACGAAGGGAGAGCACATTTAAAATGCAATGCCTTTATAGGAACATTTCCCTCTTTCAAGCACTTTTAGCTTTTGGAATTTTTATAACGATTTCACTGAACTTTCTAAAAAAACCGAGAAAAACTCAAATGAGTTGAAGACACATTAAAGTTTCTGCTCACAAACCCCAGGTGAACACCACAAGGACCTGTTCCTCTGCAGCTTCTGTTACACACCTCAGAGTTAATCCAAAGCAAAAGTCACTGCAGCAAAGTTGTGAGAGAGCACACAAGGGTATAACAGCACATGTTGTGTTATCAGAAAGGCACACCTGGGATTTCCCTGATGATCAACATCCCACTGCAGCTCAAACTCCACTGGAGCTTCTCACCCAGGAATGCAGTGAGCAACTAAATGCCATGGGAAGGGCCTGCCAGGATGGGGCAGCTGGTGGGGAATTCTCCTAACCATGGTTTTAAAGTACAAAAACCATTCTGCACAAAGGACTCTCTTCTTGGCTTGGTCACCCCACACTATTTGTCCACAAAGACAAGTTGTAAGTGAAAAACAGGTTTTGTAAACATCCCTGGAGCTGTGAAGGAGAAATACAGAGCTGGCCAGGTCCCTCATGCTGCTCATTGCCTTCCTCTGCCCCAACACATTGGTCACCCTCACAAAAATACTATTCCAGGCATTACTGGAGCATCCTGATGACAAAAGATGGAACTTTAGTGCACATTACCACAACATTTGTGCTGTTACTGTTTATAAATCAGACTAAATGCAAATGAATCCAGGGCAGACTCACATTTAACTCTTTTTAAGAAAGAGACTTTTTTCTCAGTCATAAATAAGTAAAAAATAAATTACATCCAGAAAGCAAATGGCAAACAGATGAAAACCCTTTGGCTCTTTGCTTGAGGACCTCCCTGTGAGCAGCCCCAGAGCCAAGCCAGAGGAGAAGGGGCCACCAGCCAGGCAGCCCAGCAGGGCTCAGAGGGGCAGTGCCCACCCAACTGCAGCTCCTCTGCCAGGCAGATCCCCAGGGGCCAGACACCAGCTCAGCTGGGGAGAGAGAAGGGGCTCCATGCTCACACTGCAATCAGCAGCGCCAATGCTGCCAAGTACAAGAGCACTTGGAGTAAAAATCCAGTTCTAAAACTGTGCCTTACTGACACATCTTTAATCTGCAGGCACAGTAAAGATGCCTGGACAGCCCATTCCAGTTTGGGGTGCATTTATTCCTGTGGCCAGTCTCAGGCTATGGAGCACATCTCAAAATACCCATAGGAGCTACTATGAGCTGCAGATGTCAGTTCCCCAAAGCAAAAGCTGCTTTATATCCTTAAATCCAGGAGGGGAGGGCAGAAGGAGCAGTGCCAGCTGCTGTGGCTGCACAGAGGAAGGGTTGGGCCTCTCATCACTAACATTTGCCAGCTTGAAGAAATCATTATGTTAACATCAGAGATAAATAAAAATTTTAAGCCACAATAATTTCCACATTTTACCCCACCCATTTGTGACCATGCACAAAACCACTGCTCTCCCAACCATTGATAACTTAACAGTAAAACAGAGAGGTGGAACAGCAAATCAAAAAGATAACTTTCAAAATATATATATAAATCTCAAGCAAATGCGCTGGCGAAGTGAGGAAAGAAGACAAGAAAAGGTTATTTGAGGGATTAAAGAAAGAAGCAAATCTGAAATTCTCAGAGAATGCAGATTCAAGAAAAACACTGATAAAGTTCCTTTTGGACAGGAAAAAAAGATTTCCTGTGAAGCATTAAGAGTGGATTGATATCGGGCTTGCCAGATAACAATATTCCGAGCAAACAAAGCCACATACAATGTTGGTGACAATCCTGAGATAAAAACCTCAGGCTCTGGCATCTGAACAGATGTTGTAGTGCAAAAGCCACCTGAGCTGCACTCCCCTCTGGATGCAGGGAGAGGATTGAGCACTGCTTCAGCCCAGGATAACATTCCAAAGGGCACTTCAGAGAACACTGCACTATTTGCCCAGTGCCTGGTACATTATTCTAGTGGCAAGGCTTGCTTTTCAGATCAGCACTGCAACACTTCATATGGGGTGTAAGGTCAAACTCAGCCCTGGAAAGTCAGTATTCTTTATCCAGGCTTTCATGTCCAGCACCAATTTATGTAGTGCCAGGAAGGAGATATCTCTAGAGGACAGCTCTGAAGTCTGAATCTCAGTGAGACATGGAATTTTTAAATTAAGTCCAGTCAAATTGATGAGAAGTGAGACAGAGAGAGTGGAACTTCTTGAGCCAATGGCTTTGCCTTGTTTGCCATTGCACAGCTCGCATCAGCCCTGCTGGCTTGGGGATTTCTGAGCTCACAGCCATCAAGAGGGCACAGCTGGGTCTCAGGCACTTCTCCCAGAGCCAGAGTGCTGTATGGGAAAGCCAAGTGCTTTGTTTCAGCTCTAAGAGGAGATTTTCCTGTATTTCCAATATTGCATTTCAAGCCTGCACATTGCAAAAGCTGAGATGTTGTGTGAGAGCAGCTGGGTAGCTCCAGTCTGGTGTGCCCACTCCAGGCAAACTGTATTTTCTTCTCCCTGTCACCTGCTCCAAAGGTTGTGTCATTTGGCCACAGGTGAAATGGGGCAGGTCATGGTGAATTTAACAGAACAGAAATCATCCCTGATGTAGTTTCTATAGAATGGTGGTCACCCATGCTTTGCAGGGGATGAAACTGAGCCAGTGGCAGAAACAAGGACATGATCTCCCAGGTAGTTCTAGCACCTGAAAAATAACTTGAAAAAGTGCTAAAGCATTTTTCCCAAAGGTTGAACTTCTTCCTAAAATCTGTTGGTTGTAATTATTTTCACCTACCACAAGAAGAAAACCTGAAGATCTCTTCCCTGCACTCCCACCTTTTCACTCTCGGCAAATTTCTCTGGCCCAGGGACCTCATTTAGAAGGCATCACTTTGGTTTTTTATCAGCCAATGTCACCTTGACCAACAGAGGGCAATACAATGAAGCAAGTGCAGGTCAATTAATAGTTATTTGCTAGCTCAGTTTTTTAATTTCTGTGTTATTCTGGTTGGCAAAGATAATCTCCACATTGGCACCCGCTTAAAGGAGCAGGGCCAGTCAGACCATTCCATTCACTCCCTGTAGTGTGCAGTACCTCAGCTGCTATTTTCATGATGATACACCTTCCATTCAAGCACCAGATCCAAACTTCTGCTGAATGTGTCTCATTTAACTGAGGCTTCCCAACACAGGCTTTTATGGAAAGTACACAACTTCATCCTAAAATAATGCCAAGCAGCAAAACACAAGTAGTTTCACTGGGTTTCATTTAAGTTCTTTTGTTATACCTGATTGCCCAGGATGGAAATTGTAGTTGTATCTGCATTCCTGGCTCCATCTATAAGACACTTTATTTTCTTACCATTCTGAAGCACTCCCCAAGCTTCTGCTAATAATTTTGCTTGACCTTTATAAAGACCAAGCATTAGCTAGCAATTAGATTTGGTGATCCCTTTGGTGATTGAGGCTCAGTGATTTACTGTAAATTACAAATAGTTCAAATGTTTCATTATGTTTATTCTTTATACAAGCTCTGTGGCCAGGTAAGCACTGACACGATATTCACTGTTAAATGATCTCATTAAACTCCTTAATTTAAGTGGTGCAACACTTCACCTGCCACATTATCCAAGGACTCCTGCAATGCACATTAAACATTCAGCATGAATAGATGCTCTACCATAGTTCACCTTGTTGGGAGTGAAATTTCAGTCCCTGAACATAAGGTTGACTACTTTATGCTGTTTGTCAGAGACAATAAATAATGCAAATAGATAGCCATGTAAAGTAAGAGGTTGAAGACATCAATAGCTTTCCCATAAGGTTTTGAAAGAGGCTCCCAAAAGAATACACTTTAAATTATGAAAAAATACCACTAAAAAAAAAAAAAAAAAAGTTAAGGAAAAGGAAGGAAGGTGCTGATTTCTTCCATTTCTTTGTGACTGCAGTGACAGTGAGAGATGATTTCTTGAGAACCCTCCAAATCTGTTCCTTTTTTATTCACAAGCCCAGAGCAAAAGGAGGGACAGTCACACAAACTCCCATCTCTGAGTTGCTTGTGGAGGTTTGTCTTTAACCATTTCACCCCTCCTTTTCCTGCTGAGAATGTTTAACAGAGCTGAATGAAGTCAAGGGTGGATCATGCACCACATCTTTTCACTTAGCCCGATAAATAACATATTGCCTCTTGATTAAAGGGAAGCACTTTTGTTGGAGGCACCTTTGTGTCCAGACTGTTTGCCAGTGGTTTGTACTCAGTAAGAAGGAGAAGCACATGGGTTAGAAACTCCTTTGTGCTAGTGCTGGGCTTACAGACTCCACAAACAAAACATTCAGGCATGAGGAGGAATAATAAGGGTATCTGGATTTTCCTGGCATGCATATGTTTTATTTTACATATTTTTAATTGTTTCCTTCACAAAATGAATAGTTCTAATATTTTTCTCCCATGCCTTTATATTTTATGATGCCTAACATCTGCTTCTGGACATCTCTTCTGAAGGATGAAAGGCTCCTGGCAATTCCACTGTAGTCTGTGAACAGACCAGACTGCTCCCTGGACAGATTTAGGCTTCATCATATTGTATTAACCCCACATATTGAGTATGGCTTTTTGACTTAGAAAGCTGGATTAGCTTTTATTATCAGAAGAGAAGTAGTAAAGGTTTCAGTATTACAGATGGAATGGCAGATGGGAAGCAAAAGCTTAATATGAAGCAGCTCTGGATAAAAACTATTAATCTACAAAATTCATATGTTCTTATGCAGGGAAACCTAGCAAAACCCACAGCAGTATGACTAACCAGAGAGAAGTGTAAAGTGCCCCTAGTCCATTATCTGACAAATCATGGCATGGAGTCTGAAAGAAAAAAAAGAATCCCCCAAACACCCTCTTTACTATTTCGTGAAAAAACAATCAGCTCTCTCTGGGTTATGCAGAGAGGTAATGCCTTCCTAAAGATTATAAATAGTAATAATTTATAGCACCTCCACCATGAAAATTAAATGGACTTTTATATATATATTTGATGAGACAAGACCTTCCATGGTATACCTGTAATATTCCATATTAAAAGAAACACTTAACGTTACTTGTAAGTCAGTGTCAGTGGAGTTGGAGCACCAAAAAGGTTTCTTATTTTTTGTTGAAGTGCATCATGGGATGAAGAGGAAGCATGTTCCCTGCAGTTCTGGTAACAGTGCTTTGGCAGGAAGGGAAGTGAGCACTTCAGAGCCTGCCTGGCTGCTGAGAGCCCCCGAGAGCCCCCAGGAAGCCACCACAGATCTCTGGGAGCCACCAAGAGGCCACCACAGAGCTCTGAGAGCCACCAAAAGGCCACCACAGAGCTCTGAGAGCGGCTGCAAGGGACAAGCACGACCTTCCAGAGCTCCCTCTCTGAAGAAACAAGTGCCTGGGATTTCTCCAGCAGAGCTGGAATGACTGCAAGACAGCATGGCACCATCACACAGACTCCATGACCGCTGAACCAGCTGCAGCCTGCCCCACAAGGCCAGTGGTTGCTGATGGCCATGTCTGGAAGGCACTGACCCCATCTGGCCCTGGGGTTTGATTTGCTCCCCAGGGAACTGGGAACAGTTCAGACTGCCCCAGGGCATGGCCTCAGCACTGCACAGTGGTTGGGGTGGGCTCAACAGCACAGGAATGCTGGACACACCTGCAGGCACTAGGGTACAACCACACCAGACCTTCAGCACTCTCCTGCAATTTATCCTGTTTAAATCACAGTGCCATCACCTACTTATTCCTTTATGGTCCTGCATTAGTCCACTTTTCAGCATCAATACAGCATTCCTCACCAGGAAAGTGAATAATCAGGAATAACAAGCTAGCTTTTCCCAAAACTCAAGAGATATACAGAAAACTACATACTCTCCTTTATAAGCAAGGTTGATATGTCAAAACTGTTAGTTTTCTCCGTGTTGCACATCAAAAGTGTTTAAATACTATGATTTCTTAATTTAAGTCCCCATGTTCTAATATCAAGGCAGTCTCAAGTAAGTCTTGTGCTCTAATCTTTCTCCCCAAAATGTGTTGCATTTCACTGAGCATCAGCAGTAAAGCCTTTTGTCAGTCCTCACAAAATCCTTCCTAAGGCACAGGCTCAGGGGTTTTGCCATTGTTCACTTCAGTGGCAATTTCTGTCCAAGAGCACCTTCAGGAAGGGATTCAAACTTTGAGGGAGATCTTGGAGAAACCTCACCAGTGGAAGCATCTCTTCCAGGAGTATTAAAACCAAGTTGTATCATCAGGAAATCGCCCAAGAAGGTCACTTCCCCTTTCATTGGTTCATTTCAGCATAGAGGGAAACAGAAGCCACAAGAATTTTGTGTTTCCTTCTTCTTAATAACTCTTACAACCTAAACCTAAAAACAGCTTCAGGACACTTGGGGGTTTTTTGGGTGGCTTTGTTGTTGTTGTTGGGGTTTTTTGTGGGGTTTTTTTTTTTTTTTTTTTTTTTGGGTTGGGGTTTTTAACAAGCTATCTACTTTTGCACAACATAGCAAACTTACTGAATGCAGCTCTGAGGCCTGGGTGATGTAAATCCAGAAAGAATATAATTTCATTTAAAACCACAAGACTTATGTGATGGGGTGTGAAATTCTTAGCCTGATGCCATCTGAGTGAGGATATTCAGGACACGGTTGGTGCTGAAGATATAATTGACTCCTAGCAACTTATTTGTCACTTCCACAGCCATTATCCTCCACAGAAAAAGTACTAAAAGAAGGGAGAGGAGTACCTGAATCTATATTCATACCTTCAACTCTTGCTGAGACATCAAATGACACTGTTAGTTAATCAGAGCCCTGGGAAAGAGGAATCTCTCCATGCCTGGATTTCATTTGCTGAGCTCCAGCACTTTTGGCTACTTTCCTCATCCTCTCTTGCAGGTACCCCTTTTGTGGGAAATAATGACTAACTGGAGCAGCCTCTCAGTGAAAGTGCCCCCCAGGCAAAGGGGAGACACACAGGGTACAGGCAGGTGGTTGAATACTTGGCTGAATTGTGGCTGTCAGACACCAGCTCACCAACAGGAGTTTTCTGGTGTAAAACAAAAGAAACTGCTCCTCTGCTTCCTGCAGCACAGCACAGACATGTCATTGTTTATCATTGCTTATCTCCATACATCCTTTAGGAACAAAACATGTGCATCCTTAAAATACTCACTGTACCTGATAGGGTAGTCAGCAGCACTGAGGTTGATGAAGAAATCCCAGGGCCAGTCACTCATCTCCATTAGGTCCTTCATGGTCTGCAGGTAGGTGGTCAGAAGGCTTGCTCCTCCCCAGATGGTGGCCATTCTCCAGGAGGTCACTCTCACGTTTGGGTACTGGCTGGCAAACTGCAGCACTTGCCGGTGCAAGTAATTGGATCGCTTTAAGGAGAGAAGAGTGAGACATTCAAGTTATTCAGTCCAAAATTGTCTCTCCCTCTGTTCACTAAAGGCCTACCCTGCTTCTTGACTCACTGAGTGCTGCCATTGCTTTGCCCTCTATTTCACACAAGCTTCTTTTGATAAATGTGCAGAGAACCCTGGTTAATATTTGTTATTACAACTACAATAATCACTAACCAGTGTGATTAGCTTTATTCACCATTTGTCATCATAGATCCCAAAGGGCTTTTGTAAAGGAGGTGACTGCCACCACCTCCCTTTTACAGTGTGTCACTAGCCTAAGGCACCTCAGGTCAGCTCTCCATCCTCACTCTGCACCAACTTATCAGTTACTGCTAACTAAATGTACAACAGACAGACAAGGGGAGATACTCATCACAGAGAAGGAGAAATGAAGGCTGTTACATAAATAAGATAACAAGAAAGAAAAATTAAGGGGAAAAAAAAAGGGGCTCCAAACATGTAACAGATGGAGAGACAAAAAGTGACGTGCACTTTATGCAGCAGAGGTAAAGGGAAGATGAAGAAGATGACAAGGATGGGTAGGCTGACAGATGGTGAGACAGGCAATTTATAACCAGTGATATATTACCTTGTCAACATGAATGTAATAAAAATGGTCTTTATGGTAAATAGCCTTAAACATGCGCTGGAGCTGCCGGGAAGCTCTGCCATGAACAACCAAGACAAATGCGATCCTGACTGGGTTGGCTGGCATGTACTCTACGGAGTCCTCATCCCACTGAACATTGTTGTTGGCTTTTCCTGTTCAAAAACAAAACACAGGACATCTCTGAGTGTATCCACAGGGCAGGGTGCAGAGAGCAGTACACATTCCAGCTTGGCTCCCTCTTCAAAGGCCTTTGTAGGGCAGGGTGAGCACTCATGGGGGTGCAGCCCGTGTCCCATCCAGTCTGCACCCCTCTCCTTTGTCCCCACACAGGGCTGTCCTTTCACCCCTTGGGCACCATCCTGAACAAGGCTGCACAAGCACAGACAAGTACCCAGATGTTCATGAGTTGTATCAAGCTCCTCCTGAGTACAGAACCTTCAAAGGAATCCCCTCCAAGTTTGTAATTCGTGCCCAAACTATTCAAACACTGGCAAGGCTGGTGTTCCCTCAGAAGGAAACCCCCTGTTTAGCCAAAGCTGCTTGTTCCCATGGTCAGCACAGCTCTGCTGAGAAGCTGGTGGGACTCTGCTACTGAACAGCTGCTGAGGATTACTGACAGATAGCATTCATTTGTAACAGCAGATGTGCCCTGGAACATTTAAATGCAACCTGCATGTCTTCACTTTTTCATGGAGGAGTGGGGCTCTTCCAATACAATTCAAAATACCTGTTCATTTTTATTTTAACAGAGTAATTTCTGGCCTTCCTTTTCTAAAGCAAACACCACAGTGTGAGGTTCAGACAGGATGTGCAGATAAACTGAAGAGCTGGAGGGACATTTCTAATAAGAAATTTAAAGTGCTTTGGTTTTGGTTTGTGTACCCACTCTGCAATTCAAAAACCAGAACACAATGTAAGAAAAACATAATTTTATCCAAAACACAACATTCATTCTTCAATGAAACAACACCATTCTTCAGTGCTCTGACCTTGTAAGGACCTTTCTCAACAAAAATGATTTAGAAAGAACCTGAAATTTTGAATATTAGCAGACAAGGAAGGAAAGTACCTCCAAGCCAAAAATCTTCCTCCTGCCCAAATTTTCCTCTTGCAAATTTTAACTTTATTATTTTTTAAATGAAAGGAATAGTGTTGCCTTAAAAGATACTTGATGTGAGGCCCGCCTGCCAAGAGGTACAATTTTTGAATTTCTAAGATCTGAGCTGTTACCAGTTTCTGCACTTAGTGCCTTTTGTGATGCCCGTTTCTCCTCCCACCTCCACATCCCCACCACCCCAAGGCTCCTCCTGCAGGCAGTGGAGACATTTGCTCCAGGCAAATGTAGGACAAATTTGAGGCTGTTCCTGGGCTCAGTTATCAAACAGCCTGAGTGCAGCTACAAAGCCCACTGCACCTTCCAAAACATCTCCTACAGTTATTAAAAACACATGCTCGTGTCTGTTTGATTTGATGTAAGGAACATGAAGGAAGACATTTGCCAAGTGTGAAGTGAGACTAAGAGAGAGGGAAAGACACTTTTCCCCAGGTTTCTGAAACTGGAAACATATGTTGGTAAAATGAAACAATACCAAAAGCTTTCTTCTTTTCTAAATGTAATAATTACAAAATAAAGGTTGGACACAAAAAAAAGACCTTTGCCTAATCCTCCTTGGGCATCTCCTCCTTGTTCAAGACAGTAGTATAAACTTGGAAGAAACAGACCAACTGAATGTTTGTAGAGCACTGTTTAGGTGATCAAACAATGGACAATATGATGTCCTGAATTGTACTGAAATGCCCTTGAGTAATTGAAACACTTTCAGCCATGGGAGAGAGATGCTGCTGCAATGGGAGCAGCACATCCCAGAAGGGAATAGGAATGGTTTCAACATCTCCCACAACTCTCTCTTCAAGCTTCTCCTCAGCAGAGCTTCCCTAGCACACTTCTCCAGGTCAGAGTCTGTTTTTGCCAGGGAAGCTGTACATGTCAGAGGTGTCCCTTGTGCCTAGAAGGGGCCCTTTGCTGACTGTGACAAGGGCTACAAGGCAGCGGTGCACACACAGATCCCCAACAGCACAGAGTCCCAGAGGCTCCCAGCCCCATGGAACACACCCTCCCTGTTCATAGCCCCTCAAGGAACACCTCTGTGCAATAGTGCTGCTCAAAATTAATGCAACTTTATTGCTCCTTGTTGTATTCAGAAATTAGGAAATTTCCAGCCCCATAAGTCATTCTTAACTTTACACGGGACACAAACAATTTAAATGGTATTTCTTTAAAAAACCCCTCCACCTAGGTCTCAGAGGAGTGTTAAAACATTAGAAAGATAGCCTAAATTTAATTTATTCTATAATTTGCAGTTTGTTTATTATGGCCATTGGCCTATGCCCAGTTCCACTGTTTTCTCCTGTGCAGCTGATGAGCTTTGCCATGCACGTGCTCAGGGTTTCTGCAGAGTGACAGGGACAGAAAGGGACTGTGAGAGAAAGAAAATGTGCTTGCAAAGAGAACTGACAGGGGAATGAAGGGCAATTGCAATTGCAAAAACAAGCCATTTTTCTTTTAAACTGTTTTCATTTCAAGCTGATGATGTCCCATCAATGAACTCAAATATTTTTAGTGGTTTTCATTACATTTTTGGATACCTCTCTTTCGAAATCAGTGATTTTCTGCAATGATATGCAGAAGGTGAGGGGAATTTAAATTAGTCATATTGTGGGCCTTTTATTTTAATCTAACTTGCTGTCAATACCCACACTATCATTTATCTAGCAATTACTGAGAACAAAATCCTCTCAAATTTTCACCTGAAATGCCACCTCACTGCATCAGTTTTCTCTAATAAATTCCTGCAGTGACTTATTTTGTTCTCTTCTGTTTTCCTTCTCTAAACGTTATTTTTCATGTGCTAGTTTCCTTCCTTCTCTTTTAGGTTTAGGATTTTTATACTTGCATTTACCACCTGCATACTATTATGGCTTTTTAAATGTAATCCTATTTGTGGCTGCCTGAAGTTTCACAAAGGAAGAATGCTACACTTTTTCCATCTGTCAGACTACCTGCTACTTTGCTCTGTGCTGTCACTTCCCTGGTTTTAGCTCATGGCTGCTCAGCACCCTCTATTTTGCAACTACTTCACTGATAAAGAACCAGCCTGGTTTGCAAAGAAAATGAAATTGGCAGGAAACATTCAGTTGAGGATCTGCTTACTAAAAAATACAGCAGGACTTCAGACCTGTATGAGCAATGTCAAGACCTGAATAGCTCCAGCCACTTCATTTCTATAAAGCCCATGCAGACCAAAGCCCAGCTCATCATGTCAGTGCCTACATATTGATGAGCTGCCTCAGGTAGGAGCTCATCCTCTCCAGGCTGCTGGGACAGGATACACAGAAAATGCATCAGATAACTTCACTTAACATCCTACCATTCACTAGTGATAAAAATCTAAACGGATTTTAAGAAGCACTTGGATTTGACAGCTACTTGGGTACCTCACTACCCTGCATTCTCCCCATACACTAAAGCTGAGCCTCAGTGATGATTCCATCTCCTCCCTCAGTCACTTCAGTCCTGCAAAAAGAAGCTGCCAAGATCACCTTGCTCTCACCCAGCAGCTACAGAAGATGCATGGACAGGTCTGCAGCACTCCCTATTCCCAGCCTTCACCACACTTGTCACCTCTCAACATTCCATCATTTGCCCTTCCAAGGAAAATGCGCCAAGCCAACACAGAGAATTCCCAGCTCCTCCTGCACAGTGGGACTGGAGGTCACTCCGTCTCACCAAGAAAGCTTCTCAGAGTGTGAGAGTATTTCCTGTTGAATGAAGTTACCTACATGTTTAGGGAATTCCCTTTTCCTGGGATAATTTACAGAGATCAGTGCTTTATAAACCTTAATAAAAAGTCCAGAATGTCAATAGAATATAAAACAAAAACCATCAGTGCTTTATAAACCATAATAAAACCCCCACAATGTTAACACAAAGTAAAACAAAACTCACAAAGAATATGATTGATACAGCTCCATATTGGGAGCACAGCTCTACCCTCAAAGTTGCTTTGCACATATGAGTCAGAGTGATTGCAACATCCTCTTGATGGCATTTTGGCACAGGTGAAACAGCCCTGCCCTTGAAGCAGGACTTGTCTCAAGCTTCCTCAAAGTTTGCTGTTTCATTACACAATGGGAGCAGAGGATAGAAGAGCAGCTTCTCACATTGCCTTGCCCCAGAGAAACTGGAACCTCAGCAGAAGGGGAAGTGCACACCCAAGCTCATCTTCCAGCCCTTGTATCCAAGAGCATTTATTGTGCTGCCTCCACTGAAAACAAAACCACAGCACTTTGCTCTGTCACAAACTTACTAAGAAAAGTAAAATCTCCACTTCTGCTTCCTGCTCAAAGCCTGACAGGCCTGACATCAATGTGTTAGTAGGAAAACCAGTACCTGTTTTGAAGATAACAGGAGAATCTCAGCCCTAATGCAATTTTAGCTTGTATTTTCTATGTCCAGAGAAATCAATACTCTTAATTAAGAGCTTAATCTTCAACTGTTGCAGTATTACTGAATTCCAGAATAATGAAGACAGTACAATCATTTTCACATTTGTTGTGATGCCACATTCTGCTCAATCATCCTCCAATATAACTCAGAGCCAGCCTGCTGATCTCTTACCTCTCCTGTAATTAATGGGATCACACTTCCCCAGCAGCACAAAGCAATCTTTCAATCTATTTTGTGAGCCATCTTATGTTTTGTAAATCAATCCATCACCTTCTGTTCTCAGTTTGGTATTGTCCTGGCAGTCCAACAGATTTCCCCTGCCCAGAGACACCTGGATGCTGCTGAGTCCCCCTGAGCAGAGCTCTGTGTGTACCCTGAGCCTTGGTCCATGAATCAGTGGACAGAGGACATTAGCAGAGTTATTGCTGTGCAGTTCAGTAGAGTATTTGCTGCTGTTACATCCATAAATGCAATCAGGAGCCCTGTCATTACAGCAGGACTATGAGCCATAATCACTCCAAAGAGGCAGAGCTCTGTAGTCACTATTTAAACTCCTGGGAGCAGCTCCATTCCCTTCAGTGGGACCATTTCTGCAACAGCCAGCTGAGTGGTAGTTGCTGAACTCAGATTTCCACTATAAACTCCTTTTCAATTGCTCACAACTCAACAACACAGCAGGTTGAAAATTTCCAGGCTTGGCTTCTATCTAAAAACGTTTTCCATTTTGATTAAAGCACAAACAGGTTTGCCTTGTTCAAATGGTGGCAAGACCAAAAATAAATAAATAAATACCATGTTTTCATTTAGGACACAAAAATTTTGTATCAGTCCTAGTAATAGAAGTAGTTGGAGGGTTACATAAAAACCACAAAAAATATCACTGAGCAATTCACCAGTGAGCCAGGACCTGATGAGAGAAGTCTTTGTCTGAGGGTTTGATAACTGCAGCATTGCCCTGGGCTGAGCCAGAGCTCCTGCTGGAGCTAAGCCCCAGTGTCCATCACAGCAAGGGCATCTCTTGCCATCAGGCTCAAGGGGGAAGGTCTGACTTGCTCCAGTGAGGACACCCTGCACAGGAGAGGTGACTTCTGAAGCACAGTGTGTGTTAATTGTACTTAGGTGAAAAGACAATTTTTCCGATGCCAGCACCTAGAAAACTTTCTTTAGCAACATTGGTCCCACCTTTGACATGCCAATTTTCACTTCCAGTCTAAGAAATTATTCACTTGTTTCCATGGTGGTCCTGGAAATCTTCAGTCATGGAGATCTTCATGTCAAAGAAAAGATTGCAGGTGAGCACTGATTACATATATCCATTTTAAATTATTACAATTATGTATATGTAAAATGCCCACTGGTCTCTGGTCTGCTCACTGTGCAGAAGATTCCTGTGGTCAATAAGATCTCTACTATCTCTAAAGTGGAATGAGCACCTTGTGTGCCCACTGAGCCCATCCACTGCCCAGGCCAGTGAGGGGCTCTAGCTAAGCAAACCAAGCTCCTGAAGGAGAAAATTACCATGACTGGTCACAGGTGTGGCTTCTCCTTGTGGGTTTTAACTCAGCAAAGTTGGAGAGGTGAGATGATCATCTGCACAACTGTCCCCAGGCATGGGGATTAGAGAGGGATGGTTATGATTACAGAATGAAGCATTGCTAGTTGTGTTCTGTAGATTTCCTTAAAACTGCTTTTAACTGTACTTTTTATCTCTAAGTTAGCATTGAGCACTTTGGAAAAAATTTCAGAAATCCTGCTGCTACTGAGGAGTGGATGTTCAAATTTTTTGCAGTAATGTTTTATGTCAACAACCCTGTTTTACAACTTTTCAGTCTCAGACTCTATCAAAAATTACAGGAACTATTTATGATCCTCTATAACTTCATATGATCAAGTAACCCATAAGCAAGAAATCAGTGCAAGGCAGGAGGGAAGCAGTGAGACATAATTTAGAAGCACTCAGTGGCTACTGCATTTAACACTAAAGAGAGAGATTTCAGTAATGTTCTTTCCATGCTAAGAAGAAGCCCTGCCTTGGAACAAAGGAGCTGCTGATGTGGGCATTTTGTGTCTTCTTTAATCATTTCAGAGGGTGACAGCATCAACTTAGGGCAGTCAGAGGAGAAGAGTCACTGCCTCACAGATGAAAATTCCCTTCATGAGATCACTGGGAGATCCTCTACAGTGAGTTTGGGAGCTGATGAGCAGCTCTGCATCCCTGAAAAATTTATATAAAAAGGGAAACTCACTGAAATTACAGATGTGGGTTCAGTTCTGCTGTCCATGAACAGAAAAATAAAAGGCATGAAAGAAGAAAGGTAGAAAGAGAATACATGTAGAACTGTTTCATATTCACAGCAGGATTATTAGAAGATTATTTTTTTCTATTTTATTCTAAGGGGAAAAAAACCTAAAGATATTTTTCAGTTTGGGAATTTAAAAGAAACCACTTCCACCCCAGCTTTGTCATCCTCCTGTTACAGTTGTGTAACATTTGTGCTGCATGCAGCATTTCCAAGACTCACTTAAGAACCCATTGGAGCAGACATCATCCATTACACAAATCCAGACAACAACATGCACCAGAAAATTTGGTGAATGTGGGTTTTTTTTTCACATGATTTGCAGAATTCATTGTAAATGAAGAAATATAAAAACCTTGAGAACAAGGACAGATATTTTTTCTATCACAAACCTGCAAAAGCAGTTGAGTAACACAGAACTGTTCAAAATCAACCTTCAGGGTCCATGTATGTGTGCAGCAGCAGCACACTCATATTCACTAAATATCCAGCAAAAGCAAGCAGCATTTGGTTTGAAGCAGCCTACCATATTTCAAACAAAAAATTTGTTCTATCTTGCAGTCAGTATTGAATCATTACTGAAACAATTTTTATGATTTGCAAATGACCAAGTAATTATCAGATTCCACTATACTGCACTTGCAATACACACTAAACTTAATTTACTACAATACTTATCTAGGCAGGCCAATCATCTCTGTAACAAGCTTGCTTTTCTGACTATCCTAATTATGGAAATGCTAGCATTCCTGGGAGACAAATCTCAATTATTTGTAGTTTTGCTGGAGTGTGTTAGTCAAGCATTTTCTCCCTATTCCTACCGACTGCCATGAATAAATAACACTCAAAAGCAACAGTAAATTAATTAATGTTGAATTAGAATGAATCTTGTAATAATAGTGTTTATCATATCAATTAACAGCCAATTAGCACATCGTGATCAGTGTTATTAGGGTGAATACAAAATGCCTTTTAAATGAGCATCAGGCTATTTTTACAATATCCAGTGACATTACTGGACTTCAGAGATGTAAAGCAGATCCAAGAACAGCCACAAGGATTCTGTGGTCAGGAACTGCAGGGACAGGACAAGGAGCAATGGGTACAAACTGAAAGAAGGGAAATTTGGTTTGGATATTAGGAGGGAATTCTTTACCATGAGGGTGGTGACATACTTGAACAAGTTTGCTCAGGGAAACTGTGGATACCCCAGCCCTGGAAGTGTTCAAGGCCAGGTTGGATAAGGCCTTGAGCAATCTGGTCTAGTGGAAGCATGGCAGAATGATCTTTAAGGTTCCTTCACATGGCAGATGGCACATGGCAGGATGATCTTTAAGGTTCCTTCAACCCAAACCATTCTTTGACTCTGTGATTTGACATTAGAGAGGTAACACCCTTGGAAACCACAAAAAAGAGGAAGACCACTATTTACAGATGCCTCTGTCACACAGCCTTAGAAAGAAATTCAAATAAAAGAGATTTTCAAGCTTGGCTCTCAGGACAAACCCACAGCCCATTCCCAGCTCAGAGTCAGAACTTGTGGAGCAGCTCCTGAATGCACCAGTTCCATGACAATACACCCAAGATCAAAGGAAGAACAGCAGTCCTGTATTTTTTGGCTAACACATCAGGTGTGAGAGTTTTCCCACCATGTGAAGCCACCCTCCTCTGACAGAAAGCTCACTGCAGGAGGAGACAATTGTGCTCCAAGAGCTGACTTGTGCTTGTTAGGAGGGGAAAGGTTACAGAAGGCAAGAAGTGAAAGGATTGAAATGCAGCATGTGTTTAGTTATCTTATCCACCACTGGTTGTTGCTAAGGATGCTCCCATCAACAGCCCCAAACTGATGAGAACAGGAATTTGTCATACAAGAGAAGTCACCACTCCCAAGAAAACTAATGACACAAAGCCGGACTGAAACATTTATAAAACCTCATTCACAGTTTGCATTTTCTGAACAATCAACTACTGATTGAGGTGGCCTGAATTCCACTCCAGGGGCTGCCAGGCCTCCTGCTGCAGATGGATCACATCCCAACTGGAACACCAGTGACAGCCTCACCACCCTTCACGCCAAAACCAACAGTGGGCCTTGGAGTCAGCTCTTCTCTGAAGAACCTCACTCCCTTCCCTCCAAAAAGCCTTTAGATATCTTGTGCAGGACAAGAAGAAAATGCAGAAAATGCCCTTATTTCAGTTCAGACTTTCTCTTCTGCCTAAAATCATCAGGAAGTTTAAGCCTTCAAGGAACAGAAACTTCAAAGTCAATCAGTTACTATGGAACAACCAACATAACAAATACTAAGCAAAACAGCAACAGAAGTATATCAAGGCTTATAGTTCAAATTAGCATTTGAAACATCCTCTGCTGATTGGAGTGTCTGTTCCAGTGTGTTTGGAGACTGGCACGCCGTAACCTTTACACCATCTCTTCCTCTCATGCTCACAGCAAGAATAATCAATAAGGAGTGAAAACACAAGCAATTACACACATCTCTACTTCACATAACCTCCCAGGAGATATTATGTACTGCTGAGACTACCAAGAAATGAATAGGTAGATAAAAGCATGTTTGTTACCTGCCTGATCAATGTTTTCCCTTTCTGTTTTACTGTGCTGTCATCTTTCAAGTCCTGTGTAAAGTATCTCTTCCCCCAAATAACCTCAAGAAATTAACATTTAATCATTACAATCAGCTGGTGTAAGGCCAGGACCAAGTGAATTTATACCATATGAGTATCTGGTCTGCTAACTCAAAGTTAATCCTCCCTTTGAGATTCCATTACATCTGTCTTCTATTTTTTGAATGTAGAATTGGAAGGACAGAGTCTGCCTTTATTCTCTGTTCAAGATAATTATGAACATAGTGTTGGAAACAGACCCAAAAAGTAAAGACTTTCACATGTATTTTATATAGCTAGTTTGAAAAGGTCAAGTTAGGTACTGAGAATAAAGGCTGCACTAGCAGAAACAAAAATCACCCCTCATTCCTGTTCCCTGTGCCAACATGGTGCAAAATGGGAAAGTTTAGCCTCATGTTTTAGCTGGCACTTGCAGTGTGAGTGAAATTAATGGGAATTTCACAGTACAGTCAAAAGAGAGAGAAAAGATAAATGGCACAGGTCTGTGCAGATTCCCTGCAAAGCTGTCAGGATCTGCTTCTCCTGCATCCCTTTGAGTTACACTTTACAGGTTTCAAAGACTAAGCACTGCTAAGAATCTCACACTGTGGCAATAAAAGATGTGTCAGATATCCGATTTATGTATGTGTAGGTATAATAAATACATATATGCCTTGAGTTTGTATACACTGGCAGATTAGCTCGGAAACAGAGGGAACTGAAGCATTTAAAGTAAAACAGCACATCTAAAAAACAAGCTTCCCCCAGAAACAAGTGCAGTTTCTCCACTCAGTATACATTTTTCAGCATAACTTATTTTTTGACACATAACTGTTGTCAAATATCCATTATGTCAGAGGACACTGGCAAGCAATGGTTTTGTCAAATGACCCAAAGTACTTCTCATTTGCCCATGTGAAAAGTAACACATTAATTATTTTGTAATTGATCAGCTTTTGTGCTTCCAGACAGCATCTGTACTCCTTGCTACCATGTGTACTACATAAAGGGTTATTGTGGAATGGGAATAATTTTACTCAACAGAGAAGGAAAAAAGGACCAATCTTCTCTGAGTGTATTGCTTGTCAGACAGAGGAACACAACTTAATTATATTGTGACACTTCCACCAGCAAATAGATTCTACTGTAAGCAATTAACACTGGTTCCTTCAGCAGACTTCAAAAATGTAATTGTATGGTGTGCTCAGTTACAATAACATCTGATTAATAAATGACACTGCACTACTTGAGCTAGATTTTAGCATATACAGACAGGTTGAAACACAAAACAGATGGATGTTAATTCTTACACAGGCCACCCTTACACCCCAAAATTGTTCATTAATATGGAAAATGTTAAGGACATAAATATTCACCTTTTCAGAAAAAAAAAAAAAAAAGCAGCAGTGACGATGAGTACTCTGGATCTGACTAAAAGGGAGAGTTTTGGTCTGTGCAGTGCATATAACAGCCTATGTCTCTCCTCCTGGAGATGGGTGAGGTAGGGCTGGGCTCTCCTTCCTGGCTGGAACGCTTTCCAGAAGCTGCTTCTGATCAAGAGGGATTAGTAAAGATGGTTTAAGAAAGAAAAAAAAAAAAACCATCAGGCATTAATCCTCTAAACATTTCATAGCCAACATATCTTTAACACAATCCCTCTAATCCAATTAGGGTGCCTTGAAAATCATATCTGGAATTCCATGGTTCATTGTGACGGGCTCTGTGCGAGTGAAACGTGCCCTGAGCAGGAGCTGCTGAACACCTGCTCTGCTCCAGAGCCCCAGCCCAGCTGCACCAAACCCGAGCCCTGACACATCTGGCAGGGTCAGCACTTCAACACTCACCCCTCTGAAACAGCAGGGAAAACAGCTCTCAATACAAAGCTTTTGCCAGCAAGGAACAAATTAGAATGAATTAACTGAGCTTGATTTTTTAAGTGTTCTCATGGAAGTTGTTTGGGCTGGTGTTCATGAGGATGGATATTCACACTTAAAGTGATGGGCAAAGGATAGAACAAAACAGCAGAGTCTTGTTGCTGAAATAAAGGACTTGCACTGCACTACTCCATCACAGAATAAAAGGATCCCATTAACATACCACTAAAGGAAAACAAAGGGAAAAATCAAATTGCCAGCATCAGAAAATGTTCAACAAAAGCAACATAAAGTGATTTTTCTGTATTTCAATTGACATTACAGTTTTGTTAAAAAAATCCAATGTGCAGAAAACATCACTTTATTGACTAAATAAGTTACTGGCTGCTGTTAAAAGCATCTGGGGAGAATTTGTATGCAAAATGCATTCTCACAATAATACCGTAACTTATAAATGAGCTATAAATTTCTCTCAGATTTTAACAAGTCTATGAGGCCCTTGGATGTCAGGGAGCTGCTCAAACAGTTACTTGTAAAAGGTTCTTCTCTATACTGCACAAGAGGAGTATCTGTGCAACATCTGAAACAAAGAAATTCATGCTGACTTTTTACAGACAAAAATAGTAATGGAGATAATTTCTAAAATTATCTTAACTCTGCCCCTCAGTCTCTCTTCCCATTCTGCAACTTCATTTCACGTCGGCAGCCACAGGTACTAAATTTGGCCCCAGGCAGTTCCCATTTCCTGCAGCTGGCACTGATCCAGCCTGGGGTTTGAGCAGGGTTTGAGCAGGAGCTGGGCACAGGGAGGCTCTGCCCATGCACAGCTCATCCCACTCCTCTGAATCTGGGGAGCCTGGCAGAAGGGAGCTGTGCATTAGTGTGGATCTCCAGAATAACCTAAAGGTGCAGCACACTGTGAGACAGGGCACACATCCAAGCTGCTATGCATTTTAATTAGGTAAAACAAGTGCTAAAAACTGCTTGGAAGGTCTAGATGTAACCCAGCAGTATTGTTTTCCCATATTTGGGTTTTCCTCCTGCCATCTCTCATTCACACACAAGCTATTTGATCATCTCTATCACAAAGGGAGGCTTAAAAGAGAAAAATAAAAAAAAAAAAAACAAACTCAAACAACTCGTGTTGAGATGTAATTCAGTTCCTCCTCCTCTAAATGACAGAGCCCCAAACAAATTCATTCACAACTTGGCTTTTATGGTACAGTAGGGCATGAAAATCATCAACTGGCTGCAAAACTGCTAAGTAAACCTAATTTAGGAGATGAAAATGTGTGAAACGCAAGGAGCATCTCACAGATTGTAAAATGACATGTTTATTTAAGAAAGAGCCCAGGAAGAACAAGAAATGTTGGCAGAGGATTGCAGTAACAGCCCCAAGCTCCCTGGCTGTGGGGGCTCAGGGCTGCCGTGGCCTGCACAGGCAGGGCAGAGCTCAGAGCCCCAGACACCCAGCACACCCAGGGAGGGGACAGGAAAAGGTGATTTGTAACTGGGACAAGAAGAAATATTATTGGTTAAGGGAAGGAGGTAGTGAATGAGTAGTAACAACAGAACTTCATTCAGTTCATCTGCTGAATTCATTTCAGTCCATCTCCTACTCTGCAGCCCCTCTGAAATCAATGGAGAATGGACAGTGTAAAATCAGAATCAAAAGAGAATTAGCATATCTGAGCCAAATTCTGCTCATGTTCCAGTTCTGAACAATCCCTGATCTATAAAAATGCAGATTAACTTTGAGCCTCCTTAACAATCCTCCATTATGGCTAAAAGAATCAAAAACACCTGAGCTGCAATTTATTTCAAGTATAATTTAATTCCCCCATCTTTATTTTGACATTAAAAGAATGATGAAAAATCTCTTCATATTATTTCTCAAGACACTTGCTAGAAGGTGAACTGTTTATCCACACACACACCATTCATTCTCACCCTTTTTGTATGAGACTGGATCACCCTGCCCCTATTATCACAGCAAGTACCAACTTTATGAAATAATTTAATTTCTGGAATGACTTTTTATGTAAACTAATCCAATGCCTCCTGACACCAAATCCTTACTGTTCAACAGCACAACTTTGTTAAGTTGAAGACGACATCTGAAATAGAATGCCTGTGCTGGCAACATTTTTATAAGAACAAAATCATTTTATAAATGCAAAGGCGAACCAGTATAGAAAAGTTAAATATTATTGTAAATGAAGAAGTATTTAAAGGTAAAAATTATACTTGACACTGTAATTACATTGCCCCAGAGTATAATCCCAAAAGAACACAGAGACCTTTTGCCAAAGGTGATTTGAGTGTTAATAGGAAACTCAACGTGGGCTCATTTTAATTACATATGTGCCTGCTGAGAACATATGATAGAGTCCAAAAAGCTAATTCATTGTCAGCATGACAGCAGGACCTAATATTAAATCTTGCACACAAAGTAAATTTTCCAGATTACCAATTACTACACAAAAATAGGACACATTGCACAAGTGGTAATCAGCATGAAAGTAAAAATACAAAAAAGTATTGCCAAACAGAGCTCAGCTCTGGGCCAGCAGGGGTACAGGAAATCTCCAAGCAATTCATTCTTTTTTCTTCAAAAGCAGCAACATTCAGTTCGTCCATCTCCAACCCCACGGACACCAGGTTTGCACTGATATTCACAGCATTGATCTTCACTGGCACTGTTGTCTATAAAACTCTTTAGCAATATATAAAAGCACTTCAAAGTAGATTGTAGTGTGCTTTTTTCTTTTTCTATACTTACCCCTAAATTTTCTTCATTTAAAAGAAATTACTGAGTGATTTTTTGTTCTCAAGAGTCCCTGACAGGTTTCTGGCACTGAAAAAAAATGTTGGGAGTAAGTTTATACCTGTTAATGTTAACAGGCATTTTGATTTACTTTTAATTGTGGATAAATTCATGCACCAGTCAGTATTTTCTACAGAAAGTGCCTGGAGTATGACGAGGAGAACCCAGAGTCACAAGGATGAGCTAACCCTGGGGAAACAAGACACAACCACAACTCTGAAGGCAGCAGAGACCCAGCCAATACTTGTAACTGCAGCTTTACCTGCCCTTTGCTTTACTGATGCATTATTAATTAATAACTACTGAGCGTTCCCAACAGAGCATTTTAAATAACAGCTGAATTTCTTTATGGATGATTATGAATCATAAAAGTAAATCTGCAACGTTCAAAGCAATAAACAGGCCCAGGTAGGGAGCCTGAACTGATACAAAAACTGCCCTTTGAAGCTGGAGGTTTGGGGGGCTCCTAAATGTCTCCTGTGTAGAATCACACAATTTCCAGTCTTGCTTAATCCAATTAGTCTGAAGAAATGTAGGATTTCCTCTGTTTTGCCTCAGCACAGGCAGATGCTGCTCGAAAGGGAGATGATGGCATTTCCGAAAAGCTGCAGGGTTGGTTTGGTTCACTGCTTTATCCAAATGAAGCTACACCAGTTTAGGCCAGCTAACAATTACAGGTTTCAGTTCTCAACTCAGATAATGAAAAGAAAACTGTCAAATCACAATTACTTCTACACAAGATTTATGCAAATGATGAAAAATATTTCAGCAGCTCTGCAATGCATTATTCAGGGATGATGCAAGGTCTTCACATTCTACTTGAATTCTGGACAAACTTACCAAGCACTGAAGGTGTACTTAGGGCACCTCTGTGTTATTGCAGCTGGGTGGTTTTAGGCATAGTTGAAATAAATTTGTAATGCTTTAAGATGAAAACTCATTTGGAGATTCTATTTTTCCATAAGATAATTTTTTCCTATCTCCACCTCAAAAAATGAAAAGCCTCCTACTATTTGAATAAAATTCCAGCATTAATTTTCAAAATTATTGCTGCCTTTGAGGCAGAAAGGAACTCACATTCCTATTCACTCTTCACTAGATTTAGTTACTATCTGAATAAAGATAGGGATTCATAGAACATAGAAAGAATAACACCTTTTTACTTTCAGATATTAAGATGGATCATTATTCCTCCTGATGTGTTAGAAGATATTTATCAGTTTGAGTTATGAGGCCTTTCTGACTGTGAAGACCTAAACATCGATTTAATGCCAACTTAAAGACTACTAAAAGTGTAGGAGATTGCATTAGATAAATAATTTAACAATAAAAGGTATATCAAGGCAGACATTATTGCAACCTTCCACCAATCAATCACCATTTTCCATGTTTATCCAATTTTCATCTCAAGGTTCTGTATATCAAATTGCCCAGACACACACTACACAACTGAAATAACTTCATCATTGAATAAAATTGCATAGCCATTAAAATTCTCTAATATCAAGATAGCTGACATTATGTTAAATATTGGCTTCAGTTCCATAGGGTAATAAATTTTGACCTAAATCCAATCTTTCATGGATAGCTGATTCATAATGAAAAATTACTGGTTTGTCACTTTACCTTGGGAAATTTATTGTGGAAACTAATATAGCACCAGGCAGGCTTTGAAATATATGATAAGTAAAACCACAGTTCCTAAGCACCCTGAAACAAAGGGAACAGATTTGGTCTGGTTCAAAAACATCAGACATACTGATAGCTACCAGAAAAAGAGAGAAAGAGAGAAAAGAGAAAATTTTTCCTCCTTAAAGATACTTTTGTAGAGCAAAATTCATAGGGAACTCAGAAAAAAAAAAAACTTGTTATTTTTTAACAAAATTGTTTCAAAGTCTCTTGATTAACAGGATTTAAAATCCACATTAACACCAAACTAACTGTAACATCAGCACGCCCATTTTTCCTCTGCATGTATCTGCAATGGAGTTAAATACCTGGCTGAACATGACATGAGCTGTCTGAGGTGTCCCAATGAGCCTGAGCCACATCAAAGAACAAACCCCAAGTTTCCCCAGTATTAGTCCAGGACTTAACTTCTATTAGAGCTAATTTAGTTGGCCCATGCTATGGTGTAATGGAGCATATTCCTGCTGTCCCTCTTTAGTTTAGATCTCTTTAATAACTTCTAGAGCAACCACATTGCATCTTTCCTTTGTCTTCTTCTTGAAGTGATCCTTCTGCTTGAATGGATTTCAGTAGAATTTTCTGAGTGATTTCAAGTTTGCACCTTAGGGACCCCCTAACTTTCCTGATTTATTTCCTAAAATTCTGCAGCAATGGAAAGCAAATGCCATGACAACAAGCAATTGCCTAAATGTTTGCATGTTTGGCAAATTATGTCTCCAAATAGCCAGAAATGATTGAGAGAAATGAAAATGTGTGAACTTGTGTGCTAACTGCAGCCTTTTCAATTGTAAATGATGGAGCTGAATCTAGCAGGATTTCTCACTAAGATTTCCTTTTTGATGACCAGGTTAAGAATGCCAGAGACGTCTGAAGCTTCCGTGTAATATTCCTCATGAGCCTGTCAGAAGTGATTTTCTCATTTGCTTTTCAGGGATCTGCAAGGTAGAACATTTTCAGAATCAGAACTGCCATACAACTGTTCTTATTCCCAAATGCTGGATGGATGGGCTTTGCTTTGGGCTATAAACTTCCACAGATTGGTAAAACAAGAATCCCTACCTCCTCTTTATCTTTGCTTGCTCCTTAAGAACAAAATTGTGTTGCTTATTTCTCAGTGAATTTAAAATTTTGATGACAGAAGTGCATAGAGACATTTTATGCTTCACTGATAAAGGTTATAGAATAAATTTACTGAAGTAAGACATCACTTAGGAGGGGTCAGCAAAGCTGCTTTATTACATCAGTTACACCTCTAGCCCACTTTGCTTTGAACACTTCACAGGAAGCTTGGCTTTGTGATCACCTCCTGGCAGAAAATTATGGATTTGTTTACAAAACCACTTCAGCTCTGTGTAACCTTCCTCTGCTCTGGTTTGGCAAGTCCTGTGTGTGTTATACACAAGTCTTTTCCACAGTGTCTCTTGGTAGCTCTCCTCACATTTATCTCAACCACACCTCTCCTTAGCCATTTCTTTCTCTGACAAGGTGGCCAAATGAGCCAGGCTGGGTTCTCCTGTCCAGCTTTCCCTTCTGTAAGGGGGTATATTCCTCACAGGTTTTTGAATACATGACCAAAGAGACTGTCTCAGATACAGAGAAGGGCTTGGGGACAGATCCTCAAACCTGCTCAGTGCCACAGGGAAATTCTTCCAGAGCACCTACACCTCAGTCCCATGCAAAAGAGAAAGTACAAATGGGTAAAACATACATTGCAGTAAATTTCTCTTTTGAACTTCCCTTTTCCTCTCTACTATTCACTAAATTGCCCAGAATGAATCACAGCCCAGAAATAGATGCAGAACATGACAATGTATGGTTCTGTTTAGTCATACTCCTGTCGAGCTCCACACGATTGTGCAGCACAGTGACACACACAGAGCTTCAGCCTGGGAATAGCAGGGATTGCAATGTTCCACTGCACAGCAATATCCACCAGCCTGGAACCCTCCATTTGCCACTAAAACCACAGGTGAGTAAGCAGCCAGGCTGCTTGAGCTGCTGTTTACAGCCAGGCACCAGCAAAGGTGCATTCTCACCAGCAAAGTGTTTCTCTTACAACTTGTAATGAGTTGCAGAAATTAATCAAGACTTCAACAAAACACTTCCATTAGTATGGGTAAGAAAGTCTCCACAAAAGAGACAGAATCACCTTGCAACAAAGAGAATTATATAAACAATTATATTCTAGTTACACCGAGGGCTGCCCTGAACTTCAGCTGAGTAGTGAAGCTTCCAAAGAGATTTGCAGAAAAATATTCTTTTAACTGACAGCTCTTTGTGAGGTGCTCTCTGACAGGACCTACACCTGTTGCAGGCTGTTGGGAGAGGTTCAGGTTGGATGTTAGGATGAGGTCTCTCCACCCAGAGGGTGGCTGGGCCCTGGACCAGGCTCCCCAGGGAGGTGGTCAGGGCTCCAAGGCTGACAGAGCCCAGGGAGTGTTTGGACACTCTCAGGCACAGGGCTCTGTTTTAAAAGGCAAAAAGCAATTCAGGCCTTCAGAAGAAATCCTACAAATTCCACAATTTGAAAGCACGTACAATTGCTATGCAAATTATTTTCCAGAGACCACAGAGTTTGAGCTACTAGACAATGATTTTCCTGCAGCATAATTTTGCTCTTTGGCTTAAATCTTCCATCATTTTTACAGTAACATCTGTGGATGAGAACAACTGGTTGAGCACTGAACACAAGAGTTGATAGAGACCATTCAGCTTGCAACAAGCCCTAAAAGAAAGGACTGAAAAATTCCTTGGCCTCCCTGGGGGGTGGTGAGAAAGCCAGAGAGGAAAAATGATGGACAATTGCCATGGGCCTTTCAGTAGGGCCAGGACTTTAAACCAATATCTTATTTTATAGTAAAAGTGTAAAATGCTTCAGACTTTACTGTGCATTCAGCTGAGCCTGATGGTGACAGCAGCAGGGACTGGGAGATGGGAGTGCTCTGTTCCTCCTTACAAAGGTGCCAATCAGGAGTAACTTATTTGACACAACTAAATGATAAATCAGTGAGGTAGCTGGATATTAAAATAGTTTGAGCACTGAATCAGGGCTATTCACTTCTAACATGCTCTCAAACTATCAAAGACAAGCATTTACTTGGAAGACTAAATATACAATGAGCAATTTCAAAATCTTTTTCAAGGTTGCTCAGCTACAGATTCTTGTCATTCAGTTTTTCTATGGAAGTCATGATTACCCATGGAGAGAAAAGATGGATGTTTTAAAACTACCTTCTGCATAAGAATTATTTGCAGCAGAAACAAATTATGGTTTGGAATCTTAAAATAGCAATAATGTCCTGTAAGATTGGCTTCCTGCCTAGATTGCTGGCATTTTAATTCAGAGTTAGATCTCTTAAACAACTCTTCCTCATTTCCAGGGGAAGCCATTACAAACCAGTGATCTCATAAAGCTCAGTGACTCCCGAAATACATCAAAGAAATGTACCCTTTTAAAAACCTTCCTGAAACAGGGTGCATTCCCTTTAATTATATTTTTAATACAGTAACAAACTCTGTATGCATTCAAGGCATTGTTTCAAGAAGCCACAAAACAGAAAAATTCTTCACCTCGGCTCAGGAGGAAGAAATTAAATGTCAATAGTTTCCCCCCCCCCCCCCCCAATTATTTTAAAAATAATACAGTCAGTGCCATTGGCTTCAAACTCAACTGTGGCAGCCTCGAGCTGCAGCTAGCATGGCATTTCTGGAACATAACACTTCCCCATTCTCAAAATAATAGTTCATCAGCTGCAGAATCCCATGAAAACTGAGTATTTGCTAAGTCGTGGTACTTGGAGAAGTGCAGTGGTTAGAAAGACAGAGCTGAATCTGTGCTCCTTTGTCCTTGGTGGCATTTTAGGCTTATAAAAAAAGCAAATCTAAAAGCTGCCTGCTTACAATTAGTATGTTACACTGACACCCTGACACCGTTTTGTTATGGTTGGAACGTTGAATTAGGAAAGAATAACACTGAAGCTTAACTCAAGCTCAGTCCAGTACTAATGTACACAGCTGCTTGCTTAGCACTGAATAAAATTAAGATAATTAGACGCCATGTTTCCTCTTCAGGGTCTGTCTACTAAAATCAGCATAATGGGCCCACTCCAGAGGTCCAACAACAATTTTATATGAAAGACATTATGTATGAAAAAGAGTAGGGCTCATATTTTCCTTGTACAGGGGAGGTTGAATTTGGTGCTTTTGTTTTGGGTTGGGTTTCTTGGTCCTTCTGATTCTTCTCCCCACTCTCCCAGCTCATATCTTCATACCAACCATTTTCTTTAGCCATAGTTATATTTGACTTTCCCCATCAACACTGGGGATCACTGAGAAGCATTAATGATCACTTAAGTACTTTTCTTTCATCTCTGTACATACAGAGTAATCTTTATCAAAATACTCACTGAGCTCCTGCTACCCTCACACTCTCTTCCAGGAAGTTTACAGCAAGGACATCCTCAGCCATTTGCCTCTCCCATGCTTCCCCACGCTCCCCCTTTAATGCTCCATAAAATGATAACATTTTCCAAAACAGAGGCTTGGTGAGAACTAGGACTGCTGACCATAAATTTTCCATCCCTTCTGCCCCCCACTCCTTGTGTCATGCATTGCTCCCAGCGTTTCCTTGAGATGCCATGTGCCAGATGATTTCTGCAACTCTGCTCTTGGGGACCAATTCTGCAGCCTCCAGACCCACAGGTGATCAGACAGGCCTAATGTGGAGGAACATGAGCAGACACTAGCACCACTCATTTTTATCCTGCCACAGCTTCACTGGTTTTATTAGAGTTGGTTCTGCTTCACACATGTTAAGGGGAGAGACACATCACTTATTTCATAAATTCATTTAGCCTAAAATGCAACTACTGAATCTTGAAATGGCCCTTTATAATGAAAGCAGTGCTGGAAACATGGTTTGCAGAACAGAACACAATCTCTGTACACGGTGTAATTACATCTTAGTATTCTGCAGAATACCAGTGCATGGCTTAAATGCTATTAATTGTAAGCAGTTTTGTTCCACAGGATGTTGTTTGCTGATAACTACTCAATTAGGGTTATTTTGCAATTAGTCTACTCACAGTAAATTTACTGCAACCAGAGTCATCTGTGGTGCAGCAAATTAAAATGCTGTCTGGGCTGCATGTGCAGTGGCTCTTACATGCTCCTTAACTGTGTATAGCTCACCACAGTGATTCTGTCACACTAACAGATTAACCGGAAAGCAGCAGCAGCCAATGTCATTTGGAATCCCGAAACCAGCAGAAAAAGACAAATCTGGGGTTCAATGGTCTGTAGATCAAACCCAGTGAGTCCAAAAATGCACTGCCAAAATGTTAAAAGCTAAACAAACCACACATTTATATGTCACTGTGTGCATACATGCATATTGAGCAGGTGAAATCCTCTATGTGCTTCATTACAGCTCTTTTAAAATTCTGTAGGGGATGCTCTCATTTCCATGCCTTGAAGAACAGCTCTGCTCCACCCCAAAAGTATTTGGCATCTTGTGGGTTCTCCTCTCCCTTCCTGAGAATCACACCTCTTTCTGCTGAGTGGTTTGAAGTCATCAGATAAAAACATTATGGACATTCAGATTGCTATTACCTGTGTAATAGCACAGTTGCTCAGTAAGCAGAGCTCCAGAGCCCTTTTCTCTCAGTTTGAAAACCAAAAGGTTGTGTTTCTAAAATAAAATGAAAAATTTTCTTCCCAGCAGCCTCTAAGAAGCAGAAAGCACTTGCTTCAGTGTGCCAGAGCAGCATTATCAGTAAGTAACCAGGGAGAAGGCAGTCTGATCTGCAAAAAACTCTTCCAGTGCTGATAAATTATTTGAAATGAGGGAAACCTGATTATTTTCTTACTTTATTGTAAGCTGGGTTTACCCCACAAGGATGAAGGTAGTGGAAAACCTGTTTGATTTAAAAACTAAGAAAAGACAACAAAAACACCCAGAGGAAATAAATCAGGACCAATGGAGGCTCTCCTTTCCTAGGGACTTCTCATTTGCTAGAACTACATCTTCTCAAAAAACTCTATGTACTTTGGTCTATCTAGGGCCATAATCTGGGCCAAGAATAAAGCCAGCTGGGGAATTAATGATAAGGATTAGGCCAGAGCCTTCCCTGGGGATGTGGCAGCTGGGAGAAGCTGGCCCAGAGGAGGCCTGGTGCAGGTGCCACCTGGGACTGTCTGTGATGGCTCCTGACCTGGTGGCAGTGACCAAGCAGGAATTGTGCTCTGTGTCCATCCAGCAGCCCTGCAAGGCAAGGGGAGCAGGGCTGCAAACTGCCATGATCACATGGAATGAAAAACAGAGAACTCAGGGATGAATCCAGGCACTGGGTCACAGCTAGGCTTTTCTTCACCTCAGGGGGACAGGAAGCAGAAATCACAAGTTCAATATCAGGTTGAAATGTGGAGTTGTGTAATGGCCATTGCAGTGCTCCCATTGCTGTTGGGCAGGGTCACAGTGGCCATTCCAGGACTGTGCTCCTGCCCACAGTAATAATGGATTCTGTGGGGGGTAATGTGGCACAGATCAGCTCGCCTGGGCTTGGTTCAAGGGGATTTTAGCTAGGTACAGAATGATGGGTATTTTAGAGACAAGAATCCTCATTTAAACTTCTGATTCTTCCCAGTACCTCTGCACAAGAGGAGGACCATGCATGATGATGGACAAAGAAGGGAGGCAGCTGGTCCACATGCACTGACAGCTTTGGTGAGCAGAGGGGAGTCTGGCCCAGCAGAGAATCAGTGTCTGTGCAGGACTAGGCCAGAGATGGCCCCAGCAAGGAAACATCTGCCACTTTGCCCACAGGTTGCTGATCCCTGTCTCCTGTACCATGTACTATGTCACCTGAGACAAAAGGAACTCCCCAAAGGATGTCTGTGGGTATCTCCTCAACCTGCACAGGCCTGGATTTGTTCTTTCCTCATCTAACCTTGTGCAGACCCTACACTTCCCATCTCACATTCACTGAATGCATTTTCCCCAAAACACACTTCTTTCTACAAAGGCCAAACATTCCCTTCTGAGCCAAGGGAGACCTGCAAGCTGCCCCTTGCCCTGCTCTCAGCCGGGACTGGGAGAGGCTGCACCTAAAGCCTCTGACACCAATCTCCTGTGCCACAGCTTTGTGTTGTGTTTTTAGGGCCAGCTTGCAGGGAAATGCCAGCTCACCTGCTCTGCACGTCAGGTGACTGGTGAAGATGCCGTGTCCTGTTCTGCTCCAGCAGCCATGCCCTTGGAGGGACTGCAGCCCTCAAGGAAATAACACCTGCACGTCAAGCAGGGCACATCATGCTCTTGATTTTAACAATCCTTCCTTTCATCACTGAAGTTCCTTATAATCAACTTCCTTTGCCTGTTGCCTTTGGAAACAATAAAACACTTTAAAAAGTAGCAGCTGCTATGATCCTGTTCCTGTTGATAAGCACTGAAGTGAATGTATCACTTAACATTTCTGACAATCCAGCTGGATGGAGTCCTGTCCATGATTGATAGCTGCACTTAGCAGTGTCATGGTTTTGATCAGCTGAGACAAGATCCAAGGGGATTAAAAGCTGGATGACATCTCAATGGAAACCACAGCACTGGGAACACGTTTATATGTTGGGATAATGGATGAACGTGCTGCTCCAATGCATAAATATTTATACTTCACAGTTTTGCTGAAAACAGACAGGAAACCTTTGTTCAAACCAAGCTGATGGGAACAGCACTCACATGCTGAACACACAGGCTCAGACCCCAGATGTCTGACTGCTGCTGACAAACACCAGATCACTTTTTTAATACATGAAATGCCTCTACCCACATCTCCCCTGTCAGCAACCCCACCAATGGGGTGTCTTATATCCCCAAAAGCTGATGTGCAGCACTTCACCAACTCTCCTGTAATCAAGCTCAACTCCTTTCAAGGACCAACAGAGTTGATGAAGTCACCTTTGATGAGGGATGGAGTCACTCTGGGGGTGAAGAACAGCAGTATTTATGTTCTACAGTGGGAGGAGATATGGGACCACAACACACTGAAACTCAGACAATGGATCTTTAACAGGCCTATGAAATTCAAGAGATCTATGAAATTATACACATACAAGGCCCTCCAGTAGGCACTGGGTGCTTTCATGAGGTTTTGGGGTTCCCCATGTCAGTCTTGACAGTTCTGTATTCAAACATTTGGGAAATGACTCCAAGGTCTGGGTCTCCTCCATAGGTTTGGTGACCAAACCTTCTTGTGCACTGGTGCTTCCTGCATTAGCAACTCATCTCCCATTCCATATGCTGCTGCACTTCTCCACAGCAAAGCTCCCAAATCTGCTCTACAGCGACCTTGTATGGAACACAAGATGTCCAGACTTTCTGCCAAGGAAATCTGGCAGTTGAAGTGGTTAACTTCAGCTGTCAGCATAGGCAGGAGGAAATAACCTTGAGGCAAAGAAAAATCAACATTTTCCACATGTATCCATCTGGCTAGGCTAACATGTCTCTGAATTATTCTTTTTAAATAAGTGTCACCACTTAAAATAAAAAACTAAACAAAACTCTAGCTCAGCAAACCCAAAAATTTTAGGCTCAATCTTTATGCACCTAATATTTTAATGTGGAATATATCCATACCACATAAGTTTTTCCTAAATTAATCACATTTGGACATTTTCATCATTTTTCTAGACATAATTGTAGCTCCCAGTTTTCCTGAGAATTTTGCTCTGACATTACAATGGAAGCATTTATACCAATGTGCTATGTACATATATGAAAGGCTTCAAGGGTAAAATGTGACCCTGTTCTTGGTTCTAAGACCACACTATTATCCTGACTGCAGGGCATAAGAGATAAATCCTGTATTTAGAAAAGAAGCAGTAAATATTTATTGAGAAATCTGTTTTTAAGGATGGCAGTTGTTTAAAACTTCTGGAAAGTCACCCTGCATCCCTGGGAGATCACCAAGCAAGGCACAGAACCATAGGTGTGTGCAAAATTGCACAGTTGCAGTGTCTGCCCACACTAATGACAACACAGCTTCCAGGTGTACCAGTTGCATATTTGTATCTGGGATACATTTACCTACACAAGATTTATAGCACTGGTCCCATTACTAAGACATATTCTCAGTCCCAAAAGTGCAGGGCAGTGTGTGCAAGGTGCTGGCCTCCCTCAGCTTTCCCACAGAGCACAGGGACTGCCTGCCCTGAAGGAGGAAGGGGGAGGAAGAGGAAGGAATAGCAAGGACATCACAGTGGGTTCCACCAGCGGCACCTCAGCAGTGCCCAGGGGTACTCACTGATGCTCATCCTGTTACTGATGTCTGCTTTTGCTCCATTTTTAACTCTCTACTGTTCTCTTGTCTTCCCTTCATCTTGTGCTGCCTTTACTGTCCCTCTTCCCTTCTCCCCACTGAACACCACATCTCCTGCCTGCTCCATTAATTGTCCCCAACGTCTGCCCACCCAGCTTAACAATCTGGAGTATTACCATAATAAGAAAGGGAGAAAAACACCAAAAGAGACATGGTAAAAAACCAAAACAAACAGTCACAGATGCACTGGATTGGGGAATGAGGGTGCTCAGACCATTCATCCTGGTAAGATGCAACATCTAAATTAAAAGCCTAAGAATCTTGTTACAGGGAGAAGTGCTTTTTTGGATACATTCTCTGGGGCAGCTTCTCTTTTTCACTGTCTGTACAGGGAATTTAACCTCCTAATCCCTGTCATAGCAATGCTATCCTTCTCCCTACCACACTGAAACCACCCTGCAGTAAGCACTGCTTTGTGATGGTGCAGTAAACAAGCCATTAGAGGATGTTCCCAATGAAAGGAACTAAATATCCCCTGCTTCCCATGTATCCCTATGGTTATTCTACAGTCTCAAAGCAAGACTTATTCTCTAGTTTATAAATCCCCTCTGCACTTTCAGCCTGGACAAAGACATGGCATTTCCTCCTGTGCATGGCCAGTTACAGGGTGGGGATCTGGACTGTTGAATAAAGAAATGCTGCTGTGGGTAAGTCTGCTTCTTGATCAATACCCACTCTCATCAACTGATCAATGCTATTTTTTTTTAAAGGCATTTTACTCTATGGAGATCTTATAGCTGGATGAACAGTGGCACATGAAACACTTTTATTTTTTGAAAAGTAGAAAAAGGTCAGCTCAGACATGCAAAGTGACAGCAAGCTGAGAGCTAACTTGTGATCTGAGGGCATGGAGAAACCAAAGCAACAATCAAAGCCTAGCTTAGGCCAGCAGAGGTAACTGACTTTCCAGCAGTGATTTTGAAAATAACTTTTGCTGATTCAAGAACATTAAAAATAGAAGTCAGCCACAAAAATGGATTTTTCCCTGTGCTTTTGGAATTTTTTTATATACTTCTAATAATTACCTGGGTTATCAAAACCTTAGGACTCCAGTGTGACAGAAAAATGGCCATAACAGCAATGCTACTCATGTATTGGTTAGCAAAAAGCTCCAAAATTTACAATAGCTGTTCTCTGATTACCAAAAAGCACACAACTCCTGCACAGCCTGGCAAGATTTTGACTATTCTTCTCTGTGTCTGTGGATGAAGAACTAAAAGAAACAGGAGTAGCAGCTGAATACCTAGATCACATTGTGCAATAAAAATCTGGTGGAAGTGAATTCTACAGGAATCCACCAGGAATCTTGTGACATCCACATTATTCCCTTGTTCAAAGGGAATTGAAAGCCTCCCTTGTTTTCGTGGGCCAAGCCATCACACATTCCTGCAATAAAGCCGTTTCTCTCAGCAGAAGGCCGTTCCAATCCCACAGAATGCCTCCCCCAAGACAGTGTTTGACTTCTCCATCTCCCCACTTACCCTCCAGGGCACAGAAGCGTGTCACCTGCTCCGGCATCAGCTTGCCCAGCTTGTGCTGGCAGTACACGTCCGCGATCTCCTGGCGGCACTGCTGGGACTTGGCGCGGGACATGGCCGAGATGGCCTCCTTGCCCGTCACCTCACACTTGGGGGGCTGGTCGTATTTCAGCTCAGGGGAGCTCATCTCAAGCTTCTGTATAAGCTGCTCTGTGGGAAACCTGTCAACGTCCTTCAGGTTGTTGCTGTTGCTGCTGTTTTTTTCCAGGGGATTGCTGAACTGCACCACCTCGTTGGAGTTCTTCCCCAGCAGCAAGTTCTCCTTCATCTTCTCCTCTTCCAGCTTCTTTCTCAAGTGCTCCTTTTGTTTGCTAAGGGGTTTTTTCACCAGCTCAGTCTGGTGTTTTTGTCTCTGAGTCCTGGGAGCAAAGTTACTGTTATCAATAGTTTCAAAGTCCTTGGGGACAGAATTTTCATTATTGCTGTCTGTTCGCATTTTCTCTTTCGGTCGGTGGGAAAAATAGCCATCCTATAAATGGGGAGAAAAATTACACTCATCTTACTAAACAGTCACATCCCATGCATGGCAAGCATTTCTTACATGAAAACATAGATCAATTACAATCCAACACACTGCAGAAACCCCCTGTGTTGGACCTCAGCAGACCAAAGCTGAGAGGCCTCTGGGGTGCCCAAGTCACCTGCACTGGCATCTCTTCCTCACTGGGCCAGAGTCCAAGCCCTATCTCAGATGGAGCAGGGAGGTTTTACACAGGTTTGCGAGCAGTGATTAACCAGACACTTCACCGTGACACCATTAAATATCCATGAGAAAACAGACACAGGTTTCAAAGCAGCAAAAGCAGGTCCTTCAATGCTTTCCTTCGCTCCTTGTGATCAACCATCACAGTTTGGTATCCCAGAACTGCCTCATTTCTCTGCAAAAAGCATCATCTGAGTACAGCCTCAGCTTTATTTCAGTGAAGTAACTTTGGCACAAAACAAATCCCTCCCAATTTTGCACTTGTTTTTTTCCCTTGAGTTCCTACACGTTTGAACCCTCCCTGGGAAGGTCAGAGTCAGGCTCAGGTGTCAGCTCTTAACCATCATCCTCCTCCCCTCGATGCTCTTAGATAAATACACAGCCCATAACTTTGCAACATTCAAAATCTATCATATAAAGGAAAAGGAAGAGACCATGTAAAATATTTGTCTGCATCAGGGATGGGTGAGGTTGAGCTGCTTTTGCTCCAGCTGTGAAAACTTACGGGGGACACAATTTTTAGATCCGTGGACATGGAAATATCTCTGTTTGCAAAAGTGAACAGTAGCAGATAAAATCAATGATGAACGGTTATTAAAACATCTAAAGACAGGAGTAAAAATATTGGTAGATTTTTTGATTATGTCCTGTTTCCTTTCCACTTGTGGAAGCACATAACCTGAAATCAGAGACTAGGAAATGACAGCATCACTAATGATGACTGATGGGAGCATCTTTTAGCACCTATCAACCACATTTTGTATTCAAAACATTTTATCAGCATGAGCTAATTGTTTCTCACACCTCTTCTGGGAGGAACTATTTAACAGTCAGGGTTTGCAGAGAAAGGAGAGAGAGATAATGACTTATCCCAGGCCATGCAGGGAGTCAGTATCAGTTTGACCTCTGAAGCTCAGCAATGGGAAATGTTTGAATAGCTTATTCATTAGAAGAAGTTGTTTAGTGAGTGAATAAAGTGATTCTCTCTCCATGAAAATGTCTCGTTTGCAACGAGTTTGAGCTGTCAGACACAGATGAATGCAAAGGAGTTTAAAAAAACCCCAACACCAGACAACAACTCACAAACCAAAATCCAAATATTTTTCAAACAAGCAAAATACTTATAGTTTGGGAAGAAATATTAAAAAAAAAAAAAATTCTAACATTTAAGTGAAAGCATGAAAACCAAAGAGAAACAAAATAAACAAAACATAATTTCAAGGCAGCCTTAAGTCCCAGGAATGACTGAACTAAAATAAAAAAAAAATTACTTTTAGAGCCCGGCTCCTACCACTTGTCCTGTATCTTCAATGGATCTTCAAAGAAAAAAGCCAACTCTGTTTTCTTCAATAAACCTTTTGTAAGGTCTCTAAGGCAATGCCATGACAGGATATTTCCATGTATCTTGGCAACATTCTCTCTCACAGGCTGACTCTCACTAAATTATTTTTGTCTTCAAATTAAAAAAAAAAAATCCTAATCTGTAAAGCAAATGCATGTTATTTAAAAGGAAATGAAGGGAGAGGAGATTTGCAATTGGTTCTCCTATTAGCCACAAAGGAGACCCTGGCCTGCAGCAGGGCAAGAGGCACACACCTCCCATGTCCTGGGGAGCACAGAGCCCTGCCTGCACCCTGCCCTCCTGCTCCTTCCAAACCTCTCTGGAGCAGGACTAAGTGCCAGAAGATAAGGTGTGGGCAGTTCTTGTGTCACACAGCATCTGACACTACACTTGTGTGATGTTTCAATGGGAATCTTTGCTCCCAGTTTGCCAGCCCTGCAGCAGAGATCCCATCACGCTAGGACGAAACCTCAGGAGAAAAGGCAAAGCAAACAGCAGATTTATCGGTGTATGGTTCACCTCTTTAAACTATTTTCCTCCTTCAAGTGCTTTGCTCCCTCTGGGAAATGCTTCTCCAAGTCTACATGCTGGAATCTGAAATAATCAAATGAATTCTAAATGCTTCCAAGGCAGACACAGCTCTTCCTTGCCTGCAGGGACAGTGAACAGCACAAAAACTCCCACCACACAGGTGTGGCACACCCAGTGTCTGCAGGGACATCTCTTTGGGAGGAGCAGGGACGAAAAATAAAGCAGGGGCTGTACAAGTGTAAAACCAAGAGCTATAGATACACCTTGAAACATAAGCACACTTAACAAATACTCCAGCTGGAAAGTCAAATCCAGTCTCACGCAATGTCACACCTGTTGGTGCAAGTGTTAAATGCCACAAAACCTGAAATCTCCACCCACCTTTGATCTGCATTTCCCTCTCGATTGCTTTCACCAAAGCCACGTGTGATTTTTACAGTACAATGATTTCAAGACAAGCTCCACACGTTTGCAGTGCAGAGGAAATGAAACTCAGCACTCCCAGCTTAGTACAGCAGCGGCTGCTGACAGTAAGCTGTGCTCATTTGTGAAGTTCAGGGCTACAAGCAAAAAGCAGCACATCAGGTGCTCACCTGGCAACACAAAATGGGTTTTACTTGCTCTGCAATACTTTATTTTTACAGTGCTGGATTAATTGCAGATTTTATAAGTCATGGATGTCTAAGACATTCAAGACAGGGCAGAATCATCTCACAGAGACAAGATCTTGAAACCAGGCAATCCCAGTTCTGACAGTACCATGGGGCATACATCAGCAGGTTCACTGTCTGAATCAACATTTATTTCAACTTTTATCAAACTATTTGTTAGCAGCACCTCCTTATCTCTGTGCTTGCAAATCACTGAAGGCCATACCAGGACCAAATGAGAAGTGTAAGCCCATTAATACAGCCCTTATGTGTCCACAGCCAAATGCAATCAGTGTTTTCAAACCAACACCTAACACTGCTATTGAAAGCACCATTTTGGTCTTTGCAATAGGCAATTCTCTCTAGGCATAGACCAGAAGAGGCTATGTCCAAAATCAACTCATTTGAGAGGCTACCTTATTACATTTATTACAGGTGTCACACACAACACATGCCACCCAAGAGCACATCTTTCACCTGTGCCTTTCCTGCAGTCCTAACCTCTGTAAAGCCATCCCCTCTCATCCAATCACTCCATGCCTTGCTCAAAGTCCCTCTCCAGCTCTATTGCAGCTGCTTCAGGTACTGAAGATGCTATAAAGAAACCTCTGGAGACTTTGCAGCACCATATTTCCAAGACAAAGTGTGACACTGGATGTCTATCACAGGCTTAAGGATTGCCACAAGCAGAAATGTTCTGTCCTGACTTTATCTGGTTCTCAGAAGACACAAGGAGAGGTTAACTGCTGAGTGCTCAATGGCAAGAGCCCTGGCAGGGAGAGTTATAATGACTTCTGAGCATGCAGTTCAGGAATAACAAGCAAATACTCCAAAACTGGGAAAGAACAGTCTGTACCCAGGAGCACGCATGAGATCACTGCCAATTACATACTGATTGCCATTGATGTTAAAAATAGTATTATAATATTAATGCAAAAATAACATTTTAAGCTCAGAGCCATTTTATGTAATGTGAGAATTTTGAATTCTGCTCCAAATCCCGCTCCCTGTTGAACACACAGACTTTAATTCTCCAAACTCCACTTCTGGTGTGTTTTTCAGACACAATGTATGCTCTTTGGTGTATTAGCCACTTCATCTGCAGTGATTGAGGGTCTGGGGCTTAGGTACCCTGAGCTTGATTGAATTCAAAGTCCCATGTATCTCAGGAGGGAAAGCCTGGGTTTCTGCAGAGGCTTTGCAATCTACTGAGGGAACCATGGAATAAATTGCTGCTGTCACCTACTACAGACCCAGCAACAGCTGCTGCTGCTCGCTGCACCTAGCACAAACACAGAGAATCTGGAAGAACTTCCCAGCTGTCTGTAATGATGAATGGATTTTAATGACAGCCTGTTAACACTCTCAGAGGCTTTTGCAAGTACAACCCACACCAGTTCAGCCAGACCCCAGGTAGGCTGGCACACCTGCAGAATGCCTCTCTTCACATTCTGCTTGCCTATATTTGGAAGACACATCTGTCAGCTATATTTGCATCCAAGCTAAGCATGTTCAAGCATAAACATGCATTTGGGGTTACCCAGGTCACAAGTTCTCCTGTACTTTTACAGGTAAATTGCTGTATCCTGCATGCTAAAGGCAGGAGGTTAAAGATAAAGACCATGGCTCCAAAAGTGGGCACAGGAAACCTCCAACAAGCCAGTGGGGCATCCCATTGCAGAATCAGAACACTGCAAAGCCATTAGGTACAACTCAGAGTGCCCCACTGCCCCTGGAAGGAGTTCCTCTGCCAACAGCCCGGATTAGGCAATAGAACTAGTAATTTTTGCAATACACAAAAAAACAGCATTAGAGCAATTTCAAATCTGCTTTCAGAGAGAGAACCTAATGTGCATTTAAATCAGTAGAGACCCAAACATCAGCAGAGAGTGGTGCACCAGCTCTGCAGGCAGCACAGGCACACAGACTGTGGCTGAGGGATCCAACTCAAGGCACCAAAGCCAAGGGAAGAGCCCACACTGTGCAGGCAGGCACAGCTCCAGCATCCCCTGGCACACACCTGCACAGTGCTGCTGCAAGGCTCCTTCTGCACAGGCTTTGTGGGGAACCTAAAGGAAAACCCTACTGAGCTCACAAAGGCACACAATAGGAGCTTGCATTTATCTGCCAGAGGTGTTCATTGCATTGTGCAGAGCACTTCCTCCTGACAGTAAGAAAATGCTCCCTTCTTAGGAAAAGTTATTCACTGTACAATTTCTTTATCAACAAAGTCCTATAAATACTGTACAGAAGGATGGACCATGTGCAACCCAGCCCTGAATGGGAAATGTTCACAGTTACAGTTTATCTGACAACTCATTTTCTCCCCAGCACGGAAGGATTTGCTGTCTTTTTGTACTGAGAACACATTCTTCCTCTGGTATCTCAAAGACACAGCAAAACAAACCAGAAATGTGCACATGCACACACAGAGCAACAACAAAACACAAAAATCTTCCTCTAAATACAAAGCCCTGGACATGCTGGCCTTGAGGACCAGCTATAAATCTAACACCTGTATTATAAAAAAGTACATATTTTTCCTCCTTTCACATAGTAAAGCAGCCAATTATTGACCTCCTGTGAAAATATGCAATGCCTGGGCAGTGATGCAGGATCAGACACAGCTGAGGCCCCAAAGCTGGGGCAGGCTCATGCTGCTATGCTGGGGTGAGCTGTTCAGGATCCAACCAGCTCACAGCTTACAGAGGTGGGGAATAGCTTCAAAATCTGCATCACATGTCAAAGCCTCAGAGACCTGGTCAGCTTTCACAGGACCATCTATTTTATCTGTCTTGTGACTGAGAAGAATTTAAACAGAACTATGAAAAGAAGATAATTAAACCAAGTTTCTGTTCAATATTAATCACAGCTGTGACGTATTAGTTGGTAGTGCTTGTTAATTATTTCAGTAAAGAGACCTTCCAATTGTCAGAGGAGTCAGAGGATGGCATCTCTACAATTAAATCTTCTTTTCCTGCTCTTCGTGCATTTGTGGGCTGTTTCTTAGTTGAAATCAAAACCTTTTGCATCCAGAAGCACAAACTTTACACTGTGGTCACTCCATTGTCTCCTGTCCTACCACACTCACATCTTTCAAACTCTGAAACCACCACTGCTCTGCCTGAAGCCCTCATGCAGCCACGTGGATGCAGAGCAGACATCCCATTGTGCCATCAAAACAAACAAGAAATTGGGAACTTTAATTGAAGATGTGGTTGATGTGCCATGAGACCCTTGGAAAATGAGTACTTTTGGCAGGTTTGAACAAAAACGAGGCCAAGGACAGCAGATGGAGGAGAGGCAGCAGATGTTAATGCAGTTATATTTTTCCATATGTTTTTCTGTTTTGCTGTAATAAGTACATTGTACTTTAATTGTCAGTGGCTGAAGACTTAGGAGAAACATTTTGTGAGAAATATATCACATTACTTTATGCCTTTCATTAGAGAGGGAGGTGCAAAATGTGAAAATAGATTTATTGACTTGCAAGTTGGCAACAATGAAAGATGTAATTGCTTCAAACACAGTGCTTTCTGCTATGTAAAAGGAAAACGAGACAAAGCAATAATTTCAGTTAAAAGGGGGATTCTGATACTTGAAAAAGCACAAGTCCTTCAGGTTCAGTTCTAACAGATACAGGCACAGCCAGCCCAAAACTATTGCAACACTTGGCATTTCAAAATGCAGAGAAACAGATGGACCACCACAAAGTGCACAGGGGACCCCTCACTGGAACATCTACACTGGTGATTGTTTGGAGGACTGTTTTTCCCTTCCTTTCCAAAACTGTTGCCATCCATTTTTTATTTTTCCTTAACACCAATTTCAGCAGTGTGACCCAAAACTCGAGAAACAACATCGAAAAAACATCATTAATGGAAGTTGCTTTTATCCCCTTTTACATACATATATTAAGGGAAGATGCTCTGGTTTGAAATCAAAGGAAAACAGCTTCAAAACTTTGGCTGCTTTCCTCAGAATCGTTTTTCTGGGTTTTGCTCTTTTCTTCTGTTTTTTTTTAACATGTGACTTACTTTCAGAGTGATTTAGATGAGGGAGTAAAATAGTATTGCATCCCTCAAGAGACCAAACAGATTTTCACATTCATTCCAGCTTAGCACAGTAACTGTTCAAAAAGCCATAATTATATCAACAGTAATTTCAGATGTTCTGGTTATTAAAAAGTTTGGAATACTGCTAGAGGGAGCTGTGAAAGAACTCATCCACAGTCCTTCCAAAACTGACCACTTTGTTTTCTGCTAATTTAAACTTCTCAGGAAAGTTTGCACTTTGACATCACAGGCCAGTCAAATGTATTCAATCAGTAACAGAATTTGATTTATAACCAGTAACTGCCCCCACTTTACATATTTTGCTCTCTTTCAAATGACACTGAAGCTCATTAGGACTGCAGATTGAGGCACAAGCCCTGCATTTTGGCAAAGTCCCTCCCAGGGATTCACCACCAGGAACAGCAACACTCCCTGAGCTGGGGCAGGTTTTTGTCTGTGTATACACACACACACATTTTAATAGTTCCCATCTCTGCCCTCCATCAGCTTTAGCTCTGCCTGGGTGTGGGCAGTGGAATCCATCCCTGCATGACACAAGACATTGCTCAGTTCCCAGCAAACAAGCCCTCAAAAGACTGTTCATTCAAGCTCTGTCCTGCAACATTAACCAGGGGCACTGAGCCTCCTGGATCCACTTCAGCACAGCCACATCTTAAACAGAATTCACCACAAAACCAGGAAAGACATGAAGGACTGGCCTGACAGTGCAAAATGCAGCTGCTGAGAAAGCTCCGGAAAACCCTGGAGGTTGATTTTCCTACAGCTTCTTCCTTAGAGAAGGTGGATCTTGCAACAAAGAGTTCAGACATGAAGGAGCTTACAAGGAAGTCAGTCTTCTGAAATACTTCTTAAATACTTTCAAGGGAAAATATTTAAGTGACTTTTTATAAGAATGTCTATACTTCATGATCCTTGAACAGAACCCTCAACTGAAAAGACAAGGCAGAGCAGCAGCAGACATTAATTAATGCCACACAACTTCTTAACAGGAGCTCAGCAGGTGAGGTCAAGAACTGATAAATCTACATGATTGTTTTTCCTGATGGTTGTTCTGATACTGAATGGAAAATGTGAGATGTTCTGTGTTTTTATTTCTCATCAATTGTACTGCTTCATTGTTTGTCAAAGGTGCCCCAAAGAGATAGTATGTAAATAAAGAACACAAAGTAAGAGCAAGAGTAAAGCTCAATCATTCCCATGTTTAAACTATGGACATGATAACCACACTGAATACCCATTACCAGCCAAACTATCATCTCTATTTTTTTGCCTTCTCCTCTCAATGACCTAACCCATAAAAAAAATAACATGGTTAATCTGAATTCCTCAGCTTTCATCTCTATTTCTTTCATCCAATACAGATTTTATATCTTTCAGAGCAGTAGTAAACACATGAAATTGCTTCCTGGTGACTTGTTATTAACTAGATTCCAACTAAATTCATGAGGATGCCTATTCCAACTCCAATCTAAACAATCTTGAGCAGCCCAGGGTGAATTGCTGATACACACAATAGATCTCTGGCAGCTATAGAAATTAAATATAATCAGAATATGGATGGTAGAAAGCAAAGACGCCCTCTCACACAAATGAAAACATCCTTGTAAAGTACAGTCAGTTTAGCACAAACGTATTCAGCCTTAATTAGGTAGAAAATCTATTTAGATTAATACAATACAAAGAATAATAATGAACTTTAGGATTACATTTTGTTACTTGGAGGGAAAAAAACAACACAAATAAATGGGAAGTAATTGGACCTTTTTAAATAGTCTCAGACTATCAGCTCAAACAACTATAATCATTAAAGGCCCTGCAGTGATCTTCTACTGATAAATGCTGTTAAATCAGAATTACAATACAACAAGCATGAAGAGCAAAGCCTATTAAAATGAGCAACACTAAAAGAAATAGATTAATTCAAATCTTTTTTCACCAGCACCACAAGGAGTCTTTGAGCCAAGCACACAGAAATGAAAGGCTTCCATATTTCCTCTTGTTTTGGGCGAGATTGAAATATTAATACTTCCACACAGGTGATCACTGCAGGGGGACTGCAGAGTGGATGTGCCAGATACTGGTTTGTACCTTCTTCTGCAAGACCAGTAGTTACATTCATGAAATAAAACTGCAAAAGCCAGAAGATTATTATGGGCTGTGCCACCCAACTCCTTAGCTACCCTGTCAGCAGTTCAGCCTGGGGCTGTCCTCAGCAGGGGTGGTCTGTGTGGTACTGCATTCTCAGTTTTGGCAAATTCATTCAGAGCTATACAAGTGAGCAGTTTTACCAACATGATGAAAGATGACAGAGTTTGGGGTCAAAAGACAGAGCAAAATAAAAATTTTTGACACCAAAAACGATGCACCTTAGGTTCAAAAACATGTCATTTTATTGGCTCCAGCAAGGATCATGAAGAACATAAGCATTAGAAAAAGACATGAGAAAGTTTTCTAGGAAACTGCCCTCTTCCCTTTCTTGAATAGACACTGACTTTGGAGACCAAACCCTTTTTCCGTACTGTACTAAACACACTGATTACACTTGAGCCAAACACCAGATTCTATAGTATATAAGATTATATATCTTTGGCCACAGAGCAGCTTCCCTCTCATGCTGTGAGCACAGGGCTGTCAAAACAGTTATTTGCAATTACACTGCATTTAACAATGGTCATATTTCCATAACTCCACACTTACAATTCTGTCAGAAACAAGGACTCCCTCCACACACAGTGATCATATCCCAGCACATCCACATCCTCAGCTGACAGAACCAGATGGGCAGCACAGTATAATGTTAACTTAGCTCATAGACTATGCCACACAGAAAAATCAAATCACAATATACTCCATTGTTTTAATGAACATCATTATGCTGAGCATTAAAAAAATGGAAGGCAGAGAAACAGTGATGAAAAATGACTCCTGTCTATCTAGAAATTCTTGCTTGTGTCTTCCTCATACTTTACTATTCTAAACAAAAAAATAATGTAAAGTGAGCAGGGAAACTTTAAATTTGCATCTACAAATAGATATTGTGTGGATTTTTTAAGATTTATTCAGAGATTTTGGTAAGTTGTCTTCTATAACATCAGCACTAGTCCAAAACATGCTGTGAGGGAATAGAACAGCGGTGATACTCAACAGTGGCATTATTTCCACTTAATTGGAATTAAATGGGCAGTGGAAGGATGATTGCAGGATGAGATTACTACTTTTGGCTTTCTCTACAGCTGCTCTTTGGATTTTTTTCTTGATTTTGCAGCACTCCTGAACTCCCACCAAGCACTGTGATAGGCTGAAAGGCAAAGACACATTTCAGTTGCAGGGACAAGGTGCCAGTGATGTCACAAATCCAGTGGTGCTTTCTCTCATGGAACAAATGAGAAAATTCAGTCTCTGTTTTTATATCTCAAACCTGGTGTGTAGGACAGGATTTAGTCTTTTACATACTAGAGAGTTCTCTTTTACAAGCATATTTAATAATCTACAGCAACCTTGGTGCACATACTACTACTGTAGTGCACTGTAATTCTTTAGAAAGAAACTGTTTTGAGAATTTTCTGATTGCTGGAACTCAGTTTCATTTGCAGAGACAGCACAATGATAGCTCACACATCATCCTATGTATATCTTTCAAAACATGTATTTCTCATTAGTAATTTTACTATGCCAACCATTCCAAATATCAAAGTGACACCTGACAATTATAATGCTACATGTTCACCAACATAATAATAACGCTTCAGCAGAGTGATATTTGCAAGGGTTTAAAAGGAAGAAAATCTCTACCTAAAATCTCGCGTAGGATGCATCAGCTGCAGAGATGAGGGCACTGCCGGAAATCAGCCTAAGGGAGCTGTTGGTATTACAGATTTGAAGCTAACAGCTTCTAATGCATGGTTTGTAAGGAGGGATCTGCCCACATTAGGCAATGCCAAGGAGGGACAGACACACAGTGTCTATTAAGTGATGGGGGCAGATCAAGTACTGCCATTCTGCAAGCTTTGGCCCTTTGGGCCATATATATATATCCAAGAGAATATATATCCATATATCCAAGAGAAAAGACTTTCAGTGTCCTATTTTGTCTGATGAGCTGCTGTCTCTCAGCGATGCTGCTGTGAAAGGTACAAATTCAGCAAATGTCCACACTCCTGGCCTTGTGCACATCTGCCGGCAGCAGACTGCCTCCCCTGGAAGCAGCCTGGAAAACTCAGGGACACCTCAAGGCTTTCCCCGAGAAGCCCCTCATGGTGACAGGTTGCACACAATCCCTTTGTGAAGGCCGGGCTGTTTGGGGAGAAGCAGCACGGGAAAGATGCCGAAGCTCGCTCGGCCTTTTGCCGCTCCCGGGCCGCGCTGGCACAGAAATGTTTGCTGAAGGCCGAGCCGGCCGGAATACCAATGCAGGCCAGCAAAGAGCTGAAGGGCAAACAGGAAGGAGGGAAAAGCCCCTGTGACACAAAGGACACAAAGGGCCGGAGAGGAGCTTTCCCAGCAGGGCGATGCCCAGCGCTCCGCAGATGGAGAGCGATGCTGGACACGCTCCGGGCTCCGAGCGGCGCTCACTGCCAGCCCAGCTCAGCGCTGCCCTTTCTGACTCTCCGTGGGCATGAAATGATGCTAGCCCAGCCGATGTGCAGAAAGCTGATGCCAGCCGAAGCCTGCTGCAAATCCGCATGTGAAAGGATGCGTTTGGCAGGCGGTGAAAGCCGAGAAGGAGCTGTCATCTTCACTTAGTTTTATTCCTTCGTGTCCTTTAAAGCAGCAAAAGCCGGCATCGAGAAGAAACAACGAGCGACTCCATGGCTCAGATTCTCAGTTTATGCCCAAATAAATTCTATATTCTTCTCAAAGTAGCCCCTTTGAATGACTGTTGAAATGGGCTATTTTTGGCTTCTCGAATTGCTCAAGGAACTTAAAAAAGAGCAGACTTAGGAATGTATTAGGCAACATTTTCTCATTGCGTTGAAATCAACGATAATGAACATCTTGGAAAGAGCAACAAGACTGTTATCATCCTTAACTCCACGACTGAAGGCATGAGCTGGGCTGCTTCCAGTAAACAAGTGGTTTGTGTTAATTTTATAGACAGGATTGAAATAAGTTAAGAGTCACTTGAATTATCTGTTTCCTTTGCAGTTAATGAATAAATGTGGGCTAGTTGGCCAAAAGTCCCCTCTGACACAGAATATTGCAGCAAGACAGTGGTGGTTGAAAATTCCCCGTTCATCTTATCTGCTATCAGTCATCCACAGAGAGAGGGAATGCCAATTGCAATGTTACACATCTATAAATACAAATTCCTCTGTTCTCTACAGCCAACAAGACTGTTCCCACACAAAAGAGTATTATTCAGTGCTGGTGTTACAAATAAGGTGAAATTCTGGCAGTGCCCTCCCAGAAGTCAATGGACAGGAGGAAGTCTTCAACTCCCGTCAGCTCCACAGGGATACGGCACGTTCCAGCACAGTACTGCTCACAAAATACATCACCACCAGTGTCTGAACTCAGAGCAAATCTAGATAATGAGCTACAACTGCTTGCAGTGCTAATTATCCTATGCAGTGCCCACATTCTAATGAATCGCCTATAAAGAACCGGTACTTTTTTCCAATATAATTCCATTTATGTTGTGAACTGGCTGGCAGTGAAATTTCTGAAGCTCTAAACACATCTACCTTGAAAACTGTCTCCAAGTATGTTCCAAGAAAGAAGCTGCTGAGCAAGGAACAACAGCCAGGATGATATTGCATGGGGCAGAAAAGTAAATTTACTTTCACTGCTCTTCCAGGTATTTGGAGGGGCAGAGTGGGGGAGAACGGTGAAATAAAGGATATCCAACACCAGAAAAAAAACATGCATGAAGTCTGATAAAAATAGAATCAGAGCAAGGAAATGGCCTACCCACTGCACTGAGGAGTAAACTGCAGATACACAGCCCAGTGCACAGGAAAAGGGCAGAGCCAAGAGTGCAAACTGAAAGGCAACTATCTGACATGAAAAACTTAATTGATGAGTATCTGTAAGAGATTGTTTGACACCAGCCCTCTTGACTGTCAGCCTGACATTCATTAAGTGCAAAGAAAAAGTCTTTTAAAAGCAGCATTTAATTACTTACTGAATTGCTATTACAAAGCAGTTGTTTTTAATTACAGATCACATTAATACAAATATGGTCTGATCCTGATCATTAGGATTAACTGTGGTGATCTTGTTTGCCAACAATACAATCTTTGTATTTAAAGTAAAATGTCATTAAAAAGCCACGGGAAGTTCATCATTAATGTGCAAGCAGTGTAATCTTAATTTCCTCCTGCAGATACTGAACTGAGACCAATCATGCAAGATTTTCCAGTATGTAAAATAACTGTCAGTTTTCATTACGAAGAATACGAAGCAAAAGGGACACTGAAATAACAAGGCTGAAACAATTTTCCAGATTTAGAAAAACCCATGCCACACTTTTTCTAAGAGCTAAAGAGATTTTTTTTCAAGGGGTAAATTTTCCCAGGAATCCTGGAAACAAGATGTAATGTTGCTTTGTTCAGAGCTCAGTTCTGGGCTGGTAAGTAAGTCCATTTATTATGATTATTCAGTCTACCTCTCATGCAGATGATGGTACAACCTCAAGTCTATGGCAAATATTATTTATTTAAGAAAAACTGACTGAAGATCAGGGGAATTGCCAGCAGTTAAAGATTTTAGTTCTTGATAGTACAAAAATGATCAAGCAGACTTAATGACAAAATGTACAAAGGGAAGAGTAAGGCATGGCTCAGAAAAGGGAATTACAAGGGAAGAAATCCAATCTTCAATAATAACTTATGTCATGCAAGTGCAGACTGTGACATCAGCACATATGGATGTGAAGGTAGACAGCTTTCAGGAATGTTAAACAAAGGGCTCAGACCTCCAAGACCCTGAGCAATTTACAAAAATTGGGCAAGAAGTAAGGAAAACAAAGCAGCTTTCTAAAATATAAGTGTAAATGTATAGGTAGCAAAAGTTTTACATATTATTCAGGACATACATGGTATAAACAATGAGAAAGAATGAGTTTGATAAATATCTAGATTATTCTATAGAAATTATGGACAGTTTGAAGACATGAACTCTGGATTAAGTGTATTTAACACTTAGCCTCAATCTCCTTCAGACTACAATTTCTGACCCCATCTTGAACCTTGCTGCTGGGCACCCATCCTGTCAGATGCCCATCCATGGCAAATACAATGTGGTTTATGTTTGTCTTTTAATCTTATCTCTCAGCTTCTGCTTTGGTGTTCAATAGTTCACCTTTTGTCTGATTGCTACCCTTGCCTGGGTTCCAATCTTTGCAGAGCTGCAAACCTGTCAGACAAGGAACAAAAAGCTCATTTCTGAATAGATAAGGGAACATAAAAACAGCCATGGGTCAGGTTCTGCCTGAAGTTAGGACAGTAGGTTTTGTGAAGTGCTGCCAAGATGAGTCAGGCTTCCTCCTCTACTGCCTTGCACATGAAACATCCCAAAACTTTTCAGCCTTAAAGCTCTAATACAGTTTCAGCCAAGGACCAAGGGCTGCACTGTTTCTCCACCTCGTCCATCCCTCCCCTCCATCCAAGGTTGCCCCTTGCACTGCTGGACTGGCACAGGTGTATCAACACCTTAATTTGGCTGGCTCAGGAGCCCTGAGTGCAGTCAAGAAAGCCACCAGTATTTTCCAGATCTTTGTCAGCAATGAAAGTCATCAAACAAAACTCCAAAGCCTCTCCCTAATAACCCCTGAGGTCAACATCTTATCTCTTCTTTCTCAGAGTGACACAACAAATTGGGACCAAGAGTTTGCTTTCTTCTCTTACTGTTCTTTCTAAAGTGCCAGATAAAATGACATTTTCATGATTAGTTTAGTAGTTTAGAGCTAAAGGACTGTTAGTCAAACTGGAAAAGATCTGAGTATAACCAAAACCATAGGTTTGACATTTCTAGCAGTTAACTCCCCAGGACATTGCATTTCTATTGTTGTCAAAGTGCTGGAACAAGCCTCAAGGCTGAACCATGCAAAGCTGAAACAAGGATGGGCTGAGGGCTCTGAGGGTTTTCCAAATCCAAGAGCCCCACACACTGCAGTGTGCCCCAGAGACCCCCACAGGAACAACAGAGCCCCCTGGCCCAGCTGCAGCCACAGCAAATCGATCTGGAGCTGTTGGTCCACAGGCACAGGCTGCCCCAGATGGCACCAGGGCACATTTAAGAGGTTCTGCAACCACAGCCATTGTCACCATGACATTGTTAGTGGAGGCAAATCAAATCAAAGTCACTGGGAAGGCCACAGTGTCCTAAACCAAAGTCTTGTCCATTGTGGCACTGCTGAGCCAGCAAACCACAGCTACAAGGATTTGACCAGATCTATCATGCATTTATTACCCCTACAGCACAGGGTAGGGCAGTTCCTCATGTTCAAAGGAACTTGTATTTTTTCCTATTACAAATAAAATGGTTTGAGGTTATGCTCCCTGCATGGTAACACTGTCCCAGTGTTTATGCTGAACATCTTTCACATGGTTCTGTTACCCAAACTCCCCCCATCATCTATGATGGTGGTCTTGGAAAGACAAGAAAGAGGCATTCAAAAATGCATGCAGGCTGCATGTACTCTTTAACAGGAATATTTTCATGTGTGTAAAATGAATAGTTAACCAAGCAATTCACAGTCAGGATACAGCTACTCCAATACAAAAACCTTCTGTCCCTCTAAAATCTGGCTTATGTTATCACAGAAAACAAATAAAAATGGATTCCTTGTTCATTTTCCAGACATTTCAATCAAATTTTTGACTCCCTGCAAGTCTCTGCCTGTCCTGCTGGCAATGACCTTCATCCAGGAGACAGTGCATGGAAGAGCACTGAGTGTTTTCACAACTCCTCTCTGCCTTCCTTTCATTTGCCATCTCTAACATCAACAGTCCCAAGTCTCTCTTGAATTATCACTCCTCAAACAGGCTTGTATTGACACTGGAGATCTTCCTCCTATTTTTCAAGTACCATTAAAGTCCTTATGAAGATGCACACAAAATGGAAATATTTATAAAACTGTGAAACTGAAATATGCTACATATGCTGAAGACTAAAGTAAAAACAGCAGATGTCATTATTATGGATACTTATTATATATTTACATTTTATGTATCATTTACATATTACACACTTCCTCTTTTTTTTCAAATATCAGCACACTTGATATTATCAAATAGCTTTTTAAACAAAAGCCTGGAAAAAGCCTGTTTGTCTTCTCTGCAACCTCATAAATTTGCAACATCTCTTATAAAGATCTGTTTTGCAACAAAGTAAGCAAAGGAGTGGGTGGAAGGAAAAAGCCTTTTTTGACAGGCATCCTCTTTGCTGATCCAGTTAAAGGAAGCTGGATATTCAGACAAGTGGTTTAAACATAAAAAAATTTCCATGTTTTGCAATGGCAACAGATAAAGCTGCTGATGTGGCACCTTCCCAGCGCTAAGAATTGCAAGGTTTGTGATTGGAAGCTTTTCCTGCCCCAGTGAAATTTTAGGTGCTAAGGAACAGAGAGGCAACTCCTGCTGTTTGCTCAGAAAAGGTTAAGGGAACAAAGGAAAAATCAGCACATTTGCTTCATCTCTGACACTCACTCAATCCAGGGTGACTCATGGCTGCTGACAAAGCCTGGGCTCCGGAGGAAGCCTAAGGCTTTTTGGTCTCGTTTTTTTAATTTCGAAGTGAGAATAGCTGTAATTATCACGTAGCTGACACTCATCCCACTAAAACCAGTATGTGCATAAAACAGCTAATAAAACAATTTAATGAGAGCTGGATGAGAGCTGGTTATGGGACCGGTTCTGAGCAGCCTGCACAGCCCTGCAGCAGCTCAGGGAGGGAACCAGTTCCCAGTGGTTTTCCAGCAGCTCAGCTCCAGCAAAAGCATTTCCTCAGCCACAGCTCTGGACAGACTCAGGTCCCTCTGAGGAGTGCAAATGTGGGAGCCCAGCACTGTCTAAGTAGAACAATCACAAATGAGTACAAATAGATCTAAGCAGGGCTGACCCACAGTACTGTGAGAATCCAAAAATCAATGGTAATAGTCAGGTGAGAGAGTTGTCCAGACCTGTAAGTGAAACAGAGGCATTTTCCATGGGAAAACTACAGCTCATCTAAAACAAAATAGGAGGCAGCAAATTCAATTTACAGATTCAGCAAATTCAGAGGGAGAAAACAAGGATGATTTATTTCTGTGTTCTTGCTACAGTCTTCCACTAAAATGCAATGTGTCTAATGCTTATACAGCATCTTCCATCCCAAACACTCCACAACACACAGCTCCACTGAAATATTGGACATCTCAGTATCAGCACAAGCAATAAGTAATTTCTACTGAAAAATTAAAACAAAATATCTTCCTGAACTGCTTCAGAAAGCTGTGGGCAAGTATCCTACATAAGCATCAAAACAGGACTCCTTTAACAAACATTGCCTTTCTAAAAAATCTAAACAAAATCTCAGTTGGGCTGACAGTTCATTTTACATAAGGGAGGCTTCAGAACCAACTCACAAAGTCTATATATGAGAATGTGTGCCAATATTAAATTTAGATAAGTCATGAAGTTTTTCTGACAGGGTTCTGGCAGCTGCCAGTTTGTGTTTCACTGATTTTATAGGTCAAATAATAGACATTGTGATGTCAGACATTTGAGTACATGATCATTAAGCAATACTTTAGCAAATCCAAAAGAGCTTAGAATCTACACATATGGTCCACAGCTGATTTTAGCCACCAGTAAAGCAACTGTATGTTGCTATAATAAGAGATGCAACTGCTGCACTCAGATGACACCATTAATTTAGAAACTACTGAGCAGCAAGCAGGCCCTGCTATCCTGACTGTTCATCTGCAGCAAAGACTGACGTGTCCAGTGAGCCACCCTGGTTACTCAGCGACAAACTGGGACCATGCAGCTTTTCAGCAGTGCATCACCATCACTGAATTGCTGTGGTCCGTACCACTGATCAGTGCCACATTGATGCCAAGACAACTTTTTGGCTTTTCTTTTATATACCTTTTAGGTATTCTTAGTGCCCTTAGCGTGCATTCTTATAATTCCTTAAGTCTGATAACTTAACACAGTCTTGGTATCCTGTTAAACCAAAAGACCAAACATCCTAAAGACCTTGTAGTTGGAGGCTAGAATACCCTACGCTATCTTAAGAAACCAAGGCCCCCTCTAGAATATACCCTGTAAACTAAGATTAGGCCAGTCTAAAGAATACTTCTTTAGAAAAAGAAAATTTTAGAAAAATACCATGCTATTAGTTCAAGCCTCTCATTGAGACATCTTTGTTAGATATGCTAATTTGTGAGGTCTATAAAATTGTATATGTAATCTACTATGTGTGTGCATTTCGATGTATTCACCTTGGCAAAGTGTTGCACCAAAAGATCCTTATTAAATACAGAAAGAAAAACCCTTTAGCCTTAAATGTGTTTAACTCTTAATTTTAGGACATAGGAAAAGGCATCAATGTGAAGAAACAGAAAACTGACTGTTATGGTTTGATGCTGGCGCAATGCCACCGCCCCCATGAAAATATATAAACACATGAACATAAAGAAGTGACAGAAGGTAGAAATATAGGAGAAAACAGGGAGATGGTGCTTGTCTCAGGGCCCCAAGAAGACAATTTCAGGTGAGTCTGAAGTCTCTACAGCTGCCTTCCAATAAAGGGTAGCTGTCACACTGTGCTGCAGTTCTGTACCTCGCTGCCAGCCCTGCCTGGCCCCAAAGAGCAGAGCAGAGCTGCACTGCCACAGCACACACACAGCAGTTATGTGGACACAAACAGGGCACAACCCACCCACTGCTGGGCTCTGCAGCTCTCATGGCACACCTACAATACAGGTCACTGCAAGCAGCAGCCACCAACACAGCCCCTGCTCTGCACACCTGAGCCAAACCCTGGAGCTGCTGCCACGGCCTCTGTCCCGGGCAAACCCCTTCAGTCAGCCTGCACCCCCGGTGTCCCCACTGCCTTTGCCATGGATTCACCCCACAGCCAGCGAGCACAGCAGCCCCTGCCTCGCCCACGCCCTCCCAGGGAACTGCTGGCACAGGCTGGGAGCTGCACCTTTCCTGAGCACCAACACAAAACAGGGGTGCCACACTGCCCGCAGGTAAAGCACAGGGAACTCACTGTATTTTCCCTACATGGTTAGGATGGGTTATATAGAAAATAGTAAAAAAATTAGGTATTTTCCAGGAATTACCTATATGGCTCATTAACATGATTATCTTCACCTGATAACCTCCTAGGAGCTATTACATAAAGCATATGGACAGGAACATAGTAACTTCTCAATCCCTATCTCCCACCATAACCCTTGTCCAGTTGCCTTAGTTCAGATTTCCTTCTGGAAATGATGGAAATGTGAATCATTTAAGATGTGTAATCTGCTATGCAAGAAGAATGACACACATTGGGAGGTAACTGAGACAAGCCATAAAATTCTATTTACACTTGGCTCTGAATTTCTGTTGCCATTTGAAGGAGCACAAGGGCTCATTTAGAGCTAACAAATGACAATATTTTGTTTTGCATCTCCTGGGTTTTTAACAAATCAGCTGTTGCAAGAATGCTTTTTAGCTCCCCAGAGGGCTTTCTTCCATGTGAAGAAGTTTCCTAATATAGAAAAATAATTAACCAAATCAAGGACTCAAGTAGGTCCTAATGCATACTGAATTTTAACAGTTAGTCTGCGAGATATGTAACCCCCAAACACTCTCTACTTATTTACATAAATATATACACAAAGGATGATGGTCAAGGCTATGAAATTACCTACAAATCCATGGAGAGATATATGTAGCACATCACTGCAAATTATCCCTGCAGTAGGAGGGATGTGGGAAAACCTGGAGGAGAAAAGATTGCTCATGCTATTTCTCCTGATTAATATCTTTGACTAAATGAAATTACATGCTATTGTTACTCTTAACAGAGCAATAGCCAAAAAGGAACCTTTCTGTGGTGCCAGGAGGAACTGACACAACCCAGGGGCTCAGCACCAGCACATTTCCACAAGCTCTGCCTTTTCTAGATCCTCACCAAACCTGCAGCTTAGACACAAGCCATAAAGACTCCTACAAGATTTCCCTGCAACTAATTTAATGGCTTTTTCCAGCAGATAAGATAAATGAGAAACAGACTTAATATATTTTTTAAAATCCCACTATGATTAGTAGGAAGATCTTAATAAAATTATAATTAAAAATATTTTCTTCCAGCCATACTTTATGTAAAATAAAGACCACCAGGAAAATGAAGATCACTTTTTTTTATTCTAAAGCTCTGGGATTTTCTGTATTTGCCTTTCACCCTTACCAGAAGGCCAGAAAAGACACTATGAAGTGATACATCCAATGGATAATATGCCAAGTAATGACAGGTTTATAACTCTAGTTAAAGATTTAACTTTCATACTGAGGCCATACAGGCTATAAAATATGAACTCAGCAATATGAATTGCTGTAACCTCCAGTTAACCAGTCTGCCAATTTTATCTCACCCTTTCTTTCTCATTTGTTTCAAAACACTTTGTAGTTGATATTTTGAGCAGACAAAGACCTGAAACTGTGACCCAAGGCAGAGCAAAACTGTAACCACCACGATGTGATAGCAAAGGAGGCAAGAGGGCAATCTGGATTTTGAGATTTTAAGATCTGGGATGCCATTAAGTGGCTGAAGTACAAACAAAGAGCAGATCGATGCAAACACGTTCGGAGTTAAAAGAAACATCTTTTGGTGTTAGTGGCAAACCAAAGACCAGAAAAGTTTCCTTTGGTACAGTACAGTTCTTTGACTCAACTGAAAAACTACGTTCACAGCTAATTTTTAAATTTATTTTTAGTACAGAAGAGGAGTTCTTTCCCAGATGTACCTTGGAGATTCTGTTCAGGGCTGTGTTTTTTCTGCCAGCACAACGTGACCGTCAGGCAGCTGCTGAAAGAGCGCCCTGTGCGCAGCTGCAGCCCCGCGCAATCGCGACCCTGCCCACGTCCCATGGGCAGCCCTGCTGCCTGGGGACAGGCTCGGCACAAAAAGGGCCTGTGCAGGAGCACAGAGCTGCTTTGGTGCCCAGCAGGAGCACAGAGATGCCCAGTGCCCAGCGTGGCTGTGCCTGTGCCCAGCTCGGCACTGATGGAGTGAACCAGCCCCAAACTCAGCCCAGATCCAAGAATCACCAGTTCTCTTACCACCCCCTGGAGCTGCAGGAAAACAATCTCACCATGAGCCCTTTCAGGGGAATTCTCAGGGTAATTTCCTAAAAAGTAGCTTGTTTCCATAGAAACCTTCAACATCCCTTGATTGCTGCTGCAATAATTCAGGAATTCAAATAACAATTCAGTAGTTATGTTTGGAAAATAAAATAACCTACAGAAAACCACCACACACAAACAAACAAATAGAAGTCCAAAATTCCCCACCCAAACAAGGCCTTCTCTGTCAGGGCAGATATTCAGTCAGTAAATCAGAGAATTTCTACTGCTCAGTAAAGAATTGGATTAAAACCAGAAAAATGCTTGGAGTTAATTGATTTCCTTTTCTTCCATCTATTAGAGTCAGCAATGGTGGGAGAAAGAAGACAGTCAAAGTTTTCCTGGCGCTGCCAGGTGGGCTGACAGGCTCCTGCTCTACCTCACTGGCAGTGGCTCCAGCTGGGAGCCCCGGGGCCCTGGCTCACTTCAGGTTGGTGCCTGCTCCCAAAGGGGGTGGCTTTCCTCAGTCACACACACCACACCTTTTGGGGCACCTTGTGGAAAAAAAACACTACAGATCACTTTGACAACTTGAATCCCACAGATTTAAGGCCAAGTGATATTTATTAGGGAAGATTCTTAAGGATTTCATAGCTGTAGGAGCTCTCTATACTGGAAGGCGTGGGGTGTGTCCTGGCTGAGAAAGGACCTGGCTCTGGGGCTGATGAAATCATCCCTTCCACACCCTCAGCTCATGGCAGCCCACAACTAAACAACAAGAAAAGTGATGACTGTTTAAGTGAAAAACAGAGTAGGACCTTCTTAACCAGCTCCACAGGATATCCCACAGCAAGACATGCATTTGTGGGATTCAAAATAAATCTACTCCAATTCTAATGCAGTTTCATCTCTAAAGAGAAGTTCTGCTGGTTGACATAGTTGGTGCAGTATGAACTCAACAGTCTAAAGGAAGCAGCTCTCTGGAGTCCCTAAGGATTAGTGGAGACAAATTATAATGAGCACATCAGTGGCATAATTGCACAGCAACCCAAGAAGCAAAGAACAGAAAATTTCGTCTTCTTTGTTGCTAACTAAAATCTTAAAAAATAACAGTTGCGAAAAATGTGTCAGCCAATTACTGCACTTGGCTTGTTTCTAGATGCAAGATTAGGCAATGAGAATTTCCAGCAGCAGCTGCCAAGGCTGCTGGAGCTGCTACAAGGATGGGACATCTTCCCCTTGGCCCAAACATGGGCTGGCCATGGCTGACAGCTGCAGGAGAGCCTCTACAGCAGCATTTATGCAATCAGTGCTTGCATGGTAGTGATTTATTTAAATTCAGGTTCAGAAACACAGGATTATACAAGTGCAATGACATTGCAGGTGATTTTTCACCAGCTCTAAAGCAGGTTTTACTGTCCTGGTGTTATATGCACTGCTGGTGAGACTGAGAGATTAGAATTAATTATTCACATGTGTGTATTTTAAATCTACAGGTAGTACCAGTGCACCACTCCAAGGTAATTTCCAAGATGTCTCAGGGGGACAGACAAATGCTGAGAGCACTTACTGTCAGAAGGGACATGTCAGGATTTGCCTCCTGCTTCCCAAAGCTGGGCAATTCCTCAAACCCACTTGAGCACAGGCCATTGTTGCCAGCAGCAAAGCTGCCAGCAGCAAAGCTGCCAGCTGGCCTCTTCCCTTCAGTTTCTTTTGGGCAACTTGGCTTCAGTTTCTACAAGTGCTGTGCAGAATGTGAATGCACAGAATCAATGTACATTTATAACAATGAGATCATTTATGCTATCCTAGAATGTATCTGTGTCTGATAGGTCAAGTATTTGTAAAGCTAATGATCCCTTAACTGCACAATGGTACTCTGGTGCTCTCTGTTCATTCCCATCAGACATTTCAGGGCATGGTTTATGAAAGAAATTCTCTAAAGTGTACCAAATGGAAAGCCATGGCAGAAAAATCCTTCCCCTTTACTAGGAATAACAGCAGCTTCCATCATGAGAAAAGTGTTTGGCCTTACCTCTGAGGTGAAAGGATTAATGTAAAACTCTGCTGCTGCTGTGTTCTCTGTACCTACCTTCAAATTCTCTGCCCATTTTCAGCTCATGCCAGTGGTATCAGCGCTAACTGAGCTCACTAACTGCTCCCAAGTTTTTTTTTGGCTGTTTTCAAGACATTTTCTGAAATATGAAGTTAAGGAAATGCTGCAACCATTTTTACTTCTATAGAAATCAGAGACTGACAATGGAGGAAAGCAACTTAATAATTAACACCACTCCCCAAGGCTTTTGTGCAGAGAACTTCATATATTTGGCATGTAGTCTGCTAAGTCTGTGTTTTCTCTTATGGGAATTCAGAGCAGTATGAATGTACTGTCAGAAGCAGTAAAATAAAAAAAGTTGTTCCATTTACTGTGATTACAGAGCTGGTGGAAGACATCCTGATCCCACCAGGCCTGGCGCAGTTGCTGGTTCCAACACACTGCCAGAAACCACACACAAGAAACCCAAGGGGTGCAGCAGGTCACACATTTACTGCAATCTCAAAATTCCTCTATCCTGAAACCCTCTGCTTTTGTGTGTGGAAGCACTAACACCAGCCCAGCTTATTTATGCTGATTTAAAGAAATCTTTATGGGATTACACCTCAGCATCAATATAAATGGTCACCTAATTAATGCCTAGCTCAGCTTCCTCCTGTGACTGATGGAAAGCAGTAACTGCTGCTTGCAGAGAAACCAGATTGAATTCTCCAGCCTTTTCCATCTTATATTGATTCAATTCTCCTGATTTCAGTACTTTAACTGGCCTAGACTGTTCAGTATCTCTTACAGTGTGAGGTGTCCCAGTGCTGCCTACACTGTACAAGACCTAGCTGTGCTCTGGCTCATTACCAGGTCTAAGCTCTACAAGAAATGAAACAACAGCAGAATTCAGCTGGTAGATTGTGCTGGTAGTGAAGTTCAACTGGACAGATTTGCTGTCTGGGGGAGAAATGGTCCTCTGCACCACAGCAATGGCCACACACCTTGGAGTTTTTCATATTCATACTTAAAACCAGCCAGTATCATGAGAGGCAATCACAAACTTTTCCTAAATAGGCTGACAATCACAAACTTTTCCTAAATACCCTGAAAAAGATTACAAGAATCCATGAAAAATATAGAAAGATTGTGTCACCACTCTGTAGTATTTAGCTTTCATCAAGCCTTCCTAGGTACAGACCTACTTCAGTGGATCAATTTGAATGCTGTTACTGCAAAGCAAAGAATGAAATTATCGCTAACTTGAATCTATCAAGTACTGCTCTTGATAGAACAAATGTGGTTATGTGTTTTTGAGGTCACTGGGATCACATATTGTTATTTCTTCTTTCTACTTTTAATCAGGTCTATAAACTGGAAAATTATAGATAAATTGATGAGAAAAAAAAAGGCATCTTCCTTCTCTCCTTCCATATGTATATTACAGGCAGAAAGAATAAGATATGTATAAAGCCAAGCTTGTTTAATCAGTGCTTGGCTGTGGGCAGTTTCACATTTCAGTAATATCCAGCTTTACAACATTGAGCACTTGCCCAATGGCTTCCCCAGAAATACTCAGATGAGAGCATAGGTAGTTTTTGTTCAACCACTGTATCGTCCAAATGAATATTCTAATAAATACACTTAGATTTTAGTTGAGTTGTTTTCCCATTGGACAGATACCTGATGTTTTTAGTGGTTTAACAGAACTGGATTTCTATTGCAAACCAGGATGAACTCTTTTGCAGTGCTATTCACACAGCATCAGAAGTATTAATCTGACCCGTCTAAAATTTTGGCAAACACTTCAGATAACTTCAAAGAATTTAATAAAAGGATTGCAGGTTTTTTTCAGTTTCATTGACAAGAAAATTGTAATTTTCAATACTTGCAACCTAGAGTAGTTTTGATACACACTGAGTAATCCAATGCAGACATAAGCTCACTTCTGTTCTTTCACCAGCTTACCTGTAATTTACAGTTGTGTTTCTGCAAGTTTAGTTGGATTGATTTTAATTTTTTTTTTGTTCCAAGCACTGGGTTTAGGCTCTGGAAATATGGGTTTAGGTGCAACAAGACCTTCTTTCTCTACTCCCATAATGAGGATAACATTACCCTACTTCATGGGACTTCAGCAAGAAGAAACCCTCCAAGCCCCAGAGCACTGCTGGGTGCATGCCCAGAGGAGCCTCTCCCAGCTCTGTGCCACTCCTGCACCCTGACAGCCAAAACCTGAGCCCATGCTGCCAGTCCTGCTGGTGACACTGCAGCACAGAGGGTCTGAAATGTCAGCAGGGGACATGGAAGGTTGTATCAACTACTTTACAGAAATATAGCACCAGCCAACATATTCACATTTCCACAGTCTGTGACTACAACCATTACTAGAGCAATTACATTCCTCCAGAAGTGCTCATTTTACACTCACAAATGCTCACTTTAGACTGCATGACCTAACTTAAATCTGCATTTTCCAAGAGCATTATTCCTACTTTTCCCACATGCATTGATACTTGAAGCCAAATTTACAAAGGTATTTAGGGACTTTGCAGTAGTAATTGGTACTTTAGCAGGGAGCTCAACACCATCAAAGCAGGCATGGGAGTTGTACTTGTATGTCATTAAGTACTTTCCCTGTATTTTTACATGTCTATGTATCATAATCCATTCTGAAACAGATCTAACACATATGCTTGTGCAGAAATATTCTTTGCAAAGTAAATTTCACCACTGCAGAGGAGCTTTGAACCTCAGAATAAAAATCACTGCCAAACTTGAGATTAAAAATATGCCTCTTTGGGGAATATTCTGCAATTGTCCATATCTAACAATGTAACTGTTTTGCATGGGTGTAAAAATGACCCTCTCCTTAAAACTGGATGGGCACTAAACCTAGGGGCAGCAAAGATTATTATCAGAGCTTCTCAAGGACAGAGCCTCTGCAAGATCCCCAAAGGCTTCTCTGCAAGAGATTGTTATTCTGGTGTTTTCCCCAAAATTGGGCAGTAAAGCCATCCCAGAAGAATGGATATAAACCAACTTTACAAAGCAATCTGCACTTCATGGTAACTGCTCTTTATCATTTTCCAATCAACACTAGTTGGCTTCTAATTGATTTTATATTATGTCCCTTACCAGAAGTAAGAATATTGTGTTTACTAGGGCAGCACAAAGAGGGCAGGCCTATTCTTACTGCTGTATTTAATGCTGCTGCTAATCATGGAGATTAGACTGAAACAATTACAACGGCTAATTAAAGAACAATGCGGTTTTTGGCATCTTTTCTCAGACAGCACTACTGGGAATTCCTAACTCAGGCAAAGCAGGGATAATTAAAAATCGAGCTCTGGTTTCCCCTGCACTGGCAGCTGGATCACGCTGATTAAACTGCAAATAAAACACATGAAACCAACACTTTGTAGTGTATCCAATTTCACTTAAAAGGGTCTTTAAACTGAATCATAAACAGAGAAACAGTGCACAACAAATTATTTAGCTGAAGCTGGATATAGTCTTCACTGCAGTTGCTTCACAGTTTGCTGTCTCTGGCACAGAGGACGGGACACTCATTAGTGCAGGGCCTGGTGAGCCACTTGAATCATCCATGGCCCTTCCAAAGGCAGCACTGCTAAAAACATCACACTAGAAGCCACTGAGCTCAATCAAACACCAGCATAAATATTTGGAAGACCCCTATGGAAAATGCAGCATTGCACCCAGTGACACTCAGGTCATTACTGAAGAGTAAGACAGGGCTAAACCCCTTCCAGTGAGACTCTGCAGGGTGGATGAGGTGCTGAAGAGCAGCTGGTTTATGACAGCTACAAGTTCAAGACAAACTTGCAGAAATATCAGTAGAATGAAGCCTTGTTCAGGATTATCTGGTGCTCTTCTGTAAGACACCATGGACATCAGAGCATCCCTTTGTCCTGCTCAGGTCTCAGCACCACCTGGGCTCAACATGCAGAGACCCAGAGACAGCTTAACTTTGGTACAATGATAATAAAAATAATAACCTTGACTCTTGGCTAGTGCTTGCCTGTATGCTTTTGAGCCACACAAGAGCAATAAGAACACAAACAAACCCTAAGAATAAGACATGAAAGGTAATGCAAAAAATACCAAATTACTTGCCTTAAGCTTGTTTGGGTGTTTAAAAATCTGCCTGAAGGTTGTTACTGTGCTCTCTGGACAAGTACTTAGTGCTTTGTTAAATCACAGGGGAATCTTGTTAAAATTTTTTAGCTAATACCAAGAAATTTTGTATTCATACAGCTCTGTGGAGAAACATCAGCATTAACCAATTTCACTAACTGGGCATACCTCATATGAATTTGATCCTGGTACAGCTCAACTACACAGAGTCTGTAAACCAGCAAGAGCACCACCTTCCTTCAAAAGCACAACTATTTTTAGCTTCAATATATAAAGTAAATATATTTAACAGCAACAAATAATAACAAAAAGCAGGGAGGTTGCACTTGGCACCTGCAATACTTGCACTAAAGCCAAGTGTTTAAGGGACAGGGTGCTAATGCCAGCAGATGCAGAGGAAGGCATATAATTAAAGGAAGTTTTCTAAGACAAGGCCCTTTCAAGTTTTTGGTAAGCATTTGAGAGTTTGGGCTATGGAACAGAAAATCTGCTATAGGAAAGAATTAGAGACCAAAAGGGGAAATAAATTTTTTCTACCTCCCTACCTACATATGGTGCACAGATTACACAGCAGTCCTGCTTTAGCCACATGTCATGGGAACAGTTTGGAAGGCTGGCTCAGAGTTAATTAAGAATAAAATTATGCTAAAGGTCCTTGTGGAAAAAGCTCAGTTAGCACAGTGGTACTTCAGAGGAAACGCTCAGCTGCTCAAGAAACAACCAGCCTGGGCACAGAGGTGTTACAGACATTGGGCTGGCCTTTGTCAGGAAAATACCAGTGGGGAGCATCTCCTGTGTGCCCTGCCTTGCTCTCTGCCACCAGGGAACTGGCCTGGTGCAGCTGGACACTGCCCCAGGGTCAGCTCTGTGCCGAGGCAGACAGGTACACGAGTGAACAACCACAGCCCTGCCTCAGCTTAGTGTATGAGTTTGGTGACATTTCAAAGCTCACAGAGGATTTTCAGAACCTAAACTCTGGAGACCTCAGAGATTCCACTGAGGCTTCACATCTGCTTCACCCACACTTAGCCTGAACTGCCACCCTTTGTTCTCTTCATTACCTCAGAGTAATTTTTGCATTTCCCTCTGTTTCATTAACCTCATTTACCTAAGACAAACTTGAAAAATAATTTTAACAGCCTGGACTGCCTAGAAATCAATGGCAGCAAGCAGTAAAAGACAACATCACCCTAACAAAGGCCTGCAAGGGGAAGTGGCTGTTGGACACCAGTAACAGGAGAGAAGAACCAAAAAGCCAAATAAAAAAACAGTGGCCTGGCAGGCAACTTGCAGTGTGATCTTGAAGGTTTCTCCTCCACCTGTATCAAAGAGTGACTGATAAGGACTGGGCAGATTCCTTTTTGTCCACTTTCTTGCTTAGATGCATATATGCTTTATTACAGTGACACAAGATACTCTTTATTTTAAGCTATTTGTTATTTCCTATTACTTTTGTTAGTCTCTGGTAACACATAAAATAAGTTTGTACTGGAGAAGTAGCTTTCATATTTTTCTCTGAAATTACAAGTTTGTTCTCAATCCCTGAGATGATATCTCATGCTTAAATGAAATTTTGGCAAAGAAAAGCAAAGCACTTTACAGCTATCCTTCTCCATCTAGTACCATTATGTCTTTATATACCTGTGTAAAAGCAAGCTATGCAAATTTTCCTAAAAATAATGATGCTAGTGTAATTGTTCTTTCTAGGCTATGTTCCAAAACCAATTTTAAACTTGAAAAAAACCATGAAAGTGGGATAGCTGGAAAAAGAAAAGCTTCATTTTTTACTTAATAATAAATGCTTGAAAGGATCACAGCATTTTATAAGGTCATATGTAACACCAGTTATGACACCACAGTAATGCATTATTCAGTGCCAGCAAAGAATATAAATCCTTGTAATGTACATGGGTGAAATGTGGTTTAATTCTTATTATCCTTTGGCTTTGACTCAAAGTTCCTGCTGAGCATTATAATGTTTAGATGATGCAAATTCCCTGGGATGCTTTAATTAAAGCTGCAATGCCAGGCTTTGACTCTGGCTGCTGGTCACAGTACCTGGCACTTCCATTTCCAGAGGCAGCACTCACCAGGCTCCAGTGCCCAGCCTGAGCTCAGCCCCCAGTGAAATGGGCATTTCTGCTGCTGCTCAGGCTGGGGCAGACATTCCGTCTTTGCTACTGCATGGCTGAGTTTTAGCAGAAAAATATCACAACTAGGAGACTAAGAAAATAAAATTCCTGCTCCAAACTCTCCTTTTTTAACAAGGAATTTCTCTGGGGGACTACATGGATGCTTAAGAAGTTTGCAGCACATCTCAACAGCGTTTCCACTGTGCCAAAAACACTGGTAAAGGAAAGACTTGTGGGATCTGTATTACCTGGTGACTGCCATAATCCTCTCCTGCTCAGCAACAGGGCAAACCCCTGAACCTCCAGGACCTCTCTGCTGTGTGCATGCACAACACAGCACTGGGCTTAAGGAGTAGCTTCTGCCCACCTTTTATGAAAATATCAAAAGGCATGGTTTTGTTTTGAAGTGAAAACCCACCTCAGATCTCTAAACTCTACAAGCGCCAAGAAAAGGTTTTCCTGTTCAGTTCTGTGGGACTCTCATTCACAGGCAAGGACAGCTGGATGCCTTCAAGCAGTCTGGCAAACACCCTTCAGCATTTTTAGGAATTTCACTCTGTCCCTGCACAGCACTTGCACTCCTGTGATTGTGAGCAGCCTAATGGATCCTTCTCTCCCTCTGAATGCTGAAGCAGGCATTTTAAATACAGTTCTTCACATTTGTTGACTCAAAGTGCACACATCCTGGAAATTCACCTCCTTTCAGCATCACTGCCAATAAATAATTAAAAAGCCTATTAAGACAGCAAAAGGCAAGTCACTGAAATTATAAGCAAATATTTTTGCATCAGAGCCCAGACCTGGGGAAACACTTAAACAGGACCTTCTAAAGCAAGAGAGCATTCACATTGATGCAACTGCCTGACTTGCAAGTCTTGTGTTTACTGAGTAAGAGCTATTACTCAGCTCTGCAAATTACTTTCTCTTGTGGAAACATACAGTTATTCAAGATTTCAAAATATCTCACAAAAACAACAGTTTCATAAGTAGAAAGACAAGTCTGATTTCAGCCTAAGTCCTATAATTTTGAATCTGGATAGAAAAAGCAAATAGTACAGACAGAATTTAGCCTCCACTGTATTTTTTCAGACATCAAAATACTTATTCAGATACACACAATATCACAAAGGCAGACAATAATGGAAATAAGGACATCAAGAAAGTGTTCTACTGCAGGCAGCACATTTGCAAATATTACTGGAACAGAATTAACTGCCACAGAGGGAACACAGACATTAGGCACAAGGAATCGCAGTTTGAAAAACATTCAGAAAATGGGACACATCAAACTAAAAGTTAAATTCTAATTAAGAACATGAAACCTAGGAGGAAAAGCATATGCTGTCAGAGCCACAGCAGTTACATCAGGAGGTGACAAGGGAGGAAAATCTGAAGAGGAACAGGGATATTTAGAGAAATAGCAAACACTTAGAGAAATGAAAAACCCTCTTTTGGGAACAGAGCATCTCTGCCAGACAGCACATGTGTCTGGCAGCACACCTTGGGAGACAGGCAAGCCCTGCTGACCCTCTATAGTTTGAATTTCCCAGGGTGACCTTCCCCAGCTTCCTAATTCTGCATTTTCATGACCAGCAGAGATGATGGGCACAAGGGGCAGGAGAGGATTTGATGATCCCAATGAAAATTAAAATTACCAGCTGAGACACCACTGGTCTTTGACTGACTGCAATGCCCACTTTCCCACTCAACAAATGGACAAATGCCATTTTCTGAATTATGCCAATATTTGGATTGGTGTTGGATGGAGCACAGAGGCTCAGACAGCTGTTTCAGGAACATTTGCAAGGAAATTATGCTTTTGAAAATACACAACCTATTCCTGGAGTTGAACAGATTAGCTCAAGATGTAGGATTGTCTACTGTAGAAAGTAATTTAAGCTAAAACAGAGCAAGAATTCACCTTGGACTAACAATTTTTGATTAACTTCCTTTGCTGGCAAGCTTAGTGTAAACTAGGCACTATGCCAAAGCCTCCCAATCCACTCTGGAGCAAATGCAATTTGAAATGCTGCTCTTCATCCTTTAATTCAGGGTGAATTTTCAGGTAATGGTCAGAAGTGGCACAGCCCCATGGATCAGTCATGATACTGGCATTTTGTGTAATAATAAATCAAACCAGGTCTTTACAATCTCCCTTCAGTGCACAGTCAAGGAACAGCTCCCAGACTGGTGTGTCCACCACGGTCTGCAAGGAAAAACTGCTACTGCTGTGCTAGAACCACAATTCACCAAAACTGCCAATGTTTAGAACAAGTTGGAACAGTGGGAAATTTATATTAAATATATTTTTAAATATAGTAATACCCAAACACAATCCCTAAATGTCTTTAACATGAAAGAGATCTGCACATCCCTGGATTCACAGGCATCACACCAGCTCCACCAACTCTGCAGAAGCTGCTTGGCATTTTGCTGTGACTTCTGTGGCATCCTCCAGGCAATGGCCACAACTTGGATTTCCAGCCCCTGGCACCACAAGAAACAGAGACAAGCCAGAAACCTGTTTGTCATGGAGATGGAAGCCAGTCACTCCATCAGATCTGCAGGCTGCTCACACACATCTCCTGTACACAGCTCCTCATGGTCACTACTGCTGAGTATGAACCCTGACAAGAGTTTCATTTGAGTTTTAGCTTCTCTGAAGATGTTGGGCTTTCCAAGTCCATCAGTTTGCCTCAGGCCAGCTGGAGCCATGCTGGAATTTGCAGCCTTCCTTCAGGAAAGCCAAAGGAGCTCTGCCCAGCAAACATGCACCTAATGAAACCACACAGACATCCCCAGCTGCAACTGGGGCAGCTCCTCCTGCACAGCACAACCTGCATCTGTCAGGGACCTAAATAAAAATGCTGAACTAAATAATTTCCTTATGAATGGCCGAGATTTTGTGTGCTAAATCACCCACACAAACACCAATTCACTGACAGGAGCAGTGCTGGCACACCATCAGCCCTTTCTGTGCCAGGCTACCCAACCACCACAGGACCACAAGGGACTCCTGCACTGGGTGGCATAACAAATCTGGAACAGGGACCTGTGCATGTTTAAACTTAGGTTCCTCTTTAAATCAGAATTTAAAGACCAGATAAAAAAACAGTTTTATGTGTGTCAGTTTTGAAAGGCTGGGCTAAAAGAGCACAAAGCTATTCAACAAGAGAAAAAAAATGAATGTGAAGAATATGTCAGTTTAATACCTAAAATAAAAAGGTAATGATCCCCATTTGCACAACATTTCTTGTTTTCATAGGCAAAGGAACAGCCAGCACACCTTGAGAAAAGGTTACCAAAAGGCTGACTTGGCGCCTCATCTGTTATTTAAACTGTCTTTTGCTTTTTTGCCCTTAAAAAACCAACAAACCAGCTATTAGCCAAGGTAACTTTTTGACCTTTGCAAGACACTGTGTTCAGCTAGCACATGGTGATAACAGTGCCAACACAAGTTCAAAGCTGAGCTGCCAGAGGTGCTCTGTAAGCAGCGATCAAACATCGCCTGTTTCCTGCTTACTAAGAAACCAAACACTGCTGAAGACCACAACCAAATTAGCATCTAGATAATTTGTAAATAATTAGCTTAGTGCCATTTTATAGACACTAAGTGCTTGGTCTTCTAATATCATGATTTAATTATCGGCATGTATTAAAAATATTTTGTTTGCTGTACGTAAACGCAAACATTAGAAGACAGTCAAAAGCAATTAGAAATGTAACATTTACTACAGAGGATAAAGCACAATTAAATGCTAAACGACACAGGAACAAAGAAATAATTCTTTCTGGTTCCTGTGGAGTCATAGAATAACATGTGTAATAAATTGTATTATGCGTAAGCAGCAAGATGAAAACTATTTCAGATTTACAGATGTTTTACAGCTGACTCTCTAAGTAGAGCAAGGAGCTCATCAAACCTCTTGTAGCAAAACCTTTCTTGGAAGCTCCACTTCAAGCTTGGCCTTACAAATTACTAACCCATGACCAATGGCAGCACCTAACAGAAGCCAGCACCACAGGCTCCCCCAGTCTTAAAATTGCTGAATTTTCTCCTCCAGTTGAGCAGCACATTTCAAGTCCTGCAACAAGGGGCAGGGAACTGACCTGTCCTGCAAGGGACAGCATGGCTTGCACTCCACAGTCTCAGTGCCTTGTGGGGCACAGGGCAGCGTGGCCTGGGATGCAATCACAGAGGGATTGGGCTGTGCCATCCCAGCCCAAGGAGAGGGCTCCTCTGGGGCTCCCACTTCTCAGACAAGAGCTCCCCACCAGAGAAAACTCCACTGACAGAAGAAACCCTGGCAGGGTGGTGTGGTTGGTTTTGTTTTGCTCTGAGGATATAGCAATGCTGTGGCTGTGAATGCCCAACACCAGAGGCACACTCTGGCTCTGCCCCAGGCTGTGCTGGTGTGAGAGGCACGACTCTCCCAGCCTCGGTATTTTTGCTGCATGGCAGATTTTGCTAATCCTGTTCTGAGGCTGACAGCTCTCTACACACACACAATGCACTGAGCTCAGGCAGCACTGCAGGCTCTGGCTGGAGCTTTGAAAGAAAAGCCTCAAATTCAGATGCTCTGTCAATTACTGGACACAGCTTCCAAGAGCTCCCAGAGCCTTATCTAATGCATGGCTTGCTGTGGGTGGAAATACAGCTGATAGAGGAGGGCAAGGCTGCCTGAGTGACTGATGGGATGGCTCACAGCCAGGGCTGTCCCTGTCATCACCACTGGGATGCCACAGAAAGGTGCTGGAGGGGAGGGGGAGCAGCTAGGGCATGTGGGACATGCCCTTTCCACTGCAAAAATCAACTGCCTGGCCTGGGCCAGCACAAGATTTTCAGTCATGGAAAGGACACTGAACCACACATTTCCCAAAACCAATTTTTTTGTTTCTTTTTCCTGAAGAGGAAATACAGGGAGTATTTCAAGTAACCCAAGATTATTAGCTTCCATCCTTCATTTCCCATGGAAACATGTTTTCAGACAAATTTTATCACTTCCACAAATGTCCAGCTAGCAGCTTTGGGAGTGACAACTGACAGATTGCCCACTGCCTCAGCATCCTCATCAACTGTGCCAATAAACACTGTTGTGTAAGGCAAAACAACCAAACATTTGTGTCTTTTTCTTTTAAATCTTGCTTTGGCTTCAGCACTACAGCCCTTCCAGTTGGAGTAATTTTCCCAACCAGAAGCCAGAACACAGGAGCAGGTAACACAGAGCTTGATATCTCTGTGGGATTTACCAGCTACTGATACACCCTTACTGGGTCTACAGCCCAGTTAATTCCTCCCTGAGTGATACTGGGGAGCTCTGACAGTGAGCCAGGCTCCAGGGACTGCACAGCCACATCAACAGGGCTGAAAAACGAGGCAGAGGAGGAGGAGGAAGGTGAATGTGAAAAATGCCCCTGTGATCTGTGAAGCAGCCCAGGCAGGTGAGCAAAAGAATGTTGCACATAACTCACTCCACTCCTGGGAACAGGAGCTCCAGGAGTGGAATCTCCCTGTGCTGGGGCTCCGGGACTCAAGGGAGGGGCAATCACAGGAACAGACACAAATCCCAGCGGGTTACATGGGAATGGGCACAGCCACCTCAAAGCTGCCCTGCTACAAAATTACTGTAACTACATCTGGGAACTGCTGCATGTAAAACACAGCTGTGCGCGTCTATATTTATCCAACTATTATCTGATGGTTTGTAAGGCATTCTTGGTGCATTTTTATTTTCTGTGCTGTCCTTCTCCATCCCAATAATGGAATTAACACTTTAAATCACTTTGCTATGCAAAAGCTACTTATGCCACTGAGGTCTATTCCCAGCATAACCTGAGGAAAATTGCAGGAGTGTGTGTGGGGAAAAAAGCAGGACCACAAAAGCCTTTTCAGTTGTGTTCAGCTGTAGCTATGACAGAAAATGAAATAAAACACAAACACATCCCACATTTCAGTATCATTTCAAACCAACCCCAAAGTAAAATTCATCCCAGACAGTTTTCAAGAAATGCTGTGCAGAAAACAGAGGGTAACATGAACCAGGTCACCTGCACACAGCTTTCTGTCCTGCCTGCTGCACAACCTCCATTCTCCCTGGCAAGCCAACTCACATTTTCCTCGCTGCCCACAGGGTGCCTGTGCCTCAGCAGGCTCTGCAGTGCCTGCCTGGCAGGGGATGAATGGGACCCACCCAGCACAGCACTGGAAAATAACAGGTGAGTTCTTGTTTTGATGTTCTGACAGCAAGTGACACACAGGAAAAAGGAAGCAGCACTAAAATCCTTTACAGCCCTCACTTCAACATTGCAACTGTCACAAATACATATTGTATTTGCAACCACTGAGATATGAAGTACTTCTTTATTCCTAAATATGTTTATCAGAACAACTTCTAATTTATTTCACTCAAAGAAATGAAACAGATACCCAAGCCTTTAATTAGTCTCCAAATATTTTTGTTACTATAACTGCCTATTTGTTATGAGCAAAGATGTGCCTTAGAGCTTTATTTAAGCAATTAGCCAGACCTCATGCTATCAAATATGAATACTTTGTTTTATCTCCAAAACCATTATTCTGAAAAAAATCAAGATTTTTCCTGTTCTGTGACATCATTTGAAGTGCAGAGTGTAACAGCACAGAACAGCTTTACAGTACAGCAGAATGAGAATGACACATTTGGTTCTGAGAGCAATTGATTATAATTAACATAATTTACATACTTTATAATTAGTACATCTTCCCTTTTGCCAATTTGCCCTATACAATAAAAACAGACAAGCACAGAACTCCATTTTCTTCACCAAACTTAGCTATTGCTGCATTTTGAATGCAGCACAAATTAAAAGGGTACTGCTGGGAAAGATCACAATTTCCCTAATTTTTTAAAATCATACCTTGGAAGCATAGGGTTTTGGTAGGTGCAGTGCTAAAAATATTCCTAATTAAAGACAACTGCATGAGAACACCTCATGTTCCTGAAGCTTCATCACACTTGAATGGATTTAGGGACAATTAAAACTTGCCCATTTGTAGAAAAGACAAGTATGTTTTATCAAATAAGCTTACAGAAGGGGCAGACAAGCCACTGGACAGCTCAGAAATGTTTCTGGGAACAAAAGGAAATCCAACCCAGAGCTGACATGCAGACAATACAAGCTGTAGTTCAGGCTTAATTAAATGAGAGCAAGGATGCATAGCAAGCTGTGGCTGCAGAGTTCAGGTAAGAACAGAAAATACCCTCCTGCCCATCATGGATGCTCCCCTCTGCAGGTGCTGGTCTGGGAATTTTGCCCAGGCTGCAGAGAGGAGATTTCATTCCCAGCCCTGTCCATGGGACAGCTTTTACAAGCACCAAGCAGACTGAAAACATGCTGAAAATATCAAACAGCCTGCAAAGAACAAGAGAAAGGAATCACATTATTACAAGCACCCAGGTCACTGTGAGCTGACAGGTGCTTTTTTTGTTACATAAATTAGAAAGCTTTATGTAAGCTTTTTTTTTTTTAATTTGATTTTTAAAGAGGTTTCATATAAAATTCAAGCTTCCCAGCATTGGAAGAAGGCTTCCAGCACACAGTGTGTAGCCTTTTTATGCAACAGACTGTTGCAAAGAACTCCAGTGGCCTCCAATGCCAGACTTCTCAGTTTGTTCACAGGTGCAAGTCCAAAGCCATTAAGAGCTTCCATTCTGTGTCCATGGCTGAATCCCCTACAAGGATTGTAGGTAACAAAAGTTACAGTGTGTACAGGAGAATTTAAAACCTCCCAAAATACTACATGAGATTGTACCTCAGTATCTCCAATGCAAATAATGGCCAGTTAGTGCTGCAGGCAATTTTCCACCTGTATCCAAAAGGGACCCACTCAGCAGATAGATTTGGAGATGTATTCCCCTTAAAATACCTAAACTCTTTCCTGTGTGATTTAACAATGAGGACATTTCTAGCCACTGTGTTTCTGGGCTTATCTTTGCCAAAATCAGTGTATCTGATTAGAAGAGAACAGCAGTTCAGCAATTTGATTGCACTGGATGCTTCTGTGGGGAATGCTTTATGAAGATTGCAGAGGGAAGCTCATGAATTCTACTTGTATTTTCATGTTCCTCAGCAGGAAGGAAAACATGTTGTTTCCTCTTCATTTTGACAGCTGAGTGCAAAATCCTCAATTACCGTGTGCACTGTCACCACCAGAAATTGCAGAATTTTCCCCATGGCCATGTCCCCTCAGACAGGTGAGCTCTTTCCTTGCCTTGGCACATCACGGACTGCCATGGATCCCTCCTCACCCCCCAAACTAATGGTGTGGAAGAAAAATATATTTACCTGCATTCTGAAAAGCAATTACCCTGGAAGTTTCCTTTATCTTCACAACAGGATTTTACTAAAGACTCCATGCTTGTGGTGTCACCAATCACAATTATCTTGTCACAAAAACTGCAAGACACTTTTTCTACAGGCTCCAAGCTTCCTGGATTCATGGGGTTTTTTCACTAATATTTACTAAAACTGAAAAAAAATCCCCAGGTTTCTAACACATGAGGCAACAATAAAATTCAAAGTAGTTCCAAGAGGCACAAAGCCCCAGTGTTGGAAGGACAGCAATGACCACCTCTGTGACCCAAAGACAATCACAAACTCCACTGCTCCCAGGGAATGGAAAACCAGGCCAAAATCTATCTCTGGGCTAAAGCTGTCCCATTTGGCTCCTGCTATTTCTGTGAAATGGAAGATGGGAAGTGCAAAATGGAAACAGCCACAATCTCATTAATGGAGATAACTTCTGAAATTGTGAGAAAAGGAGTCACAAACAGTCACAGCTGCTTCAGATATAATGTATAAACATCTAAGCTGCTGAAAACAGCTTCCATTCTCTTTTTGTTTGCTTCATCCCAGAGTTTGCTCAGTTTCTCTTTGTGTGATAGTGCAGGCAAACAAGCCCAAGCCCTCCAAAAGAATCCTGATGTGACCCTATCAGACACCTCAGGGCTATCTGGATTTGGCATTAGCCCACAGTGAGATTTAGAGATAGGAAATGGGAGGCTTGTCTTTAAATTTTTTTCCAAGACCAAGACCAAGTTTCTGGGTTTTACCCTAGATGAGAATCATCTGCAACATACTACAAATAAATCTGACACTCCCTTGAACATAAGTGATTAAGTTGTTGCTAATCTGTTGCACCAATTTTATAAATTACATTATTCATGCTTTTTACACACCATTTAACATGAGAAAAGCTAAAGAATAGTTGTTTGTGAGCTATATAATCACACTTGGGGGAAAGAAAATGAAACCAGGAAAAACAGAAACTTACCTGACTGTATCAAACTGTGACACACTGTCCCAGCACAAGTAGGTATAAGTGAATCACACTGATCCCCACTATGCTATTTGATTAGCACAAGTAGTGTGATTTGGCATGTCCAATTTGAACAAACTGCTTTGATAATCCTCTAAAAGAGAGAACATGAGGGAACTGTGCATCTTTTTCTTGGAAAAATATCAGGGAGAACTCTTGCTTAGCTCTCAAGTCAATACTTCCCTCTCTTCATTTGCACACAAACCAAAATGTGTCTTTACATGGGAGTTCAAAGAGATCAGCTGAAGCTGAGCACACTGAAGAGCACACACTCTCTCCTCAGAAGGCACTTGCACCCATATCTGTAAATTTTCAACAGCTGTATGGCTGATTGAAAGACCAGGGAAAGGAGGGGAAATTATATGAAAAATTCATGAGAAGGCCTCCAGAACACAGCATGGGCTGGAAATGTCAACATTCAAAATACCAACCAAACCAAGGCGAGACAGGAAACCAGAGGGCAGTGGAGAAAAACTCAAATGAGCTGATTCATGCCAAGGTTGAGCAGGAAAGCACCCAGCAGAGAAGCTGCTCACCAGTCCACTCCAATGAATGCAGTGCAATGCTCTGCCCCCAAAGAAAAAGAGCAGAATAAAGAATGCAGGAAACTTTTGCAAATTTGGAGACTCTTTACTAACCATAGGAGCTAACATCCTGTTCAATGTTAAAGCTGCTGATGTTATCCTTCTCAAAGTGCTTTTTCACAGCAGAGAAAACAGATATTGCAGCTAAGACTGCTCACTTCTCAGGATGTAAACCATCAACTTCCACTGTTAATCAGAACGTTTTTGAGGTAAAGAGAAATATATCCCTAGAAACCAAAGCTGCACCCTGACCTTCAGCTGAGAAGGTTCTCCAGATGCACTTCTGCCTCTCACAGAGAGACAGTCTGTCCCTCCCCACTCCAGGACACCTTCTGCATGTGAGCCACCCCCAGTCTGCAACACTTTGGGACACAAGTGCATTGCCCATAAGAAGTTTTGACTCTCCTCATCTATTTCAACATCAGAAGAAATCAGATTTCTACAGAAAATGGCTTCAGAAGCAGAAATGGCTTTCAGTAACACTGACAGAAATACTAATACCTAAGAGGATACACTTAATACCTTTATTATTCATTAAATAATGCATTTCTGCCTTCCCTGACCACAACTACATTAAGTGTTGAAAATACAGAACTATATTAAGTATTGAAAATACAGAAACTTTGGGACTGGCACTCTTGGCTGGGAGTCTTAGCAAGGAGCTAATGGGCCAGAAGAGGGAATGCCATGCAGGTCAGAGAGGATGCAGGCTGGCAGGGCAGGGTAAGGAGGAGGTCTGTTGGGGCTGAAGGCACCCCCTCAGCCATAATTCACAGCAGCTGGAGCATTCCACCAGCTGGAGCTGATGATTTGTCACTTCCTTCTCCTTCAAATGAAAAGTTCTCTTGCTCACATTCACATGTGCATTCTCCCCTAGCACCTTCACTAACACAAACTCATGGTCTTACACTAAGTCAGTAATAATGTAAGTATTCATTATTACTCTGTATTTCTAGTTCAACAGCATGCACAGATCAGTACTTTATTACATACACTGTGTTCTGATATCACTTTCTAATGCCACTGTGTTTAACAAACTCTGTGTGATCCTTCCTTGCCAGTTCTGACTCACAAGGACTTGGCTCTGAAGTGAGGTCCATAAAATAGATGTACTAGGCTTGTTGAAACAAATAACAAAACAGTCAAAAGCTTTCTCCAGAGAAGGGCCAGCAGAAGACAAAGGTAGAAATATTTATGCAGTCACTCAGGGGCATTGGAAATGTGTTTTGAATAAACACTCATCTTCAGTATGCAAGCTCCATAGCCCTTGCTGTCTCCCAAAGATCAGCAAGAATGGAAATCAATGATGCTGCCTTGTTAGAAAACACAAATCAAAGCATCAGTGACTTTGTAAAATCCCTTCTGTCACTTTGACCTTCTGGTGCCAGGCAGCTCCACAGATTCATTACCTTTCATTGTAATGTCTAAAGAAAAAATCAGCAGCACGAGTGTTTGAGAACAACAGCAGGGATTGGAAAAAGGCTGGGAAGCAGAATACACAAAAAGAAATGAGAACACCATGAAAGGATGCTCACTCTGCCTTGAGGACTGTGTCCTCTCTTCCAACACATCCAAGTCAATTCTGCTGCTGTGCAGCTTCACACCAGCTCCTTCCTCACCCCCTGCACCTGCTGCTCCTGCCCTTGCCAGCCAGCCCTGTCAGGAGCTGCTGCTACACCTGCACCCTCTGCAGGGACACCCCAGCAGCAAACACCATAAGGATGGTGGGGAACCAGCCCCCCTCTCCTTCAGAGAATCCCTTGTCAGAAAGAAGTGGGGTGGGGTGGTACTAACCTGGGTCTCCAAGCTGGTGTAGGGACTAGGAGGTTCAATCTACAAAGAGAGCAGACAGAAACAGCCATTACTCTGCAATAGTGGAAAAGAAGGTGTTCTGAGCTGTTATTGGTCCAAAGTGATATCAGGAACAAACACACCTTCTTCAACAAGGATGGCAGGATTTTTTTTTTTTTAATTTTCTTGTAAGATTTACCACTTTTCCAGACATCTGGAAATCACACAGAATTTAAAGAATCTCTACCATATTTGGATGAGCAAGAGAAGTTGCAGTAACAGGAGTACACCAGAGGGCCATGTGCAGGCTCTGACATCTTTGATTTGATTCTCTCTTACAATTCCTTGATTACAGCTGACTGGTTTTATATCAGACTAATATTTGACTGGTGCTCCTGTAATTTCAAGGCATCAAGACCTTTTCAGAAAGTTGATCAAAACTTGATGGTGAAAGGGTTGGCCACATCCTTGGCAAAATTTGTCCTCTCAACAGCTGCAGTTAGCTGCAGTTATTTTGTTTTCCATTGCATTTCTTCCTAATTAAAGCTTCTCTCCAGTTCTGCACATTATAATGCAAGTGCACTGTACATTTTCTGCAGTCTGGCATCTTCCTTGGTGTCAAAATCTGAACTCTTAGCTTAGCTTGGCCAGAGGATTCAAACCTCATTAAAGAGCTTCTAAACACCAAAGCACAGAATCGTCTATTTAGCCTGTTAATTAAAAGGTTAGCAAGAGATAACATCCCTGTAGGAAACTCCATCATTAGTGTTCTGGGATTAGCACTCAAGCAAAATCTTTAAAAGCACATCCTTGAAAGTATAAGGAACATTTAAAACCTCAGTCCTGCTGGTCCAGGTATTACTCTGCAAGGTCTTGCTCTCCACATCCTGTTTAATTGGAAAGCCTAACAGAGCAGAACCAGGTCAATAGTGCTCTCTCAAATCCATCACATCTGTCTCAATTAGACACTTTTAGTTTAGAGAATTCTTGTCTATCAGATTATCAGGCTCCTGAGACTAGTTTTGAATTTGGATCCATTGTGAGTCTCACTTTGGCTAAATCACAGAACACAATGGGGAGAAAAAAAGTGGGCTTCCTCCAAGAAACTATATATTCCTTTTACTTTTAATTACACCTATGAAGCAGCTTTTAACAATCAGTATAAATATACTAAAGGAAAAAGCTATCAACCCAGGAAAAAAAGTTTAAGGAGGAAATTGGCCTTGAAAGCCTTGACACACCTTTCCTCCACTCAGCAAGCCATGGGTCAGGCAGCACAGGGTGCACAGGTGGAAAAGCCCATGATTGCCTCTGTCACACTGCTAATCAGAACAGGCTGAGGAAAGGTTACATTTAACACCAGAGCTCCATTATGACACAGATGTAGTGGATATTATCTGACAACTGGCCAAATGACACCAAGAGTGGAAGGAAACTGAGAAACCTCAATGAAATTCAAATATCATGTCATCAGCTAAGCTAGAGGAGGAAAGAAATCATCTGAAGGTGAGAGGACTTGTGTCCTTGGACTGCCTTACTCTAAAACAAACGATGGCAACACTCACATAGACTTAGCTGGGATAACCTCATCCATTTTGCAGCTGGACTCTTAAGCAATGCTAGTTTGGTCACAACACTGTCCTCCATTGTGCCACTCACATTTATATCATAACAGGAGGATCACAACACTAGCAGGTGTGTGGGGCAGACAGAATACAAAGTGTGTTTAAATACAAAAAGCAAAATACTGCTGTAACAAAGCACAGCTCAGCTGCACAGGCTCCCCTTTGGGAGATCATCTGGATTTTCTCAGTCGGTGCCAATTTGACTATAGACAAAAGCTTTTTCAACAGGCACTGTTCACTTCCAAATGACAGTATTTCCATAAGAGGAAGTAGCTACTGTATGTATAAAACATCCTGGAAAGATTAGGGGATTCCTGCAAGAGATAAGGCTTCAGACTATTTAAAAGCTAGACAAGCTCAGTCCAATATTTCCTGAATAGAACGGATTTCTTATGTTAATTACTAATTTCCAAAGCTTCCTGGCCAATGAAAGCTGTAAATATAAACCAGGTTTTGAATGGTATTATTTCACCATGCATCAGCACAGGCCTGTGATCCACAGCTTTTCCTGTTTATTTCCTCCCTCATTTTGGCTGTGGTGAGTTGTATTCACTTGTGCAGTCACCATTGTGCAGCATTGCAAGGGGGATTGTTCTGCCCCATCATTAGAACAAACAACACTCAAATGCCACATTCACTTACAAATTATCTGAGAAAAAGCTTGGCTTTTATGGGCAAAAGCATGAACAATCCAGGTTAACTCCTTGCCCAGCTCACACTTGTTTGCACAATTGCTAGAGATGGTGATAGGGAAAAACCCCAAACCTTTCTCCCAGCTGCAGTTCAATGCACAACACTGCTGCCTCTCAGCCTGCACTCCACTGCCTGTGGAACAAAGGGGTGAGGCTGGGATGTCTCTGGATGCCACCTCTGCCCCGCACAGAGATGTTTTACCTGTGCAGTTACAGGTACATCCAGGACAGCTCTTGGAGCCAACCTGAGGGTCCCCAAAACACAACTGCAGAGAATACATCCCAATTCTCCTCTTTAAGCAAGGAAAGGATAAGCAATAATAAGGAAATTGAGGAATAATAAGGAATAAGGAAACTGAGGAGGACAAAGAGGGTGGGAGGACATAAATAGTCAAATTTGATTTTCAACAGCAAAAATTAGTTTTAAAATTCAAGCCCAAAGTCAGAAAGACTTTCACTCTTACTGCAGGAAGAAGCATGTTCTTAAAATCAGCTGCCTATCACTAGTGCCAAATAAATGCCACATTTTGGTAAATCCCAGAGCTCTCCTGCAGCTCCTGTGCATGGCCTGATGCACAGTTATGGATGACAATATGCCCAGGAATAGCCCACATGTGAGGGATGAGGGCACACACTTCTTTTTTTAAAGGTACAACCTCTGTGCCTTGTCCAACCTGCCTGCCCTCATTGATTATTAGTTGCTAATGAAAGACCAGAGAGCAAATTATCACACAGAAACACTCAGGAAAAACAGCAGAATAACTGGCACCATTCCAAGCAAAGTTTTGGTTGGTCTGTGTGTGCTCCACTTTAATTCTAGCAGGTTTCAGCAGCTTGACACAGAACCACAAGAGCTGTGATAACTAAACCCCAGGGACAACAGCAATCATCCCATCTGAAATTTCAGACTGCCATTTTTCAAGTGCTGTGAATCATTAATCTCCAGTGCTTGTGATCAAATGAAATCTGTAGTGGGATTGGAGTGTAAACACTATGACAGTGCGGTATAAACAGCCTGACACATTGATCACCTCTAAAGACTGATCAGGGTAAAATTCTGTTTACTATTGAAAGGTGACACTGGAAACAGCAACTCAGCTCTGGGGTTTGGCCACTGTGTCTTCCATCATGGGTTCATGTCTCACTCCCATAAAGGAAACAGACATGTTTTCAAATACTTTGAAACTTTCCCAAAACAAAGGCAAAGGATAGGAATGGTTGGAGGAACTGAGGTATAGACAAATAAACCAAGTATTCCAAAGTCATGTGGGAAATATGAGAGAAACCTGCAAAGTCTAGGACCTTGACCACAAGATCTGCCTCTCCCCCATGCCACAAAAGATGTTTTCCAGCAGTTTCAAGAGACACCAGGTTTGACTGTGGTGACTCCATCTGCTAGTCACACATGGCCTCAGCCTGGTGCAGGAGAGCCCAGGGCTCAGACTGCAAGTGCTGCTGGCTGCACTGGAGCTGCTCCTGCACACAAACCTCCTGCTCGCTGCCCTCCCATCGCTCCTGGACTGCTCACCTTTGGTACCACTGCAGCTCTGCTCAGCTTTGGGAGTGGGGCAGAAACTCCAAAGGATTTTTTACACTTGATGAGCAACTTTCACTCATTTCTAGCCACTCCTCTCCATCCCTGGAGGCAGCATGGATTTGTGTGTGGCTTGCCACAAGGCAATGGCCCCCAGCAGCAGTGCCCTCACCCCAGAACCTCAGCACTCAAACTGCAGGAAGTTTCCCAGGTTTTGTGCAGCTGGACCCTGAGACACACAGGAGAACTGACTTGTAAAGTTCTTTTTTAGTTTTATTGATTTGTTCTATGTCACTTTACAGCTGAATCCGTTTTTTCAGTCAGCTCATGCCACTAGGCAAAGAGAGCTGTGCTGGTGCAGTAGAGGGGGCCAGCAAAGGCAGGAGCAGGAGGATACCAAGGAAGAACCAGCAGCTAGGACAGGGTAAGAAGGCAGGTAGCAGTAACAAATGCCAGCACCAACACCAATTACTTCTTCCCATGAAGCCACAGGTTCAGACAAAAATACTAGATATTCCCCTAAAAGTGACATTTCACATGTTCTCTCCAATTGCTCTGCAGCCTGCAAGGCAGGGCCATGGAACAGCAGCTCCCTGTGTGGGCAGTGCTGTTTTCTGTTTTTGCAATTTGCAGTTGAGGGTTACAGCTATCTCAGGGCACTGTCACTTTGTCTCTTCTGCTGACTCATTTTATAACCCAGAGGTTTGTTAGCCTGCCAGCCTGTGGTTTTTATCCTACACTCAAATGTGGCTCAAAACCTTTGTACACTCACAGAAACAAAAAGTAAAACAAAACAACAGGATTTGTAGGGACTGCCTGGGGTGCCATTTCCCTGAGCTCCTGCCACCTCTCCCCTGGTGAGGGGGAGCACCAGCCAGGTAACCTCCCACACCCCCTGAGGTTGGGGGTGACACCAGAGCCCTGGAGCAGCACCAGGGCAGGAGTTTCCCTGCAGACATGTCCCTGCTCTGAAACCCAGCCTCTAATTACAGGAAGTGTTCAGTGACCTTAATTGTAACCCTTAGCTACAAGTCACATTAACAGCTGCCTCTGCAGCACCAGCCATCTCACATGCTGACTTATTTGGGGAAGAGTGACTTCCCAGCAGTGCCAGCCCTGCCAGCTGGGGCACGAGCTGCAGGGCAGGGTACAGGAAATCCTGCATCACCCAGAAATGGTCCTGCAGAGCTGACTTTCATCACATTGCCCACTATCAGGAGTTGCAAAGAGTGAGCATTTCCAGGGTGGTCTGAGCAGAGTGCAGGGACAAGATGTGGCTGTGGAAAAACCCCAGCCAGAGGTTTGGGTGGTCCTGCAGCTCCTGTGAGCTCTCCAGCCACCAGAGCGTGCAGGGGCTGCTCCAAACCACGGAGCTGCCCTCGCTGCCAACAGCCTCAGTGGTGTGCAGCTTAACCAGCCTGCTCCTCAGCAGCAACATGAGCCCACGTGGCCTCTGCCAGCCCTTAATTTTGACAAATGAACTGTTTGTGTGGCCAAATTGCAGAACTGATCCTAACTAAACACAAACTGCTGGGTGAAAATGTATTTACTCAAGATCATTTTATCAACCAGTTTGCTGAGAAGCTGCAAAGAATGGGAGAGCATCTTAATCCAGGACACCCACCAAAATTTAAGATGGAGATCAGCTCTATAGAAGTACTGTCTTGGGCAACACCCCTGAGTATAAAATAAAGTCTCTAGACATTCAAAACACTTCCACACACACAGGGCTACCACTGCACCACCTCTCCTCCCGTCTATCCCAAGTCTGGATATTTTGCCACCAGAAAAAACTGCAGCCTTTAATAGCTGATGGCTTTGGTACAAACTGTTCTAATCCTTGGGTAGTAAAATAAACTTGTACAGCTCCTTCAAAGCAAAAAATCTGAGGGTCTGTGTCTTCTCCCAAATGAACAATCAAGTGCTTATCCAGCAGTGGAAGAGCAGATCAGTCAAATCTAAGACCTGCTAGTTCCTTGCTTTTCAGTAAAGATAAAATTGTTCTCTTGTCTGCTGGAGTTGTACAGAAGACTGTAGTCATTTACAGAACCTAAACTGCAGCAACACCTACTACTCCTTAGCTTACAATGACAGTCAGTGCCCAGAAATAGCCCAGCACTCCTAAAAACCATTACCCAAAATAAATCCATACCATCCTACTGAACATTTAAGCCACACACTGAATCTTCTATTACTGTTCCAGTTACAAATGAAGCTGGAATTATTCCTATCTTCAGTGTCTTTTACCACCTGAAAAGTATCTGCTGGAGCCAGCTCAGCACAGACCTGTGAACATAGCCAGGGCCAGCGACTGCAGCACACTGATAGCAGCAGGAACTTCCCAGATGTCTGTAAAATATGCCTGGCCACCGAGATGCTGCTGTCCCAGCACTGCTCTGACATTTTGGATATGTCACTCCCCAGGCCAGACATGCTGTCTCACAGGTACAAGAGACAGACAGTTAATGTTTGCACTTATTAACTCCAGGCACACTTATCTTTCAGCCCTGACACCTCAATACAGCACAGCTGCTCCAGCACCACTTTCCAAATCTGTGCTTAAGAATGATACATCTGACCAGCTCACAGCAAGGGTCAACTGTCCTGCTTTCCTTAATAATTTATTAAGAGCTGGCAGGAGCCACAGCTTTGCTGCACTGTTCAGTTGTTCTAACAAACTGCACCGCTGGTTTCAGGTGGCAAACGAACTTCAGCACGAAATGCAAATGTGTAAAAAGGCAAGGAGCACTAATCTAATGGATCAATAGAAGTGGGTTGCTTAGAGATGGCAAAGTGCACCGGATGCTGCTGACAAAGATCTCTTCCCCATGCCCCAGCTCATCTCTGAAAGCCCCACACACCCTCGCTGCTGCAAACCACAGCTTCATGCCCACTTCCCCAGCAGATGCTGCTTTGGAAGCCTCCAAGAGGGCACCCCAGGAGGTACTGCGTGGATATGATTTTGAGTGTAATTACACTCATGGATGTGGGTTATTTGTAGTTCTACTGATGGAAAGGAAAAAAAAAAATTTAAAAAATTACACGTCCTTATGCAACATTTTAATAGAGCTGGAAGAGTCTATATTTATAGAGTAAACAAGTGTCTTAAACAGCTACATAAAAAGCAAATGGAAGGAGACACTAATTCACTTGAGAGTATAAGCATTGCATTTATAGGGGAAAAAAATGTCCTGTCTGACAACTATTCCAGTCAGCATCTGTTATGAGAACAATCTGCCTGAATATTATCTGACACAGGACATGGTGTAAAAAATCAGCAAGAAGACCCTGACCAAATTTAAATATTAGCCTCATTTGAAGTTTCCAGACAAGTAAGTTACCAGAAGCAAATTAAAGCCTGTACAGCAAGGAACATGTTCCAAAGTTAAAGGAGCAGCTGAAGAGAACAGGGCAGGGCAGTTTCAAAGCTGAGGGGGGCTGTGAACAGAAATCAGCCAGTCAGCACAAGGGCTGCACACTGCACTTGGAACTATCGCAGGTAATCGAGCTGGAAACCCACATCAAAGCACTTGGAAAAGAGAGAGACACGGTGGTGGGCCAGCTTAAGTGGTGTTGGCACCACCCCAATAACAACAACAAGAGAGCACATTTTCACCAGATTTGGCACTGCACACAGAAAAAGACACCCCTGCAGTCCCTGCTCTCAAAGCAGAGCAAAGCAGTGACAGCCACACTGGGAAATCACCAAACTCTGCTGAGAGCAGCAGCTCCAGGTCTGAGCCCTCCTGAACCACCCAGGTTCCTCCCAGAGAGGGGCACAGAGCTGGGGCCCTGCCCTGAGCCTTTCCATCCTGCTATTCTCAGGAGAAGGACCTTTAAAAGAATAAACTGAGGACACCAAGAGGCTGGGAACACAGCCCTGGGTTTTTCTTGAGGGAAAGGGAAAACCAGCTTTAAGAAAATCCACCTAAAAGTCTTGAGGGTAATAGAACAAGAAGCAGCCCATATAGCTTCATACAGAATAAAGCCTGCCAGACAAATTTAATTGCTTTATTTGTTCTTTGATAGAGTTCGAGATCAGTGGATGAAAGGAACACAGAGGAGGTCATGTTTCCTGGATTTCAGGACAGCACATGTGTCTCATGAAATCCTAATTGAAAAATTAATTCAAAAAGACTTGGGAAGGGGCAAGCACAGCACTGGAATTGAGAACTGGCTGCAGGACTGTAAACAAATGATAATGATAAATGGCACTGTATTGAGCTGAGGGGAGGTCATATTGAACAAATTCATTAATGACCTGGAACGAGGATTAAAGAGCACGCCAACAAAATCTGATGATTGCATTAAAGCTCAATTGTGTCTGACGGGTGCAAGGCTGCTGGAAGGTGAAGGGGACATGTCCAGCACCAGGATCCTGCTCCCAGATCCTTGGCAGGCAGGGCTGGCATGCTCCAGCCCCAGCAGTCTGTCACCATCACCCTCACAGCACTGCACATCTCCTTCCCTGCTGGCCACCCTGAAACCAACAGCAATTCCTGCTGCCCAAGGGCCAAACGAGATGTGTGGCAGCAACACAGCCTTGGCACACGTCAGGAATGCAAGACAGAGGAAGGCTGAGACCTCCCAATCAAGCATAGCTAGGAAAAGAAAATCCCACCACTAAAAATAACACAAATGCCTTAAGTACCACCGAGTTGTGTTTTCATGATCTCCCTGATATAGCTTAAAAAATTGTGGGGTTATGGATTAAAGTCCCTGATAAATCCATTTAGGACCAGACACTTCCTCTGCATGAACTTAGTACATTCCAATCTTTATGACCGGGCAGGAGAAAATTAAAGAAACAAATAAACAAAAACCCCTAACCCAAAACAACAGATATGACCAAAAAAATCCTGACCCAACAAACAACGTTTTGAAAAATTTGAATGAAACTTTTAACAACAGAATTGGGTAACACTGACCTTTAAAGGATGAAATAGATAATTTACTTTTTTCAGGTACAATTGCTGATTTTCAGCTTTGGAAGTATTGAGGGTTTAGCACTAGACTTTGAGTTTTATCAATAAGCTACAGAAAAAGATAAAGAACATGCAGGTAGAACAGCACTTTTGGCTCCCTTCTGCAGTTTTCATGCCAGAACTAAAACATATTTTTCCCAAATAACAGCACCTATCCATCATTTTTATTATCAGCCTGGATGCAGATCCAAGTTTCATCACTTGGTAAGTTCGAAAAACTCTCATTAGCATCTGTGTGTGTAGGGAGTCCATAAGAGCACCTCATTAACTCATTAAAGAGGATTCTCACAGAGATTAGCTTAGTCAATCCTTCATTTAGCTACCAATCCATTCATGTGATGCTATTAAGCCCCTCATAAACAGCCAAGTGCTTAGCACTACACTGTAGGAGCTCAGGTTTGAACCCTACCCTGGTGCACACTGCTCTGGACTCGTGCTGCACCACCATGGAAATCACTGCAGCCCCAAAGGATCATTTATTTCCAAATGATGAATGGAACCAACACGTTGGACTAAGATGGGACACAATAACAATACCCAAACTCCATGATTTCAAACCATTCTTGAACAAACCTTGCTCCACATCACAATTTGATGACATGACAAGAAACATGCACAGGCAAAGAAAGGGTTGCAGTATTGCAGTGCAGATCAATTGCTGCTCACTGGCTGAGTGGGGAAGCATCAGTGAGGAACCTCCCACCTCCATCCTTAATTTCCAGGTTTTTCTTCTTTGCCTTCCCTCTAACCCCTCTTCCATGCATCACTGCTGTCACACCATCTGCAATCTATTTTCAATAAGCCACCTCTGCCAAGAGAGGCTCCCCCTCTCCTCTGGAACAGGCTTCCAGCACTGCTTTGGCTCACTACAGCCACAATGATGACTGAGAGGCAAAATCTGCCACTTGCACACATCAGACAGGTATTGTGTGCTGGTAAACGGCAATTGCCATCCAGATGGCCCTACAGCAGCTCCATTTTGCACTGGCCTTCAGATGGCACAGTGACAACTGCTCCTGTAAGAACATGAACATGAGTCCTTTGATTCCTGCCAAAGCATCTCCATTCCCTGCACTGCAGTCACTGCTGCCTCCACACTGGGAGGTGTCTGAAGATCTCAGCCCATCTAAATTCATACCTTTAATACAGATGCACAATTTTGTTTTCAAGCTAAATAATTCAAAGAACATGAATTCATTCCCATCTGCTTCAATGAAACAGATTTGTAAGCTCCTAATTAGCTTGTGTGTCCACAGTACCCTTTTAACCAAGAGCACTGCCTTGGTTTGGGCTGTGGCTGTGAATAAAAGGCCCCACAATTCTTTACTGCAGCTCATTATCATCTCACAAACACTCAGCTCAGACCTAGCAACTGCTCTGTCACATCCAATCCACTTTGGAAAACACAAAATATTTGTGGAGGATGACCATGGCAGCGTGCAGGATGTGCAGGGGGGCAGAGCTGCCTGCCTGACCCCAGGCAGCTGCCTGGCACCGAAGCTGTGTCTAAGTGGCTTTCCAGGTTTCAGGAACTCAGACAAAAGATGCTATTAATGGCACTTGGGGCTGGAGGGGGGAAATCCTTGAATGTAAACTTTCAAGTCATTGCACACTGAGGAAGAAGAGTAAACAACAATAAAATTTTGCTCACAGTAAGGGATTTTGTGAAAGGGAACTCCACAGCTTGGTAGTGTCACAAGCACCCTAGGAATCTGGAGAATGAGATGGGAGAAACTGTGGGGAGACTGAAGTTACAACTGCACACTGCATGGTTCATTTTGCTGTAATTCCTTTTATTCATTGCTATAATCAACTTGACATGCAAAGCTGTTCTCAATTTACTGACAGCTTTTCAGCTGACATCTAGCTCTCAAGGTATTTTTTTTTAAACTTAAATAGCTAATTATTCATTGCCCTAAACCAGGATATATAACAATGTCAGGAAATCATCTGTTCAAGTTATATCAAAAAGCCTTTGGGGATTAGTTCATCTCTTTTGTATGCTGCAGAAAACACTCACTTGTAAACAATTAAATCATCATTTGAAATCTGTCTACACTTTTAGCATCTCTGAATGCAGATTGAAAAACCATATAAACAAGTACCTTATTGTTGCATCTAGAACCCAGGGCTGGAAGGTTTTCCTCCACAGTATCTTATTTGGTGGAGGCTGAAGGCTGAATTTACAGGCTAATACAGGCTCTCTGTAAAACCTGTAAAAAAATCTAAAAAAATGCAATAGCTGCTTAAGGAGACCAGTTAACTACTCTTAGGTTATGCTGAGGGCAGAAGACATGCCACAAGTATATCAACACATTTTGGCACAGAGGCACTTGACCTCCATGTAACAGAGTCATGGCTGATAGAGAAAAAGCATTTAAATTTAGCCATAAAGGCTCAGCCATTGGCCTGAACCTACAGTACCCAAACCTCAGAGTAGCTTGCTTCAAGATGCAAGCTCCTGCACAACACACATTAGAAGAGACCAGGGACATCACTGGAGCAGAACCATTTAAAACTGGTTTTAGATTCCTATTTGAAATTAATCTATTGCTTTTTGGTCTCCTACTGACTCCTTGACTACACTTTAAGGGCTGCAGCTTTGTGGAATACAAACACAATGTAAGCAGAACATTCCATAGGAAGAAGCTCCTTTCTCAGTCTGCCTTGGGCTGAGCACTGCAGCAGAAAGTTACCAAGGCTGGACAGTGCTTGTCTGCACATTTCATTACAGCTGTGCAGCTGGACAGCTTCCATCACCACTCCTGAAAGGCAGCAGTAGTATTCCACTACCCAAACTGTTCCTTAGTTTTGACAATTTGCTTGAGCAAATATGCATTTTACAACTGCACTAGTCACTCGAGGTTTTCCTTACAGAGTTATCCCTATGCTCACACTAATTGTGTGATTTCGTGGCTTTAGTACCTTGATAAATGTTTTGGCTAATTAATTTGAATCACTGCAGCTGTATCCTTTTTATGATATAATTGCTGACCCAGTCAAGAGAACAAAACAAAACAAATTATCTTCCTTATGGAATGAAAGCCAAGCAGGTTCTTGTGAAACTACAACTTCCTTTCAGTTAGAGGAAGAAAACAGAGCACAGAGACAGAGGGGATGCAGAGAGCACATAATTGTTTCAGAGAGGAACTCCTCCATGGCCAGGGAACCCACTGAGATGGGATCACTGAGGCACAGAGCCCCAGCTCTCTGGCACTCAGGGTGCCTTTGGCCACAAAAATGGGGCATGGGCACTTTCTGCCCTTAAGTCAGTGCCCAGATCTGGGATAGTGAGTTACTATGATGGAAATTAAAAATATGACAAGACAGGAATGAATTTTACATATTTAAAGGGTGTTTCCCAACATCTTGAGTCCTCAGCTGCACAGAAAAACTCACCTAGAACTAAAGGCAGAATGGTTAGATCCAGCTCATCTCAATTGCCCAGAGGAGAGGTTTGGGTTTATTGTTTGGTTTGTGGGTTTTTTTTGTTTGCTTATTTGATTTTTAAACTAAAACTGAGCAGTACATACTTCAGTTTCTGACATGGTACCTTCAAGTAAATCAACACAGAAACTGTAAACTAGTGGGAAGTTGTAGGCAGGTTCTCACTCAAGCATAAGGAAAAGTCTCCTATTTGCTGGAACAAACCAGAACTTCTGAGAAGAGCACAGACTGATCATCCAGGCTTAGTAAAAAACAGAATTACAAGAAGTTGGTACATGTACAACATCTCTTTTCTTGAAGATCCCATCACTGATCTAAAGCGTAAATAAACACTCTTGCTCTGTCAGAGGCAGATAATTTACTGAACATGACATTGCTAATGGCAATATTATACGAGACACAAGTGTTTCAGACAAAAAAAAAAATCTGAAGAAGGTGTTTCTCATTCTAACAATTCTGCAACTGACAGGTGACTGCTGGGCTGCAGATAGGAAATTCAGTTTTATCTAGAGGAAACACACCTCAGCTCATTCTTTTGGTAGTTTCCGAAAGCAACAGTTCCTTTAAGGAAAGTCAATGCATATATCAAACACCTCTTAAACCATAAATAACAAGATTCCTGTATTTGAAAAATAATGCAGGTTTTCAACACGATCTCCCTCCTAGAGTAATTATATTTTTAGAACAGCAATAAGTTTTAAAATGCAAAATTTCCACAGCAAAATCTGTCAATGTAATCAACAGTATTCAGTTCTAAGGAAATGGCTTTATTATTTTAAACAGTCTACTAATTAACCTTTAGAAGAAAACATTTGATTTATTTGTAGGATTTTGATTGAAAATAAACTGAAAATTTCAGAGGAAATAAACCATAAGTCTATTTGAATGTGAACTATAACTGCTCCTGCCCTATCATGCATGTATGCTTGAGCTGACACTGCTCATGCCTATCATGTACCCTATCTGTATCATATCAGAATTTGACTTTGGGGATGTTTTTAATTACAATTAAAAAAAGAGCAAGTCACCACACCTGACTTTGGAATGGGCAGAAGGGGTAGGTTTGTAAAGAAAGGATCATCAAAATAGCAATCACTGGGTTTTTAAACAGATGTCTTTGAAAGCAACCAAACACATCCTCCCATTCATTCATCCCTTAATGGCCAGGAGAAAGCCTGTTCCCCTGGAGCAGAGCTCACACTGTCTGAAGGCAGGGCTTTCTCAGTAAGCAAGAAACACCATTGTTCTAAGCTAAGCAGAAACTTAATGCACAGCCCTTCTGATCTGTTTTAATGGACTGAAAGTTAAGAAACTTCACGACCTTCTTCAACAAGTGCTAATCAGGATCTTTAAATAGTAATGGATGGGCTTTATCCTTGAGTTCTCCTAAAAAAAACCCAGCTCATTTCCGAAAAAGGAAGTAAGGAAATGAGCCTCTGAATTTTTGATTGCTAGCTGAGGAAAAGTAATACACAAAGCCCTGAAAAGGAGGAGTTACAATGCTGGAGTGAGATGACTCAGAGTTCTGCAGTAAGGAGCTCAAACCTGCAGACAGCCCTCGGGAGGACAGGAGCAGGGGCCACGGTGGTCTGGCTTGCATCAATCCTGGCCATGACTTTCTGCAAGTAATGAAAGATCCAGATGAGAAGATCACTGATGAGGAGATAAAAATACCATTAAGTAATGTTTGAAACGTAATTAGTAAGTGCTTCACAGGAGAAAGGAAGCATTGCTCTCCATGAACACAGGGACTCATTCATTCAAACACTGATGTGCTCAGCACTACCCCATACAACCAAAATGCCTCTTCACCATTAAGGGATTACAATCCTTTACTCTGTTTGTACTCACAGATATGGAAGTCTCTATTTCAGAGCATTACTCTTCAGTAAGTGACTATTAAAGATGTCCACACCCTTCCCAGCAGGAGACACACTACAATGTTTTTTTGAGCAATGCTCTCCCAAAACTTAGATGGACTGGATTATTTTCCCTCCTGTGCTGCATCACAATGGTTGTGAAAACCTTACTCTGAATTTACCAGAGCAAGTCCTTTATGCCTTGAATAACTTAAGGCTGTAAGAAAGATTTAAGCCTAAATTTCTCACGAAAAACTAAAAATGAAATTTTAAGAGAAACCTCTACATTCAGTAACATGAGCTGAACACCTACTCGGGAGCCAATAAAAGTATTTTTTAAAATGCTTAACACTTTATAAATCCATTTGACTACTCAGGAACTTTTTGTATTAATTTCTCCTAAATCCACTTTCTCACTGCATGGGATGTAAGAGCAATTACAATGCTCTTTCCTTCCACGTGTACATCCTGGGAAGAAAACAATGCCATATAAATCAGACTTTTACTGAACAGGGAGATTATTGTATCACTTTACAGCAATCCACTACAAACTAATTCCTTCCAATCTAAAGCCAAATATGCCAGCTGATGGTGTCTAAGGAAAATAAAAACTATCAGGCAATGAATAAACTCTAATGGCAACTGAAGAACAGGTCTTGAAGGCAAATCCTTTCATCCTGCACAATCAGTTCCTGTTGATGGCAAGGCAGAGAGCTCTGAGCATGCACACACTCTCTGTGCTGGCATGCTATACCATCAGCACCAGGGCTCTAACTTTGTTATTTCCCCGAGGAGCAGCAATTTTCTGTGTTCAGCACAAGGCAGTGTGGCTTTCCAAGGGCTCCTCACAGACCAGTTCTACACACTGGGGTGAAAGCAGCCACTGAGTGTGGCTGCCAGCAGGGACACAGGGCACAGCCAGGGCTCCTGCCAGGCTGCCCCCACCTGTGACACCAGAGGACACTTCACACCTGGGGTTATTGCGGAGGGAAGCGGCCAAATTAAACCAGTAATGATTATGAGGGTTTAAAAGCAGTAATGAATGTTACAGGGCCTCACTTTTCTTTCCCTTGGACCAAAAATTACTTGAGTGAACCCAAAAGGAAGCCGGGACTGACTCCTGAAAATAGCAGCTACCCAAGAGAGGCAACCTTCAAAATGCAGCTCAGGGCTAACCTGAGACCCCAGCTGAACATTGTCTCCATTTACACACCATTTTGTCTGTAGCTCTTGCAAAATACTAATCAATTTTTTTGTCTTTTCACTACATGAAACAATGGTGATATTTGCTTTTCAATTTTTAGGAGGCTACCAACAGTTTTAGTGAAACCATAACATTTTGAATAGTATTTTCCAAGCTCTTTGTAATGGATGCATAGACACAAACAGTCAAGCCCATTGAAACTCACAATTTGAAGCAGATGCATATATATGATACATCAGATCTAACATTTTGCACCACAATATATTTAAACATTTCTGAGCTGACATTGGACACTGCTTAAATTCCATGTAGATAATGGATGGACAGCTCAAAGCTCTGGGCAACTTCTGCATCAAAAACAAGTTGCAAAGAGCAATGGAAGGTAACCAGACATGTTCAGGGCAGGAGTGGAAGCAATCTGCACTAATGCAGGGGTGTGGGGAAGGAGAGCCTTTCTGCACAGCTCTGCTCCCAAAGGAACCAAAGGCAAGGCCAGTCTAGTCAGCAAACCAAGAGTTACCCCATCCTGCTTGGGCTAGTGCTTAAAAATAAAAAGTGCAAAACAAAACAGTGGTGTTAGGCAAGTAACCTAAATGACAAGTCTTTTTTTACTGTCAGGTGTGAATATCAGTACGAGCAGAAGTCTGAAGTATGGCATCACCAAGTATCCTGAAAGTGATAAAAAGATCTCCAGCTAAAGAGAAGCAAAGCCCTCCTACACCTCAATATGTAATGCAAAAGCTCCTTACTTTGGTTCATACAAAAATAGCAGAGCTAAGTTGATCACTCACAGACTATCAAATAACCTGTTCTAATTCACATCCTCCCAACAACAACAGCTGGGAGCCAGTGGTAACACTTGTCACAGATGACCTGGCACACCACAGCCAGCTCAGGGTTAACCATGAAGCCAGCTCAGGGTTATACAGATGGTCCTCAAAATATTCTATACACTGTCATTGAAAATTGTGGCCAAGAGCAATTTGAATTGTGTAGCTTAGAAAATCACAACAGCAGCCTGCCCACGTACCAGTAAATAACAAGGATAAGCAACTTATTAATAAATTAAACCAACCTACACAGAGTGCTTAGCAGGAGAGGACTTGTTTGGGATTTCTGCAGGGTGTATTTAAGTATTTCTGCCTGACATAGCTTTTATGTCAGGGAGGTAACACAGTAGAGCTCACTGAACTTAATTTATGCTCACTATGCAAACCACAGCCAGCTGTGAATTTATTAAAATCCTTATTGCAATAACCATATCACTTCAAGCATGAAAGTCAGAGTTCCACTTTCAGGCTTAGTCAACTGATTTTAAAAACAAGGAGGGTAGGGTTAAGATAATAGTGTTAATAGTGTTTAGGCGACCAAGTTGAAAACATGACCAAGTGAGTAGCTCCTACAAAGCAGAGCTGCTCCTCCTTGCAGCTGTGCCAGCAGAATCTCCTGTGGAAGAGCCCAAGCCACGGGTTTGGGGCTCTGACCCCAGCCAGGCTGGGACACCAGGCCTGGCAGCCCAGGGAAACACAGCTGGGTTTTGGCAAAGATGAATGATGCACACACACAATGAACTGCTGAACTCTTGGACACAGCCTTCCATCACCATTTTAGAGCCATCCAGCAGCTCCAGTTTTCCATTCACTTGGCAAATAACTGAATTTTTCAAAACTGCTGAGACCACCTGCAATGGCCAAAGGTTGTACTACCTGTGGATAACGTGGAGAGAGATATGTCCTCTGATGAGAGGAAAACATGGATCCAGACAAACAAGGGCAGATTCAGGCAGCCAGGAGATGAGGTCTTGATTTCTTATTGTAGATCTGCCACCAACTCTTTGTGAGGCCTCGGGCTACCTTTCATTTCCTCATCAGATGTGGCAGCATATTCACACACACTTACAGGGAACCACACTTGTACTGAGGTCAAACAAAATCAGGAATCTTTTTACCGATCATCCTGCAGATTTCCAGCACTACTATCAAGTGGATTACTCTAACCTAATCCAATCTAAAACAATTTGATGGGAAAAAAGCCCTTGGATATTTCAAATTCATACTACAGCCCAATTTCAGCATAATATCATGGGGGTACCTCCTTTGCCTGAGGGCTCTCACCCTTTCAGAGTTCAAAGGCTCACCACAAAAACAGGTGTGACAGCATTTCAGAAAAGGCTGCAACCCCATTTTCTTGTCAAGTTGCAGTCCATAGTTTGCAACAGAGCAACTGAAATGACAAAAATTACTTTTGTGATAATCTCTGCACTTATCCTCTTTTTCAAAATCATATCATACAGCTTTACCCAAATACCGGCTGGAAATTGTATGTGAGAAACAAGGGCATCCCAACATGATGTAAGGAGGAAGCAATGGTGATCCCAATGAAGGGATCCCACTGAAGGACACACAGCTGAGGTTTCCAAAAGGAGCCAACTTCACTCAAAACTAATGGCATCTGCAGGCCTAAGTGTCAAACACACTTCAAAATTACAGGTGTTAAATATTCAACTGGGACTTACATAAACTAAGTGGCAAATGCCCTCTGGATGGTGCCAGAGATCTGCACTCTATTGAAGTTCTTGAAAACTGTGGGCAGTTGCACCCATAATGAAGTGCGTTCCACATATGTACCACAAAAGTCCTAAAGCTCAGCTTGGGAGCAGTCTTTACTTTAAATGATGCATTTTGACTCCCTAGCATCACATTTCAACAGAAAATCAATTGGAGACAGCAGGTGAGTGAGAAAAAAATAAAATAAAATACAGTACCTGCTTCTCACATGTGATGTTGGCTCATCCTTGTCAACAAAAACAGCCAAGATGCTCCTAATTGTGTCTATGTAACCACTGACCTTTAAAAGAAAAAGTCACTTCATTTCAGAACACTCAAAATTCCTGAAGAATAAAATAAATCTGTTCTGCCAACAGATGACACATCATCACAACAAGCAGATCTATGATGCCATAGGCAGCAGCAGCAACAAATTGTCTTCAGCACTGCACAGATTATCTGAGTATTTATGCAAAGCTGTGAGGTGCTGAATGTAGACCATGGATGATGCTCTGAGCTGGCCAACTGCAGCCACTACAGCAATGTAACCCAGCCCTCAGCAAAACCCAGCACACAGAGCAGGAGACGTTTCTACAGCACCCTGGCTGTGTTCAGCCTCACTGCAGCACACATCTGTACAACAATAACAACTTTCTTAAAACTATGTAGCCCAGTACAATGACACATGTTAAATATAGCCACGGGAGAGCTGGGAGCAGAAATCCATGAATAACTGTATTGATTGCAGTAAAGAAAACCTGGACATACTTGGAGTGGAGACATTTCCTGATGAAATTCTTTCCATTTGGTAAAAACACAGACATTGTCTTACACCTTTCCACACACTAAAACTGTAAAACAAAACTCCAGACACTACTGTTGAGTTCAAGTATCTGCTAAACTACTGCTGCAGACAGGGACAGAAAACAGATCTTCCAGTATAAAGAAAATCTGATGCTTTCAAATTAACCATAATCCTTAATATCAAACAGGAGCTGGAAAATTTGAATTTAGTTCTATGAAAATTCTAGATAAAATTTCTTGAATGTTTTCTATACTTTCACTTTAGGAGACAAAGAATTTACTCTAATGCCCACATTATCCCACATGTATAGTCATTACCAGGTACTGTATATTCAGACCATAATGTAAGGGATGGGATAGAACAAGATGACAACACTAGAAGGGTGGTAGAGCAGTAGTCTCTCTTCTGGTCTCTAGTTCTTTAAAGTCTTACACTGAGTTTTTACATATGAAAGAGCATTTCTCAATGTTAACAAATAAATAAATAAAAAGTCAGATATACTACACTGACTATCCAACCTGTATGTGAAATTCCTCAAGACTCTGGCTGAGACCCACACTAAGGTTGATTTTACTACCCCTGAAAATTCAGGCAGTTACTTTATGCAAGCATTACCGGTTTCAAAAATTCACTCTATTGCCAACAAACATTAGGAAACTTCCCCAGAGACAACTCTGCCCTCTGAAAGCCACAGGCAGCACTTCTGAGAGTCCCCTCTTGGGGTGGCAATAATTGCCTGGCACATTATCCTTTAACATCCCAACTTTGAGTGCTGCTGGTCCCAGTTTCCCCCTACAGCAGGTGAGAGCAGTTGGCACTGGTGGCTCCACAGCTGGGCCATTTGTGCCATTTTGTGGGCACCACACAGCACTGTGAGCAAACAGGAACTGGCCCAGGATTGCCTGGCCCCAGGCACAGGGTGCCACGAGCACCCAGCAGAGCTGGGCTGAGGCTCCTGCAGAAACCCAGACAGGAAGGGCTGCAGCAGTGAGAGTACAGCACACACAGCTGGGATCCACAGGGGCAAAGAGGAAAACAAAAACCAAGAGCGCTGACAAGATCAGGAACAGTGATAACAGCTAGGGAAAGGGAGGAAGAGGTAGAGAAAGTTATGAAGTGGAAAACTGAGAAAGATCTTTCCAGGAAGCACAGATGGGAGCTCCTCTTTGTGAGCATCCACCTGTCTGCAGAGGCTGGCAGAACATAGTGAAGCACCCAATGCAGGCATCATCTCCATGACAGGCACTTCAGCAAAAATAAAATCTTTCTCTTCCTGAAAGCTTAAGCTCTGCCCTGGAACATAATCCTCTGCTGTTTGCTTTTCTGCTCATCTCCTTCCATCAATCATTTCAAGTGCTAGGAACCCACAGTCCTTGCTGTACCCAACAGTTTTCATTAACAATACCTCCGCTACCTTATCCAAAAGATCAGAACTTCAGAATCTGCACTGTAGGACACATGTAAATTCCCTTTAAAAAAAATACCTACAAACATGTAATGAACATGCAATAACCTATATTACTGTGTTTGTCAAACTTCCTCAGGGAATTCTCTGCATGGCATTTAGAATCCCCTTTGCACAAGACTTTCAGCCATGCATGAATTAGATTTGCAGTGAAAAACCGTATGAGAAACCCCAACAGGCAGGTGAAACAGCTGTGTTCCAGCACAGAACAGCCCCCCTACACCAAATAAAACTCCTGCCTTGTCATTTACTCACATTTAAGAGTTCATCTTTGTGTTACCTAAGTGGCAGCATGGAAGGTTTCTGTCACACTGATCTGTACTGTGTGGAAATGATTTTAAGCAGATAAGCAATGTTGAAAGTATTTCCAACCAACACAGTAAGGAGCATGAGCAGTACATTCTAATTGGGGGGCTCAGGATCATCACCTTACACACCAGACTGCTGCAACTGAGAAACCAACAAAAAGACAGCTCACACCAACTCATTTCTGTAAGACAAAGTGCTTGCAATGAGCAGAGGACATGCAGGAGAGTACAAATGAAACCTGCAACTGTGCAGGACACACAACCTGCTCACTTCAGATGAGACTGGTGAAAATAAATATGCAGATGAAGACAGAGGCTACTCACATTGTTATCAAAGCCCAGTTATTTTGTTTTTCCATCCATTATGCCTAGAATGTCTGGGCAGACAAAAGCTAATTTATTTATTTTTCCAAAGCTTTTGCTCTCACTGCTCACACCCGTGCACGTGAGACAGTGTTTGATGCCTGTTCCTCCCTGAAGCACATGCTCCAAGGATCCCCCTGCCTGGGCAGAGCTGCTGAGGCCGTGGTGATGCTCAGCTGCCCTGGCCCTGTGGGGTGGGTGTCCCACTGCTGCAACCCCACTGGCCCTGCTGCCCAAGCACACAGGTAAACTCTGATGGGCTCCCACCACTGCCAGGCTTTGCAATGTACAGCTGTCACAGGGCTGGCAGTTTTGAAGCACTGTGAATGAGCCAGTATCTATAACTGTGATTTTACAACATGACTGAAGTTCATATTCCAAGCAGTGCCTTCAAGAAACTGTCCAAATGCAGATCAGGCCACAGCAGCCAGAGATCCTGCAGAGGGAAAAGCTGTGCAGCCCCATCACACAAACCCATCTGACAGGATCTTGAAATAAAGCCTAATGCAAGTTCCTCCCTGACAGAGTCCACCCAGGACTCTTGCTCCCCAGAGAAACAAAACAGGCATTTTTGTGTGGAAACACTCTGCTCCTTTGCCTCCTGAAGACTTTGAAATCACACACGCTTATTAGTTATTCCATGCAGGCGTGTGAACCTTTGCACTTGGATGTTGAAGGAAAAATTTATCCTTGACATAAAAATCAATCACATTAACAGTGCAACTTTCCAAACTCCTGCAGGTTCACTCCAAAGAGAGCACTAATTCTTTTTTAAACTTTGAATGAGTCAGATAAAGTGTCTGCTCAGGGCTTTGTTTGTAGGAATTAAACATTTTGTGAGATCCCTGAGAATTTTATGTAGCAGCATTTAGCAGAAAATTAATGTTTCCAGCCAATTTTTATTTGTATTCAATACCACAGCATTTTCTTATGGTATTGTATTGTAGCAACTGTTTCAGAGCTCCCAAACTTGTTCTCTCCCAAACTAGGAAAATTTGTCCAATCAATCAGAACTTATGAAGTATTTAAAACAAAAGGATAAATGGCAACAAGAAAAGTTTGACAAGCTGATGAATAATCAGAAAGCTAAAGGAAGAACATCTTAGCAGAAAATGTTACAAAGAAGTAATTTATTCCTCACAGAGTAATAAGCCTCTATGAGATAAAATTCAATTTTTAAAAGGTTTACCATCCCTGCAGCTCATGGATTGGTTTAACTACCATAGTTAGGAAACTGCAGCATTTTGTTGCCAACATGAGATTTCTGAAAGCAGCAAACAGCAACACATACCAAACCATGTCTGTAAATCAATCTGCTGGGAGACAAGAAGTGCTAAATGAATCAAAACTCCTAGTAAATAGTATGCTGTAAAACAGCTCTTCAAAGATGCAAACAGAGTAACAGAGCTCTGAAGAAAAACTGGTAGAGTGATGTAAAGGTAAACCCTACTCAGCACAATTTCAGGAGATAATAATAAAGCTCTAAGAGTCTTCAGAAGGTTTGAATAGAAAGCAAGCAGCCTGACTCTAATGTTAGCTCCACAAAAGTCCTAGGACCAACTACTTTTGTTAAAATAGCAAAATAGTCATTTGGAAAAGGGATTTTCCTGAACCATTTAGATGCAGGGAAGAAGAAAAAAAACCTGAAAAACTGGAAGTGTGTGGAAACCTGCAGCCAAACATTTCTTTTGTAACAAACTGCAGTTTCCTGCAGTCAAACAGATATTTATGTGCAAAGCTGCCTTCAAACCAGAAGCACATTCTCCTCTCTGGGTTTGTTTGCTTTGCCTTTTTCACAATGCAGAGCATCATTACATGTGACACAAAAGCCCCTGGATAACCCCACTGGGAGTGGGGGCCTCTCTGTGCTGAACATACAGCAAAATAACATTCCTGCTTCAAAGAAAACTTACCAGATCCAACGAGACAAAAGACTCAATCCAGAAAGAAAATGAGGCACAGAGGCCAGCAAAGGCCACAAAAAAAGGTCAGCAAGAATAAAACTTGCGAGTTCTGTCCCCCTGTATGCAGGGTTACCCCTGCAGAGTCAAGAGGGCTCCCAGCACGGACTGATCCTTTCTCCCAGTCCCAGTCATAAACTGCAACACCCTCTGAAGTCAGGAGGAGACACAGGACAATGAGGGAAGCTACTCCTGCACTGTGCAGAACAAAAGTCACCCCTATAGGGGCTGCCTCACAAGGCTTAAGTGCAGAGTTCACTTCTCTACAGGAACCAAGATAAAGATCACTCTATATTTAATTTAACTGAGGTGAAGTTACTGCAGCAGTGCTGGACAGCTTCACTGAGGCCTGAACTGCAACTTCTAACATTAATTTGAAATTCTTACTAGAACTCAGAAATTCAAGGTTTATTAAATTATCAATGCTTTAGTAATCAAAAAATAATTCAGGCTATGAATTAATTTGAAATTATAAAACTAGAGACTCTTCACATAGTATTAATTTATCCATCTTTGGATGCTTTATCATGAATAGTGATTGGTTCATTATATATTCTTACCCTAAGATACATTTTAAATATGGTTTAAAATTCTAGAGACTGCATTACCAACTGAATTGTGGCAGCAAGAACTAATTTAAATAGAGAACAAATAATTAATACAGTGAGAGTTTCTGAAAAACTGCCAGATGACAAAGAAAAACTAACAAGGCCAGCACCTCACTTGCTATGTCATCTTGTATTTCTCCAAGTTTAATACAGGACTTAATTTGGAGCATGAAATAATACACTTTTCTAACTGCAACCGTGTTTTACTTTGAGAGAAGGCTCGGAGGCCATTGCACGTTACATTCTGCTGTCATATCTGTCCTTTCAATTTTTTCATCTAGAAAGATGCCAACAGGCAACTTGAAATAGAGGTGCACGAGAGTTACTTCGTGCATCAGCTCCTGCAAGGCTTTAACAGGCATCACCCCTCCATGCAAGGTGGGACCTGTGACAAGTTGTTACCTCAGCTGAGGTTACAAGGTTCTGTTAAATTATGATGGCATGCCCTGCCTGCTACTGAGAAGCAACTCATACACACAGGGAAAACACTTCTTCAGATCTCTTTAAAAGTAGAGGAATAAAAAGCAAGCCAAGAAAGGAGGGTCAGATATTTACTTGACAAAGAGATTTTTAATGTAGCCTTTAAAACAAAGCTCTCATCCCTGTGATATAAAGAAGTGTTACCAATCTTATTCCAGGAGTTAGGACCTCAGAGGAAACTCTCAACAAATGCATTGCAACAATAAAAACGGATCATTTATTTTGAATATTTATTTCTAATCTTTCAGGCAATGCCCAAGCATGGCAGGATGCTGCTCATCACTTTCTCACAACTTTCTCTAGCAGTGTCCTGTCAACAGCTCTGGAATGGAATTGCTCATTACTACTCTGCAGACTCATCATTCCTCACCTCTTTATCATCTATTTTGCTGATAACTTCAGCAGACCAGCAAGAGCTCATTTTCCTTTGCAGAAACTGAACCTTTTATGCTCCAAACTCCTGATGATACAAACGGTATTCCCCCCATAAACACTGGGGGGGAACCCACAGAAACTGGCAAAAGATGGGCAGCATCCTACTACAACCTCTATAACCAAGGAGATTGCAAATAACTAAAAGATATCACACCTTTATGCTGTTGGAAAGGTCACCAGATTATCAACATTTGTTTTAGATTAGAGACAGACTACTTCCCTTTCCAAATCTTTATTCTGTTTTCTCTTCCAGCTATCAAAGAAAAAAAATTGTGCCAGTTATTTTTGTCATGGAGTGAACATGAAACAAAACTTAGTTAGCAGTTTCTGTTATAAATACCACAGACAAAAGTTTCAAAAAGGAAAAAATTACAAAAGTAGCAGGCAGGCATCACTTCCCAACTAATAGTAGAAAAATTTAAAGTTCCTTTAAAAAAAAACCTGAAGGCTTTACATAGCTTTAACCTGAAATCAAATGTGACAAGAGCTGTTGGATGTGCTGCAAGAGACTAATAACAACAATTTTGTTAAGAATAAAAAGCTGGTTTGTCACAGCAGCACACCTCTGTGCACAGCCTACATCTCCAAACACCTGAGCTGTGTATGAATACAAATTTCATCTTGTTATTTGTTGAAGTTCTCTTTCCTCAAGATTCACTCTCCACAGATCCTTGTCTTCCTCTAAGCAACAAAACAATGTTCACTGGGAATCTAAAGCTGCTTCATGCAGCATCAAAGTCCTATATCAATCTTTTATTGCAGTAGCTGGGATGGCTGACACCCTACTGCCTTTCAGGGAGAACATTCACCCTTTGATCTCCAGCTTCACATAGCAAGAAATCTCCTCCACCATAGAGATATGTACATAAACATATCAATGTACATATATGCATATATGTTCATATATATATATTTAAGTAAGGGTGGCTGATTTGTCAACAAATGTTGCACAGGGGAGCATTTATTCTGAGTGATTTGTTTATACCATAATTGAGACAAGTGTGTTTCATAAGCAGGGAGAAAATCCATAAGTGCTTTGCACTGGCAAAAGAAGCCTGAACATCAGCTCAGGACATTGGTGCACATGCCACAGTATAAATGTCACAGCACACTGCACTGCCTCAGCTGAGGGCACAGCTTGCTTTGCCTCTTTGGTGATGTGAACCAAAGCTGAACTTGATTTTGAGTAAGAAATGTTAAAGGAAACATCAACCTGAGCGTAGAGAACGAAATGTCAACTTGGTGAAAAGCTCCAGGTGACTTTGACTGCAGTCAGTCACTACCAATCACTGCTGAATATTTCAGGTCTTACAGCTCTGCCAGGACTTTATAACTCAAAGGACAACAAGCCTTAAGATAAATCTTAACTCCTTCAAAGTAATAGCTTGGACTTGATGATTTCAAAGGTCTTTTCCAACCTAGTTAATTCTGTGATTGGGAATTTTTCCACCAACTTCAGAGGAGTTGAGAATTCACTATATATTCAATGCTACATATTAAAGGATAATGGACATTGCCATTTTATTTTAACTCATAAGAGATCTTGAAAAGATAGAAACCAGAAATATCAAGCACAGTGTCCTTGAGCCCAGCTAACAGAACCATTAGCACACACAAAGCTCCAGCACAGTGATGTGGATGAATCACACACAAATCTATCAAGAACAGTACCTCACCTTCAGCCTGAGCTGCACTGCCTGTCTGCCCTTTGGTATTCCAGCACCCCACAAGCACAGACATGTCCTGCTAAGGCCAGGACATTACCCTGTGACACCTGCACCAACTTCCAGTTCCCCTAGAGATTGTAGTCTTCGTTTAAGAGACCTCAAAATTAAAAAAAAAAATCACAGATTTCCTAAGAAATTCCTTCCACATTTAATTGCTTTTATTGTTGATACAGTTTTGAGTATTTCAAACACTGTTTGCAACCTTCCCATTACAGCACACCATATTATGGCATCATTGCAGGGCACAAACTGCAGTGCTCTTTGAGAAGATGTTGATAACCCCTCATTCACATTTTTCAATATCTGAAAGGACTGCGAGCTCATATCAAACATGAAGCACTTGCCAGGGTCTCTTGCTGCACAAATAAAAGTTACATATCAGAAATACATTTCCAGAGGCATTATGCTAAGCACCAGCTACAAAGACACTCTACAGAGTATGCAAGGGCACAATGTGAATTTCTACAACCACTTTCTTTTGCTATTGATCAAAGTTGGTCTATCTCAGCAAAAAGGTGACAAAACTGCTACTCAAATGCTCAGAAACGATAAATTATCTTTGTTCAGAAAAGGAATGGAAGAGCAGAAGTAGAGATATACATCAGTGAGAATAAAAATGAAATGGATAACAGGAAAATCTGATCTTTAGAAAGAAGAAAGGTGCGAGCAAAGAGGAGCACAGATGGACATGAAAGCAAATTTCCATGGCATGCTAAGGAAGAATCCAAACAGAGACTTCATCTCTGCCCCAGTGATGAGTTGTCCTGCAGGTGAATCAGCCACATGGTGTGGGCTGAGGGGTGGCTGAAGGTGCAGGGACAGAGCAGGAGCTGAGCTCCCATGGGACACTGCCAGCCTGGGCTAACAGCAACTGCAGCTCAGCCTGGTGGGGAATGAACCAGCCAGCCTTCAACAAAAAGGGATTTGGGGATAAGCACAGCAGCCAGCAAGTCAGGAGTAGCACAGTAACAGAAATCAGCTGCTCTAAAATAATTTAATCCTACACAAGTTACTTGGAACTTCTCATGAGCTAAGTAACTAAAGTTACCTTCCAGTAGCAACTGATACCTCTAAAAATCCATGAAACGCATAGTCTGAAATCATTATTAAAACACAAGACCTCTCAAACACATGCCAAGTGTTTCTTTTGTATTTTTTTAACATAACAGCAGGTCCTGCAGCAACAGACAGAGCCTAAGTGGTGAGATTGCTCAAGCTTGCTCTAAAGCCTTAACACACTCCTGCTCTCCTCTGCAAACCCTGACCTTGTCTGTAGGCAAACTGTGAGAGCTGTGTAAGATCAGGGCATCCTGCAGGCACCCTCTGCTCCCAGGGCACATCCACTGCTGTGCCACAGCTCCAGATCTGGACATTGCTTCTGGCTGCTTCTACACAGCTACATTATGAAACTCTGTTCTATAAGACTAAAGATCTTACTCTCACAAAAAAAAAAATTGTCTAAACAAGGAAAATAATTAAAAAAAAAGGCAAGCAGGGAGGCAACTTGACCAGAGTAATAGCAGAGTTGCTTTGTCACAACATACAGCCTGCAACCAACTCAGAGTTATTCATTTTCATCATGTGTAGAAAGTTGCTTACAAACTTGTCAAAATTAGCATAACCTGAGTTTACCAAGAATTAAAGCACCTGTGAATTTCTGTACAGTACTGATTTTGATTCTGGTTTTGCTCAACCATGAGCCACATAGCCACATAACTGCCCCCCAGGATGGCAGGCAAGTGTCTGTTCATGTGCTCATTCCTCCAAGGATGGGACTTGACCTCAGCACATTGCAGCATCCTCACAGCACTTCCATGTGGCAAGAAACGAGCTTTTGGCTGATTTAAACGCATCTGGGTAATTCATTAAGTGGTTATTAAATTGTTAACACAAAAGGTATTGCTCAGCATGCCTGTTCCACTTCACAGGAAGTTTCCTTGGGTAGGACTGAATTGTTTGGTCCATAGATTTCTGCACACAGAAGTTGCAGCTGAGCAATATCTTGAGTAGTGTCTTCTCATGAACTGTATCACCAGCAAGGAAACATCTGTGTTCATTTTGTTTATCCAGCAAGCTTTGGAGCATTAGAGATAATAGAAAAGCTTCTTCTCAAGGACTTATGCTCACAGTCAGCAGCTGGAAGGCAAAAAGTTTGGGGGGTTTGCTGGGTTTTTTTCCCCCTTCATACACATACTAAAGGAGATTGGTAATCTTAAAAGAAATATCAGGTTTGCAACTAGGTGTGTTCAGAAGATGCTCTTATTTATGCTGATACATGCAAACCAAATGACTTCATAAATATCTTTGTTAAATCCTGAAAAATAAAATGTATAGAATTGAAGCAGCATAAGCTGCTTCCTCTACTGGCAAGTGAGCACTGAGCTGTGGGAAATGTTACCTTTCACTGACTTCCTCCAGGCTGAGACAGGTTTGGGGCCACAGATGTGTGCAGCTCACAGAAAAATGATCCTGATTACTGATGTAGAGAAAAAAGATAAAATGAGCTCCCTGCACCAACTGCTCCAAAACAGAACCAGCTGCTGCAAAGTGAGCCAGCCACAACCCCAGCCTGCAGCACTGGTAACACAATCAAACCATCACTGTCCACATCTGGACCACCCATCCCACCAAACCAGGGTCTATCAGACAGCTGAAGTAGAAGAGCTCTTCTCTTGGGGCAGGAAAGGTGCCTGCACAACCCACCTGGGCACCTCGAGGGCTGGCAACTGGGTTTTAACTGACAGGTTCAGGTTGGGCTCAAATTCAAGACTCTGAAACCAAACAGAGGAAAGAGCTCACCTACTTCTGGGAATCCTGCACAAGGTGATGCCAGCACATGACTTACACTCTAAAGCTGAAGGCAACAGTCACTTTTTGCACTGGAATTGGAATAAAGAATCTGTCACAGCAAAGTACACTTGTGCCATCTCCTTAGTCACAGCAAGCTCCAATAGATACTGTGGCAAAAACCCATCTCATGCTTTTCTTCAAATACACCTTCTCTCCTGGATTCCTCAGTGAGTCAGTCACCAAGCCATGAATGCCCTTAACACCTTCCAGCTCCTTTGGGTGACTGCTCTATGCAGGACAGCCACCCTGCCACTAAAACAACCCCAAACAACAAACAGGGATGTGTGGCAAACCTCACTGCTCAGAGCAGCTTCAGTCCCCGTGTTTGCTGCCTGCCAGGCACGGGCACACACCAGCCTGGTCCCTGTGCAGGGACTCAGTGCTTCTGCTGGGCTGGGAAGCAGAGACAGCCAGCCTGTGTTTGCCTCCTCCAGGAGAGGCCACACAAGCAGCACTTGCAGAGCTGGGAGGGGAATCCACATCCACTTGCTGCCACACACACAGAGCACCCTTTCTTCTAGACCCTGAGGCTTTTACTTTGCATCAAAGTTCAGTTCATACAACCATGGCATCATTTAGGTTGGAAATGACAGTAAGACCATTGAGCCCAGCTGCTAAAAACACCATAAACCAGCATTGGAGCTGACACACTGAACAAGCTGATCTGAACACAAGACAATAACATTAATGTTTGCATAAACAAACTTCAACATAAATGTTTGCAGTTTCATCTCACACTGGCAGATGCCTGGGCTGATCATCACTTATGGGTAATTTGTATATCTCCTTAGGTGGGGATCAATGCATTTAAATTGAATTCTAACCCAGGTAATCCACTTAAATACAAAGCAGGCACTTTAAATCCATTCAGAAACCCCACCCATCCCTTCAGATCTGGCCCAAGGAAGTGCACCAGTCACACACTGAAGCACATGGCCTCTAAAAAGCTGACTGAGAGGATCAGAGCTAAAGCAAAATGCAACAGAGATGGATTCAGCACACCTGGCATCATCATATTATTTCCATAATGCAAAACTTAGTGCAGTCTTCTTGCATGAGCATCCTTAGTAATTCAGCATGGGATTAAATCAACTTTCCACAACTTTCACTGAGACCAAACAAGGCCAGCAGAATATGAAGAGCACTTTTAAAAAAATCCTGAATTTCAAATTTTTGCACTTATAAAACCACTAGAAATGGAGAGTGATTGTTAAATTATTCCACCACTGCCAGGAGAAATAGGCAGGAATTCAAGCTGAAACCACCCAGCACCACCAATCTCTCCTATTACAGGTAATTCCATTCGGAACACAGAATAGAAAAGAGCATTATATATCAGTTTTACAAAACCAATATTTATAAAACACACTTAAAGAAGTATTACTATAAAATATTTTTTCCTAGTATCCTGGAACACTTTAGGACAACAGAACAATCTTTATTTGAAGACCCTTTCCACTTTAACAGTTTCAATGAAAATACAAAGGCTGTATAAAAATCCCACCCTAACACAATCATATTGCCAAGACCATTCTTGACCGATTTTATATCCACATCTGCACTCCATGTCCTAATGGAGACACCATGGCTCTGAAGAACTACAGGTTATTCTCAGTGTGCTGTTTTGCTTGAGCTCTTACACATCTGCATCTCCATCCTATAGCAAACAGCTGAGGACACTGAAAAAGGTGGAATTTAGCTGACAAGGCTGTCTCAATATCAGTCCTGTACAAAAATCTCCCATACATCATTCTTACACAGGATAACCATCAAAGGAAGAACCAACCCTAAATGTGAAGATTTTCTAAAAGAATCTGCTACTGAAAGAGCATGAACTTGATGAAATGATGACTTGCCACATCCTAGACTTGTTTAAACTGCATGCTGCAAGGCAAAATCTTTCTAAGCAACATTCAGTCTGGAAAATTCTAGCCTGAGCAACTCTTGCTTATATTTGACCACAAATATTTGACCACTATGGAATACAGGTAAGCAAGCATGCCTCTGTTTGCATGAGAGCTGCAAAACCGAGCCTTGAACACATTTTACTCTAATAAACAGGAAGGGGAGAAACTCAGAAACCACCAAACCACCACCTCTCTTCTAAAGAGAAGATTGTAACACCTGTGGTATCCCCGTGTTGCTACAAAACTACCATCCCAACCGTAGCAACAGATTTAAACCTTTAAGGATACATTTTGCTCTCTGTAGGCAACATAAAACAGGAAAATGCTGCAGAAGGGTTTATTTTAAGCCAACAGGAAACAGTATTTCAAACTGGACAACACAAGTTAGGAAGACAGCATTTTACCAATGACAGCAAACAAGGGGGAAAAAAAAACAAACCCCACACCAATTTATTCAACAGTGAAACAGTATTTCATAATGGAGTTACTATTTACCAAGCGTGGAAGAGAGACCTGAAGCATTCCCCACCAGTTACCTTAATCCATTTCCTACCAACACGGATCCCAGCTGAGCTGCTCAAGTCACTGCCACAGAGCCCAGCTGGAGCCTGGAGCAGCCTCTCAGCCACTGACAACAGCCCCAGTAAAGGAGGGAATTGTTCAAGGATGAGGAGGAAGTGAGTACACGAGGCTGTGCTAAAACTAAGAATAATACACAAACACTTACAGCAAACAAAACACACAGCACCTCGTTCATTGCCTACCAAAGCCTTGAAAGCACTGAAGCTTAGGTGGCAGAATTTAGAGCAAAGCTGGGCTAGTTCTGCTAACTAAACTGGAAATACACCCCTGAGGCTGAATCCAGGAGAGAATGAAATTCAAGGGCTTCCTTTCACTTATCCCTTCCAGGTGACACCACTGCACAAGCAGGGAGCATCTGGAGCACAGGGCACAGCTGCTGAATACGCAGCAAAGTTACACTGACACTTCAGAAGCAACAAAACACTCCAGCAGTTGCTGAGCTGTCCACATTGTCCAAAAATTGAGATTTTGATGAACCATTTGGCCTGCAAGACCCTTTTTTCCCTTTCCAGTTATTCATTCACAGGTCCTCAATATGAGAACGACTATAAATTTACATCAGTGCAACTAGAAAGTGAAAATCCCCTGAAGAACTTAAACTACAGAATAAGCTATTGATAACACTCTGGGAGATCATTGTTCAGACTCATGATGGTGCTGAAATGGACAAACCCCAAACCACTTTGAATAACTGCATCAAATTTGTCTAAAATCTTTTAACTTACATATTTGGTTGCATAATGGCAAACAAACCCTATTAACAATTTACACATAAAATACCTTTAGGTCAAGTTTTGCTGTGTAAAATACATGCTTAAACCCACAGATCCCACAGCATCCATAGAATTAGGGTCCCAAGCTACACAAACCTACCCAAAATTCCAAATTAACCTGGTTCTTTCTCTGCATCAGCTACCTTTTAAAATGGCTATTTGTTACAAGATTCACTTCTGGAAAACTCCTGTCCCCTGAAAGTACAATAAATGCATTTATATTTGTCCAACTTTTAAACCAGTTGTGCTCTCAGAGGTCCCATGCAGCCTTACAGCTGACCCAACATTTTTGTTCTTCCCCTCACAGGAGCTTGTCCTGCAGTACAAGCTTCTCCTCCTGCCCATTTCATATCACATTTCACTGAATCCCTAACCAAGGGGAGCAAGCACCCCTAAAACTCACACTCTAGATGCCCACTGCAGCTTCACACAGGGGGACAGGAAAAGGCCAGTGCAGTCTGCTTTTCTCAGACATCCAGGGATGAAAAAAATCAACTTCAAAAGAAAGCAGAGGAAAAAACACCATATTTTTTAACTGGGGGTTGAGGGTTAGGAGCAGAAATCTCTGTTTACACTGTCTGTGAAGTGAGCAGGTTTGAGACCATCTTCTCCTAATAAATAGTCATTAATCACTTGCAGTCACTTAGCACAGGAGGTCATGTGGTGGCAGCCTGGGCAGTGTAAATGTTTAATACTGAATTAGATTAGAAAGGCTCAGGACAGTGTCATCACAGCTACAGTGCCTGCAAAACCTACCCAACCTTCCTTTGGTTTCAGTATCACTGAGGCCTGACCCAGGCTTTGGGATGGGATGATGTGGTCTTGCTGTGAAGGTGACACACAGCAAACATTACAGAGCTAACTACAGAAAGCCAGATGGCCAGGAGCTTATTGCACCTTTTTATCACTGTGCTGCTGTAAAACACGGTCACCTGTTTGATCATATCTCTGCTATTAGGAACATGAGCACAGGGGTGAGGAGCTGCCTGCAGGACAGACTGCCAGGAACCTCCAGCTCTCTCCTGGGAGACCCACCCAGCACACAGGCACTGCCATGCCCTAACCTTAACCCACCCAGCACACAGGCACTGCCATGCCCTAACCCAGCACACAGGCACTGCCATGCCCTAACCTTAACCCACCCAGCACACAGGCACTGCCATGCCCTAACCCAGCACACAGGCACTGCCATGCCCTAACCTTAACCCACCCAGCACACAGGCACTGCCATGCCCTAACCCTTAACCTGAACCCACCCAGCACACAGGCACTGCCATGCCCTGCACAGAAATACACACACAACCATCCCCATCTGTGTGCACACAGCTGAGGAGCAGCACTCAGATGGCTCACAAGAACATTTCATAACCCTCCTCCCCCTGTCCGCTACTCAGTTAGCAGCTCAGTCAGAGCCAGCTACAGCTATAATTATTGTCATAATTATTATTTTAATAAGTATCAATGACTTATCAAAATATTGCACTGAAGATTTTCACGTCTTTTGTTGTAAGACTGCCAAAAAGGCAGCTCATAGCTGAGGTGCTGCTCCATGTACTCTGCTAGCAGGCAGCACCTCCAAGTTTCTATTTCTGCCACTCAGTGACTAAACTCAATTCCAGTGAATGCCAAAACGTAAGCAGTTTGATGCACAGTAGCTGTGCAAAGTATTATTATTCTCCTCGTAGTGCATACACACTAACAGCTTTGTTTACTACATTCACTCCTCCTCTGCTTGTTTCCTTGGTTTTACACACTGTGGGCCAAGTTGCTGAACTTAGGTGCCATAAGGTAGCCACCTGAATTCTTATTTACATATTTAAACAGCTGTCAGGCACCCACAGCAAGTTTTAAGAGCATAAGCAAGCCTGTAAACATCTAAGTCAATACAGTTAGGTGCCAAGATGAATCCCCAGCTAGTCAAATGTGGATCTCTGCAGACAAGATGCTAGTTTTCATGAGATTATTCTTTTCTACAATGCAGGATTAGCTTGATAATAGATTATTTTTTATTTACATGCCTGTTCAAGATGACTCCAACCCAGATCTCTGGTAACACTCCATTTCCACAGAGAACTCCCGTTTACATTTTCATAATTAGCAGATGGCCATTGATTTAGCTAGAGCTCCAGGTACACATAGAAAATAAGTTCCTTAAATAACTAATGACAATTAGTAACTTAAATAACTAATGACAACTAATGGCAACTGTGGGACTCCTCATCATGGGTGTCAGTTGCCACCCCGCTGAGCTCACAGCTAGAACACTTAGGACTCTACCTGCCTCTGTGACATGCAGTGGTGCAATTCTAAAGAACCAAAAAATTCCCCTGGAAATGTAATTTTTCAGGTTTTTTGTGTATCTCCCAAGAAAGGGTCACAGGCTGGATGAAGTTTCAGGGAGCTTGCTTCACTTTAGTCAATACAGCCACGACCTCACACGCTTTTCTTTGAAAGAAGACACTTCAACTGAACCATGTGTGCTCCTGAAGCAGAAAGAAGGCAATTATAAAGAACAAAGATAACTAGAAACAGGTTGAGTTTTAAGAACAAAATGAGATACGTCTCAGAAATTCAGACAGCATGAAATCCAAAACTGACCACCACAGAAAGTCAGCAAATAGCATCAGCTTGAAGAATACTCAGATTTCACCAACATAACTGAAGCAAAAAGTACATCTGAAGGGCAAGCAAAGGCTGCAGCATGAAGCAGAAATGAGTGTCCATGACTCATTCAACCAAATCCAAGTTAAACTGAAGTTTGCAGTGTCATTCAGCTTTGTAGAATTGTTTTAAATAAGCATCCCACTTACTCTCTAATAATAGAACAGCAACAGAACAGTAGCTTGAAAACAAAATATATGTGGGAAGCATTCACGATCTGACCTCAGAGTCAACCACACACTAGTGTGAAATCTTTTTTAGCTAACTTTTTTAATTAACTAGTATTCATTTATTGGTTTCATTTCATCATAAAGAAAAAAAAAAGCAGCAAATTATAGACATGTTATAAATAGTTTGTCCCTTGGAGGAATTCTCTAATCATCCCTAAAAATAAGAAGTCATATGATTTCAGTGTCCTGTGCTGACCCTTTCAGTACTCAACAAGGTTACTCTGTATATATGTTTAGGTAATGCTACACGTTGCTCAATTTTTATATCCACACAGTTATAAAAGCCTGGTCTCTTCACTTCTGGAGCACGCTCACACTCAGTAAAGCACTCAGTCCTGGATTTGTGGTAAAGGTTGGGAATTACTCCATAGGAAGCACAGGTCCACAAGGCAGGAAAACCATTTCGTGCCTCCAAGTGAAGCCTGGAAATATCCTTTACTTGCCCAAAACTAGCTGGGCAGCCCATTTATAATACTGGCCTCTTGCTGTACTCTTTCTTGATCCCTCCATGCTAATCAATCCTTGAACTTATCCCACCCCTAGGCTGTACAGTGCCAATCACAGAGCAATTCCAAGCAGGAGTCACTGAAGCAGGGTTTGTGGAAGGCCTGTGCTAAACAGGTCCCTGATGGCAATACTGAAAAGTTCCATTTGTGACTCTGGTTAGCTGCTAGCAGCTTTAACTTGCTATTCAGTCTGTAAACTCTTCAAGACAGGGACCTTTCCTCACATGTGTCTGTGAAGCTTCTAGTGCCCAGATGGTGCCATACAAATGAATAATAATTATATTTTCATGTAAGACCATTATTGTGCATAATGTAAATTACTTTCACTGATTCAAGAGGAAATAATTTTCTCATTTTGAAATGAAAAGAGAGAGTAAAAATAATGATTACTTGTTTGATGCTCTCATTATAACAATAATTACATTTGTGGGTCCAGAATCCCCAGCTGGTCTGTACTGACTTTAATGGAGTTATACCAATGCATGGCAGCTGAAAAGCTCCTGGTCCTTGCTGGAGACCTCAACTGCTCCACAAGAACAGATCACTCCAAACCCACACTGCCTCCATGAAGGATGGGACACTAATTAAGCAATCAAGCAGACTTTGCAGAGTGGGGAAGACAAACACCAGACCTGGCATCTGGAGAAATGGATTCCTACAGGCATGGCAGGTACCTGAGCATCACTGCCATGCCCTGCCTTGCTGGCACAGAGGAGGAGGCTTCTCATGCAAATGAGCTGCATTGCCTTCTGGAGACACTCAACCCTGCTCATGAGAAGGCCTCAGACCCCACATGTCTGTGAGATTCAACCCAAGCTTAAAAAGGAAACGCCCAAACACCCACAAAAGGAAACCGCCCTAATCAGCAGCACCAAGTGCGAAAGGGAAGAATAAAGTTGTGACCTGCTAGGGCTTGGCTCCTCTGGAGGAAAGAGATAAAAACCACAATTATCAGACCAAAGAGGACTAGTCTGGAGTACCAATAAGTGAAAAACCCAAAATGACCTGTCACCTCAGCTATGTGGCCCTAAACCCTTTGGTAAAGATGCCAAGAGGTTACTGATGAGAATAAGCAACCAAGACTTCAACTTTCCCTTGTCCCACAGAGCTGTCTCCCATTCAACATGTGCTCTCTGGAACAGCATCAAAGGCCTACCATTACTTAAAATAAAATGAAGAACTGTGGTTCCAAGTCTAAAACTCAGATTCAAACCCTTGGAACTGCTAGGCTTAAACTCCAGTCATACACACCAGAACGCACATGCCCCCTCCGAGTATCCACACAGGGATGCTCCTGCCTCTGCCCAAATCAGACATCCCATCAGCCCAAGCCAAAAGAAAAAAATACAGGACATTGTATTCCAATTAAAGAGTCACTGCAAAAGCTTCAGTGAAGTGCCAGATCTAATTTTAACACTATAAAGAAAAATCAGGAAATATTTGATTAAATTAATCCTTGAGGTTATGTAATTTGACTATTGCTACAAATTAAGATCACTTCATGCTTCCATTGTACTCCTGGCCCTTCAGCAAGCACTAATAAGATGCCAAATCACAGATCATGGACCTCCAATGCTGAAAGCAAGAAGAAATATTTTGAAAAATGTTTCTAAATAGAGCCAAAACACATGGCAGGTAATGAGGGCCTTTTATACCAAAATGTACCCATTTTGCAATAGCTGACATGAAGTAAATGGGATTTGTACATCCCCTGTACAACAGCTGGTCTTCTCTTGCTAAAAAATTAAAATGCTTCTATTTCAAAGGGAACATCTGCAAAATCCCATCACACATTAAGGAATATAAACACAACACAACAAAAAGTACGCCAGTGGCCTGGAAAAGGCTTCTGATCCATCTCATGTGACACATTCCTGCAGAGAAGATGCTTAACAAGGTAACTGCTTCAGGAGCCCAACAGCCTAATCTGGCTCTAATACTCCCCTTAAATGATGCATACATTACTTCTCTTGCTGCAAAGATTTGTTTGTTTTATTAATGTGTGCCTTGTTAAGTGCTAAGACTTTGCAAAAATGATTATGCACCTTCCAGCTGCAGATGAATTGTCTCCCCGCTTTGCCATTACTAAATGATGAGTTGTCTCCATTCTCCTTCTCAATTGTTATTAAAGCCATATTACAGCATGATTAAGCTCTTGATAATAAGTAAAATTGTATTTAACAGTCAAGTCAGTACTATGGACCCATTCTCTAAGAAATATATCATTTTTGGTCACATAATAGCTTGATGCTATTAATTTTATTCACAATGCAGAGCAGCTTAACTCAGCAGTTTTACTGAGCCTGGTGTACTAAAGTGAGACTCAGTTTCCAGAGATTGATTCATTCTAGACTGAAGTTTAGCACACAAATTATTAGCTCTCATTAAGCTTCTTCGAACTTCTCAGGCCTGGAAATTTTTCTGAAAACCAGTTTTTCCCTCATTTCCCATGTTCAGATTAAATTACTGATGCCACAGGTCTGCATCAAGATACTTAGAGTAGAATATATTTAAATAGGTACAATCTGATTGTGTCTACATATATAGAACCTATATATTCACTGATTGAAACAAAAAGGATAAACCAATGGTGGGATAGTGTTGCTATCTTATTACAAAAATTCCATACCTTCTTGGTGATTTCTCATGGACATCTCCTCATAGCACTGACCCCTCCTTCCTCACAGCCCAGTCAACAAACTCCAACTCCCTCCTCACCCAGCTCACCCACTCTTTTATAGCACTCATCCTCATTGGACACAGCTGTGCCCTGTTAAGGGCAGGCCTGCTCCTAATTGTTGGTAGTTAGCACAGCTGCAACTCTTCAGGGGTGATATTACCTGCTGTACTATCTTTCGTTTCTTACATTCTACCCCCCCACAGGATAGTTCCTTTTGAAAACTCATTTGTTTTATGGAGCTCAACAGCTTATTTGACACTTAAGTGCAGCTCTGCAGAGTGAACTGCCAGGGACTACAGTGGCTCTTCCAGCAGTAGCCCTGTTCCTCACCCATGGCAGAGGCTCCCTCCTTCAAGGCACAGCTGCTGCCATCCCTGGCAAAGCTGAGCTTTAGCACTGGTGCTGCACTGAAAGCTGTGCTCCATCCAGAAACTCACTGGTCCTGTACCTCCCACACGGATGCTCAGCACAGGGAAGGTCCAGGCTGTGTGTTTGTTTCTGGCAAAACAGTGCTGGGAATCCACCTGCACAATCTAAACATTCCAGGGGCAAATACACTTCAAAAGAAAACTCTCATCTCCAAACCTGAAAGAATCTCAAGCTTTTATGTGATGCACAAGGTGAATTCTGCCCTGGTCTTACTTTGGGGAAAGAATTGATGGTTGAACCTTAGAGAAAGTGGAATAAAGTAGAGAAAGTGGAGTAAACCCCTCCTGGGTTTTCTTTCCTGTGTGAATCCCATGGTGTTTTCCAGCATTAGAGTTGCTGCTGCTTTGCTTCTAGCTACAACAACTGATCCCAGTTTTATAACCCTTAGCATGGAGCAGAGCAGCTCCTGGATGCCTTTCCTAGCTTCAGTAGCCAACAGAGATTACAGAGTTTAGGCACACATTGTAATTACTTTTTGCTTCTTGCACCTTTAACCTGGTGGAGCTCAGCATGAATCACCAGGAGGTGACAAGGAAGGAAAAAGCAAGAAAACACAGGCTTGAGCACATTCATCTGATCAACCCATGGAGGGCCCAGCCTCACTCTCCACTCTGCCAGGAGAAGGAGAAACACCACATTTCCCACTGCAGATATGGAATGAAGGAGAGGCACTGGTGATCCTCAGAACTGTCATCCCTGGCTTAACTTTTTCTTGGAATTAAAACTGCTCACTGACCCCGAACACACTTTCTTTTCATTCTACAGCTCTCAACATTTTGAGGTATCGATATGTTTGGCTCCTTTGACAGCTTCATGCTGAAAGAAACACACCATTGCTTTAAAAGAACACACAAAATTTCAGACTGAAGAAATGCTTTGATCCCACACCAGCAGGCAAGAGCTGTATTTCACTGAACTGACAGTGAGAGTGCCCTGGCATTTCTGCTTTATGGCCAAACAGGCAGCAGTGCAAAGCCAAGGCTAGCAGGAGGCACAAAGGAGCAGCACGTACCCACAGACAGTGCCTTCAACCCCCAGTTCTGAGGCAGGGGCCACAGCTGGGCAGCACAAGTGCATCCCTGTGATGCTCAACAGCCTGTCAGTGCAACATCACAGCAGCAGATGCTCTGCTGTCACGTCCCTCTCATCCTCAGCAGCCCCAAAGCAGAGATTTGCATCCCATTTTCTGCCTTTGGGCTCCCAACACACACCATCCACCGGCCCCTTCCACCATCAGCAGGCTGCACTAAGGAAACCCAAGGCTGAGCAGCATGCTTACAGTGTTTTCACAAAAAGCTGTTGCATGCTTTTCAAAGATAAAGACCCTCCCATAAAAATCAACCCATTCTCAGAAGGGAGCTTAATTCTTCTGTGCTTTTGACACTTGAGTTGTGCCTCATGAATAAAGCTTGAGCAAGGGGTGCAGCTGCCAGAACAGTTGCAAGTACACACTGAAATCAGTGCTAACCATACAGCTGATACTTTAGAAGTATCTATAAGCTGATTTAATTAAATATGGAACAACTGCAGGAAACTGCTTATGAGTAACGAAAGCTCCAGGTGTAGCTGGTCAGGGGATCTAGCACAGTGAGTGTTTTCAGTTGCAAAATTGCTCAATTCAAAATTGTTTCTTCCTGCCAAGTTGGCAATTGCCATTCAGTTACGTGCAGGTACAGTGGCAAACCTTTTACTACAGTACAATGTTATTTTATCTACCAAATGATAGTGCTTATTGCACATATCTGAGAGCACTTCATAAAAATCTAAATATATGTTAAACACCTGGTTTAAAGGATTATATTTCTTTTCCCACAGATACAAATTACCAAATCCTCACACTACTTATGTCTAACTCAGTAAAGTAAAATAGGGAACCTCCATTTCAGTCCTTTACACAGGACTGAGACAAATTAAAAACAAGATAAATAAAAGCACTGTAGCCTCATATGGCAACTTTCAGACATAGGTTTGAAAAGCACTGTCTTCTGCCAAGTGTCCAAAATCCGGTTTGCATAACTATTTAGTATAAAGGCTCACATAAGGGTAGTTAACAGGGCAAGTGAAAAAAGTACAAAAACCATGATCAAGTACCACATTACAGATGAACATTTAGCAGCATTTCAAAAACATACCCCTCAAAATGCATTAAAACTCACCATTCCACTCACAGACCAAAGACACATTGAAATTAATACTATTTTTGGTTAAAATGCAAGACTGAGAATTCTTTGAAAAATCCTTGGAGGGCCCCTCAGATGCGCTTAACCCAAGACATGTGGATATAATGGAACCACTGTATTCACACCAGCCAGCTTCTCCAACTGTTGCAAAACAATTTGACATACACAAACTACGGGAAGCTCAGACTGAGAAGGATACAAACTTTGCTTGGATATTACATAAATTGCATTCTAATGTGCAAACAACGCAACAGGAAAAAAAATCTTCCTTTGCATAGATGATACACAATTCCGTTTCTCAGAGATTCTCCTCGTGAACCGAGTCAGAAATCACGACTGGTAACATAGGCAAGGCTGGTAACTTCACCAACCAATTTAACACAGGTGGCAAGTTTTTAAGGCAGAAGGCTGCACAAAGACAATTTCCCTATCACTTTTCCACCAAGCACACATTGCAGTTGATAGATGAATACTTAAGTGTGAGGTTTTGTATTCTGACAAAGTAACTTAAAGGATGGCGGCCCCTTCCCGGTGAGCAGGCTAAGCAAAACCACAAGTACCATAAAGTCATCTTGAAGAAGCCTTGCCAAATCACCTCTACACAAAGTGTTGTTAAGTGCTGCCACTTGCTTTGAGCATTGTTGCCCTTTATTTTTTTAATATCAAAGTCAGACATTGTGGCACAGCCCAGTGTGATCCATACCAGTCATTTAGATAATGAGGACAAAAGAGGTGCACTTAGCATGTGTTTTAAAGCAGGTTTTCCATTCAGAACCCCAGTGCTCCATCTTTAGGTCTTTGATCAAAACTGTATGCAAAAGGCATGATTCATAACTGCCAGCATCAAAACACTCACATTCAGTGTCTGCCTGTGGCCAGCACGGAAACAATGAGCTCTCGACCCGAACCCAGCACCCGTTCCAGCACATCCAGGGCAAACTGGACACTGTGCCAGGGCATTTGTAGGACAATTGCCTAGAATACATATTCCAACACAGCCTTGAGCCCACAGCAGAGGATCATTTCCTAGAAAGTCTGGGGAGCTGGAAGCGGGGCTGAAGCTCCAGGGGCAGCCTGCCCTCTCCCGGCCCCCTGCCTGCCCAGGTAAAGCATCTGCCAACCTTGGTAACCCACAGTGGGGAGATCAGGAAGGAAAAGCTGGACAAGACTGAGAGATGAAAGTGTAAATGACTTGATGGATTGATGGACAGGAAAAGAGGCAGAGGGCAAGGTGATGGAGGAAAAATAGTGGAGCTTAAATAGCTACATTTATGAACACAGCAAATACCAAGATAAGATTACATGTAGAAACAAACGCTGAATTCAGTAAACTAGAATTTTAAATTTCACATCTAGAAAACAGAGCAGGATCAGCGCTCAGTGGATGGGTATGCACTACAAGTTGTCCCAAACATTAGTGAGGGAGTACTCGTGTGCTGGGAGCTCAGCTCTTTGCAGCCTTTTCAGGCCAAACCACTCACTGTAATTTACAATGGTAAATCACCTCTGTGCCCCAAATTCCTGCTTTCTCTCTCAAGGATGTAAACAAAAATAGAGAAACCGACAAAACTAAGCATGCACTTCCAGAGGCATCAAGTACTTAATGTAAGCCTACTGCTGAAAGAATAAAATGAAAACCGAAGGAAGCTCCTCCTGAGCTGGAGAATAATGGTACTGGTGTTACATCTCTGAGGTTTGCAAGAACATTGTTAATTTGCTTTTTCACATGCCTAATAGAAAATTTAAAAATAGAAAATTCAAAAATAGAATATTCAAAAATAGAAAACTCAACTGGCAATAGAGCCAGATTTGCAGCCCCTTCTGGTTTCAGGCCTGAGACATTTGAATGAAAACCAGAGAGTTTGCAAAAGAATGAGATAAAAGACAAGGTCCTCATCCTGTGTGGGCACAGTTTCAGTGTCCCTGAGTTGTCGGCGGTTAATAAAATGATTGCATTACATTTCACTGCCCGTCACCTCCCGGGCCTGTTAGAGCTGTGCAATAAAGAACAGCCCCTGTGCGCTTTTCCGTGTGGAAAAGCAAAGTAGCACTAAAACAAACCCCCAGGACGGTGTGGGGCAGGCGGCTCTCCCGCGAACTTCGGGGATGCTGGGATGCCCGCGGCAGGCAGCGCGGGCAATGGGACGAGAGATGCCTCACCCGGGGAAGGGAGAGGATCCCACGGATGCATTTTCTGCCTCTGCCCCTCGGCCCCCCGGGCGCTGCCCCGGACCGGGGTAGGACCGGCCCCGCAGCGCGGCACCTGCGGGAGGCGCCCACGCGGGAGCGGGAACGCGAGCCCCGGGGCGGCTGCCCCGAGTTGCCCGCGCCGCAGTCCCGGCAGAAGCGCCGCCAGACGCCGAGAGACACCGCCGCTCCCGCTCCCCGCCTACCAGCGCCTTGCCGTGCGGGGCGGCGGGTCCGCGCCGCTGCGGCTGCCCCCGCTGCTCTCCGCCGCGGTCTCGCTTCTCGCGGCCGCCGCGCTGCTCCTCGCCGGCGTCGAGGGAGGAGAAATTCCAGACGAGGAGGGTCTGCAGGAGCAGCACGGTGAGCGCCGCCACCAGCGCCGAGCGGGAGCGCCGCGCCAGCCGCCGGGCGCACGGAGCCGCCACCATCTTCGCTGCTGCTGCCGCCGCCGCGCTCCCGAGAGCCGCCGCATCCGCCGCGGCACCGAGTTTTCAGCCGGGCAGAGCCAGACGTCAGCAGGAGGAGGGCGGAGGTGGGGAAGGAGGGAGGGGGGAAGGAGGAGGAGGTGTTCGCGGCGCGTGGGGATGGGGGAAGCCGGCGGGGAGCCCTGGCGGCGCGGCAGCCCGCGGCCGGGCCGGCCCGGGGCCAGGGGTGGGGTTGGCGGAGGAAGAGGAAGGAGGAGGAGGGTGGGCTGGAGGCGGAGGAGGAGCGGTGCGGGGGCTCGGCGGGCCCGGCGCTGCGTGAGGGGAAGGGGCCGGGGCGGGGCGGTGGCGGCTCCCGGCGGGCGGGCGGTGACTGCCATCTTCTGAGGGAGCGCGGCCTCACGGCGCCGGGCCGCGGCACCTGGCGGGCGGCAGCCCCCGCCTGCGCACCGCTCACCGGCTGAAAGGGCCCCGATTTCCCCAGGCTAAGGTGATGTTTAGGTTTTTTTTGTTTTTCTTTTCTGAATCAGAAGGGTCCCTGGCATCATCTCACCTCAGCGGATTGAGAGCCAGAGCAAGGTGCAGCACCTCCGCAGCCCGGTGAGGTCCGCACGGACCAGGCTCAAGGCGGCTGTAACTGAATGCCCAGTGTCTCAAAAAGTGAACATAACGGACGGGTTCAGCTGCCTTTTCCTCCCGTACTGATATTGGCTTTCTAATCTGAGAGATCTCATTATCTGATGATGGAACTGAAGTAGGGAGGTTTTTTTAATCTGCCTGCACAGTGCTTCTTTTTCTAAGCCTAATTCCACTTTACAACCCAAATCCAAAAGGAAAAAATATTATCTCCTGGTAAGAACAGTTGCTTTTTAAAATGACAGCCAGGTAGGATTTGCACAGACCAGCGGGATTTTGTTTCCATTGGAAGTGCTTTAGTTTCTGATCTGAAGAAAATGAAGCAACTAATAAGATTCAGGAGCATCCTTTATTAAGAGAATTTTCCTAATGATCCAGTGAGGCTACAAATAAAGTTTTACAGGAGGTATCTTTGGTTGCAACATTTCACAAGCAGATGAAGCACGTGTCAGTTTCAAGGAGTGCCACTCCCTGAGTATCGCTGACTGCAAAGCATCTCTAAAACAGAGAGGTCAAAATACATCATTAGCAACTTCCAGGAAAGTCAGCCCAGAAAGGCTCTTCCTGTGACAGCAGAGCATCCCCTGGCTGACCTTCCATTCATGCACTGGAACCGTGTCCCATTTTTGCCAGCTGGGGTGATGGCAGAGAGCCCATGACAACAAATTTTGACAGTGTCAGGCTTCCACACCAGTTGCACATGCATCAGATTTGCTGGTCCCACAGTACAGTGAAGTGAGCTGTTAGAACAAAGAAATGAGAAAGGCTCAAAGTGTTCCTGAATATTCTGACAGGTTCTGCACAACTTGGGAAGATGATGGATAATTTTTATTCCGAACAATCAAATAATTGGGCATTGTAAACACAGTCAAGCAAATTTGCTGACAAATATAAGGTAAAAGCATCTTCCATTTGGGATTAAGTGCTTTTCTCTTCAAAAGGAAGTTATGGTGAATGATTGCTCCCTGCAGCCTTCTCTTGGGCTTGTAGATGGCAGGAGGTGCTCATGGTGCCAGAAAAGAAACAGACTCTGAACAGGCCAAATGACCAAGCATTCCTAAGAGCCTCAGGACCTGATTCCAATCCTGCATACCTCATTGGGAAATGGGAGACTCATCCCTATGGATACCCTAAAATGGCTAAAAGCCCTAACAGCAACATCCAAGGCAGGCAATACCCCAGCACAGGGCAACACTGCTTTCTATAAAAGGAGCACAGCAGTAGTTGTGATGAACTTGTGATCCATAGTTCTTAAAATTTTTATGACCTATTGGAAAATTTCCTCCAGATTTTATGGGGTAACATATATGCTGGAAAATGTCTCAGGGTGTTCCTAATCTCTGTATACAATTACTGTGACTGATAGGACAGTGAGGAACAGCAGTGCATGCTCAGTCTCACACATGTCCTACTGAAAGCCCTTCTTCTTCTGGAGAGAAGATTTGTATCCAAACCACAATAATTTATAGGCCATAAAGATCTGAGTCTTCAGTGTAAAATCAGCCCTGTGTATGGGTGGGAGCCCCAGCATGAGACGCTTCTGCACTGACAGAAAAAGCAGAGCTGAGAGAGGAACAGACTCCTCCTTCAACATCCTCCTTTCCCCATATTTAGAAACATGTAAAATCTGGAAAGGACATTGCAATAGGTATGGCATTCATTTTTGAAACTGTGGTATAACCAATGGCCACTAACTGTTCAAAACATCCTTCTTCTGAGCTAAAGAAAACAGCCAAATAGAAGGAAGAGAATATAACTAATAACTTTTTTTCTTGTATTGATTCAAACTAAAAAGGGGAAATGGCAAGGTTGAGCATCTTGAGAATATGAAGATGGAAAAAAAAAAATCACAGAAACTGAAGAAATGAACTGTACCAATCCAAAGAACAAAATAAAATCAGAAATTGCATAAAAGTGTTAAATTAATTTTCTTATTATAACATTTATTAATAACGGCAGATTGATTGAGCTGTGTTGCATCAGAAAATATTTAATCAGGTTACACAGAAGACACTTGAGAGAGTTACCACTGAAAATTCCCCATGTTAGGTAAGAATTAGTATCTAGCACAAAGTTTATAAGAGAAAAACCAGATTTGACTCTTACATAAGTATTATGTTGGTTGCAGGTAACTGTCAAAGAGATGGTGTTTTAAGCACAGGTAACAACTGGGACTGGGCTGATTTGCTCTAAAATCCCAAGACAATTGATTTAAATATTTTTTTGCCACTGCACAGGTATGTAAATTCAGTGTGGGCGTGTTTGAGAAGCGGAGGGTATCAATCTTGCCTACTTAAAATGATGTAATAAAGGAACCATACTCAGTTCCATTTTAGTCTGATCTACTTTGCTAGATTTGCCTATCCTGTTATAAAAAAATTGTTTCCTCCTCCTAACAGTGTAAATACAGTCTAAAATTGCATCAAGTAACCAGACTTTGTACAAAGAAATAAGTGAAGTTGGGAGCAGTGTTAATAAGCAATATCCTTTGCTCTACTTTGCAGAGCTTAGGGTCCATCTGGTGAACAAACACTGCAGGCTTATCTGAACTCCAACTCACAGCCTGACTCATCGGCGGCTCCGAAGCACATTCTGTAATCACTGGAAGACTAAGTTATTTCAGAGTGAAGATTAGCATTTTTCTTAAAAACAGTCAAGTCCTTATCACACCAAAATTTAGATTTTGGATATGTGTTATGAGATGAAGGCTAAAAAGGTGAATTAACTGATTTGTCCAAGAATGGGTATCTCTAAAATACTCAGTCTTAAAATCTGTGAAGAATACAGAACAAATAGCGAATTTGTGTATATTCCTATGATATAAAAAAATCACAGCACCTAAGGAATGTGCCTTAGGAATAGAAAAGGTTGGAAATAGGCCATGAGAGTGTTTAATGAGTAATCTGCAGCAGCAATGTCATCTGAAGACTGGGTTTCTTTCCTGAAGTGACAAAGTCTTACTTTTTTTTTTTCCTTCCATCACTACCAGAACAACACAAGACTCCTAATCCCTTCAGTGCATATGGAGGACATAGACCTTTTCCCTGGGAGTCTGTTGGTGTTACTAGTCAAAGCATCAAATCTGAAAGAACAAAACAGGGTAAGGAATTACTCCTTGAGAATTTCACCATCTCAGACTACAGGTCACTGCCTGCTCTGCAACAAGTTCCCAAAATATTGCTTTTTGTTTTTAAACACTGGTATATTGCTAGACTTAAAAGGTAGAGGAAGTGTATTTTGATTTTTTAGGAACCACAGAACCACCATTAACTTCATGTTCTGCAATTCAGTCACTCTATGGTTTACATGTGTGTTCTTCACCACTCAGGTATCCTGTACCATGGATGTGCATCCTTTCCTATTTTCTTTTCATAAACAAAACCAAGATTCTTTGCCAGGTACTCATTTTATATCAGGCTACCCTCCAAGTGGGTTATAAAATTCAGGTTCTCTCTTATGTGTGCATGGGCAGAACTAAAGTCAAATGAGATGTGATCACTGCATGCAAGAAATGCCTTCTATTCTGAAACCTTGAGATTCCAGCAAACATTTCTTAATCCACTCTGGTTTCATTTTGCCACATCACAAATGCAAACTCTGGTGTCAATGAATATGCAAAAGCCAAATTTTTGACACCAACATTTCATTCTGGTAACACTGTCTATAAATTATCAACTGAACATACTGTGTCAGGATTCAAAGACAATAAAAGCAGGTTCTATGTTCACTTTGTATGAAATACCTGATATGGATGTGGGATGTATATTACACCTTCCTTCTGAGAGAGAAATTTAGTTCAGGACCTTGGAATATGCTCCGCTTCACGAAGTGAAGGAAAATGGAAGAATTATTCCCTTCACCATCACATTAAAGCATCCCTTTTTCTTTACAATCTCTTGCATATAAAAGCTTTTACTATCAATGAGGGGAAATGGCTGTAGATGTACTTTATATACAGCCCTCCACGTTGTGACAGCTTTTTCTTTCAGCCAGTGGTCGAGGATAATCACGGAAGGATTACCCATCTGTTCTTGCCATGTGGCATTCTGTCTCAGTGAGGAGATACTGCAGTTCACAGCTTCCTGCAGTTCTTTTTTTTTTTTCTGATGTTCTCTCATTAACTAAAAATTGTTTTATTATCCATCTGAGTTGCTAAGTTGGAAAGTCTGGAAGACTCATGAAGGTGACCTACTTTGGATTATCTAAATTAGAACTAACCACTGCCTGTTGCAAATATCATTTTGTTTAGATGCAGAAGGTTTCTTTGGCTTGGGCTTCCATCCTAGGTTTTGCTTTTTTTTCTGTCCACTTGATGGAAAAAGACAAGTGGTACACAAAGGAAGGTAACCAGAGAAGAAGAGATGGAATAAAGAGACTTTTTCACTAAGAGTGACTTTGTAGGTTGTGTTTACATGAATAGCCAGTTTTTCAGAACACCCAACAGTTTTTAGACTACATTTACTATGATGACATACCTGTGCAAAATATATGTAGTGATTTATCCCAGTAACCACCTGGAACATGTTCTGTGTGTCTAAACTTCTACCAAGATATCACTATTACTTGCTGATGGAAGAATAACTAGAAAGGAAACAAGGTTTTAAAGAAGATTTCCATAATCTTTCATTTTTCCTAACACTGGAAAATATAGTATTTTAAAGACCAAGTTTTATTCTTAACCTCCTGATATGATACAAATTCATCTGTATGAAATCTTGCTCTGAAAACATATCTGATTAAATAGTGTGACTGTTCTTCATAAACAGAGCCATTTTGTGGTAATTGATTTAATACAAGCTTTTCTGTCAGGAAACATTGTTTATGATGGTATGTCAAACCCAGCATTGGCAGCCTCAACAAATCACTTGCTACCACCAATGCACTCGTGTCCCTTGTACACACTGGGCAATCCCACAGAGCAAAATGTGTCAGGTGGGGCTGGGACTCTTTACCAGTGTGTGACAGGGACATTTGCCTGAGCTTCTGCATAAAGTCTCCAAACTCTTGGACAAAGCTTCCCAGGGCAGGGAGTGGGAGAAGTGCATTAGTGCCATTTTCCCTGGGAGAGGGGAACTGAACAGGTAGCCCAGTTTTCTGCTGCAGTTTCTAACAGCTGAGCTGGCAAAAGAGTGTTTCAGCTTCCCTCTGACACTGGTCTGCCAAAACCATGGGCTATATGGGATATTAGAGAGCAAAGACAATTATACAAATTTAAGCAAACAAACGTGATAACTATCATTAATCTTTCTGTATTTAGAAAGTCATTAGCAAAAGCAGGTGCAAAAACCTGTTTGACTGTAATTTGGATGCTATGAGAAAAAGAAGTTTTCAGACAAGGTATTTGATGTGCCTTAAAAGAAATACAGTTGTTTGCTTTTTTTAAGTAAGGCATTAGTCCATGTATGTCAAAGATGACTGTGTCATATTTTTTATCTTCTGAGCTGGAAGGGACCCACAAGGATCATCAAGTCCACTCTTAAGTGAATGGCCCATACAGAGATCCAGCCCACAACCTTGGCACTATTAGCACAATGCTCCAGCCAACTGAGCTAATCCAGTGTTGGTCTGTATGGTTTGGGCTTCATAATGATTTCTGCTTTGATGAGCTTGAGGGCTGGGAGGAAAAAGAGCTGGTAAACCTATCTGTCCACATCAGCAACCTCACACAAAACACACCAGCTCCCTGCAATTAGCAGAGCCATGCTGCTGACCGTGCCTGAGCAGAGGCTGCTGTGCAGTGCTGGCTTGCACACACCTGTAATCAGTGGTTTGTGTGCTGGTGTGTCAGCCTGCAGCTGCACAAAGCAGCTGTGCATGGACATGGCCCACTCACAGCACAGTACAGCACATACTGCTGGAACCACTTTTAAGGAGGGCATGGTTTGGTGCCCACCATTGCAGCTCCATCAGTTTTTTAAATTGATACTCATCCCACAATAGAAGCACTGTGGATGTGCTGACTCTTCAGTGAGGGCTGCTGGAGGCAGAGACTTGTTTGCCCTGTGGTCTCATTGAGGGAGATACTAAATTCTGCTCTTTCTACTGCATTCAGGTCTGCCTTTTAAGATGGAGATACTTACATGACTGCAGTTCTGCCTTTTGAATAGTACAGTTCTTGCCATGACAATTTAGTGCTGAAATTACTGTTCCTTCCACCTATTTAATTATTAAGTTGTGGGTATGACACACATCTGACAACTCACCTGGAGAATATTCTGCTCCAAAAGGCCAGGAAGTGTTTGCCACTGTTGTGCTGGTGAGGTGATGTGCAGGAGACACCTGCTTGTGTAGTTCACATGCTGCATAGCAGAATTGTTCAAATACCTAAATGCCTCTATGCACAAAACCCAGGATATACAGGTATAGGCCTTTTGAATAGACAAGTAGATGCCATGGATTAAAGTGTAGCTCACAGAATACAGATTAGGGATTGGAATTTAAATTGCAATACTTTGTCCCAGGACTGATCCTAAAAGGTGTTACATTTCTTGTACAGTCAGAGAAAATAAAGAAAAGAAATATTATTCAGTGAAGGGCAAAATAAGCAGACCCTAAGTGATTACACTGTGCTCTTAATTCAAGTATTCTCCAAATTATAGTTTAAGATAAATTCTTCAGGAAGTCCATATAACAAGTTATTTGTATATAGTGTGCAACTCACCCTCAAGATAAAACAAAATGTTATGATGAATTTTAATCCAACTTCTGAATTGTAGTAAAAAAAGACAACACATGAATAATCCACAACACAATCTGCATTTTCAATAAGGTGACTCATGTGACATATGGCTCTTTTGCCCTGGGATGGCTTCTAGTATTGCAATTTGATGTAATAGTGGCACACACCTTTCTTGATTAGTGAAAGTTTTGCACTAGATCTTTATTTTGCTGAAAAGTATTACAATAAAACATTTTATATATCTCATGATGTAAATAAGCACCTGAAATTCCTATAAATTCAAGCTATTAGGTCTCTACCCAAGAAAGCCCTTAATGACATTTATGGTACCATTGAATTTTGGGACATATGCAAGGACTTCAATCAAAACATGCACTTGGGAGCTTTGCTGAGTTAAGGCCTTACAAAATGATGCTATACAGATCAGCTACTATTCATAAAATATAATTTAGTGAATAAGGTAATTTGCTTGTTAGCCAAAAAAGAGGCTCTAGATTCCTTCTCAAAAAGTTATATAGAGGCAGATGTCACATTGCTCTTACCTTCTTAACTTTGATCCTCCAGATTTACACAACTGTTGATGAGACTATAGCTGATCCTACTGAAACTTCTCAGATGGCCACATTCTCGCCTGGAAACTGAACCAGCAAATTTGGTAGCTCATTCTGCTAGATGAGCTCCACTGGAACAGATTCTTACCTCAGACTTAGATTTACCTGAGGACATATGAAAAAAGCAAAGAGGATCTGTATAATTTAGCTTTAAGCCCCATATAGTGAAGAAAAAGGCATATTATGCATTTCATGCATTATTCTCTAGTTTGTGCTGTATATAATTGGCAGAGCTTTTTAGTGAAAAAACTATCTGGCCAAATTCTCAGAGCCTCATGCTCTGCAAAAATCTGTCTTAAGTTAATCTATTTTAGGAGTAATATTCAAGTTGCCTGCACTCATATGAAAAATGTATTTAAAAAGGTCTAGAAGATACAATCTGCTATTTCTTGCCTGACTTTGTTCCCTGCTGTTGTTGGTCTCTCACGGGATTTCTTGCAGAGTGGTTAAGTGATCTATGCTGAGGTTTCAAAAGCAAAGATAATAGGAGTTTTATTCATGGGTTAAACACTTAGCTGCTTTAATACAAGATGTGTAGGAGCAGCCCCTAATGACATTCAAATCTTGTTATTGCTGTGCTTCAGTATAGTATATACTTGGTTTTGTGGCTGCAAGAAGCAATTGCCAGAGATGACTGTAAATCCTGAACAGCAAATAAATCCCAGCACATGATAAAAATGCCTGATTTTGCTCTTACAGCAGGGCATCTTTGGGCTTCACAGTGCTGGCTCCTGACTTACAGCAATGCAAGCGACCCAGAGCAGTCAGTGGCTGGTACCAGACCTACCCTGGGCTCTGGCTGCAGGGGCACCAGCTCTTAGCTTCACATTGGCTGAACATTTCTAACCCTTCTTTTGCAAAACACTGCTGCCTGTTCTTAGGGTCTTGGCCATTCCCCTAAAAGCAGTATTGTGACAAGCTCTGAGCATTCAGTATCTTTGAATCACATGAACAACTTGCTTTTCTTATGTCCTCCAAGGCTTGCTAGTACTTGTCACCATTCCCTGGTGGAGATAATTCTACTGAAAACATTTACAGGAGCACTCCTAAAGTTCCTCAAGCAAATTTGTCTTACATAGCTCGGACCATCCATTTATAAATTTTAAACTTACCCAGCTGGCTCTGTCAGAAGCCTATTAGGCAGCACTCTCACAAACTGCTCTCCTTTAGAACAGTGAAGACTGTTTGAGAATGGTGATCTTGTCCTCTGACACAGCTGGACTGGAAAGAAAGTGGAAATGAGTGAAAACAGCAACCCCTCCCCGGGTTTCTAAGTAATTGTGCAAAAGGGCTAAAAAACCACTTAGTCTTACTATGGAGAAATGAAAATGAGCCCTCTGAATATGGAGAAACACTTCTGGCTCTGCTGTTCTTTGTCTCACATTGCCATTTGCTTCCTCTTCTAGACTAACCAGCAAAATATTACTGTTGACCAAGTACAAGTGTCACAGGAACAATTAAAAATCTTGTGGAGGAGAAAGTCCTGTATCTTTTACCAGCCCTTGCTAAAAAGTCAATGAACAAACCATCCAAGTCCTTCACCCAGCATGGGGTAACATTGAAAATGGTAAATTCTGTGACACAGCCTATCTGTGCTGTGTCATAAGAGGAAAAAAAGAGAAATGAAAATATGCATTATATATCTCGGGACAATATTAGTAGATATGCTCATGGCCTTGAAATATACATAAGACTGTTGCAAAGAGAAAAGCAATTAATTGTTCAGAGTTCAATTACAACAAGAAAATGTTTAGAAAGACATTAACAAAACTTTCTAGGCACTGTTAGGATCATTTAGGGAAGTTGCGAGGACTCCAAAAACAGTTTAGATGAATAAGCTGTTGGAATGGCTTCAGTGCTTCTGATTTTCCCAGAGGTCAAAGTGAGTTTTTAGGATCACTTCCATCCCAAAATGCTGCAATACTACAGAATGTGCTAGCAGGTGAAGTAAAGGGGTGGGAGCCTGCCAGTTCCACATGGAAACACAGATTAATTTGCTGTTTCCTATCTGCAAATCAGTATGCTAGAAAAATAAACACAGTATTAATATACAGTATTATTTCATTGAAAGAATCTAGAGGAACAACTGCAATAAGAAGATCCAACCATGGCTTAAGAAATGTTTGCAAAGAGCAGAAACAGGAGGCCTGAATTCAGTGTTTGTGGAAGGCTGGCAGCTCCCACCAGGCTGCATTTCCCACCCCAGCAGGCAGTGGCAGCGGGGTTGGGCAGTGCCTGTGAGCTCCAGCAGAGCCCTGTGTGGGCAGCTCCTCTGAGCCCCTCATTCACAGGTAATTCAGCTTTTAATTGGCTGAGCTCAGCCCCCTGGCTGCCAGCAGATATTCAGATCCCTGTCTCTTGCATGTTGCATGCATTGCAACTGCATGGCCGAGATTGCATCTCTCCTTCAGAATTCATGGTGAGCACAGCCATTACAGCAAACAACTAAATACGGCTTTGGGCCGCCAAATTTCACTTTCATTGCTGTCAGAACATCACTTACCATGGCTGGGCTATAATTTTCAGGCTTGTAAAACCTCAATTGTCATGTTTGGATTTTCTTTAACACTTATTATAAATGCACGAATTTGATTTGTGTAGAATGGAATGACTCTCAGTGGCTCAGGGATTTGGCAAAACCTTCATACATTTCATCAAAATTCTGTTTGGCCTAGAGAGGCACTACAATTCCAGATAAAAAATGTGCTTTTTTAATACAGAAGTAATTTGTAATAGAATGTTCCAAAATAATTCTGTATTAAAGATGTACTGAAACAAAAGCAACATGATCTTTTCCTCTCCACCATGGGAATTAATTCAGATTGAGAAAACGGAATTGGGAGAGTCTGATTTGACACATTTTGCAAAATACACGGTGGGTGAGTGCAGGGGAAGGAAGCAATTCCATCACCTTGAGCAGGAGGCCAAGAAGTGAGCACATACAGTTCCTTGCAGTAATCCTTGGAGCTATCTAGGAGCTTAGGTAGTGTTAGGGAGCAGCAACATTTGTGTAAATCATAATTAGTAACAAAGCAAATTGCAGTAAAAGCTCTTTGGTAAACAGAAATTTGCTTCCTTTTAGTAGGACAATTTGGATTACTGATGGGCATCTGAACATTTGGAAAAATCTAGGAAGAATCTTTAAATGCCATATTTCCAAAACAAAAGATAAAGTTTTACCCTTTTTGGGTCATATAACTTGGATCTATATTTACACTTGGTTGAAGCCTTCAACTAAGCAAATACATATGTATGAAGTCTTATTTTTACACTTAATTTTGGTGTTTTGGTAAATGCAAATGATGGAAGAAGTTGACATGAATAAATTGGCACCAGCTTAGAAGTCACCTCATTGCAAAGCGAGAGACATTTGGGACTGTTCCTCACCTTGCTACAGGGGAGGCTTCTGGTGTCAAGTCAGTCAGTCACATGTTATCTATCAGAAATGTTTTCAGCTCTAGGCTGAGGAACTACAAGCTCTTGAAGGAGCCAAGAAACAAATGCAATACTTGAGCATGTTTACTGTAAAATGAAGGGCTATTTTATCTCAATCAAATAAACCAACAAGTGAACTGCAAATCTGATACCGAAATAAATCCAATTTACTCTTGTGTAATTGCTTATTTGATTCTCAACTATGACATGAAGTTAGAAAACAAATTGATATTCTGTCACTTCTGTTTCAGTAAACTTAACTCAAACAAGTTGCCCTTTAGGTGCATCTTGGATGGAACGGTACTTTATCTTCATCCCAAGGAAATCAGTGTATTAAATTTGTTTGAAAAATTATTATCCAAACCATGACTCCTTTTCAGACAGTGTTTGAACTGCATACTAAAAAGGCCAAATTTCCCCCTAGAGCCAGCACAAGCACAGAGAAGATAAGTACTGTATATCCTCCCTCTGCAAGAAAATGTACCAGCAAAAACACAACAGAACCACAAACTCAGTAGGCACAGAAACTGCAGAAATCTTGAGGGCATGGGGATCTTCCTCTTTCCTCATGGTCAAAATACAATCCTGCTGTGACTCAGCATTTAAAGAATAAGCTAAATAGACCCCATACTGTCTCAGCCATGATCAGAATACTAAACCCAGCACCACATCCACAGTGGGTGAAGTAAATAAAGTGAAAGGTGTCACAACCAAAGGAGTGATGAAAGGGCAGGCAATAGGAGGAACACCCTTTTGGCTGACAAGTTCTAGGGGCTGAAAATGTTTGTTAAAACAAAAGAGAATCAAGATTAACCCCCCAAAAACAAGGCTAGGTTGTTTAGCACAGCAGAGGTCAGGAAAACGGGCTGGCTGACTCTGCAGCTGGGCACTGCACGGAAAGGCCGGGATCGAAACCACCGATAGAACACCTCACCTGCAGGGAATAATCCTCATCATCTCTGGTTTAAAGGTCAAATCAAGGCAGGTTTAGGGAAAAAAAATCCCTTTAAAAGGTCCAAGGCATAACTAATGTCTGTGCAAGCTGAGAGAAGATTACAAAAATGGTCCCTGTGATTTTTTTAATATTTTTTCAATTTATAAATGTAGAGAAAAGGTTGTTCTGGACAAATTATCATTTTTAGTGGTTCCACTTTAATTACAAAGAATTTCAGATTAGTTCATATGCTTAAAGCTACACTATTAAATTTGTGTTACAGAAACAAATATTAATTAAATAATTAGGTAGGATATGACACAAAGTACCAGTAGGGGTGGGTTAGCAGTTTGTAGGAACTGGGAACGTTAATTGAGAATTTCCAGGTCAATCCAATTCCACCCATTCAAAAATTCTATTAATGTATATTTATACTCTGTATACAATAACCATAACTACTGCTAAAATATTTAGATTTGATGTAATATGTAATAGTTCCTATTGGCCTTTAGATAATAAATAACATTTGCTTTTTAGGCTTGTCAAGACATGTCTCTAGGAGACTCTGGATAACATTCAGACAACCCTTCCTTATATCTTCCTTGAATAAGAAGGTTGCCATAGGATTCATGCCATACTCTTTGCTGACTAACTTCATTCAGATTTTACAGTGATTCTATGTTCTCTGTTTTATTTTGTGTATTCTTCTGGCACATACTTGACTCTAAATAAACTACAGGTAGAGAAATTTTGTTTTGCAAGGTCCTTCTCAAAATCAAAAGTTTTAGAGCTTGTAAAAATAAGGTCTCTAAGACTGGGTAAACTCAGATTTTTCAACAAATCCTTGGTTCCAAACCATCATCACTTTCTCTGATTGAGAATTTTCTACAGACAAACTACATCTTCTTTTCAATTTACTCTTCACAGTTACCTAAAAAAATTGATGTTTCACCATCAGAATTTGTGCTTTATAATTGATTACCCACATTGTGGTTGTCCTGTGGAAAACATCCCATGGGAGAGCCATGAGGCTCACAAAGAAGTTTCAAGACCTATGTATGAGCACCTTCAAAGCAGAAGCAAAAATCCATTTACATTTGCACATGTAGCCATTTTAATTAGAACCATAGATTTATCTGTATAAGTAGACACAGGGCAGAATTACTTTCAAAGAAAAATCAGTGACTTGAAGAACCTTTTTTCCCCCATTTCATCCCATTGTAAGTAACACTAAGCGTTGATTATTTTAATAATAACAAATAATGCAGAAAGAACAAAGGGCAAAGAAGATTTAAGGATCTGCAATGTGCAATGAAGTGTGGATCTGTGAGTGGAAGCAGGGCCTGCAGGGGCTGTTCATGCTGGGAGAAGCTGCTGGTGCTGTGTCACAGTCACAGGGCCTGTGCTGCTCCCCAGGACGTGCCCAGCAGAGGTTCCTGGGTGCAAGCAGCCCTTGTCTCCAGCCAGGCAATCCCCTTGCTGTCACCAGGGTTTTACACGCAATCAGGACCTTCCTTGGGGGCTGAAGGTCACAGCTGGGACAGAGAGGAAAGAGGTGGCACAGAGAAAGGTGCTGGAGGGACAAACCGAGGGGGATTTGGGTTAGAAGATTCAGAGGCTGGGGTGAATTTGGTGAAAAAAACACATTTTTGGGTTTTTAACCAGAATGATTCTGTTTAGAACTCAACCAAAAAATTTAATGCTAGCATAACACCAGAACAGAACAACCTCTTCAGTCCCAGCATGTAGTTATGTTTTCCTGCTTTGTTGAAATTGCGGCATAAATACCTGTGCTGATTTACATGTAATGCAGTGTATTAAATTTTTAATGTTTCTTTTGGGCTCAGTACAGCTCTTTCATCCCCACTACCATTATGTTAATGATGTAGTGAAATAACATTGATTTTAAAACTCTCATTTTCTGCCTTATTTAAAAAAAAAAAAACCAAACAGATGTAAAGCCTAAAATATGATTTTTGCCCCCAAAGCAGAATATCATTGGCCTAGATTAGGAACAAAGTTGAAGTCACAAACCTGAGTATCCGGAACTCCCTTGAAATGGGAATGGAGAGGGAATACACAACCTACAAACAACAAAATATATGAAGGAAGAAATGCAATAAAAATTGGGTAAAATTATCCCTTGAGTAATGCTGGATGAAATCCAAACTAAAATCACTGAACAGTGAAGCTATTCCAATTTATGCCACAGTAACATCAAAATACTTCCTTCTCCTCTGTAAACATCCTTTAATTCTTTCTGGAAAATGGAAGAGTACCACATGTGACAAGTGTTCCTAAGCAGCATGCTGAGCACCAAATGTGAACTATAATTCATAATTCATGCTCAATTAATCATAATGTATAAGGAATGGCTCTGTTAATGCTTCTGCTAACTACCTAACCTATTTTGAGAGATGCAGGCAGAATTTCAGCTCTTGTGACTTGCTGTTGTGAGTGATAGACTATGGATACCCCAGCAGCTGTCAAAGTCACCAGCCTTCCCTCAATGAAGAGAAAAGCAATTCTCAGTATTGCAGGAAACTAAGAAAAGCTCTGAAAAGCAGAAATGAAAGTATGTGAGGGTGGAGAACACTATCTTTTCTCATGTAAATCCCACTGAAAAGCAGCCTGTGTAATCCAAGCCTTGCATCAAACTAAGATTTGGAACAACCTCAATTTAGCAAATGAGCAATTTCCAAGTGATACAACCGAAAGAGGAGAGGTCCAGTGTCTCCAGATATTGTTCTGGAGTTATTTTTACATGGCAGCCAGGGAGCAAATCCTGATTTAGGGGAAGAAGCTTTACCTTCACATGCTACTATTTTTGTTAATCAGAAGGAGGAGTTAAAAATGGACTGGCCCTTTGCTCTGCTCCATTCACATTCTGACAGAGGGAACTGATTGGAGTCATTAAAGCCACACTCACAGCTGATGGACCTGGAATCAGCCTCTCTGCCCCAAAATCTGCTTGTGGATATTAGAAAGCTGGACTTCATGGTCCACCATTTCTGAGCTGCGTAAGCTGGCAAGAAGAGTGGTAACTTGATGAATCCTTGAAATCCTCTAATTTGTGTCGTGTCGCCCACAGGTACACGGTGATATTCTAGAATTCAGCTTATTCAGGTAAGTGCTTCTGTTAGAAAACACATATAAAACTATAATGACGAAAGAGGAGAATTCATAAGGAATTCTGATGTGTTCTACCAATGAAATATGTCTGTTTCACCCTGCCACATAAAGCTCAGGGACAATATGGAACTTTGTCAAGCTTCTTGCAATATCATTCCAAGAGTCTCCTGCAGCCCTCAGTATTGTGGGACTTTCCAGCCAGGAGAAGTTCAGATAATTGTATTCCAACCTGTCATCACTAGACTTTGAGACTTTCCTCTCCCTTTTTAACAGCTATTTTCCATCCCAAACCAGTAAAACCTGCCATGGAAAGCTGAGCTCAGCATTAGAGCACCGCTCTTGGAAAATTTCTCGGAAAACCTCGGAACACGTAGCATTCTTCTCTCTTGAATGTCAATTCCCGGCTGTTACGAGCATCAGGAGAGCACGGCCGGACAGAACCGAGCCCACGGAGCGCCGGGCGGGGCCGGGCTCATGGAGGGGCAGCGCTGCCGCCCGCGCTTAACCGAGACAGGCAGGGCTGGGCAAGGGCGGCACCCATGGGTGCGCCGGGCCGGAGGGGCGGCCGGTGCTCGCCTAAACTCACCTGAGCTCATCTAAATTTACCTGAGCTCACCCTGAGCCCTCCTGTGCTCGCCTGAACTCACCTGAGCTCACCCTGAGCCCTCCTGTGCTCGCCTGAACTCACTCGAGCCCTCCTGTGCTCGCCTAAACTCATCTGAGCTCATCTGTGCCCGCCTGAGCTCATCTAAACTCATCTGAGGTCCCCTGAGCCCTCCTGTGCTCGCCTGAACTCACCTGAGCTCACCCTGAGCCCTCCTGTGCTCGCCTGAACTCACCTGAGCGGGAGCGGCCGCGCCTCCACCCCCTGACCGCCAGGTGGCGCCGCAGCACCGGCTCAGGGGGGGCGCGGAGCCCGCGCGGGACCCGGATCGGGATCGGGAACCGGGATCGGGAACCGGGATCGGGATCTGGGATCCGCTCAGGGCCGGCAGCTCGCCCAGCCGTCAGGGAGCGCACCCCGAGCCTGCCTGCAACTTTTATTGGGAGTAATTTCTCGTGCTGGTGTGATTGCGGCGGGGCCGTGGCCGCGGTGCCCAGCGCGGCCCCGGGAGATGGGATCTGTGCGGCCGCGGCGGGCAGAGCAGGGTCAGACACCGCCTCATCCACAGCCACAATGAAATTGTTCCTCTGCCACAATGAAAGCACTCGCAACAGCCTGATATCCTCAGACAACACCCACACATGAATAAGTGTACTCAAATTCACAGTCCCACAGAATCCAATTAAACAACGCAAGAGCATAAAGTTACTCATGTATTCATGGATACGGATAACTGCATCCAACATTTACTTTGGGCTGGTGCCAGTTACAGTAACCATCCCTTATCTGCATTTCATTTCTCAGCTCTACAATTAAAAGTTACATTCAAGCATCCTCCTCCCAGTGGGCCCGCAAGGATGAAACTTTTATAGGTCTGGAAATACATTATGTATCCACTACTTGTGTTTGTTGTCCAGGAAATCTCCAATGGACCCTGTAGGGAAAGCACAAAACAATGTACTATGTATTCAGGATTTTGTGCCGATCTCAGTGATTGTTACAATGCTCAGAATAAAAGGAACATAGCTATTTGATAATTAATTACACTCTAATTGCATTCACCTGGGAAAAATAGATAACACTAAGGGGCAAACAGGGGTCAATAATATTAGTATAGGTGATCACCAATCTTGCATATACAAGTACCAATTGGTTAAGCAGAGTCAGTGATAATTTGCATGAAAGATGCCCCCACTTACTCAAGAAAGTGGGGCCCTGGTCTTTCATCTCACAGAGGGGAAAACAGATGGAAACAAGGCTTGACTGCTGCTGATTCGTAGGGTATTGCACCAAAGCCACAAAGAGAGGTAAACTTTGGGCTGCTATTTTGAGGCCTCTTACTAATCTTCAGCATAGCAGAGCTTTTCCCCAGCCCTTAGCTCAGCAGCAGTGACACAACTGATTGGGCTCTTTCATGGGTTTGGTGGCACAGAGCTCCCCCAGGACTCCTTGGCTTGTGCCTACAGAATCTGGGAGTCACATATGAACCCCACCCAAGCAGCATAAAAATCACTGCTGCTGATCTTGGCATTCAAACACATGGAGGAGCACTCAAGAAACAACAGCTTAACACAACCAATGAGAACATGAAATTTGCAATTCCTGAATTAACAGCTTCCAACTCAAAGACCTGTGGCTGTATTCAGCTGGTATCAGACCAAATGGCTGGGCATTCCTCAGGGAAAACAAGAGTCAGAGAAGTACAGCACAGCACTTCCAGGGCTGCTGAGTTTAGAGGAGCTCAGCTCTGCCCTCAGCTGCCTTACAATCAGATATTCTCCTCAGGCATTGCCAGGGTAGGGGGCAAATCACCAAAAAGGAGCCCTGCAGCATGCAGAGAGAGTAGCATGCTCTGCTGCTGAAGTGCAGGGTCTGCTCTTGCACATCTGTGTTGCCATTTAGTCCTTACAGACTGATCTCCTCTCTCCTGGGACTTGCAGCTCATTCAGCATTTCCACTGCCTTTCCCTTGGCTGATATGCAGTGGGTGTAACTGCTGCCTCTCTGCTACGTGGACTTCTTACGTGGCCAAGTAAGTCTGTACAATTTTGTTATTATCATGCAAACTACTGCCCTTATGCCTGAAAAGCATCTCAGATGGAAGCATGGAACTCCTTGGCCAGGGTGACGAACCATTATATACCTACTGCTCAAAGGACAGTTCTTTTAAACTGAACTATGATGAAAGGTACAAAATTGTAAAAACATCTGTGATGAAGTTTCCAGGCCTCATAAGGACTCTGGGACTCCTGATGGTTGTTGGATAAAGAAAAGACTGTGCAGTCGTTTCACAAACAGCAATGAGGCCCCGTTCTCTTGGATTGTAGCCATTGGTGAAAAGACAATTTCTCATCAGGCCTTTCTGAGGTTCATGGAATGAAGAGCAGGTTGTCCAGCACGAGGCCAGGACAGGCCCCAGCAGAACACCTGAAATCCAGCTGCTAATCCAAGAATGCCTTTGCTGGTGGATGCATAAGTGGAATGGATTATGGACCCATCCAAAGCCACATCCCAGATCCTCAGGAGCATTATTCTCACACAACTGTTCTAACCTTGAGGAGGACTTGAGCTCTCATCAGCCATCTGCCTTACAATAAGTTGACATCCTTATGTATTCTCTGCGCCAAAAGGCAACTTTTAAAATGCTATTTAAAAAAAACTGTGTACAAATTAAACAGTCAACACATTTTACTGCTGCTCAGTAACTAAAATGCTTTCACTATGCTATGCAATCTATAACTGCTGAAATTACTTTCATGTGTGTTTATAAGTCTTCCTATATTTTCTCCTCATTACTCTAAATACATTTTAAAAGCTTGTTAAGATAGATTTGTTGGTATTTTGTATCTAGCTGACTGTGCATGTTAAAGGCTTCAACTGTAACTTTCCTAACTTGAAACACACTATTCTTCATGCTGCTTGTTAAAACACATATCATTCCAACCATGTACATTAATTGGCTTGTCTGGGGAAACAGAACTCAGTTTATGAAGTCTGTCATCCTGCTTTGTAGCTTAAATATAAAATAAAATTAATTTTCCTTCACCCAGCCAGACTATTTGCTCTGTGTTTTTCTTTTCCCCCTCCCTTCCTCATGCTGCTGTTTAAATTCCAGGGCTGAGTAACTGATCCTGCTCCAGCAGCTGCTCCCAGGGCTGGTGGTGAGCACAGAGTTCCTCAGGGAATGCAGACTCTGCCAGGGTCCAAAACTGCCGTGGTAACCACCTGGGGCTGAGCAGTGCTGGCAGACAATCCTGCCCAAGCTATAGTCTGCCATTTCCAACAGAGGCAAAGGATTATTTCAGTTATTGCACACTGACTTGTGATGTTCTGTGTACACCCAGTCCCCCTACAGTGCAGCAGGGGTTCCCACATACCCAAAAAGCAGGGAAGCTCAGACATTTCCAGGGACAAAGGAAAAACAAACCTGTAGAAAACAGGTGGAGTAACTCTTGTCAGAGCCAACCCTCAAAGAGAGATGACATCAAGCTCCTTTGAGACCAACACAGAATAAAGTGCCCACCATTGGTAACTCCACTGGGTTCGCCCTAAGGGTTTTCTTTTCCAATATCAGTCCTTACTCAAGGGCCAATGGCACAGCCAGAAGTCAAAAGCAGCCCAAATTAGACTGCCCAGGAGAGAGGGAAACTCAGGTGGCTCACTGCAGAGCACAGAGCTGAAGGATCAAGTCACAGGTCAGCAGCTGCAGTGACAGCAGGATTCCCATTGACTTCAGAGGCACCAAGAGCTCCCCCATGGAAGGAAAAAAGGCCTTATTTCTATGAACTGAAACCTGATGTACTAAAGAAGGGATTTTTTTAAATATCCAGAACTATAAGAGATCTCTATGAAAATTAACTTTTTTTACTATATCTTCCTGCTCAGGGTCTAAATCCAGAGCTCCCATTCAGCAAGTCCCAGCTCCTTAAACCTCCACTCTTCTGAGAGTCCCCTTGATAGGCTGATTTTAAGGCAACTCTTCAACAGTGGAACAGTGCAAAGCAGCAGGAACCTGAAGTACTATTCACCCTTTACAATACCCAGGTATGCCAATTGTTTCTTCCTTCTCTAACACACAATTCTGCATGTTATAGAGGTCAGATCCTGTAAAAAGTCTTCTGAATCAGAAGACAGAATCTTGACTCAATTTGGGACAGAAATCAAAACTATCAAACTTCACAATGCACATGCTACAGCAAATTTTCTTATCACACAAAATCTAATTTCCCTTTACAAAGAGATCAGTCTAGACCAAGACATATGTCTTCCAGCAAGCAGCCTCTCTGTAAAAACATTCAGGTAAAAACCCTTACTTTAAGAAAGGCACCAGGATCCTCCAAGTTCTCCCTTCTGACTGCACCAGCCCACTCCCCCCACAGTGGCAGGAAGGCCATATGTGCCAAGAGTTATTGGCATCATCTGTAACTAGGCATGCTGCTAGTGATTTAGGAAATCTGTTAATGGGAAATTAATTGGAATCAGGATCAGCCAATTGCACAAATTTTCCCCTTGATTAACACACCCACTTGTCTACAGGATGAATTACAAGTGGTGCCATTCACTGACATAGCTGGGCCCCAGGGAACTCGTCGGCGCTCTTGCAGTGTGGTGGCATTTTGTGTCCAGGACCTGGTGATTCTGGCAAAGCTGGGGGTGTCTCAGCAAGAACTGAGCAGGGAGAGCAAGGCTCAGTCCCACCCAGCCCCTGCCTGTGACCTGCCCTGCGCTGGGGCTGGAGCCGATTGCTGGCTCTGCAGTGACAGTGACACAAACACGGTGTGACCAGCCAGGAGCTCCACAGCTGCAGCACCTGCAGCAGCCCTAAGAAAGCACAGAGTGGGGAAAGGTGAGCTCAGCAGAGCCCAGCACAGCGTGTGGTGCCTCCCTGCTGCAGGTGTGATTGCTGTACATCCTTCTGCTGGGCCTGGCCAGCACTGGTGCCACCAGAGCCAGCCTGCACACAGCACAGCTGCCAGCCTTGCTCTGCTGCTCCCTGCGGGCAGCCAGCTCATTGCACTGGTGTTTCTTATGTGGTCATGGCTGGGCTCAAATCTTCATCTTTCTTATGTTTGTAACTTAAGAAACCTTGGTGAAGCCACTGAAGTTAGAATAGTGCCTGGCGAGTGTGGGGTCAGCAGATGCCCAGCAGAGAGCTGTGGGTTGAGGCCACTCTGACCCAGGAGCACCCAGCACCCTGAGCTCTCTCCTCTGTCCCACTGTGTTCAGGAGCAGCCCCTTCAGAGTGTGCCAAAAATACCCACAGCAAACACCAGAGGGTACATGAATACTCATTTCTTCAGTGCCGTGAGTATTACCAAATTATTTCTGAATAAAAGCCAGACAGGGTTGCACACAAGCATTTACATTTGGCCCAACTCTGCCCCAGCACCACGGGAAGAGCATGGCTTGCTATGATAGCTTGCAGTTGGCCATGGGACTTCAGGCAGGCTGTTTTCCTTCAGCTCAGTGTTTCACAATTCCACATTAAGTACAGTGAATGCTAATGAGAGAGCCCTGGAGCTGCTGGGGTGGTCTGTAACAGGGGATGACAGGTCCTCAAGGAGAGGATCAGACTCCCCTCTAATGTGACAAGTGTGGCTGTGTGATTCTCTGCTCTCCTGACATGCTTCCCCTGCTGCCTCGTGAGGAAGGACAGCCTTTTATCTCAGGGAAGAGTGAGTGGGTTGGAAGGAGCTGATGATCAGCTTTGCTTTCACATGGAGGGGAATGAGCTGCAAATTACCTGCTGTCAGTGGAAGGCCAAAGCCAGAGCAGAATGCTGGGCGGGGTGCTGGGCTGGAAACAAGATGTGAGTTAAAAGGGGAATGAAATGCTTGAAGGGTACTGAGTGTTTTGAGGCAGAAAACATTTTGCAGAAGAGATGTCTGCATAAGTAACATCTTTATAAGCAGGGATATATGGAGATTAGAAATTGCTCCTAGGGCTCTAAGAAAATGAAGATTTACTGCTTTAAGTAAAAAGGGAAAAGGAGATGCCAGGCTGTGCCCCTGCTTTGCAGGGAAAGCATTACTTGGTGAGGTTTTGATGAATAGCTGTAAGGAAAGCTGAGTAGGCTCTGCTCACTGTCAAAGACAGATTGAACCTGAGCTCCCTTATGGCAGAGCAGGATCAACCTGTGCCCCTGGAGAGAGCAGTGGGGTCACTGTGCCCGCCCCAGTGCTCCCGGGGTGCCCTCCTGGCCCCAGGCAGCCTGGCCACACACAGGCTGAGGCCGGGCAGGGTTTGAGCACTGGGAACCCCCCAGTGGTGTGGGACTGGGAAACTGCTTTAGGCACACCCCAGGGGAGCACTGGAGCTCTTTGCTGCTGGGTGCAACAGCAGTTCCTGGAACACCAGACAGCGTGGCATGGTCCCAGTGACCTCAGCCAGAGGGGTGAGCAGCCAACAGACACCAAATCCATCTCCTGAGCCCAGAGCCAGCCCAGAGGGCACCCAGCACCCAGGCACATCCTGCAGCAGTCACTCACTGCCTGTCACAAATGCATAAATCATGGTCTTTGCATCCAATTAGTACTCAAAGGTGTGAGGATTTTTCTGCATTTAGAAATTTCTAAGAAATTAATCTCCAAACCATTTGCTTTCATTCTAATGCCTCCTGAGGGTTTGGAGGGGGTTATTTGTATGGATTTTTTTTTTTTCTGATTCTTGTCAGGCTTATTCTGAATGCCAAGCTCCTGTTGCTTTACCTGTGCATAAGAGGATGTTGGAAATGCCAGAGATGACAGTTTTCCTTGCAGGAGCCCAGGGCTTCCAACCCAATCAGTAATGGCAAACACCACCCCCATCATCTTGGAATGCCCACATTCTGTACTGAGAGCACTGTGGATACATTAGTGATCAAACTATGTCAGCTATGATAGAATAAAAGTCTTTGAAGATTAAGCAGGAAAAAAAAGTCTTTGAAATAGATATTGAAAAGTTACGTTGTCCTTTTAGTTATCTAAAGCTTCCAACAGTGGTCTTACAGAACAGAACAGAGCTGAACCAGAGATTTCTTTATCATGCATGAAATGATTTTATTTCATCCTGGTGCAGGAAAGTACATGAAAACCATGCAGAAAATAGTAAAGTTTTAAGTCTGACAGGAAAAAAGGCAAATAGAATGATTCATGCTAAGCTCAGAAATACTATCCCTTCTTACCTGCTGACCATCTCAAACCTGGTCTCTGTGTGGAGCCAAGAATTAAAAATACATCAAACTCCATTCAATATGCAGGTATCAGAGAGGTATCAACTGGAAAAGATTAACTCATTCCTTCCTCTGATGCCATTTGCAGAAACCACACAGTGCACAGAGAGTCCCAACAGAAAATGGGATCTCATTTTGCTGCAAAACAAAATTGCACAGTTCTTCTTCAGTCAATCAAGCTGTTAGTAATTACTACAGGAGTAGTAGCATTTTGTACACCTTAGAAAACTTCAGGAGTCATATTACACAAGAGCTCAGTTCCCACCATTAACAAAAGTAAAAACTCAACAGATTGATTTTTTTTTTTTTATCAGAACAGCTTTTTAAGACACTGCAAATGAAAACATCTTCTGTGATATCTTCCTTGTGAGAGGGCAGGGGCTGTGTTCTCTGAGCCAAAGGTGTGAGCTGATCCACCTGAACCCATGCTTACATCACACCTTTGCCACTCAAGGAGTGCCATCATAGGAACTTTACTTTATATTTTATATATAAAGTTATATTCACGTTATATTTTCCTGGTGCAGCTGCAGGTTTCTGTCAGAACCAGCAGTTTGCATTCCCTCCCACAGTTTGTCTCTGCCCCACAGTCCTGTCCCCTTGCCTGGGCTGAAATTGATGACGGGGCTGATCAAAGGGGACAGGCAGGCCATGGGATTTTGTGGGGGTATTTTTCCTGAGATAGTTTCCTGGCAGATTTGGCCAGCCACCTCTGCAAGATGGAGTGCAGAGGGGACAGCAGGAATGCAATGCCAGGAGTGGAGCTGGGAGCATTTCTGACAGCAGCTGTCATTAAATAAGTGTAACACCAGGCTGCACCTTATGGGGACTAAGGGTGTCTGTTTATATAATCTGAAAGTCAGAAACAGTTCTGAGGAAGAGAGTAAAAATCGGAAATAAGTAGGAAAAGGCATTCAAAACTGCAGAGAAATCCATTAATTATCTCTGATTCCAGGCAACAAATCTGATTTTCCTTTAGCTCATATCAAGTAAAATCTGTCTGCCTCACTCACATTGTTCTGAACTCTGTTAGAATTTGTTCAAAATCTCACAGCCCACCCAAAAACTCTGCTGGGTTTCATTGATTTTTGTGCTTGGGTGAGATCAAACACACATAACCTTGCAAAATTCAAAAGGCAGATCACATGCAAAGAAATTACCAGATACTCTGCCTCCCCATGATGGTTGTAGGTAAGCTTCTACACAACACTGGATTTAGCTATTCCCACCTTTGATGTTACCAGATCTCAGATGGCATTTCCCCTTTCCTTTATACTTCCTTTAAGCAACAGTGGCATTTTTTAACTAGAAGCAGAAATCTTTTGGATTCTGACAGATGCTTTCCACTGTCAGCCAGAGAATAACAGGTTCTAATTTCTAATCTCACATTGTCTTTTAAACTAAAAAATGCCAAAATGTTCTGCTAATGGAGGCAGAAACATTTGCATGCAAATTTGCTTCAGAATGATTAAAAAACTATGTTATTGGCAGACTGGAGAAATAACTATTTAAGAAGCCTATCCAATTTCATATTTTATTATCGTTTGCTATTTATACAATAACACTGATGTCCCTGGTGTTTAACAGGGACATTTATCACTTAACACATTAACTGCCTAATCCTAGCAAAATCCCTATTTTGAAGAAAAGTATTGTAATCTTTCCTCTGCAGATGAGGAGGTTTCAGTGACACATCTCTGCACCTTGCCCAGGAGCAAAATGCCAGAGGCAAGAGCAGGCTGGCAAACAGAGACCTGGTGTTGGGGCCACATCTGGCCATGCCTGGAGGGTTTCCCCAGCAGCAGGAGAGCCACAACTTATGGAGCAATGGAGAGGGAGTAAAAAGTGCATGGTGGTGAGGCTAGTGCCAAGAGGAAAGGTGGGGAGGGAGCCATGTTGTGGCAGTTTTGTGTTCCCCTTGGGATGCCTTTTGCATTTGTTTTTTTTCAGGCCTTAAGGTGGTGCCTCCTTCCTAGAACTGCTGCCTTGGCTATTAAAACAACACTAAATGGTTTCTCATTTCATATAGACACATCTTGAATTTCCCAGCTGTCATCTGACAGATAGGAGCATTGGGAGAGGAAAAAAAAATAAACAAGCATAGTGTATAAACAACCCTGGGGAATAAATTTTGCAGACTCTGAACATCAATGATGTGCAAGTCTTTGTTTGCTGAAGTGAGCAAGTACACAGGGAGAACTGTACATAACAATTATATCAAAACACTGCACAGGGATTGAGCTTTAAATATCTCAGAGGAAGAAAACATAAAAGCAAAGATATTTTCAACTGTTTCTTTAAGAAGCAGAGGTGAAGATTGTACACAGGGTGTGAACTACCTTGGGTAATCTGAGAAGTTTTGTAATGGTTGAACTGCAGCCATCCCTGAGCTGTGACTCTGGACCTCAGCTAGAGACCCTTCAGGAACCAAACACAAACATTGCTCTCAGGATTTCTGATTAAAAAGCTAATAAAAACACCAAACAACTAATGAGTTTTATTCCATAGAGCATTTCTACTAAAAACCAGTGGGGTTTGTGATATAACAAAGGGGACACACACTCTCAATGCTCCCACTGCAGGTGCCACAAGGTTTGCTTGTGAAGGAGAGCTCACATTTTGGACATGTCTTTGGAAGGGCCAAAGCTCTACAGTGACAGCTCCTAAAACAATTCTTCCCCCTGGCAAGATCTGTAGAGTCCATAGCAATCTAGGGCCTCAGATGCATCTCTCTTGTCTTTGAGACAAAAAACCCTTTATAAAAACCTCAGATCAGATCTCGAAACCTGATTATTTATCTTAGTTTTAGAAAAATGTCTTATCTGTAACCACACCTAATTTCTCACCAGCATCCTCCACTCTTTCAAATTTCTTCAAATCATTTGACAGATGTACTCCTTAAGCTTTATTTTGAATAGTTTGCTGACACAAAAGTCCCCAGTAATTCCAAAGCTCTCAGTTCCCTCTGCCACAGACCCTTTTCCCAACCACTCAGCCCTAAGTGTGAGTTGAAGAGCAAGATACAAAGAGCACAAGGAAAGTAACCAAGAAAGTTTTAAGTAGCAGAAAAGTGCCAATCATTTCTTTAGTATAAGTAACATTTTCCAAACACACCTACCAACAACATTTTGCAGCACAAAGGAAAGATAAAATACATTACCTTATAATGGCACCAGAGTACAGCAATGGTTCACCCCTACAGGAGTGACACAGATGTGACATTAACCCTTCCAGCAGGGAAACCTCCCCTGAGCTGCAAAGACAGTGCCATGCATGTCAGGGAAAACTGTCACATAAGAGGCCAGCACTGCCCTTCAGCGTGCCCAGTCAGATCTGGAAAATCTGTTGTAGCTACAGCTTGCCTCTAGCCTTTTGCTCCCAGCAATTATTGATCTCAGGTCTCCCTGATCCCTGTGACAGGTTTGTTAGACAGAACAAAACACTCAAAGTAAATGAACAAAATTAATGAGCAAAATTAAAAACCAGAAAAAAAGCAGAAACCTGTTTATTCAAATAATATAAATACTTATATTCCATTAAGCCTGTTTTAATCCACATGTGGAAGATATTAAGTATTCTGCACTACTTACACCAATGAAACCCTTGGTAGCAGACAGAAGGGGCATACATTTATTAACTCGAAAGAATAGACCAATATTTTTCAGACAAATTGAGGCAATAAGGACTACAGAGCAATCAGATCTATTTAAGGATCAGCCTGGGAGTTCTTACAACTACAAACAGAAATAGGATTTTGCTGTAAGCATGCCATAAATGTAGAGCCACAGCAGACAGGGAGACAGTCTTCCAGCATTTATAAAGACATCAAAGCAAGGAGGACAGAAATAAGCTTTACTTCTCAAAAAAAAATTCAAGTTATTAGGGAAAATTTGTGAAGTTTCACAAACATTCTAAAGGTTTGGGATCTTCCCATTGGCTGTTAACAAAAGCAGTGCTTTACCTACACTAAAGTTAAAAAGTGTACTTCTTAAATGGAGTGGGAGTTGTGTTTCCTTGACAGTCACCTGATATCAAGAAACCATAAAGGCAAAGAAATTCACAGGAAAGGCTAGAACAAGGTGTATTGCCAAGCTTCTTGGCAGAAATGCAAGCAGATAAAGGCTGTCAAAAAGCACCCCTTGGTGACAGGGTAATGAGGGGCAGATGCAGCAAACCTGTTTCAGCCTTCACCAAGATTTTTCTTCCCTCATCTCTCTATTTTTTTGTCTTTAAGTGTTTTCAATGTTATTTTAACAAAATGTGTGTTGCCAGAATAAAACAGCATGATGGAGGCATGGGCTGAAATCTTTCCAAAACTTCAACAGATCAGGAAAGAATACTTTCCCAGTGGTTTGCAATGTGCAGAGTTTACACCTGCTGGTCTATACAAGAGGACTTTGTACTGATGCTCAGAGTTTGACAGCCAAGGACACAATTCCAGCCACATCTCAGAGGGCTACAAGATGTCATGGGCTGGGAGTGGTGGTAGATCAATGGCAGGTCAAAATCCCCCATGAGGGACAGCTGAAGCTGCTGGTGATTGGAGCCTGGAGTGTGGTGTGACCTGGGGAGAGTCGCTGTGGTGCTGGACAGGAGCTGTGCTGAGGGGAGCCCAGCAGCTCCAGAACAGCCGAGAGCAGCCCAGCGCTCCTGACTCACAGCCAGCCATGCCCACGGACACAGCCTGCACTGCCTGCAGCCTCCTCCCGCTCCTCCTTCCCAGCTAAGGGCTGGGACAGCAGCCAGCAGCTTTCCAACTCGGTTCACTTCACACGAGTCACCCCTGGTGACACAGCCCCTCCTGGCTGGCTCTGTGCGTGTGGTGTGTGGTGCGTGGCATCCCCTGTGGCACGGTGTCACCCCTTGGCTGCTGCCGCTGAACGCCCACGCCTCAGCAAGGACAGCAAAGGCAGCACAAAGCTCTCACTCAAGCTGAGATAAGGCTGTGTTCCTAAAAAGAAAGGGTGTTTGTGGAAACCCAGGGCACAGGCAATATTTCTCTATCTGCTCTGGCGTGTCCTGGCCCCCAGGGGAGCACTGACTTTGACCCTCATTCATGGCGAAAGATTCCTAGACTTCAAGTTACACTAGAATCCACAAAAGTGGGAAATAGATTATAGAGAGCAGTGTAGGTGTATCACTTGGTAAGAAATTAAGGTTTTGGGATTTTTAGTATGTTGTGGATGGAAGCAAGATGGAGGGCACAGGGCGTCTGTCGTCCTGGATTTCTTCTTCATGCTTCTTCTTCCTTCTTCTTCATGGTTTGGGTAGCATTTTGTAATTGGGCAGAAAAGTCCCACTGCAGGCTCTTTGGGATCAGTTATTGGGTTAAAAGGGAAAATAATCTAGGTGTCAGTTCTTAACTGGATGGTTTAGTCTTAAAAGACCTTGTAACAAGAGATTGTTGGCCATTTTGTGCCTTCTAATGAAAAGCTGCCCAACTCACTCTAGTGAGACTGTTCTACTGATAAGAAATAATAAACACCTGAGTCTGAACATGAACAACCATCTCAAGTGCCTTCACTGCAGACCCAGAGAAACCCACAACTTGTACACCCACAGGTGTAGTTATAACACAGTTACAGACATGCTGTACTGTATTTTTGGGGGAAGAACCAGTGTTGAAGCCACCCTCGCCTGTGGGAGCAGAGCTGAGGAGTTTGCCTGCAGCATCACCTCAGCACTCTCCACCCAGCCAAATCCTGTGCCCAGCTGGGGAAAAGTCACAAGTGAAGGCTAGGATGCTGTAATATCTAAATGGAGGCACAGGAATACTCTCAGTGTAACCTATTTAATATTTATGTTAAGTTGCAGTCAGAAGCCTTGAAGAAAATAAGGGTGGTGATACGTTAAAGAACTCTGATAGAAAAATCCCACAATTTTGTCCTCATACGATCTTCTATAATAAGAAGTTGAATATGAAGTGTACACCATAAAATGCAACCAGCAGAAAGATGTGAATTACATTTGTGCTTTTCCAAGTTCATCTTTCAGCCACTGTGAATTGTACAGCTGAGCTCTCTGCATGAGAGCTGCTCTAGAAACTTTGACATAAAACTACATGTGAAATCAGTGGCCAAGTCTCAGGGGCTTCAACAGATCTGAGCATGGAGTCACACAAGTAAGGATGAAGGAATGTGAGAAGACCAAAGTGATCCAGACTGAGTAGATTTCTGTCAAGAGCTACATGTAAGATAACTTCAAACCTGAAAATCAAGAGTGTAGGGATGTGTTTATATTTTTACAGATGGTAACTAACCATTCCAAATTGCCCCAGATGTTTTAGTTTGAGTTCACTTTGAATTTTGGACCAGATGTGCTGATTTTTTGCTTCTTTCCCCAAAAATGTTTCCACAAACTTACCTACACTGTTCTCCTTAGGAGAACAAGGGTTGGAGATGTGTTACTGAGCCACTCTGCATATCATGGATAAATCTTAAATCCCACAGGCTACATCTAACAGTGGTGCTGCATCTGCATTTAAGACATGACTGAACTATCTGTACATCTCAACCTTTGCTGTAACAATTTTCTTTGAACAACTGAATCAAGAATCCATGAGTCACTTAGGCATTTTTATCAGCCTGTAAGCATCAGCAGCACATCCCAGAGTTTGCCCTTTATGCTTGACTGGGACAAGAGGGACATGCACAGGTATCCGGAGTTTTGCTGTGCCAGCACAACAAAATTTTCTGAAGAGAAGTAACTTTGCACAGCACATGAAAACACTTATTCCATAGCATCAGCATCCTTTACTATAATCCTGGCCTTATTCCAGGAGTAGATCTTGGGTACAAAGGACAAAAAAGCCAAGTGCTGAAGAAGTGGTGCATCCAGAGATGTACTGAGCCAGTGAAGTGCCCTCTGCACTCCAGGGAACCCGAGCAAGCCTCAGCCATCATCTTTGCTGCTGCTCACAAAGGCCAAGGAAGGAATATCCCCACACACAGCTGGATTTTGCCAGTCACACAAACACCTGTGCAGATCTCTATGGTGCTTTAGCATAAGAACAGAGAGATCTCCTTGCCAGCACTTCAGATTATTTTTCCATGGTGAACTTCTACTGTGTTTTGCACGTTACATCACTCTCTTAGACTCTTCAGCTGCTCTCAAAACCTGCTCAAGTTACTGGTTCTGGCTTTCATTTTCACTTGGTGAAGTGTAATCTAGAAAGACCTACTTAACTTCTCCCACTTGGGCACCTGAATGTGAAGAGAATGCCCAGGCAGAAGCAGAGCTGGGGGAGGAGGAGGTTTCTAGAGTACAGTAAAGCTCCATGGTGTTACTTTGGTGCAAGCTATTATATGATTTCAGTACAGATTTCCTGCTCTTGGGAAAACCAGTGCTTCTGAGACTCAAGTGACAGCAGCTCCCTTCCCAAACAAATGGCTTCAGTAGCCCCTGGCAGAGCAGACCCATTTGCTACTCTCTGCTCAGCCCACAGCTCCAGTCAGCACAGTCCAGGAGCACGATCATATTTATTTTTTACAGCTGAGAACTTTGACAAACAGCAGCAGGCAGCAAAGGCCAGTCTATTTATATTTCTTACAGTATATATTCTTAAGAATGGCAGTCACCATTATGGAAGCTATCAAAAAGCTAGCTCTGACCTTAAATAAGTGTGCTCCTATGTCAGGCAGTCCCAGGAAGGAGAATTTATGAGGCAGATGCTGAATTCAGGGAAGGAAGAAGAGTTGGATTGCCCTTGCCAGAGATGCAGCCCAGGATGCAGTTGCCAAAATTTGGCTTAAATCTTCGTGCTCCTTTAGGACAGGAATTTAACCAAGATTTTATCCTCCACCTCTGGCTTCTGGTCTGTTCCATGGGACATCTAGACCCAGCACATGAACTCACAAGGCCCCCAGAGTGCAGGGGACACACTGAGTCACACGTGTTTGCATTAACATTGGATGAGGAGCTCAGCAGAGTACAATTAATTCTGGGAATTTATAGACAAGAAAAATTGCTGGAGGAGCAATTCTGCAGCAGGTTGGATACCTTTTGCATATGCTTTCCTTGATGAAAATCCTGCATAATAACAGAAAATCTTTCAAATCTCCTTTGACATTTCAGAGGATGAGACCATTAAGTATTAATTTTCCTTGACAAAGTACACCTTTCTTTTGCAAAAATGAAATCCCAGTCAGAGCACAATGTTGTCTTGTTTACATCTCTTCCTGCCTTAATAGTGCTTTGTAAAATATGCTTACTTATTTTTATGAAGCCAGTTGAAAATTATATTGCTCAAATTTATTTTATGTATTAATTTGGGGAAAAAAATCTATAAATTACTTGTCCCTCTCTTCAGCTCTATTACATTTGTTACCATTTATTATAAAATAGTGTTAACTGAAGACCCATTCATCATTTTCTTCATAGGAAAATACCAATGAATGCCACCTAATTACAAAAGAAGAAATTAAAAAAAGGAAAAAAAAGAAAAAAAAATACACTTTCTATAAAGAGGTAATTGGAAAAAGAGATACTTTTTCAGCCTGCTCCTCATCCTGGCTGTGACCCCTCCAGGCTGCAGCAACTCTCCCACTCTCCCACCAATATCCTCCCTGATGTTTGACTTGTCCTGAGGGAAGCAGCATTTCCCATTTCACAGAATCACAGGATCACAGGATGGGTTGGGTTGGAAGGAACCTTAAAGATCACCTTGTTCCAATCCCCCTGCCTTGGGCAGGGACTCCTTTCATGAGACCAGGCTGCTCAGAGCCCCATCCAACCTGGCCTTGCACACTCCCAGGGATGTACAGCTGTTTTCAGATTTTTGTTCTAGAGAGGATTGCTTGGGAGGAGAGGGAATCAAGGAAAAAGGAGCATTTTCCTTCATCTTGCACAGAGCTGGTAGAAAAAAGAAAAATTAGAAAATGGCAAAGAGAGAAGCAACATCAGTTGTAGGAGGAAGGAGTGAAAGGGAAAAGGGGCAATGTTTTTAAAGCGTTTTCCTCCTAGTTTGATTAACTTAAAACCAATTTAAAGCAAAAGTTGGCTCTATACAGAGCACAGGCCCAGCAGCACCTCCTTCACATCACTTCCCATTCAGCATGGGGGGAATCACTCCCTCCCTGCTCCTTGCCAGCCACCACTTCACTTTTTCTTGTCTGCTCTCACCACTTCTGCTGTCTCCCCTCCTGTCTTTGTCTCTTCAAGAAGCGTCCTGGAACCCAGCCCAGCTTGTTCAAGCTCCCAACACATCTTGAATTTTAATTCACTCTCATTTGAAGTCATCTTTCTCTGTTTTAAACCCAGACACAAAGAGAATGAGCCAATTTATTATTACTTAAAACCAAAACAAACCTGCAGAGAAAGCCTGGTCCACTCTCAGCACATTACAGCGTATCCAGCTTGGTGCTAATACTGACTTGAAGGTAAGTGACCTGGGGCCACAAAATTCTGCACAGGGACAGCCTGCTTTGGAAAGGTGCCCTGCACCAGGCACCCAGGGCAGTGTGAAACACATCAGTTAAGAGGAAAGATGACAACAGAAGGTGTAAAAGCAGCACAACCTGTTCAGAGCACATTTCAGCCTTATCTGGACTCCAAGGCTGCCTGGCAGGTGAGCTTGCCTGGCAAGCAATGTTGCATTTCATTCTAATTGGCATTAAAGACATTGCAATGAAACCCCTTTATAATTCATAAAGAACAAGAAAAACAGAACTCATTTTGTCAGTGAATGGAAAATTTACAATAATCAGTGAGGCAGGGGAGAACGGGATCCTCTGCTGAACATGATGATAGTTCACAAATACTTTCCATTAAATAAAAAGACATTAGAGTATGGAAAAACAAGTAAAGAATTCCAAATAAACACAGGTGGAAAAAGTAAAAGGTGCAACAAATATTTGCCAGTGGCCACCCTGGAAGTGCACATTAGCACAAATCATAGAACCATAGAATCACTGGGGTTGGAAAAGAGCTCCAAGATCCTTTAATAAAACACAAAACACACCAACCAAACTAGCACTGAATGCCACATGGAGCCATTCCTTGAGCCCTTCCAGGGATGGTGACCCTGCTTTCTCCCTGGGCAGCCCATTCCAGTGCCTGGCCACCCTTCCAGTAGAGGATCTCTCTCCTTTCTGCCTCCTGCCTGTTGTGTGTGCTGCCCAGCACCTGTTTGTAAATGATGTGCAGTGGACACAGATTTAAACAGAAGTAATCTATAAAAGCAATTTGAATCACCAGTATCAATATTATTTTAGTGTGTTAGGCTTTTAATTCTTGTCATAATTCTTTAATTGATCATCTTAATGGGAATTCCTTTCCTATTTTCCTGCAATCCAGCAATCTTTGCCCATTGCAACTTTCTGTCATGAATACAGAAACTGCAACTTCAACTGCTGATTGCAGAGCCACATTTCACGTTCCCTTCCATGGGAATGCATTTGTAGGGATACTAACAAAATAGTGGATTATTTGTTGCATTTCTTTGATCTATAAATAGGACTTCTCTGTAGAGGATATTTTTACTGCATTTGGAGCAATCTTGACACACTCATTCTAAAGTGTAACCAAGTAATTTTCATCTCATTTTGAAGTTCTGTGCCTGCAAGAAGTAACTATAACAGAGTGAAAAGTCAATTGAGAAACCTGGAGGTCCAAGTGAGGCAGCGTTTGGGAACAGGACAGAGAGCTGCTGTGCTTTTCTCCTTTTTATTTATAGCTGAGACTAAAATCTCTTTCCCTTGTGTCTTTTCTGGTGGCCTGCAAGAAATGAGTTCAAAGTGGCAAAATATCTACTCAAAGCTGTTTAGTTCAAAGCCAACACGAGGTGGGGGCAGTGGCAGGAGAGCCTTGCCCTGGGGTGAGTGCAGTGGTAAAATGTTTCTGTATAATGGCCTGGTCCTGCTGTTCCTGCTGCCTTCATCAGGCTGCAGACCCTCAGCTTCAGATGATCTCATTCACACTTCTTCTATATAAAGAAATCTTGTGTCACCAGCACATGTTTGGTTTTTTTTCTAGATTTGCAAGTTCTATTCATAACTTGTCACTTCTATCCCTGGAAAACTCATCTGTTTGGACAATTTGGTAATAAAAACCCCCTAAATGTTATAATTCTCAAAATAATTCCAAAATGGCAGGTGTGCACAGTGAACACATCACCCTGGCACTTTGCCACCAACCCAAAGCACAACCATGATCAAGGTACACACATCCCAGCTTTTAAAATAAGGCTACACCATTTAGTTTTGCTGCAAAAAGAAAAACTGTATAGCAGTCAGAGGACAAGAGACCAGCTCCTTCATGTATTAGGTATTTATAGTTAGAGCATTTGGGAATGCAAATTGAAATGAATCAATGCCAGCAGGGATGCCTAAAAGAAATAAGTGAGAATTACAGCAATTAAGAATGTTGTCTCAAAGGAAATTAGTAGAGTCCATTAGTTACAATGCCTTAAAGGAAAATGTACCAAAATAAGAAAGAAAGAAATTAAAATATCAGGAAATTAGCAGAAAAAAATTGGGGTGTAGAAAAGATAATGAGCACAGTAGATATTTGCCACCCTTCTTTTATTAATAAGGAAATGAAACAAAGAAATGGTGATAGGAACTGAACCACCAGGAATAACAGAGCAATATATTCTGCCACAAGATCAATGGCCAGCTTGCTCAAGGCTTTGCTGATCTAAGTCCAATTTGTCATCGAATTCTGTAGAAACTGGTTCCATGGAAAAGAGTGCAAAAAGAAAGCGCCAGGCTAATAGGTACAGCAAAAGTTGTATTTATGGTACAACGCTGCTGGAGTGTCAAAGGGCTTTGAGGAGAAAAATATATGTTTTGTACTCTGCGGATAAGTGGATTTCACTGTGCTGGGACCCTGTGCACACTGGCAGACCAGCAGCTCTCATTTCACCTGCTGAGGTGAAAATGGGACTGGCTTAGCCCAGCCTATCCCAGGTGAGGGTTGTTCCAAATCCTGCCAAACCCTCTGAATTCCACAATCCTCTGAATTCACTGCTCAGAGATGGCCCCTATGCCTCAGTTTACTTTTGATACATGGCAGAACTGACATTTTGCAAAACTTTGATGGGGAGCCTGAATGTCAAAATGCTGGAAACAACAAGTCTCAATGCAGGACATCTGCCAGCAGGAAAGTGAAACAGCAATTCCTGTTTGAGTCTGTATGGAACCTTGGATAAAGAACACTCCACTGTCTGCTGCTTGTGGACTTCCAATTCCCATTCTGATGATGTGCCTCAGACACTGCAGGCAGGAAGAAACTGAAACACAAGCTCCAACAACAAGATTTGAATGGAAAGACAAGAACTGCTTGCAAAACATAATAATTGACGCTCCTTGCTGATGGCATCATGTCATCATGCTGGTTTCCAGGTTCATGGAGAGTATTTATGCAGCTCTGGAAAGGTGTTCCCAATTCTCTGAGTTGCAATGGTTTGCCTCTCCTCCTTCAGGCTCAGCCAGATAAATCCTGATGATCTGGCTGGAGCCAATCACTGCTGCTTGAGTGGGTTTTAGCAGGAAGAGGTTCAGATGTGGAAACTACAGAAACTATTGATAAAAGGGAAAGAACCATCTCCATGCCAGACTCCCAGTTAGGATAAACTGGCTTGGCCATGTTTATTCTCCTGAGGAGCTGGGCCTGTATCTTTTCTGCCTACTTTCTGTCTGCACGGTAAAATGTCTTTTCAAATAAATGAATTTTAGTGACATTTGAGGCATTCAATTATTTCTCTAAGTGCAATTTCTGCATTCCTTCATCTGTTAGCTCCATTTATTTAGTATGGATTGAACAGCACCTGCTGACTGGATGAATCATTTGCATCCAAGCCACAAAATGGGAACTAAAGGACCTCCAGTACTGCTGTTGAAATTGATGCCACTGATGCTGCCAATTCAACTCCTGTTGCTGGTACTAATCAACACCTCTTTAAAATGATTACAGCATTCAGATAGGGCCATAAAAGTACCAGGTGGGATATATTTTGTACTGCTTCCTGGTTTTTCTACACTCTTCCCTATGGGAAAGGATTTATTGGTCCCATCAATCCCTCTTACAGTCTTTAGCACGGGAAGGAGATGTCATAGAGTTTTAATGTCTCATATATTTCCTCAATTACACGATCATTATAACCAGTTTGGCACAAAATACTGTTTTCATCAAACTCGTTATTTAAAGCAAAAAGTAGCAGTTGTTAACTTAGCTGCAGATTAATGTAAATTTATATTCATGGATGAAACAGAAGATATTCATTGTTTATTTAAAAGTCTTCTAAACTACATTTACATGAGAACTTTATTTAAAACCACACAACTTTGTTCTCCAGCAAAAGCTGGCATGGTGAATGCAAGCCAGTAAATCTGAACCTGCTGAATCCAGCTCCACTGCATGTCAGGGAGCTTGATAAAAGATTTTTTTCTTTTTTAAAGGAGACCTCATATGAACTAAAGAATGGCTCAGAACAAGAGAGTCCCTTGGGTCTGGGGCATTTTCCAATCCTTTCTACACTATCAGAAGTACCTCAGGTGCCTCTGGTATCCCCTAACACAGCCCCTGGGGGTCAGAAGACCATGGGGGTTTTTCCCTGTTGCCATCAGTCTGATGTCAGTCACTGATGGGAGCCTGGTGCTCTGTCCTTGTGAGCAGCTGGGCCACAGAGCTGTGCAGCAGCCTGGCTGGCAGCAGGGTAAGGACTGCAAAAGCTTTCCACCCTGCTGGGGAGGCAGGGAGAGACTGCAGCCAGGACTCTCCCACTGCAGTCACAGCATGGGGTCCCTCTCCAGGGACAGAGCTGCAGAGGGTCACTCTGACACTGCTCAGGGCCACCTCAGCCCCAGCACACACTGCATGGGCTGCCTGGGCCACTGAAATTGCTGCTGAGCCGTAGGACCAAGCTCAGAAAAAAACAAATATAGGTCCTTCTGCTGGAGGTTATTTGCCAGAGTCAGACAGGAAAGAGGAAAGAAAAATAGACCAAATAATCCAGCTAAGTGATTACACACAAAACCATTGCCAGCTCACTGATGCAGACTTCAGGGAACTTCAGTACATTTGGAAAGTTCACGAGTCTGGCTTTGGTTCTCTAACAATCAACTGTGAGTTTAAATTGTTCATTATCTTTAATTAAGGAGGGAAGTACGACTTTCTCCTTCACCAGTGTATTTCCCCAGTGCTGCTTTGGCCTTTCAGCATCACAATGTAAAACACAAAAACTCGGTGAAAAGGACAGCAAGGCAGGTTCCTATCTGTGCTCTCTTTTTGCTTTTCCAAAGTTCAGTGAGCAAACACCATTCTCACAAATTGATTCTGAATTTTAGCAATAGCTTTAATACAAAATTGCATTGAGAAATTGTAGTCCAGCTCTAAAACCAGTTCAGAATATTTACCAAAGAATACTTTCCCTTGAGAAGCATGAAGAAGAAATTAAATCAGAGCTTATTTTTCCATAAAACATTATTATTGGCCCCAGGATGAATATATTATAGTTATGGCCACTATAGACTTTCACAGAGATTCCTCTATAAGAGGTTCAAATATTTCTATAAAGCTTTTTGTAGGAGTTACTGTTTTTTGCCCTTTATACTTTCTCCATTCCCTTCAATGTCCCTTAGGGCTGTCTGTACCTCTGCAAAGTCTCTAGACCCTAACCAGATGTCCAGTCACAGTGCCACCCTCCAGTTTCTCCCAGCTGCTCCATCCCTGCATTCTCTCATCCCCACCAGAGCATCCTGCTCTCCTTCATGTCTCCTTCCCCTGCTCCTATGTCCACATTTGCTTTTTGCACAATTTCCCATGGCTTTGTGCTGACCTCTCACTTTCCTGCTTTGGCCCTGCCATCCCAGAAAACACACACAGGTCAGCAAACACACAATTACAAGGAAGGCAGCGTGGGCCAAGTTTCCTTTAACCAACACTGGGAGTGTTAAAGGAGGCTTAGGCCAGTCCCACACACAGTCAAGAAAACCCAGATAGCTGGAAAATGATGCCTCAGACCAGAGGCACCTCATCTTTGCTGCAGCTCAAAATTCAGGCACGAAATTCTCCCCTGCATTCTGCTTCTCCCCTGAGCAGCTCACATGATGAATCATGACATGAACCAGGAGGAAGGTGCTGCTCAGGGTGCTAATCAGCATCCCTGTGCAGCATTCCCTGATGTGCTCCTGTAAACACAAGGCAGGCACCTGCTGAATGCACAATAATGGGACAGAATTAAGAGAAGCCTAATCTCCAATTCAGCAAAAATCCTCTGCTCATATGTGCACACTCTGCTTTTCTCTCCCTGACATCCAGCTAATATTTCTAAGATCTCCATATTGACTGTTTTTATTTCTTTTTGATAGCAAATGTTCTTCCAGTAGCAATACAGTTAATGGATAGGAAAGATTATTTTCTGAATATTTGGGATAATGCAGCTTTTCAGCTATTATGAAGCCATATTGTTTTATAGATCCACTGTCTCAGTCTTTCCTTTATGTCCCTTGAATTTGTGTGTGCAGCATCCTAGAGCAGCACAGCACACAAGCTCTCTACCAAACACAGGGAAATCATCACCATGGGAAAATAGCTGGAATAATCTCCTTAAAACTTTTTAATTATTACTTATACTTACTATATTCTTAAAGGCTTTGTCTGAAAACTTTGGGAACTGCTGCAGAGATTGAACTGAAATGTATTAAATATGCAAGAAAGTACTAATGTAACACAAGTTTGAATGACTAAAGTTATAATGTCAAAAAAATGTCATGAAAAAAATGTTAAATTTCAAAAACAAGAAGCAGTGTGTAATACATTTGACACAACAATCCAGCACAGTTCCACATCCAGTAATAGCAATGTTTAATGCAGTCTGAGACATTTAAATAAAGTCTACATAATAAAAATTGAACAGAACTAGAAAGCATGAAAATGACACATCCAAATTCCCTGAGCTGTTTCAAAGTTTCCAGAAGGAACTTAAGTGAATGTCAAACTTTGTTTAAAATCTTTTCCTTACCACAATCTGTTTCTGAAAGTTTTCCACCATGGTTGCTGTCAGGGGTGAAAGCAGTGGGAGAAGCTGACAGAACACTTCAGTAAGGAAGGGCACAGATCAAACTGGTGAAGGGGAGATGCCATATTCCCAATTTGATCTTGGGGAAACCCCAGTGATATACATGAGGTGTGTGTGTCACTGAATGCCCTCAAATGAACATCTGAACTCCAGCTGACAGAGCTATGTAAGGAATGGAAACAAATTCTTGATCTGCTGAGCTGGAGAAGGGACAGAACATCTCTAACCAGGTTTTGAGCAGTTTGAAATGAGCACCCCATTAGGCACCACTGTCGTTTTGAACACCCTGAGATAAAATATGCCAAGTGCTTCTGGTGCCTGGCTGTGTTAGAACTCAGGAGTGAGCATGGGTGGGACTGAGGGTTTCTACCAAGACTTTTCTCCCACAGCTGACAAGCTTTGCCTGAGTCCCACTCTGCATATCAATTCCTCAGCAAGAGAAGTCTCCTGAACTACTCCCAAAGCAGAAAGCACCTGGCAAGCAGAGACCCAAGCAGCATCTCCTCTGCCCTGCCCACAAGGAGCAATGACAGTGCCCTGTTTCTGTAGGAGGCTGCCCAGAGAGGGCAAAGATGCTCACAAACCTTCCTGCACAAATCCCACAAGAGGCACTGCTGTTCTGTGCTGCCTGCAGAACAAAACACGTCCATGAGATCCTTGTGAGAAGCCTGGACCAGGGCAGGGTGCCCAGGGTGTGCTCCCACAATCATCCCCTTCCTTTCTCCCCCATGGACTGAAGCTCAGTGCTCACAGCTGAGTTACAGGTTAAGCAATATCTGTTTGGCAATGTCATGTGCAGCAAGGGCTGATGTGGGACTACAGGAGGAGCAGCATTTTAAATGTTATCTACCCTGCCTGGCTGTTGCCAAGAAGCTTTGAACTGGTTCCATTGCCCCCAGCTCCTGTTCATCCCTGCCTGTTCCCTGGCACCTGCAGGAGCACAGAGCTCCCAGGCACTGCCTGCAGCAGCACCTGAGCTCCTGCCAGCAAAGGTTACTCACACCTGCCAGCTGGGAGACTCCCTAAATGAAGGGAAATAGGGCTATCAATCAGACACAGAAAATGTGGTGGCAGCCTCAGGCTTTTGGGTGTTTTCACAGAGAGTCGGGCAAAACAGAAAAAAATAGGTTTTTCTCAAGTCTATCTTGGGTCCTCAGAAATAATTTCCTATCTCAGCGGTTCTGGGCAGTCAGAGCAGGAGACAGCAGTGCCCACTATCTTTCCAAACAAATGGTGTGTTATCCTTCCCTGTCTTCACCTGACATCAGAAAAATCAGCTCCATTAACACAAGGTTACTCTTTGGAAATTTTTCGGCTTGATTATTCCATTTATGTAATTTATTTTGGTCCTCTGATTCCTATTAGTGGGATCAATATTAATTTAAATCACAAGGCATTTTCTCCTGCTCCATTCATGCAGATCAGGCATACTGCATTTCCCCTGCTTGTATTGCTGACAAATTAACCTCAGCTGAGATGACCAAAATCAAGGGAGAAGAAAGACTGCAAACAGTTTCTCCACTCTGTTTTAGGCAGGGATCAAATGGTTGCCCACAGGTCAACTTCTGCAGAATTCCATACATCAGACTTGGGGAAAAGCATAGAATAAAACTGGTCAATACCAGATCACACTTAAGATAACACCTTCCTCCATAAAAAGTGACCAAATGCTGCAGCAGTCATCCTGTGGGCAGGGATGAAGGATTTGGTGTGGAGCCAAGGTGGGACTGGGTGTAGAAGGAGGCACAAGCTGAGATAACAGAACTTTAGCTTCCAGGCAGGTAATAATTTAGATAGGAGGGTAGAGAATCATGGATTCATAGAATGGTGTGGGTTAGAAGGGACCTGAAAGCCCATCTTGTTCCACCCCCTGGAACACCTTCCACTATCCTAAGCTACTCCAAGCCGTGTCCAACCTGGCCTTGGACACTTCCAGGGAGGGGGCAGCCACAGCTGCTCTGGGCAATGTAAGCACTTAGAAACCAAGAGGCAGCACAGTGAATCACCTGGGTGGAAGTAGGGGGTAAACACCATGTGAGCAGCAATGCAAAAGGCAGAGAGTGAGACTGGAATAGCAGTGGAGGACACTGGACAGCCCTAGGACACTGCTCTGAGCAGGTGTGGCTGTTCAGGCTGAGGCAGCCAAGGCTGATTGCCAGTGCTCATGGCTGATGGGTCACTAGCAGGTGGCCTGTGTTGGGTCACCAAGCTGAGTGTAAGCAATGAGTTAAACTCCAGATAAATCTAATAAAGTGTCAAAGGCCAAACTATTCACTCACCATAGTGTGTGCAGCTATGGGGGCCACACTACCCCTGGCAGGTACCCCTGGGCATCCAGAGAGATCCACCTGTGAGCTCAGATTTGTGCCTTCAGATAAAACCTGACCCAATCCAGAAAGACCTTCTTTTCAGTTTATTTAAAATTCACTATTTGAGAGAATTTCTGGATGTAAGAAGTGAATGATTCACATTTTTCAGTTCCAGATCTCAAGTAGGTTTTTTTAGGAAAGAAATGCACTGAGAGGGAATGTGTTTTATCTTCCAGTTATTTGGAAGGTATAATGAAGATGATACAGCAACTGCCATCTACTCAAAAAGTGTCTCTGCCACAATGTCTCCAACAAGCCCCTGCCAGCCATGGTGGGAAGCTGCTCTCACATGTGGGCAGGCACCTGGGAGTGGAGCTGCTGCTGCCAGCACAGCACCCACAGCCTCAGCCAAGCCTCTCCTCACCACTGACACACATTTCATGCAGAAAAATGATCTCTGAATCCTACTGTGATACAAGCAGTTAGCAGCATTGTTAATGCAAGTATTAATATTGTTAACTAGTGCAGTGTCTGTGATGAATGATCACTGCAGCTGATGCTGAGCCCTTCTGAGCAGCAGGGTTTGCCCTTGGCCAGCAGTGGCAGGGCTGACACTGGGGCACAAAGGAGCTCCACACTCAGCAGCTCCAGCCTCAGTCACTGATTCCACTTTTTCTTGGCAGACTCAGCTGTGCCAATGATTTCCACTGCCAGACCTAAGTTGTTTTTCACAGAATCACAGAATCACAGAATTAAACAGGTTAGAAAAGACCTTTGAGATCATTGGATCCAACCTATGACCTAACACCACCTTATCAACAAGACCACAGCACTGAGTGCCACAGGCAGTCTTTTCTTAAACATTCTTCCTCAGGTTTCATAACTATAGTGCAACTATTTCCAGCCATGTACCATTTCAATCAATTCCTTGGCATTTCTTGCAACAGAATTAAATTATCTTTGCTCAGCTCCAGGCTCTCTGATAAACTTTCCACCACTTTGCAAATCTGGCCCTTTATTTTCTTCTTTTACCCCCTGAGAAGAGTGGGGTTCCTTTATTAATCTGAGAGGAATGAAGTCCAAGATGCTAAAGACACTGAACCAACAACTGCTTTGCTATTCTAGACTCAGTCTTGTAAGCAATGAGGGCATGACAGGTGTGACTTTGAACAATAAATTGGTATTGAGTAGGAAGAAGGTGATTCTGTTTAAATTAAATGGAAAGATAATCAAAACCAAACCTGAAGGACAAACTTTGCTATATTAAAGAACCTAGAAACCATCTGGGCCAGCCAATGTGTTCAGGGTCCATAGGTACCTGACAGCCTGGAAATTCTTGACTTCAGGATGGTGAATCTCCCAAGAGATTTTGTCAAAGTCATGGAGAGAAAAAATGGAGGGCTCTAAGTCCAGATGAACAATCTCTCCAAAAAAACATATAAGTAAACAGAGAATGCACAAAGAATGGGGGGAAAGGTACAATCAGCAGAAAAATCCCATTCAGAGGCTAGAAGATACAGAGAGGGTGTGGATATTTACAAATCAGTCTCAATTACATCTTCAAAGAGCCATAAAATCACACAGCTACAGACCCTTCAGCAATGTAGCCATGGAGTCCTGAGACAATGAAAGACTGAAGCAGCCAAGCAGTGAAGATGAGTTATAATTACAACTCAAATACTTTAAATCAGCTTTCAATCCCTCCCCCCTTCTATTCCTCTACTCCTGTTTTAAACACCCCCCACATCTTGGAAAACCTGAGCCAGCTGAGCCATTCCCAGCAGGGCACTCACACAGTGAATACAGTAAGAAATAAAGCAGTGGTGGCACTGGGCACAACCAGTGGTGCTGCTCTGAGACAGCCAGGCTGAGCATGGACAGGGCAGGCTGGCCCCAGGAGACACATTTGGAAGTCTTAATTTCAGTCTAAGCAGGGGAAGGACATGTGCACTTTTCCTGAATTATACATTGGTGAAGTACATTTTTTAGCAATGAATGCTTTCTCTTTTAGGACCATATCTGACTTATTTAGATAATTTTTTTCTAATACATGTTTTAGCTATAGCAAGTCATCATTCTATTGTCTGATGGGTAACCACACTAAATTGCACTAAAAATAATGCCTAAGAGAGCTATTCGGAAGATATTTACAACAAACCAGATTTTCTCAGGGCAGTTTGTCTGCCTTATCTCAGTGAAGCTGATGTGGTTACCTCCACTCCTGCATTATAAAATCCAGCACAGACCCTTCCTGCTTACCTGCAGAAGGACAGAGGTGGTGCCACCTCTGCCTGGGACGGGCAGGAGAGCCAGTCAGTTGTAAAACGCTGCAAAAGGCACAGCAGAGTTCAGAAGTTTCATTGTTCTGATGCCTCCTGGAGCCACTGTGTGGGGCCAGGGACCAACTCCAAATTCTGACTGCTGCAGACTGCTTTAAAGCAGCGAAACCAGACCAAGCAGAACAAAAATTCACCTTCTGGCTATGTACTGCTGGAACATAGCAGCCTAGCAAGGATAAATTTCAAAGTGTGCCCATCCCTTTGTACACATCAGTAACAACTTTGTTACCTGTAAAATAAAATACCCATTTGTCCACAGGGGCTCCTGCAGACCTCACTGCTGCCCTCAGACCTTGTAACTCCCAGATTGATTGTGGAAGTGCTCCTGGCCCTCTCCAGCACAAAGCCAGCTGTGGCTTTTTGCTTCACATATGGATTCAGCCGAAGCACAACTGCTGATGCTCAGAAGGCAGAGGGTATCACAGCATGCAGAGAGATTGAGCTGTGTGAGAATCTTGCTTAGACATCTATAAATCAGTTAAGCAGAACCACCTGCCTGCCTTGCATTCAGTCTCTTAAAGGATTTCTCTGACCTTCAGTCCCACAGTGAACTCCCTGGGCAGCGGGAAGGGAGAAGCTGCATCCTGCTTGCCTTCCCTCTGCTCTCCCTCCCAGAGAACAAGTGAAAAAGCCTGATGCTTCAGGATTCAGCTTATGTCACCTTCTCAGTCATCAATAAATCAGAAAAGAGCATAGGAAGAGAAATTGTGGCCCAGATCCATTATCACTCAGAGTTTCCAACTCTGGAGGTCTTTTCACTGCACAAAGCCAAGTGAGTGCTGCAGCAGTGACCTGACAGAGCAGCCCTTGGTGGCTCCTGTGGCTCCCTTGGCTCTTCTTCCTTTGATTCATTTTAATGAACTATGCAGAGTCTGAAGCATAAATTTCAACCTTAATTCCTTTTTTTTTGGCTAATCTAGTGATCAGAATAAAATCTTGGCTTCAAATACACACAGTGCTTTTGGAATATGCCATTTATGCCTGGATCAATCACAGATTATAAAAAACTTCCTAAAGCATTATGTGTGGGGGGTTTCTTGCCCCCTTTCACTAAACTGCAAAAATGAGAAGCCTATATGAGCTAAGGTGACATTCTTTTATAGTAAAAAGTTCCTCACATACTCAGCTCTTTCCCTCTTAGAACCTCCCATAATTTTTCCCTATTTGTTAGGTTTTCATGACTTTATCAGGCAAGTTATATACATTTTTCCCTTACACACTGAGGGTATCTAGGAATTACATTAACTACATTTGATATGAAAGGCTCTATTCACTCATGTGACACACAAGGCCAAAAAATCATAAGAACTGTGAATTAACTGTTTAAGTGGCACAGCATAATCCTGAATGAGTCCCAAAAGGGACACCAAAATATGCAGAACCCAGTTTTAAATCTCAGATCGTTTTTCTGAAGATTTTGCTTTTCTCTCAGTGCTGGCTGAGACTGGCTGTTCCATTGAACTTTCAGAGATCTATCTGCAATGAGGTGTGGAGAAAGATACAATACAAGGGAGACAGCATCACCTGGATCCATCAGGCCAGGGGTAGTTCTCATCTCATCCTACAGGCTGCTCAGACTCAGCTATGAGGTGAGCAGAACTTGGAGGACAGAAGTCTTCAGGTCCATAAAAGCTCTTTTCTGTGGCTTTAGAGTAGAAAGTTTTGGAGATGAAAGTTAGGCAACAATTTCAGTTCAAACTAGGTGATGTTTGTTTTGTTTCCTTCTGGAAATTTCAGTGCAAAGCAAGGACAGCTGGGTATCCCAGAGGAACCCTCACAAGCAGAGGTTGTTGGCTTGGTTTTGTTCTCTGAAAAGGTTTAGGCCTTCAGGAAAAGATCTTTTGAATTTGACTGCACCTCTACAGGGATCTGAGCGCTCCATTGCCCTTGCAGTGTCTTTGGTGGTGAACAGGCAGAATCTTCAGCTTCCACAAGGCTTTCCTTGTTTGTCCTGACAGTGAAATGCCATCACCTCTTCTTCTGAGAAAATTTATTAATGAAAGGTAAGACACTACATTTCATAGTAAAAAATTAATGCTCCACCAGTAACTGCTGAGAGCTCACAGCATGGAGAGGTGAGCAGCAAGCTAGCTTGCTTCCAAAGGAACAGTGTCCTCAAATATTTGTCTCAGAACCATTCATATCTTCCTGAAACTTCAAATTACACTAAGCTCCAAGTCCCCTGTGTTCATAGCATTTAAAAAGCAGTCATATTTGGAGAATAAGCTTCTGTACTGAGCTCTGTGGATATCTGACACATGTCTGGCTATGCAGTCTCCTTAAATCTGGCTGAATGACATTACTGAGGGCTCTTTCTAGGAATTCCTGCTGATAATCTGTGTCCACAATGCTCAAGAGTCTTGCAAGGACTTTGGCTTGACAGAGACAAAAGACAGGTTGTATGAGATCATTCAAAGGTCCTGGTTCCTGTGTCTAGATGCCAAGGGCACAGTGCCTGACATATCTGTCACCTCCAGGGAGTGAGAGCTCCCTGCTGTGCCTCGTGGCTGACCAGCAGCTCAGATCCCTGCAGGGCCAGAGGTACCAACACAAACCTCTCCATGAATGTACCTCACTGCTCTGAGAATTCACCCACCTGCTCCTTACATCTCCACCACAATAAATGGCACAGTTTCACAGCTCAAACAACTCTGTGGAGAAGCTCCTCCTTTTAATTGATCTTGCATGAGACCATCTTACCTGAAGGTGGCTTGCTCCCAGTGTGTCATCTCTTTTTGAGATGGGAGGGGGAGGCTGTAGGCTATCAAAACTGGACAAAGTGTTTAAAATGTGAGCGCACAACAGATCTATACAGCTGCACAGCAATGCTTTCTGTTTCACTCTCCAATCTTTTCCTAGTAATTACTCCCATTCTAGCTGGGGTTTTGGTTTGTTTCGTTTTGCTTTGCTGCTGAATTGACAATATAATGGATAGACCTATAAAACCACACAGGAAAGAGATCTTGGAGTTAATAGCTAGTTCAGAGACCATCACTGAGTGTGTTTTTCCTCCCATGTGCATCACTGCACATTTATCAACAATGAATTTCATCTGCCATTTTGTCAAAGTGTTTGACAGCATGAGCTTGGGGATCCACTCCTGCAAACTCCACTTGCCCTGCAGAGTTGGCTCAGCTGGGCTCAGGACAGGATGCTTGCAGCTCTCTCATCAGCACAGGGGGAACAAATCTGCTGGCAAACTGCACCAGAATAGTTAACACAGAATAGTTAACTCCAGTTTAAAAAAAAAAAAAGTGGCCTAAAAGAGGTACAGCAGGGCTGCCCTTCAAAGCTGTGGGAAGCAGGAAGGAACAGGGGGCTTTGTCCCACCAGCCTGGGAAAGCACATAGTCCCAAATCAACACTGCTTTTGTAAACACCAAAACACAGTGCAAATGCACATTAAGACAGAATACAAATGAACAAGCCCTCAAAGAGGCACTGTATCATTTTTATGTTACCCTACAACTCCCTGTGGCATGATTTGATGTACAGAGGAGGCTGCTTTTCCTACTTGGTGCTTTCCCTCTGAGAGAGCTTGCACACACCCCCCACTCTACACCCAGCTCAAGGAATCAATAGTGACTCTAATGGTTAATCTGTTTCTCACAGAGACATTTGCCTTCTCTCCTCAGAATGTCCTGTGTTTCTGCTGAAGGCAAGGACAGCTCCTGTGAGAGAGAGCTGCTTTTGGAGAGCTGATTCAGACAAAGCACCTCAGAGAGAGGAGTCATCTCAAGGAAGTGAATAACACCACAGTTATGAGCCTCCATAAAATAGAAAAGAGCTTGCAGTCTGGGACAGAAGTGTTTAGTCATGTCACAGCTCCATGGTCTCCAACATGATGCAGTTGTTAGTCATGAAAGACAAGGAGTGCTCTAAATTCAGGAATTAAGCTTTGCTTCAAAACCTAGCAATGAGAATAGAAGAACTGGGTTTGGTTTTGGTGGACTCTGAGTAGTTCAAGCTTTTAAATTCATATTTTAGCAACAATTATAAAAAAAAGTCCTTACATCAGACATATTGGATATTTGCTCAACTTGCATGTTCAACAATCACGACAAAGAGACCTCAAAATTCAGCCCACAGACAGCCTGGGTTATGCTTCCTGAAGGAAAAGTCACAGATGCAGTCAAGCCTGTCTCATGCAGCATGCAGAGTCCTGGTGAGAATCCTGAGGTGCTGCTGGTGGTGTTCCCCAGTCACAGCCTCTCTGCTGAGGTCTCCCTGCAACAGCTACACAGAGGAGCACCTGTCTGTACAGGGGCACACACACCACGAGCTCAGAAGCAGGGCCTGATTTCTGCAAATCCAGGTTTTTACAGAATCTGATGAGCTGACAGCTTCACTGGCCCTGACCAGTGCATGATGTTTTTTTTTTTGATTGTGAGCATCTGCGGTCAGCAATATGCAGGATAATAAGATGCAGCTAGAGAGCCTGACTTTCAGGAAAGGAGAATGCTATAGCTCCCTCCTATGGCATGATTCATACCCCTTTTCCTGATAATTTTTAACAGTGATCATCCTATTCTAATATTTCATTAATGTTCTTCATTTAGTAAATTAACCTGCAGTGACAATCTCAGGGAAGCCACACTCTGTTTGTGCTGTGCCATTCTGCTTTCCCTTGAATTGGAGATGTTTGTCCACAGGAATGCTGGCCATGATATAAATTACTTAAGGAAAATGGATAAAACTCATCAGTCAGGCAAAATAATTTATGATCTTCCCCAACACGATAATCTATCTTGTAATAATTTCCTTCATGAAATGTCATCCTAGAGTTGAATGGCCCAGTTCAGGACCACGTTGGGAAGAGACCAAGTGCAAGTAGACTGACACTTTTGGCTCATGAGATTTTTCAATACAGAGGGTACTTAGTTCATGGGGTTTCATGGAGTTTCTCTGTCACTTCTTGCTTTCAGAGCCACCTTCCCCACACCACTGCTCTCCTTGATCTCTTCAATCCCAACGGTCGTTTTGTTGTCCTTCAAAGTATCTGCTTGAATGGCAGCCTAGAAAACATCAGTACAGGCAATGAAGCTGATGCCATTATATGAAAAGGGCCATTAAATCACCATTTAAAAAATAATTTTTAACCTACACTATTGGGGTCACTAATTAAAAATCAATTCCTCTCTGTGTTGCAAATCCGACAGTAATTCTGCCTCCAATGGGTACAGCAAGATTAACAGCACATCAGGTAAATGCAGCTGGGAAATGACATTTTCATTAGTGATTTATTGGGTGTGAAATTTCCACCATGGTGAAATATTCATGAACAAAGCAGGTTAGAATGTCTCCATAAATATCCATGTTACTAATTACTGCTGAAGCCCACGCTGGATTAAATGTTCACAAAGCAAAGCATTCACAAGCCACAGGAGAATTCTCTAGGACAAGACTTTTAGGGAGAAACCAAAAACACACAAAACCCAATAAGCAGCAAATTAAGAGCTTTCCTACTAATCATGGCATATCACTTCTCTCATCCCCAGGAAAACAATCAAACCAACCCCAAAACCCCAGGAGAAAGCAAAGCAAAGTGATACAGTCTCCATTAATGAAGAGTGCCAGGTGGTGATCCTGGGCCTGAGGATCAAATGGTGGAAAAGGCAGCAGCTCCTCCATGCCCCCATCCCTCGAGCTGGGGCAAAGCATGTCCAGGTGAGCATGTCCAGGTGACCTCACCCAGGCTCCAGCACTGGAGAGCCCTTGCTGTGTCCTCACCAGCAGCCCAGAGTGACCAGTGGTGGCCAGGTCACCTTGGCCCTGTCCCCTGTCACCCCAGTGCACCTCACTATAATGGCCCCAGCCCTGCTTGCCTTTAGCACCTGGCTGCTCTGAGCTATCCCATGGGACAGAATCAGAGGAAGCTGGATTGCCACAGCGCCCAGAAAGCTTCAGACAGCCCGTGCAGCCCCAGCCATCAGAGACCTGCAGCTTCCTCAGGGCATAAAGGGCAAAGCCATCAGAGCAAGAGGCACTAACTGGAGCAGCCCATGCATTTTCTGTCTGCTGACTGCAGGTAGACAAAGTGGCACTGCAGGTATGAGCAATGTGTATGAGCTCATGCCAGCTTTTATGGGCAGACACATCAGGGTCTGGGCACTTCCAGAACCTGTAAAGGTGAATTTAAGCCCCATTGGCTCTCAGCTGTTGCTACTGGGTATTTTTGTATTCAATTAGGTCACATCACAGCTTTGTGTTAAAGCAACCACAGATATGTGCACAGAGACCACCATTCTCTGGTGGGAGAGGATGAAGAAGACCCCACCAGGGAGCCCTTGGACTGGGATGGACACCCCATAAACCACTTCTGCCGGTGACAGATTGGCAACACAGGGCCCCAGACAGAAACACATTTTGCCTTAACATGAACGTTTATGGGCAGCAAGATAAATCTGCATTGTTGAGCAACCAGGCTTTTCCTTTTTCTTTGCTTTTGTACAAATCTTTCACATGATCGATTGCCTAAGCCAAGGTAACTTCTCTGTCAAATGTGGTACTTGATCACACCAAATATTGCTCATGTTTGGTGCTTTCCAGCTGGCACAGCTGCAATAGGATTCATTTCCAATGGAATGAGCTGCACTGTGCAGCAAGGCCCAGAATGGGAGAAACAATTGCTGGCCACAGTTAATAACCTGATAGGTCTCCTCTGGCTTTGATAGCCCTTGAATAGCAACATGCAATATAAAGATATTTATAGAGAAGTGAAATCCTCAGAGTGCTTCATGTCTTGTAGATTGGAAGCTCTAAACTGTTTAAAAATAATTTTAAGAAATCCAATTTTGCACAGTTTTGACTAAATAGAAGAAACTGAAGAAGCTGATGAAAATGCAAAAGCAGCAAGTTTAAATGAATTGAACCTCAGAAGCTGTTGGAAGATAATGGTTTCAGGAGTCATCCATTCTGTTCACTGCCAGCTTTACACCAGGGCTTCTGCATCTCTTTTTCAGCTCATTGTTAAAAGCATCACTACATATTACCAACATTGTTGTTGCTGACTAAAATACTTAGTAACGACACAAACATCATTCAAAATCAAATTATCAGATGTACTGACAACATACTCTAGAATTTAATAGCATGTTAAATGATTGTGGGGAAATGTTCTGTGAAGTCAGTGAAGCAGCAGCAAAAACTAATTCAATTCTCAAATGAGTAAAAGTGAGAAACTGTTCTTATAAAACCAATATTGTAAAAATACATGCTGGCATACACACATGCTGACTTCTAGGGGAAGGAGAAGGAATTTCTTCCTCTAGCAATAACCACCTAATTTTGGTGAGTGATGTAGTTCACCTTGAATCAAAACTAGTCCATGTGCCTGGAGTAAGAGTGTCCAAAATAATACATTGAGGAATGTCATACATTCAAAATACCAGTCATGACTCAAAACTATTTATCATTGATCATGATATGATGAACATATGGATCTCAAGTTACATGAAATTCATCTTAAATTTCTGGAAACTGCTAAAGATCAAGAGCAGAGTCTGTCTGTTACCTTCTGGAGGAAACGGCACCCTGGCATGAAATTTGCATGGAACATGAAGGTTTCACACTGCCCTAAATTAGTGAAATGTGCATTGATGATCACACAGCTCCATCACACTTGCTCTGGCAGCATGTCCTAAGAGAGCTGTAATGCTACAGCCATTGCCAGCTTCCAAACACCTCACACCAACTAGGAAGAGTTTTCATAATACATCATCCCTTGGAGATGGGTTATAATGGTGCTTGAGATTAAGTAACACGTGGAATGGAGAGAATAAAATCATGGAAGTTTTAATAAAATGATGAAAGTTTTAATAAAATGCATGTCAAAAAAAAAACCCAACACAAATCTTGTTATAAACAAGAAAGCATAGTATGTTTGAACTTTATGCCTCTTATAAGCTCTTTTTTATTAATGTTTTCTTTACAAAGCTCAGCATGTCTTTAAAGCATTGAGCAAGTCATAGCATTCACAGTGGGCCCATATATTGGCTTCGAATGGCTGGTGAAGTGCTCCCTGTCTGTGACAGAAATCAAGATGTATAAACAAATAAAACAGGCAAAAAAGCCATAAAGTTCAACAAATTCATGCTCCCTAGTTTACATGGAGCTGGTTTGTGTGAATGAAGAACAGCAGAAAACTCACTCCCATTTATGCATTCATCCCAGCCCATAGATCTGTCCTGCACTGAGCATCCACCCCAAGCCAGGCTCAGGTCCCTGCTCTAATAACAGATGCAGCACCCAGGGGAAGGATTGCCTTCAGCCAGACCTGCTGAGCCTCTCTGGGTTTGCAGCCCTCCTCATCCTGTCTTCTCCTGCTGGAGGCAGGAGCAGCTCTGGAGACACAGGGCAGGAGCAGTGCCCAACTGCCCTGGGTGCAAACACTTCATTTCAGCTGGGAACTTCAGGAATCCCCCACATCCCTGCACTGCCCAGAAGTGACTATTGCAGAGCTTCCAGCAGAAAACTCAAACTGAAGAAACTCCCCCATATCTGGAGAAAAAGATCATAGAACTGCATCTGTGGCTTTGATGAGCAAAATGCCAACACCAATGGAAAGGATTTATCCCTGTGGTACAGAAGGGGAGTGTGACATGAATGTTAACAACATTCCAACACTGCTGGAAGCAGGGAGCTCACACACAGCTCTCCCCTCCACAGCAGACACTGACTGAGGTGCAGAGCCTGCCAGAATCTGAACTGAACTCGCACAGAGCTGCAGGAGAGTCACAATTCATTTTACTTATTGCATATTGGACTTTACATGTAGTCTTTCCTGCTTCTAGCTATATTATTTAATTAATAACATACTAATAGCCAAATTACAAACCTTACTACTTTGCTGAGCTGTCCAGGGTCAAAAACTATCCCCAATGAAAAGCAATCTCTAGCTGCTCTCTGTATTTGGGGAAAATGGGCAGCAAAATTTAACAGACATCATGCACAATTCTTTTGATAGGAATCTGTAAATCATCTTCCCAGAAACAGAATTTATTTGCATTCTAGAAATGGCATCTTTTTATTCTATTTATGAACTCAGTAGGAAAAAAATTAGAGAAACCTAATAGATATTAGATATTGTTTTGGGGTTCTCAAATGGAGTATTTAAGAATATTGATTTTTGTAGAGCTGTTACATTGTATTCCTGAACATTAAACATTAAAGTGTTTTCAGGCAGATACTTGACAACAGACATCAAATTTCCATTAGCTACTTTCTTGTGGAGACCTTGCTTTTAGAAAAGTGCTCAAGACAGGGAGACAAATCCTAAGGACTTTTAATTACACTTATAATCCTGTCTCTGTCTAGTATTTTTGAAAATAAAAAAATCACAGAAAGACAAACAAAACAGCAACTCAGGAAGGGCAGCCCCATGGTCAGCAATCAGTACCTTGGTTCACTTCCCAGCTTTGTTTTCAGCTATGGGCCACTCAATTTGTCTTTCTCTCCTAGAGCAGGTACAACACTCTGATTAGGAAATACTTAGTAGGCACATCTGGGAAGAGGCCATTGTGCTGACACAATTTAAAGGGTAAGAAAGAAAGCTTTAATAATCAAATAGCATATCTAAAAGTCCAGGTAGGGAAAAAAAAGGTAACTCCAAAAGAGAAGGTAGCACACACAGCCACTCCAAAGTCAATGGGAGTTTTGCCTTGACTTTACTGCAATCAAGATTCCTGCATTAAACACTCGGGGATCATGTGTCCAGTCCCTGCACCTGTTCCATCTGATGCAGTATCACAATATCTGCACATATTTCACAACATGTTAAAAGAGGTGTACAAAGGGAACACTGAAAACCTGCAGCCAGTGTGCTCAGAGGAGGACAACATGCTGGCATGTGTGAATTAGGATTGTTTCAGCTTATAAAATAATCTTTTAAAAAGACAGGAGGATGACTCCTGCAGCATTCACATTTCCCACACAGCCAGAATCATTCAAAGCCCAGCATGCTCAGAATGAGATCCCAAGTCCCGTGTATTACATTGATTTTATAATTGATTATCTTCCCAGGGTCACTATCTGGAAAGCTGTAAGACATAATTTTTTTCAACTGATTTGTCTCCCTGGACATCTGCTGCTTACAACTTCCAACTTTCCAATAGATGATGACAGCACAGTGAAGGATGGCTCAAGTACTGTGATCATTCACTTCCACCCTGTGGGCTACAATTCAAAACTTTCCTACACCTAATATTTTTCATGCAGTAAATCATCATTGGGAAGAAAGTGTCCAGATATCCACTAATGTGAAGGCATTTAATTGCTCACCAAAATGTTGTGAGAGCTGATTCAAACACATCTGGCGTGAGGCAATGTGTTCACTCCCACCACTGATCACAGTTCCCCCTGCTCAGCAGTTCATCTGTAGACACTTCTTCCATTTGCAGCTCAATATTTCCAATACCTTGGTATTTTAAAGCCTGTCTTTCCAGGCACTTACTGCCTTGTAACTATATAGCTAAGAATCCAAAGTCCAGTAAAATCAATGGGAGTCTTCCACTGGCTGTGGAAGCTTAGATTTAACCCTAGAAAGATCTGGCAATTTCAGGTTTTCATACAGAAGTACTGTCCTTATAAACTATAACCTGACAGCCAGCCACTGCTCTGGGTGTCCAATTGTGGGTCACCCACACCAAGGACAGTGGTGAGGCTGAGGATGTGGCATTGCCATTGCTCCTTGCAGGAATGCAACTGCAGGGAGCAAAATCACACACCAGGAGCAAATGAGTAACTGCCTGTAAGTCTGTCACCTGTCCCTGCTCATCTCCCAAGGCAATCCATGCTGGCAATTCCTGTGAAAAATTCACTTACACACCCCAGCAGGACATTGCCAGAGCTGTGTACAAGCAGGGGCCAGCACCAGTGCTTGGCCTACAGGGAAGATGAAATGGGAAAACCATCCATGAAAGGTAGGGAAAGCTAAGAATACAGAGAACACATCCTCTTAGTGGGGGCTGTGCAGCAGCAGCATCCCCTCTCCCATCCCAGCATGCTTCCAGCAGGATGGAAAAGGAGCTGGCATTGCCCCTCTGGCAATGACACCCAGCTTAGTGAGCCTGCCTTGTCCAGAGACCTGAGAGACCCTGCAGGTGAGGAGGGCACTGGTGGGCACTCCCACCCTGCAAGCAAGAAGGAACCAGGCTGGTGGTGCTTCTCCAGAGCCCTGGCTCCTCTCCAGGAATGGGATTTGTCTCTCCAAGTGCAGAGGGATCACTTTGTAAGTTTTACTAAACACCACCCTAGCTGGCTTTATTTCCTGATTACTTCTTCAGAGGTTACCACTTCACCTTAGCTGGCAATTATTTTGCTGTAATTAATTACTGGTTTCAAAAGTACCATCTTCATATTTACTGGGCTATATTATAAAGAGCTTTAAAGCTCTAAGCCTTTGCATTTTATTCAAAGTAGGACAGAAGTCCAGTTATGGTCCTCTAGTACAAAATGCATTATACAGACCTACCAGAAACCAATTCCTGCTCCAAGGACTTTACAATTTAAAGTTGTGATTGAACATTTGTTCACATCCTTATCTTGAAGGAGGTAGGTTGTTCCAAAGACTCCAAAGTGATTATTCATCCTATTCATGAATTCAAGAGCATGCATATGTATTTGCACAACTGGAAAAGGCCACAAGAGTTGGAATAATAGCAGGAGGATATAAAGACAGATAATTGTGACTAATGCAATAAGCAGTGGTTAGAGAAGAGTAGCTGCCAAGCTGTTGCTGAATATTTTATTGGCAGTCCACTAGGGGCAAAAGTCAAGGAGAGATTTGAAAAAGGACATTGTAGTATTTGTTGGCTATTAGGAGAGCCTTTCTTGTGCATTATTGTAGGAAAAAGCACAAAAATTTCTGATGGAGATTGGATTAATGGCTTACTTTTTAGGGAGTCTTAAATTACCTGGCATATTGTAGAAACATTTATAATTTATAAGTAAAATGACATTAGCAATTTACACAAATCTTAGAGAAACAGTCTAGACAAGAATTATCATATTGAAATCCCAGGTTCACACTACAGGAGTGTGTTTAACACCCATATCCTGTAAGAGGATCCACCACACAGAGGAAGACTTGAGTTTTCCTTCTTTCCCTGCCTCTGTCCTCATGCAGGCAGGAATCAGGATTGAACAGCAGTGCTGGGAAGAAGCAGCCCAGGGGAGCCACTCTGAGACTGCAGGTGAGTGCAACCCCCTCCAGCTGCACCATGTGTGGATTGCAGAGCATCAGGAGCTGGGTAGGATCCTTCACAGCATCATCCATCACTGAAATGCATTGCAGAGAAGGAAGCTCGAAAACAACATAAAAATCTCTTTCTGCTAAATGATGTTATGGATTGTGGGTTTCCTTCACACGTGTCAGCATTTTACTTTTAGAGGGATGCTTCCCTGTTGTGGCTAAAACAAATGTTGCAAGCAGTAAAAATAGTACAAGGCTGCAAAGAGCCATTTATCAGCTTGCAAAGGCCACACAGCTGAGATCTGCAGGCTCAGGACAGGAATCATGGCTAGCTCAGAATTACTGCAGCCTCAGGGATGGGGGTGTCATCCCCTTCTCTTTTATTGCCCATGGAACATTCACATTTCAAAATTCACTTTACTCCCCCAATATAACTTATAACCCTCCCTATTATCAGCTACTATTTTATATTCCCTTATTTTTCAGGCCATCAAGAGGTGCAGACAACATTGCCTGTCCTTTTCATAGCCATTCTGGGATTTGCAGCAGCAAATTTTGCCCCCAGAAAGCCACACCAGGGTGATGAGCGTTGCTGATAAAGGGGTCTAGCCATCCCACAGAGATAAAGGACAAGCTGCCAAGAGCCTGGCTGGCAAACAGACATTGGCACATAGAGAACAGGGTAACTCTTTCTTCAAGGGGTGCAGGGAGGTCACAACCAGCCCCCAGCTGCTCTGTGACACCACAGTGCTGCCTGCAGAGTGTGGCACTAATTACAGTCTAGATGCAAATCTTTTAAACTCAAGTCCAAGTCCTACTATCAGAACATAAATTGAATCCTGTACCCTCTTCATGCCCAAAACTCTCTGTGCTGGGCCAGGGGGCTCTGGGAGCTGCTTGGGTTTGTTGGAAGGTGCCCTGCCCTGTGTTTGCTCTCCATCCCATGCCAGGGGATGGGGAGCACCAGGACATTCCAGACCTGCAGGTTCTGGAGCAAGACAAACTGCTGTGAGCTGGGGCTGAAAGCTAGGAACAACACAGCAGAAAGAAGGAGGTAATAAATACCAGATGGCAAAAAATTTCCAACTGTTGGTTAGCTGGTGAAAAAAGGATCAAAACTCTTGGGTTTTAACATCTTTAGAGATAACTGTGGCTAGGCAGTTTTCTTCAGGAGTTGCCAATACAATTTGTTTTAAAATATTCTAAATATAATGCTAAAAATAACAGAAAACTGAATTACTCACAAGGAGTGCCCTTTCTAATAATCTTTAAAACATGCCTACACTTAATGTCACATTTTCAACTTCTGCAAAATGCACTGGAGCAATGGATTCTGTGCAGCAGGGAGATATTAATTTAGCATTTTAGTGTGAGCCTGTTGTTGCTCAGTTAACTTTAGGCTATTGATGTTTTATTGAGTGAATAAATTAGTCAGGTCCTATTTATTACATATCTTTATTTGGCTTTACATCTTTCTCATGAGCACTGAGGGTGAATGGAGGCAGCTGAGCCCAGAGACTGGTGAGCTCTTGGGCACATCCAGACCTTAGACCCTTCTGAGCCACTGGCCAAAACCAAGAACTCCATAAGCTGCATTTTTTCCTGTAGGAAGCCTGTGATGTGCACGAGCCTGCCTGGTCCCACAGGAGCACAGTCCCACTGAGCAGCACCTTGCTGTAATGGCTTGGTAAGGACTCTTCATACTGGAGACCAAATCAATGTCCCCAAAAAGGGGAGAAAGTCTCTGCAAGCTCAACATGGAAGAAATGCAGTACCTCATTTGATAATTTTGAACAAAACACATCTTTAAATCCTGGAAGAGGCAATGACTTTGCTCATTCTTTAAAAACCCTGGCAGTTTCAGTGACATTACTTCTCTCTCTCTTGCTCTAGTATGATTTCACTGTCTCTGCTGCACATTGGAGCTTTCCAGAAATGGAGGAAGCATTAAAGTGTTTGGGTGCAAGCAGCACACTGGCATTTCTGGGATTCAAGCATCTCCTAGCAACCAAGAGGGGCTGGTTATCCCCAGAACACTGTGCTTCTTTTGAGCAGCCAGGCTAGAGCTGAGCTTTAAACAGAAGTCCTAAGTAAATCATTTTACCTGTTTTGTAACTCCTACCATATAACCAAGAAATAAACCTGCTTTTGTACAAATCCTGAGATGAAGCAGCTGCTAAATCCCTCTCCTCTAACGACTTGTGCTGTGAAGCAAAGTAATTGTTTTTAAATGCTGCTCAACACTTAGCAAACCTAAACTGAAGATTAATGGTTTATAGTTTGCATTTGTATTTCCGCTAGAAACAAGGAAAGCAGCCAAGCAAATATCCAATTGTCTCTGTGCACAGCTCTGTACAGTATGACCAAGCAAATGAGTTCTGTTTTCCAAAGAAAAGGAAAAAATCTGTCCTGCAACAAACTTGCCTTTACCTCTTTGAACTTTGGTTGTTGTGAATTTTCAAGCCAACTGTTTCCCTTCTGAGATTATTTCCTCTGCTTGCAGGAAAAAATTCAAATCCTGGGATGGGGTTATTATAGACCCATCTTTTCCACAGGGTACAGTAACTACTCCTGTGACTTCTGATGCCTCTTCACAGTTCTGTTTAATAAATGTTAATGACTAATATACATAACAATCAGGCTTTTATCTAGAAGAGTTTTAATTCAGTACTGATCAGAAAATTTGGGCTCCCTGGCCTGCCAGCCAGTTTGGATTTGGACAGGGACACTGTGGATGGGTCACTCACTCGAAGGTTTAGATGAAAGTTTCAAGAGTCCCAATGAAAACAAAACAGTGCTTGAAGCAACTGTTCATGCTTGACATGTCCCTGCTTGTGTGACAGGCCTGAGCACAGAGATTTACTTCCAGCTGACATTGTGCCACTCTTTTACATAAGACGCCAAGTTGGGAAAAACACAGCACACATAGGTGACACTTCTTATATTTTGGGAATATTTTAGTGACTTCCCCCCCCCCCCCCCCCCATATACTATTAGTAATGAAATTAATAAAGGGCTTTACAAGAAGTATTTCACTGTAGTTAACACAATGAGACACAAAACTTCCAGGAACACTGGGACATTATAAAAATTGATTTATAAAACACCATCACTATGGTCAGTGTAGCTGCAGTAACCCCACACAGCCATGTATAACACATACCTTTACAATTACCCATGTGTCCTTCCCTCTTTCAACTCAGATGATACTAAAAAATAGTTTTGCAAGTTCATAGGTTAAAGTATTCAGTATTTTAAAGCATTTATGGAGTAGAATCTCATATTTTCAAAATTTAAAACAATTTCAAAATATAATTCCTTGGAATTTATGTTTGAAAACAAATGTGCTATAAAATTATAATAAAAAAGCATTTTCCACTGAATCCTATGTTATTAAATGCATTGCTTTTCAGGGATCTTTTAAATACTGACTAGGAAGATAAATAAAACCCTGCACAGGCCACAGGTCTGTAAAATCTCCCCTCAAGGAGCAGGGATGCCCCAGGCTCTGTTTATCTCCAGTTGTTCTCCAGAAGCATAAAATCTCTTCTGCTACTCAAAGGGCTCATTTCAGAGCCATGTCTTTGTCTAGCAGCGCTTCCCAACACCTTACACAGGGCTGCTAAGAGATACGTTGATAAAGACAATGGGAACAAAAGGTAAAATGCAGTTGAAGATGAATTAAGTGATCAATTTTTTGGGCCAGACAATCTTTTTTTGTCTGGGGATTGCTTTGGTCTTGACAGCCTCACAAACACCAGCAGAAACAATTTGGTGAAAGTGAAGTTTTGCCTTCAAAAAAGAATCAAAGAACCTCTGTACAAATATTGAATTCTGTGAACAGATTCTTTTTTTTCACCTACTTCAAAAAGTCATTTTATAGCAAGTAAAGAACTCATGTGTTGCATGAGCTCACAATATCATTTGTCACATTGGACAATACCAGTGCTGGTATTGACTTTTCCCCTGCTGCTCACTGTAACTATGAATAAGATATTAACTTGTCCCATTTAAGTGTTGTCCTACTTTTACTCCACAAGCACAAATAGATTTGTGCATAAATATGTACCTTTTTGTTAAATATAAAAATCCATTTTGCAGGGAGGTGGATGTGTAACACAGCAGGGACTATTATTGCATGTACCATGAATTAACTGAATCATCTATTGAGACATTCATATTCTCAAGACTTCAGCAATTACATCTATATACAATTGTTATGCAAAGCATACTCATAGCTGAGCACTTAAAAAGATCTCAATGCAACCACTTGGGAATTACTCCCAAATTCTGTGTGTATGTGTGAGGGTAAATGTGAAAACTCTCCTGGCAATGTGTGCACTTTAGAAACTCCTTTTAGGGGCCAGGACATGAGACACCAAAAAATGCACCCCTGTGACACTGATAGGCGACTCCAGAAAAGGATCAGCTCAGCACTGCAAAACCCACAGTGAAGTTTCTTTCTCAAAACACAACTCCTAAGCCCCTGAAACTGTTCGGAGAAAACAACAGAGCAGTAATGGAAGCAATAAGAAAATAATGAAACCACGAAAATGACACCTATTCACAGATGCCTGTAAAAAGATCAAGCTGTTATTACTGGATACATTTCTAACACAACAGCAGTATCTCTCTAATACAGCATTTCAGGATCTCAAGTAAGAGTAGAATAATATCACGTTAGTGCCTCTTGCAAACATGTAACTGCAAAAAGGTGATGTTTCCTCTATAGAGGGAGTGGGTACTGGCTGCTGGTGGGTCTCTGAACCTTCCTACCCTGGGCTAACACATTTTGGGGAAAGAAACTTTATTTTGACATGTATTTAAACTGTCTTTCAATGTAGGAATGTATGAAACTGTTTCCTTTCTTTGATGCCAATCCCTGCTCTATGGTTATACCAATGCAAAGGATCTAGGATGTAGCAGACAGCGAGAGAGGATCTAAGATGCTCTAAGTGAAAATTAAAAGCAGTCTAGAGCTATAGCAAAGAAGATAAAATCTGATTCAAGTCTGAGTTTTGGTTAACCATGTAGGTACCATGTAATGGGAAAGGATGCAGTTCAACACACTGTGATCAGGAGTTCGTGAGTCATAAATGATGGAATTTGATAAGGAAAATGAAGTTCCCAAAATACAAACATTTCATTAGAAAAACCCCAAAACACCTCACACTCACTGAGACTAAAGTAAAGGTAACTCTGTGCAGTAGGCAGTATCATTTTGATAGGCTGGGAGGGAAGGAATGTTTTAATAAACTAATAAAGAGATACAGATGATTAGGCCAATAAAACCAGGAAGATGGAGTTTCATTACCCTATCCTGTACTGCACACAGTGCACCCAAGTGTGCACAGCAAATGCAAACCTTCAGCTGTACAACTTCAGGATGTTAAAAACAACACAACAACAACATGTACTTGGGGCTAATAATGGCACTGTAAATAGACATCAATTTCAGCAATCAAGGCCACCAGAGCACAGCTGTCATTAAATGCATAATAAAAACCTCCAACTCAACAAAGTGGGAGTAGAAAGCAAATCAGAGCTGCCTGGCTGCTCTGGTTGTGCTGACACCACACAGACAGAGTTTTAGTACATAGCATTAGGTATGGACTTGTGGCACTGGACTCTCAGGGCTTTTTTATCCCCTCAGAGTTTTGTTGGTGCCTTTTGGAGATGATATGACTTCACATTTGATTTTCAAGCTGATCACTAAATAATTTTCTATATTTTTATATTTTTAATAGAAAACACTTCTATTTTATATAATTTTTTCACTAGAAAGTGTTAAATTTGAGGAACATGAAAGGATTAGAAATGGATAAATGTAAGAAGGACCATCCACTAAACAGCCAATGTAGCAGTCTATTTGCCAACATGGAATTTTTACTGAGTTGTCTCAAATACCAAAATCCTTTCAGACACATTTGCAAATAACATTTTAACTAATCAATTAGTTTGCTTCCCCAAATGCATAAATGTATAAAGTGAACGTTCATGCTAAAAAAGTCACCTACCAACAATTAATCATCCACTTTTCGCTTAGAGAGAAAGTACCAATGTCTTTCTATCAATTTGTTTCCTTGATATTACTAAGTACAGCAAAAATAAGCAAGGATAAGATTATTCAAACCACTCAGCATATTAGTCTCCTTTTAACATGCTTTGATCAGGCAAGTCATCATCATAATATTGTTTAAGAACTAATTTGTAAGTACAAACCAATTAATATCATCCCAAAAGCCATGCAGACTCCTTGCTTGTGAAGAGAACCGCAGAAAGCAATGAGCTCCATCCCAGCTCTGTGTCCTGGCACGCTGATGGCTGCAGATCAGGCACCAGCTGTGCCAGTGCCCTCCCCTGCTGCCTGGTGGCACAGGTTCCCTCTGCTGTCCCCTGCTCCAGCCATCCTTCCTGGGCACTGCTGTCACCACTCTGAGACTGTAAATGCTCTGAGGTTTGTAAAGGAATTCCCATGGGACTAAATACTGCCCAAAGTAGGACTAGGAAAATATTCGCATTTAACAAAAGGCTTCTGCATTCAAAAATAAATTAATTACTATGTGGTTTCACTTACACCATATTAAAATATGTTGTGACAGGATTCTGTTATCCAAATGTAACTTCTGATACTACAAAATTTTTAATGTAAAAAAGAAATCTATGGAATTATAATGCTTGGGACTTTCAGCTCCTGTACTCAATTCTTACCAGATTTACAAGGCATCAGTGATGCTACTCTGAATTAAGTACAAGAGAGCTTTGCTTCACTCTGCAGAACATGTCACTAATAGAAAATGAGAGGCTGCAAGTACCACAAAGCCTCACAGAGGAAAATGGAGACCCTCCTTTCCTATGATCCTTTGTAAATGGTCTCTTGAATTCTCAATCCAGCTCTGCCATTGACATCCCCAGACTATTCAAAGTCTGTCACAAAAAAGCTTTACAGACAATGCAATGCACCCATGGATGGAAAGAAGAGACATGCTGTGCTGTCTGCCACTGGCAGAGACTCCCCCTACTAACACAAACCCTCAGTGTGATAGCAGCTCAGGAGGTGTGAGTATCATGTCCCACCCAAGAAGTTAGGAAAAGCATTTCAACCTTTTTTCGGTTTTTTTTCTTTTGTTTTTGGGGGAGCATTTGTTTTGTTTGGTTGGGTTTTTTTGTTTGTTTGGTTGGTTTTCTCTTTTTTCTGTTTGTTTTTGGGTTTGAGTTTTTTTGTTTTGTTCTCCCAGAATTGCAAACAGATTTGGATATTCAGAAAATTCATTCTCTTACTGCTCAGACTGGTGCAGTGTCAGTGACTGGGCACGAGGATGCCTGACAGACCCTCAGAGGGCCAGCCAAGCCCTCTCAGGGTGCCTGTGTAACTTGTATTTATGGCCAAGTGTGTTCTACAGAGAGCACACAGGTCTGGAAACATCAAAATGTGTCATTCAAACTGATGCAGCACAATGTGAGCGTGTCACAGTGCTGGGAGCGCATGGAGAGCTCCCAGCAGAGCTCAGCCACAGCCTGGGTGCCCAGGCTGCTGCAGGGCTGGCACCCCATGGAAAGGGCACTGCTGCCAGCATCCTCCCAGGGCACAGCTCCTGGGAAATGGCTGAAGTGACAGCCAGAACTTGGAGCTGCTCTCCAGACTGGCATTTAACAAGCTGTCAGGATGACTTAAAAATAGCACAGGATCTAACTGCAAAACAGAGTTCTGGTTTGCTTGTTCTGCCTTCCCTGCTGTGATTTTTATCAGGAATTGGCCAGCTTAATTTAGCTTTGCTAGTTGCCAGGAAATAGCATAATTTTGTTTCAAATTTGCTTCTTGGCTGGGTTTTCCAAACTAACCCAGCCCTAACTGCCCCTCAGTGACAGGCTGCAGAGCCTGGACCAGGAGAGCTGGGCCCTGTCCCTGCTCCCACTGCTGAGGACACGAGGCCACCGGGCAGCCCTTGTGTCCCCTTGTGCTCCCATGCCCACATTTATGAAAACAAGTTATAGTTACTGCCTGTAAAAAAAGCTGACACTTTTATGAATGCTCAGAAGCAGAAATGCCTCATTGCAGTGTTACCTTGTGAAGGTGTAAGCTTTTGGGGTGAGCTGGGAGGAGGTGTGAAATAAAGGAATATAAAGCACCTGCAGCACTGGCACTGGAGCTGAGACATCTCCACACTGGCTGTGACTTTGCATTGATTGTAAGACTGAGATCCTCCTCCAACTTGAGCAAGAGCTGTTTTGTCAGTTTGAAACCAATCCAGCCAAGGTACAAATCAAGGTTTAACTAGCACAGATAAAATGAGAGTGATCATGCAGCTCTTCAAAAGGTAATCCATTACCTTGCTTAAAACTTTATATTCAGACAAAACAATAACATGCTTTTGAACAGGATTTAAGATTACTAAAAATAGAGAGGTCATTTGGAAAATGTCACAGCCTTGGTAGGCAGACCTGGGGATGGCTGAAAGTACCCAGGGGTATATTAAAAGATTAAAAGATATTTAGAATTCATCAAAATATAGTATGAGGATCTCTTGGGTTTCTGGTTTATCTGTCTCTATCTTTCAGTTTGCCTTTTTGCATTATATTTCAATGTCTTGAACCAGACTTCCTCCTTCAGATACAAATGAAAAGCATCCCCAAGGAATTTACAAAATTCTTCTAGTAAAGAAGTGATAACTCTATCTGTTTGCACAAAGACTTCAACACAGCTAGTCCCTGGGTAGCTTCTCTTTTCAATTTCCTTTAGGTGTTCTGTTAGAAAAATACTTTCCAATATTTTTGAGATCAGATTCTCTTCTAACAATCCTATTTTTATCTTGCTTTTATGAGACTCTGAAGAACATTGCTTGGTCATCATCCAGAACTGCATTTCTTTTCATGTATCAAATTCCATCTGTAACTGCTATCCAACTGCACTAAGACTATTCTTTAGCTAAACAATCTAGAAATATTGCTTTTCCACCCATTTTCCTTTTCCAGTCTTTCCAGTTCTGTATCACAGTCTTCCTTGGTAAAATCTAAAACTACCCCAGCCCTGGCTTATTTCTTGTCCCATCACACAGATCAAATTGGTCAAAGGCTCTTTTGCAATCAAAGAACACGAACTTGAGTTGCTGAGCTGTTATGTAAGAAACCAAGCCTGCCCTTATTTCCCAGAGAGCACTTCCTCCACCTCCCACCTTCACAGATGTCTGGCTCCCTGGCAGGTACTTTAGGGATCCAGGGCTTCCCATACTCTGGCAGTGGCTGCCTACATTCCCAGTTTCAAAAATGGGAACCAAGATGTCTTTGCATAAACCCCAAACATGGTCCTGCAGCTCTGTCTGGTTCTCTGAAATCTTACCTGTCTAAAATCCCCCAAGGTTGATGGATCCTACTCCAGGTAAATTTCTGCTGTCCCTCCTGCTCATGGTAATATACCCCAAACAGCAAACTTCTATTTGTTTTTGTAGATTTGAATAAGTCCTTCCCCAAAACAATGCAAACTCTTCCTGTTTTTACTGAAAAAACCAAATTAATTTACACATATATGGAGGATGCTGCTGCTTTTAGGAAGTGCCCCTTGTGCACACTGAAGTGGAAATTGGGAGTTGTCAGACATGAGTTTCTCTCTTCTTGCTATTCTCACATAACTCTGCCCAAAAGAAATAATCAGAAAGCAAAATTCTCCAAACTCCAAGTATGGAGAGGAAATGTGGGCAAATAATAATTTTTAAAGGTTCCAAGAAACAGAATTTGCATATCTTAAATCTGTAGGCAGCCCTGCAAACCATCTTTCTTTCTCTTTTGAAAGCAACTTTTCTCTGCATTCAAAATTCAGCCTAATAAATTTCGCAGCAAGCCTGTGAAGTGCACAAATAACAGACCTCAATAAGTCACAGTAAGAGTTCAGAGGGCCTAGGACAGAAAGAGGTCCCAAAGCTGCCTTGATATACCTGATTTCTCAGGACAGTTACCCCCCAGCATGGACACTGCCTCTGCCAATGCTCCAAATGAAAGCAGTCTGCTTTCATTTTCCTCTGCAGCAATACCAGCCCTGCTCTGCAGCACTCAGCACTCCCTGCAGAACATGGCCTGAGGTCAGTTCTGGCTGTCACAGCATCCTCACAGGACAGGAGCAGCCAGAGGCAGGGAAGCACCCATCAGAAAGCAGGCATTGATCCATTCATTGGTCATCATCCAGAGCTCTATTTCTTTCCATGTATCGAATTCCACCTGTAACTCTTATCCCACTGCACTAACCCTGACCCAACAGGCCATTGGTATGTATGGTTTGTGCTCTAACATGGGTTTGTGATCTTGTCACAGTAACATACCAAATACCTAAGTAACATAAGATATAAGAAAAGCATACTCTTGGTTGCAATAACTGTTGAAAGCTTTAGTTAAGATTTACATGAATATTTATCCTCTCTCAATCTCTAGCAACTCCCCACTTAGCTGCAAGAAGGAAATACTTAGATATGAACATTATCTGGCCCAGCTAAATCAAAGAAAATGAACATAAATAAAAACATTTCAGGGCTAAAATTATTTCTTAGGAGATTCAAGTAACTGCTTGTTCCTCTAGCAACACTGAGCATTAACAGGGATCAACCCAGGGAGGAGATTGCTTGGGTTTCCTAAAGAAAAGACCAGGATCTGCCGTCCACTTGGAATATTGCACCAGCTGGGGGCATCCACAGGTCCTGTCTTGTAATGTTAAGGACTGAGTGTGATGGCATGGCAAGCTCTAGTAATGGTTTTGCTGGTGCTAGATTAGAAACTCCAGTGGGGATGCAGGTGAGAGCTGGGAAGCCAGGGAGAGGACACAGCAGCCCAGCAGGCAGCCCTGGAGCCAGCCAGAGGGAGCAGCCTTCAGGGACACCATGCCAGGAGCACACAAAGGCTTCAGTCTCCAAAGCTGTTTAAAAGAACACAGAATCCTAAATAAGAACAACACAACTCTCCAGATACAAAACACAAATCTTCTGATTTCAAAACAAATCCTGCCTCCCTTCCCACCACTCTGTCCTTGCAGAGATGCCTCCTTTCCCCTTTGCTTTCCACACACCTGCTGTGACTAACCCAGCTCACATTCCCTTTGTCTGCCTGCAGCAATCTCATCTTCCTTCTCCCACTGCCATCTGTGCCCCCAGCTCAAGCTCTGGGTGTGTCTGCTCCTGGAGTTTGTCCTACACCACTTCTCTCCTGCCATCCATCCATCCATCCATCCATCCATCCATCCATCCATCCATCCATCCATCCATCCATCCATCCATCCATCCATCCATCCATCCCAGGAGGTCTCTCTTGCCAGACCTCAGAGATCCACAAAGCAATCCTGATATCACAAATGCTTTTCCTAGGAAAATTTAAAATAAAGGAACAAGATTCCTCCTCTCAAGGAACAACACAGTGGTAAGAAAACCACCAGCCCCTTGCTTTTCCTGTGATGTCAGTATACTGAGCATTTAGGAAAGAGCAGTAATTAATCTGGAATAATGGCATGAAGGCAGAGAGACAGCTCAGAGGCAGCTCTGTGCATGGAGATCATCAGGTAAAGTTTCCCATCAGGGAAACAATCAGGGCTCAGCCTCACAGGGAAATGCCAGCCTGCACCTGCTGGGGAGTTTGCTCACCCTTCCTGCAGCTCCATTCCCACTCCTGCCCTGGGGCAGTCCCAGCCCATCACCATCAAGGCAGTTGTGATAGCTCCAATGGCCAAACCATTTCTGCTTTACAGGATTTATGTTTTTACTTTTCTCTATTTATCTGAAAAACTGTCAAGATCCTCCTTCATGTGACCAGCAAACTTTTAGGAACACACACACATATCTCATGCTGGAAATGTTTGGAACTACTGACTAATCTGCTTGAAACCTGATTACTTATTAGTATTTATCTAAAAAGCAGTTCAGGATTCCTATCACAATCTCACTTTTCCTACATCTCCTGGCATTACTATTTTAGGTACAGAACTAAGAATAGGAAAACACAAAGAAAGGAATGAATATACTTCCTAGAAAAAAACTGCTCTTTGAATTTTGTTCTAGGAACCAGCAGAAATTCAATCCTGTTGTGCTTTTTATCTGTCATTTTCCCTGGAAGGTGTTATTAGCTCAATTAGCAGAGCTATCCATACTGAAATTTCTCCTTCTATCTCTTCTTACTTTACAGCTCTTGAATGTAAAATACAAGGGGCAACTTTGAGACACAATTTATGGCAAGTTTGAGAATCTTTCAGTCTTTTACCTCATTACCATACACTAAGCTGTGTATTTAACATTATTCCAGGTTGTGGTAAAAAAACTGCAGTCAGGCCTCCCCACAGCAGAGCCCCTGTGGACATTCAGGCACTCAGAGTGTCACTGCAAGGGCCTGGCAGCTCCTGCTGGGGACCTGCACAGTTCAGCTGGCCAGCATGGCCACCAGCTGTGAGAATGGGCAGGTGAGGCACACACAAAAAGCATGTGGGCACAGAGACCACCTTTGGAAACAAGAAGTTAATGGTTTGATCAAATGCTGGTCCTGCTTTGCTGCAACAAAGTCATCTCAGGCCATAAGGCAGCCTCTCAGTGCTTCCATCATTGTTATTCTATTAACACACCCTACCTTTTATTCTGCCTGAAATAACATTGACTTATACCTTTCCTTAAGGGCAGTTTTAGGATGTGAGTGAACTGCTACCCCTGCAGTAACTGAAACAGAGCAAACATTTTCTATCGAGTCTTCAAGAAACACACACCTGCACTTTCAGTGCTGTGCCTGGGAGGGATGCTCACAGTGTCTGCTTCAGCTGGGGACTCAAAGGGAAGCAAATTCCAGGGGCTGCCTGCCTGCTGTGGTTGGTGCTCAGCGGGAGCCAGGAGGAGTGCCTGACATTTCCCAAGCTGTGCTTTGTGTCTGCAGGAACCAAGCGCTCCTTACATCTTCCTGGGAGCCCAGCAGCTAAGTCAGAGAGCTGCCACACAGGAAAGAACAGTTTTTTCTTCTCAGTCTCCCCTTCCCTCCAGATCCAGTCTCTCATTACCGTGTACCCTGTGCAGAACAGGAGGTTGAAGGATGCAGCACAAGATCTCCCAGCCCTAGGGTAGCCCTACAAACACAACCCCTACAAGAGCAAGACTTTGAGAATGAGCTTCAAGGAGAATTCCAAATGCTGTTAATAGGGTTGTTCAACCTTCTGAAAGGGCAAAAATACTAATAAAGGAGTGAAAAGAGATGAATTGTATGAGTCAATGTGGTCTGTGCTGAATACATGTAATACTTTTGCAGAAGGCAATGCAAGTAAAGGGGAAGCATTCAGTACCTTGGTGTCATTGTCAGCATTGTTACCACCACAGGATAGTGGCCCAGCAGGATCTGTAAATTTGTCTGTAGAATAAAGAGACATTTCAAATATTACAACTGTATATGCAAACACCACACTTTCAACAACACAAATTAGATGTTAATTTTTGTACCTCTATTTAATAAAGTCTAGTGCAAAATATGTCAAAAGCATCCCTTTATCTGAAGTCAAAAAATCCCTTATTGGTAGCCTGACAATCACTGCTGTTTCTGTAAACTGTGAATCAACTTCCCACACCTTAAATCAACAAATTGCTGTATTATTTCTCTTGTGCTTGTCATTCAGAGCACCTCACCTCGAGAGGAAAGAATTTGTTTCTTTGACAGTGGCTGATAATGAGTATACTTGTAGAAAAACATTTTATAAGGGTCAGTAGCCTGTTACAGAGGGATTCTTCTATAGCTTTTCATCACAGAGCAAATGGAGAACATGCTTTTGCTGCTATTGAATCGTATCCATTTCTGAAAATTACTGTGCTTCCTCAATTTACAGCGTGATTGAGACAGAGAAAGAAAAATATCAAGTCAGTCCTCACAGCATGTATCAACAAAATCAGTATTACAACAATACAGAAATTCTGAATATCATAAAGCACTAGAAAACATTTTGTTACCATGTCTTTCCCATTATCAGCTGCCATGCTGGACTGTAATGGAGGTAGGGCAAGGCTTCAGAGCAGTAAATACATCAATCCATGGGGATCAGGCAATTTGTCTTGTATTATTGTAGCTGTACTGCAGCTTCCATAGGTTGGTCATGACTTTTTTTGAAAATTAGATATATACCTCTATAAAGGTAAGCAGGAATACTAGTCTTCTATTTCTTTTATATTAATTTCTTTTGTATTATCCAACAATTGTGGAAAGTCTCTCATTAAACCATAATTCTGCATTGAAATAGGATTAGTAATTTTTCTACTCTGAATCTACTGGTGCTCCTACCAGTACTTTGACATTCAGAATTGAATTTCTGCTTCTGAACCACATTTCAGAAGGTTATTTTTGCCACCAATTTATATTGTATTATTCTTATTAAGAAATTGGCTTAAAAAGAGAGCAATATCAAAGGCTTTTGGTTTTCAAAAGCTGAAGAGCTGATGGGAACAGAGGGAGCCCCATTTCTAACCCAGAACCACAAACCTAAATTGGCACAATGTGTTAGCAAAACAAAACATTTCAGAAAAACAGAAATTAGAGAACCTAACAGACAGAAAGAATTGATTAATCCTGTTGATTCAGAGCAGCACTATCTGCATTTAACACCACCTAGAAATAAGATTCTTCCTAGTTTAGAATTTATGTGTCTAATAGAAATACCACTACATTAAGTACAAAGCACACAGGGAAACAGAGCCACCACCCCATCTCCAAACAGTACAAGAAATTTTCCAGCTGGAGACCTAAGAAAGTTGAGACCACACAACTGAGCAGCTTTTCATAATACAGAAGAATAATAACTTTATATGTAATCTGATATCAGATGATCAGCTGATCTTTAGAGTCTTTTCCAATGGTCATCTCTTTCAGAACACCTCTGAGACAGACACATATCCAAGGCAACTTTCTAACTCTAGATAATAATCATTATGTGTGTACAAACAGTGGACATTTAGTGCAGATAAGGACAGAACAAGCTCAGTGTTTGGTCCAAAGTTGCCTGGAGAAAAGGGCTAATGGGATTCCAGGTGACTAAATTGATTTTAAGCTACTCTAACATTCAGATCACTGTCCCATGGGCCCTTTTCTCAGTCACTGCAGTTCATGGCCTAGGATATTTAAACTGCCATTCACATTAAAATGTCAGACTGTGAATCTAGGGGCAAGACAGAACCAGAGATTTGTCTCCAGCATCTCTGCTGCACAAGCTGTAACCTCTGCCAATAGGGCAGAGCTGGGACCCAGGAGTAGCAATGGCTGAGTCACTGTTAACTGAGGCAAACTATACCCAGAATCATGACTGCTGGAAAGCAAGGATCTTGAGGATAGAGATATCAAAATTTAAGATAACAGGTATTTAAAGAAATAGAACTGAAACTGCAGCATCAATTCTCCACTAAATCTCTTGTTGTAAATAAAAATCAATGATAATCTTGTCTCTAACTTTTTAGGATATATTCAACAGATATATCTCAAAGACTCTGAAAGCTAATGGAGCCTGGAATATGAGTTTCATCCTTAAAACAATATGTAACACAATTATGCATAATGTTCTACTGTGTTACAAATTTACAGGAGAAAATTGACTTCTGTATAATTGCTTATTTGACATTAGTGTCTGTGTAACTGAAACCCACAGCTTGTCAAATATTTTGTGCCTGTGAAACATTAGAATTATCCTGACTTTTCCAGTCAAATCTAGCCCAAGTGAAATGTCCCTTTTGATCTTTTGGTATTGTTTGAAGCCACCCACAGCCACCTACACTGTCGCCATGAGAAGTAAATGTCCTTCTCAAGGACATGAGGCACAAACAGCACACCAAATCCAGAAAAGAGAGAAACCTGTTTCTCATGTTTCTCAGCATTTCCTGTGCAGTAGAAGAAACCTGATTACAAGCAGCAGTATTTCCCCAGCTCTAAGGTAAAATAAAGGTTAAGAGAGTCCCCCCTCCAGGACACAAGGTCATCACTCACACATGGGTGATCAGCATCCATCCCCCTCTGCACAGGATTTCCTCTCCCACACATTCTGCATTCATAACATGGGAGATTATTGGGATCCAGAGAGCACAAAGAACCTGCAACAATCCCGTGCTAGGCAGAAACTTGAAGTGAGCTAAAAGAGCACCCTTGGTGAGCAATTAGCTTCTTCTCACCAAAGGATCTACTTAAAAAAAAGGTTGAGCTGAAGATCAAATAGACTGGCAAGTTTAGCTGCAGTCAAAGGTGAGCATCCTCTGCACCTGCCACAATTTTCCCTCCCAGTAACAGGTATTATAGCCAAGAGGCTCCAGGCATTGCTATTTGAGCACACTATGACACCAAAATAATCAGGCTTTAAGTATTCTGAATTCTCACTTGAATGCACTGCTACACTGGTAAGGGATTTCTGGTTTAAATTAACAACAAGGACAATATGAATAAAGATGATTTTGAATTCATAAAGATGAATTTACTTGGATTAAAGGAAGGGCATGCAAACATCTGACACAGCTAAGCTTCCGTTATCTGGCAGCAAAAACAAAGGCAACAGCACAAAATCACTAGAAACTAGGTTAAAAAAGACAGTGTGAAAAGAAGATTGAAAAAGGTGAAAACCAACAGCAATGAAGGTTAAAACCCAATCCACATACTCTGCCTTTTCATACACATAATTCACTGCAAAGAAAAAAACATTATCTCCCACCACTGGAATGGCTCATTGCCCCAGGGAAATACAAAACAATTACTGTTACAGAATAGAAAAAGGCCACAGAATATAGGGAGAATTACTGTCGTCCCCCCTGCCCCCCAGAAAAAAACCACCCAAAAACCAAAATACAAGAACAACTTTACTGCATACAAATGCATGAAAACACATAGCAAAATGACATCACAAAACCCAGGGTGAAGTCCTGTAATACAAACACAAACTGAGTTCTCCCAAAAACAATGGGAATATCCTTCCCAGATTAAATTTTGCCCCTCAAGCAATCAGCCCATCCAAAAATCCCAGGAACATCTCATGAAGCTCTACCTGTGTCTCACACAAAATAAAATAATTTCATAATGCATGGCAACAAAGGAAGAACTGATCCTGCATTTTCATTGTTATTATAAATTAGGAACCATTTTACAGCACCCACTGAATTTACTGTACCCAGACAGAAACTCTGCAGATGTAAAATGAGGTTCAGGCTCAAGAGGAAATATTGACTCCCTATTTTTGAATCCTCCTACAGCAGAAGTCTTTTGTTATTGACACTAGGAAGGAAAACACCAAGAGCAAATAACTTTTGACCATGTTTTCAGTTTATGATTAACATAAAACAATTTCCACACTTTTTTTTTCTTTGCTGTTTTGGTGCTTATAGCACTTCCATCACTGATCTAACATCATGGAATGAATATTTTAAAGCAAAAACAACACAAGTGGCAGGACAAAGTTTGTTTCTCAGGCAGGCAAGCTGCCATCCCTCAGAAGACAGCTGAGTCACAGAGTGTATAAATACCTCTGTCAGAAGAATAACTTATCCTGACTGTGAAACCACTCAGCAGAGCCAGAAATGTGGGACCCAGCAGGTGTTACCAGGGCTCAAGCAGTTCCCTTTCTCCCCACACCATTTGCAACAGCTTTTGCCTCTTTCCAGCAGCATGAAGGCAGACAGGAATGTTTGTTCCCAAGTGGACACATCAGGTTTTGTGAGAATTCATTAACTCTGACAATTCACAAATCTTAACAGTGCTGGGAGGTCACTGGAGCAACCGTGCATCAATTAGATGTGAAAAGGAAGGGAGCCATACACAAACCTGGTGAGGAGAAGTGGAGGGTCACATCTCCCCAGCAGGATTTCCCTGCTCTCAGACACAACACACCCTTCACCCACCCCTCCCTGAGTAGCCAGAATACACTGAGCAGGAACTCAAGGTCATTGGAACAGTGGCAGCACAGAGGCAGGGATTCTCTGGACCACTCTCATGGAAACACATAGAAACATTTGTCTGCATCAAGTATTGCTTTGGGGAACAGGCTTCTTTTAAATTAACAAAGCTTATACAAGAGTTTTGTGCATTAAATCATTTATAACTTAACTCATGACCTCAGCACTTTATATAAAAATTAAGATGTAAATACACACATTGATCAGCTAAGACTTTTCTTGTACCTTAACTCTTTCTTCTTTACATCCAGAAGTAACAAAAAGGCTTTTAAGCCTGTCCCTAGAACTGTATTTAGCCAAACCCTTCTGGTACAAAGTTTAGGGAAATCCACTTCATTGCCTAGACAGTCACACCACTTCCAACATTAACACAATATCGTCTCATTTGCTGGCATGCTCAAGAACTCAAGGCTGGATGAAGATCACAATACTTTATATAGCTTCATAAAAACATGCAACATAAGGCACTAAAGCACCACTTTACAAACTGTTTGCTCTTCTGCTCTTATGTTCCTTCAAGTCCATTTGTCTCTCAGAAATTTAAGTCCTCCAAAGAAATTCTGAAAAAAAGCTCCCAATCTAAATGCAAAGCTATGCCATGGATTTCTGACAGGTAAAATATGAGGAGTCCTTTCAGTGCCATCCCAAAGGCTGTGTGCAGTCACCATTTCCACTGACTTCAGGGAGAAGTCTGATGGAAATACGAGCCTAAAAAGAAATGTAAGGATCCCAAATAAAGATGCAATTCTGGATATACTGTTGCTCTAAAGACATGTCTTGAATGACTTGTAGTTCCTTAAGAGAAGAAACCAATTCCTTGGTTCCTGAGCTGCCAATTTTTGTTCCAAATCATGCGATGCAATATGAACAGCTGGAAACATCAAAACATGTTTTACTCTCCATCTGTAATCTGCCCTCCTTTGTAAACACCATTACAGACTTGAACCCTCAGCTATACCAATTTCTTAATTTTAGCTGGAGTAAATGTAGACATTAGCATAATTCATAGACAAATATTATTGTATTTCATTATCTTTTAACACAGGCAACAGCTGAGGTCAAGTCACCCATAGCCCAATGTCCTGTCTCAAAAACAAAGCTTTCTCTGTGTAGTAATGCTTATTATTCTTTTTTATCCACTCCTTTGCCTTCCTCTATCCTCTCCATCTACACTGCAGATATTTTTCTGCTTTCTACTTTATTTTTACGCTCATTTTACATCTGTGCCATTCACGACCCCAGATAAGGATCACAAAAATTATACTGAAGACCTCCACACTGCTTACATTTTCTTCCTATTTGATTTCTATAGAAAGAAAAACTGGGCTTCTACCTATTGTCATCACATTATCATAACACAGCAAAACGTTTCAGGCTTGAACTGAAAAATTAACTTCTCTCCTGTATCTTAGGAGTAATTGGTGCCCTGGTGACAATCTGAATGCAGGGAGGGGCAGGCTGTGCTGCTCCCTGGTAGTGGGACTGGGAGGTTCCTCACTGCCAGGCTCCAGCAGGCAGGCATGATCCCACTGCTGCATCCCACCGGGAGAGCAGGAAGGCTGCAGCACAATGCAGCTTTCACATTTATCTCCCTTTCACAGATGCCCAACGTCCATGAATACAAATGAAGGGATATGATGAAAATAAGTTTGTTTGTCATTGAGAGTCAACTGTGAATGACTAACAATCAATGAATAACCCAGTGGGTGTTTGATTACATGGCCTGCATGTTAGGTTTTTGAAGACTAACCTCTCAAAGCATATTTCCATCCTCTTGGCTCCCTGTGAGAGGATAAACTTTTCAAAGAAGGCACTGTCCCCTGCAGTATTTGTTTGTACAGTGCCCTAGCACAATGGGGCTCTGTTCTCCAAGCAGTTCTTAATGAGACGTTCAACACCCATTTCCTTTTACAATCACACAATAAACAGTTTGTGTTTAGTCTTCTATTTTCATGGTAGGCAAAAGCTTTATTGATCAGATCCCCTGTTAGTTAGTTGTTCACCTCAGCAAGAATCCTCTTTCTAAGTAAGAGAGGAGAAAGAAATGGTTTTCCTCAGCAGCTGAATTCTTGCTTGTATTCACTTCCACAAATAATTTCAGCTAAAGACTGCTTTCTTTTTTCCTTCAAGTAGGCATTGAAATTCAATTTGAGAGATGAGTTGAGCAGGAGTGAAATTTTTAGAGAGCACTTCAGCTGTGAATACTGGTCTCAGCTTTGCACCTTTAAAGACATCTTCCTGACCTACTCAAGATTCCAAACTGAACTGTTAGAAGCAAGATGTTGTTCTAAAGAGAGAGCACATCTGCAGCACCTTTGTGTCTCTTTAGATGAAGCATTCTTAGGCAGTTGACTCCCAGATGCACCTATACTTCACTTTGTCTCATCAGTTCTTGTTAACAAAGAAAAAGTGACTTAAGCCCTGCTTGTGCTTCTAGGCTTGGAGAACTGGTTTTGTGTAACAAGGCCTCGCAGGAGCAGCTCCACTGCAGCAGCAAACACCCAGAGAGCCAAGCTCCAGCAGGGCCCACCTTTCCTCTGCCCCCAGGAGGAACGGGCAATTCTCCCCAGCGGGCCTGGAAGAAGCTTTGCCAGGGCAAACCTGCAAATCTGCCTCCTCTTCTGCCCTTTGTGCTCCCCCATCATTTTTTTACTGATAATTGGTGTGGCCACTTTCATTTAATTGTTCTGCCTCAATGTTTTAGTGCCATTTGGTGTTGGAAGGCAGATTAAAATCTTTAAAGTGTATAGGAGGGTCTACCACCCTGCTATAAAACTGAGCAGTTATTTATCAATAACACAAATGATGTAAAGCAGTAGAGGAATCTGCAAGACTAAGACTAATAAACTCTGGGTTTGTATCCTTTTTTGGACATATTACTGCTATCAGGAAATCCTGATAAATAGGAAAGAAATTCCCAACATTCATTGATAAATGTGTGAATTGAGGAACAAACCTGAGAATATTAATTTTATAGAATGAAATAATATTAACTACCATGAACATGTGAAGGGTGGAGATGATGAATTTCCAGAAGTGCTATCTGGCTGCTTTTGCAAGTTTGAAAGTTTGGAAAGATTAATAAATATAACTGGCTTACATGGCTAAAGGTGTTGCTACCAGTGCCAACTGGTAATATAAAGAACAAACTACTTGTACTAAATGTAACAGAGCTTTTGGAAAGGAAAAGGAGTTGAAAAAAATCCAAACATTAAGGGAAAGGAGGAAGGCCAAAGGGTAAAGAAAAAAAGAGAGGATGCTCTTTATTTTGGTTTTGCCTTACACTGACTGTAGTATTTTTCTTAAGCCAAACCACTTGTCAATCTACCTCAAGAACAACATGAATGAGGCTTTTCAAGCTATGACAACTCACTGAAGTTGTACCTTTTACGGATGAGCATCCATGGAAATACCTCCTGGTGCCCACTGTTACACTTTGCACTGGACCCTGTAGGATAGGACTGCCCCAGATATGTCACGGTGAATTAGGACATCAGTGGAGAGTAACGAGATCCATGAAACCAACATAACAGAGACAGAAATAGTCCCTTGATAAAGGCAACCTTCACTTCTTATCTGCTTTAGACTCACTGTCAAGCTGAGACAGCTCACAAAAGTATCAATTGAGAGTCACCTGTAAGGGTGGTTTTCATATAATGGGCAGCTGGTCTGCTCCCAGTGAGTCTGAGTCCACCAATTTATTTCATGCAGCAATCAAATATAATGGGTTTCTGTTTTAACCTGTTCAGAAGCAGAAATGGTGACTGAAAGAGATTAAATTGCATTCTAGCATGGGTTTGCACAGTCAACAAGGTCCTTTCATCTTGCAATCACTTTTTTATCCCTTTGTGGTAAAAGGAAAGTTGGGATCTGTAAAAACTTCAAACACATTGCATTCTCCAAGCAGGAACTTCCCTGTCAATTTATCATAGATTTCAGCCTCTTGATCTTTTCTTTGTGTCTCATGATAAGACCCAATGCCCAGAAAGACTTTTCTTAAAGGGCCCACCTATAAAAAACAAGCAAGGGGATTTTATTTCATACCTTAAAGTTATAAATGCATTATTTATCGAATCATTAATTATATATTTTGGCTTTATAACCAAGATTTGAAGAAAAGCACAATATTTGAACCTACATAATTGCTATCAAGCATACAATCACATTTTTATTAAGCACAGACCCCCATTTCTTCCTTGTATTAATATTTTATTCTGAATACATGTTCCAGTTATTTGGCAATATCTCCTTTTCCATTTCAGCCCTTATTTTGAAAGAAGGAAACTCAGATGTGAAGATTTCCTACTGATATAATCTAGTTCTACTTTTAAATCAAAACAAATTGGAAATGCAATGTCCTAAAAAAGCCCAAATCCTCCCAGCTCTCTCCAGGGCTCAAACCCACAGGCTGGGGGAACTGCAGGCACTTCAGCCATGGATGCATCTTCCCAGCCCTCTCTGTCACAGGGCAGGACCTGCCTTGCCATGGTTTGCACAGAATATTCACACTGCTAAAGGGTTTTTCACAACAGTGAGTTGAGGTGCAGCCCTTCAGAGAGCTCTCTGTGTTTGTGGGCAGGTGCATAATTTTCTCTCAGAACAGGAGCAGAGAAGGAATCTCTACCAGGTTTTCAGCCACCCTAAGGAAACTGCACTATTTTCTAAGCGAAGGCTTGATCCAAGCCTCCATGGAGATTTAGAAAAATATAAACCAGGCCAAGCAATGCACATGTACCAGAAGGAAGACTATAAACTTTTGTGGACGTTTGTCCCACCACTTTCCCCTGGTGTGCCCCAGGAGCTGTGGGATCTCTGGCCCAAAGCCTGGCAGGGGAGGATGAGCTGGGGGAGCCAGGGCACAGGAGAGGCAGCAGATCTGCAGGGCCAAGGGACCATGATTCCCCCCAGCCTCACCAACTTCTTTGTCCTGTGACAAAAGGCAGCTCTTGTACATTAAATGGACTGACAAGTGACAGTGTAGGTCAGTTTCCTTCACATAAAATTAGTGTTGTATTGAAGGATCTTTGGGTTATTTTTTTTCCTTTCACGGATTAATGAAGCTGTTTGATTCCCACAAACACACACACAACTTCCAACTCAGACAAGTACAGCAAAAGTAGGAGATGATGACCTAAGCTCTAATCTTGTCATTCATTCAGCAGTGACAAATATTTATAAACCTTAAATTTCAGAACCACAGCTAAGAGTCCAAACTCAGCTGACACACTTTGAAGATGCAGATTCAGTACCCTGAGTTACCACATGGGATTTAGGAGTGAAAACCTGATCTTCAGCTTTGCTGTTTCATCTCCCCACTGGTACAACAGGGAAGCCAGCAGATGCTGCACCAGCCCCAGCCTGCTCAAAGCAGGGCAGTGGAGCCAAAAGCAATTCATGAGTACAGGTAACTACAGAAATCAGTTGTAACCAGCTGCTACATTAAGTAGCTGAGAGCAAAGAATCTACTATTATTTTGCATTTCATTTCTCTAGGTATGACTACATTAACAAAAACCTTAAAGTTACTGAGACTGACAAAACAGGATCTTTGATGTCTTTTATGCTTACTTCATTTGTAGTGTAGGTACTAAACATCCTGCTTTAGAAACTGAAGACTGCTTCATTACTAAATGGCTGTGCATCATGGCCCTTACAAATCTCTATTAAACTGAGGATTAGGCAAGGGCTGGAACAGATAGACAGTATATTTTCATTCAATCTCCTTTAAAATAATGATGCATGCAGCTTCATATCATTACTCTTTAATGGTCTTAAGCCTATTTAATAGCATAGTAATATTCCAAAAAGGAAAAGGGAATTATTTCCACATTTAATTTTCATCGCAAAAGTAAATGCGGTTCTTTCCATGGCAGATAAGCAGCTAAAGCTGCTTGGTACCTTAACTGGGATATGACTGCATTAGCTCTGCTACATTACAGCTGGGCTAATGAAACAAAGCAAAATTATTAGCTTCAGACTTCCTGGAGTATCTGGAAGTAACATTTGGCTTGTTTCTAGGGATGTCCACAGGGGCAATGAGATGTGCAGGTGACAGACCTGGATGGGATCAGGCTGGGCCTGTGAGACCAGCCTGGCTCCCTGGCACAGGTCCTGTGTGGGGCTGCACAGGGACTGGTATGGCCTGGCCAGGGCCCCTCTGGTGCAGCAGGAGCAGGGTATTGCCAAGGGATGAGTTACCCTACCAACACTTTGTTCTGCCCTTATTTACACTGCTGGAACTCTGCCAATGCTGTAGATCCACTCCTGCTGCACCTCCGCACAAGGGAGCTGACACTTGGGCTTCCCAGCTCCTGCATCTCCAGTGGAAAGAAGTTTTTCCTTCTTTAAAAAAAATCTATTATCACAATTCACTAGTTGTTACCTCTGAGAATCTCCTACTAGTTAACTTCAAAAAAATAAGATTCAGGTGGAGGTTGTGCAATTGAGAACACAAAGGGTATCTGAGTAAAGGCTCAAAAATCTTTCTTTTAATGCAATAATGTCATTGATTTTTCCCCTCCTGGGGGTTGTTACTATATTCATATTTCAGCTTTAATTATCTTCTCCAGGATTGCTACTGCTTTCACAAGATTCCTTCCAAGTTCTAATTATGCCTACTGGATAGATTAGCCAGTGTTTGATAACCTTTTATAGCCAATTGACTTCAGCTTCATGTGTACAAAAAACCAAGTTGGAGAAGGAAGAGAAGTTGTATCAAATGACTAAAATCAAGTCACTGAAGCAGAACAGCTCTACCCCTGCCTTCCTATGCTGGTACATGAGCCTCACCAGAGAGAAAACTCTCATCACCCAGGCAGCAGCAAAGAGCCTGCTTATAAGCAGGACCCAGGAGATGTTACACAGATATTTAATATAAAGTTCTACTCTTTACCAGAAAAGTTGTCTGTGGACCAAAAATATAGGGCTATTTGCACTAGGGTTATTAATCTAGGGTAATTGGCACTGTAATCTAAAACATTTAAAGGTATTCCTTGCCAGGCTGCACTGGTCCTTAAAATCTACAAGCATTTCATTGACTTTTCCCAAGGATTTTTCCCAAGGATAAAAGAACACAATTTTCATCAATTTTTATCAAATATATTATTTTCAACTATGAAATTTTTTTAAAAAAATCCACCTTTGAAGACATTTTAAGACTGTAAATGTGGACAAAACCACATAAAACTAGGGAACTTCGCTAGGTAAACACACTGAATAAACATAACTTTGTTCCTCACGCAGGAATAAAAATCTGTTGGGTTTTTTTTACCTTAAGCATTAATTAATGAGGTTTCAACAGTCTGAATGATTTACAGTGACATGCTCTGACAGGTTATACATGGTGAGTAATGCCTTGTCAGACGCCTCAGTATTTATATTGAGATGAATGGCACATAATGTGATGCACATGCTAACAATGAACATCAATATTTAGTACTCCCAGCAAAGCCTGCTGGTATGATAAATTTGGCCTTAACCTCCTATCTATCTGCAGACTTGCCTATCAGCTATTTATGTAAAGAAATATTTCTAGAGAACCCTTATCAAGTACAATTCCTTGGTTCCTGGGCTGCCAAATGTTGTTTCAAATCGTGCGATGCCATATGAACTGCTTTGGCAAGAACTTTTACTTCTCCTCGGAGCTGTGAGCTCCACTCACATCCCTTCACAAGGCCCTGAAGTTCATCAAGGCCAGCCAGGCTTGCTGATAAAAGCCCAACAAACACACAGCAACCAGCAAGGCTGCTGGGCACACAGACACCTCTTACACTTACACACTTTGCTCTCCATGGACTTGGCCATCTTGGAAGATCCCTTCCAACCCCAAAAATGCTGTAATTCCCTTCAGGGAAAGCAATGACACAGCAAATGCAGTTCTGATAAAAGCCATGGAGAAGGAGCCATAATGGCAAGCACCATCACACAAATCAACAGATCAAACATAGGGAACTGCTACATCCCTATCCAAGTTCTTCCTGCAGTTTTGCAATGTTGTTTCCTGCCACCCAAACCCCTTTCATCCTCTGATATGATGGTGCTGTTCTCAGTGACTGGGCCCAAAACTTTACTGCTTTGTATGGTCTGAAGTGATCCTGTAAAGGATTCTTTGAAAGCCACTATTAGGATGATGTATGGCCTAATTTTGGTTGCTATAGTATTTAGAGTCAGACTTATGACTGGGGAAACAATCTCCCACTCACTTGAAATGCAGGAAAAGCTTTCAGTGCTGCAAGAAAAGGTTTTCTGGCTGAAAAGCCATATTTTAAAGTTTACAGCTCCTGCTTCTGGCTCAGCACTGCTACAGCAGCAAGGAGAGGAGAGCCAGCCCAGCAGGGCCCTGGCTGAGGCCACTCCAGAATTCTGCTGTAGCTGCTCTATGGGAGGAATGTAGCAGCAGTTTATTACCACAAGTACCAAGCTGCCAGTTGAATTTTTCTACAGTTTTAAAAGCAGTATATTTTTATTAAGACAGAAATGACTGTGAGGAATCAAGTGCATTTTAACACAGGCAGTAAGATGGAATGCAAGAAGACTGAGCAGACCTTTATGGCTGGCAATAGACACTATTGCTATCAGCCTTTTCTGTTGCCTTTCATCAAGTTTAATGTGCATAACCTTGGTGGCAGAACCTCATCTCATACTCTGTGGCCTTGGGGCCATATAAACAAATAAATCAAACTAAAGTCAATTCCCAAAGCAGACGGAGAATCTCCTTTCCTCTCTTCATTCTACAGATAGCTGTTCACATGACAGAAGACCTCAAAGCACTGCTGAACATATGCATTGTACTCTATGAAAACCAATACTCATTTTACAAATGAACATAGGAAAGTCAAATTTAAAACCTTCCTCCAGTTCTGGATGCTTCAGTTCATCTATTTTAGCAGGATTTTACAAGTGCTAAACACCAGTTTCAGAAGCAGCTTATACTTGTACTTAGCTTCCCTGATGTTCAAACAGACCTTTAGGAGTCATGAACTAGGTTCTCAAGAATTAGGAAATGGCTTTAAAACATAATTTTTAAGGCAGGGAAAATGTCCTGTTATCAATAATGTACCTTAGATAAATCCAACGAAGCCAATCAGAATAACCTATCAATTTCTTGGATATGTGACAAACTCTTTTACATGCAACCACAACTCTCCAGTTGGGGTTGTTTTTTTAGAGGGGGGAAGAATTATTTTTTCCTTAAGAAAAAACCCATAATTTAGTGCTTTTTAAGTGAAATCCTTATGAAATCCTTATATGTTCCCTTCAGAAATCCACAACACATTATCCAGAAGGTCTGTACTGACAGACTGGATGCTAAAAGACTTTTTTTTTTTGCTTCCTTATTTTACTTGAGACATTTTCCCAGCAGTTCTAATCTGTAATAGAATATTAAGCTGTATCTCCTGTAGCTCTGTTGGTCACAGTTACTGATAAGATTTGATTCCTATTGTTCTTAAAATGCAAGGGACAGGCTTTGCCAGGGCATGCATGACCTTTCCAAAGCCATGGCCCGGTAGGAGCTGCGCTGATTGCTCTGACCTGTCAATTGGCAAGAGCTGCAAAGCAAGCAGGAGAACACGTTCTGATGCCTGTAGTTAAATAACAGCACCTCAGGAGACCACATGTATTAAATATCTGAAGGCTGAAAGGTCACTCTCAATGAATCTCCCCTTTCTTGGGAGCAAGATCTGCCCAGCCACTCCTTTGGCCGGGCAGGCCGTACCACAGCGGCCTGGGTCTGCAGGGCTCCAGGCTACTTCAGAAGAGGAAGTATTTTCATAGATATGAGTTTTTCCCCATAATTTATCCAACTTAAAGCAACACCAAAGAAATTTTTAAAAACTCCAAGGGGTGGAAGTTCTTTAATCTAGCAGTGAGGCCCACCCACCTTTTCGCACAGGTTCACAGAGACCTCCCACTCTCCCTTCTGGGGCCAAGGGCCTCCAAACATCACCCACAGCAAGCAAAGCTTTTATCCTTTCAAACATCCCACAGTTAGAGCTTGAAAACCTTCCAAAACTTACTACAACATGCTAGGAACCAAGGCATTCCTCCAAGTTTTTAACCTAGACATCTTGGTACACCCACAGGGTTCCCATCACACCACACTGCTCTGGCCTGACTCAGCAGCCCTGAGCTCCTGCCCCGCTCCCCTCGCTGCCAATTCCTGCAAATCCTCACAGCTCCATGCACCAAGTAACTCTTCATTGAGCAGACCCTGACTTTCAGGAAAAATAGGAGTTTTCACACATCCCAAGGGCCATAGCTTCTCCCTTTGCCTCTTTCTTTGTGTTTTCTCCTGGTTTCCATGCTGCTCTCCTGCTGTTTTGGTGCCTCCAGCCTGTTCAAATGACAGGTGAAAATCAAATTGATAGCATGCATCTGTTTGTACATACTCTAGTCTTCGGACACTTCAGCTTAGTTTTAGAGAAAGTACATTTAGAATTTCCCATTCTTAGTCCAAGTGAAGGGAGCTGGTATGGGTATCATTCTCTAAGTCTGGTGTGGTGCTTCTTAGACTATACACATCCATCAGCATAACAACAAGCACATCTAAGAGCTAAACAGTGGTTTTTTACCATGAGCTGTTTTGTTGCCAGCTTAAAGAGCAAGTGTCTCAAAACTAGATCTTTTATTACAAACATCACGAGCTTGAAGTAACACAAGTGGTTTACTTTTTACAATTTTTTTCATTTTGTCAAATCTGCCATCTCTTGACACCTTCCCTCCCTTGTTTAAAAGCTTTTCTAATCCAGAATGGCAATAGAAACCGAATACTGTGAAGTGCATACATTGAAGTCTGACTGGGTAATTTGGCAATAGTCTTACAATAACTGTTTTTCCAAGCCCAGTAGTACACTTTCTCAGTGCTCCAGTTAGTATATAAAAAAATAATGCTTAAACTGTACAACTTCCATAAAAACCTAGAGCAGGCAATGCATTCCTTGACACAACCACACATTTCAAAAATGGGATTTTTATCACAGTATTTAATTTCCAGTCAATCGAGGTCTGCATTCATAGATCATTTTGCACACACATTACTCAGCCACTGCTGCTTCTATCTCTAGTCTGGTAAATATTTTTTGCCTTGTGCAAAGGATATATGGGCAACACAGCCAAGATGAATTCTTGCATTACTCTTGTAACCCAGATGACAGTGACATACAGCAAGATATTAGAGCACTATGGTATCAGAAATGTACAGTAAACCTGAGTAAAAGATGTAACCTAGAGTTTTATAGCCTACGACCCAGGAAAACGAAGATAAAAGATACACTTCCACTGCAGCATACGGCCAAGTTTAGTCATTCAGAATAATACACCACATCAATTAAATTTAACCTATTGATTCATCATCTTCCTGGAGCCAGCCCAGGTGCCCGAGATGACAGCTTGGCCTATTTCATGCAGTGCAATAGAGATCAATAAGGAGGTGCTACGAGGTAGTAGACAGTGCCCATGTGTCTAGCTAAGAAAAAAACCGTAACTTAGAGTTACCAAACTGTTTTACTGCTTCTAAATGGACATCAGAATTCTATAATATAATCCAGTAGTAAAGCAATAAAGAAGTTTGGCTCTTGAAAGTGTTAAAAGGCTGCTGTGATTTTCTAAGGGGAGCAGGATATTGCTCCCAGCAAGTTCCCAGTTCTGGAGCAGGCTGGTGTCAGTTTTATGGGCACACCAGAGGCAGCTGCAGAGCAGTGCACAACCAGTCTGTCATGAGCAAAGAACACTTTGTTTTTCTACACTGATGAGAAATCTTCATTTCTCTTCACAGGCATTAATCCACTGAAATTAGGCATATTTAAAAGAGTTCAGGTTAAGCCATTCTTTCTACGGCCCAGCAATGCTGCACGTACAGCATTTATGCTTCCAGCCTTATCAGCATTCAAAGCCACATCAGTTTAGCTAACAGTGCTAACATTTTTAAACAGCTAATGAATTCTGAGCATGGCCAGCACTACTTTAATTCAAATTTGCCTTATAGTGAGTTCTCTCAGCTCAGCAAAGAAGGCAGTTTAATGTGCAATTAAGGCTGTCTCTGCTATGTAAGCTGCTTCTATTATATCAAAAATCATAAATGAGAAGAATTAACACATTGGAGAGTCAGTGCAAGGTGATGAAGAAGAGGCAAGTTTATGCAAAATACAGACTGCATCCAAGTTCCAGTCGCCTTGAAGACTGTGGAAACACCAAACAGCTCATTTAATATTTTATTAGTCAATTTGCCAGAATGATACAGAAGGACCATAGATCTTTAGCAGAGTTACTGCTGAAATCCCTTCATATGTGACCTGTACTATCCTGTTCTTATTTGTAAATTTATATGAGATGTCGTAAACACATAGATAAATAACACAGAAACAGTCTTGTGATAGTAAGTAATCCACACAAATTCTATCACAGCAATAAACTCTCTCAGAATTTTATCCTCATGGCTCCAGATAACCTCATCCAGTGAGGAATTCAATAACTCCATCACTCAAGAACCAGAAAGCAGGGTGGTAACTGGGTTTGGAAGTAATGCTAGTGAAACTCTACAGATGCAGCTTTTCAAACTGAATTAATTTGATGAGAATAGAACACAGAGAATCATTTCAGGCTTATTTTTTGACATCTTTCAAAGTTAGAATACTTCCAAATTTATATGCTTGAAATCCTAGCAACTGCCTCAATTTTCTAATGTAATATCTTTGTGAGTAGAATCCTGGAAGACAAAAACTTATTAGCACAGGGCAGTATTATTTTATCTAACTTGGTCTGCAGGCTCAAAACACTTAGTCTAAATTCCTATGGAATTAACCATATTTAGTCTTACTATGACTGAATTTTAAGAACCTGAAATTAAAACCAGGCCAGTTGGAGAAGGGAGGTATAAAAACTGAGCTACTAATTTTTTGCTTTCAAACACAAGTTCTTCATTTTTAACAAGTGAGAGAACTACAGGCATGGCAGATATCATAATCTGGCAGGTATTCTATAAAATAAGACGAAGCTAAAAAATGAATACTTTTCTTTCTTCCAAAGAACTTTCAATTAACATATGAAAAAAATTTAAAAAGACCAAACAGATCAAGGCATGAAGAAACAGCACTGCTTTATGAAAGCTTAGTGGTTTAATGCCAAGTGTCCCACATCTTTTCCTAGCAGAAATATTTTGAGGCATTTGATGGTGTGATGGGCTTGTGTGGAAGTGGGAACATGGAAAAACTTCAAATAGGTGGCTCACAGCTACACACTGGGAAGATGAACTGGAGGGAAAGGCTGAGGAGAGGGAGGGATCTCCTAGAAGAGAAGGAGGCATGGTAGAAGGGTCACACTGACAGCCTGGGTCAGTGTTCAGGGAAAGAGAGGGAAGAAGTCAAGGAAGAGCTTAATCCAGAGCAGGATGAACTCAAAGAAACGGTCTCAAAAGTTGTCTTAGCAAGAGCACAGGGTAACTCATGTATGCCAGAAGAATCTTCCATTTCAAAACTTACCTGGCACAGGTTAACTGGGACTAAGAGACTTTGTAAATCAGGACCAGGGGAATACAGTTGTTCTGGCTGCTGTCATTTCTGCTGCTAAGACTCTAACTACATCTGGGGAGAAAAACACATCTGGAAAAAATTATGGTTTTGGTACATGATGCTAACAGTAAAGTGTCACAAGTTTTCAGGGATGTGTTGCCATGCTAAGATTGAGAATCAAACAAAACATTGTAACTTATTGAAGCTGCATAACTTCAGGCATTTATCTTTGACAGGAATGGCCTGTGGGAAGCACATCTCTCTTATTTATACAGAAAAATTCAGGCTTCTAAACTCAAGGTCTGCTTCTCCACATTGACTCAGGCTGTCAAATGTAACCACAACAAAAAGCACCATCCTATTTGGATTTCTTATTGATCCATGTTCTACCATGAATGGCATTATTTTCTCCCTTGACCTCAGTTCAGGGAACAATTTAGAAGCTTTTCAAAATCTGCTTTGCTATTATTCAGAGACAGATCTGAATTTATTGAACAAGAACTCTTTTTACAAATCCTTTCTTTTTTTTTTTTCTGGATTATTTTTGTCTTTCCATCTTCCTTTTTGTTCTCCTTCTCCTGTCCCAAGGTGGATGTGAACCTCAGGCTGCCTGAGTAGCTTTTAAACATTAAACAAAACACATTAGCTTGCCATGTCTGTCTCAGCAGAAAGTCAATATTCACTCCAGGAGCAATCAAGCACCCAAGCACAGAGGCTATAGCAAAAAGGCTGTAAAAAATGTAGTAACAATGCCTGAAAGTGCTTTGAGTAAAGGTTTTCTTGTAAACCTGCAGTTGAAACCAACTTTATATACGAAATAACAAAGGCTTTGATCAATATGATCTAAATATTGATATTACAAACCCAATATATGGCCAAGTATAACTTTGAGCCATGCAATGCACAAGGACCTTCTATCAAGTTTACTGGAATGCTAGTAATAAAGTTTTTGTATAAATTTTCTATACCTTTGATGTGCACAGAATTTTAGCTAACCTGCATCTCAAGATCTTTATTGCTTCTATAAATGCAAATAGTGAGGAAAATATTGGTTTTCAAGCAGTATAGCTTTGAAAATCTTTACCTAATAAACAAACTTATTTCACATATGTCACTGATCATGCACTGGATGACAAATGCTTTTTATCACTACCTATCTCAAGAAGAGTTTCAATGAAGAAACACCTAAGTCAAGAACAATACACACTATAAATTACTTTTTTCCCCAGAATAACTCAAAAATAATGTAGTTAACCCAGCAAAGATTTTAACCTCCATCCTGTGAAAATAGAAATACTTTATTTTTTGTGAAAAATCTGCATAAATAAAACAACTAAATATTCTACAAACTTAAAAAATAAATTGCATATTATTAAATAGCCCAGATGAGTGCTACATAATTTCACCCTTAAATAAGTAACCTTAAGAAACATTTCTGAATCTAGAGATTGGGTGGTCACTGTCAAAGCTACTTGCTGAGATGCAGAATGGACAGGAAATTGGTTCTGTGCTTATCCAACTCTTGCCACCAAAGGATAAAAGCACCTGTGTTCTCAGGTACTTGCTGAGGTACAAGTGATTTAATTCCTATTTAATAGCATTTTGTTTTTTCAAAGGGAAAGGTCAAACTAATTCTACTGTAATTTATCCAATAATTCAGAGTTCTTAGAATGCTTTCCATTCTCAGCCATGCAGTGCTCCTGGGAAAATGGTGGGGAAGAGAAAAGGAAGAACTCACAGGAAAAAAAAAACATTTTTAAGAACTAGGATTTCCTGTAAGGGCTACTAAAGGGATTTTGTAACAGATTAACACCTAACAAGGTAATAATTTCTGTATATGTAACAAAGGCCAAATCCCACCATGATTTAGGAGCATTCTCAGTATTCCCTGCAGCTGAAACAAGTGAGTGCAACCAAGATATGCCATGAAATAAAACAAATTCTTGTAGAATGAGAGGCTTATGAGATCAAACAGAAAGCTATTCAAATTGAAATGGGGTAAAGCAGGCACCTGATATGGGTAGGTACATCAGTGAACAAAACTGGTTTTCATTTTTCTAACAAAAAATTAAGTCTTGACATTATAGAGCAGGATTCAATAAAAAAGTCAGAGACTAATCCTAGGAAGCAGGAGTGTGAGGTGAAAACAGGACTTTTACCTGAAATACAATCAGAATAGCAAGCATTCAGCTTTCCACTTGAAATTCAGAGAATAACTCAGTCTCAAATCTCTGAAGGTTTATTACATCATCTAAAAAAGTACTCCCCAACACAGAGCATTACACTTGCTTTCAGACAGAGCACTGCTTAATTTACAGCCTATTCAATAACAATGTAAAGGTTAGGATCTACATTCTTGCAAGACACCACTGAAAATCCACCTTTGTTCATTTTTAAGAGATGCCTTTTTTCACCATTTACTCTATGTCTGTTCTTTGTACAGAAAAATAAGTAGCAGGTTTCAGTTTGAGCAGTGGCTCATCCACCCCAGCTCTGCTTTACAGAATCTGCCCCCAGGTTCTGAGCACAGGTGATCTCAAAGGGGAGCCAGGCAGAGCAAGGATTCATCAAGGGAGTCGATGAATCTGACAAGTACCCTGGCCAGCTGAATGCCACCTCTGATGGAACTGTGTCACCAAATGGGCAGATATGATTGTGGCAAGAGGCATAGCTCTTTTAAATCAACATTTTTTAAAAAATCACAGAATGAACTGAAGAATACTCATCCGCCCATCAGCATCCCCAGTGCCACAAAACACATTTTTACTTGATAATGTAAATAGTAACATTCTCTTGAAGACTTTTCAAGCTCAAGATGATTGTGGAAAGTGCTGAAGGCCTGAGAAACACAAATCTCATTAAAATTGCAATTTTAGTTGTGAAGAAAGGTTCATTAATATGAGTTAGACTGTGAGTCAGCAATGCTGGCATCCTTGCTAACACAACAGGGTGGTCTCAGCTCAGGAGACTTAAATGTGGGGCAAACAGCACCAGCAGAACACTGGCTCTGGAGTGTAAGCATTTATCATCAAGAGAAACTGATCCTGCTCCTGACTGTCTGAGCTTTAAATCTTCTTCTATATTGCAGCATTTGCACAAAAATACTGGTGGAAAAAAATCTACAATAATGGGTAATGCGTAAACTAGAGTCAAAACATTTCAGACAAGGAAAGCCATATCAAGGAAACACCAATTCCTCATGCTTTCAGAATATGTAAATATTTTACACTTAGAAAAACATTTAAATGCTCATAATTGCAATGGGTACTTATCCCCTGACAGCTCAGTTGATTCAGGAACAGACACACCAGCAAACATGCCTGTTCAAATATAACTTAATAAGTGAGAAGAGTAGCTATCATGGAAACAACATTATTTTACAACAGGTGTTGTGGAAAAACTGATCAGCCCCCAAAAAAGGGACACCAAAAGAACAACTTCAGCACCTTAAATCAGGATTTACAAGCAGTCACAAGCTCCAAATTATCTACAAATTATGATTATCTGTTGCAGAATTACACAGCCATCTTGCACACAAGCATTACTGTTCTGGAGCTCATGATTTTTTTAAAGCCAAACTTCTGTCTTGGCAGCAGAATTTAATCTCTCTTATTTATGGTTATCCCAGTTCCCCAAACAATTAGGTGGCAGCAGAAAGGGAGGCACTGACAGAGGCTGATGTCTCTTCCCACGCCACAGCCATCGGGCACTCCTCCTTTCTGGCACTCTGCAGTCAGGGTGGCATCACAAGGTCGTGATGATTTGTAGCACCAGAGGATTGCAGAAGCCTCAGGCAATTGTCAGAAGCCTTGGCTTCCTAGTAGAGCTCACTGAATTATTTCCAAATTTATTACTATGGCAAACAGCTGCCAAATAGTCTCAGTGCCCACAGCCCAGAAAGGCAGAGAGGAGTGAATTAAGTTCAGAGGAGACGCAAAGTTTCTGTCTATACAAGATGTCACCATCACATCAACACAGGTTGATTTACTTTTTAGTGACCCAACTGCATCCTTTCAGTGCCTGATCATTCTGGAGGCCATGAGAGAGATGACACTTCTCCAATAACAGGTTAATTATAAACTTACATAGTAGGAGACAAAATAGTGATGTTATAGATCAAGATTCCCCCTAATACTGAGAAGAAAAGAAAGGGTATTTCTACAGCTTTTGTTAGCAACTGTTAAATGGGAGCAAAAGGCAAAGCCTGAGTTAGAGACTGAGGGGCTGTATAACAGAGCAGTTCCAGCACACCTGGAACACAAACACCAGTTTTTAGTTCACATTTCCTCTTACCTCTGCTTACTCATCTCTAAAGCAGAACTGCAATTTCTTATAATCTTAGCTGATACATTTGGAGGATTTTGATATTTGAGAAACATGGCATGGTACCAGCATGGGCTGTGGCTGTGATGTGACTGAGGAATGGTTTGCCAAGTCAGGGAGTGGATGTGTCACCATTGTGCATGCAGTGCAAGCCAAAGTGACTTACTGTCCTCACCCAGCTCATTTTCCTGCTGATGGAAGAACACAGGGATGGCCCCACCTCGGGCCTTGGGGGTAGAGGGAGCCCAAGGCCCACTAAGACCCCACTGAAATAGAGATATTAGCAGCATATGAAGGGGTTGGAGAGGAGAGGAGGCTGCTGTGATGGAACATACAGGAACAATGATTTTAGGGAAGATTTACCAGCTATTCCCAAGGAATTAACAACTACAGCAGAGCCACAGTGTCAAGCAAGGAGCCAGGCATGATAAAAAAGATAGATAGAAAACTTCCAAGGTCTAGTGATCGTGGTAATATTAACTTCTAAATTTTCCTGAGGTAATATGAACTTCTAAATGTTCAGAAAAAGCAATTCTAATTTATTTAGACTTCTTAAGAAATCCACACTCTAATGCAAGTGATAGAAAACTGATAGTAATCAATTGTTTTCTACAGCAGTTGGGAATGGAGCAACAAAAACGCATTTAACTCATGGATAAAGACAGAGCTATAGTCAGCCTGTAAACCACACCTGAGTAATTTTTGAGGAGTGAAATCACTCAAACCTTAATCACAATTCAGGCTGAAATTTCTGCGAGTTGAATTTTGTGGCTGTCTCAGCACACACCTAAAACATCATAAAACCTGCAAGAATCAGCAGTAAATAAACAAACATATAAAGAGTTATTTGACATAAAGGATCAAAATTCTTTATAAGGATTCAGCCCTTGGATAGACGAGGCCAACATCTGATAAGACAGGAATTTATAAAAGAAAAGTAGAATTAAACATCAAATTGAAGAACACTTATAGACAGAACTACCTTTTTCCTTCTAAGAGGTCTTGAAAAAGAGAAGCTGTTCCCATCTTGATTCTTTGGGCCTGTGTCACAACAACACCACCACACTTCTTTTGCTGTGATCATGTAGGATTAAGGACCTCATCTCAAAGCAGCCTTAATAAGGACCTCTCCTCTGTGCAATTTACCCATCTGTGTTCTCAAATTTAAGTCATAATATTTAATACCTCATTCCCACATAATATCTGTGAAAAGAGATGAAAATAAACATTACGGAAGTGGAAAGTCTTATTTCTATGGCGGCACTGATGGTAATAGAAACCTCAGAGATAATGGTAATATCATTCTCCTCTGCAAGGCCACTCACCAGTTTTTGTTCTATCAAGGAAAAACAAATAAAGGAAACCAGAGGAATCCAGTTCCTAAGCAATGTTGTATTTCTGTACCCCACTCAGGCTCTGGCAGAGGTTTATCTTGCTCCAGGCTCTGAGACAGGGCACAAAAGGTCTGTGGGACTGTCTGGGATGCACAGTGCAGCTTCCAATGGCACCTTATTAAATCACACTCTTCTTGGGCTGTTATTACTAACCTGTATGATGAAAATAATTTCTTTTCCTTTTTTCAGGTCCTTGTGTTTCTCATTTATCTACCCAACAGACCTTTCTGTGGCTGCACAATGCCAGGCAACAGGAAGCCCTGAATTCAGAGGGAGGATCTCCAATGTGACTGCAATGCAAAACGTATCAGCACCAAACAGCCCAGACAAAACCCCAAATTTTCTTCCTGCCAGTTGCTACATTTGGTGTTGGTTTCTCCGAACACTTCACCTGCAGCAAACAGAGCTTCTCCTGCAACCAGAATCAGGCTAAATCGCAGCACTGCCACAGACCAAGAGCAGGAGAGGGCCGTGAGGTGAGGAGTCCCCATGAGCACAGGAGAACCACCCAATGCACCCTGGTCAGAAACTGCTGGCCTCCTGTCAGCCCCTCGTGCATGACTGGGTACCAGGACCTGTGGAAACAAGAATATCTGCCATCTGTTCAGGAAGATGTGGCACAACTAAAAACGTCCAGGTAAGGAGGGGGAAAACAAAATCACCTTTCCATAGTGATCACTATTTCTTACACCAGCCACAAAGCAGTGGCATAGACCGCCAAAACATCACCGTTACAGGACAACAAACCAAAAAATAATTGTTTTTCCCTAGCACACAGACACACACAAAATGCATCCTCTGATTGCATAAAGCTCCATGGGCAATTTTGTAGAAGGATTATTTTGTCTTCATGCAGTTGCCTAGTGATAATATTTGTCCATCTGTTGTAAGGCATATTTCCATATCCAAAGGCACAGTACACATTGCCATGTGCTGGAAGGGATGCAGGATTCTTGCCTTGCAAATCAGCCCATTGATCATGATGAAAAATGGCAAAATGCCAATAGTTCATGCACTGAGACATCTCAAGGATTCACAGCTGAATAGCTATTTAAATTATAAACCTTCCCTACTTCAAGTCATATTTAGAGCTACGAATCACCAGACTAACAACTTTTTCAGCAGTGCAATGTTCTTTATAAGTAATAAGCAATGTAAATTTTTGCAAGCTGAAGCATAAAGCCATAACTATACAAATAAACACTAGATATAAAGGTAGAACTTTTGACAGCACAGTTATTTCACTCAGAGGAATACTTATGTTTATAAAAGGTGTATTTGTTCTGGCCCCACTTCTTCTAATCATGGTCTGCTATAATCACAAATAGATGTGAGGTTGATTTGAATGATTTCTTTTGTTCCTAAAATTGGTATTTGCATCTAAGCATTAGTGCACAAAGTCCAGGTTGTTCCACTACATGACTTTAACCACAAGTAAAGGAGAAAATGCTCTCCAAACAAAATTTCTCCTATATATCTTATGTTTCAACAGCAGAACCACTCATTACTAAATGGAAATTATCACCCTATTATTAATCTATTCTAACCTTTCACCAATTACAGCAATTGAACAGATGTCATTAGTGGGCCTGGGCTCACTCTGGTGAAAGCACAAGTACTCTCTGAATCCCAGACAGATGAAATTTCAATTCTCATCCTGGTTTTCAGGAACCCCATATACGCCTGCCTTTCCAAACTACATCAACAAGACTGTAGCATTCAGTTACAAATGATTAGCATCAAAGAAACACAGGTTTAACCTTTATGGAGATGTTTGCAGCATAGGCAAAGCACAGCACTCTCAGAGTTCACCCCTAATGACTTTAACCCAGTCTAGAAGAGCCTTTCAAGTGGTTAAAGCTAATTTAGATTAGACCCTAATTTAGGTCTGGGCCTCTCTTGTGAGCAGCTTGTGCCATATTGGTGCTCTTGTGATATGGGATTACAATCAAAAGAATTAAGGAGCAAATCCTAATTAATTTCAATTAATAGTATTTAAAGACACACAACTGTATACAAACCAGGTTCCCAGCACCAAGGATTGCAATAACATTTCATGCACAGAGTGTCCATAGCGTGGCCACACTGAGAGGCACGTGGCTGATGCCACAGCCCTGCCTTTGCCTATGTGAGCAGCACAGGAGGTCCCTTGCCCCCTCTCTGGCATAGCATGGAGCCATCCTGCCCTCTGCCTGGATCACTGCTGCCAGGAGGCATGCAGGACAGGCAAGAAACAACTGCAATGAAAGGTTCAAGGTATGAGAAATGCAGTTTTCCAATATTTTCCTTCCAAGAGCTCTGCAGCCCCTCTGCCCAGTGCAGGTCTGACACAGCCTCTTGTGGCTCAGCTCTCCCAGGGGACAACTTCCAAGGTTGTCACTGGGCTGCCCACATGGACAGTGAGGGGCCAGAGAATCCACTGCTATGGAGAGTCCCACTGAAGGGACATTTTTGCATGTTAAGATGTTGCCTTACATATCAAGAGTTCTATTATCATTGCAGCACAAGGATTCCACATCACCAGAGTTTCATACCTTCTCGATGTTACTCATAGGCAGCTCCTCTAAGCACTCACTCTTCCTGGTCCTTGCAGTAACCATCTGACTCCAGATCTCACCAATCCACTTTTATACCACTTGTTATTATTGGCTACAGGTGTGGCCTGTTAAGATCAGGCCTGCTTCTGATTTTTAGTAATTGGTCCAGCTGCAACTCATTGGGGGATAAGATTACATTCTATGCCACCCCTACAGTAAGACACCTTTGTGCAGCTGCTGGTGGGTGTTATCTGAAGACCTTGGTACCCCATGGGATCCTTGCTGTAAGAAGCTTCTCCCTCTTTTTGTACACAAGTCCTGCATTTACCTCGGTGGTGCTGCTCAGGGACTGTGGGACATCAGTCCTAGCTGAGACAGTCACAATACAAAACAACACTCCATTTTCAGAAGGCTTCAAACCCCATTTTTATTCTAGCATGCGTGCTTTTCATACATTCTTTAAAAACTCCTAAGTTTACACCTTACTCACTGGTCAGAAGAGACAAACAAAGCTTATTGGAATAGACAATTGCAGGTTTTTCTGATTTATCCTTCTTTCTTTCTTGGTTTCTATGTCAATGACCTTGGTAGGAAGCTCTCTCAGGGGTAAACGTGGATCCTCTCATCAAACTTCTCTCTAGCTCATAGAAGTCTCTGTAAAACCTCTCCCACACATCAGGGATGTGCTGCCAGCACTGGGCACTGCTCTAAGGGAATGAGCTTTGCTGACAGGTGGTCTGGAAAAGGGGTACTCACTATAGGAATGTGACACCAAACAAAAAGGATCTGTTTTATGAATGCTCTGCCTGGTGTTGGTTTTGAGCAATCAGTGAAGAAAATAGAGAGCTGGATGCTGAGTGTTGTTAAAATCCTATTCTGGGTCAAACTCCAAGGCCACCAACCCAACCTAAATTCTCCTCCAGTTTTTCCCTGACCTCCCCATTTCCAAGTCATAATTGTATCACCTTCTTCCCTGCACAGGAAATTAAAAGTACATAAAAATTATTACCTATGCCAAAAGTTACCTGTACTTTTAATGCACTTTGAAGATGCTATAAAAATGTGCAAGCCTTGTAAAGAGTGGAACACTGAAATCACAAGCAGGATCTCCACTGAAAATTGATACCAAGAGTTTGATGCCTTTTTTGAAAAATTTCAACATAATGCTACCAACTCTTCTTTGCTTTACATAAAAATACCACTGCAGAAAGTCAGATCCCCTCTACCCCCTCAGAGGTGGCAAAATGTAAATGTTCAGAGGTGTCTGGACCATTATTTTAAATGTCACCAAATCCAAACCTCAGCATTACTGGAGTTATTAGCTAAATCCATGTTCTGTACATGCCAAAACATTTGCTCTCCCATCAACCATTCTTTTCTATTTTGCTCTTAATTTACTAAGTTCTGAACTCACAGATGGCTTCAGTAAGTTTAACTTACAGAGAAAGCAATACAGGAGAAAAACTACAGCAATGAAGAATGTTTTTAACAATTCACCCTTAAGGAGATCCACATCTAACTTTTGAAAGAATGCAGTAAATCCCTCTCACCTGTCACATTCACATACTCACAGATAATCATGAAAATCTGAGCTTATTTGAATAAATTGAAAACATAAAACTGATAATTTAAATCACTAAAGCATATTCACTTTTGCTTTTACCAATTCAAAACAAGTAATTTACAGACAAAATGTCTTTATTTGTGGATGGATTGAATAAGAAGCAGAGAATCTGACCACAGAGAGGAGAAATGAAATTCACCTAATACATCCTCTCAAGAGAGGGGGGAGCAAGAAGAACTATGAGCAACAAAAATATATGGCTTTATTGGAAACCTGCTCATCATGATGATTCCATTAAAATGGAAACCAATAAAAATGGCAGTGATGTTCTCTAATGAGCCTGTGATAGCAGAGTACAGGTCTGGGTGTGAAGTTTCAGCCCAAGCACCAAATGCTAGGCTGAATATTTTGTGTTTTCACAGCTCCAAGCAGTTTCTCCCCTCACTTTCAGTGAATACAAGGGTAACATTTGAAGCAGTCCCTTGCTCATACTGCATCCCAGTGACCTGGAAATATTCTCTTGGGAGGGGTGATAAGGTTATAGCTCTGCATTTCTGCTCTCCTCTTTCAATTAAGGTTTTTCATGTCACCAAAATATGTTATACATAAATGCAAATCAAGGATTTGTTGCTGAGCTGCATTTGGTATTTATAAACTTCTGAGAGAGCAGGCAGTGAGGCTCATGGTTTATTGCTGCTTTAAGCCCATTGTAATCTACAAAATATGATCAATTATTGTGGCAGCTCCGAGTATTTTAAGCAAAATCCATTTTTCTTTGTCAACCACTTTATGTGATATGAGATGTTAGACACACAGACTGAGTCATTTTCTCATTAGCCCAGCCAAGCATATACATCTTTCCCCATCCACTCCTTGAATTTATGTTATGAAAAGATACATATTTTGAAGCAAGCCATTTTCTCTGCATGTTAAAAACAAAATGAAGTCGGAGACTGAGAAGGGGAGAAAGGGAACAGCTGAAAGTAATCTGAATCCCAGAATACATTTAAAGGGAAGAACAATGTATACTTCTACTGGAGATAAGCCATATTGAGCTTATCAAAAAGACAGCCCTTGGATGCCACAGTTTGCATGTGGCTTAAAGATAAAGAAACAATGCTGCTTTCTTCCACTTTCTAATCCTTCAAATGTGCAGCTTTAAAATATCCCATCATTTAACTGTGGATTTATGATCGGAAATCAGGTACATTCATTTCCTACAGCTAATTACATTCAGCGTGATTAAGAAATCAGTATATTCTAGAGCTTTTGGAAAATAAGCAGTGAAGTTGTAGGACTGTTTCTACAGTGCTGCTCACTGGGCTCACAGTCAGGATTACTGTACCCAGCACAGCTCTGCTAAACTTCACCCAGTGAGTTGTGCTGCATTCTATTTATTCAAAATGAATATAGTTTTAATTTCATTAACTACAAGAAATTGAGAAAATAAATCAGGAATTGCATTTGTAACAATTCAAACAGAGAAAACAAGGCTGTCTCAAAAAAACAAAAGACAAATGCCAAATACCAGATTTCCAGCCTCTCCAACACCTGAGTAACTGAAATATACAACTCATCCCATTAAAGCCCAAGACAGGTGTGTGCTTGGCTAGGGCCACAAGCTTTTAGATAAATTGATTTATGTGAACAGAGCTCACTCCTCTGCCCACAGCCTGGGTGAGACTGAGGAGGGAATTTTTCCATCGAGTCAGTCAATGGCCAGGTTTTCACTCTGAAAGCACAGCACAGGTCTCTCAGCCCTGCAGAGCTTTACCCTCAGTAAAACACAGCTGGGTCCTGTGCAGGCACAGCTCTCCCCAGGGAAACAGCAGTGCCAGCCCAATCCTTCCTTCCCAAGCTGGAGCAGGAGAGCCTGGCTGTGCCTTGGCCAGGCTGTGACACCAGCACCCTGCAAACTGCTGCAGGGGAGGGCTGCTCTCCAAAACTCCCCTGCACTACAACATGTAGTCTTTTCTGTTCCACAGGACACATCCCCATGCAAAAATAATGCAAAATTCCATTCAGATGTACTTCAAATTGTGTTTCAGGGAAACAATACCTTGTTATTTTTAAACACGCTAGAAGCAATGGAGATTTCAAGGCACAAACTGTATAAGCAACAAAAACTAATGTCTGCCTGAGCTGCTCTGTAATATTTTATCTGGAGATCTGCCAAATTCTTTGTCTGAAATTCAGCTGAAGTTTGATGATCACAAGTAGAATGGTTGTTTTTGTGTCCCACACGCATATTATCAGGAATAAAAAGACAAATTGTCAAGTGAATGGCACTGCTGCTACAAAGGTGGTATTTAAACAATTGGAGAACTTAGAAGTAAATAGAAGGCAGCCAGCCAATTCCACATTGCTTCAAATGACATTTTCAGAAAGCTCTATTTTCCAATTATTTCACATAACATGCTCTGCTCTATGGGATTGGATCTCCAGTGCAAGGCTGCAACACAAACTCCATAGAGTGCTGGGAAAAGAGACTTCTTAGGCTGTTTTGAAAAACACTTTTTTTTTTTTTTTAAGTAACTAAAGCCAGAAGGACAATTTTCATGCATAAACACAGCTTTCTGGCTGTTTATCACTGCTGTCAGGCAAATATTAGCTGTGCTCAGCATGGTATTTCCCCTCAGCTTTATTTTGTAACTTCCATTGCATGCTGGAAATGGGGCTCACCAAGAAAAGTGTTTATAAAAGGTTTACTGCTGAGGATAAACTAATTCATGAAAATTTCAACCACACACTAAACATCCCACAACATGATAACAATTAGAATCTCACTTTCTATCCCATCTGCTTCTCCAAGTGCACATTCTCTCCTACTTTAACACGACACTGCCAACACATACAGACTTCTATCACACCCAGACCCTCAGGCACCCTCAATTTCCTTTTCTGTATCACAGTTAGCCCAGCATCTCATCTCTTTCAATGATTTTTTTAGACACCAACTGTCTCTAGATGCCCTATGCCCCTTGTCCTTGTCTCCAGGTAGTAGCAAAGTTTAACCTTCTTACAAAACAGACTCATCAGGATAAACTTCCTTCTCCTGGTTCCAAGAGGAAAAAGAGCAATGGATCAAGAGCTCAATGGATCAAGTGATGGTGACCTCCCCAGAACTATAAATTCTTCTAAAGCCCTTTAAAACAAATCAAAACACTCATGTTTCATTTATTTATTAAATACACAATAGTACCCATGGCAATAAAATCTTTTGCCTACAGATGCTTGTTTGGGGGTCACCAAATACTGAGCAGTCTTACTTTTCACCTGTGGACATTTCCCCCTCTTGACCTAAAAGCTGCTGGAGGAGAAGAAATAGGAATGACTGAATTAGCAGAATGATGGTCTTTGTTCCATTAGTCATAAAGACACATTTTATTAATCAAAATGAAATGGTTTTAAGTTTTGCTTGCTAAAACAGTGTTGCCACCTCCTCCGCAGTCTCCCAGCCATCTCTGCCAGTGGCAGATGGGCTCAGAAGAAACCTCCACAGAGCAGCCATCAAGAGCATGTGCAAAGATCTGCTCCAGAGGAACACAAAGGGAAGGAGCTCTCTTCAGCAGCAGCTGTTCCAGGAACAGCCTCACCAGGTCACTGACAACAGCCTTATGTCATCTCAAACTTATCCACCACGATTTATATTTTCCCTACAGCTAACTTTTTGAAAGATATACACTGATCATGTCTTGTCTTCGTCTGTTCACAAGTCAATCTCTATTTTTTAAAACTTCACTTGCTCATCTCTAACATGCACAGGCTCTTTCATCAACCACAGACTGCCTAGACATACACTGTGTGACATGTCCAACCTGAGCGCTTCATGCAAAAATCCCAAATCCTGCTGGATTGTGGTCAGAGGTTGTTCTGGTTTGTGTCTCTCTACCTCCAGGCATCCCACACTCTGTCCCACACCCTAACAGCTGGCAAACCAGATGTGAATTTGAGACCATCTCAAGCATGTTCCTGTCAGAAGCACTGTAAGCTGGAATGCTGATTCTGGCTGCAGTGACCTGATCTGCCTCAATATTCCCCAGAAGACTTGTCCTTCCTCCTGGGTGCACACCATTATCTCTTGCCTGAAGCACTGTGACTGAGCTCTTGCATTTTTAGTGTCTCTTTGCTTTATGTCATGAGGAAACTGATTTAATAAACAATATAAACAGAGCTGTGGTCCCAGACAGGTAAACTTCTGCCAGGATAAGAATGTAACAAATCATTACATTTTAGCTATTGTAAGCTATTATTTAAGGTACTTGCAGCACAAAAATTAAATTGACAGATACCAAAATCAGTATTGAGAGCAACAGCTTGAAATAGAAAAAGAAAAAAATAAAGAGCAAGAAAAGAAAATCACTCTGCGATTTAGATTCAAATATTCCAAAATTTGCAGACACAACCAGCTGCAGCAAATGGGGTCTCCTGGGTGCTCCAGCCCAGCACTGTGGCTCACCCAGTTCAAACCACTCTTACACTTCAACACAGGTGCAATATTTAAAATCCTCCCCATGGAGCTGGAACTGCCCTAAGAGCGCCCTTAAATAAGAATATTCATTTACTGAGCAGCATCACCCAGGGAAACCAGGCTGACTCTAAGCACTCCACTCAGTTGCCAGCCACAGACCTGAGGATTCCTGGGCTCCATGAGCAATCCTCAACTCTCAGCAGTAAAGGGACAAGTTCATTGTAAACATTCCATTATTCACCCAGCCTGATAAAAGGCCTGCAGGCCACCTCCCTTGCCCATTCACAGGGGGCAGCATGTTTTGCTGATTGTGTTTCCATTCTCTGAGATGATTATTATGGTTGCTGGAAGTGGTGATAGCCTCCCAGGACATTATCATGATTCAAAGCCTGCTTTGGCTAAGACATTTATTTAATTATCCAAGGGGCATTTAGGAAAATGTTTTTGTTATATATATGTAATGAATGAGCACTACACTGTGGTTATCCATACATCAATCAAGTGTGATTACAGGAGTGACTGCCATGTTGTCCCACAATTTTTTAAGAAATTAGGAAATGAAAAAAATTTTCTTTAAATCCTGTTCTTTTCCCATCATCACTTAGGCAGATATAATTTTCATTATTCTGTAAATACCAGGTCTCCTCTGTGGTCTCACCCTGTCTAATTATTACTGTCAGAAGACCCATTAAGGACCTTATTCCTAAACATTTCAGCAGAGAACCTAGGAAAAAAAAATAAATTGCTAAGCACTCGGCTTTTTTGCCCAAGTATGAGACTTCAGATGACCACAAAATAACCATTCTGCGTGGACAGAAGTAAAAATCTCAATACCTGACAGTATATTTAAAATAATAATTTATTATGGTGCCATAGACATAAGGTATATTAAGTAGGATTAGTTCAGAAGTATATTTAAAATGTCTATTTTGAAAGTACATCTCATTTCTCAGAGAGAACACACCTCAGCCTCTCTTGCTTGAATACAATGAAATTTATGAATGTGGATGAGGATCCTCAGCAGGAAAGGCTTTTGAACAGGATCAGGTTTTATCTTCAAAAAAGAGCAATTCTTTTCTCAGTTGCCAATTCCTCATTGCATGGGAGTTGTGCTGAATACTCATCTCATCAGTCAGTGCTCTGATTTTTACCCTTGTACAGATATTGAAGACAGAGCACCTCAAAGTGTAATCACTGGAATATCACAACATACACAATAATTTAAAAGGTGCAAGCCTTCCACTTACTATCCTTTATTATAAAATGTTTGTCCTTGTCAAAGGCATTTAGCAGGGTATGAAAAATAACCATAATATTTAACACTGCACATTAGCATTGTGTTGCTACAACTTTAACTTTTAAGCTGCAGTTTTTGCTGTTTCATGCCCACTTCAAAACCAAAACCCAGCCTTTTTAGTCATTTTGCTCTGCTTGCTCTGAAGGTGCTAAGTCACTGGGGAAAAACATAAGATTGCAGTAACTTTCTATCACTTCTGCTTGGAATGTACTTAGTCCCAGCTTTCTCCTACTGCTTACAGATTGGCCTCAACTCTATTTATCTACAGATATAGGAACTGGCATATCTACATACCTATCTACACATCAAAAACATAGCTTATTGTTCCCGATTTTAATTATTTAGTTGAAATTCTTAAGGAGGCCTCAAAGGAATTCTTTTTTTGCAGAACAGAAACACTGAAGGAATCCTGATCCTGCAGCACAGAAAACTGCATTTGAGTGTTCAGTAAATTCAGTAAGGCTTGAGCGACTCATGTGTGAGCACATGGCTGCAGAATAAATGTTTCTTATTAATTATTTATTAATCTTCAGTGTTTCGGTGCCATACTGAGTTAGCATAACTTTCTGAATAAATTATTCAGCTTTTCACAGTTCAACCCAAGCGCAGCAGAGCTCAGAAGAGATGACAAACCTGTGACATACAGCACATACCCACTAAACCCCTTCTCTCTTTGAGCTCTTGATATTTTAATCACATTTCTACCCAGGGATGCACTCCTTAGCATCAGGCAGTGCAAATCAGAGGGATTCTGTCGTAAACACTACAGAAATTCCGCTGCTGTCCCAGCTGTTGGCACAACAACAAACTGAACGAGCCCTGGAAGGAGGAGGAGGTCCCAGCACCAGGATGCTCCCCCAGGCTGGCTCAGGGTCCAGCCTTGCCCTGACCCTCTGGCAGCCCCACAGGGACAGCACAGCAGCCAGGAACACTTCCCCACCTGCAGGGAAGTCTCCCTCACGAACCATTGTCTGGTGACCTGAGGCTATGGCATCTTTGGCATGTGCCAAATTCACCTTTTCCACACTTGATGCTGCAGCTCTGAAGAATCTTGCACATGTATAGAAGGCCAGTTTAAAATCTTGCCAAGTTTGTGGCCTAGGTGGTGTTGTACAGCCATGAAATCCAGAAGCTCACTGTGTATTATGGTGCTTAAAAACAAAAGAGGGAGCTATGAAATGTCAATGCCCGAGGAAAAATTTACCCATAATGCAAACTAGATGAGAAGGTTTTTGAGCATTTCCTCCTGCAGAGTTTCCTTCACTGGAACAATCTCTCCTGCCTGGGCAAGGGGAGAGCAAACTGTGCCCCACTCATTGCTGCAGCTCTGCAGATGCTGTGCCCACCCAGAGCAGCTCAGCTCAGCACAGGAGCAAGGGCAGAAATTGCAATGTGCCCTGTGCTGCTGAGTGAGGCACCTTCACCCACCTCCCCCAAAAATCAATCAATCAATCCCTGGTTTAATTTACATTGGCACAATCCCCAGGCACAGGGAGGATTTGGTTCCCCATACAAATTGCTCCCCACAAAGGGATAAGAGTGTCCTGCTTGAAGGACTCCCGAGAGCCTCAAGAATGTGCCTGCAGCCTGGGATTTCTGGCATGCCCAAGGACTCACCTGCTTTGGGCACTTTACTCTGTTCAGCTCCCTTTCTGTGACTCTGGCTACACAAGAAAACTACTACAACAGAAAATACAACCACTCAATCCAACCTCCAGCCAACCTCTATTGGCAAAGCAGAAAACCCAGATAAAGGGAGTAAGAGGCAACAGAAAATAAAAAAAAAACCAAGCCAACTTCCTAATGGATTATAAATTATAGAAAGAACATTCTTTGCTATGTAATTAATGGAAAGTTACTATTTTTAAGCTTCCTGAGGGAAATTTTCCATGTCAAATCAATTTGTAGGTAGGACCCAAGAGACAGAAAATCACAACTGCTTCAGTTTGCTTCTTCATTACTCTGTTGCTGAAGGTTTAATTTTCAGTCACGTTATTTGGTGACTTTGATCTTTGATGACAGTGTTAACTCTATTTGGTTCTCAGTACTGCATTGATTTTAAAAAGCCTTTTGAGATACCCTCACTAATTATTTCAGTGGAAGTTTAATTAAATCTTGTCACACAGGAATAAGCTGCTTCTTGGAATAGCTGCTAAACATTATACAGCATGTAATTGGAGAAAAAGGAGGATGGATAATTATGGTTGGACAGACAAGCACATGAAGAAAAAGCAGAAAGCTTTTTCTAAATATGAATTTAAGTGCAAGAGTCTGTGAACCTTCTCAGCCTCCTTTGTGCACAGAAGTAGCAGACTTCTTGCACTTGTTCTGTTTTCCATCTAGATATTTCTATATCAACACTTCCATTCCCAGATCTCATCCTAATTTCTGCAATAGAGGCAACTTTGTAATATAGAAATTTATTGAGATTCCTATTGGAAAGGAATTATTAACATTTAGTCAAGAATACTTTAGGAGTGATGTCTTCCTTCAGACAACTGGTCTGCTCACATTTATTTAACAATGCAACAAAAGAAAAGTTGCAAGGATTTTTTTTCATTAGATTCTTGTGCCCACAATTCCTCCCTGTTGATCTGTAACTGCCTTTTATTTTCCAAATGGAGTCCCATAAATTCATAAATAAAGGATATTTGATTTTAGCAGAGATTGAATTTATTCCTCAGCCAGATATACACACACAAAAATGGACCCTGTTATTTCTTTTTGTAAAAGATTTCACTATTTTTCTATTTCCTTCTGATTCTTTGATTCCCTAGAGCAATGAATAAGCCTTTTACTACAGGTATTTAACTCAGCTCTAATGTTGAATGTCACATGTATATATTTCATACTGAGCCAGCAGCTAGTCTAGTATGTTCCACTTGGAAAACTCAGCAAAAAAAAGAAATATTTATGCCTAAGGTTAAGCACATACTTTTTGCAAGCCAATATATTTTCATATTAACTGATATAAATATGGCATTCATAAATAAACACCATACTTTTATGATGATGACAATATTTCTTTTTGGGGGAAAAGAAAGATAACCCGATTTTGAATGAGCTTTAAGAGCAGAACAACCTGTTTGGAAGGTGTATCAACCAGAACAAAACAGGAAAAGGAAAATTAAAGCTTAATGGTAAATGAAATGAAACAGCAAAATGTATTCATTTCCTAACCTGAATTTTGATACATTAACTGCATAGGACTGCAGGATAGACAAAGTTCCCTAGAGATTGAATAAAAGCCTCAAGAGGTTTGCACAATAAACAAAAATGGTCAAATTGGACTCAGCAGAAGGGAAGCAACACCATCTGCTTTGAGGGGGAGGGAAACAGCAGTGGCAGCCACCAACAAGGAGAAGAGCTGAACAGGAGAGCCAGGCCTGGGTCTGTGTGCTCAGAAGCCCCTTAAGGGAAATTAAGGGCTTGAACAAGGCATTACTTTTAATCTCATTAATACAGCTACAATATGGCTGGAACATTCAAGAACAGAAATTTGCTTTCCAGCCCTTGAACAAATGAGTGTGGCCATCTGGAGAGATTGTTCTTCATCCAAATGGGCTGGAAAGTCTCTGAGAATAAACACTCATGTTGGAAATTAAGAATAAGATCTGCCATTGGCACTTTGACACCTTTCTCAGGTCTAGGAGAAGCACCACAGGGCAGAAGTTTACTTCTTGTTTAAGGAGAGAAAAAAATAGGACTTTCTCATGTTACTGCAGAAGCATTCCAATAAATATTATAGGACTTGTACCCCCTGTACAAAGATGTGGGGTCTCTCTAAATCCCCTCACCAAGAGCTTAATTATAAGATTTCATAATGAACTTCATCATTCTCTCCCTCACTATGCTGCACAATAGTTTTTCCCTCTGTACATTAACTTTATTTCACTTCTGTTAATTATCATCTTGTGTTCTTACTATAGGCCTCACCCCTGAAATAAATCTAACAAATCCTTTAAAATTTGTCACCTCTAAAGCAATATCCAAGCTTTCCTGTCACACTCATCCCACCTGAGAGAGCCTCCAGCAGGATGCCTGCTATGGCTAGACTCACTAACAAACCCTTTAGAGCAGGCCTCGTGTCTGATCATTCCCAGTGAATTTTTGGGCAGTTCAAAGAGTAGTTTGATGGGAATTTTTGTGTTGCATTTCTAAGTGTTGCTCATTATATCAAAAATACTTTTAAATTTTACCTGGCAAGGGAGGAGGGACAGCTTCTTGTTTGAGTGGCTGGGAGAAGGAGATTTAGGTTTAGTTTTTGTGTTGCCCTCTCCTGAGAGGATGCAGTGAGCCTACTTGGCCTTGGACAAGTGGAGGTACAAGGTAAGACGTGTTGATGTGTGTCATGTGGAATCCCAGTGGATTTTCACATCACAATCACAGAATTCAGTCACTTTCTTTCAAAGTAAAGCTTCAGAGCACTGATCTCTCCTCTGACAGGTTTACTTTGCTCACAGGTTGTTTTCCAGCACTTGCAGCAGGGAGAGGCTGATCCTGCAGAACCCAGCTCCAGCACCTCCACAAGTCCCACTGGCCACATCTGTAGCATCACAGGGATGTTATCAGAGCAGCTTTTACTGGAGCTATGGATGGCAGGGGATGACATATGGATCATCTGCTGATCCCTGGTGACAGAAGGGCAGACACACTGAAGCTACTGATTAGGTCAGCACCACTGCAACGCTCCAGGCTGGGGAATCTATATCATCCTTTATTCTCTGTGGTTTTGGAGCTTCCCACAGATTAATCTCTCCAGGCTGGGGCTGAAACATCCTCCAAACACATGCTGGAGCTGCACTCACACGAGTTTTCTTGGTTTTTTCCTAGTTCCCTTTCCTTTGCAATATCAGCCTGGCTGACAGCAGCAGAGCAGGGTGTGCATTAGCTGAGGAGGCTGTGGAACATCCCTCTCCTGCACTGACAGGGCTCAGCAAAGTCACTTACTGTGTCTGCCTCATCACCATCTCACAGAAAGGGCCAGCATGTTCTGTTTACACCCCCAGCTCCTGAGGACACAAGTCCCTACTGTGTATTCCTGAGATAACACCTGCATTTTCAGGAATTCAAAGTTGTAAGCAACTGTCCTGGGGAAATAGTTAAAATAGCTGCATGGAAGGACAGAAAAGAGAGAAAACTTTTCTTCTCTTATCCATGTTCAATCAAAAGAACACTGGGTCTTACCTTGTTTAAAAAAATAAAAGTAATATTTCAATATTTGCAGACAGTATGATCCTCAAATATGCCTCTCTTGTTGCATAAAGCTTAGCAAAATGATTGAACGAGACATCACTCCTGTTCTGACTCTGAAGTACAGTATAATTTATTTGTTTCTAATCTCTCTGAGACTGATATTCCTTAATAAATATAAAAACAAAACAGAACAAAAAACAAAAACACTACCAAACAGAACAGTAATGGGAAAATAAAAATACTCCAAAGTAAACAGTTCAACCAAATCAGATATGAAAGGGAAGAAAAGTGTGCAGACCTCTATTATGGAGACTGATTATCAGCAAATGAATAAGCATTAAGGAAAGTCCTTCCTCTTGGTCTGAGCAGGAAACAATGCAGACCTCTGTAGAAATAATGCCAACAGGGATTTTCCTGCAATGTTCTGTGGGACCAGCAGGCAGTGACCCTTCACAAACTATTAGTTTGACTTCACACTTAGTGAAAAACAACACTCCCTGCAATAATTTCTGATTTCTCTGCTAAACTGTTTGAGCCCTCCAGAAGGACACTCAGCAATTTGCTCTGCTGAGCAGTAAACAAGCCCTGCACACAGCAGGAACATGTGCAAAGCAAACTCCACCTGCATGTTCTCCTCCAGATTGCCAGAGGCTGTTAGAACAACTGCATCTCATTTTTCAAAAAGAAAAAAAAAAAAAAAACACCACAGGAAAATTGCATCATTTTCCAGAACAAGTTGTTAAAGCTCCACATAAAGGGGAAGTGCCATCTGATGCACCGTCAATAACTGAAATTAAACTCACATTTAACATGGCAATAACAAAGCAGGCAGCCAAGCTTCAGTTGGTTCTCTGCAAACATTTTAAAGTTATAAACTGATGCAGGTACTCCAGACCCTGCTCCTGGCCATGTTATCCCTACAAGTTCTGATTTTTCAATAACGAATCCCACCAGAGGCAGCCACAGTCATGTCTGAAAATGTTTTATCCAGCATCTGTTGGAAGGAGTAAGGTAAATGCATAGTGTGTAGCTCACAAAAAATTTAACATTTTTAAAAGACAATTTGCATAGCAAAGTGTTGATATGGAGAAGTTCTGTGATATTGTAGAATTAAATGACAATTAATAGATTTCACATTGATCAGTTGTATTGGTCACAGAATTGCCCAAGGCTCCTTTGGAGAAGTTTTTGCAGGAGATGGTGAGAGAGTCTGGAAGAACCTCTGCAATCTATGAGAGTGTGATGTTATGATATGGAAAACAAGAATTGTGATGGATCAGTCACCTACACCCAGGGTAGAGTTTCTTGATTTCTGTTAAGTAACACAAGAAATACACTCACAGAAGTGCAGACCCTAGCAAGTGCTTCTTTTAAACGTGTTTTTCAATCTTTTATTTTGTTACTTGAAGACATCCTAAGGGGATTTTCAATGTACTCTCTCCCTTTCAGAGGAATCTTTTAGGCAAAAATCTGCTAACTATTGTATGGTCACAAATTGTATAATGTTAACAAGAGAAAATGGAGCTAAGGGCAATATTTGTTATCTGCACGATTCTATATGGTTTACTATAGTTGTAAACCAACTATATGGTTTACAAGAGGAGAGACACCCCTACCTCTTATCTGTGAATTTTACTGAATTTCACAGAACCTTGCAAAGCCAGGTCTTCATGAGAATGAGAAAATGAAATTATAGAATTATCTAGATTGAAAAACACTTTTAAGATTATTGAGTCCAACTGTTAACTTGTTTTTTAAAGTTTTGCAGGCCAATTGTTGGCCTGCAGCAATAGCAGAGATAATTATGGTAAAGGTAAAGATTTCCATCTAAAACAGTTGAATTGTTGTTGTTAGAAGCATAGAATGATTTCATTTAGAAGAGAACTCCAAGATCCTCAAATCAACATTAACTGCCACATCCACCAGCAAACCCTGTCCCCTTGGACACCTCCAGGGTTGGTGACTCCACCACTGCCCTCGGCACTTCTTTGGGCAAGAAATGTTCCCCAATACCCACCCCAATTTTCATATATCTACCCCACATCAGCACAACTTGAGGCAGCTCCCTCTCATCCTATTCCTTGTTCCCTGGGACCACACCTGGCTCCAGCCTCCTGTCATGGAACTGGAGAGAAATTTATGCTTTCCTCCAGGATAAACTCCCTCAGCCACTGCTCAGCAGATTTGTGCTTCCATTTAAAATTATTTTATTACCAATCTTCCTACACATTTGTGTCTGCTACAACTAAAGCACAGCATGGTACCCCTCAGGAAAAGACAAAACCCACAAATATTTGTAAATGAGATGTTCTGTGGGAAACCAAGGATGTTTGGAAAGAAAAATATCAGAGGAAGAGTCTGTGCCAGAATCCTCCCCAGGACCATTCCCTGTTGTCTTATAGATTACAACAGTTCTAGTATCATTATGGTGCAAGGATTCCATAGCCTCAGAGTTTCATACCTCCTTGATGATTTTCACAGGCAGCTCCTCTAAGCACTGATTGTTCTTGGTCCTTGCAGCAGCCATCTGACTCCTCTGACTTCTCTCACTCCTCTTTTATACCACTGTTCTTATTGGTTACAGGTGCTGCCTGTTATCATCCAGCCTGCTCCTACTCTTTAGTAATAGGGTCCAGCTGCAACTCATTGGGGAATAAGATTACATTCTACATTACCTTCATTTACCTATACTGTGTCCCCTACAATTCCCCTCCCAGGACATTTTAGCTCAGCTGCATCTAGACTCATCAATGATTAATGAATTAGAAATGCCTGAAATGTATAGATTTATTGCTCATTTACCACAGTAGGGTGGTGTTTTGGTCTTTGTTTTTCCAGAAATTGTTTAGCCATAATTTCCACATAAACTGAAATATCAATGTTATGTGAAAAAAATTATAGCAGCGCCTCACACAATACATTTTTTAGGACAGTCAGGTAGTTATTTGCCTAAACAGAATTAAGAGAAAATACACACCTATTTTATAGAAGCAGAAAACATTAAAGAACATGGTTTATAGCCATATTCATTGTGTCTCAGTGTTAACCTCAGGGTGTGTTGAACTGAGGGACACTTTATGTGAAATCAATGCCTGTTGTGTACACACAGGCTTTTTTCAAATATTAGTGTACAGCTTGACATGTGTTTTAATGGAAATGTCATTTACTGCATGCAGCCAGCCCTAATACTATTGAGAGCTGTGATTATATTTGCACTAATGTTGTTATGATGCTGCAGCTGCAGGCTGTGATCTCAAAGCTGTAATGTCCCAAGAGAGTAAGAAGCCTTGTACAGATGGAATTATCAGGGATACTCAACTGATACATAATTAATACTCCTCTAGGAACTGGGAATGAGAGCCCTGGCACCTCTGTTGTGCTGCAGCTGCTGCAGTGTAAATCCCTGCTCACAGGAACACCAAGCGCTTTGCAGAAATCATCAATTGTCATATTTGTTACTACTGACCTGTCTTCAGTGAATTGAGGGCCACACCTAAAGACAGCTTGTCTGGTAACACTTCAGAGAAAATTGGTTGTTAGCAGACTAAATGCCAACACCAAAATTGGGAAAAACCTCTTTAAACCCAGCCTACACTCTCAGCTCCCCAACCTGCTGCGCATGACAATGAAAGCAAGAACTGGCTGCTTAATGGCCTTTAGGAAGGATTCAGTAATCTGTAGGACAAGCTAATTAAACCCAGATAAGTACTGAAGAAAACCTTAAATCAGAAAAAAAGTTGAATGAGGTTAGGCAGGAATTCAAAGGTCAATACTCAGGCTTACAGATGCAGATGTTCAATTGGGACATTAATTAATGCAACTTTTTTTACACAACTGTGGAAGCAAACACATATTTATTTATCAAGAGACAGGGACTAGTCCTGGGTGATGCTGAATATTCTCAGATGCCCTGGAAAGGATGGTGTTAAAAAGAGATCTGTGATATACTCTGAGGAAAACCAATTTTGCGAACCCTGAACTGCCCACAACACTCTTTATAATGTGTGCAAACCTCCACATGTTTTGTGTTAAATAATACAGAGAATCAGTGAAGAACACAAAGATGTGCTTGTGCTGCTATTTCTCTGTCTCATTTGCTTATTTGGGGCACACTTAGTCATAATTAAACAATATTGAAGGGATGTTTAAACAATTTCTGTATGGATTTGCCCACAGGGCCCCCAGCAAACCATCTCTTCCTGTTCAAATGAGCAAAACAATTCAAGAGTTTTCACCAGACATGCACATTTTAACTGTCTTTTAATGACAGAATAATGAATATTTTATGGCTGCAGCTTCTGCTTTAAATGAGATATTTTTATTGATGTTGGGAATGTCCTGGAAGGATTCCATTTCAAAGCGGGTAGGATTATAATGAGGTATTTTTCTAAATATTTGTTACTTTTTCTGATCATTCTGATAGGTACAATTTCTGTATAGCTGAATATGCCAATCATTGAAATGACTCAGTTGTAAAGCAAATAGATCTGTTTGATCAAAAATGCAGTGTAACAGATTATGAATATTTTAAATTGTGTATTTACATCTTTGAACATACTTTTGACATACATATTACAACAGAACCAGCACACTTATACTTTTAACAACAGATCCAGACCATTGAGTCCAACCCATGTCCTGACACCTCAACTAAATCATAGCCTTCAGTGCCACATCCAGGCTTTTTTAAAACACATCCACATGTTCATATCCATCTGACAAAGGCATACTTTAGTGACTTTATTATTTGTCTTAATTTTACAAAGAAATGTTCACATTTCGTTAATTGAAAGTATTAGAAAATAGCTTAATTTTGAATAGGGAATTAAGAAAATATTCTTACTCTAGAAAAAACAGCTTTGAAAAACAAAATGGAACATTCAACAGTGTAGTAAAATTACATCAATAAACAAAATTATAGGGAAACAGAGATTACTGTAAAGTGGCAACAGTAATGGTGGTTATTCAGTGTTACACTTCATCTTGAAATGATGTACTACCTTGTCAGAAAAGAAAATTCTTAGTTCTCATCTGCTAAGAGTTCTAACAAGCAATAAAAAGAAGGTTTTGGTTCATTAACCCCTAGAAGTTGACTCCAATTCAAAAGTTATTTGAGTTAATGATGCATGACCCAAAGGGTATAATATAGATTTAGCCAGGAAGGTCTCGTACCTGATGTATGGCAAAATTTGCAAACCCCACCAGTCCTGGTGCCTGTGTGGTGCCATGTTCTGATGTTTCTCAGGTTTCTAAGGAAATGGGGTTCAGCATGCTAGAGTCATCTGGACAATGAGCACTTCAGCAAATACTCTTGTCATCACTTTCCTCTCATTTCCCTTTGGAATTTTGCTTTGGAGACGCATTTCCATTCCACCCTTAACCATGAGTGTGCTCACACATGGCTTCCCCTGTTCTCTAGGGTATGCTCAGGGGCTCTGAGCCTCCTGCCATCACAGCTCTCCATGCTCAGTTCTGTGTCAGGGGATGGCAACTGCTAAGAATAGATTGTGTACTGCAGATCTGATTATGCAGCTCAGTCAGTAGGGAGCTGCCCATTGACTTTTAGCAACTGCATTGGACCCAAGTTGTGCAGTCTCATTTTGGAAAGTATGGGAGTGATGTGTTCCTAGCAGAGTGCTGGGAGAAGCTGTTTGTTGGGGTTTTTTTCAGGTTTTGTACAGGAAAAGGGAAAGCACATTTCCTTGCTGCATTGTGCTCAGTTCCCGGGCCAAGGATAGACATGTGGTGCAACACCTGACTCCCCTGTTTGGAGTTAGATGTCACCAAAACATGGATGGAAGGAATTCAAGAAACATATTGTGACCTGTTTTGCATGCTCACAAATCTTGGTGGTCTGGTTTGTTGCAGGCATTGTTGGTGGGAAGTTTTTGCAGCATGGTTCTGTTCACCTGGATTTCCAGATGAGGAACTTTCAGTGATTGATTATGATCTTGCAAGACATATTTCATTCTCAGACAAATTTCCAAAACATTCTCTATTCCAGGGGATGATATTTTGCAAAATGTATGCATTCTCAGCTTTCCCTCTCCTCCCCCTGCATGGAGTTTCTAACAACCTAGAATTAAGGTGGGAGAGATGAGTAACACAGAATTGAAAATATCATCATGGCTCTTGCATATGCAACAACAGCTTTGGAAATGCTAGCTGATAAGTTTTCCTCAGATTTGCATGTAAAAGCACTCAACCCTGCCTTCCCACTTCCTAGTGTGGAATTAAATACATTTCTCTCCATGACAATCAGATTCTACCTGTGCAGAAGTGATGGGAAGAAGGCTGTTATTGTGTGATTTATGGTTGTTTAAGCAGCTCTCATTCTTTCGGGGGTTCATTTATCTCCCTAACGTGGTAATGGTGATAATCCCGTGTACAGCAATTGTGCCATATTAACAGGAGGATCAGCACATTCAGGCTGACCTGGGCACTTGGTGCATGCTCTGCTCCCACCCGGCTGCTGAATTCCTCTATGACCTTCAGCCTTTCCTGGGACTGCCAGAAATCTCCCCATTACCAAGGGTAATGATACTGAAACACCTTTGTAATAGGATAGGAGATCCTTGGAAGTGATAGACTTGCTGTACATACCTTGCCATGTATGCTAAATTCTCTTCTTCTTTTATTATAATGTTGCTCCCAAGAGAATATTAAGTGGACAGGGTGACATTTTCTGTAACACAAAGTTCTGGTCTAATTCCACTCTTGTAAAAGTTTATGAGCACTTTGACTTCACTGTCCTGTGAATCATTCATTGCACTAAACTCTGTCTGACAGCCATTCCAGGAGATGGTACAACACTTTTTCCCACAATTTCCTTGTCTACTCATATTACATAAGGGCTTTTTAATCTGACTTGGCAGAAACCAGTGGAACCTCAGGGGATGATTTTGTGTTTTCAAGTCATACATGGTTTAGGTGCTGAGTGTCTGAAAGAGCATTTATTTTTTTCAGGTGATGGCATAATGTTTGTCTCAAGATGGTGTAAGTTCCAGCACAGCTGGTTGGAAAGAAATGAAGCTGTTGACAAGGCCTTACTTAAAATGATTCTGTCAGTCCAGGGTGGTTTTCAAGATCCAGTGGTCCAAACTAAAGCCCATTTTTAATCATAAAAAGAGATTGAGGAAGGGAATGTCATTTTTTATGGGCTTTTATGGCATCATTCACAATGGGATGCAGGCTGGGTTGAATTCTGCTCACGACTGCAATAGCAGTGTTTTAAATCAATAGCAATGGTATAGCAGTCACAGTGCTCTAAGGATGTAAAAAATAAAATGTTCACACAGTGAAGTTATGTCTTTTGTTGAACCAGTGCAACCAGATAAAGCAGGTAAACGTTCAGGCAGCAGTGGTAATTGTAAAACCATAATGTTGATGGTAAACATTAATGCTAATAAAAATATTGCATGTTTCTTAGCAATACAGAGTCAGAAAAGCTTTTTACCAAATATAAAATAATTGCTAAGCTAAAAATTCCATTGTGTTTGAATCACTACAAAAAGCCTTAGCATTAGTAATCTGTTAGATTTTCATGAAATACAGTTATTGTAATAATAATTGTGGTTATAAGCTTAATTATAATCACTTGCACAAGGACTGCAACTATGCTCATGCCGATATATTGGTCTAATAGTTTAATTTTCTGCTTTAGAGAAGGCTTACCAGGAAAAGCATAAAAATATGTGTATAGTAAATTAATATTAAAGGAAATCAAATGAACTTCAGAATATTATTACAGCAGTGCATTAAAAACATTTCTTACAGCAAAGCCTGGTTCCCCAGACACACCTGGGATGTGTTCTCTGATTTGGGAACAAATGATGCTATTTTTGTGAGTAGCAGCCAGTCCAGTATTTTGTGGCTGAGGCTGTTGTGCCAGAGGAGGGGCTGATCTGGCTGAGAACAGAGCAGAAACCCTGATACACCAAACTGGGCTGGGCATGAATCTTACAGACAGCAATTCCATGGCAAACAAAGGGTTACTTCAGAGCAGGCTGAGCAGGACAGCTCCCTCAGATTTGTTCTTTCCCTCAAGCTAAAAAAGAAGCGCATGATGTCTAGTTATGGGAGTTATTTTTAGCTGGTTGCATGCTGTTCTGGATATTGTGGAATATTCAGAACAGGAACTCCACTTTTCCTGTCTATCATCTCTTAGAGACTTTCCGCAAGTGAAGTTTTCTCCATTTGTTTTCTCCTATTTGAAAAAATCATATCAGCAGCTGTCAGAGGTTTGTGGGGGGAGAGAGGTATCTGAACCTCCTCACAGCAAAACAAAGGTGCCCTGGGACTGATCATGAGTGATCATGAGGTGTCCTGAGTGATGAATAATGTGGTAGTTCCAGAGCCAGGTATGAGCTCTGCAGATTTTTTTATGACATCCTGCCACAATTTCATTTTGCTTAGTGGTACAAAATAATGCTATAGTGAAATATTAGTGTGTGTGCAATCACTGTGTCTCATTGCAATTATTCAGGTGTTTTTATGTTCCTTGCAAAGAACTTAGTCAGGCACAGCTGTAAATAAAGAGGCAAAACAGTGGTTAAGAATGATTGAGGCCACTGGGGAAAATTCTGTGTCCTTCCTAAGCAGCACAGATTGCTTTGGACCTGCTGCCCTGTGAGCAGTGGCTGACTTCAGCCAAGCAGCCCCAAGGTGGAGCAGAAGGATTGAAAACCTTCACCAACGTGTAGAAGCTGCTGTTTCAATAATGTGCATGAGTGCAATCTGAGCAGCCCGGGGGACACACAGGACTCCCAAACACCACCAGTGTTTGCCAAACCTTGCCCTGTGGTTTGAGCCTTACAGGGAGGAGAGATCAGCCAAGGCCACCAAGCTGATGGGAGCCCCTGCCTTGTCTGCATCTCCAGATAACTGACAGTGATTTTCAGTTTGGCCTCCAAGAACAGAGCAAAAAAGGACAATAAAAGATATACTTCTTGTTTTGTGACCATTGTCATGGTCTGACCCCTCGGGTTGTCTGTGCCTTTAACTGTGTTGTTTTCCTAGAGGAGGCACTGACTGCTTCCCTCCTAGAGTATCAAAGCACACACTTGATTTGTAAATTCCTTTTCCCCCTACTCTTTTTGTAAAAGTTGTATCAAAACAACTTGTAATTTTGCTCCCTAAGATTTAATCATTATTTTGTATTTGAAATCTTTGTCCAAGTATACTTTGGCCTCCTAACAGCAGTCATGTTCTTCCAGGCAGAACAACCCAGGTGACTGTAGAATTTTAGAGAAAATTCCCTGACTGCAATAATAATTTTTAACATGTTACTTTAACCATATTTCAAAATTTTTTGTGCTGTTCATGTCTTGTTTGGATACAGGCAGGGGACTGTCATACGGATTTCCATATTGCTCTCACTGCACTGATTTAAACCTTCCTGGTATTTGGGTGACTTTCTCTTTGTGTTGTGTGTAGGAGATATTTGATAGGAGAAACCTAAATGGCAAGGTTATGAATTTGTAACTGTGCTTTTTTTATAGGAAGGAAATTCTTGATCCCTTTTAATTTTTTTTTTCTTGACTCTGTTCATTCACTTAGAAATAAGCTTGGAAAGAAATCAGTGTTTGACTTTACTGATGGGCCATAACTAGATCTGCAGTTCTAAGAGCAGAGCTCCAACTTAGCACTAAACAAGGGACACCAGGATTTCCAAAGGCATTTGGCATCCTCAGCTCTATTGGAAATCTGAGCTGATGCATTTGCAAGTTAAACTTTTTGAATGCTCTGTCACTGTTGTCAGCATTTCATTATTCAGTGATGAATTAGCCAAGTAGAAACATTAACTTTTCTCTGGGATGCAAATTTGCTGTTGCTATTTTTTCCTACTTATTTTTGAGACATTTATTTTTATATAAAAAGCCTGAAGTGATGATGATGGAAAAAGCCCAGTTTCTTTCATTATTTTCTCCTTTTCCCTCGATGAATTCTGCTCTGTAATGTTAATGTGAATGAAGCCATTCAAATTTTAATTTTCTAACTTGGTGCAGCATTTCAGGGGGACAGTTTTAAATTGACAATGTATTAATTCCTGGGGAAATCATCCAAAAAATATGCTTTGGCTATCATTTCACCCACTCCCATCTTCCACTCTCTGCTGACAATCACTTTTCCAATGGTATATTACTAACACTTTGAACAGAAATACCATTATTTATCTAGCAGGCTTTGGTTGCCTGCTGCTGTCTTGGTTGCATGATTAGACACAACTTTTTTTTCTTAACTTGCATGTGCCTCCCCAAAATGTAGATTAGAAAGAAATGAAGTTTAAGAAAGGGAAGAAATTGAAAGTGTTTGACAGTGTTTCTCTGCAGGCTTTTTTCGTAGCAAACATTAAGAGAAGGTGCTGTAGGCACCCTTCAAAGCAGGGTGACATTCCTCCTGTGGGACAGGAATTTTGTTTCTCACTGGAAGTCCAAAGGTGTCTTTGCATGTGTAAAAGATGTATAATTGCAAGGAAAAGACAAACACCTCAGCACTGTTTAAAGGGGGAAAAAATTATGTCTTTTTTGTCACTTAAAAGAGGAGATAAGATGCATCTCACCCATAGGTGAGCAGTCACAGCTGGTCACTCATCCCTTGGGGTAATCAAACAGAACACTGGTTCTTAGTCTTAATTGATAAAGTGGCTTCAAATAAAATGATAACTAATTTTACTGACAAAAAAAATCTTCACATAATTCCAGATGTACACATTTTAAAATAATGCTCTCTGCAAATGAAATTAAGTTAACACTGGCAGTGCAGTTCTCCAGGATTAGATGGCAGCATTAAGAACTCTGTAAAAAATTTCCATTAGTTTTCTCTGGTCTTGGTTTGCAATCAATATGAATCAGTGAGAAATATGTTGTTGGAATGTAAAAAGCAAAAGTATAATTTCTTATTGATTATTCTAACACAGCCAGACACAAAAGAAAACAGTGCTTCAAATGCTAAAACAGGGAGGAAAGCAAGGTAAAGAGCACGATCAATTTATTGAATTCCAAAAGTTTGTGGCTTGTTTTGAAAAAAATTCCCCATGAGTTTCCAGTGATTTGATTAATGAAACTCTTCCTTGATCTTCTTTGGACAGAGTTGCAAAGAAGGCAGAATTTAGAGCAAAATGTGCATGGAAAAGCCTCTGTCCCACAAGGATGGGAGATCCCAGTCCTAACCCTGTTAGATTGTCTCAGTAAGAGAAGAGTTAAAGGCTAACTGTGCCTTAACTCTGTGTAAGAAACTTTTATACAAACTCTTCCAAAACCTTTTTCCATCAAGATGTACCAGCTAGGTCAATAACTCATTTGATTACTCTGTGTTGCATGCTCTGGGTTACAATAAACTGTTTAAACTCAAGGAACTGTCTGCTCTCCTCATTCTGTCTCTCCTCATTTCACCCTTGAAGCATGGCTTTGAGTTCTGGGATTTTTTTCAATACCAGGACAAATTTGATGAGGTCTTTAAAATGTGTATTTAGAGGTATAAAGATAGAAATCTGAGTAAAAGTGGGGAGTTTCCTCTTCCCATTTAACCAAACATTAAGATCTCTCATTTCTAATTAAATTTTCCTGATTAAATTCTTTGCTGATTAAATTCTTCTTTAATTTGGGGGATAGTGCTGTATGAAGAAGGCAGAAGTGTTGCATCATGGCTCCCCACTGCTCCTTGGTGCTGACAAATTGTATTTTCCACCCTCGGCCAGGGCAATGCAGTGAGGACAAGCTTCAGGGTCTTGTATTTATCTTGATATTTGTGTGTGTTTTCACCTGTAAAAACAGTAGATTTTAGTTGTCAGGTTTGTGTCTGGCTTGTTTTTATTTGAGAAAGCAGTCTCTGCTTATGAGGGGAGCAAAATGGAAAAGGAGCCTGAGCTCCTCTTAGCAGACCTGAAATTCAGTCTTACTGAAGTCCCACAGGTAGCCTAGGCTTGTTCAAACTGTTGTCACTGTGGTTTTAAGGACATCTGATGGCATTATAATTGGAAATTCTATTTTGGATATACATTTCATGTAGTAGTAAAGGGCTTTGATGAGGTAGTGTAAATAACAGAGTCAACACATTTGGGATAGTGCAGCTCTGGAGATTTCATTTCATAAGGAAGAAATCCTATCCAAAACATGAGAGTGAATCTGAGGGGCCAGCACTTATGGTAATATGTACAGCTTGATGTTGGACTGGGGAATTCTTTTGCTTTGGCTGTTCTTGGAGATATTCACAGTTAAATTATCTAAGTGTTGAGATTGTGATCTGGTCTTTTCTTGTTAGAGTGCAGTGTCTAGTTGTTTTCTACAGTTTTAGGGGAAAATATAAAAGCTAGAAAGAGGTATCTAGAGTTGAAAGACATTTGTCAGCATATATCTATGGAAACTGCTGGTAAGAAATGGCAAAAAAGCCTCTCAAACCCAGCACCACTCACCCTCCTCCTCCAGCCCTGCAAAGACTCAAAGTTCAAATCTTATCAGTGTGATACAGCTTATGCTCAGAGCTGCTGCATTTCAGGAGGTGCTTCTGGGAGCACTTGTGACGGAGATGTCGAATCTGTATCTTTTCTTCCTTTTTATGGAATAATTTGCTAAGTTTCTTGGTTCTACTCCAAGTGTTGGCTCTGGTTTGTGTGTGGATTAAGGCTGTGCTGGTTGACCTGCCCTATATCTTTGTCTTCTCAGCTGTGACTGCAGAAAGTGGCCCTGAGGCACATGTCTCACAAATGATCAGAGAAGCCTTGTGTTTGAGCTTTCAAATCCTCTCATAATTGGAATTTGTCCCTAATACTGAATGACACTGAAAACACCAGAATGTGCAAAAAAAATCTTTGCCATTTTGAAATATTATCATCTGCTCTTTGCTGGAATGTAATTTAATTCATCAAAGTGCTTCATTAATCCAACAGACTCATTCAGAGAGACATTTGATCACGTGCATTGAGTCATCATGTCATCTTAACTACTTCTGAAATCATCTGAAAATCTATTCCTGTCACAGAAGCAGTAACAAGACTGTAAATTTGAAATGAAATAGAAAGGCAGATAACTGGATCAATGATTTGTTAATGATGATATTGAACAACTCCTTACTCTTGATCCACAACAAAACTTTCAAACACTAGTGTGGGCAGGGTGTCCAAAACCGACAAGGTGCCAACACAGAGCTTGTGTGCAGGGATAATGATTGTAGGGCTCTAAGCAGCCGTGCCAGGGAGCAAAGCTTTTGGCACAGCTGGCTGTGGTGGAAACCCATCTGCATTTCTCCCTGCACAGCTTTGGCTTTTGTTAGATGAGAGGGAGCAATTGTTCCTGACTGTTGCTTTTCAATATGCTGTGCAGGAATTACCAGTGGCAAACCCAAAGCACAAATTAGTTCAGCCTTTTGCTCCTTCCTCTGGGCCAAGCCAGCTCTGAACTCAGAGCAGCTGCAGCCCAGAGCTGTGGAGACCTGACCCATGGCTGCTTTGGGCTTTGGTTTTGGTATTAGTGACAATGCCAGTCTCAAACTGGCACATTGTGCTGCTCCATCACCTGTGCCAGGCAGCGCAGAGCCTGTCCCCTGCCTGTCCCTGTCCCCTGGCTGGGGAAGGAGCTGCTGCCACCACTGCCCTGGGGCTGGGACCCTCTGCGGGCCCCTCACATGCTGAGGGCTGACAGGAAACTAATTTCTAAATCTTAGCTCAGTATCTATTGCACAAATGCCCGGGGAAAAGGCCTGATTTTGGGGTTTTTGGGGTTCAGCGACTCAGGTATGCAAAGCTGGGTGTTGATTGAGATGTGGGTGAGTGACCCCATCTGCCTCCTGCAGTAAATGTCGCTCCTTGCAGGGTGATATTTAGCTTTAGCACAGGAGGCTGTGCCCGGGGCAGCCTCTGCAGATGGGCAGCAGGAGCCCAGCCCCTCTCCCTCTCCTCCTGGCAATGCATTGCTGAACTTGCTGCTGCTGCTGAGGGCAGGGGAGCACCAATGCCAAGGTGTTCCCACCCTGCTGTGCCACGAGGGTGGGAACAATGCCCTGGCACAATAGTCCCAATAAATCCCTTATGTGGAGAAGGGGAAAGCATCTCCAAAGATTTGCTTAATGCTTCTCCAAATTCCTGAGCTGGCTCTAGTAAATTGGATGTATGGAAGTCATTGCTCTGTCTCCAAAATGAGATTGCAATCACCTATTACAAAAGATCACTTTCAATTTCAGATGGCCTTAAGCTCCTCATGCCTCTGGGCATGTGCTAACTAATGCCACTGTTTAGCAGTCCTGTCTGCAATATATATTTTGTGAATTATTTCTGCCTAAATTTCCCCAAACAAATTTAGCTTGCTGTTTAAATGAGTCTCAGATACAGTCCCAGGCTTTGCTTTCAACAAGCAGTTGTCTGAACAAAACATAGTGCTCATAAATATTTGCTGAAAGCAAACAGCTGGGGCAAAATTCTGAGCTTTAAGTGGCTGAAATGGCTCTGAATATATTTATTCTCTGCTTATTGTGATTATTCATCATTCTTCATCTTGAAAGGAGAATGAAGCTGAAATTATACACAGTGCTGCTAAGAAAAACAGAGGCTTTGTTAGAGAAACTGGCTGTTACATGTCTTTAGGTCAGATCCCCTTACTACTTGTATTTATTTTTTCACTGAAACAGTAATTTCAGGAAGTACTCTTGCTCAATCTGTGTGCAAGCTCATGGGTTTGTTGTTTTTTTTTTTTTCTAGTATCACTGTCATAACAATTTACTGATGAGCTAATATCAGAATCCATGGACTTTTGATCTTTTATGTCAATCTAAGATAAATTGGTGCATTATCACAGCCCCCTGTCACTGATGTCAGAATCCAGCAGTTACCAATCACTAAAGGTTGGCTGACATTTGCTCTGGAGTTTCCACAGCTGTTCGAGTGCTGTGTCATCAGAAAGGGGACTTTGCTGAGGTGACAGCTGCTCTCTGCTACCTGCAGCTGATCCCATCCTGATTTCCAGCTTATTCTGACCCTGCCTACAAGACAAGAATTGCCCAGATAATGCAATGGGTAAATGTACAGTGAGGGAACATATTTAGGGTTTGATTTTAGGATATTAAGGATTTTATTTTAGCCAGCTGCTTTATTCCCCATATGCCAAAGAATAAGGTTTGCCTTAATTCATGAATTTATAAATTGCTCTAACAATTTATTTTTAAAACATTGTCTGGTTTCTAGAAGGGAATAGACTATTAACAAGGAGAAATCTAGAGTTTCATCAAAACCTCTGTGAAAGCAATCATCTGATGATAAAGTCTGGCCACTAAATTGCAGAGGGTATGTTTTTAAAAAATAGTTGTACCCTTGTCAAGAGGAATTTCCCAAATATCAAACCCTTCCAGTGTGCAGCAGGTACAGGTATGGATGTGTGTGGATGAGTTTCCCAGTGTGCTGGAGGAGATGTGAAGATCCCTGGTGTTGGAGAGCCTTGGGTTTCAAAGCCATTACACCACAAATTGCCAGTGAGCAGCTGGCATGGACGGGGGCAGCGTGCTCAGCATGAAATGCACCTGAATTGTGATGTTCTCTTGTGCTTTTTAAGAGGAAGAGATGGTCCTATTTTAGGTATGCTGCATTCCTTGGGAGATATAAGTAATTGCAGTGTCCAGTTTTAAATTACTTTTGTATCTGCAAATACTTCCTGAGATGCTCAAATGCAAGCAAAGAGTCTACAATTAAATTAGGCAGTCAGAGTACTTAAACTAGAATTTTTCTTTCCAATATGAAATGGCATGGTAAGATATCTATATAGACAATATATATATATAATATATCCTGATTATAGAATTTAAGCCCAATAGGCTTTATGAAAATACAGTAAATGATGAAGTATAAACTAAAAGAAAACAATTTTGCTTGAGTGATTGGAGCCTATATAAAAGAAGGAAGCAGGAAAGATTAGTTTCATAAGACTGGTTTGAAACAACATAAAGCAAGCTAAAATTTCTGGATTACAAGCACATGGGGAGATCATGGGACCATGGAAAGCTGAAGATGCAACCTGGTGTGTGTAATGCAGTATTTATAATTAATGTGAAAATGGTTTGCATCCCCTTTACCTGCCCTTGTTATACAAGTAAGATAAAAATAAATTGTGCATGGCTTAAACTCTTCATTGTCAGGATAAACATTTCTTGGAGCTGTTTAAAGCTCCAATCTAAAAGTACATTGTCATGGGGCTTGAGCATAAATTGGCAAAATCTGTTCATATGATTAAATTATAAGTCTAAAACCACCTCATGAATAGAATACCTTGTGGAGGAAGCCAGTAAGAATGAAAATAGTTTGTTTGATATTAAAGATAGAATAGATAAGAAGCCATGGATCTCTGGGAGGAGAGCTAAGTCACAGTGATTGTTTTTGTATTAGACTACACACCACATGGTATTATGCAGTCCTTGTTTAAGAGCACCCTCCCTCTACAAAAAGGTGAGAATTTTAATATAGTTGTGTGTTAGAGATGCTCCAAATAGAGCTCATTGTTAGCAGTTGCAAATTGGCAAAATGTGTCAGTGTGCAGTGACCCTGGGATTAAACTGTGCAAGGACTCGTCCTGTGCATCTCTGGGACCTGCAGTATCCCAGGCCTGGTCCTTCATCAGCCCACAAACTGAAGAAGTTCAAATTACTCTTTTGCATCAGAAAAGCTCTGCCATAAAGATGTTATGGTTATTTGTAATTCTCAAGGATAAACTGTATATCTGATCTTTCGAAGTGCTGCTGTGCCTAGTCAGTGATTCCTTGAGCTAATTCTGCTGTAATTAATGAAGACTCTATCTAATCTCTTTACCAGTCTTCAGGCTGGCTCATCGCTTCTCTGCCACCCAGCCAAATCAGCAGAGAGCTGGAGCCATTCCCATTGTAACCTTTTAGAGAGATAAACCTAGCCTGAGTTCAGTTCCACAATTTTAATGTAAAAATGCCCTTCTGTTGGGCACCCAGGTGCAGCAGGAGAGGCACAGGAGTTCCACAGGTGGGATGCTGAGGGTGTTCTGAGCCCTTGCTGGGTTCCTCTGTAACCAAGAACAAAAAGGGAGGAAATTACTGATCTGCTGATGTGGTCTAATCCTGGAATAGAAACTATACAAGAGCTTCTGTTTCAAAGATTCCTTTAGTTAATTTTGGGTGCATGCTGGGTCAGGACTTGGGCTCTTGTCACTTATTTTTTTGAAGCATCTGCAGAGAAAAGCAACACGTGCTCACTGTGCTATTCTGAACTTGCTGCCTTTGCTGTCAGCCTAATGAGCCTGTCACAAGAGGCTGCATTCCAAATGCTAAGAATTATTTGGATGAAATAATACCAGAATGTGTAAGAGAAAAAAAAAATCACATTCTATTTTTAATGTAAAAGGGAAAAAATTACCCAGCAAATCCAGCAGCATCTGCTGCTCCCAGGTCATGGCACAGTCACAGGCTCTGGGCTTTGTGGCACAGAAATGGAACTCAGTGCAATTAGAAGACACTTTTGGGATCTGAAAGCCTGGCACTTTCTAGACCCTTTACCTGGTGCACTTTGAAGCTCACACTTCCTAGAGCTAGGATATTATCATGTCCATGCCAGCTGACTGGGCATGCAGCACATTCCTGAGATAACATCCATTCTGTGCTGGGTGCTGCCTGGATGCTTCCAAGCCTTGCTACATTTGGCTCATATTTGGGATTTATGGTACAGTTACTTTGCTTTTTCATGGGCCAGACAAGGAGACCATGTGAATTTTCTAACTGACCACATAAATATCCCTGGGGTAACCCAGAGTCCACAGGGGCAGGGATGATTATGCAGAGATGGTGATGCTTCCCCAGTGTCATTCCAATTGTGCACTACAGACCCAATACTGCAAAGCCCAAGGCTGAATCATTAGCCCAGTGTCCCCCCAGTTCTACTCTATAAACTTGTATATAAATATATCACTTTGGGCACTGTTAGAAGACCTGGACTTGGCTCCCTCTTGTGCAATAAATGTACTGTGTCACCTTGGATGAGAGGTGGGCCAGGCTTTTTCCACAGCAAACTCTTATTTTTGCATGTCCAAATTATCACAGCAAATTCATTTTGTTCTCCTTAATTAATTTTTTAGGAATGCTGATAACCTTCAGCTCCTAATGGTTCAGTGGGACTTGTGTGTAATTGGTGCTTCTGGTGGATGAGCTCTGTTAGCTCCAGCTGGGCTCTCAGACATGGAAACACAGGAGCAAAAATCAGTGCTCAGTTTGGAAATGTTGGTCCTCAGCACTCAGTGCACTTCTTCCCAAAACATCAGAGCTGGGGTAATAATTCATTTGGCAATGCTTTCAGAGCTGTGAGAGGAAAATGCTGCCATGAGTGAGTATTGTTTGTTACTGAAGCATTGTGATGGTTTCTGTGCTCACAATGCTGCTGTCACTGGTACCCCACTCCCAGGTTTGTTACCAAATCTCACCTGTGCTCCTTCTCCAAATCCCTCCTGCTCTCTCTTTGGAATCAGATCTCAGTGGACTGAAGTGTGTCATGACAAACATCTTCAGTTTGATGGAAGAAACAAAAGTTTCACTAATGTTGCAGTATTTAACAATACTGCAAGTGAGAGGAAAATGGGTTCAAAAGCAAGAATTTCAGCATTTCATGCCGGGGCTCCTTTCTGAAAGGGTGTGCAGCACTTTGGAGTGCAGGCTTTGATACTCCCTGAAGGTTCAACAGTGCTGCTCTGTGTGTGCCCTTAACTGGGTGCATAAAATGCTGAACTGTTTTCCTGCTGGCACCCAGGAACCACTAGCTGGGCATTATTTCCAGAGATCACATTTCAGAAAAGGAAAAGCAGCTTTTTCACAGCACAGAGAGGTTTGGCTTCTTCCTCCCACTGTGATGGGGGGAAAAAATCACTTTTTAATTCCCACCTGTGTCTCATCAAACTCAGGCATTTACTGGGGTAATGCAGTTGTTCAGAAATTATGCTAAAAGTATCATGAAGAAGGGCTAAGCTGTAATTGAAGTTTTGCTGTTATCTACAACAAGGGAATAGTGGCATAATTAGCTGGTTTGACACCACATATTCTGTATATGCACCTGAAGGGGGCACAGGGCACAGGCACAATGTCATCTAATATTCCCATCAGAAATTTGCCCTGTCTTCTAATGATGTAAAAATTTTTGTTCTGTATGGCTCTGCCTCTCTTGTTTGAAACACACACAGAAATGTAGAAAGTCCTGCAAATGTAGATAATTAAAATATCTGTTGAAAATGCCAGGGATGCAATGGAAAGCAATAGCACAACTGGGGAATGCCTATGTGAATTATAATTTTGAGTTTGGTGTTCAATATATTGTCTGGCTATGGAAGTGATCAATAGAGAAGTATCTTAGACTGACAAGCTGATTTTATTTTGTGGATTGCTGCTCTCTCCCCTCAGCTAGCATTGTTTTCCTTGAGTGTTTCTGGGACACAAGGAAAAATAAAAAATACATTCACTCCTGTGTTGTTTCCAATTGATATAATTGATTTTTGAGCAGGACCTTACTCTTTAAAATGTGAAGTAATGCCAGGCTGGTGTGTTTTACTCTCTGGTAAGATGGAATACAGAAGGATCTGTATTCAAAAAAATCACAGTAAATTAATTATTTTAGGGAACCTCTGAAGAAGGCTGCCTGTCTCAGCAGCACCTGTGAATGCATATGAGCTAATGGGTGGATCCCCTAAATCAGTATTTCCTGTGGAGAACTCTTTTGTTGCTGATGACATTGAGATAGACTCATGCTGAGTCATGGTAACAATTAAGAGGTTGTACTACTGAAGCCTGTTTTCATCAGAGTCCCCTTGGATCAAAGCACTTTTATATCTTTCAGCTTCTGTATCCTAGAAGACTTTGATCATAGGGAAGGGATTTACTGTGATAAATTTAGCAAAGAATGAAAAATGCTGTAAGAGTTCTGAACAGCAAGTAATGACTTTAGCCAGGATCTTGTGTAATTGGAAGGATTTATCCTGCCTACAGGATACAAAAGCCACAAAATCTTTTATTTTCCTGTTTATAACCCCTGTCACTTACTGTCTTAAGTCCTGATGTGATGATCTGCCCCTTAAAATAGGAATATTTATGGAAGTGAAGCTTTTCCTTTCCTTTACCAGGAGTCATTTCCTGCAAGTGTGTCACCAAAGGGGTGGCTCGTCTGATGAAGAAGCTGTAGCAGGGACACAAGGGGTTGTTGTGATAATGTGGAACATTATCACAATTGTGATATTATTTGATGTTTTGGGTTGGGGTTTTTTTTCCCCCAGTGGAGGCAATGGAAGAGAGGAAATAAAGCCAACGGACAATGAAGGATGCCTCATCCTTTGAAGATCTGAAGAAAAAAACATAGAAGTCTGTGCCATTCCATATAGTCTAAGAGCAAAAACATTGATCTGCAGAAGCAGCTTGAGGTAGGAATAAAAGTCACACCAAAAGGGCTCAGGACTGTGCCGAGAAGGCAGCAAACTTTCGTGCGGTGGGAAATTTGCATTATTTCAACTGCCTCAGAAATGCTTTGGGAAGATGCCACCTCAGTTTGGTCCTTTGGGATTGTCTGGAGCCTCTTTGCTGTTGTCAGCCAGTAGTAACTCTATCACTAGAAGAGCAGCTTTACTCTGAACACTTTTGCAAACAGAAGTATCTTTACCCTGAGGTGTGGCTGCACCACAGCTGCATCTGTGCAGCCACTGCAGGTGAAGGTGTCACCATGGTGTGGAGATGCCTGCTCAGTCTTTTGGTTGGTGACTGTCAGAAAACACCTTAGTTGGACAATTTTCTGTCCCATTTGGAGGAGGACACTCCAGCACTACTTATGGGCTTGTCCAGCACTTGCATGCTTGGTTGTATGTAATTGCTGGATTAAGTACAGCAAGTGCTACTGCTTGTTCAGCTCAATCAGCCACAGTTTTAAACTGTCATTCTGCACTCAAGGCTTGAGTTTTTCCATTTCAAAAAACACACAAATTATAAAATAAGTATTTATTATTTAAATTGGTTTCTAGTTTTCAGGTTAAATATTTAAAATAGATCTGGAATTTGGAGGTGTTATTTTAAACTTAAGATATAATAGAACTTTATGCCTGTAGCAATGTTGTTTAGTACCAAAATAAATACACCAACATAGATTCTGTGCTTGTGAAGTATGTATTTTATTCTTGTAAACATGTTCCCCTTTTGTAAACAAACACAATCAAAAGATACAAGACCTTTACAAGGAATACAGCAGGTCCTTTGTATTAATGCTGTGTCCTGAAACATTGTTGAAACTTTACAGTCAAATACTACAGATTTCCACCTTTCCAGCCTCCTGAAGGAGTAGTTCTGAAGAGCACAGACTGGGGTAGGTTCTCTGCAGCAGACTTTGGGTTTCCATTGTGTGCTCTGTCTTTTCTCAGGGACTATCCCACACAGAAATTCCTCACATCTATAACCAGGGTTGTCAAAGTCTGACAGAGCTTTCTGGTGATTCTGGGCAGCCCCCAGTGTTGATGGATGGATGGATGGATGGATGGATGGATGGATGGATGGATGGATGGATGGATGGACGGATGGATGGAGAGGAACTCCCTGCTGAAAATAACATGGAGGTGGATGAGCTGGTAATGTGGGCTTGCAGCCCAGAAAACCAGTCATATCTTGGGCTGCATGAAAAGAAGCATGGCCAGCAGGGTGAGGGGGATGCCCCTGGATCCCTGGAAGTGTCCAAGGCCTGGCTGGACAGAGCTTTGAGGAGACTGGTCCAGTGGAAGGTGTCTGCCCATGGCAGAGGGCTGGGAATGGGATGATCTATGAGGTCTCTTCCACTCCATGACTTGATGAAAGCTAAATAAGATCACCTTTGTTTAAGTTTTCGATCAGATTGTCTTCAAAACATGCAATGGACACAACTGTCTGTTTCTAATTCCTGGTGAAGCTGCAGAAAGTGCCACAGGTGAACCTGACAAGTCTTGTTGAACGTGAGTGTTGTGTTCTCCTGTGATTTGTGTAAATCTGTGAACAATTTTGCCTCCAGAAATTCTCTGTGCTCTGCCTTAGACTCATTTTTCTTTAAAAAGTCCAAGGCTGACCTGCTGCCAGGTGCTGCTATTTCAGTTTTCAGCCTCACTTCCCATTCCTCATCCAAGATATTTCCCAGAGTCATGCCATTCACCATGCAGAAAGAATCAAAAGACAAGGCAGTTTCCTTCCTCATTTATCATCCAGGGGACTGAGTGTCTGTTAAGTGTTAAATGAAAGTCAGTGACATCTGTGTCTTAATTATAGCAGACTTTTGGAGCTGGATATGCCCACAAGACTTTATTATAATAGAGGCAGCCTGAAGAAGGGGTACCAACAGACTCATTAGTAACCATGGAAAGAAGGTGTTAATTAGGGAATGTGTGATCCTACCTAAGAGCAATTTGGGGCAAAAAAACTAGGTGAATGATATGGAGATGAGCTGCCAGTGATATATTATATCAAAATTATTGTGCACATTGGACTGGCATTAATGGTAGTGGCATAGCAGAGTGGGATGCTGGTTGATTCACATTAGTGTCAAGTCAGGCAGTTAAAACCCTAAAAATGAAATGAGGAAGTCTAATTGCCTGTTCAGAATCAAATAACATGCACTTTATTACCAAATTCCACCATTAACAGCCCAGAAAACCAATTGTGGCTGTCAGGAAAAGGGACAGCTGAATGACAAATGTAAGGGGGGAGCCATCTGGCTGGGATGCTGGGTTCCAGTGCTGGTCCTGCAGCAGCAGCTCAGCCACAGGGCTCAGGAGAGCAGCTGCTCATGCTAAACACATCTGATCACATGCTGGAGACTCTAGAAACAGAAGTTATGTGTAGGTTAAGGATAAACTGCAGCTTCATGCAGTCACAGAATCACAGAATCACAGAAATTCAAGGCTGGAAGAGACCTGTAAGATCATCAAGTCCAACCCATGTTCTAACAATTCAACTAGATCATGGCAGCAAGTGCCACATCCGGTCTTTTTTTGAACTCTTCAAGGGATGATGACTCCACCACCTCACTGGGTAGATGATTCCAGTATCTGACCACTCTTTCTGTAAAATACTTCCTTCTTAATTCTAACTTGCATCTCCCTTGACGCAGCTTGAGACTGTGTCCTCTTGTTCTATCTGTTGTCGCCCGGAAAAAGAGACCGACCCCCAGCTCACCACAGCCACCCTTCAGGAAGTTGAAGAGAGTGATAAGGTCACCCCTGAGTCTCCTTTTCTCCAGGCTGAACAACCCCAGCTCCCTCAGTCGTTCTTCATATGACTTGTGTTCCAAGCCCCTCACCAGCCTTGTTGCCCTCCTCTGGACACACTCAAGCATCTCAACGTCCCTCCTAAAGTGAGGGGCCCAGAACTGGATACAATACTCCAGGTGAGGCCTCACCAGTGCTGAGTACAGGGGAAGAATGACCTCCCTGCTCCTGCTGGCCACACCATTCCTGATACTGGCCAGGATGGCATTGGCCCTCTTGGCCACCTGGGCACACTGCTGGCTCATATTCAGTCGACTGTCAACCAGCACCCCCAGGTCCCTTTCCACCTGAGCACTGTCCAGCCACACCGTCCCCAGCTTATATCGGTGCAGGGGGTTATTGTGGCCAAAGCGCAGTACTCGGCACTTGGACTTATTGAACTTCATCCCATTTGATTCTGCCCATCCATCCAACCGTTCCAAATCTCTCTGCAGAGCCCTACGTCCCTCTAGCAGATCTACACACGTACCCAATTTAGTGTCATCTGCAAATTTACTAATAAAAGACTCTAAACCCTCATCCATGTCGTCAATAAATCTCTCTCAGTCAGTACTTGAGAGAGATTTCCAGGGAGATTTGGAACAGAAAGGTAGCAGTGAAGCTTGGCCTGAGGAGGTTGGAGATCCTGTGACTAAAATACAGACAGGCATAGGCTGAATAATTTTGCCCAAAGAGAGATTTTTCTGCTAACCCTCAAATATTTAGAGCCTGACTTAAAAAGTGGCTTCACAGCACATGTCCAGCTGTGCAGATGGAACAAGCTTTAGTTTCTGTCCCTGAGATCTGGGCCCTGCTCTGAGCCCAGCTGATTCACCTCAGGGAACTGCACCCAGCTCAGCTCAAACTCAGCCAGCTGGGCCAGACTGTCTGTAGGTTTTTCAAAAGGAAATGGGTGTATGATCCTTTTACCCTTCACTAATCTTCTTTGCACCAGCACATTCTGTGGTGGCTTCCCTTTAATGCTGTTCAGTTCCAGGGTTCATACGCTGTTTGTCTCTGTGCCCAATGAAGGGCCTCAATCAAGGCAGAGCTGTTTCTAATCAGCACAGGCCTCCCAGGGTAATTCAGTGATTTCCTCCTGGGCAATGGGAAGCCATTAGCAGGTTCATACCATTTTGCTTTATTTCATTACATCCCAAGGAGAGGACTGAGCTGACAGGGCAGCTGAAGGCTGAGGTGACCCAGTAAGGACTCCAGGCATGAAGGTTTATTTTTTAATAATTCATGCAACATCCTTGCAGCAGCCTATGACAGAAGGGCCCTTGGTTTCACTCAGTGCACACATGCAATGTTTCTGTCCATGGCCACAGAAACACCCATTGCTGAGGCTATCACACAGAACCATGCAATGGGAATTGGCTTTTTAAGCTCCAGCAACACTTCCCACATGAGATGATTAAATCAGAGAGGGAGAGGATGCTGAGACTTCTTTTTATTCTCTTGAGCTGACAGTGTTTGTGCCTGTCAGAGGAGCCCACAGCAGTAATGAAGTGCACTGTGCTCTGGAGGGATGTTCTGGCTCAGCCCCTGTGCACCTGGCCAGCCTCTCCTCTGAAGGAGCCTGCAGTGATGTCCTGGGCAAGGTGTGGGATTCACTGCTGATGTCCTGTAGCTGGGACTTTGCTGGGAGCTCTTTTGATCAGTGCTGAGCAGCCACCAGTGGCTGTTCCACATTTCACAGGGCTGCACACACCTCTGGGAGTGTGCTCATTAGAACACACACACAAGGAATTAGGTTAAAAGTGACAAAACAATATTCAGACATTAGAGGTGCTTGAGATTTGTCCAGTAAAAGATAATGAAAGGTAACAAATAGAATCATACTCACAGAGGTTTTTAAAAATGCAGAGATAATTTGGACTGTTCTATTTCTATTGTACACAGAAGCTTAGGTGACTAAGGGCTTTATAAGGTAATTAACATTTTCCACTGATAAGATTCATACTGTTTTACCCGTCTTGTTTTCTTGTGTCTTTTCTTTTCTCAGCTTGCTTTTGATCTACCTTTCCAGCAGAGAAAAATAACTGCTTGCTGCTAAATTAACACTCATAGATGGGCAATTTTTTATAGGAATTCATTCTCCTGGTCTAATTAATGATGCCTAAGTTTCCACTGGTGCCTCCAGTAATCCTTTGACAAAAGATGTCTTCAAAACCTCTGGAAGTTTTAACTTTTCAAGGAGAGAATGAAGTGAAGCTGGAACTATTTAGGATAGGATTAAGGAGGAAGCAGAATTAATAACAAATGTGCTTTGGAGAGCCTTTTTGATAAGGGAGTGAATCCTATGCTAGCTTCTATGGAAAATATTTTTTACTGGATTGATTCAGATCTCACTGGGACTGATTAGAATATTTCTTTTGATTTCAGTGGCCTTTGGGTCTGGTTCAGGGATTTATTTCTGTCTTGAGTTTTCTTTAAATGAAAGGAATTCAGCATCACTTTAGCATCACTGTTAGCCACAAGGAGATGGAGAATGCACAGATCAGAACGACATATCTTTGTCATAAAAGGGAACAAAAGGTGAGTCTGGCCAATGACTTCATAAAGAAAAAGCATAAAATGTTGCAATACCTGTAAACAGAAATGTGAACCAAATAGGAATGGAAAACTATTACAGATTCCTGGGTTTGTATATAGCCCACACGTTGTGTTTTTCTGTTTCTGTGGTTAAGCCCCCCCACCCCTCCTGATGGTTAAACCGTGCAAACTGGAACCATCCAGGCTGGTTTATTTCATTTTGTTTTATTGTTGTATTGCTGTTAAGACCCAAGAATTGAATGGGAGAGAAAATTGTATTGTTTGGCATTCCTGAAAGGATCTGCTGGCACATCTTGGAGCTCTCTGGCTGTTCTGCTCTCTGGGACAGGGCCTTGAATGGCTGAGAGCTATTAGGGATGTTCCTTTTGCTGAGTGCCTGAATGGGTTCCGTCTAAACTTGTGATGAAAAAGCTGGTGCAGTGTAATGTGAGGAGTTCAGGTGCACCAGCTCTGCAAAATGCTGCCCAGGACTAGGGAACCCCAGCTCTCTTCCCTGTAATATTGTTTTTGAGGTGCTCTATGCTGACCTATGGGTGGACACAGCACTATTTTAGAGCCTGTCTCCTTTGCTCTCAGGGATTCACTTCCTGACTCAAAATCAAAGTAGGCAATTCCACATCCCAAGAGCTGAACAGGCTGGCATTCAGAATGACAGAGAGAAACTTTATCTTGCTTTTAGCAGGGCAATAGCTCTTGGATCCGTGGAGGAAAGAGTAGCAAAGAGCTCCACAGAGAGGTTAAAGTGGGAGGGGGAGTGGAGAAAATTGTTGACTGAGAAAGGAAACTTGAGTAGGAAAATGAAGGGAACAAGAGAGACTAAAGTTACTAGCAGAGGTGAAGCAGCTTGCCTGCTTCTCCCCTGACATTGCACACTGACAAGTGTTTAGTGTTATAAAGAAGACAATTCAAAAGCACACAGGGAGACTCAGGTGCACAACTCCCACTCATTTTCATTTACTGGAAATTTTGGAGCTGCTGCTGTGGATTTTACAGGGTCTCCCACCATCTGATCAGAAATAACACCTATGACTTCATCCCCAGCCTGCTGAAAGCAAGTCTCCCCCACAAATTTCAGTGTGTCTTCTAGGGAGCTTTAATAGGATGTCAAATGTGCTGTGGCAAATTACTCAAATGAAGCTGTCAGTCAGAGCATCAGTCTGTATTTCATGAGCTGGGAGATACACATCACCCAGAAAGTCTGAAAGCACAGTTGGCTGAATTAGCTTCTGCTGTATAATTATGTTAAACCTGTTGATCAATATTGTGTGCATTTTTAATACCTTCATATTGAGGCTTCTGATCTCTCTATATTAATGCTGATAATAGTTCTGCTTCTCTCTGCAATCAAAGAGCTTAAGCTTGAGGTTTCTTTCTTCTTGCCTCTTGCTCCCACAGTTAATTACTCCTTTAGCTCAGTAAAGCAAATGGGGATTCTATTATTTTATTATTTTACTAACTTTGAAAGAAAAGAAAGTAAAAATGTGCACACTAGGAGATGGACTGAAGGAGAGTGAGCCCATGAGGACCCTATTAGTGCAGTTTATAATAAAAAGCCTTCATAAATCCTTGAAATATTGAAGGCTAAACGAGCAGCATTTCACCAATAACAGCTTATTATTTACCTGCCTTTAAAAAAGGAACTAAGCAGTATAATCCTGTGTTCATCCTTCCCCAGAACTTGGTTCCAGTTTTCTGTATTGTGCTGCTTGATCTCAGCTGTTTCAGCACCATCACACTGACTCCAGCTCCAGAGCTCAGGCAGGACACACAGCACAGCTGCTCCTCAGGAAATTCTTCAAGTTTCTTTGGGGAGCTCTGAGTCTACCTGCCTGCCATGCCACCCCTTTAGAGGTTAGAGGGTATTCGAGGCTATAAATCACCTTCATCAGAATTCAATTTGAGACTAATGTATTTGAGATCCCAAGATGATGTTGAATTCTGTTATGTGCAAGTCAAACTTGAAGATGCCAACAGCCAAGGACCTCAGGAGCCATTTAAGCAGCTTTCATGGTCTATCCAAATATATAAAAAGCAAATTGATGGATAAAGAGAGAGGTGGAACTCTTCTCCTATAGATTCTGATTTATTGAGTCACTGATTTCCCTGCCTGTAACAGAGTGCCGATCACATCTCCACCTCACAACCTTGGTGTCATTACTGTGGTGCAACCCTTGCACCTCAGTGTGAACTGTATTTCACAGAGGATTTTAGCTGAAGCTCTAATTTGACCCTCAATGCATTTTATGAAACCTTTGGTTACCACAGGGGTTATTTTTTACCAAGTACTGTGCAGGGGCCCCCTGCATCACTTAAACCCCATCAGTGTCAAATGGAGCAGAGGGTGGCTGGAGATCAGAGCTGTGCTTGGCATAGCAAACCACCAGCAATGTCAAATTCTGCAAAATGTGCAACACCTACAGCTGCTCCCCAGAAAAGGCATCTTATAATTCCCCCTCTCCTACAGGACTCCCATGAACTGCACAATTTATCACATTCATGCAAATGCCAGTCTAACTTTCCTAATGAATGCAAATCCTAATAATCCAATATATGTCAGAATATAGCCCCAGACTCATAATCCTCTATGTCTGCTGTTTGATTCATTCCATTCAGACCCTAATTTGTAGTAAATCTTGTCTTTGGAAGCTGCTGTGGCTGATACCATTTGTGTCAAGGCCAAGCTGGTAACAGGGCTTCTATCTGCTGATGAAATGTTACAGTCAAACCCCTGTATGTAATGGATTCTTCAGTAAAAAGTGTCACAGGTGATGATCTCAGCTGCTTTCAGTAGGATTGGAGTCCTAAGTTCCTTTTCAAAACATTCACCAGGATGTACAATTTCTTTTCTGTGAAAAATTTCAGCCCAAATAGTTTGAAAAGGTTGAAAATTAATGATTTTTTTTTTCCTTAATAGAACAAAAATGTTTAAAAATAGATTAGCAAATGGCACTATTTGCCATTCAAGGAAAATTTTATTTTCTATTAAATGCAATTTAAATTATTCTTAAGTTAATTTAGTACAGAAATCCTGTTGCCTGAAGCACCACATTCCCTGGTGCTCATGTAGGGTCACACTTGTTGCACTTGGTGACCTTGAATTAAGCAAATCAGTTCAGTTCAACAACAGGTCACCACCACATTAGCTTCAGGTGAAATAACTCAATTTGATTTTCCAAAGCAAGATTTTTTTCTCTTGAAAATGTTTATTTTCTGAAAAGCTGTTGATTCAATGGAAATGAAGTGTTTAGTCAAAAACCATTCAAATGAACTGGAGTAGTTTTACTGGTCCATTGTGGCAGGACCAGAGCAAAGGCAATGCTCTGATCCCAGTGTGGGCACTGCCAAGCTGCCTTTACATAAAGCTCTTTGGATGCTGGGCACAGTGAGATTGCAGCAGCACAGGTTTGGAGTCCTGCTGAGGAGCAAAGCAAACTGCTCCATGCTGGGAGGTGACTCAGCAGTGTGGGCATAACCCATCTTGTGAGGCTGAAAGTGGGAAATGACCCTGGGCTGGAGCAGGCTCGGTGCTCTGGGGGTGTTTGCCTTCACTGCAGGCACATTTCTATTTCTATAGGTGGAATGCTTGCACCTACCCTAAACTCCCCTTGGAGGGAGGTCTCTGACACAGCTCCCACCAGGAAAAAGGGTAAAACTGGAACGCTCTCTTTCTTCACAGAGGGTTTAATCACTTTATCCCTTAAGTGATGCTGCATTATTGAAGCAAACAGCCAAGTACCTAATGCATAATATAGCAACCTGCTGAAATCTTATACATTTCAGGGTGAATCATGACTGATGAGAAATGAATCAGGATTTGCATTTCACACAGTGACTCATCCTCTGCTAAAATAGGGACAGCACCTGAAACAAACCAGTAAGGATCATGTCAAGACACAAAATACTGGTTCATTTGGGCAATTACTTACAACATGTTTGGGTTTTAAACATCAGGAATATAAAAGTTTATTTTTGGAAATTATTCTCTGAAGGTGACTGAGAAGCAAAATATTATTTTGGAGATGTGCAGAAAAGGAAATCACTTTCAAGCTGAAAATAGAATTTTTCTTGAACAATGGTTATTGATTTTCTTTTTTTAAACATAATTCTCCTGTGGGATGAAAAAAACCCACTATTGGTAACACTTGTGGCATAAAAATACTTCACCTAAAATATATTGACATAAAAATACCTTACTTAATATGTATTGATATAAAAATTGTATTAATTTTTTTCCACATTTCAGTTCTTGCCATTTTCTAAATCTGCTGCCATGTTTTTGGAGCTCAGATATGTTTGGCTCTGACACCAGAGCTTCACAAAACAAACCTCTGATTTCCTTGTCATCTGAGATAATTCACTTTTTTAATTCTAGAAAACAAATTGTGCAGCAGTTTCATGTACATTCAGGCTGTCAGGAATTCCAATTTTTTTTTTTTTTTTCCCCAAACTCTTTGTTATGGTATTAGTGCAGTAGATGTTGCTCCTGTCCCATGCTGCTGCTCCTCAGGATCCCAGCTCAAGGCAGGGCAGGGTTCCATCCTGGCCCCTGAGCAGAACTGGCATCCAGGTGTGCCTCTGCAGGAGGGAAATGCCAGGAAAATTAATCCACAAACACCAGAGGTTTGTGTCCAAAAAGGAGACAGAACAGTCCTTTTACTTTATTGGAATAAAGGGAGAGGCCATGGGGCATTCCCCTGGGGTCTCTGGAATTTTTGGAGGATGCAGCCTCCCTTTTTATCCCGATTTCCCTTCTCTCTTTTCCCATTGACTGAGGTACCTGAGAGGCTCAGACTTCCCAGAATGCCTGATACCAAAGATTCCTCTCCAATGTATAACCCTCCCTTTTAATTTTTATTTCTTATGGAACTTAGGAGTTTTTCTCCTCCATTATTTCTTTCATCTCTCAATGTCTAATTTCATTTACCAGCAAACCTAAAGCTTATTTGTAAAAGCAAATATCTTTTTCCGTTCATCAATCAGCGGAATCCTTCCCATTGTTTCTTTTATCTCCCAGTGCTCGTTTTATCTACCAGCAGACCCACAGCTTCTTTGGAAAGACAAATCCACTATTTCTCTCAGAAGCAATGCTCCAGGGCTCTGGGTTTGCTCATTTGTCCCCAGGGGCCAAATGGACCCTCCAAAGATGCCTCTCCTACAGGAGAGATGATCAATTAGTGTCACTGATACATCAGTGCTCCACAGCTGGCACCTCGTTTAGCTGTTGGTGGTTGCACATTGCTGCCTTATGAGTTCTGATATGTTTTTTAATGGTAAGTAGGTTAATCCCTCTTCCTGGCTGAAAAACATCAAGTTAGATGCAAAAGTCCCCAAAGCAAGAAGACTTACTTGGAAAAAATTACAGAAGTGTAAATCAAGAAAGCAATATTGAACTTTAGAAGACAGCATACAATAATATGACACTTTATTCTGCTGCTGCCTGAGGTTTATATATACTACTGTCACTTTCTTGCTGTTCTCCACCAGTAGTAATTTTCTTTCAATCTAAATTTCATTTCCCAAGGGTTTGCTAAGGTTAAAAGTGCTAGAAAACCAATGACTATTCACTTGCCAAAGGACAATAAATTAAATTAACCACTGTTGGTAGCCAAGTCAGGTCTGAACTATTTATATGTAAATAGGTGCAAAAGCCTGATGGCATAGTGCATGATTATTAGCAGCTCATTGCAGACTCCATATTGAAAATTAAATACACTGGGAAAAGCAATGTGTTTCCTTTAAATTCTGCCTGCAAGAAAAACTTCTGAATTTCTGTTTTCATGGTAGCTTGTTATTACTGGCCTTACTATGCATTAGAATCCTAATTATTCAAGGTCAAACTTAACGGGATCTTTTACTAACTTGTTTTATTTTAATTATCTTAATAATCATAACCACATAACCATAGTAGTGATTTCCAATTGATGGGGTAATTTTAATAAGGGTCACATTGCTCTGCTGTTGTCCAGGAAATGACTGCTACTGTAAATGGTATTTAGTGACCACATTGGTGCGCTGAGATCAAACCTCTCAGTGACCCTTTCCCACATCCAATTTGGTGGCCAGGTAATAACAATTCATCTGTCAGTATCGAGTTTCTGTGGCACTTCTTTTTCTCACAAGATCCCTGGGATTTTAGGTATGGCATAACCTAAAATATACCATTATTATGATATATACTTATATATATGTGTACAAACATATACATATACATATTTTATATAAAGATTTATATATTTTATATAAATATATATTTGTATAAATATATACATATATTTATAGATTTTATACATATATATTTACAGAAATAGAAATATATAAATGTATTTATACAAAATATAAATATAACTTTGTTCTCTCTGGATCTCCAGGATGGCAGCTGGAGCTGTACCACCCCAAGCTCAGCAGCATCATCACTGAGAACATTTGATTAATAACAAAGATCCAGCCAAAGTTGTGTTTGATAGCACATTTATATTTAGTTATATTTACTGGTCCTTCATGAGTTTCACTTCCTTCTTCAGGAGGTCTAAGACTTGAAAAGAATGAATCAGCCCTTGTGGATATTAGGAATAAAAGCTGTGTGAAGTGATAAATAATAAAATAATAAAAGTGATGTGAAGTGCCAGTCACACTGCATTCAGGCAGTCTGATGCAACAGAGTTAAAATATTATGAGCCCCCAGCTCTGCATTTCCAGTGCTGGCTGCACAGGAAGAGCCACAGCACCAATGCATGGTCAGAGAGGAGCTGTGACACTCAGGGACACATCTTGGTGCTGAGCTACAGAGTTAAATGCATCCGTGGGTAATGAACTTGTTTCTGTAATCATCCACACCTCAAGGCAGATGGGAGAAGTTAACTTACATAAATACTTGAGACATTGGATTTTCAATTCAAGGAACTAGTCCTGAAAGAGCAAACCAGAAACATCTGATCAGAAGCTAATAAGGATTAAACAACCACTTGCTATCAGTAAACGTTCCTAACTGAGCAATTCCTGCATTCTGGAGATGGAGCCCTGATCCTGCAACGATGTCTCCAATTATCCATGTGTGTGTTGGCTCTGCTCACACTCCTGTGAGCTGACAGAGAGTCCCCCTCCTCTGTGCTGGGGCTCACCAAGAGGCAATGACTTCAGCATCAAATATCAAACTGCACTAGAAGAGGTTTAGAGACAAAATCACAAGTTTGACTGCAGGAAGGCTGGTGGAACACAGACCTGACCACAGACCTTCCACCCCTGGAAATGAGTGTAAAGGAGGTCTGGTCAGTAGCTACAGTGTTAACCTGCTATCAAGCCCTCCATTTCTCTTAATAAACACAAGATCCTGTCATCATTTTCTTTTCACTTGTTGGCATTTCAAATGTGTTGCTTACAAAGGTCGTCTATGTTTGGGGAAAAACAGTTTAATTGATTTTATTATTGCAGGAAAATAGAATAACCGCTTGCACCTTTGTTTGCAGATAAAAAACAAAATTAATGGTTGCATACAGCTGAATTAAGCACTTAAAGTTCAGTCTCTACAAAATGCTGACAGCATAAGCTTAGATCAATACCAAAACAATTTACACTTTAGGAGCTCTGGCTCTGGCTATTAACTAGTAATTATGCCAAGTTTACTGTTAAATTACTTTAACTGTTTCCAAGGTGTAACTGAATTATGGCAAAACTTGTTAACACTGTCAGAGGGAGAGCTCTCAGCACAGTCCCAAGCAGACAAACCTTGCACATCTTGACTGTCCCCAGCTGTTCACTCCTTCAAATCCTCCACTCCCCTGACCCCTGCTCTGCTGCAAACACAGAGCAGAGATTTCAGATCTGGGTCTGCTGCTCACTGCAAGTTACTCAGCTGTGGAGAGTATTACACTCAGCAGCATGAAGAAACTTTTCCTGGGTGAGAAACTGCAGCCAACACCAGCCCTGCTTAGCCCCATACTGGCCCTGAGAAAGTACAGGAACTGCCAAAATGTTTCACAAGTTGTAGGGAATTGCAACTAAACTTTGGACTTCATCTCCAGACTAGAATCATGATCCTTCCCAGAAAACAAAGTCTAGAGCTTGGCTTTGTCCTCTTGCAGGAAAAAATTGTTTTCCTCAGTTAGTAGATGAAGTTCCCAAACAATAACATAAAGATACAAACACTGCAAATTACTTATAAGCAAGCTACTTTATTCTAAGCTTACTTTTAAGCAAAAGCAAGGTTTAAAACCCCTTCACATTAAGTTCCCTTTGTGTCCTGCATTTATCCCACAACAGCTGCTGAAATTAATCTTCTTTGTCATGGAAGGACCAGTTTCTCCTTCACATATTACCCATGTGATGATGAAAAATGCAAAAAGAAGTTATGCCAAAAACAGCACGCAGAGCAGTGTGTGAGGAAATCTGTTGTTAGTTGAGCTGGACCAGCAAGACCAGGAAAAGGAGAACTAAATGCCCACCCCAGGGTATGCCCTCTGTCCCCTGTGCCTGGCTTTAACAAAAATACATTGTCACACTAATCCTGAAAGTAACTGAGGAGTTTTTTTTTATAATGTTTAAATCAATGTGTACCAAAGGCTCACCTGAGTGTGCTACAGCATGTTCACACCATCACCTCCTCCAATTAATGACTCCTGCTGTGGGCTTTGCCTCCCTCTGCTTTCCATAACAGTCCAACCCAAAAAACAGCCAACAATTTATCAGTAGAGCATGCACATTCAAAGCCAAAGGACATATTAGTCTCATACTTGCTGATTATCTCTATAGCTATCTATTTGGATTTATTGTATGAAAAAAACCTGCCATAGCTCCCACACATGGCACTTTCCTGGCTTACACAGATTGGCTTCATCCCTGCCTTTATGCATTGATGTTGTTCTACCAAAACACTCATGCAGATGGGGAAATTTGAGTTATGAAGGTGTGACCTTGTCCTGCTGAAGGCATGGGCCCTCCAGATCCAGCAAGTTCTCAGTGCTGGGAGTGGGACCTTTTGCCCATCATTTTCAGAATCTCAAGACACAAACATCAGAAATAATTATGAGTAAAAATGTGCTGGCATGTCTTGAAGTGAAACCATCAATTCTGATTAAATCTTTTTTTGCCACTGATTTATACCTCCCCTGAAACATATGGCATCTCCTGGCTCTTGTGAAATATTTTGACTGACAATACAGAAGCCAGAGAAATAAGAAAATTGTGTCTCGCCCAGGAATTCTGAAGTCATTTACTCTGAGGAAAATTTTAGTTATAACCTTCTGATAAATGCAATACAGACTTGCCAAGAAGAAATGGCTCAGACATTCAAAAAAAAAAAAAAAAAAAAAAACAAAAAAAAGAAAAGCAAACACACTGTCAAAGATGTCAATTTCTTGAGCTGGTTTTTTTTTTTCCAGAAACGTGATCAGAAAGTGCAAAACCAAGATTGCAAAATCGATAAAAATCCCAAATCCTGTCCACTAAATACTATAAATTGGACACTTACTTGGGCTTCAAAGATAAAAAAAAAGAGGGTTTAGACAAGACAGATTAGCTTTGCAAACTAGAATTCTTCCTTTACATAAAATAAATTATTTGATAAAAGATCAGGCTGTTTATGAAGCAGTAAGCACTTGCCTTCAGCATTTTGTCATCTGCTGAGTGCTGTGACAGAGGAGCAGGGCAGGATGGGAAGGATGGGGAAGGATGGGGAGGATGGGGAAGGATGGGGAAGGATGGGGAAGGATGGGGAAGGATGGGGAAGGATGGGGAAGGATGGGGAGGATGGGGAGGATGGGGAGGATGGGGAAGGAGCCATCCATGCACACAGCCCAGCCACCCCCTGAGCTGAGATTTTGTCACCCCAGGCTGCTCTGCTGGAGCTGCAAGGTCCCCAGTGTGACCCTGCTCTGGTGGCACCAGGAGGGACCCAGGGACTGGGACTCCATTCAGCAGGGGCTCAGTCTGCCTCTCTTACCCAGTGCTTTATCCCTTAAGTATTTGACTAGTAAAAATCAGCATTAATTCAAAAATATCTTCCAGGGAGAGGAGGAAGGGGCAATATGCAGAACAACCAGCTCTCACCATTCTGTCTCAGATTCCCAAAGGCTGGGCAGGCTCTGTGATGTCCCAGACCCAGAACCACATGACTAAATCACTTTTTTAAAAACAAAAAAAAATTACAATTATATCAAGACATATGCAAACATAAATACTATTGGGAAAATAAATGCTTTTCAGGAGTGGGGAGGGACCTCATTGCTGACCTTTTTTTTTTTGGAACTGGCAGTGACAAAATCACTTTTTTGGGGGGCTCCAAGCCTCACTGCAAAGAGCAGACAATATATGCATTTTGCTTGTTTTCCTCAACAAATGTCTCTCCTTGCTGGGGAAAGTATATTTGCCCAGGTCAGTGCTGTTCTCCTGCTTTTTCTTATGTTTTTTCTTACTTTTTCTTCACGTTATTTTCCATCCACCTTACCAGAATGAGGCAGAGGCAGTCCCATCTCTGCATATAACTGCCATGTAACTCTGCACATCAAGGGAAAATCATCCCTAGGCAGAGATGCTCCATAAGAGCCCAGCATGAATAAGCCTCCATGATGGGCAGATATTTTTAGGTGACATTTAGGACCTTTCCTGCATGCTGCAGATTTATAAAATCAGCAAGGCAAGCTCAGGAGGAGAAAGATTGTGCCTGGATCCCCTAGAGGGAAAAATCTTGTGGAGACAGAATAATTCATTCCCACCTCTTTCTCACTCCCTACCACTGACACGTTGCCAAAGCCACAAATCCCAGGGAGCTGCTGCCAAGTTGCTCTTTCTTGGGAACAATTTTCATGGTGGCTGTGGGACAAGCTGCCCCCCTTTCCCTGTGGCAGCCCACCCAGCTGCTTGGAGAGAGTGCAGGATGTGCCAAGCAGGGTGCCACAGCCAGGGACAGCCTGGGCCTCCTCCGAGCACCTCCTGGCTCTGTCCCACCAGGTTGTCACCTGTCAGCTGTGACACTGGCACAGAGATTGGCCTGATGGCAGCGTGCAGGGTGCCATGCTGTCCCTGTGCTGTCCCTGTGCTCCAGTGTGGCAGCAGCCTCTCCTGCAGCAGCCACACCAGCCTGCGGCTCCTCTACAGGCTGTGCTCCAGCTCACTGCAACATGCAGGAGCCACAGGAGGCCCCAATCCACTCCTGCCCACTCAGGTATCAGCCTTTACCTGCCCCAGCCCCCAGCTGTCCTTCCCAAAATCCATCTCACTCAGGTGAGCCACTCAGCAGCATCAAATGCCTCAGAAACACAGCAGGGTCCTGTCGCAGACACCTTTTATGAAAATCCTTTCCTTAGGATTTTTCCTTCTGAGAAGCTGAGAGGCCTCAGGAACAAAATGTAAACAATGGCTATCTGCTGCTGTGGAATGCAAGAGGTGCATCTGTGACTGGTCCATGTTGGATGTTTGTAATTAACGGCCAATCACAGTCAGCTGGCTCGGACAGACAGCCCAAGCCAGAAGCCTTTGTTATCATTCTTTCCTATTCTATTCTCAGCTAGCCTTCTGATGAAATCCTTTCTTCTATTCTTTTAGTATAGTTTTAATGTAATATATACCATAAAATAATAAATCAAGCCTTCTGAAACATGGAGTCAGATCCTCATCCCTTCCCTCATCCAAGAATCCCTGTGCACACCATCACAGGATCCATCTGCAACCCCACTTCTGTAGGGAGCCAGGACTGCAGAGGGGTCTGCAAAGAAAGGCACTGGGAATGCTTGAGCTGCACTGGAGACCACCTCTCCCTCCTGGGCAGGAGTCAGCACGAGCAGCAGGAACAAACTGGAGCACCTGGAGGGCTGGCAGGGCTTAGCTGGGCTGAATTTAGGGAGCCTCTCACAAAAGGCACATAATAAATGAAATTTATGAGTGATGTACTGCTCCCAAGATAATTACAAATTACCCTCTGGGGTCAGGGTGCTGTGCTGAGCTGACCATCTACATCTGTGTACAGTAACTGCATAACTTAGGAAGTCAAACCTGTGATCAACTCAGTTCAGAGATCAGGTAAGTCAGTTCTTGCACAGAATATGTCAAATAACCAAAACCTAGTTTTATTTTTTGTTGTTGTTTAGCATAAAAGGAGGTTTGACTCCAAAGAAGTACGTTCATTATTCAACAAATACACTTTCTCAAAATAAAAGAAATCTTGTGCCACATGTGCATTTCTCTGCTACTTTTCCTATGTGCTAATAGGTAAGGATTGACTTTGTGAAATTGCTGCAGCAAGCTGAGAATGTTGCATGAGGAGAGGAATTCTGCCCAATGCACAGGGAATATGGATGTGTTATGTTACTTGCTGTGCATTACACAGATACACAATATTCATCTCAGTCACAGCAGCACCCAGTGAAGCCTTCAAAGCCCAGACTGTTGTGCACACCTGATACAAAACCCAGCAAAGCTGATGGCTCACTCCTCATGGAGCCCTGACAGCAAAAAGGGGAGGTGGACAAATGTGTGTAAATAAACAGGAGGTGAGGGAAAGCAGAGGGTACCAGAGGGCAGCAGGGGGGAAGCAAAAACCAACATCAAGAGTATAAAAAGCTCTGCAAGGATCAAGTCTCAATCATGAGCACAATACATGTGTGGAGATGCACAGAAGTGATTAAAGTCCAAAAGGGCACAAAAGCAGCACAGCTGTGTCTGAAGATACCCCAAAGGGCATGTAGGAACACTTTTAGTGACTTTAAAACACACCTAATTCTGGGATTTCCCTCCTAAGCCAATAAATTCCTACTTATTGCTCTTAGTGCCCACCACATATTTGGCAGTACACTAGAGAGAACAGTAAAGGCATGAGGAGGGTAACAGCTGCATCCCATGCTTCATCAAACACTCAATCCATTTTCCCTGTGCTCCTGACTGTGCAGGCATCTAAAAAAAACAACCACTTTTTTGGAACAACCTCCTCTCCCAAACATGTGCTGCTACAGGGAGCCCCTTTGGCTACACTCTACATTTCTCTTTGCCACCAGAGCACAGAGCACTGAGCTACCAAGCCAGCAAATCTCCCCTTTTCCCACCAGCTCCATCTGCCCAGGAGCAGCACCTGAGGCATCCCAGCTGGCTCCTCACCTGACCTGCACCTCCTCTTTACTGGAGAGAGAGGGGACTCTGTCTCTATCTGCATTGGGATTTCTAAAGTGCATCTGCACAAGAGCTCAAAGTCCAAGAGCATTACCTTGTTTTAAGAATGATGCAGCTGCCCTTCTCTTTGGCCCTGCATCATCCGAGGTCTCCTTTGATCACTCTTTGCCCCTCAGCCTGCTGAGGCTCTCAGTCTCCAAGGACCAGACCAGTTTACTGTGCTTTAAGAGCATATTCTGTGAATGTAAAGATCTGCTGCATGCAAAAATCAGCTTTGTATGGGAATGGAGGTATGGAAGAGCAGCCCTGAATAACAACAGCCTGGAACAAAGTCCATGCTGACCTACAGCTGACCTTCCTGCTCTCAGCCACACAAAGGAGCAGTCTTTTGCAAATCCATGCTGAAATACCTCCTTTTCCAGGACCCCATGAAAATATCAAATGTATAAAACGCAAAATCACCTCCTTCCTTTTTTGTTCCTGCATATGCAGGACACATCCCTTGTGTCTTTGTGAGAGTGTAACTGAGTCTCCATGTGACCCTGGGAGCTCGCTGGCCACTCAGTGATTCTGTGCTCAGTGCCACGGGCTACCTGACCTGCATTTCAAAGGAACAACACAGTTTTGTTATTCCAGAAACTCAGCTCATTTCAGAGCCCTGCACTGGCAGCAATCTGTGAGCAGCTCTGCTCCCAGGGCAGATGGGAAGTCAGTGGTGCTGTACAAGGGATGTGCTGCTTGCTGGTGATGCTAAAATTCTGATGGAAAACTAAATAGTAAGATATGCTCAGCAGAAAAAGAAAAAAAGAACAAAAAAAAAAAATACAACCTGATGAAAATTATGGGTCTCTGCTGTAAATAATGCTAAAAGGAATTAAAAGCTAACAGTGTGGTCTTTTTTCTTCAGGGAATTCTCCCATCCAAAACTCATCTATTCCACCCTCCATCTCTGATAAGGATTCCCAGTCCTACAGATTTCTCATCAATATCTGGTAAGGCCTTTGCAGAAGCATTAGTGTGCAATATGGACCATTCCCTGCAGCAGCTCCTTCCCTCCCTCTCCCCCCTCCCTGCTGCTGTCAGGACAGGATCTGCTCCAGACTCCTGGCCCTGCTGGGCACTCTCACCACAGCCTCCACCCCCTGCCCAGCCTCTCCTGGCTAAAGGGGAATTGCTGCTTAACACTGCCAAAACCCACCCAAGCTGACACTGCAAGCTTCGTATCAGTGCTCCTCTGAATTTATTTTTGTAAGGAAAGGAACACATCCAAACTTTTCTACACACTCTGCACCACCCCCTTTCCCCTGTAGCCCCACCAGGTGTAATTAAGGCATTGATTAAAATTAATCCCAAGTTGTTTGGCTTTCAGGAAACAATTGTTGGGGATTTTTTAAACCTTAAGGTATTATTCAAAGGAATCCTTTAATATTTGCAGGATAAAAGGAATTTAGTAAGTTCAAATCCATTTCTCTTCCATTTCCACATCCTGCACATTCCCATGGTCTTTGTGACTTTTGTACAGAAGTTGCCACAAACTTCTCTGGAGGAAGAGCCCAGCTAAGGGAGTTACTTGGTAGGAGATTTAGCCTTAATTTTGCAGGCATGTTCATTCTAGGATTTGAAGACAGACTTAAAAATCTCTGGTCCAAAAGCAAAACTGAAGCTAGGCATTTAAAATATGAATGTGGGTATTAGGCAATTACTTTTCCTTCAGTTTTCAAAATGTTGCATAAATTGTTAATAACCCCACACTGAGGAAATAATTTTATCATATATGATTAGCTATTTTCTGAAGGAAATAGCAGAGTGAAAAGTATAAATTGACAGAATTCCACTATTTTTCCTCTTTAGAGTTGCAGATCAACATATTCATCTCATCTTCTTCCCTCTCTAATTATCATGCAATGGCATGTCTTGAAGAAAATAAATGGTATGTGCATTTCTGTGACAAGTGAAGCAATTCTCTGACATGTAACTACAAAATACTTGGGAATCCATAGAGGACAAAAAAACACCCAATAAAAAATTTAGATAGCACCAGTTCTTCATGCTGACAGAGTCTAAAATTAAAAACTGAAAGTCTAGAATAACTGCACAGAATCTACACATAGAAATGAAAAGCTGAAAAGAGCAGAGCCTCATCTCATTTCATGTAATGGTTTCTGCCATCCATCCACCAGGACCTGCGATAGCCAGAGCCGCAAGTTCTTAATAGAAGTTAGTAATTTTGGAATTCTCATTTTCCTTAAAGGGCTCAGAGGAAGAAGAGTAATTCAACAGTTTACAGCAAACTGGCCACATCTTGAACAAAAGCATGCAAACACCATCTTAATTAACACCACTCAGTTACCTCTGCACATCTCACTTCCCAAAGCCTGATGCAGCCTTGGCAGGTTTTCCTAACAATAAAATGCAATAAATGAATTAATGTCCTGAAGGACTCTAAGCTGCAATGTCACAAAGCCATAAATTATGTCCTAACTAATTTTCTGATTTATTATTCCTCCAACTTTGCTCATTTTGGGATGATGAGAACTCATTTTTCTGTTTGGCAGATAGCTGTGTCAATCTTGTTAATAGCTGCTATTACCATCACATGAGCATGTTTGTGAAAACAAGTGTAGTTTCATTCTGACACTGACCTCACAGCACTTCAGTTTTATTACAAACACAAGATCTGTCAGTAACAAAAATTGATGCACTTATCCACAGATTCTGCTTGTCTCCCACTAGCACTTTATTCATTTGTCTTTTGCAGAAGTTCATCTTTAAGCAAGGGCAGATTCATAGTTTAAATTACTGTCTTGACACATCATCTGTTGCTTTGTAAATTCTCACAAAGAACATAATTCCCACAGTCTTTGGGAGATAAAGGATTACTGTTAGCCATCACTGCAGGCACTGTACTGATCTGAATCTAACTTGAACTGTGTAAACCTAAATGGGCTTAAAAGTGGCTACTGGAAACATTTCCTCATCAAACATTCAGACTGAGAAGAATCTGAACTGAGTAACCCCATTTAATGCTAATAAGATGCTTTTAGGTGTCAGGACTCAGCAAATGGATTTTAGGGTGACATTTTTCAAACCTCAACTGTCTGAAATTGAGGACTTTTTAGCATTTAATGGGAGTAGGTTTGTGCCAGTGATTAGGAAAATACTGAAATTCTGTCCACTCTGCCACTTGAAGTGCCTGCATTTAACTGTATTGTTTCTGAACATGATTCTCATTCTAGGTGTCCTTGATTTGGTGCTCCTAACACATTTAAATACATATATAAACAAACAAACACATCCCTTCAAGGATTTTGTACCTGCTTGATGTCTCTCTGTTGGCTTCTCACATCCCCAAATACAATTATTTGTGGGTGACCTTGGTGATCATTCTTCACGAATGATCTTGGTGATCATCTTCTTGCCAAGATGGTTGATTCTGGAAGAAGCCAACAGAGCTGAAGTCAAGCTCTTCTGAACTTCTGAACTGAAGTAAAGACACTTCTGAACTTCTCCCCTGGTGGAATCAATTCAGCAACCAAATTGACTCGACTACACTAGAGTAGGTCTAATTTAGCATTCTTTCTAATCTAGGACTAACATATCAATGCCTAGAAATGCTGGCAACCGCTGCAATGCCACCTTTTCATGTACTAAGAAAAAAATGAGAAGGAAATGAGCTTTTTGTGCATTTGCATTTCCTTTATACCAGGGCCATCATATCCCAAGGATATTCCCACAGCAAAGCTTTGTTGTTTTCCCTTGGCAAGAAAGAGCTACTGATTTTTCAGGACTACCAGCAGGTTGTGTGGTATGGTCAGAAGGTCTTTGGAGTAGTCACGTGAGATTCTTAGAGTATCAGGTGTTAGAACAGACTGCATGACAAAAGCAGGAATAATCCTGCATAATCTCTTTATGCAGGGAAACCAAATCAAATCAAAATCACCTCCCCCTGCCATCCCACCTTGTGCAACTCTGCTCAGAGCTTTGGGCTTCATTATGCATGGGAGAAAATAAAACTTTTTTACTATTATACCCTCCAGGTACAAAAAAAAAAAAAAAAAAAAAAAAAAAAAAAAAAAAAAAAAACCTGCAGTTGCTTTCTCAGGAGGCAATATGTGTTTTAAAAAGTTAGTACATTTTATCCCTCAGAGAGAAGGTTTAGTACATTTTTTCCATTTAAATGAGCATAACTAAAACAGAAATTGCTACTTTTTTTTTCCTTAAACAATTTGCTGTTTTACAAGGTGCACTTTGCTTGGGCTGTATTTTTGAAATATAGCTATGTGGACAACTTGCTTGTTTTTTCAAAATCATTTTAAAACCTTTCTAATCTTCCACTTTGCTCAGAAGTTGGTATTAGCTGCCTACCAACAGGAGAGAGACAAGAGAAAATAATGAAACAACAGCCAAAAGTCTCATATTCACTATCAAGAGAAAAGAATGAAACAACAGCCAAAACTCTCATATTCACTATCATCCCTGTATGACATTCTCTAAAGCCAAGGAAAGCAGCTAATCATTGGAAGCCCTTCTTTTTCCACAAAGGTGTATTAAAATCAACATATGCACATGCAGGCCTCTGTGCTAAGTGGGTGATTAACTGCTTTGTGCTAGATTCTGAAGTTTGTACAAAGCATTTTGCCTTGCCCATCTTTGCAATCCATCCTGTTTTACTCTGTCATAAACACCTGCTGTTCAGACAACTGCATTTAAGATGAGCTTTAACACCCTAAGATTGGGCTAAAACAGCACAATATCAGTTGTAAATTAGAGCCTGAGCTGGGCCCAGGGAAAATGCCATCCCATTCGGAGGCAGATCAGAGGGCTGGGGGAGCTGCAGTGAGAGCCAGACTGGAGTTTGAAGAAGGGAAGGAGCCTCAGGAGGTGACAGCTGAGTGCCAGCAGGGGTCAACAGAACAGTGCCTGAAGAGATGTGGGTGCATTCACACCGGGGGAAAGCCAGGAGGAAACGGGGTGAAAAGCATGAGCTGCCTGCAGAGCAGTGAATTGCAGAGCCCTTTGATCCTGCAGGGTTTGGGGGCTCTGGAGGCAATGGGCACTGAGGCTCTGGCTCTGCACTGGGACTGCCCAGACCACCGAGGGCTGGGACACAGCACAAGTGCCCAGTGCAACAATTCCTCTGAAGAAAAAGGCATTTCTCTCCTACCAGGCTCCACAGGAGTTAGCCCCCACAGGTTTGACATCTCAGGATCACCACTTAGCTCGGACTGAGCAGCACATCTGTTCTGCCCTTCTCTTGTAGAAGATCTTTTGCTGTCTCGCTCAGCAGAGATCATGTTAAGGCCAGAATGACTTTTACTGCATCATCCTCTGGATGAAAACTCTTCCATCATGTACTGTATTAAAGACATTATTAACGTCCATGGCAGAAACACGGGCTGGGTGACACCTCCTATGTGAGGTTGATTCATGCTTGTGCTAAACCTGGGTCTGGTCCAGCTGACACAGGCAGCTAAGTTACTGCACTGCCAGTTTAATATTTTGCCATCTGCTAACTGAGAGCTCTGCTGCCTGCTGGGTCCCATAAAGACTTTTATTTATTGCATTATACATGGCAACATCTGCCACAGGATTCAGCTCAGCTCAGCTTCCTAATTAAACAAACAAACACTACATCTCCTGTACATGATTGGGTCTAACTATTATTTATAAAATCTGAGATAGGTATTTAGAAGATATACATTATCTGTTCCAGATGAATAACTACCCCTCCCACCATTTGGAGAGGGATTGTTAGAATAAGCTCAAGGGTCTCAAATACTCCATTTTATTACAACAAAGCAACCAGAAGTTATTGCATTTGTTGTTGCTTTGCTCTTATTTTATTCCTTAAATTATTCAATTTTACACTAATTAGAAAAATCAGATTATTTCAAATTCTTGTTACCTCCTCTCCTGAGTACTGCCTGTAAAAGCAGAGGAGAATACAAGAGACTTTCTCTGTTTGATTTCAGAGAAGAGACCCAACCTGGGCAACATCACACCATCAGCCACCACCAAAGGCACAGTGAACACACTGCCCAAGTCCATTTCAAACTTAATTGCAAAGGGAGGAATCCCTGAACAATATCACTGGCCACACACCTACATCAAGGCTCTCCCATCTGTTCCAGTCACCTGCAGTTAAATCAAACTGGGAGAAAACCTGGATGAAATCCAGGCCTAATGAATTCAGTAGGAATGTCCCAAGTTCTTCATGGTTTTTAAAATCTGTCCTAAACAAAAAGTTAAATTTTATTTAAACTTTAAGGTTTCTTTAATCCATCTCTATTCTTTTAACAAATCTCTTATTTAAAGATTAAAGGGTATCTACAGTTCCAAATACACCAGCTTCAAAAAAAAAATCCCAGGTTTAACTTTCAAAAATCAAATGGACAGTATAACAGAACTAGAGTTACATTTTCCAGTCTTCCACTCTTTCATCTGAGTTATTGTTTACTGCATTCAGCAGCAAAAAAAAAAAAAAAAAAAAAAAAAAAAACACCACCAAAAACCATACCCAACTGATCTTGGTTTCATTTTTAAACAAGTCCAGTTGCCCCCATTACCTCTGTCACACCAAAGCAGTACTTTCCTTGTCTTTAAAAATTTGGCCTCATTCTTCCTTCAATCAATAAATAGAAACCATTTAATTTGCACCCCAAAAATAAGAGTGAGATGGCTGCCAACACCCCCAGTCCCTTGGGGTCATCCCAAAGAAAATAATTGTTTTATTTATGAAAGCAATATTGATTTTTTCAGTTAAAATCATTGTCTTTGCAGTATTTTTGCAAAGTCACTGATACCCTGGGAATTTTTTATGCCTACACTTGGTGTTGAGGATTGTGGCCACCCTCCCACCTGCTGCCAGCCAGGATGGGGATCCACAGGATGGGGATCCCAGCAGTGCAGCTCCTTAGGGGGCTGATTCAAGGCCACAGCTCCTCTCTGAGGTGCCAAAATAGGCCCCTCTACTGCCATAGAAATTATCAGTAATATTACACAGTAAAATAACGCTGCCAAACCATTAGCTGTTAAATGGCTCCACACCCTGAGCTGTTCAGAAGTGACTTCACAGACTACACACCCACCTCCACCTCCCAGCACTACACAGTCCTTACCTAACGATATAAGGCTCCACTGTACAATTCCTTTGCCACAACACAAATAAGACAAGATCATAATAAACAACTTATCAGCTCCATAATCCATAGCATCTTTATATGTAACATTTATAAAATCCTTTTTATTTCCAAGCCTAGAAAAACTGCCAACTCTACATATTCAGATCAAACAAGATGTGCTACATGATATGTTTGATATAACTGCTTTTATTTAATTTTTGAGTGTAACATTTGGATATTTACAGGCTCAAGGAAATTATTAATCTTTTTTCTGTAGCACTGGAACTCGCACAATGAATTATTTATGATTCAATCATCACAAACAGATGACCCCCCCAACAACATCTGATCTTTATTATCTCTCTTCTCTAGTTCAAATATTAAGTCTGACATTGCTTTCCTTAAGACCCTGTGTTCCTTTGGCACAAAAAGAGGAGGTGATAAAGAGGCAGAAGCTTAATCACTTGCACATGAAAAGATGAGCACATCTGCCAGGTGCTGTCAGCAGCACCAACAAAGGTCAGGCTCAAAGAGCTGGAAATTGGCCCTTGAGATGACAACTCCCATGTGCCCAAGGAGCCTATGGGCACTCTGCACACCTCCCCAGGTAATTTTTAATTTAAATGACACTTTCCCACTTCCCCTGTCCTGTTCTGGCCTCAGCCCTGGTTGCAAGGGAACTCCAGCAGCTCATGGCCTTCAGGTGAGAATGACACCCTCCTGCCCCACTCCCCACACCAGGACCTTTCTGGGAAGCAAATGATGCTCTGGAAAGGGGGAGAGGACAGAAGGGTCTCATCTCCTGATGAGACATCCTCTGTCCCAGGCAGGTGCATGAATCAATTCTGGAGGCTCTGTGCACTGAGCCAGCTGAGCTGATGCTTCAGGAACAAGTGCCTGCAAGTTTGCTGTGTTACACTGCCTCCACACCTCACACACTGTGGGTGAGCAGGACATTTTAAATACTTAAGGAGATGTTAACAGAATTTGACAATTTGCATCATCAAAACTGTGTCCAGCCCTCAGGAGAATCCTGAGAGGAGTCTGTGACCGCTCACACAGAGCGCCTCAGCCAGAAGGGGAATTTATCTCAAGGCCTTGCCAAACAGCCATGCAGGGGAATTGCTGCTCCTGGGTGACATGAGCTGTCCAGAATGTTTGTCACCCTGACAGGGCTCCCCTTTGAGGAGCTGTGTGTGCTGTGCACGTCCCTTCTGAGGAGCTGTGTGTGCACATCCCAGCTGTGTCTCCTGAGGCTGCTGGGCCCAGCTGAACCAAATCCCAGCCTTCCCACACAAAGCAGGAGATTTTCCCTCTGACACAGCAAATCTTTCTTTATGCCACATAATTCCTTGGGCTCCTGGGTCAGTTCCCAGTTCAGTCAGGAGCATATCCCTGAGGTTTGCTTTCCCTGTTAAAGGGAACAGCTCATTTCTGTTCAGAACTGTTGTGGTTTAACCTCAGCTGGCAGCTAAGCCCCTTACAGCTGCTGGCTCATTTTACCCACATGGATTGGGGTGAGAGCTAAGAACTAAAGTGAGAAAGCTCATGGGTTGTTAAAGGACAGTTTAAATGGTAAAGCAAGAGCTGCACACACAAGCAAAGCAGGAGGAAGATTTCATTCAGCACTGGCCATGGGCAGGTGTTGAGGGGAGCAGGCCTCCATCACTGCTAAGGGTGTCCTGGAAGGAGAAATGTCACCACTCCAAATGTGTGTGTGCTGCCTGTCCCCCTCCTTCCCCAGCTTTATACACTGAGCAGGACATCCTGAGCTCTGGAACATCCCTTGGGTCGCTTGGGCTCAGCTGTGTCCCCTCTCTGCTCCTGGTGCATCCCCAGGCTCCTCACAGTGGGGTGAGAGCAGAAAAGGCCTCGACTCTGTGCTGAGCAGAAATAAACAAAACATCTCTGAACTATCAACACTGTTTCCAGCAGAAATCCAGAATGCAGCCCCTTATCAGCTACTGTGAGGAAAACCAACCCTGTGCCAGCCAAAACCAGCACAGGGATCATTGCTGGGAGATGTCCTGTTGACAGGATTATCCTCTCCTCACAGGAAGACAATTCCAAGAAGGTACATGCACAATTTATTCTAATTATCTCCTACAGAAAGCATGAGAGTTTTCTGTGTAATTGTACAAAATTCTAGTCATTGCACAAATAATTTTCTCCATGTAATAGATTCCTACTTTTTGCAGGGGGCAGGGAGGGGGGGCAGTTACATTCAGTGGAGAATTTTTCCCAGAAATTCCCTCAACTGTAGCTCTACTAAATTCCTTTCTGGTTCAAATAATAAAACTCAATTCCCAGACCCCTTTCTGACTCAAAGAGGCCTAAATCTGTATCATTCTGCACTTTTCATCCGCAGATTTCCTTGAAAGCACTGACCTACTTCTTTCTTGCCAAAATACTAAATAAGAGTGAAAATAAAAGAAACAATCCTATCAAAAAACATATTGAAAGTAACTGCTGGGACTTTCACTTCTGAAGTCATACAGAATACAACTCCAAAAAATGCCAAGTGGAACTTCAGTCTATTGAAGAGAAAATTGGCAAGAGTAACAAAGTTCTCCCTGAAATGGCTGATTCAGTATGCATGGAAAAGCTAGATAAACATCACATGATCTCCCTGGACCCTCTAGACATAAACAATGCAATTAAAAGGAAACATTTACTTCCAATCTTGATGGTATTACCTGAGGGATAGCAGATGCCAGATAGTTCAGTGTTTATTAGAAGCAAGTAGCAAGTTTGGCAATTGGAACTGGCTCAACCCTCTCTCACATTTTTGTAATTTTATAACACCATATGGTCACTACAGATCTCTCTGACAATCTCCTGGTTTAAGTTCAGCTGTTTCACAGAACATTGAAGCTGAAGTTAAGCATATTGAAGATATAACAGTAAGCAACAAAGATATTTCTGAGAGGGCTGCAAAATCCCTGAGAAATGCAGATTGCCATTTGAATGAGTCAATATTTGTTAATAAAACACTTGGTAGCTTTGGGCTTTGGGTGTATGCTGAACCCCAGCCTCACAAGGCCACAACAAGGCTGGGCTGAAGCACAGCACGACCCTGAGGTGCTGCTGAGCCCCCTGAAGCCTGGTGACACAGCAGGGCTGCTGAGAGCTTGGGAGATGAGCACAGTGACAGAAACCAGCTCAACCTCCACTGCCTGCACTTACATTCAGTATTCCAGTTTCAGTATTCCAATTTCACTGCTGCCAGGGAAATTACCCATGGGCTGATGCTTAAAGATTGGCCTGCTCATAGTGGAGCCCTGCTCTTAAACTAAACACGAGCACTGATGCTGACTGGAGGACAGGCAACTCCAGTCATGGTCAATTGGCTTACTGGGTGCCAATCAAATGCCACTGACTTCCCAGGGAATTGAGGGCAGCTAGAGCTCCAGCTAATAAAGTCCTACATTTACTGCATTATCAACAAAATGTATTTTCTAAAAATGCAATGGCACAAGTATGACACAGCAATTGGTTTTGCTAGCAACTTATTTAACTGTATAATTTATTGATGATATCTACAGCAAGAAAAAGTATCCACAAGTCCTTGCTCCTCCAAGGCTGAGAGCCTAAATATATAAATCATATGAAACAGAAAAACTCAAGAGACTATTTAAAGCCTGCTCTTATTTTAGCTCCACAGACTTAAACAACTTGACACTATGGTAATGCAATGGGTCTGGGCCTCATTAATTTTTAATCAACCTTTATCCACCATAGCTTTTGAAACGAACTGTTACTAATGACAAGTCATATGTCAGTCTAATGAATGGGATGCAAACTTCCATTAAAATAATGAAATTAGCATGTTTGACTTTTGTTCCAGTTTCATGGCACACAGCCCCAGGTAATTACAGTTCGCACTACTTGCCCATATTAATGTCTGTTTATTTACTCAAGGTCTTTAGTCAGGACATCCCAATTTAGCTCATGTCAGCTGTTTTTTATGAGTCTGAGAGTATTTGTCTTATTAACAAAGAGATAAATACATGCAGGCAGTGCAAAGTGCTAAAACATCAATTATGCACACATGGTGAAAACATTGTGAAAAAACAGAATACAATAAGCACACAATCCCTATTGATATAACACATCCCAGTGTTTCCCTGTGGCAGCAGCAATTACTTTTGGAAAATGGAACAAGGTCTGAAAGGCATCTTTGCTGGGTATAATTTGGCCTCTTGCAGCAACCTTTGCCCTTTAGGATCCCAAGCATAGGCTAAAAAAAAGCCCAAAACTAAATTTCCAAATATTATTGTGCTCTGGAGTACAGGAGTCATGACACACTGCAGTGACCTTGTTTTTAAAAGTGTATCACTCTGCCTCTGCAATGTGTCCCCGAGGAATGAAGGCCTTTCTCACTAACTTGCAGTGAAAAGCTGTTATCAATATGTTATTACATAAAAATATGTTACAGCATCAATAACCTGAGTAGGTCATATTCCAGCTTCACAACAGCTTCTTCCAAAGTTCCTTTGGCAAGCCCCTACATCCCATAATCACAGATAACATCTGAAAGTGATGTAGATCAGCCCTCCAGAGATGATTTTGGAGCAGCTGAGGTTTTGGTGTGAGCATGCTCCTGTGCACAGCAGATTTTACTGCTAACAGAGGACTTCCTAAAGAGCAGCTTCTCTTTTATAAAACTAAAGTAATCTGCAATAAATAACCTCAAGTGCCAAAGCCAGATCTGTTAAAGGAAGAACCATCACTAAAGCTACCTGAGAAATGAATACAAGTCTCTGTTGTCTCAGAGAATGCATTGGAATCATTTTTATACTTTGTATGTCTCTTAGGTTTGCAGTGAACGACTCTGATCAGTCCTGTGGTTTACAAGCAATGCTGGGTGTGACTGCAGAGAGCCAGCAGTCACTCCTGCTCAGCCCTCCAGGCTGTGCCCCAGGAACTGAACCCTCTGCAGACACAGGGCCTGCCCTGCAATCAGGTTAAAACATTTCCCACTCACACAATCAGAGGCACAGCCAGGGACAGCCATGGATTCATGCTCCTGGCATGGCAGGGAGAGCCATAACTCTGTCTGCCAGACACAGAATATCTCAGCTGAAGAGTAGACAATGAGGAATTTAACAGAAGAAATCTTCCTCAAAGAACACCAATATCACCTAAACCCAAGTTTTCCCCACACTTCCCTTTTTTCCCCAAAAGCACACAGAATATTGATCTAGAATCTCTCCCCAGTACCCACCTGAACTCTGGTCTGTGAAAGCCCAAAGACAATTTCTCTCTTCTTGCTCTGATGGATCCTCACCTCTCCCTTCCCAGATCCCCCCAGAAGTCTCCAAAAGATCTTTGGTCCCATTGCTGATGGAATAGTTCACAGCTTTCTAACAATGGGCACAAGACAAGGAGAAAAACATCTTTGCCTTTCACATGTTTATGAATTATGTGCTTGCAATGAATTGTATTCACAAACAGAAAAATCCATCATTATTTATACAGAAATTCCCACTTTCTGAATTCATTCTCAAATTGAGCACAATAGGAATATCTGTGAAACAGAATTGTTTTTTTCTTTCCTCAGACGCATCCAGCCACCTATAAACAGAGATCTGGAACAAATACAAGCCAGGAGAGAGCTTGTGATTTAACAGGATTTAACAGGAAGGACTCTGAATTACCCCAGCTGACTGCTGTAAAAATAAAGTAACCAAGGAAATGCAGGGTGAGTGCTCTGTCCAGTGCCAGTCACCAGTCAGAGCTGACATCAAAGGCTGGATTCTCCCAGCTCAGAGCTGACACCTGTGACTGACAGTGCAAGTGCCAGCTTGAAAACACATCAAAGCCTCACTGGAGGGACATGCTGTGCTCACAGAGGACTGCCTGTCCTGCAGGAGAGATCAAGGAACTCCTGTCCTGCTCAAAGCACATGAGATTTGATGACCCTCTGACTAATCAAAGTCACCCTTGAACACCTTGTGGGGTTTTTTTCCTGAATATATAGAGCAGACAATGTTAAAATAACATTTGTAAAAAGAAAAAACAAAGGAAAAAATTATCAGGTCTGCTTTCCTCTCTGTTGTTATCTTCCTCCTGAAAAATAAAAACATTTGCTTTACCAGATACTGTTCCTGGGAGAGCCAGGCAGAATAAGCAAGCTCATGTTACTGCCTTGTCCCTCTCCAACAAGGCAGAGGACACATTGATCTCAGCTAACTTGATTTAGCTCAATCTGCAGTCTCTCTTGTTTTCTATTGCATTAGGCCCCAATCTGTCTTTCAAATTACCTTTGGCAATTAACTGAGGTGGCTAATTCAGGAGCTCAATTGCTCTCTGTTAGTGATGTAATCAATACAGGCAAACCTGTACATTAGCATACCAGGTAACTCTGGTATCATAGTTAAAGTTTCCAGGTTTGAATCAAGCCTTAGAGCCCAACAGACCCTACTAGAAACAAACCCAGGTGACTTTCTCACTTTAATGCAAAAGCTCAGCACAGCAGAGCCAAGCTCAGACTCCCAGAGACCTACACCATCACTTCTACCAAAAATTACTTCCCCTTTCATCAGGACCCTTCCAGAAGGTCACACAAGTGATTCCTGACCAATTGCTGAGAGATTTCCTGTACCTCAGTCTGTCAGACAGGGTGTTCCTGTGGCTGTACTCTTACCCGATGCTTCAGGGAGGGTTTAGAAACAGATAATCAGGTGTACAAGAGGTCAGTTACCAGCTCTCATTAGGTCAAAGTCAGCTTGAACTCTGAAGCACAGGGTTTTTTTACTTTTTCCAAAGACTGGTAGATTAAATAACCCTGTTACTCTTGTAGATTCCCAGTTCTACCCTGAATTTTTAGACCCCAGTTAACCCTCATGGCACTGAGTCCTGTGCAGTGGGTGAGAATTCATCTCTTTTACCCTGTCAGAATTTCCTGAACATCTGGTAAAAGGTATTCAATAATATTTGAAGGTTAAAAAGAGAAACAAATATTGTAATTTAAAAAACACCCTGAAAAAATTATCAATTATCTTTTCAATTACCATAAAGGAATCAGCTTTTAAAATGTCTCTTTATGTAACTATTCCCTCCTCCCCAAACCTGCCCCAGTTCTGCAACAACTTTGGAGACAGATAACTGCAGCTCACTGTGCTCTGACCTCTTCCCAGCTGGATCATCACTTGTCACACTTCTCATGCATGGAAAAATTATGGTTTTTTATTTCAGCTGCACATGAAATACCCCACAGTGACACCTCAGTGTCAGACCTGGACAGATATTTAAATCTCTATATAGTGATTTATGTAATTTAAGTTTTTCCTCTGGTATGTACTAGCAACAGCTGCATTTAGCAAAATCCATCACTTGTCACTTGTTTCAAAAGTCCCCCTGAGTGAAACCCTCAATTCAAATTAGGTCTCAAAAAATTAATCAGTTGCATTTGCAAGAATTGCTGTGTTTTTAAAATAACATAAAACTTGTAAAGAAGAATGACTGCAGAAACAAATAGCTAAAATTAAGTACTTAGGAAATGTATTTGCAAAGTTCTATGAGCTTTTCTGTGGCATATGCTTGCAGTTAGAATTATAAAAACTAAGATGAAATAGGAAAAATATTTCGTTTCTTCTGGCAATGCATAAATTGCCTTTATTTAGAATTACTGCCATAAATTTTCAGCACTGTCAAACAAGCCTGTACTGTTAACAGCATTCAGTGATTACTGTGAAGAGTAAGACTGAGTTATAACATACCATAAATACATAAGGAAAATTAATTTTTAAATGTCATTAAGCACTATTCCACAGCTTTCTTAAAAAAAAAAAAAAAAAAAAAAAAAAACAACAACAAAAAAAAAAAAACCAAACAAAAAACCAAATATTCTTTTCCTTGAAAGGTATTTGTAACATTAGATCTGAGCTAGCAAAATACAAAAGATCCAGATCTGAAGTCAGCAAGATGACTGAAAAGGGCTTCACACCAGGCTCCAGGATCCCAAATTCTGGATTCAGATATCTCTGAACTAGCAATGCCTCAGTTCAAGGGACACACAATCACAAATGTACATTTTTCACGGAAACACAGAACCAGCCAGGCTGGAAAAGACCTCTGAGATCAAGTCCATCTATAACCAAACATGACTTTGTCAACTAAACCTCCTTCTGCCTTTGCTGTACAGGTAATTTTTCTTTTTTAAATCAGCAGTGACATGACAAAGTTAACTGCAAATTCAATACAATATACTGCCGGGTATTTTATGGTTTGCAACTGTTCCTGGACCTTCCTACTTCAGAGGGAGCTCATTTCTCTACAAAACTTTGATTTACCTTTCTGTCAAAGAGGAAAAATTCAGGAACACCCTTCTGTAATCCAAGCAGTAGGGGTTAAAAGACATTACGTGACCATACACAGATATCAACTAATTAACCTTCAGCATTTAATTCAGCCAGTGTGCTGGACTAGGCAGACAGCTATAACTGCAGATTGCCTCAACAATTATACAGAAAGATAATTTTATGTGAAAAGTTGCTTAATTTATTTTTTTAAGTAGAACACAATAACACATTTATGCATGTCCACATTCCTTATTTACATGAGTTCCCATGTCAGTTTTAGGAGCCCCATCAGAGCAGTAAGGCCAGAGTAGGTTCACAGACACCCATGGGGCAAAGCCCAGCCTATCCCTTGGGTACAGGAAATGGAGAAATTTCCCCTGAAAGAGGGAAATGGGGAAAATCCCCACGGAAACAGAGAAATGGGGAAATTCCCCCTGAAACAGGGAAATGGGGAAAATCCACAAGCCTGAGTTTGCAGGGCTGGCATAGACCTGCCTTGGGATTTCTGCCTCACCTTTCCTGCTAGCACTAACTCCCTAAATGCCAACCATAAATTTACTTAACAGGTTGCAAATGCCATGTTCATATTTGCTCAGTCTTCCAGCAGTTCCTGGGGATGCAGACAGCATCATTTTTATTGCTGCAACAAATAACAGTGAATTTTCATTGTGCCAAGGTTCTGCCTACAAGTGCTACAGGCAGGCAGGCAGGTGTGTGTTCCACAGGCTGCCATCCTAAAGCTCCCAGCTCTTCCCAGCTGCTGTCAGCCCAGCCAGTGATTTCCAAAAGGTATTAGAACATTCATAACCACTTCCAAGCAGATTAGGCATAGGCAGTAAATCATATGAGATTAATTTGGCAAAACATTTTTATCCTTTCATGTGCAGCTGTTCAAATGTCTGTAGCAAAAGAGATTGTTTCATTCAGCTCTAATATTTGGATTTACCTTTGCAACACAGAGGTGTGGAAGGAGTGAAGAGACATCAAGAAACTCAAATTTTACCCAGTATGCAAAACAGTGGGTTTGTTCTAAATCTCTAAAGCACACAGACATACCCACATTACAGACATCCTCCCTGAAAAAGCAGTGGGGAACTCCAGGATAAGAACAGATCAATAAACACAAGGTTCACAGCAAGAAGTAATTAAAAAAAAAAAAAAAAAAAAACAAAACAAAAACAAAAGTAGGGGTCTTTTAATTTTAAAACCTAAAGAGTAAAAAATGAAAAGGCATATGATAAGCAGAAATGGATTCCACCTGCCACATAAACACCAAACAGCAAATAGCAAGCACACTTAAAACTTGGATTCTTCAGTTATTAGCTCACCTGAGTTGAACTGAAGTAAATTCAATTCAGATTCAAATTCCAATTTTTGTGAGACTGTTTTTTCTTAATTGAATTACTTTTTCACTCTTCAAGCTTTTAAAATTTAAATATAATATTCTTTGGACATGGGATGCCAGCTCTGCAGCTGGACTGACTTGCACTTGTGTGCTCTCATACAATACAAACCAATAAATATCTCTTCAGACATCAACAGAAAAAGAGAATTCTTCCTCATTGATCATCCTATGCTTCCCATTGCACCCCACATAAAATGGATATGAATCTCTGATAGCACATCTCATGACAGATTAACCAAATTAAATTAACTCTGCTCTGACTATGAGCTTTGATCAGGCTACCTGCTGGTCCCCAGCATTTACAGGTGCTGGCAAAAGGTGCCTCCTGCCAAGCTTCTGAATTGTGAAAATACCTGCACAGCCCAACCTTCATGAGAGTTTGCAAGGGTAATTCCTGCCCTTCTCACCTTTATGTGAAAGGAGTAATGAGGGGCATTAAGGCAACACAAGAGCAGATATTTTAATTGGAAAGAACAAAATATACTTTCAGGTTGGACAATGCCAGGCAATACTTTCAGCTCAGCCACCTCAGTTCTCCTCAGACTTCCTGTCTCCATGCATTAGGCAGTCTCTGTTTGAAGAGTGTCACATACTCCATGGTTTATTTCAGGGTACTCAGATACATTATATTAGAGCAGACTGACAACACTCCTGAAGAACGCAGCTGTTTCATGGTAACATATGAAATCATCATCCTAAAGGCCATTAATACTTCAGCAAGAGCTTTTCCATTGGCATCAAACATACTTTGGGTCAGGCGCAACAGGGGGATAGTAATTACCAAGATTTCACTAAAATAAAATAATTTCTTACCCTACCATCTCCCTCCAAATTCTCTTCCTTCTATACCCTGCTGTCCTTCAGCTATCAGGATTGAAATGTGGCAGCAAACTCTTCCTCCTTGACAGAGCCAAACCCATAAAACAAGTACTTAAATGGAGAACAAAGCTGCATTATGATAATTTTCAGCAGCAAGATACCATATTTCAAATGCAGAAATGCGCACAAAGGTTAGAAAGCTGCTAGCTTTTCTCTAGAGAAAAAACAAGACCATTTGCTCAGGCAATTTTTAAGGCAGAGAAACCAATACTCTTGAGCTCCTGGTTCACGTCCTCAAATATAATTACCCAGCTTTGTGAGCACAAACAAGGTTTGTGCCTGTGAGCAGAAGAGCTCTTGAAGCCTCTCTGATTCAGGAGCCAAAGTCTAACAGGGTTAATGAACTTGAACTTTGAGTCCAGCCAACATAAAATGCAGCAGAAAAGCAACCTGTCTTGTAATGTTCCTGTCCAAACAAATCAATATTGTTCCTGTCACACTCTACATCAGCCCAAGGCCTCTTGTTTGGCTCCCCTGGGAAAGGCTGAGCAGGTTTGGGCTCACCCAGCTGCCTGGACTGGGAGAGCCTGCACACAAGTTCTGTGCTCAGTCTTTGTGAGCCTGGCTATTGAATTTATTCAAGGAAAAGGAGCTGCTTCCACTTTGTTTCCATGACAACAACTCTGAGAATTTTGTCTTCATATAAGTGAGTTATTGCTTTTTGTGCTTCCATAGTCTAGGCAGAAAAATTAACATAATATGGTCTGAAGGAACACAATCAAATCTTCCTATCCTCCCAACGCTCCTACAGGCAGCAAATTCTTAGATTCCATTACTAGAGGTATAAATGGGTTGAAGAACAATCCTCATTGTTTATTACAGAGAGATTTAATTTCAACTAAAACCTTCAATTAAAGAAGATTTTTTTGCTGACCATGTTTGTGTACACATTAATAGAAGAGAACAGCCTAGTGTATTATTGCCTATCTGCAGCCTTTTGAAAGCAGCTTTGGGATGTTTATCCATAAATTGTGGTCTCTATTCCTCTCCATAAATGGTTTCAACTTTTATTTATTAGTGATGCAGTCAAAATATTTTCAGTGCTACAAAACAAGTAAATTTTTCCAGAACACAAAGATCAAAATCTATACAAGACAGACATTTAAAACATAAAACCACTTGTATATACCTTTGAATTATTCAGGCTAAAACTGTAGTGTATGCACCAAAACCCCACAGAGTAAGTACAAGGCTACAGGTTTCATTTCCATTGAACCAGCAGTGAAACTTCTGTCTGTGAAAACTGAGGATTTGAGAGATCCTCATCACAAAAGGAGGACACTTCAGAAGAGTCTTGAACTGAACAGCTTGGTGACTGACTTGGTTGAGAAAATATTTCAGGATATCTGTGAGAAATTCTAAGCAGTCCCACCAGAGAGAAGTCAAATGTTTTAGATTTGTTTCACATCATTCAGTCCACAGTTAAATACTTAAGAGATGTGAAAGGAACATATAAAACAGCTTTTCAGGGGGGAAAAATAAAAAGGGCATTCTCTTTCCATCTCATTCAGTCTTGTCTCCCGTTACAAGAACCACGAGATCAGATCCCCCATCAGAGTGCCCCTAGCAAAGGACACAGATCATGAATAAAAGTAGCACTACAGGAATTTCACAGCACAGCACAACTGGGACACTTTTCTCAAAAACAAGTGACAAGGTGAGACAGATCTCATTGTGTGCTACAAATTGTTGCAATTCCACTGCCTTCACTGAAAGGCTTATTACACCAGCTGAAAATTTGGACCCAGCATCAGACATTTTTATGATTGTGGCTGTCCTGGGGTTGACTCACAAGGAGCAGCTCTGATGGATCCTGGGTTCAGCACTTGAAGGGTTCACAAGCATGGCATTTGTGCTGGTGTCAAACATGTAAGTGAGCATGCTAAATCACCACAGAACAAGGAACGTTTTGTGGTCAGCTGAGCAGGGGAATCCAAATCTGGAAACAGCAAGGACACAGAGGTTTTCCTTCAATGAGAAAAGAGGGGAAGGTAGGGGAAAAAAGCAAAGCACCTGTTGACTAAAATATGGTGAAAATATTGAAGAACCAGGAGAAGACAAATGGAGGGAAGCTCCACAGGTGCAGTGCTGGCAGTCAGTGCCTGTAAAGCACACAGCTGCTTGCACATCTGGGCTGGCAGCCAGGAGCTGCTCCGGGAGTAACCCCAAACCTGGCTGACCCACCAGGCTATCAGGATCATCACAGCAAGGACAGCAGCTCTGAGGAACCACCAAGTCTGCCCCTGATTCCTACAAGGGAGGGGCATAAGGGTCGCTGAGGCAGTTGAGCCAGTCAGACCCAATTTATGAAGCTACACTTTCAAACCCAATGGCTGAATATTCCTGGTTAGCATGGGGAGAAAAAGATTTCTTCCATTTAACCCTTAACGTGTAGTTCAGCTCAATCTGAAACCTTAAAACACTGACAAATTCTGAATTATAGCAATAAATTTAAAATGCAGTGTGTTCTTAAAAGAAATAGGGGAATAGCAGGAATTGGCTGGTAATTTACACAGGAATAATAAATGCAAAAGTCAAAGCGGATTTTTATTAGGAATCATTCTAGTCAGAAATGCAAGTGAACAAAGCTGTGCAAACCATCACTCTGAAGAGCGAGAGCTGATGATGTCTGTGGGGATATAAAAGATTAGGAAACCATGAAGTGGCAGGAACAGATGGGGTTTTTTGAACTGAACTTCACTTAGTTCTAATCTCTCTAATTCCCATTATTATTTTTAGGCAGAAAAAGGTTTCATTTTCCAAACATAATTGCCTTGCTATTTTCTGTGGTATTGCAAGTCTCACATTGTATCCTCCATATATTATTTTCGCTCCTACATTATTTTCTTTTTTATATAATTTACCAAGGCTGATTCTTCTTTCTAATCTCTCTGCAATCTCCTCTTTCATTGCTAAAATGTTGCCTTGAGATGACTGATGACATGTTTGACATTTACATTTTATTGGAAAGAATACAGATTGCATCTTTCTTATCTGTTCCTAAAATATTTCCTCCATTCTCTCACAACACATTTTTGGGGACAATAGTTGTATCCCCATCAATTTTCTCCAATTCATTACAAACTTCTTCGAATACTGACTTTTCAAAGTTTAATATTTGTGTGCCATTACTCTTTGTACATATTGTATCCTCATGAATATTTCAAATCCAATAGCAGTATGATCACTCAACCTTATAAAAGCTCACCAGCATCTTATTTATCATACAGGTCCTGCTTCAATTCCTGGGATTATGTCCAAAATATCCTCTGAGATTGTTTTCTCTTATAATTTGGATAAGCAAGTGAAAAGCCCTTACACTAACACATGTATCATTTCCCAAGCATTAAGCAATTATTATTCCAGTCAAACTTGAAGTAATTGAAATCCTCTGTGATCAGTGCACCATCCCTTTAATGAGTCTCCACAAGTGTTTCTTGATCTTCCTGCTTAGGATCATACCTTTAACCACTTCTGGAATCTATTTTAACTCTAGCATCTCAAGTTTTTTCTTACCAACTGAAGTCCAAACATGATACAACCCCCCCTACCTGTACTATTGTTCTGTGCACCTCACTGCTGAGCTCCAGATGTAAAATTCTACAACATTTCACTGACTTATTTTCCTTAAAAACTTCTCAGACCCCTAATTTACACAAGATTTAACTCCACCCTGCAGGCTGAGAACCCCACCACAGCCATGGAGCTTCTGCAGGAATAAACTTGCTGCAGCAAGATCAAGCAGTACATGAGTCATTTCCAAATGATGATATTGTTGTATCCATCTGCCAAAATCTACGTCTGCTCACCAGAGAGTGCTGGCAAGAACAGATGAAAAACTGGCCAATTAATGAACTCTGCACACATCTGTTGGAAAAATACTGAATATTTTACCACCTGCATAGCAGAGAAGCAGCTCCACTGAGGAGCCAACTTCAGCCATGTGAGCAGCAGCTCCCAAGAGACAAATCAATGGATGGGTGCAAAGCCCCTCTTGGCTTGAAAATATTTTTCACAAAAAACTCAGCCTTTTTGTAAGATCCACAAGCTGCCATAGGTTTGAATGTATCTGTAGCATAATAGATTAAACAAACTATTTCCCAGACAAGTAACAGGTGCCCAGATTTATACTTGCTTCAAAAAGCTTCTCTGAAGCCAAGAGAGACAAAAAGCAATACAGAATTTCAGACTACGTTGCTTTTCTATGCCTGCCTGAAAAAAACAGCTCAATGGACTATGACAGAACAGAGTTCTCACCTTCCAGATGAACAAGGCCATGAAAAGTCTGAAACTTCCCATTGCAGGAAGCTAATGAAACAAGGCAAGAAACCTTTTCTCCCTAAACACTTTTTTTCAGATAAAGATGTTTTACCCTGCACAGACACACAGTAAAACCTCCAAAACAACTGTGATCCTAGTAAAAAGTCAGCTGCCAAATAGTACAAACTAAGGGCAAATAAAACCTCTTTGGTTAGAGAATTCCACAGGTTCCAATAGCTTTCTTTAGAATTTTAATCCCTCTAGGCTTCTCTAATTAAAATCAGATGAATTTCCAAGTGATGCCAACATCCCCACCAGCTCATATTCCCTGGGATCTCCATCATTTCCCTGAACTGCCAGTCACCTCTTGGTACCAATCACAAAAACTCTTCATCAAGATCCATCTCTCCAGGTTCACCTACAAAAATTAAGGTCATTTACTCTCAAAGCTCTTGGCTGCTATCCTATATTATCCAAAGTTCCTCTTCCACAATATTTCTCTGCTATGGGATTGAAGAAAATAGGAACAGGGAGTAATAGGGGATTACATGCAAGGTTTTCATTTTTACACCACAGCCTTTTCAAAGCCAGGGTGAATCCTTTCCTGCAGCACCTGGAAATGCTCAAATACACAGAATGCACAAGGAAACAGTCACCCAGATGTCCACTTCCATGACCCCCACAGTTCAAAACTTCTCTTTAAGACGCTCAGCAGATTAAACTGTCTTTCATTTGGTTTCTTCTCTTAAACACAAGGGAGCCCCAGACTGCCTGATGCACTTTTGTTTCTCCTTAAGGAGGCAGCTCCATTTCAGCAGCATGAAAATCTTCACTGCACATTGTTTGTGAGCTGTTTTCTGATCCTCCAGCATGAAAGTCACTACATGGTAAACTATTAATAATAACAATGGGGTGGCTATTTTGTGTTTAAGTATCCCTCCCTTACACTGCTCTTCTTTAAGAAACTAAGACTCAATCATTTCAGTTGTTAAGGCAAGATAAAAAATCAAAATAATATTTGGGTAAAGCCAAACTTAGCTACAACAGTCTCACAGACAAAGGTGGATATTGTCTGGGCTTTAAAGAAAAAGTAAAGCCCATCCCAGCTCTGGGAATTCACATTTAACCAAATCTCAGGGTGGAGCAGCCACAAAGCTTTGAGCATCCTTTGGCCTGCAGCCTCTGAAGAGCAGCACAAGAGCACAGAGCCTGCAGTCCCTGTACCACCTGTGTCCTACCAGGTAAAATTGATGGTGGTGCAGCAGAGGCAGTACCTCAATGAAGCTCTCTAATGTAATTTTTATTAATAGGATTTCAATGACTGGGGTCTTGAGCTTGCTCCATGGACAGAAGTCAAATTTCTCCATAAGAAAACAAGAAGCATTAAAAAAAAATGGCAGCAAGACTGCAAAAAGGTGACTTGAACCCAGCTGAAACCAACAACATTCACCTTCTGCAAGCTGCTCAGATAAACAATTACCTTACTCATCCGTTCCAGTTCAGGTGTCTTTTCTGTGAATGTTTGGTCTGGAGACTCCATGAAGAATGTTATTGATCCTTTTAATGGGTAAGGACCTCACTAAGTGATGAACTGTCCACCCACTTTCCCTAATTAAGAAAAATCCAATTACCACACACAAGTGTAGATTGTGAGACTGTAAATGCCACCCATCAGTCTTCAGGAGCTGGTACCACTGGCAATGTGTTCCCAAACCATCTGCACAGCAAAGGACTCATTACAAATTAAAAATGACAACTTCTGCACTTGCAGGACAGCAACTTGACTGAAAACATCAGCCCTTGGAAATGGTTACAAAGCACCTCCTAATTACCACAATCTCATCAGGAGAGTGATGAGCTCAGAGAGGGTTTCCAAAGCCTGAAGCAGAGAGTTCTGCTCTAAGTTCTGTGGAACAGCCATACAGATTGATCTGAAATGCAGAACAGCTCTGCAGAACACACTGAACCCATGGAGCTGCCAGAAGGGGAACAGAGCAAACAAGGGCTCATCCGGGAGGTGATGAGATGCCACACCTTGGAAACCAGGCTTCCAAAATGACACTTAGAGGGGCAGAAGCCATGGGAAGGAACAGATCTGCGACATAAAATTTGGGTGAAAAGGCAGGGATTGCCAGTGCAATGAATAATATACAAAGAATCTTGAAAAGAAAAAAATACCAGTGAAAAAAAAGATCCTCTTGAATAATTAAAGCAACCCTCAACTCCTTGCTACAATGCAAATCAAATTCAGGGCTTAGAGCAGAACAGGGCTTTATTTCCTCCCTTACTTCCATTCCTGAAGTTTAAGAACATTGCAATATGATAGTAAAATTATTCTGCATTGATGAAAAGAATCTTTGGAAGAAGAACTACAGAAATTTAGATCATCCTCCCCTAGGATACAGTGAATATGTGCTGCCATGTCTGTCATCGATTAATCTAGAAAAAATAAGAAAATAATTCAAGTCTGCTTCATTAAATAGCCAGACTTAAAATTTCTTTTTAATTTTTTCTTTAACCATTAAAAACAGCATAAAGGAGGAAAATTACACCAAAAGGTAAAACATCAAGTAAGGCAGACAGAGACAGTAATAGCAAGACTGAAAGCAAATTTATAAATGTGAAAGATGATACCAAAGAGACCATAGGAGTCTTAAGTAGTCAAAAAGATTCAGAAGACTGGGTAGTAATAGAAAAAAAAGGGTAAGTGAGCCTATGAAAAAAAAAGAAGAAAATGGGAAAATAACTGAAAATGCCAGGACTAAAAGCAAAGGGTAGGGAAAAGGATACATCACAAGGGAATTACAGGTAGAGCTGGGATATGACCTAGAGAACTGCATTGTACTTGTACCAAAGTTGGAAACCAGGGTGCCAGGAGGGAGATCAGCCCTTAGGGAGGAGGAGCTCCATCAGACAGGGGCAGTGTAAGGCTGGTACTCAAACCAAGGCTACCACAAGTGCTGTTACAGTCACACTGTGTGCATTCATACAGAGCAGGGAAGGTCTGGGCAAAGGAATGCAAAATAGAAATAAAACTCATCTCCTTGTTCTGGCCAGCTGAAGTCATCAATTAAAGTCAGAGAAGAAACCTATCAACTTCCATGCAAATTTCACATTATAACCCTTTTTTGAACATGAATAAATGTTATCTATAATAACAATCTGTTATTATAGATATATATAACCCAAACTCTTTTCCAGTGGTGTGTGAACACACCATGGGGGTGGGTCAGACCTTGTGGAAACTTGTGGCACACAGAGAGAGGATCCTGTTGACACATACCACTTTGTGATCCTCCTAAAAACATTCACATCATGCCAATTACAATTGTGTTCTGCCTGGTGTTCATCAACTAGACCAGGAATTAGGTGTGCTCTACACACCATGTATACCTAGCAAGGGAAAACACAAAGTTAAGAAGAGGCAAGAGAAATATGCTTCAAACTCCAAATTTTCACGTCTTTATTTACTGATTTATGTCGTGAACAAAAAGGCATTCATCAGTACTCTCTATTCCTTTCTCTACATAATTCAGTTCTAGTAAATAATACCAATCAAAGTAATTTAAGTTAATCTATATCTTGCGATGTTGATGGTAAATGCCATGCTTGTCTTACAAGGGTTTGCTTCACTTCTTTTAGAACACAATTTACTTCCTTTGAATACTACAAGTGTATTTCCTTGGAGGGCTGAATTCTAACCAACTGAAAACATACCTATTTAAAAATTACTTGTCCTGTGACGCCTTGGGTTTTCGTTTTCATATTTTTTGCATTCTGCACTGCTTTGGTGTGTAGCTCTGAGCTTCATGCTAGGTGTCAGTAAGTTCTCTTCCCAGGGCAGGTAGACAAAACAATCCTTTTCCAGTTTAAGACTGAGGACAAACATTACAAGTTTCAGCCCAAAAGGTAAAAAACACAGAGAAATGAAGTGAGCAACAAGGAGGATGGAACTGCATAACCTGAAGCTGGAACTGGACAATTAACTCCAATATGCAAATGGACCAGAACTTACAAAAGTGAGAGACCCTGTGACTGGCCATCCATTTTGTGACCATTCTGGGTTTACCTTGGGTGTAGCCCTGGCTGGGCTCTTGTGCTGCCCAAGGTGTATCATTGAGGCCTCCTAACTAATCCCTACTTTATTCTTTAGCTCTGCCCAGCCTCTGTCTCAGGTAAGCCTCTCAAGGCATCACCTGCACTCAGTCCCCAAAACCTCCCCAGGACAGGGGTGAGTGAGGACCTCAGACACAGAGAGGGTCTGGCAGGGTGCAAGCAGTGGATCCCTGTGTGTTCCATCCCCAAACTCCTGCACTCCTCAGGGCACTCAGGATAACATATAAAACTGATAATTAATAATCAGCTTGCCCTGCCTGTGTGTGCCTGCCAGGGATGAGCTCGGGAGCGTGGCTGGAGGTCAGGGAGACAGGACTGGGAATTGATGGCTGCACCAGGCAGCCTGGAGAGAATTTATTTCCTCTGCTGGCAAGCACTGACTGTTCCTTCTGCTGGAGAAAAGAGTCACTAATGGAAATCCTGCCACCACCTTAATTATAACATCTCCAGCTCGGTGCCAGATTAATGAGTAGCTGTGGAATAACATTTTTAAAGTTTGACTAATGGTGATGTAGGTAATGCTGAAGCATGAAGGCATCTGCACCCAGAAATGCTCTAGGTTTGGACAAAATCGTCCTATTACACCTGAAAATATGACAAAAAACAAAACAAAATTGGGAATTGGGAATTGGGAAAATGATTTAAGGCATTTCCTTATGAGGATCAGATATGGGAAACCACCAACACTTAGAAGAGAAGATTTTTAACTTGAAAATGCTAAATATCACATCTTTCTAAGAAAATGCAAAATACCAATAATCATGAATAAATGTTCTCCATTTCTGTGCAGACAGTGAAACAAGGAGGAAGCTTTTGACACAACATTATAATTCCATTTCACTTTTTTTTCAGCAGCACCAGCTTCCACCAAAAAATGAAAACTGAACAGGAAAAAAGACTTCTGCATAAAATGAAGATACACACACGTCTCTGAAGTAAAAACCAGAGAAAAATTACATTAAAAGCTTTCCTGTGTTCAAGGGACAAGTCCAGCAAAACTAAGGAAGATTAACTGCTCCAAATACATCTGTGGTCAAGAACCAGGAAAGGAAATAAACAAATACTTCCAGCTCATCTCTATGCATCATAAAACAAATTAAATTAGGTTTTTGTTCACTGTGTTGTGCAAAAAAGTAATTTCATCAAGAGTCAGTGTGATAAAGTCAGGCTGCTTCTCAATCACTGCACAAACAACTTTTTCCTCAAAGGTTATCTTCCAAGGACATTTTAAATACAAATACATGTACATGAAGTTTGTGCCTTTCATACCTGGAATGTTTACTTCAAGTGTGTGCTGCAATACTAAACCTACTGATATTGTTGATATTGTTCTAGTTTATACATTTTATTAAAACTAAAGCTGCAGGAATTCTCACTGGCAAAAGGGAATATATACCTTTTATGACCACCTACTGGCAGGATTAAAAGACATCTTGGAAAACAAGCAATAAAGCTACAAATAGGAACTTTGTGTATGAGCTCACAGTTTCATAAATATGAGAGAAGAGTGGATATTAAGCTGATATTTACAGCTCTTCAATAAAGCCAGAATGGCAGAAGTAGAGGTACTCTGACAGTGCCTAAAAAACTTAATTACAAGTTTTGCCACTGACTGACAGACTCAAATTCAAATAATGAAGATGTAAAGTTTTGTCTTTTCTCCAGTGAATACAATTTTCAAATGTTTGCTTTATTCTCTATGTGGATATATTTCATATTTATAAAGTCCACACCTTACCCTGAAAAGCTTTAAGTGCTTTTTTAGGTGTAGTAAGCAGGTTAAATAGTTGCCACATTTTCAAAAGAAATGCAACAGTAGATGCAGAAATACAGGAGCAATTTCCAAGATGAAAGTTGTGCTGCTAGAAATGAGTTGGCATACATAGATATAGAGATATATATATATGACTGTAGACAAGTAAGATTGATAGATCTGTATTAAGTTTTTGCTTTTGACAGTAGGATAGAAACATGCCAAATGATTTAGAGATCATAGCAAAAATGTATTTCCAAGAGAAGCTTGCAATGAAAACTTCCCTCCAAAAGAAAAATCCTACAAAGCAAGGATGTCTGGGAAAATTTTCAATTACAAAGTTGAGGGGGGGAAGAAAAGAAATTTAAAAGCATGGAAGTGATTACTGACTTCAGCACAGGCAATTAATTAACAGAAAGCAAGCTTTCCACCTCCTTCAAGCTTCACTTTCAAAAGGATACAAAGTCCTATGGCAAATATTTCTTCTGATCCTGTCACCTTGCAAAGCTGGGCCCAGGTGCACACACCCCCACTGCAGAACTCCTTCAGAACCATTAAATTGTTCTTACAGTTTGTTTCAATTATTGAACTGTTCTTATCTCCACCCATGAGTTTTACGTCTTCCACACCCAGTGCTCCTCCCTAGTGGGTGACAGGAAGCACAAGAGGAGTGAGTGGCTGCATGGTATTTGCCATCTGGGGTTAATCTACAACAAGATGGATGCTTAAAAATTTTTTAAGTAAGAGGTGCACTTTTTGTATTTTTTTCTGGGTGGGTGGGTGGCACAGACTTAGCCAAACAGAACAAAGAGTGAATAAATAGATAAGATTATAAATATAATAATAAATGTTGTTTCTAAATTATTAATTTATATATATATTACATATTAATTATATAGTTGTCTATTATTAATATATTATTATGTAATATATAAATATAATAATAAATATTATTACGCTAATAAATATTATAAGATTATATTATAACAAACACTCCTAACTATAATATTGAAATTGTCAATGGGATACTATGGAGGTGTTTGAGGACACAACGTTTACCCTAATGAGACAAAAATGGACCAACACACATCTATGCCAGCTAGAGACAGAGCTGTCTTTGGTTCAGTTTGTGTGACTCAGCCCAGCTCAAGCTCTCATCCATCCTGGGCAAACCCTGGCTGCAGCTCCCTCCTGTTAGATGGGCACTGGGAGTGAAGACAAAGCTGCTCCCAAGTCCATAGAAGTTCCAACATATTACAGGTTCCCATTTCCAAGGTCTGCACACACCTTACACTTCTGCTTTCACCTTCTACATCCTATTATGGTGCAAACATATCTCTTCCCTCAAACCCAAGTTTAGTGGGAGAGGTTTAACTTCCATGAAAGCACTCCACATACAGTATTACACAAACTACATATATGGATTTGATCACTAATAATGGCTGGTCTTGCTACAGAACAGACAAAACAGTAAGTTAAAAATCTCCCACTTTTAAAACTACAACAACAAGTATCCTCACATCCTTTAAAATCCAAACATTCATCATTAAAAAGTGAGAATTTCCAAGCACAGGCAGCAATCACAGTGTGTCTCAGGGAAATGTGATATATCTCTTTTCTCCGATGCACACAAAGTGGGAGCTCTGCCTCCACTGCCAAAGCATTTTGGTGACAGCTGAAGCTGGTGAATCCTTGGGGTAACACCCAGCCTGAGTGAAATTGGGAGTCACAGGCTATGACCTCCAGCAATGTCTCTAATTAAGAAAACCTGATACTGGAAAATTGAAAGAATTGTTTTGTTTGCAAGAAAACGACAATTCTGGCTGTCTCTCCTGAAAGAGGAGTATTCCTGCACATCTCTACATCTGGCAGAATAAGCTGAACAAAGAGCAGTGTTTGTAAGATAATTGAAATTTAGTTACAGACAAAGGTTAAAGACATAATTTTAACAATATGTTGTATTTCATACAACAAAAACCCAGTGAGACACCCTGTCATCTGCTCACAGCAATCTATGTCTCCTCCCAGACTGAGGAAACAACAAACCCTGTAAATATATTGCTGCTAAAAGTACAGGAGAGAGCTACAGCAACACAGTATTTCCATCATTTAATCACACATTTGCGCTGTGGTGACCCACTTTCAAATCACCTTGGGATATGCAGGAAATTATTTTAGTTATAGACTATCTAATGAAAAAAGAAAGGTTAAATGAAAATTTGAGCCCCCTTTTTGCTTGTGCAAAATAGTCACTACCCAGCTGAAGAGACAAAATTATCAAGCACCAGTTACAAGTTCACTTATAACTAATGGAAAAGGTCTAAGGTTGGAAGCTTCTATTTTGATTCCCCTTAAAACTTGAGGGCAATGGCTTTTAAAATGTTGCAGAATTCCCATGACTGTGTACTCAGCCAAGGCTGGAATTCATCTTGGAAATTGGGGAAAACATGGGGGGAAAATTGGGGAAAAATAAGGGAAAAATGCAGGGGAAATGAGAAAAAATAAAGGTAAAATTGAGGGAAAATTTGAGGGGAAAATTGAGGGGAAAAATTGGGGGAAAAATTGGGGGAAAAATTGGGGGAAAAATTGGGGGAAAAATTGGGGGAAAAATTGGGGGAAAAATTGGGGGAAAATTTGGGGGAAAATATGGGGGAAAATATGGGGGAAAATGGGAATAAAATGAGGAAAATTTTGGAGAAAAAGTGCCACTGTCGCAAAATCAGCCGTAAAGTGCGACTGTCACAACAGGTGCCGTAAAGCGCGACTGTCACAAAATCGGCCGTAAAGCATCACTGTTGTAAAAGGTGTCGTAAAGCACGACTGTCGCAAAATCAGCCGTAAAGCGCGGCTGTCACAAAACCGGCCGTAAAGCGCGACTGTCGTAGAAGGTGCCGTAAAGCGTGACTGTCGTAAAATCGGCCGTAAAGCGCGACTGTCGTAAAATCGTCCATAAAGCGCGGAACCCTGCACAACCGATACCGAATGTGCCTCCGCGTTTTCGCCTGCCACACTCCTAGCACCGAGCGGAACTACTTTGTGTCATAATCTCTCTGCACAGCCACAGCCATGCAACGAGGAGGGGGAGGCTGGAATATGACAGCTGCTTTAAGAAATACAGCACAGACCGAGAATTATTTGATGACCAGACAGAATCCTGCGTTTGAACGGAATTTATGCATCATCATGTGTATGAAGATGCAACAGGTTATCGTATTTATGTTTTTAAGGGTTAATCCTCTGTTAACGTGGGTTCTTTTTTGGGCTCCTGCTGCCCAGAAAAAGGTACCCGGACGTCCGTAACTTTTTGTCTCATATTGTCCTAATTCAAATTGTCCAAATTATTATTACTCTAGTTGTATTCCTGTTTTTATAACCATTTTACTACCATGAAACTTTGAACATTTTAAAAACAAGTGATTGGCGTTTTTCACGGGGAGGGTGGAATATGACAGCTGCCTTAATAAATACAGAGAATTCTTTCATCCCTGCAAATGCCAACCCTGTGGTCCCAACACAAAAGAATTTAAATAAAAAACTGTTTCCAAATAGCTCCAGAGTCTCCCCAGTGTTTGGGACAGATTTCTGAAATATTTACCACATTTGTGGACCAGGTGTGTGTGGATGATCAAAATTTGGGGGTTTATGAGGCAAAATTTTGATTTTTTAAAATTCAAATTGAGGTGGTTTTGATGTGAAATCTTGAGGTTTTTTTCATTCGAATTTTGGGGATTTTAAACCATTGTTGGGGGTGAAATTTGGGGTTTTTAATGAGAAATTTTGATTTTTTTATTTCAAAATTTGGGGGCTTTAGGGGCAAAATTTGGGGATTTAAGGGTAAAATTTGGGGGTTTCAGGTACAAAATTTGAGGATTTTGACCCCCAAATGCCCAGATTTCCCCCCAAAAACTGGGGGGTTTTTTTAGCCCCAAATCCTGAATTTCCACCCCAAAAATTGGGAATTTTCCACCAAAAATTTAGGAATTTTTTATTCCCAAAATCCTGCATTTTTCCCCTAAAATTTGGGAATTTTTTTATCTCAAATCCCAAATTTTTTACATGTATCTCCGACTCCCCGCCAGAAACACCAAACTTATATTGATAATTCTAAAGCTTGGTGTAATCAAATTAAGCTTCTTACGTATGACAAACCTCACGCAGAAATTTTAGGGAAAAAAATCCAGAAAATTTCTGGAAATTTCCTCAGAAATTTCTTGGAAAATTCCTGGGAAAATTCCCAGAAAATTCCTGGAAAATTTCCGAGAAAAATTCTGGAAAACAAACAGAGAAGGTGCCCTTCACCTGAATTAAGAATAACTTATTAAACATCAGAGGCAAAACAGGATACAGGTTTAGATAAGATACAAAACCACCTAAAGGTATAGGTAAAAATCAGTAACCCTGTGAACAAAATGTTCAATTAACATTAAAAACAATGCACATGTTAAGAGTTTGAGCTAAATTAATCAGTCACTTCTTCCATTTCAAATCTGTATTTGCATATGCAAACAGTGCAGCACTCACAGATTTATCTGAAATAAAATGAGAAAATAGGCAATTTCCCTCTAGAGGGGCAGATGTTGAAGTTGTTCCTGTGATTTTTCACAGATGTTCCCCTCCTACTATATTTTAAATGGGATTTCTATCTCAGCTCTGAAAATCCACGTTGTCATGCCAAAATGCAGGCAGCTGTGTGCACATTTTGTGGTACCTGCACAAGCAGCCAGAACCAGGAGCAAAGGAATTCTGCGCCCACAGCAGGTGGATATGCCCCACCCAGGCTGCTGCAGCCTTCCTGTGGTAGCTGAGGACATGAGTGATGGATCTTCTCCATAGGGAGTGAAAATTGTGGGATTTATTACAAATATTGCAAAATTCCACAAGGCCCCAGAGCACAGGGTCTCCTGGTTCTGAGCATTGCACTATGCTCAGCACAGAGCCTGCACCTGCCTCAGGAGGAGCTTCCAAAACAAACAGGTAAGGCTAAAAGCTGCTGATATTCCCACACTGGCACTGGGAAAAAGGACACATCCTTGGAGGTTTCAGACTGCTAAAAAACTTAATGCTTTTTATGCTTAATGCCAAAATCAGAGCCACTGCTAATCAGCAACACACAGCCCTCCCCTACTGCTCTTGCAGCCTAGACAAGAAAATAAAATGACATTTGGAAACGTGATAGAACAGAAGGGGTGGAACAGCCTTCTTCCTGAAAGTCCAAAATCAAGGACAGGAAATAAACCTTCTCCTAAAAATATTAAATTAAATAAATAAATGAATGAAAAATGTCAAAGGACAGCTTTGTATGATTTCCTTAAATCAGCTTCTTCACAGACTGGGGTAAGGTCAGTGGGGGATCACACTCTTGCAGTGTCCAGTTTATCCTGCAGGACATCTGTCACACAAACAGGGTTCCTGAAGCCACAGCCCTTCCCCTGGCAGGCATTCCTTGAGGACAATCCTCCAGCACAGCTGCAGAGCTCGGGGGGAGCTCCTGGCAACTCCCTGAAAATATTCACCAGCAAAAAAGTGGGCTTGGTAAGGAGCAACATCCCTCCCTCACTGCCTCCTCTCTCCAGTTAGAGATGGATAATGAGATTATTGACTCTCACAATTAAGGGATGACTATTATGTGAATATTAATAAAAGTTTTAGTGATGTACAGTTAGGTTATTGTAGTTTAGATGCCCTCTGTTCTCCCCAAGTTCCCTTTCCCCCCTGTATTGCTGCCATCACACAGCCTGGGCTGTCCAGGACAGGTACAAAGAAGCTGCACAGGTGTCCCTTGCATGGGGCAGCTGGGAATGGAAAAGCTCGGGGGTGCTTAGGGGGTGGGCATGGCAACACCTGATCTTTGGAGGGGCCAGGGCTGGCTGATGCACCCCCCAGGGGTATAAAAGATGAGCATTCATCTTGGAGATGAACCAGCCACATGGTAGGCACAAGGGGCAGTTCCCAGCAATGCAAATTTTCCCTTATGTAGTCCTTTTGTTGCATTTTTGTCAAGGTTTAATAAACCTTTTTAAATTTTCAAAGTGAGCAGATGTTTCTCACACCTCCCCAGCCTTATCAGTGGATCCAGCCCCAGCCCAGCGTGTGAGCCACAATAATTAATGGATCTGGTGTGAGTGACAATAATTAATGGATACGACAGAGATTCCTTCTGTGACCTCTCCAAGACCCCTTGGGCACATTGGGAGGGGCTGTGGCTGTCTGGCACCACCACCCTGGGGCAAAGGATGTTTAAAACACCCACCAAGCTAGAAACAAGCATTGCCATCCTGCTTTTGCCAGGCTCAGGCACTCAGGAGAAGGACAAGCAGGGTGGGAGGCGTTCAGGGCAGGAGCCAAGAGCTCTTAGACAGCCCTGGACCAGGGCTCTCATCAGCAGTCAAAGCAAACACATAAATACATGAGAACCAAGACTGCAGGATTTTCTTCTCTGGAGTTTTACAAGAATAATTCAGTTGTAATTGGAGAAGCTGGGATTCATGGAACATTTTCCTTTCCACCAGGCAGATGAATCTATGATTTGTATTCCGATTTTAAATGAGATTCTCACCCATCTTCAGTGGATTTGATTGATACAGCACATGAGGCCACTCAGTGAAATGATACAGTGTAGATCAAAGCATGAAAGATAATTTTCCCTGAAATGTATGTAGCTAAGGGTAAGTTATGACTCTTTGTTTCACAGTTTATGGAACACAATTCCATTTAAAGCCTAAATCTGTCATTTCAGCATTGTTTATCAAAATGCATCCAATTCCCTCTCCCCAAGAAGAATGGGACCAAGTCAAAGGCAGAAAATCAAAGCCATACAAAGACATTATTTCAAATATTTAACCAGCTTGTGATTTGCATAAATATTATCCACATATGATGCATTTGATGCAAGCAAAAGTAATTCATCTGCAAGTTAAATATCCAGAGTGGCAAAAGGTGCTGTGAAATTTATGACAGAAAGACTGCCTGATGTACACCTAAAGATGCTGTGAGCTGCCTTCAGCTGCTTGGATATCTATATTTCATCACTTTGGTTTTTGTCATGCAGGAGCTGAAGAATATTCCCAACAATGTTCATTTTTAATCTTCTTTCCTCATTACCTGGTTTTTTGGCTCACTGGCACTCTGGGAGTAGATTTTTCCTCAAAATTATTTCCCTGCCAAATTACTATGTGCAACGTAATTAAAGCCACTCCATTTTGGATTTTATTTTTGTTTGGTTGGGGTTTATTTCATTACAGAAACACGAGGCTGGTTGGTTCAAAAACAACCTTGCAAACAACCCTGGCACTTCCCTTCCTCCCAGTAAAGCTGCATCACCCCTTTGAGTAAATGTTTACAAACTTAATAGGCTAAAGTGAATTTGGGAGAAATTCCAGGAAGAATGGAATAGCCACAAGAAAGTACATGGAAAGAAGAAGAAGAAGAGAGAGGACAAAAGATAAAATTCAAACTCTTCTATGCTTATACTTTAATTTTTTTTTTCTTCTGTAAAATTTTCAGTGTAAATTTAATTAAGGCACCTTTCTGGACAGCAATAGGTTTATGTCAATCACTGCAGCCCTGGTATCACTGAAAGGGAAATCACATACCAAGTCTGTCCTCTGTTATCCCTGTGGATCCTTGGATCCCTCAGAATCATTTTTGTGTTCCACTAAACCATACACAGATTAAGGATTATTAAATCACTCCTGTTTGATCCTTCCTAAAGAGCAGCCCAGGGGATGCCTTGGCTGTGGTCAGGATGTTTCCAGGGCTGCTGGATTTGTGGTGCCCTCACACCTGCAGGGCTGGGAGAATATCTGATGTTGTTACAGGTGCACACAACACCACAATGACAAGGTATTGTCAGAGATGTGCTGGTGTTATTAGATTATTATCAGATCTGATCCTGTCCTGCCAACCATTCAAAAAGAAATCTCTCACTGGATCAATCAGTTCCACTGGACAGCAGCTAAGGGAGCAGGATCCAGCAGCCTTTCCCTCCATGGGAAATCTGCGCTTGCACAACCCAGCTACACTCACAAATCTAACATTTTCAGTTAAAGCACATTCAAACACACTCATATTAAAACATATTCACTTAAAACACTCACTCCTTGAGAGGCAGACCTTGGAGATGGCATTAAGCAATTAAGTTATCCTGCAGGAGCAGCATTCAGGATCTAATGGGGTAAGGACAGATGCTGTGAGAAGTGCAGGGCACAGTTCAGTGCATTCACATTGTTACAGCTCTCAGACATTTAAGGAGTGTACAGAACATTCTTGAAACACATTGTTTGGCTGCCAGCCTCGGGGGAGATGGAAAGCAGAGGCTCTCAGGGCTCTGAACCAGGGCATTCCCTCTCCTCAGGCAGAGGTGCCCAGCCCTGGAGCTGCAGGAGGGAGAGCCAGGGATGGAGACGTGTCCAGGTGAGAGCATCTCCCACAGCTTCAGCTCCACCACTGCCTCCATCCCCCTGAGGGCTTCCACTGGGGAAGCATTTCAGAAAGTTTAGTCTGAGGTCCCAGAGGAGATGCAGTGCAGAGAGCTCTTGACCCATTCCTGCTCGTTCCCCGTTCCCAGCAGTGGGCAGTGCTCTGGAGGAGCAGAGCAGGGTGAGGGATGCACTGAGGCTCTTTGTGCAGCAGCTGCCCAGGAGCTCTGACCCTGCACAGTGAAATTCTCACATCCAGCAGCAGGGTCTGGGCAGGAGCAGGGTGTGCTGCTCTCAGAAGGAAGCACAGACACACACAGACACCTGGGTTTGTGTGCCAGTCAGACACGTAACACTGCCCTTAGCTGGGACACGTGCTGTTCTATTCAATTAAGCTTCAGGAAGGGTGGAGACAAAGAAAGGAACTCAGGCACCAGTCTGTGTCATTTCCCTCTGCTTCAGCACCAGGGCTCTTTCTCCTTTCTATAAAGAACACGCAATTCCCTGGCTGAAGCATGAAAAGGCTGAACAAACCCTGCAGAGAGTCACAAGAAATAAATACACTGACTGCCTTTGCAAGAAACTTTTGAGAGAGGAAAAAAAATGAAAATAAATAATTTTAAATTCACTCAAATACTGTGATTAGTCCATTTACAGACTCTCTTGCCCTACAAGGCAGCCTGCAGGGCAGTCAGCCAGCCAAGGTATTTAGGCAAGATATACCAGAAAACGGGATTTTTCTTCTGACATAATTCATCAATGGAAACAAATTCATGTTATTACCAAGCATAAAACTCTGCATAAAGCTATAAAAACAGAGCTTTTGTTCTGCTGCACAGGAGGAGAATCAGGGTTGCTTATTACCCTGTGAGAAATGCCTACAGGAATCCTGCAGGAGGTTTTGTTAACAATATTTCAACTATCATCAGAGGGACTTCATTTTAAATTTCCTCTTAATAGGTTTGTCAGATTTTATAATTAGCTAAAAAAAAAAAAGTCATAAATGGCCATAGCTCATTCAGTTACATAAACTAGACTGAAAATTTTCCCTTCTCATAGTTTAATAGCAATGCATAAGTAATTGAATCCAAATCAAACCAAAATTAAAGCAAGGTAAGAGATGCACAGATTTTCACCCTTCTGCCCTATGTCTGTTGATGGAAACATCATAAGGATGATTCTGTGGACAGAAAAGGCAGCCATACTTCCAGACATCACTTATTTTTGGTGTGGAGCCACATCAGCTGGGAGGCTGAAGTGTTGGAAGTGTTGGATAACATTTGAGTCCCTCCCCCATCATTTCAGCTAAATTTCAGTTCTCACCTGCAGCCCTGAACCCCCACATGGTGCTGGGACCAGGGAGCTGCCCAGGAACACAAAACCTCTGCAAAGCCCTGGAGGAAATGCCTGGTGGGATGAGCTCCTCAAGGCAGCCCAGCCCTGCAATGGAGCCACAACCCTCACAGCTTCTATTAATGCATCTCCAGTTCTCTCTATTATCTACATCCTAATTCAATTTTATTTTAACCTCAAAACATTTCTCCTTTCCTCTTTCCTTCAAATATGTCCAAAAAAAAAAAAAAAAAAAGGTTGAAGCTTTTTAGGGTCTATATAAAGGCTTTGAGAAAGTCCTTTTTTTTTAAGCTGGAAAAGTGTTATGAATGCTTTTGGTTCCTGACAATTTTAAATGTAGGATTATTCCTATCTACTGAAATTATTGTTGTAGTGCTAAAAACTAAAAAACAAAAACAAAAAAATCCCAAACAAACAAAAAACCAACAAAAAACTAAAAAATAACTTTAAAAACTCACAAAAAACAAACAAAAAAACAAACAAAACCCACAAAAAGAAAAAAAAACACAAAAAAACCAAAAAGGCCAAAAACCCACAAAACCCAACAACAACAACAAAAAACAAACAAAAAAAACCCCAACAAAACAAAAAAAAAAAAAACACCAAAAAAAACCTAAAAAAAAAAAAAAAAAAAAAAAGCCCAAAACAAAACAACTCTGAGTTTATTCATCTTCAACACTACCAGAGGCTCAGGTCCAAGCTACCTTGTACAAAGGGTAACACTGTTCAGCTGGAGATTCCACCCATATTTGGTCCAAAATCCCTGCTCTATTTCACATCCTACACTACACAACGTACATCTCACGGCCAGCATCAACCCACAAAACCTTCATTCCCTGTCCCACAGTGTCCCTTGATGCTCAGGCAAAGCCATTCACCTTTTCCTCTCCCTGCCAGCACGAGCACCCACACCACACCTGGCAATGAATGGGAGCCACTGTGGGACATGCAATGAGCTAATTGAAACAAGCAGGCTGTCCTGAAATGCATTTACTATTCATGGTGGCTGCATTAATAGTGCATGGCACAGGAGTGATCACACTGGAAAGGTGACTGCCAGAGGAGGAGGGAATCTCTGTGTCACTACAGGAAGGTCAACATCTCAGGCTAGGGCTGAGCAGGCATTTACACACAGCACGGTGAAAAATGACAGAGCTGGGGACAGACCCACCACCAGAGCTCCACTCTGAATTATTCAGCAATCCTTTTGTTCTTCTCCATGGAACCTGACAATAGTTTGCATATTTTTAAATTGCCCTGATAAGGCCATGAGAAATGTTCTACTGATAAAAGTGCAGAATACAAATTGGTGCTGGATTTCCTTAACTGCCCACAATAGATCATCTTGGCATGCTTTTCCCCTTAAGCAACCAAATGGAGGGGAAAAAAGCAAGCAATGTTCCACTTCCAAGTGTGTATCAGACAAATGTTGTGTTTCAAGATAAAACATGAGACATAAGAGAATAAGGACAGCCCTAGCTGGAAACCTTTTTCATATGTGCAAATGCATGAATTAACAAAAAAAAAAAAATCAAAGTTATTTCATTTCTTACATTAATTCTTACAATAATTAAGAGATGACATCGCACCCTAACAAACAGTGGATGAAACTGTTCAAGAAGGGGAGATAAGAATCTGGAACTCCACTTGGATCTAAATAAATTTTGAGGTCTCTACACAAAATGCTTCCTTCCAGACAGGGCATGACAGGATGGGAAGGGTTCATTCCAGCTCCCACTCCTTTCCAGCAGCCAGGATTGCTGCAGAAGGAAGCCCACATGGCTTGAAGGGATGGGTTTTCAGCATGGTGATGTTCCCTCTGTCTCTGACCTCTGCCCCACGTTCCAGTTCCCCAAAGCTGCCCTCAGGTGAGCAGGCTCCACCTGCACAAACTGCACAAGGCAGATCCAAGCTGGGAATTCACTGTTTTCACCCTTACCAAATGTGTGAAAATGTTGTCAGGGGTGCATCCACTGTAATGCCCAGGAAAGATCAATTTCCCCAGATTAACCTGTGAAAGCAGGGAGTAGAGAGATGGGAACCTAACATCCCTGGAAGGGATAACACCTAATGGAGTGACTTTCTGATAATTAATTAAAACATTACCAGTTCCCTAATTGAAAATGTTGAATGTATTCCCTAGAACCTTCCATTATTTTTTTCCATTACAATAATCATTAAAGGATACCTGCTCCAGATCACCCCTCTCAAACACAATCTCCTGACAGAGAAAGCCAGGAATGCTGGCAAGGTCAAATGCCCAGCTTAGCCCCAGTGAGAGCAGGCAACCAGTGATTAGAGTGCTTGGTAAGAGTCAGAAAATGTCAAACTGATAAATGATGGCTCTCCAGATTTAAGGCAGAGCACAGGCAGTGGAGTGCACAAGTCAATACCAAACCATGAATAATGGATTTGCCTGGTGAGGTGGTCCACATGCAGCCTTTTCTCCCCCACCTCACAGGAATTAACTTGAGCAAACAAGCTTTAGGTAGGCTCAATTTATACAAAAAAAGGGGGGGTATCTTCTTTAGGTGATAGATGTTCCATAACACCTCAATCCCCTCCTTTTTTTTTTCCTGGTGAGTTACAAAGATTTTATTGCTTGTTATTAATAGTGGCTTTAAATATACACTTCATATCAGTGTACTTCAACTCCTTCTCAGATGCATAGAATCCATCACAACACGAATTGATAATCACCAGAACAGTGAATAAATATTTCTCACAGTATATGTGAAAGTTATATATGCATATAAAGTTATTTGTGTAGGTGGTGCAGTGCAGGAGCTGCCTGTGATTTGTTTCTTAATTGATGCCTTTGGAGACCAGGGAGAGGGGAAGAGCTCTGAAGTGTGTTCCATCACACCCAGGAGACAGCTGGCATCTCTGAGATCTCTTTCTTTCCTTCTTCCTCCCTGCTCCAGCATTTTGTCCAATCAATCTGAGTGCTCACACACTGGCAGCACTGTGGGCACGAGGTATTTCAGTGGCACAGACACAGAAGAGCTCTGCAGCCACAGCCCAGGGCATGCAGCACGTGGCAGGGGTGCTCATGGTGGAGCATCCTCGTGTAGAGATGCAGCCTGGAAAACAGATCTAAGGGAGGAGGGCTGGGGCACTGGAGGAGCCAGAGATTGATGTCACTCTCACCTCCTTATAAAGGAAATTAGGCAGGCTGGCAATGAGAAGGTGCCTGCTGCAGAATAACATTTAACACTAATACTTTCCCAAGGCAGAGCTTGGTGGGGAAAGCAATAACTAATATCACCCTATGCACAAAGGCAAAGGAATAGGACAGAGCTGAGAGCCTGATGGCAAACAGAGCCTGTCCAGGGCAGAGCTGGGCTGGGAGCTCACCTCAGAGCTCTTGTGTGGCCAAGCTAATCATGAACTTCAGCCTCTTGCTACAGCAGAGCCTTATTATTCTTTATCTGCCTTTCCCTGCTTGGATGAGCATAACTAGGCTGTGTCTTCCAAGCACATTATTGCCCATCTTCATTGTTTTAAAATAAGCCTTACCCACAGAGAGATCATTCCAGTGAGTCAGAAATTAATAAACAGAAAGAAGTGACAAGCAGTGTTTGCTAATGGCACAGCTCCAGTCACAACAGGGTTCAACCCTTGCTGGCACCTGCAACTGTTAAACCACATCCATCAAAGAAAAACAACTAAAAATCAGGAAACCAGAGGAAGATTCATACTGAATAAACAAGTTGCACTAGCTATAAATTTTCTCAAAAATGGGTAAAAACTTCTGCTACAAGGTGCACAGGAATGGGAAGTATTTCCTCAACAACCAACATTCCATTTTGAAGTCATGACAAAACAGAATGTAGGTGCACATCTTTACATCACCAGGTTCACCCACTGACAGACTGCCTGCCTGCATGTTGGGCATCTGCTCTGGTTTAGCAGTTTGACCCCCCTACACCCAATGAACATTTCCCCCTGAACAGGAGACAGTGGAAACAGCAGCTCATGGACCCAGCCTGAGTGGTGCTCAAGGAGGGTAAAGCACCAGCAACTTCATTGCCATGGGCAGTTCCAAAGGAGTTCGGGTCTTCAGCTCACTGCCATTCCAAATTAAAACATCAAACTTGCTATTTCAAGGAACTGTGGATGCAGCTTCACAGAGCCAATATTAATTCAATGAACTAAAAAGGAAAACAAACAAACAAACATTCCACAGTTGTTTCCTTTTCCAAACTTTAGGGAAATAGATTTTCCAGCTGTGCTCTGTGTACTTTCAGTATGCTTGCTCAGCAATGGTTTAATGGGCAGACCTGTACAAACTCCTGAACTGTGATTATGGTGGCACATTAAGGTTTTCAGTCACTGGGGGAGTTTATGGTCCCTGCACATGTCCCATAATATATGGCTTGTCTTACACACACAAAGCACACACCAGAACTGCAAACACTTGCCCGTGGGACAGGCTGCTTTATGGCTTAATATGCTTATGGTTGTAATAAAATTTATTTTAGGAGAAAGCCGTAAAACAAAATTTAGAGAGTAGAATAATGAGATAATTATGCTCTAAAACCAAATGGGCTTTCTTTATGTCACCATTTCATAAAGTCAAAACAATTTATTATAGCAGTACCTCAATAACCTCACTACCTATTGGTCAGTTGCCACTTCCATTATAAATTCTGCTTTTCAAGACCTTCATAGAGCACAGCAATTCCACCTTGTATTAAACTAAAACTTGCCATATCGACAAGTCATCAGCACAAATGCAGTTCTCCACACCTCAAATGGCTAAAATCCATTTTTAGGATCAGGGAATATTTGGGGAGAGGGAGTCTGGGGTAGAAGGTTTGCTTCCAGGAACACGAGTGAACAATAAGATAATATTGGCTATAGAAATATAACAGCCTTTCCAGGTTCTCAGTGTTTCTGGCATTGCAGGGATAAGGAATGGAACACATCCTTAGGCTGGTTAAAGTAAAGCCCATGGAGCCAAAAGTAGGGGCAGTGGGGAAGAAAGAGGAAGCCCAGATATTTATGTGCTAGGAAAAATTCTGTACCATCCATTTTACAGCTTAGACAGGCCATGCCCTGGATTTCCCATATGTGCAAAATTTTAATTCACTAGAAGTTGAGGAATTGAGAACAGTTTCTTAAGCAAAAGAGGAGACAAATGAAGCAGAAAAAAGAATCCTTAAAAGCACCAATAGGCTCTCAGCTCTATATCAGAATCCTCATATAAACAGTAATCTCATAAAAATTAATAACAGGCATTTTTTCAAGGGAAAGTTAGGAGCATTCTGTAACACTTAGCATGCAAATGAGACAGTAGTAACACATGCATTCAGGCTGAACACTTGATAAGCTCCAAGTTTTTGAAATGAGTCCTACGGAAACAGATGCTGTCATTTCTCATTCCTCCAATTGTTCCTTGCTTCTGCTTCCTTCAGCAGCAGCTGGAGGTTCAGAGTCAGCTCTGGGATGCCTCCCTCAGCATAACCTTTCCCTTTGCTCCTCTCCTTTGGGCAGCAGCAGCCCAGCCCCAGACCATCAGCCTTGGCATGGCAAAACCCAAAGTTTTTCCCCAGCTGCAGGGAAGGGGCTCTGGGGACCTCAGCAGGCCAGCCAGGGCCCAGCCACCACCTGAGCTGCACATCTGAGAGCCAGGAGCATCCTACAGCTGATGCTTGGGAAGGCTGACCTAGAACAGAGACTAGACAGAGCTAAAGAATAAAGTGGGAATTTATTGAGATGCCTCAAATAGATCCACTTTGGGCAGCATGCCCCAAAATGCACAACCAGTCACGGGGTCTCTCACTTTTGTAAGTTCTGGTCCATTTGCATATTGGAGTTAATTGTCCAATTCCAGCTTTAGCCCATGAAATCCCATCCTTCTTGTTTTCTCTCTTCAGCCCACATTGTTTGTGCTCCTGGGCCTGAGATTTGGATCATTTGTCCTTGGTCCCCAGCTAGAGAAGGAATTGTTTTGTCTCCCCACTCTATGAAGAAAGATCACTATCTCCTAATATGAAGCCCAGACCCACACATTAAAGCAGAACAGAATCTGAAAAATATAAAAGCTAAAACCTAAGGCATGACAGTCAGGGGAAGAACCCCTTCCCAGGATCCAGCAACAAAGCAAATCTTTCAGCCAAGAGTTTTCATCATTCCATTTTAGGAAAACAATTTGCAAGTCTATTCCCCACATTATCTGTAACCCTGTGCATACTTCTTTTGTGTCCGACTATTAAAGCTGAGTTGGCACTCAGCACCTCCAGTATTAATCAGAAATCAGTAACATTGCCCTGCTGGAGATATTCTACAGAGAATAATGGCACTACAGGGTCATCTAGAAAATCACTGCTTCCTTCCCCAAACTGGGGCAAGGCTGCAGGGGAGTCCACACAGTCTAAACTTCCATATTAATTCTGAAGCTTTCCAATTTACCACTTCTTCACATCAAATATAGATTAGTTTCTTTAATTGCCCTGTATAAATTCATAACTGAAATGTTTGACTTGCCCAGAACAAATTGTCTGTCAGGATGATGTTTTGCAGCCAAGCAGATAGCTTAATTGCATATTTAACTTAACTGCAGGCTTTGTTTCTTCATATTTCAAGTCTTATTCCTTAGTGTTTGCTGAATTATGCATTCTGAACACATCTCTAGATTGTCTGACTTTGAGTGTTCTGTTATTCTTTGAAAATAAACATGTTTCACTATTAGCTTCCAGCTCCCTGCCATTCCTACATGATTTTCCCATACTCCCAAAGACCCATGGCAGGCAGGTCCCTCCAGGACACAAAACACAAAGCAACTCTGCTGTCCCCAGTTAGCATTTGGAGAATTACAATCTAGAAATATTTATTTGCAGATAGAAACCTCCCTGGCAGTGCAGCAGGGCACATCTGGACAGAGCACAGATTGCAAAGGTCTGGGGACTCCAGCTGGCAGAACAGCATACTACCCAAAAATCCTGCTACTTCCATGATTCCAGACTTCCTATGTCAAAAATGTTCATTTATGGCCACAAAGTTCCCCCCAGAGCTCAGTGGGTGCATCAGCTCTGCCACCTCCCCAGCCCAGCCCCACAGAGCCAGAACCACACACAGGCAAGCCCAGGACAAAACACTGCAGCCAATATTTCTCTGACCTCCCCATAGAGCTTTCACCAGGAAAACCAAATTCTCACTTCAGATCCCAGCCTCCTTTCCCTTTGCTGCTCTCAGGGTCATGAGAGTGCCGTTTTCTGGCAAATTACTGAGCACTCCCAGTCCAGAGAGGAGCACACCACCCACCCCAGCTGCCCAGCCCACACTCAGTGGGAGCGTTACAACCACGCTGCAACCAAAGGAGGAGCCCCTGGAATGTCCTTGCCCCCACCAGATCCTCAACATTCTCCTGGTGATTTTTTCCATATTTTTCTGTAATGATAAGCACATAAGAGAAAACAGAACATATACTCAAAATTTATATCCCATAGCATATGGCAAATTGGATCAAGAGCTTACTAAAGTGAATAAATTATATAGATTGGGATGCTTCTGATTTTATTATCAACTTTGTCTTTGGGCATCTGTTCTCTTTGAAAGCTGCACAACTTTTGCTGATAATGGCCTCCCCTCCTCCTGCTTAGCACAGTGCATGATTCCGTTGTCTCACTGATTGGATGTTTGATAATTTTTCAACATCACTTATTCAGATATTATTGATTTTCAATTGAATCTAATTGCATGACAGTCAGAACCCACAGGTAAGAAGTTTTATATTCTGTGAGATGAGGTCAAAACCATAATGCTGGAAGTCCAGCAAGAGTCAGAAAACCCACTTCCATAAATCCCGTATGCACTTGTAAGTACATAATACTTTTAGTGCCCAAGTAAAGCCAACCAGCTGACAAAGATTCCCAGAATGACATCCCAGCATTAGATCTCACACATGGATTTACAGTCAAAGCAACACTGGTTCTGCCTAGGACTGTCTACTGAAACCCATCCAGGAGTTGAAAGCCATTTGCTGTGCTGATTTTTTCATTTTTATACCTTATTATCAGTAATGACAGGATAACCTTCACAACTCTTTCATAATTTGCTTTTAAACAAGTTCTACTTCATATTTTTCTTTCACTTCATTACATGAGAGAACTTGGCCTTTTCGAAGAAGTTCATTGCAATGCAATTTTTAACCTCTTCTTCAGGGTTGGAATACAGATTTCTGAGAATATAAATCAATGTGAAATGAAACAAATCTGCTCTACAGAACAGGGTGCACAAGATGAGCTGAATGTTCAGTTTAAGTATGAAGGAAACTTAAATTTAGCTGTAAAGCTGTGTTGCATCCTGCTTTGATGAAAGGCTTGCACTGCACACAATACATCACTCAAAATGCCCATGTGGTTGGAACAGGAGCAGCAATGGTCTTATCAGCCCAAAAGCATCTGATGAAGGGAACCAGAGTCTTTTGGCTATGTTATGATAAATATTAATAATGAACACCTACTGAAACCAAGACAGAGAACATTATATAGAGTAGATGGTGAATGACACTATATATATATACACAAACAGAGCTGCGATGCTGCTTTTCAAACAGTTAATGAATAATTAATGGTTCACTTGATGAAATGAATTTGCTTATTTTCATAATTTCCATACTGTCAAACCCTTTCCACCTACATCAAAAAAAGGGACAGGAGAAGGAGAAGAAAATGGCAATTTGTTTGAAAGCCTGCTTCATTAATATTCAAGATCATCCATTTTAAAGCAGCCATTTACAAATCAAACATTCAGTGTGTGCCATTTTGCATACCAACGACATTATAATATGAACAACATCAAATTTCTATTACAAGCACATGAAGCCAAAATCAGCTCTCAAGCAAAAGTAGGATAGATGAACAAGAATGTTCTAAATTCTTAGTGCAGGACTTGACAGAACTTTAGAGCTTTCTCTCTAAAGTTGAAGAAAATTATTCCTTTGAAGAAAATTATTCCTTTGTCTCACAGGCCACCATGAAGAATACATTTGATTCCTCTAAATGGATCCAATTCTTTTCCACTGGGCACCACTTTCATATCAAATTACAGCAAATTAACAGAAAATTGTATTTAACTTAACCTGGCAAATGTTTTTGCTCATGTTCTCCCACATACCCTTCACAGATTTAACCCTACCTACATTAGCGATAAAATAGGACTACTTAAAATATTTTTAACACCTATTTCTATAAAATCCTAATAGTCAATATTGGACACAAATGCCAACCTGTAGAAAAGCTGCTAAATGCTATTATTACTTAATTTCAGCAGACAGGCTCCTGAGCATATCCTGTCTCTCAATCTGGCTACAGAAATACCCATCACAGGTGTTTTGTAGAAATATTGGCAATTAGTAAACAAAGAATTACCATAATAAGCTAAGCCTAAGTACTGGTAGTTCTTAATTTAGTTTAACCTATTTTCCAGCACTGACAGTATTTGTTAGTGAACCAGTAAAGACAGAGAAGCATTCTTAGATAGGAGAGTAAGACCAAAGATCTCTCTTTAAATTCAAGTAAAAAACCACACACTGTAAATAGAAGTGAGCTTTCCCTCCCAGCAAGGTTCTGCCAGAGTTTGGTAGGAGTTCTAAGTCAGTTATAGCCTTCTCTGAAACTAGAAAAAACTTACTTGAAACAATTGCAAGCTATCAGAAAGTAATCTAGATTTCAATTGCATAACAAAAAAATCCCTGGGGCTCAAGCATGTTTACTGAAGACATTAAGTCAAAGTTTCTTCATTCAGAACTCCTGGATTCAGCCCGACTGCCAATGTTGAAAGTGTTGCCAAAGCACCACAGACAGAATCAAAAAAAAACGAAAACCAAAACCAACAACAAAACCAAGTCATCCAATCTACCTGGTGACATAAGAAACCTTCTTTCCATGCGGTTTTGTCCAAAATGTACATGGCAGTAGCAATATTACAATTACAAATAACAAATAATTAATGTGTTGCAGTGACCAGCAAACTTGCTAATTATCCATTAATTTTCCATCCAGTCTCTGCCATTAGTGAAGTAAATTGAAACCAGAATTAGCAAAGGAACTTATTCATTCTAGTAGCAAACCAGCCAGAGCTGGGAAGAAGCTTGGTGCCTCAGTTTGCAGCTTTGCCCACCTCAGAACTGCCTTAATACATGCAGTCCTTTAATACAAAATTACACAGAGCAATCCATCACTACAGAGTAAAACACACCAGCTTCTGAGCTGGCTTCAGGACCTGACTCAGTTCATGCTCTTGAGGATCCACATTCACACCCACAACCAGGCAGGACAAGGCTTGTAGCCAAATGAACCTGAAGAATGAGGAGCTCTGGCTACAGCAGAAAGTTTAGTGCCTAAAATGTTTAGAGAAGAGGATGGATTAAAACATGCACCCTGTTGGTAAAGGGCAAAAGGAATCTCAGTGCCTTTGTGGCCAAAGGTGCAGCTGGGATTTGTGTTTATGTAGGTTCAAGCAGCTCCTGAGAGGTTTGGTGTGGCCAAGAGGCTCTGTAATACTGATGATGCACAAAATAATTGACTCACACAGCACTTACAGACCAGGAGCAGCAGGACAGAAATGCTAGCAGGTAAATCAGAGGGTTATTAGGAGGAAAAAAAAAAACCCTAAAACATTATTATAAAATACCTTCTAACCCAAACACTTGATTGCTGGCAGGAGGGAGATGCCTGGATATCACAACAAAGGATTTTGCTGTAGCTGCTCAGCAAAGCCACCCACAGAGGCCACTGAGCAGGAGCAAACTGATGAGCTGGAAGAGCAAAAGGGCAAAACAGAGCAGATCTGAGGCACAGAGAGCAGGCACCCAGCTGGGAAGGCTGAGGGATCACAGGTGCAATTAAAAGTCTGCAGACAGGAATAGAAATATTGACCAGCAAGGTTACACAGCTCCAAATGTAGAACAGCAGGTAACTCCACAGAGGGTGGGAGATGCATTAAGGTCAGGATTTCAATCAAGAGGAGCAAGGTAACACCTGGTCAGAGGCTGAGAGGGCATGGAAATTAATCTCTGGATGCTGCTGGATCTAATCTGCTGGAAGAGGAAAATTCTGGTCCAAACTGGACAAATATAACAGAGCAGACTAGCAGGTACTGCAGACATTCTGCATCAATAGACTTGGCTAACCCTGGATAAATATTTTTATTAGCTCAACACCTGATTGCTATTTACTACTTCAGCTAAAGACCAGAACACTATGAGAAGGGTAAAAAACAGTTTTATTCACTCAACAAGCCCTGCTGACCTGGAGAGCACATGGCCATCATTTGTGTACCTGAACCTGGTGTGGGTTTTGCTTACAACTCCTCCTTTCCTAGAAACAAAAATTATTGCTTGTACCACCCACCACTGAAGGACTCTCCCCTTTTGCTTCTATTTTCCCTTCCACATTCTCCTTTAAATATTTTAACAGTTTTTTCAACCTTTAATTTACATTTATCAGCTTGAATCTGCTGTACATAAGAACATTCAGGTCTTATCTGTAGTTTCAATAACAAAATCTGAGAGTGGACCTACAAAGGCAGCTTTTTCTGGAAGAACAGGAATTTCCTTTTTCAACCAAGTTCCCTCACAACAGTTTCTTCTTTGGTCATGCAAGCCCTTCCTAGGGTACCATTCTGCACAGGCTGAAACAGGAGGAGCTTTTCTTGCTGCCTGAGTCACTTCCCTACACCAGCACAGAAACCTCTGATGTTACTCAGGATGTTCCTTGTAATTATCTGGAGATGCAGATCTGCATGAATAATGTATGTATTGGACTGGTAACAGAACCAAATGTGTATTAGAAGTTCATTTGACTCATGCAAAAAGTAAAATGTTAAGGCTTTTTAAAGGACTACAAATGTAAATTCCTTTTTCAGATCAACTTCTGAAGGATTTTTGAGGACCAGAAGTTTAAGAACAGCCTAATTGCAAATATCCATTTCAAAAGTTTAACAACCAACGTTCCTGAAAAGTTTTCTGCCACTTATGGAATACTGGATTAGGTCTGAAAAAGATGCAACCAAAGTTTAAGTGATCTGTCTCGTCAAAATTTCAGCAAATTCCTTCTCCTGAAAAAAATCCCCCAGTCCTAATTGCACATAGGTCTGCTTGAGTCCCTGCTTTTAAATGTCAGGGCAGAGCTAAAAGGTGAAATAGGTTTATCAATGATAAAAGGTGTGGGCAGGAGCTGTGGGCCTGCCCTTGGGCAGTGCCCTGTGGGATGGATGGGAAGCAGAGATCCAGCCCAGGATCCAGCCTGGAGCATCCCTGCAGCCAGCCAGGCAACAGGGCTGCAGCTTCTCAGTGCTCATGGACTTTGATAAAACAAGATAAAGCTCAATCAATGCCAGACTGTTCACACAGAGCATTAAAACCATTTCCAGCACAGGGACACCCAGTAAAACTCTGCCTGTGCACCCACGTTACAAAGCTCCCTCCTGTTGACAGCACCATCCAATCCCACACAAATCTGGTTATCAGCAGAGCCTTCACTGGTACCCTACTTCAGTCCATGCAATTTTACTTTTGGATATTTGGATTTTCTAAGGTGTCTGTTAAGAAAAATGCTTAGAACAACAGTTAGCTTTCAAAGCATATTTAACCAGACAGGGCAGCTGCATTTGCATCATGTAAAGAGTTAAGTGCCCAGTGGGAAAACCCAGTTCAAATTTCATAAACAGAGAAATAAATTTTTTACAAATAGTAGGGAACTATGAAAATGCACTGCTTTATGTCACCAGGTGTATTTCAGGGATGAGACCTGAAACTGTCTCCTTCTGCAGTTTCAGCATTAATGCACCAAACTGCCAATGAACAGTCTTGATACGCTCTTTAGATCTTAAGTGTATTTTTATTTATAAATAAAATAAATTATAACACATAAAATTTAAGAGATGTGGTTCATTACACAGGAGAATAGTTAAATCTGACTGGGCTCCTATGAGCTTCATAAAAGCCAGGATAAAATCTCCTTGGAATAAAAACAAATAACTGAGCAAATTAGATTTCCTGGTGTTTTATCCAATTAATCCACCTCTCAACTCAAATTTGTTAGCTTTTTAATTACCAGTTAATCTCATCCATACAATTAGGGGCTTTTCTGCTCATACTTTTTCTTTAAAGTTTACCATGAATTATGTGGGCTCTTTGAGTGTGTGGTGTTCTGCGTTATTGTTTGGCTTCTTTAAAAAGGGTCTGTCTTATTTAACTTTATGGGCATAATATTGGAACCAATAACAATACACCCTCCCTGCTTAAAGGTATTGCTGTCTAAAACAGCTAGATCAGACTGCATTTCTAATGCTTTGTACCTGGTATAAAAGAACAGCACAGAAATATTCCAGGTTATCTATTGACCAACCTTGCTGTAATGTAGAGGATTCTTCATAAAGCTTTCCTTGGGATGAATCACAGAACATCATTGTTGGATATTATGTAAGGATTGTAAAAGCAAACACAATATTTTTCACTTACTTCCAATATTTAAGCCAGAGATTTGAAAGAGTATATTTAAAGTGACCAAAATTTAATTTTAAAAAGAAAAAAAAGCCACAAAGCTGTTTGAATATTATCTATACCATCTACCTCTAAACACTCAGATTCCAAAACACTGCTCTCTTGAACTGATGTCTTGCCAATACAAATCACAATACTATTTTGGGTTATTTATGAACAAAGGAGGACTGCAAAGCTAGTACTTTTAGCAGCCTTCATTCATTTTTAAGCATCTCACTCTTGCCAGGAAATTGCATTTTGCCAACAGAAACATAACTCACAATGCTGTCCTCCAAATCAACTGCCACCTCGTTTGGTTTACAATGCTTCAACCAAAAACTAAAAAAATACAGCTTCAAAATTGAAATTTAAATCGTATAGGGAGTTTTCTTGGTCAGCCAAGAATGTTTCCCAACATGAATTGCCCCGTATTTACACATCCATATTTCTGCAAGTACAGCTTACACCTCCCTTTCACTACACAGCCATATCTGTCAAAGTCAGTCAAACACAGACTCATACTTCCTGAGCTTTCCTAGCAACACATAAATCACAAATTCTGCAGACAAATTGAATTTATTAAGGAGTTTATGCTGCTCTCAAGGAGCTCCCTGTACAACCTCCTCTGTCCTACTTGGCTGCAGGTAGGGAAGCAAAGCAAATTAACTGCTATGGGTAGAGTACATTTATTGGGTAACCCAAACAACACAAAGATCTCACATGGTTTTTCATTTAGAGAAGAGTATTAAACTGCTTTTCCACAAAAGAAAAAAGAATCATAAATAAATGGGACAACAAGGTAATTGCTTGAGGCATTTAAGCACCACTGAATTATGACATCTGATGGCTGAACACCCTCTGAGGTGCCACTGCAGGCAGCACAGCTCTCTCCCGGCCACACTGCACACCCTGCTCCTGCAAGGCAGCCACAGGAATCCTGAGCATCTGACATCCCTTAACTTATCTCAGTCCAGACTGCATCCAGAGCAAGCCTGGGATTTACACTCAGGGAGGGCAGCAGGGGATGGTGCAAGGGGAGTTTTCAGACTTCAGGTTCTTTAATCTCCATCCAGGACAATCATGAGGCAGGGCTAGAAGGCTAAGCATTATTTATTCTAAACATCTCCTGGCAGGAGACACAGCCTTTGAAGTGTAATTAATTTTTTTTTTTTTTTAAGGCACAATTTAATATAACCTCAAGATTTCTTCTAGCATCAAAAATTTAGAAGGAGGCATCATTTATCACAGTCTGGAGGCTAGGAAACTTCACTGCAGGTGCATTTATCCTGGCAGTATCTCTGATATCTTACAGTTCACCTCTTGAAGGGCTAGAGTTATTCCATACACATAAGCACTTGCCAGTAAGATCTGACATCAAAATTAAAATGCAGTTGTGTAAGTGTAAACAACATCTGAGTCAAAAAACAGATGGGGTAGATGTTAGCTCAAGAGCTGTACAAAAAGGGAAGGAGAGCTTAAACAGGGAGAGACTGACATCAAAAAATTCACTTTTGCTATATTCCTACTTTACCTTAGGAGGCATTTTGACAGGATTATGTAAAATAATCAAGTTTTCCTGGGAAACCATCCCAGCAGATTACAGCAATACGCTCCATCTGATCTCCCCATCTTTTCTGGGCATTTATGTCAATCTCCAGAGAGCCATGAGGTGGCAGCAAGATAGATGCAGACATTTCATATATTTTCATGAATTTATTGTAGGCAAAGATTAATCCAATCATGTACAGTCACCAAAGCCTGACACTGCAGAGTTTGCATCAGAGGCTGCAATTTAGATGCACAGAATTTCCATTTAAGTAAAACCTTCACAAAACCTGAGGTGTCCCTGCCCAAGACAGGGCTTTGGAACAAGATGTTCTCTGAGCATCACCTTCCTACCCAGATCTTTCTAGAACTCTTCAGCTGTCTCACATTTCAAGCCAAATCACTCAGATGGGTTTTACATATTCCCTCCCAATTCCCTTCCTCCTGCTGAAACCTCTGACATCTGCATTCAGTGTGATGTCTGCATTCAGCAGATTCACCCAAGCTCAGATTGCTCAAACAGAAATATCTTCACTCTGAAACTCCCATGAATGAGATTTACCATCAGGCCCCTCCACACTTAAAAGACTCCACCAGTCCCTTTGTAGCAGTGGTCTCACTAGAATGACACAGAATTTTGTAATGTCTCTGCTGAGCAGGAATAACATTTGTGTTCATACTCTGCAATATTTCATTTGTCACAAAAATCAATAGAAATTTTCAGAAAGGGCAGTTTGTGCTCAGAATGTGCTAATATGACATTCACCAGGCCAAATTAATTCTGCAAGCAACAACTGGAGCTCTGATTCAAACCAAGAGCCCAGTCTAGCCCTCTCCTCCCCCACCATCTGCATTAGGGAGATCCCACCCTTGGTGAGGGGCAGCAGACAGCAAAGGAGCTGTGAGAGCTCCACTGAGGGCAGGGACTTGCCATCTCTGTCTCAGTTAATCACTCTCCCACCCCTGAGTGAGACACAGCGTCTGTCTCCTGTGATTCACTCCCACCCTCCTCTCCTTGCACTGCCCCTCCCAGCTCCTGGTGGAGTTTCACACCCTTGGGCTGTTGAGGCCACAATCCCATTCAATTCCTTGCTGAAAACTCCATCCTGGACAGAACCTCAGCCACCCAGCAGGGTTCCAGGAGTCCCAACCATTGATGGGATCAAGAGCAGAAAAAAAGACTTTGATTTGGTGAAGGCAAACAATTAAGAGAATGGATTTATCACAAACCAAATGGCCTCAGATCTTCAGGAGAAATGTCTTGGCTTCAGAGCCCTGGCCTTCTGCCAGCAGGCATTGGCAAGTGAAAACCTGAACTCAGATCTGTAGGTTTCCACTGTGTCAGATCTGGAAACAAATATCTTTTAAGAGGCTCAAAGGATGCATTGACAAGTTAGTGATCACTTGTGATCCTCTGCTAAGGATTTTTCAATAAAAACACAATAAAGAGCACAAGTGACCCCTGGACTAACACCTATAAAAGCCTTTTAGATCTACTTTGCAAACCATTCTGCCCCTTTGGTGGGGCTGTGTCCTGTCCCCATCCTGAGCCCTCAGAGGGGCTCTGGCTGGTCACCAAGCTGTTCCAGGCTCCAGGCAGGACCAGCTGGCAGCTCATGGTGCCCAGCTCAGCCCAGCAGTTGGGTTTTCTCCAAAAGCACAAGGAGAGGGGCAGCTCTGCCCCAGGCCCCTGGACCATCATGTCCAGAACCAGGAGCTGGCAGGGAGCCCAGCAATCCCCTTCACTGCAGTGTCCCACAGAGCAGCTCCAGGGAAAATACTTCCCAAAAAGCAGCAAACATCCCCTGGCAGCAACATTTGCTGCAAATCATCCCTGCTCTGCTTCCCATCTCCAAATGGACCTGGCCTTCTCTGGGTATTCTCCTTCCTACACACCAAAATCATGAGCACTGCCTGGGAGGATCAGTTACTTGAGGGACAGACAGACTGAAGTGAGGATCAGAGATCACCCTCTGCCAGGGGACAGGGCAAAGCCTCAGCTAGGTGCCCCCAGAGCAGGGTCCTTGGGTGGCCAGAGAGGATAACATCCTCCATGCAGTCTGTCCTCAGCCACCAGTGTGGGAAAGCAAGGCGACCCCTGTGGCAGGGAGAAATGATGAGGAGCACTCCATCAATATCAGAATGCTAATTAATTACTTTATTCTACTATATAATTCTATACTATATTACATTACATCTAAACTGAATCTGCACAAGCACTCAACTGAACAAAATCTCATGACTGCTGACCAACACTCTGCACACACGCTTGGCCCTGATGGGCCAAGGAAACAAAACACCATCATTGTGGGTAAACAATCTCCATATTGCATTCTACTTTGGCACAAACACAGGCACAGCAAATGAGAAGAATTGGTTTTTTCTTTCTCTGAGGTTCCTCACTGCGATTCCCAGAAAATATCCTTGGGAAGTTGTGCCTTGCTTTTCTCTGTAAATGTGGCCACACACCAGAGCAGTGCTGGGACACCAGCCAGGCAGCAAGGGAGAGGGAACAGCCCTGAAACCAGAGCTCAAGAACAAGAACCGCTCATTCCATCCCTCGAGAAGGCACAAAACCCCTGTGTAATCCTGGTGCCTTTCCTGTTGACCATGGTTTACTGAAAAAGCACAAGGATCTTGATCTCGAGCTACATCATTGTTAGAAAATGTGAAAGGCTTTGGTTTAGTGTTGAAAAGCTTTCAGAGACTAAATACACAATTCATCTAACCAGTATCTGCTCCATCAGGCACAGTTCTGGACAGGTTAATGCCAGCCTGTCACACTTTTCAATGAGCAGCATCCTTATCTTGCCCATGTAATTCAACTATTGTACATAAAAAGCAGCAAGGAAAAACCCTGGAAGACAGAAGAATGTTAAAATAAAAGAATTAAAATGCATTCCAAACAAGAATGCAAGTGCTCAAAAAATGGCACACCACTCCACAGCAAAGCTGTACAAGCAAATTAATTCTTTTGGTTCACTGACAGAACAAAAAAACTCAGCTTTTACTAACAGCAGAGGGTTACTTTACTCTTCTTTAAATAAAGGTAGACCCAAACAGATATTATTTAATTTCAGCATCAGCTTAGAGGTTTTCTCTTCCATAATTTGGAAGTGTATGGCAGAGCGGGTATTTCACATAGAACCCACCCTGCATCTTTCCTAAGATACTATAAATAAAACACTCCAAAACATCTCTACTCCAGTGATTTTCTGTTTTCCATCACAATTTGCCTGCAGTATTATTAAAAAAATGTAATCTATCACACAACAAAACCTAAGTGGAGCTCATGTGTTCTATCAGCACTCCCACCTCACAGGAACAAATTCTATTTTCAATAACGTTAATTACTTTTCTTAACAGTCCTCCTCTCCTGCATTCACAGCTCCCATTTAAAGCCATTGTATAAACTTCTGCCAGGGTAACCCCTGTTTGAGACAGATTAACACAATAAAAGTATTTTAAATTGATTGGTTTATGATTTATGGAGGATCAGAGCATTGCTGGCAGTCAATAAGTGGAAGAAATCTAATTATTTGGTATGCTTCCAGTTAAAACTGTGAATAGTCTGTGTTCATACAATGGTTTGGGACTCTCCTTCCTCAGTAAAAGGCTCAGATTTTTGGAGTGGGTGTTATTGCCCTGCAGCAGCAGCTCCTCTCAGCCTGGCACTGGGATGGCACCTGGCACCTGCCCACTGCTGCTGATGCCAAGGCTCATGGGGTCTGTGCATGCTTCGGTATCAGGGGAAACTTCCATGTGGATTTCTGGAATACTGAAGCTGTTTTCAGAGCTCCAGCCCTGCTCCTCAGCACACAGGCTCAACACGGAGCCCCCTCCCAAAATGGGAAAGCTGAGACTGCTGTGACAGGGACCCAGGATCTGGGGAGCAGCCGGGCTTCGCTCAGGTCTGTCCCCGACTGCCACAGTGCTCTGGGCTGCCAAACAGAGGAAAAACGACATTTTACATGGGTAGACTAAAAAAAAAAATTAATATGAAAAGCCAGGATCTAAGAATCTTATGTAATTTTTCCTACTGAAATATCCAAATTGTTCTTTCCTTCACTCCAGTTTCACACAAATCCAGTGCAATCAGGAATTTCAGGATACAGAACAAGTGAATCTTCCCCCCACAACAGTGAGTGGGTGGCCAGAATGGGGTAAGATGGCCCTGCCTACATTGTCCAGTAAACACCAGGAGCCTTTTGAGGACCAGGAGGGGTTTTTATTGTCAACTCTGCCAATGAGTACCCTAAAAAGAAATCATGCCCTCCTTTTTACTTGATAATCCCATGTGCTGAGAGTGACACTGCAAGGATCAATTAATTAGGAAGATCTTATCTCTCCCTGCCTTTACACACTGAATAGTTAGTAATGACTTCTTTTAATTCCCATAACAGATTTAACTGGGATCAGTGAATAGTTAATCCATACCTTTTAAAGTCCCCCATAAAAACTACAATGCAATCCATAGGGACTATTTATATGCTAAGAGAAGAGTTTGACATCTAAATGCACTAAAGATGAGAAAAGAGGATATTAATGCTTATTTTATAAGTGTCAATTTATTTTTCTAGCTTTTAGAACAAAGGAAAAATTGGTAGATGTGAAGACTAAGCCAACCTGGTCTATTTATTTAGTAGGAAGAATATCTATTCTTTATCAAACTTGTGCACAGAAACAACTTTGTCATCACCTCATACTTGACAATGGGGTTTTTTTGCAAAATTAGCCTACTAGCCCCAGTAATCTACCCAGGTGAAACATCCTCCCCATCATGGCAAGCAGCTGAAAGGGTAACTAAGCAGAATTCCAAGCCATTAGCAAAGCTCTCCTTTCACACCATCCCATGTCCAGAGACACTGCACACATTTTGTTGAGTTCCCTTTACACCATCCCATGGGCAGCAGCAGGAGTGGATTTATGGCTGCACAGCCAGGAAAGGCTCTGTTATACCCCTCATCAGTATATCTCATTTTATCCTGCCTTTTGCTTTTATTGACAGACTTAGGTGCCTTATTCCATTTTGTGGTCAATATAATTTCCAGCTGAAGACAGCAAAAGGCTGCAGTTTTAATAAAAAAACCCAGATATGAGGTATTGATGTACACTTCTAACTCTAATTCAGCAGATTAGCAAGGGTGTTATTCTCATTTCTATATGCATTCTTTGTAATGTGCTCAAAGTACAGTTACACAAACTGCTTAATATTTCTGAATTAAGCACTATGAGCCTCTTGTGGCTGGAGATATTTGTTATTCTAACTATTTCAGGTTGTTAAGCTAATTTCATTTAGATCACTATCCACTGCTTTACACCCTTCATATTCTTCATGGAGAAGCCACCCTTGGTGCATCAGCCAAGGAGTTCCTCCCATCAGGGCTCTGCCAGGAGCCCCCTGCACCACAGAAATAACTCCTTTAACTCTCGTGCTGCATGCTCTCACAACTTGTGCTAATAAACATCTGTCACTAAAAAGGTGGCTGGGGAAATCACACCTTATTAGCAAAGCAAGCTCCTTGCTCTGCACTCAGAAAAGCATCATGTCTAATTATGAATTTCACAGGAACTGTGTGATGCAGTAATTGGGATGAATTAGAAGTGCCTTCAGCAAGCTCCATTTAAAGAAAATTAAGACAGTCAAAAGTAATGTTCATTATATTTTGCCATTAGTAAATATTTTCAACTAACACAGCAATGGGAAAAAAAAAAAAACAATTCCTAGAAGAAACATTTCTGTGTTTTCTGTAATTATTGAAAATCAAAATATATTTGGTAGAAAGCAAAGTAATAATTTGCTTGCACTGGCAAACTTTGCAGCTATGCAGGGTTAGGTTTTCCCCCAGTTAACGAAATATTGCTTCAGGAACCAAACTCATTGCTCATTTCTTTTCTCCACTCCTATTCATTCCACAGATTAACAAGCCATTATTCTAGAACCAGAACATTATTCTATCAGTGTGCAGCTCTTACCCTTACTGAAATGATAAACAGGCATTTGTAGAGCTGCACACTTCCAAAGGTATTTATTGCTAATAACTGCTTGAAATTCTCTGCTCCTGCATCAACAACCAGGAAGGACAAAAAACCACCAGGAAGGCACCAGCTGCCACCAGGCTACAGAGAGTTCACTACTCTGATTTGGCCCTTACTGTTTTCATTTAAGAAAAGAAGAAAGCCCACAGCAAAACTAATTCCCACAAGCTCCGTTGATTTGATTTGGAATTTTTTTTTAATTGTCACATCTAGTCTGCCTATTAGATGCAAGATAAAGTAGCTACAGCATATTGTGATAATATCACATACAGCAAACAGCATCATCAGAAACCTGAGCATTTCTTTATCTCTGGTGTTATTTGTACATTTTGTCCTTGCAAGTGTAAATTACCTTCTTTGCCCCTTGGTTTTTTTCTTTGCAACTCTTATCACTGGAAGGTCATCACATCGTTATCATCCACCATTCAGAGCATGCCAGGCTGCTGATAACAGCCTCAGTGAAGCTTCCATCTCAGGGCTGGGGGGCAGAGAGGGGCTGGAAAAGGAATTGTGCCATTTGAAAACATAATTCATTGCCAGCCTGGCCTGTATGCCGCAGATCTCAGCCCTTTAGCTCAGGTATTTACTGAGACAATCACAGCTTTCATCTGGTGCTGAGAATCCTTTCATTCCAACACACAAATTTAATCGAGCGTGTTGCTGGGAACGCCAAATCTGGCTACACACAACCCGAGGCAGATTTCCCAGTGGGATTTTCAAGAGCTCCAAGGAGTCAGGCACACACCTTCACACAGGATTTGGTTTTATTAGAAAGCACTGGGCTCCCTCCCCAGCACCAAATCCATACCTGCACTCTGAAGCTCCCCAGGGATGGATTCTGTGCTGCCATCCCTTCACAGCAGCTCCTGCTCAGTGGAGTGCTTGCAGGCTGAGCTGCAGGCTGGAAATCTGGAGCTCAGCTTTGTTCCTGAGCTTTAGCTTATCTCTGTTGTGAAGGAAATGATGGAGCCTGAGAGCGCTAAATGTGCTAGGAAAACATGTACCCAAATAATTATAATAAGTCATTAATAAGGATTAAACATTAATAAAATTACTTGCAGAGGGTTCAGTCAATTGCTGGTATCTTTCATGTTAATTAATACTTGGCACTGTATAAATACTCAGAACATACTTTATTACATTTGCACAAGACAGCTTCCAGAGCAATTTTAGGTACCTGCTAATGAGAAATAATGGTTGCCTGAGCAAAGCATTGGGCTGAGCTGAAATCCAATGCTTTGTTCTAGAATTCAAGAGCTGCCCATGATTCCCAGGAGTGTTTTTCACTCCAGCCCATACCTTGTGCAGATTGTCAAGGTTCTCATGATAAAAGAACTCTGCCATACACATGGGGGTTTTTTAGGACAATACCCTGTCTTGGGATTAGCCCCAAAAGCACATCAGTGCTCTGTGTATGGATATACCAATCTCTCTGGTCCACCTTTTCCACTTGCCAGGAACAGACAGGCTTCATTCATTTTTCAATACAAATTTGTTCCTTCTCTCCAGACTAAATACTGGAATGAGTTTGTCTGGCATCCTCATCTCCCCATGACCACCACAGCAGCCCTCATTTCAGCACAAATCCTTTCCAGAAGGGACAACTGGGGCCTATTTCGCTTCAGTCTGGCTGTGTGGAATAATTCATTTGGACAGTTGGTAATGCTGCTCTCTCAAATGTCAGCCAAACACTCTCAGAGACAGGAGGAAAGGCCTTCAGCCCAGACCAAAACACTGATTTCTTCACTGCTGGGCACTTAAGGTGCTCCTTCAAACAGCAATTGGGCACCTGCAGTGGGCTCATGGGGAAATGCTGTCCCTGCTGTGCCTCCAGAGCTCCCTGTCACTGGGGAGCACTGCCTGCCTCTGGAAATCATGGAAAATCATCCACTGACATTTAGTATTTCATCTATTCTTCTCCCAGTCACACTGCAGATCCCCTACCCACTTTATCAAGCTGAAACTGCTGAAATCACTCAATAAATGGGAGAGGGACAGCACCCACTCCATCCCCTTCAAGGGAAAAGGTGTGTGCTGCAGCAGTAAGGAAAGAAACTTGATGCTCAAACTCATTTTTATTTTCCCACTAAAAATGGAACTGTAAAGCTTAGGTCAGGTGGGCCTTAGAGGCCAGTTAAGATGCTCCAGCTTTATTTCTGCAAATGCTAAAACAATCCTTCATGCTGTAAAAAAAAAAACACTCCTTGATAAAATAGAAAAAAACTCACAGCTTTTCCATATCCCCCCCTAGACCATCGGGATTTTTTCTGGTCCTGCTGAGCTCAGATGATGACAGTACTAGACAGGTTATCATCACACTGTCAGGGATTCTTCAAGCTGCCAGCTGCTGCCACTTCAGCCTGTTTTTCACTAACCACAGCTCGCCCTGCTGCCTGCCAAAGCCTCCCATTGCTGAGCAGCCCCTGCCAGCTGGCAGGGCTCCTTCAGGGAGGAGAAAGGCTTTGCTGATCTCTGCCTCTCCCCTCCCCAAAGGAAGTGTCACTCAGTGACAGGGCCCTGTCAGCCTGGCAGGGGACTCGCATTCCTCTGGAGAGCGCATTTTGTTAAAATGTGCTTAAAACTTCTAAAAGCCCATGGGTCAGAAAAGCTTAACAGCAGCTCTCTCCAAATAGGAGGACAACTTAAGGTTAACTGCTTCCTTAATGTGCAATAGTAAAATAGATTTACATAGGTGAAGTCCTTGGGTTTTGAGCAGCATTTCCTTCTAGGAGAGCTCCACCAGAAAGGAGAGGTGACCTTGTTCAAGCACCCTTTGAACTACCAGCACAGGAAACCTTTCAGGAACAAGATTCCCAGGTTCAGCTCACTGGAGGAGCTTTCTTCCTGCAGCAGGGAGGAAAACCAAACATTTTGGTACAGGGTTTTGCTCAATAATGAGTAGGTTTGGTGGGCAAGCACAGAAAACCTGGCTGGGACCAGATTGCACTGGGAAGGAATGGAAGGAAAAACACCACAAACTTGCAGCAAGCAGAACAGCCCATCCTAAGCAAAAATCCATGTGATAGAAACACTTGGAGGGATGTGGGTTGCCCAGGAGCACCAACACTCACCAGGCAAAGCAATACCTGAGGTAAATGTTTAGAGAATGGCAGGAGCCACTGGATGCTGAAGAATAAATGTCAGGATAGAACAGGAATTCCCCAACCAATTTAAATATTCTTAGCAATAAAAGCATAGTTTTGGGAATGGGTTAAGGAAAATATCACACAAATATATAACTAGCTGTATTTGCAAAGCCTGAAGGGTCACCAAATGCCTTAACAGGGGTGTACACTGTGCAGGAGGGTGGCAGCCACACCTCCCCAAGGACAACAGGAGACATCCCAGCATCTCATGGGAAGCAGCAGCCCCCACACAGGGGAAGGTGCAAACCTGAGGAAAATGTGCTTGGGGATGTTCTCTGGAGGGCTGAGAGCTCTGTGTTCCCTGTGGGTCCCTCCAGCTCAGAATATTCTGTGTTTTCATGAGGGAAAAGCTCACACACCCTGCAGCCTGCTGCCTCTCCCAGCTTCACCTGTTGATCCAGTGAGGGGTTTCACCTCTCCCTGCAAACCTCACATGGAGCCAGACCAGGCTGTCCTTCTGCTCATCCTGCCCCGTGGGTCCCCACAGTCCCCACCCTGCTGCCACCCCCAGTGTGTGACACTGGGACATTCACAGAGCACCCTCCAAGGGCTTTAGATTGAACCATTAATTATTACAGTCATTAAGATCCCACTTCAAGATTTATCCTCTTCCTATGTTCCCATTAAATAAATTGGATGTTAGTCTCCAGTTATTCATTCTGCAGAGGCAAATCCATCAGTGAACTAATACAGTAATTTTGCACATTAGCTCCACTCCTGCAAGACAGATTTATATTTTTTCCCCAGTTTTCACAGAGAGGGGCTGCTCAGCCATGCAGAGGCACTGCTGCCCAGGCCCTGCCATGGAAACCACATCCTCACCAGCAGCTGAAAATACAAGTGACCTAGAGCCAAAGGATCACAAGCAGGGACCTCTGAAGGAGTTCTCACACTCTGAGCCAGAATATATCTTATAAAACCTGATCCACACAGCATTCCCCATCCTCAAAATGGTTCAAACTTTATTTCCAGCTGATTATGAAGGTCATGATGAGTGGGGGAATAGACTGGACATCCAAATTTCCAGGTTTCTCATAAATTTTCTGTACAATTAATAATTTATTTTTAACAAACTGAAGACATTTTTGTTTATGCTTTTGATGGGAGACTGCAATATTCAAGTGCCTCAGAGCAGTAAAAAAAAAAAAAAATAAAGCAAAAATAACATTATACAACATAGTGACACAAAACTCAGAGAAGGTAAAGCACAAGGGAAAACAGCAGAGAGAAGTGAAGGTGCCAGTTCAGGTTATATGGGAGAGCAGAAATATTACCAAGGATCTTTTCAAAAATCTGTGTCCCTATTCTGAACTCTTAATGAACCTGCCTCCCTTTTTTCAAGCCAACTCCTTCCTCTGCTTCTAGGAGAGAAGGAAAACACCACCAGCTGGCAGTTCTGAACTCTTTTCCTGTTTGTTTCCATTATTTAAAAGGAGGCATTCCAGTAATTCTGCATTATTTCTGGTTGCACTATTTGTTGAAAAGTGCATGAGTAAGAGAAATTCTAACAGCTCTGAAAAAAATAAAAAGCCACATTGATCATCCTGTAAAGGTTCAGAGCTTTCAGTCAACATCCAGAGTAATGAGGTCTTGGTGTCTCACTCCTTTAAAAGTTCTGCAGCAGAATCAGGGAGGGGAGAGCCAGGGCCTCCCATGTCAATGCTGCTCCTGAGCTGATGCTGTACCCAAGGAACTCCACTCCTCACGAGAAAGAGAATTGTTTCTCCATTAGGATGAATTTCCAGACTAAAGGATGTGTCTAATTTTAATTTGCTATGCATAGACAATTGAATTTATACTGAAATTGCTGTCATTTTATGTTTATCATATTCAGATCTGATGAGCCACTTGAGGAGTAGGAATTACTCCTCTCAGGTTTGATTTATTTATGGTACCTTTTCTCCTTACTACAAAGGAAAGAGAAAAATCTTTGGCCCATGCCCAGGACACACACTGAGTCTGTTTTATGTGTGACATAACATCTGTACATCTCACTTCCAGAGCTATCTGCAGACATGTTACTGCTGCAATGGATGCCTTAAACAGGAATTTGGTGATGCACCTTTGGTTTTGCCCCCAAATTAATCCATTCTCTGGCTCTTCACTGTAGCTCATTACATGATCTACTGCTCTTCATCTTTCTGCTCTGCACACATAACACCCTCCAAAGTCTGTGCAGCAGCAATGTGTGCTCCAGCACAGTCCCACTCCAATATCCCACAGCTCCTCCTCCTGCTTCAGGAAGGTTCAGATGTGTTCTAATAATTCCGTTCCCATTCTATCATCAAGGCTTTGCTCTCCTTCCTTGCAAGCATCCAACCCCAAATATCCTGCTTGGCTCACACCTTCTCAGACTGCAGTCCTGAGAGGGACATGGGCACACTGAGGATCATCCAAAGCAACAGCAGAGGCAAAAGTTGCTCCAGATCACACATGACACACAGAAGATGATCTTCCTTTAGATCACAGCAGGTCAAGGTGAAATATTAACTTTCATTTCCAAGTTACATTTCAATTCTTGTGTGCTGCCTGGGATCCATCCATAATTATATCCTGCTAAGAGTCCTCTAAACTACCAAGTAGACCTAGTTTTGTTTCTGTTTGGGGATGTCTATTAGAATACCTCTTCTGCTTTGAGACCAAAAGAAGAAGGAGGAAGTAGAAGGCAGAAAACCTGAGAGATGTCACTAAAAATCCACTAAAAAGTTCATGCATAGCAATATTTACAAAGGTCTAGGGAGCACCAGGTTATACATACTGCAGAAAACACACTGAGTTTTGGGAATGGCAGTATGGCTCAATGCAAATTAAGAGCCACTTGTTAGTACTTCCTGCTGGAGGGCATATGTCATCACCACATGGCAACTCATGGAAGTGTGAAATAGGATCATTATCCACTCCTGCCCCCCATTCTGAAATAATGATAATGAAAACAATCTATTCCTCAGTCCTCCCAGGAGCACAAAGACTTGGAGAGGAACAAGAATATTAAAATAAAAAAAAATATCAGGGGAGAAAAGTGATTTTTCAAACTCCAAAGCAGTCTACAAGCTCAAACACTTCCCTTGCAAGTGCATTTTCAGTTTAGCAATAATTAGATCCCCAGTCAGAAGCAGCAGTGGTCAGAGCAGCACTCATTTACAGCACCTGTAACACAGTGCCAAACAGCACCAGCAGAGCCCAGGCTGAGCAGAGGGGCCCTCAGAACACATCTGAGCAAGCTTCCCCAGGCTCACAAAGCCCAGGAGGTTGCTGCAGGCTCTTCCCTGCTTTCCAACAAACCTCCAGGCAAACACAGCACACTCCTGGAACAGGGCAAGACATGCAAGGCTGCAAGTCTGTAATTGCCTGGCCACAGCAGGCAGAACCAACACCAGTGAACACCATCCCAGCAGCTGGAAGCCACACAGGAGCACTGAGGCTCAGGGCTATCCCAAAAATGAGCAAGTTCCTCATGGGAGAGCTTACCTGGTTGAGCAGGAGAAAGGTTTGTAGGTTGTGTCCTCACTGCAAACTCAGGGTGCACTGCAGCCTTCCAGGGTGAAGCCTTTCTTTGGGAGACACAAATGGAAAACATCTCATCTCATCTCACAACATTTAGCAGCTGGGCTGTAAGGGGTTTTTTGTTCATAGCTTTATATTCCTGGGGGTTTCAGCACAACCTCCTGCCATAACAGGGGAGCTCCTCAGCACCTCTTTCTGCAGGGATTGTGGTCATGGCTGGGTCCCTCCACTGCTGTAAACCTCCAACACCTCTCACCAGCCCTTCCCCTGCAGGCTCCTCTCACCAGCTGACCCTTTTATCCCAGCCCCTGCTCTCCATCCCACTGATGAGCCAGGCCTGGGAGCCTCCTGCTCAAACCTCAGCAGTCCAGCAAAGCTGCTGCTGCCAGCACCAGTTTAAGCTGAGAAGCCATGAAAAACAGGTTTTTTTTAAAAGTGAGGAAGAGGAGGGCACAGGTGATGGCTGTCTGAGATATTTATCAAAAATCAGGGAAACTTTCCTGCAGCAGGGAAGGTGCACTGTCCTTGCAATGCCTGTCACAGTTTCTCAGGGGCAGCCTGGCAGGTACTTATGTGTTCTGAAACGCAATAAATCCGTCTGGCCACTGATTTCTTTCCCTGGCTAAGACATCCTTGCGGCCCCAGCTAGTTGGGCTGTTGAGAGATTTGGGTTTTGCTGGTCCCACCCCTTGGTGCAAATAGTGCTGGGATTGTTGTTACCTGCAGGAGATGTTATTGCTGTCAGCTGGGGAGGATCACAGCCACCTGAGCTCCCTAAATCTGCTTCCCTCCAGTGCTGGCAGCTTTTTAGCAGGGTGTTTTGAAGTTGCCACCCTCAGTTTATTTATTCAGGTTTCTCTGTGCTGAGTTAAACGCTGCAGCAGCTGATTCACAGCCCAGATCTCCTATCTCTATGTTTAAAACACCTTCTCGAGACGCTGAGATCCCTTCACCCAGTCTAGCAGGGAGGAGTGACTGGAATCTGAATGATGTCTTATCTCCAAATGAGGGCTTCAAGTGACAAAGGTGGCACTGAGTGTAAAGAAGTGGAGAAGATTTCAGGGAAAACTGAGAAAGGTCTCATTTATTTCCTAACCTAAAAAAGGAGGAAAAAATTCTAAGCTTCAAACCACTCTAGAGATTTAGAAAATTCCAGGGATGGGGCAGCCACAGGTTCTTTGAGCAACCGTGCCAGGGCCTCCCCAAGGTCACAGGGAAGAAATATTTTTCCTAATATTTAATCTAAATCTACCCTTTGTGTGTTTAAAGTCATTCCTTGGCCTGTCCACTACATGCCCCTGCCAAAAGTCCCTCTCCAGGATTCTTGTAGCCCCTTTAGGCAGTGGAAGATGCTACAAGCTCAGCCCAGAGCCTTCTCTTCTCTAGGCTGAGCCCCCCAGCTCTCTCAGGCTGTCCTCAAAAGGGAGGTGCTCCAGCCCTGGCATCAGCCCAGTGCTTTCCTCTGCCCATTTCAACAGATCCCTGTCTTTCCTGTTTATTTTTTATTTTTTGAATGTCACCAAATTAAATGAAATAACCATAAAAATCAAAATAGTTTAGATCAGCAATTTACAGACTTTTTTATTAAATTGGAACTTCTTATTCCTTTTAAAACATTATAGTATTAAATTTACTTATTTAATATTATTTAATTTATATTAATATATTAGTGTATATTCATTTATAAATATAATTATCTATAAATATATAAATAAAAATAATATATATACAGTAATATAAATTATATATAGATAAATATAATATAATTGGTTTGCAAATATAAATTAATTTATATTAATATATAAATTAAATTATTACATTAATAAATATATAATCAAAAGAAAATTATACATAAGAAAAAATAAATATATCAGTATGTCTATTTCTAATCTTTTTAAATGTGTTTTTATTGAAACCAATGCTTCTTTATTCATTTAATTCATCACCATTTTTGGGGTTATTATTCCCAGTGCTAACCAGAGTACTCAGCTTCTGTAGGAAAAAATGTGATTACATGCAATAAAGTCACCAAGTATTTTCATCTGGAATATAAATGGAAGTAACCTTTCCAACAGAATATATTAACATATGCCTGAGAATCCATTGGTTATTCTGAGACTTCTTTCTCTCAGTCTTTAATCACTAATGCTATCATTTTAAAGTCACTTTTACAAATGACAAAAGGGCCAACAGCTCTCCTGAGAATGTGGGATTTTTCTCAATCCCGACAAGGTCTCACAACTGAGTTATGTCCTAGTAATTAATTTTTAAGCAGAACTGTTGTCCCATTCCCTAAAATGATAAACAAAGCTGACTCTTCAGAATTCTCTTAAGCTCCTTGCAAATGAAATAATCCTCATCTGAGAAGTACAAATATGCAGATGGCCTATTACGTCTTATTCTTTCAAGCAGAAGGAAATTAGAAGGAACCAGAAACTAACAAATATCCCCAGGCAAGGTCTGCAAGACCCTGAAGAAAATGGAGAAGCACATCTGTTGCTCTTCTTCTGGAAGATGTACTGGAATGGTCTGCCCAGGGAGGTGGTGGAGTCACCATCCCTGGATGTGTTTAAATAAAGACTGGATGTGGCACAAAACTGGACGTGGCACTGGGTGCCAGGGTTTAGTTGAGGTGCTAGGGCTGGGCTGGACTCAATGATCTTGAAGGTCTCTTCCAACCTTGTGATTCTGTAATTCAATGATCTCTTGTGGTGTGAACAAAACTGATCCAATACACCTAAAAAGGGTCATGAGAGGGGAGAGGAAACTGAGAAAGTTGTCAGGTGCTCAGGAGCTGCATTGCCACAGTGTCTTAAAGACCAAGCCTCTCTGATCTATCTTCAGTCAATAAAGCTCATGCTCCTGGCCTTAGGAGAAGATCCAGAACTGAGGATTTCAGTGCTGGAAATGCTTTCTGTCAGTCCCTTTTTCCAAGGAGCACCAGGCTGTCTCCTTGAAGGAGCGTGCAGAGCCTTTGTCCAGGAGTATCCCCAGCCTGGGTCTCTGTACAAATCACAAATGGGATGGGACTGCTGGGAACGTGCCTTGAGCTGGTTTATTCTCCACCATCACTCTCATTCCATGGTTATGACAATGGGAAGGCTTGGAGTGGGGATTGTTGTGTTTTACCACAACCCTATCCTCAAAAAAAGTAGTTGGACTCACTGTGGTGAGAGAGCTGTGAATAAACTGGTCTTACTGATGGGGGTTTAATTATTCTGGTATTGACAAAGATGAGAATTAAAGGAGGAATCAACCTGGCGACTTCCACAGGCAGTAAAAAACAAGTTTATCTTTCACTGTGTATTGAGCTGGTAGCTATGATAAATTCAATAATGGTCTGTGGGTGTTTAGTGCTTTATGATAACATATCATTTGGCTTCAAGCCACCAGTCTTAGGCTATGAAGCTAACAAATTAGACTTCAGACAGCATTATGTTGCTAAGCTCAAATATTCCCAGAAAGATGGTGGGAGAGGAGGGGGGAGAACAAGGAAGAAGTGATATTTAAAGCAAACAGAGTAAATAATGCAATCAGGTTGATCCCAGCAACAGCAAAGCTGAAAGTGATAATGGAAGTTATTGGAGTAAAGCAACAACATATCAAATATAGACAGAAAGCAATTACAAAAGGTATAATAGAAAATTGAAAGGACAAGCTAACTGATGTAAAAAGCTCACAAAAGCTCTGTAAACATTCAAGGGGGAAAAGTTGTTAATAATAATCCATGAAAGCTCAGGGAATACTAATCATCCTTGAGCTGTTCTTCATTTGTACAAGGACATATGGGCCAATTCCAGGTTTAAATAAATGACTGAATGACAGAGATTAAACTCATTGACGTTCTTTTCAAAGAAAAAAAAAAAAAAAAGAGAATTCTGGCATTAGTCAATAATGCACCAGAAATAGATTTACTGGAGTTTCAGAGATTTTTCTAAAGCCACTAATCTATCTGCAAGGAAAACATGACTTGCCACACATAAAGTGAACCCACCACTGGGTGTGATGTGGGCCAGTGCTGTTGTGCTCAGCTCAGGAAATTTGCTGCCTTTTCAGGCCTTTTCTACATCACTCATTTTACTGCATTTACCTTTGCAAGAAGCCAAATTTAAATTACTTTCAGAATGGACAAAAATAGAACTACAGATGCTGTACAAAGCAAGGAATACTCAATAGCAGGAAAATTAGACACCAGTAATCTCAGGGTTCAATTCCACACTCAGCTTTTCTAGACAAGTCAGTTACTCAGATTTCTGGCAGAGTTTCTAAAGCCATCTCACCTTCAAAAGCCTCACTGCTTAGTGCACATTTCCTCAGCACAGGGGTACTCATTATTTAATAGAATTGCTAATTCTACAATTGCACTTCAAGTGTCTTTGTCTGAGGAACAAAATTCACATGAAGATGAACAGCAGCAGGAACCAAAGTGCTGCCTCAGATGGACAATGTTGAAGGCTCACAGATTTGCCTATTTATTTTCCCAGTATGGACATTTTCTGATAACAAAGGAAAACACAAAAGGGTAACACCACAGCACTGAAGTGCCATGGCAGAGGATGGCCTGTTTGCTGAAATTTCATCTCTCTCTCTCCTTGGTAGATTAGAGAAGCTGGCAATGTTCCTATTCTGCTGAGTAAAAAGTAACCGGGTAGAAAGGGGGAAGCCTTGGTCACTTTATCAGCACATAAAGAAGCAACACAGATTTGAGAGATTTCCTCCTGAAATTCTGCCCTCAGTGGGAAGAGAAGCACTGAGCTCTATTTTAAGTATTTGTTTTCTTGCCTTTAAAGCACATTGTTGTTGTTTTTTTTTTTAATTGCTGTATCTTTAACACTGGCAATGCTCATGCTAATCAAAAACACTTGTTCTTGGAGTGTGACAGACATCTAATAAAGAAATATAGAAATTAGGCTGAACCATCTATAAAGAAATTCTATAAAAATTCAATATTAATGATCCATTTCAATCTTAAACAATAGATTTTTATGCATCACTGATGAATCAGTCAAATACATGTAATATTCATTGTTACTTTTGACAGAAAAAACAAGTAATATGCAATCTCTATCCAGAGGGCCTTTCTCTCATTTCCCACAGAATTCAGCCATTTGCCCATATTTAGCTCACCAAGTAAATAAATTAATCATTTTTTCACTACTGTTCCTGCAAAAAAGAATAATAAACACTAAGTCTTGAAAGATTTCCAGTAAGTCAACATACCGTGTTAGTCCCAGCCTGCATTTATTCTTTGCATTCACATAAATTAATCAAAGATGCAACAAGCAGCTTTAACTGATGTTTTCAATAATTTGGACAGGGCCAGTCCAGCCAAGTAGTGGAGTCTTAAGAGCACAAACTGGAACCTTGATGTGCAGAGTGAGTCAAATGTGAGCATTGCAGGCAGCAGAGGACAGAAGGCAGTGCTGACCCCAATCCCCCATTGCTGCTCGGAGTGCTGCTGCCCACAGCAGATCCTGTCTGTGCTCCAGAGCTCTCCCCAGGGCTTGGTGAGGGGCTGGGGGCGCTGCAGAGGGGCCAGGTACAGCCCCTGCACCCCCAGGGTCTGGCACTGCCACAGACACAGACCTGTCTGTCTGTCCTGCTTCGTGCTCCCGGCTCTGGGCATTGCAGAGGCCACACTCATCTTTCTGCTTGGGCCTGTGCATCTGATTATTGGTTTCTACAAATAATTGAAGATACTGATTCCTTGGCATTTAGTTTTGTTTGAGAAAATTATCTCATATTTTAGTTTTCCCTGTTTTCTCAGAGCACAACTTCTCTGCCAAATGAGGAAATTCAAGATACAGTTTTTGTAGGAATTAACATTTCAACAGCAGATTAAACCCCAAAACATGGGACTCATAGTCAGCCACAAGTGTGATGCAGAAGGCAAAGAACAGACAATTTTGAGAAGAGACACTGGGCAAATTCTACATTTAGAATCAAACATTAAATTAGCAAGAACTGTCACTTTTCTTATTTTCTTTTTATTAACAGCAGTTCCAATGTTTAAGTTCAATCATCAGTCAGTCTCACAGTTCGGAGATCAGAATACCTGGAACTCCTTTGAGGCACATGGATATGTGCATTTCTTCCTCATACATTCCCCAAAGTAGCAATAACTTTCTTAACATTCACCAGCTCAAAATAGAAATGTACTGAAAATGTACAATTTATCATAAGTCTTAGAACACCTTGTCTTTTCCCCGTATATTTCATCACAGCAATATGAAATTCAAAGTCTTTAAGGAGAGCATGACAATTTATTAGAGCTTCATCTCAAGCTCTATACATAATGCTTTTTCAACCTTCTACATTCTTGTTATGGTCCTGATTAATTTCCCTCTGAGAGACAGAATCATCACCAAATGAAGTTTTAATTATTTAGCCCCAAACTCTCACAAAGTGCAAAAAAAATCAGGGTAAAACCTTCAGCATCCAAATTTCTAAGAAAGGTAGGGTTTGTAAGCTTAAACATTTAAATGTAAGGGGACTTTTATTTCAAGTACTGCAAAAGAGAAACATTGCCACTTACTGGCAGTACCAATGCCTTTGCACTATTTGCAGGCATTTATGTGCATCTTCAAATGCTCTGTTAACCTTTATAGTATTTGTCAATAAAAAGCCCCATTAACATTTAAACTGTGTATGTCTTCAAGCAGGAATCAAAAGAGAACCTGTAAGAAACAGGTTATTTATTACAGACTACATTATTGGGACTGTACACATTGGAGATTTCAAAGAAAGTCACATTCCTTATAGTTAAAAAACCCAAAAGGTAAAAAAAGGTTAAAAAAAATATCAATCATTGATTGGGAAAAGGCTGAGCATGGCCTGAGCAGGAGATGTGACCACCAAGGGTGAATGGCAACACAGAGAACACAGTACAGCTTTGGGAAGGGTAGTGCAGCTTTGGCAAGAGTAGTGCAGCCAGCTGGAGCCACCTCAGGAACACTGGAGGAGTAAAGAGATCACACTGGACAGGAAACTAAAACTGAAACACTGCTTTTGCAGTAGGAACATCAGAACTTACCTGATATTAACAACTAACCTTACCTGACATGGAGAATTTGTCTTCACTGGGCAAAAACTTAATCAAAGATAACATAATCACTGGACAAGAACTGAAATCAGACAGACTCTTCAATCAAGCTGCTGAACTGGAAGTGACAATGACATAAGTCACCAGCCCACCTATGTCCCCTAAAATTCTGTTTCAAGCAACACTGATTTAGCAGAATCCCTGTGTGCTGCTTCTGTAAAGTGAGTATTTCAAAAGGTAAGGAAAAATCATTCCAAAACCTAGAGACTGAAATTGAAATAAAGTATTATCTATTACCACTGTTTTTATAAATCATTAATAAGGACAGCATGACCTGTTCCAATGAAAAGAAAAAAAACAACATTAATTGTCTTCAAGTATGAGAGATGCACTCACAGTGACAGCAGAGGCATTCATTTAATCACTTTACAACACGGACATCTATAGACTCCATAAAATTTACAGCCAAAATGGAGCTAACGTGACAAATGGTGCTCATGTAGCAAAACCAGAAAACGTCAAGTCTGCAAACTCAACAAAGATGTGTTTTAGTGGCTTTGCCTCCTCAGGCTCCAGTCTGTCAGAGCACCATTCAGCCAGTCCCTCCTTGCAGCTCACGTCCGTCGCGTTTTCTGTTTCTTGCTTTGTCGCTTTGCGTCCTCGGAGCCGCCGGTGTCAGAGCCTGCCTGGCCCAGGGCACGCACCCCCTGCAACCTGGCTGTCAGCTGCAGCAGCAAGGGAATCAGCTGGGGAACAGAAAAAGGCAAGCAAGTTGTGGTTACAATGGTATGTAAGGGCTGAATGGTGTGGCTCTCTAGACTTGTAGCCCCAACCAGACTCTATTGCATCAATGGCACATCTATGGCAGCAAATCTTGGGGAGGAATCAAACCAAACTTCTAGGAATTTCAGATAAACAATCACTTTAGGTTCTTAGTGAGAGGAAATCAAAGTGCACAGACAAATTTTATTTCTCTTTTTGGTAAAACACAAATCCAGTCATATCAGAAAAGACTAGACAACGATAGCTTGATAACGAAGACAGAGGGGTTGTATAGCAGGTATTTGTATTCCTCTTGAGAGCTCTTGAACCAGGGAGGGTATAAAGCTAAAGAGACCAGACCTGAAGACTTGCAAGACCTCTTCCAGTCTGATTGTGCCTGAAGCCAGTAAAACAATTATTTTCATTCCTATTATCACTGAGTCTGGTTATCTGAATTTTAATGATGCTGTATTGTTTTTTTCTCAGAGTGATCAAATGGGAAACCAAAATTCAGCCATAACACAGGAACTCACCTTCACACTAAGCTTTTTTAAAGGAAGGTAATTGTCCAAAAATATGGACCAAATCTACATTGCAGCTTTTCTTATATCCCATAAGAGGGCTGTGACTGCACCTCTGTCTGGATAACAAACCTCACTGAGCACATGTATCCATGGACAGGACAGTAACATTTGGGCAGGAGCAGGAGCAGTCCTGACCCACCTTATCGTGGTTGTACCCAGCCAGCAGCAGCAGCAGCGTCAGCGGTAACGCGATGTAAGACCCTTGGGCAATGTCTTGTTCAGGCAGCTTTCTCTGCAAACAGTGCAGATCATGGATTTTATTTTTTTTTTTAAGTTGACTGTGAAATCTCTCAGCTCTAAGAAACATCAGCAATAGGATCATGAAGCACATCCAGCCCTTCTTATCTCACCTCCTTCCAAGTGCTGCTCTAGGATTTGCTTTACTTCCCACTTCAAAACCACCGCTGGATCAGTCACTCATGTATTACCCCTTCTGAGGTGTCTGCTTCGTAAAGCCAGTTCACTGATGGTCAGTCTCCACTGACAGTCAGCCTGGTGTGCTTTGGTTTACCTGTCCCATGCTGCCCACACCTCTGTGACCCCACTACAGCAGCCATGCCAGCACAGAACCTTTCAGGCACATCTGCACCCTTCATTTCCTGCTGCTGTTTCACATCCCTCTCCCATTCCACTGGCAACTGAACACACAGCAAATCTAAATTAGTGCCACTCATAAACCTCTTTATAGTTACACTAACACTAAGCTTGGCCAAGAGCACAAAATACATGCAGGTTATAACACCAAATACTGCTCCCAAGGTGAACATTGGAACATGAAAATATTTAGTACTTACAGTGGGACTGAAGACCAGTGTAATGTGTTTATGATATCCAATGGCAGTGAAAGAAACCTGAGGCAGAGTGTAGTCATACTGTGATTTAGACAATGTAGAATCCAGGAGCACCACATAATTCTGTGGGTAAAAAATACACTCAGGCTACAGCATCAGGAGCAGTCCAAGATAAAATCACATTTAAAGGCAAAGGACAGTTAAACAGGCTTCAAATCTTCCAAGACACTGATTAGTGCAGCATGAATACAGCTCTGCAGGCACAAATTACACTTCAGTGTCCTTAGGGAAAAGAATAAAGTGATCTCAGCTAATTTTCCAGAAACATTCTTACCTCTCCATCTCGGAGTAGTGGTGGGAAATGAAAAAACAGGGATAGGCCTAAGTTGACTGTATGAATTGGGTTGTCAAGATTTTCACTTTTGTAGAGCTTCACCTGTAAGTGAAGGAAGAAGCACAAACAAAGCATTTTCAAGCCTGCACCATAATAGATATTTCAGACATCCCACACTTTCAGGGATAAAAGCATTTCCAAATTCATCATGTGTTTTTATAAACAGAAAGTTGTCAAGTAAGAACACCTGGAAATGTTCTAATCTGGGATGTGAAAAGTCACAAAAGAGTCTTTTTATAGAACTTGAAATAATTTCGGAACAGCTGCTGACATTTTCACACAGCCAGTGTATGAGAAGCAGTCTGTGCTGTGGAGCACAAAACTGCTCTCACTCACTTGTGTCTGGACCCGGTGTTAGCACAACTTTCAGAGACAAGAATGCCTGCACTGGAGGCCAGGGTGATGACATGCACCCTTCGACAGCACACATGCAGTACATGCAACACAAAACCCCACCTAATATGAAGAAGGCACAGGCTTGGATAACTTCCATATAATCAAATTTTAACATCAATTCCTCTTGCTTAGGCTGAATTGCAATGTTTTAAACTTCCCCAGGAAGATGGGACACAAGCTCAGGGGCTTTCAGTAAGGTGACACATTTTCCCTTCACACCTGCTCTGAGTGTTGGATCCTTTGGATGTCTCCCAAAAAACCCAACAGCTTAGCAATGAGATCTTGGCAGGTGAGATGCATAACAAACTAGTGTGAAAGAAATCCGAGCACTGCATTTATATTAGTAGATAACATTTTATGGAGCTTTTAAACCTGAGAAATGATACTGTAACTCCTACCCCACTAACACCTCTTGCAGACACTTCCAGCATTTGTGCCCTAAGCCAAAAGGATCAGAGGTATTAGCAAGCTTTTTCAGACCACAGCACAGTGTCTGAATTTGGAAAATTTCAGTTTTCCTATCTGTCTCATACTGCCTATTATAATGTACTTTTAAATTCACATGTCTTGTGGTATCACTGAATTCACATGGTATCTTCAGGTTTTGACATAAAGGTCAAAAATTTCAGGTATTTCAGGAATTAATGCAGTTCTCTGATACAAGGGACTCATTTAACCCTTGCTGTTTTGATGCCCCTACAGAGAGCATCCCTAATCAGGGAAATATATCCCAAAATGTACAGGCCAACCAGAGAAGGTATTTCTTAAATATATTCCCATGAAAAATGGAAACATTAAAGCAAAACATCAGAAACACTGCAATCTTCATTCAATGTGGAATTCAAATTCACCTTCATTAAACTATTAGTTCTAATTTGAATTAAATGTGTGCTCTGGCTACTGAACCATTTCCAGTGACCCTGCAAAACAAAAATCATTGTGAAAGCAGTAACAAATACACTTGACAAAGATGAAAGGCTTGAACTTACACATAAAGTGGAGAGATATTCAGAGGCTGTAATTACATTTCCACTTAAATCAAACTGATTAATTTGCCGGAACGCGATAATATTAACGTCATCAATGTCACTGTTCCCAACCTGCAACAGAAAACACACTCAGGTTTTCACCAAAAACTTTGGTTTTCACCAAAAGAAGGACAGTTAACAAAGGACAGCAACACAACTGTTAACATAGCACAAACATTGCTGATCATTTTAAATAAAAAGTGGATTTTGTTCTATACTAACCATATGGAAGCTCAAAGCTTTTTCACTGCAAGTCCCTGCTCTCCAGAGTGCACAGCCTGCAATTGCAGACTTGGGCATTAGCAGCATGAGGCTCATGACATTAAGCTAAACTAAAAATGGAAGTCTCAAAAGCACAAACTATTCTGGAAAAGGCTGGGGTACATCCGCAGGACTGCCTGATCTCAGAACATTGGTCTCAGTATTTTGCACCTGTGCTGAGAAATGCACAGAGATGTTTATACAGTTGATTCATGTGGAGTATTTAACAAGATTCCACCAGTTTTCAATGCAAAGTTACTACTACATTTTATAAAGATAAAAGTGCTAGTCCAAATTATAATTTCACCTACATCAAGACTGCATGATTTGGACCAAATAAAACATAACAATATTTCTCTGTCCATAACTAAATACAACTGTAGGACAATATGACAATTTATGACATCCTCAAGCTACCACTGCTTTGTTCCACATCAAAAAGAAATGTTGAAAGGAATTCCATACATTTATTCTCTTGTTTCTAGATGCACAGTTTTCATGACTGTGAAAGAATCCCTTTCACTTGTTTACTGTTTGGGCTTTATCTCACTTCAGTTTTGAGCTATGGTGCTGACACACAATATGGGGTCTGGTTTTAGGCAGCTAACTTGCTGAAAAGCACTTGTCTAAACAGAATGCCTTCACTACACTGCTGCTGACAGAACAGACAGAATGCCTTAGACAGACCCATTTCATATTTAAGTGATGCTACAAAAAAAGAGAAAAAATTACCTCAATTGCTCGATGCTGTGGTAAAGCTCTTTCAATGTGATCATTGCCTTCAGCTTTGAGTTGGACATGATACACACAGCCAGGCTGAAAGCAAAATTCAGATGATAAATCCCCACACTGAATAATACATACTTTAATTTTAGAGAGCAGTAAAGAGGATTTTCTGACACTCCATTTAAGATACACCACCCAAACAGATTTTACTCTATGCAGTTAAAGTTTTCCTTATCTCAAATAGAAAATTCAGCTCAATAACACTATTAGGAGTGTTTACTGTCAGAAAATAAGAAAATGCTCTACAGAATTTTCGTTACTTTGTTGCATCACAGTGTTAAATCATCTGCTGTGATGAAGGAAAACACAGGATTAAAATCTGATCAAACATTGCCTTTTACTTTAGGAAATTGTTGGTTCTTTCCATAATAGTGCCATAAATTCAGCTTCCCCATTCCCTGAAGAACAGCTTACTTCACATACATGCTGTGCAACCAACATCACACACACACCCAAAGTCCTGCTAAAAACAGGCTGTTGGTATCTTCACAGGAGAAACTAAACACCTCCCCAAATTCTTTCGCCTATGAAAATTCCCTGCTGGTCACCCAAGCACTGACCAGGGGACTGTGTCCTGTCACACCAACTGCTCAGTGTTTGTGGAGCCCAGCACAGTATGCTGCCAGCAAGTTCACAGACTTACACCACAAGCTTTTCTCTTCCCCTTTTCTCAGGCTCAAATGTTCACTACTTGACAGTGTTTCTTCACACAGAGAGACTCAGGGCAGTCTGAGCTAGCAAACATGAGGGGAAAACAGAACCCAGTGGCTACTGAACAGAACCCATTTCACTGCTCCATGGTCACAGTGACAAAGAAATGACAGACTCTCCTCCTCCTTACCCGAAGGCCACGGAGCCTGAATTTGCCCTCCTCATCAGTTATTGTGTCCTCTCCATAGATGCTGCAGTCCTTCTGTCCCACAGCTTCCACTGACACTCCCTGCTCAGGCTCTCCATTTAAAGAGGAAACTGTGCCATAACAGCTGCAGGTATAAAGAGAACAGTTGCTACAGATATGCAGATGTGGTTTAAATAAATATTTTAAAGATATTTTAGTGCTATAATTGATGGTAAAAGTACTTAATGTATTTACCACAGCATGAAGAAGAAAAGGGGTATTTATAATGTATGTGTAAAACAGTTTAAATCATCAGAATCTGCTGCAGTTCAGAACACAACTTTAAGAATCCAAGTTTCCTGGACTCCATCAACAGCAGTTGTTTCTTACCCCTGAGGGTAAGGAAAGCAAGGATCCTGATTCAGATATCTGAATTGGTCTACCATATCCAGAATAGTCCTCTCTTCTCCCACTGGAGGCAGCACAAACCACTCCCAGTGCCACTGAGACAATGCTTTCATAGCCATAGTTCCTCCTATAGCTTTGCCATCTGGGCTTAGCTATATATCCACAACCATGAAAAAAGGCCAAAAAAGTACTTATACACAGCATACTTAAGATAAACTGAGACTTGGAAAGTCTCTTCCAAACCTGCAAGAACAGAGGTGTGCTGGGAGGAAACACATTTGGCATAACACATCCTGATACAGCCCATAGGATTTTCCATGGATTCCAGCTCCACTGACCTGTAAGCTGTTCTGTAACCAGTTATGTGGATTTTGAGATTTTGTCCTTCCTGCACTTCAATCATTTGTGATGATGGTTCAAACCGAAATTCTTTCATCATGGGTTTAAAGTAATATTGCCCTGGGCTCTGCAAAGAGGCACAAAGCAATCTGTTTACTCACAGTGATGTAAAAACTCACCAACTCCAAACAAATATGCTTTGCAAGAGCTCTCTGGAGAGATGAAGTGCTCTGTTCCAACCACAGGTTAAACCTGTCACAAAATGTGAGCAGGCAAAAACAGGGAGCACATTGGACAATAAACTGGTGGAATTCCACCTGGTGACAAAGTGTAAAGAGAGAAACTACAGCCCTAAAACGTTACCACAAGACCTCAAGGACAGGAAAGTGACCACAAAAGAAGGATGTCTGCAAAGAAACCATTCAAGCATGTCTATGCACATATAGATCAATAATGTAATCAGATTTCCTTCCCCCTAAAGACTCTCCAATGATTCTCAACAAATTGGCTTGTTTCATGTTTACAGACTGCAAATTAGTAACTGAGATCAATCAACATCATCTACAACCTGTTGGGGAGAAACCTCCTGCCATGTTAGATTTCACATCTTTCACTTGCTAAGATTTTAAGCGCTGTTTATTCTCAGGGATCTGCATCTCTCATGGTGGTTAGAGTTTCAAAGGACACCTGGCACTCAGGAGAGCCCTGTTTGGGAGGGCAGAGTGACACAGCCCCACACACAGCCATGGGCAGAAGAATCATTTCAACTCACCAGATTGGAAAATGTCAGCATGCCATCGTCCTGTGTGAGGAGGTTGGAGCGAAACACCCCTCCACTGAGGGACAAGAGAACTCCAGCAAGAGCCTGGTCATCCTCTGATTTGATCTGTTTTTGAAAAACCAGTAATTTTAAGTGTAAAGCCCCTTGCAGAGTGCACACAGAGTGGGCTGGCTCTGAGCACTCAGCTGTGAGCAGAACTCACCACATCTGTGCTGCCCCTCCTGCCAGACCACAGGGCTGCAGAACCCCCTGCTCCCAAGCCCTGGGCACTCACAGCCCATGGCACACCACGTGCAGCCATTCTCTACCACTCCACAGAACACACAGGGAGGCCACAACAAAGCACCCCAAACACTGGAGCCAAGCCCTAGCTGGACTAGACTACACCTTGAGGGATAAAACTCATTAAAACACGGTGGTACAACTCTATAAAAGCAAATTTGGAATCTATAAACCTTGTAAAGTATCTTCTGCATGGCAACTCATGGTCTACAACTGAGCTCATCCACTGAGATTTGTCTCCTCATGACAAAAATTATTATCCAAATAATAATAAATTATCCCAAAATCCCACACCTATTTATATTTGGAAGACATGGATTAACTTTTTGCCTGTCCAGCTCCAACTGCACACACTATTCATTTAGAACCCAAAATGTTCAGAACATTACCTCAAATGTCACCCCAGCAAGAGCAAAAGCTTTGAAGTCTCCAACTGCTCCCTCTACTGCAGTCAAAACAAAACCTTCCTTCTGAGCAGTGATTGTGTATTCCAGGTCACTGTGGAGTGGCCCAACACTTCAAATAAAAGGAGAACAGAACTTGTTTCAGAAAGAACACCTGGATATCACATACACATTGTCAAGTAACACTGCATTTTAACTAAAGAATCCAAGGTTCAAAACCAATCTGCACATTACCTGTAAGTGCCTTTGTCATCAGTGAAAACTGTGATAAGTGCAGAAGTTGCTCCCTTCTCACTAATGACAATCTCAACACCTTCCAATTCAGGATGAATTTGCCCTTCCAGAAATAGGCCTGCTTTTCCATGAATCTCTATCAGCTTCCCAGGACAACTCTCTTGGTCATTGTGAAGGGGATTTAAGACAAAAAAAAAGGTCGAGTCACATGAAAAGAGACACTTAACATTTCCTTGTGATTTCAAACAAAATATGTTCACTTAAGAACCTGAGGACATGATGGACACTGACCTAACAAGCAGCATCAATAACTGATGATAACCCTGACAATTTTGAAGTTTATCTTTTTTTGTGAATATTTTTATTACTGTAATATAGTGAGGGGAAAAAAAAAAACTTTAAGAGAAACTTGAATTTGCTAACAAATTCAAAATAGGAAGCTTGTTTTTGCACAACTCTTTTTCTAAGTGGTAGTACTATGAACAATTCTGAGAATTTGGTGTAATACCCAGAATCCTGGCCTTCCTCTAGTGCTAGGTGGTTTTTCAGCACTTGGAAGAATATTCTGCTGATAAAAACTGTACTTGCATCCTCTATTAAATAACTTCCAAATTCCAGAATTAAACTGGCTCAAAGAAACAGCTGTAACTGAAACTTCCCTAACATTACTTTTCGAGTTATTCATATGTTTATCTACATACATTTCAATCATAAAAATCCAATCTTTTCAAACAATAAATTATTTACCTCCACTAACAACTGCTTCCACATAAGGTGGGTAGAAGAGCAGCTCTTTTGATGATGGTGTTACAGTAATTTTCTCTCCAGACCTGTAAAACACAAATAAGATATAATTAGAGGAAAACTGAATTAGCAGCACTCATTGTGTCACTGTCCTGTTTGACAGAAACACCACACAACAGTACTAAGAACACACCTTGTCCATTACTGGAGCTTGGTATTACCTTGCCCAATATGAAAATTCATATAAGAAAGGTCCTTGGAGCTCCTCCACCATCTCTTGCACTGGTGGCTTTGTTCCCTCCTCCTCCTGCCCCTTCTTTTCCCTCTCCTGCCGGCGGCTCTCGATTTCCGCCAGCTGCTGCTCCCGGCGCAGCTCCTGGACAGACCTCAGGGGCCCCAGCACCAAGGCAGGCTCACTGTCAATGGAGGACCTGAAAATATGGAGAAAACAAAATCATCTCCTGCCCTATATGACTAAAGAGCTTGTTGTGTCTGTTAATTACTGCCTTTACACCACTACAGACAAGTCCCAGGGTGTTTATTTAACCTATGGTAAATTTTTAGGCAAAAGGATCAGTTTGCAACAGTGCCTTTAACCAAGACTTACACTAAAAGAGAAAGGCTGGAATGTCAAATCTGAGAACAAGCTTAATACAGAAAGTACAAAATAAATAAAAATACTACTAAGCCTGGTTTTTTTCCAGAACTAGGAACTTCTGTCTCAGAACCTACCTCTCACGAGCAGAGAATACAAGGAGACAATAACTTCTATCACACATAAATACTTCCAAGAGCCAGAAATTCCCAGGAAAATCACCTATCTGCCCTATTCATTTCAACTACCCAGCTATTTTGTCACTGTCCACTGAAGAGATTACTAGATAAATTCAACTAAGTTCTCGGAATCAGCTCAGAATAATGCATTTTATTTCACTCTCTCTGATCTTGCATCCTCTCTTTTCTAGCACTTTCTTCTAGACTCCAATCACTCTTTGTATCTTATCAACACTCTTCAACAGTCTGAATTCTCAGTGAGGACTGAACCTAAATGACCACAATCACTTTTCCTACAGGCACTTTAGATTACCAGGATATTTCTGTCTCCTGCTTCAGCCTTCACCCATATTACAGGGTTTCTTTTTAAGAGACATAGTTATTATTGCTCTATCACACTAAGTTTCATCCAGGCTTCATATTCTTTCTCTGCAGTCCAGACACAATACAGAAAGATGTAATTTTTTTTTGTCTGAAAGCCTATTAAAAATTTGTACAGGCACACACAATCTCAAGATACACATAATACATTACTATAGTCTTATTTTTAAAACATACCAAGCCATTATCAAGAACTGAAGAGAATCAGCTTTGCTTTTGGTTGAGGTTGGTTGGGGTTTTTTTGTTAACTCAAAGTTAAAGAGTCACAGCCATGGATCTGGTACACAGACTTGTAAAAACATGGCTTGCTTTTAAACCCAGAGCTGTTCCCTTTATGTTGATGGCACTTCACAAACTGGAATTCAGCTGAAAAGCTTGAGGCAGGATTGATCAGAGATATCTGTGACAACTAAGCTGCCTTCAAAGCACTGGCCAATAGTCTCCAAAAAGCCAACAAGCTGAGAAGGTTGGTACAATATTCACCTCCTCATTGAGTTGTTTTTAGAATCCTAATGGCTCTCTGCTGTCTCACTGTCTCCTTTGCAGCTGCTGGAGTTGCCCAGCAGTTGCAGTGATGGGGTCATTAATGTTGGAGAACTCGAGGCTCTGCAAGTAATGTTCTCTGAAAAGATGTTTTCTGCACTCAAAAAAGCTTGAGAATCCATAGCCTAGAACAAGTAGACACCAGCAGAGTATCAATAAAAACACTCATCATTACCAGACACTTTCAGGCAGATCTGGCACCTCATACAATTAAAGCTGTTCACAAATCAGTGCTCCCTAGTGAGCTGTCTGTTCAGCTAAACATAAATTGGTGCATTAGTGTGCAATCACTCTGCATGTTTTTCCTTTTATAACCCTCCTCACACCAGTTACAATGCTCTAAAGCAGCAGACTCTCATTCTGAGTAAAGAAAAAAGGGAATAAATATATGCCAGTGTCTTAAAGAGCTCAGACCTAAGCTAAAACAATACTCCCTGAATTCTGAAACATCAGTTCATTGAAGTATATAAAAACTCAAAAAATCATTCCTTTTAACCAAGACACAAATGTAGGGAGGAGCAATGTTCAAATGATGAGAAAATGCTCAAAATGAGGCTGGACTTATCTCTCTCCAAAGAACTCAAAGCACATCTTAGCATTAAAAACCTCTTGCAGCCTAGGCTAGGATGCCATCCCCTTAGAAAGCAGCCACTGCAGCACTAAAACTGGAGTAAAGTTTTATGAGAGAAATGTCTTTTTCTTCCACTTTTTATAGCCCCATGATTTCTTTGTCCTTACTTAATAGTGACAGTCACATCCATCAGTTTATCAGTTACAATCGTGCCAAGGACATGGTGGCGAACTGCAGTGAGCGTCAGGATACTGGGAGAGGACCTGCACATCGAAGGAACAAAGACATGAATTCAAAATCTCCTTCCCAAATAAACAAATCTTACTTAGCAGAGTCTGTGCTCTCACCCCTGAGACTGAAATGCTTTATAAAAGATGATACAGAAATTACACAGCAAAGCTGTAGTGCTGGGATGGTCATGTCTTGGAAAGGGAGCATTTCCTAATTTGAGCCACAAAGCAATCCCTTCCTTTGAGCTTTCTGCTTCCTCTCAAGCTAAAGCTGATTTGATTGATTTCATATGTCAAACTGTCATCAAACACATTACCAGACCATAATCTATAAATAACTAATAAATTTGCCTGACCAAGGAAGATCAGCGCTGCTTACTTGTGATAAGGGTGAACATTTATTCAGCAAAAAATGGGGTGAGCAGAATCTCACCAACAGAAGGCCATGGCACCAGTGACATGCAAGAGTGCAAGGGCCTCTTAGAATCTTACTGTCCTATATTTTGCCTTTTAGCTCTCAGAAGTGAGCAACAATTTTCACTGAAATAACTCTTCTGTGTTACAAAGCAAACCCAACACTAAACAAACAGAAAGCTGACAAAAACACCCATCTAAAATAACTAAAGCCTCTTTAAACTCTCTCATTAGTTGATTTTTGTTACTTTTAAGATAGGAAGGGCAAGAGAACACGTGTGAGACACCTTGCCAGAGCTTCCCTCTACACATGCTGCCCTGCTGAAAGCAAGCAGGAGAAGGGAGCTTTATGGAGAATCATGCTGTAGGTGAAGGGGAGGAACAGTCACACTCACGTGTCATAGGTGTAATACTCGTGCTCAAACTGGTGGCAGGAGCGTGGGGTCACCTCATACACACCTACAAACAGCAAGGCAAACAATGACCACTGAAAAAGTCAATTTTTAGAGCAGAGGTATAGAAACAACTGCAAAATTTGACTGTGTATCTGCTGCCTTTCACACAGACACCTTATAATGTGTCTGACAAACAGAACCTATATGAATGAGATTATTTTAACATGACCTTCATTTATCAAAGATTAAATACTTCCATCACCAAGAAAAAAAAATAGTAACATTTTATTTCTGGAATCTAGATTTGGTGAAGGACTAAATAGCAGAAGAAATGGAGAATTCTAAAAACTTAGAACAGATTATTTATATACAGATATAATTAAAACAATGCCTTTCAGAAACCACAACAAATTTTTTGTTTAGTTCCCAGTAGTATTAGCTAACTGGTTACTTTTCATTTTAAAACTAATATTTTTAAGCTTTTACCTGGCTTTGAAAGACAGAATCTATTAACTCCTTTGGACAGGTTATAAACACCAACATTCTCTGGTCCATTTCCATCCTGATAAAATTCCTGTGAAGCCACAGCACAATTCACTATTAACAAGTACCAAACAACAAAATGAACACAGTATTTGCCTAAAGATACATCAATGCCATCTCTTTTGTAACACCTAACATCTCAAGATTGTTTTACTTAAAAGACAAATCTTGAAGCACTCTAAACATCAATGTTCCACGCTCTGTGACCCTCTAGAGACAGGAGAAAGCCTTGATTCCAAACATAACCCAACCTGCCTTCAGAAGGTCATTAAAAACATACAAGAACATTTGTTTCCTACATACCAGTGTGATTGCATGAGAAAGAGAACACCTCAGCATATATCCAGTCTGCCTGAATTCTACTCCTGACACATCTTCCTCCAACACTTCCAGTTCCAAAGATTTATTCTTCCAGCACCAGTCTTCATGTGCAATGCTTACTGGAATATACAGCACACAAAGCATTTCAGAAATGTAAAACCGAGCAAATAGGGGCAGGTTTTGGGATATGAGAAATTTGTGTCTCTCTAGCTTCCCTGGCAATAATCTGCAAAGGTAAATACACAACAATGCCTGTAGTAACAGACCTGGCTCTCAGCACTGCAGCATCACCAGGAACCCAACACATTTATCAGGAAAGCTGTGCTATGAAAAGGAATAATGAAGCCTGGCCACCCTGGAAGGCTCCTCAATGGGCACTACCATTCTGACAGGCAAAGCAGCCTAGAGGACATCACAACCTAACTCAAATTTAATCTGATGGAAAGATGTTCCCACTCCTTACAAAGAGTGCAATCTATATACTCCTTCTACACCTTTCCCTGGAAAACAATTTATTTTCACAGGCAAAGGCAGGCTGGCCAAAATACAGATTGTTCTCAGGAGCAGCACTCTGGAAGCAGAACTAGAGTCTGTCCCTGTTCTTAGGCTTGGGACAAGCTAGTTCATGATAATGCCCACTTCCCCCACACCAGCCATGCAGACCCTAAAACTCAGGAGAGCAGTAATCTTTGGGCTCACACAGTGTTAAACATCCAACATTAAGAAAACCTGATGCACTGTTGTAAGGTAATTTTCCAGATTCTCTCAAGTCTCACAACTGTGTTGGGCATGCTGCAAAAGGTGTCCATGATAACAGAAGTGCTCAGATTAGGTCACAAATTGAGCTGCCAAGGTGCCCCCAAGCAGTTCCCCTGCTCCTACCTTTGTACTTGCCCGGGAGCACCCCCTCGAAGGTGAAGGGCACCGAGTCCTTGCTCCCCTGCAGCTGCAGGCTGCGCTTCTCCCCCTGGCGGCTCACGGCCTGCAGCGTCACCGTCAGGTCCCCGCACGCGTCTGCCAGGGAACACAGCCCGTCAGGTGCACCCCAAACACTGCCAGCCACACCCAAAGGAAATGTTAGCCCCCTCCCAGCACAGCATGCTTCCTGTTAAAACTTGTTTCTTAGGCATATATCATGGGTTTTTGCATTCTGTAGATTTTGAGACTGTTAATCATACTCTTTTATCTAATGGAAAAAATGAACCTGAGAGCAACATGAAATCCCTGGGTTCACCTCACTCTGCAGAGACTTAAGAGCTGAGTAAACACCTGAGAGGCAGAACACAAAGTGCAGGAGGATTCAGAGAGGAAAAAGGAAGGGTAAAAATGACAAAAATCAGGCTCCAATCATCATCTGCTAAAATCAGTGGGTAATCAAGGAAAATAGCAGGAGAGAGGAACCTTAGACTAAAATAAGACAAAAAGCTTATGAAAGAAACAGAGGTTGAAAGCTTCTACCAACAGCTTCAGCATCTATCCTACAGTTTTTACGTGCACTGCTTTTTTCTTTTTCTTGTAAACTTCTTTTTCCCCTCCAGTATTTCCCTGATTGATGTATCCCAAGCAGCAGTCAGGACCATTTCCTTCCAGAACCCACCCATCTTCTGAGGAAGGAAGACTTGCTTATCCCTAGCAAGTATCAAAAGGAAGTACATAACTTTACTCCAAACTTACTAGGCCACAACATCTCCCAAGGAGAGTTGCTTTTTCTATGTGCTGCAAGTTACATTTACTTATCTGCTGATGGGACCAACCATAGTAAGGGCCTTGATGTCAACAACACTCACTCACACATGCAGTGCTGAAGTTCTCCATTCCATTGCCATTTCACTTTCACAATGGACTTACCTAAACAAGAGATCTTCCCTGAGACAGATGCCAGAAACTGAGAGAAGGTCACATCCATCACTGGTCTGTCAGTAACAGTGACAGGGAACATTTTGGGTTTCAAAGCCAACCCTGCTCTGGTCTCAGCCTCTGGAATAATTACCTGTGGAGTACATGACATCAAGGCATCACCACCTTGCAGACACCAGTCCAAAAACACCCACTCTGCTGTCTTCAATGCATTTATCAGAAATTAAAAAATGGAAATCTACTGTAAATCCCAGGCAAAGCAAAACCAGCCTCTCCAACATGCTTTCCAAAATTTCAAAATCTTCTAAAACACCATGACAGTCCTACAATGAAGAAATGAAAGCTCATTCTCACCTGAACATTGTATGCACCCGATTTTGCCTTGAAACAAAATGCTCCATGAGAGTCAGTTTCTGTTGTAACCAGTGATGCTTTGTCTTTGTCTTCAGGTATCATGGTCACCTTGTATTTACTGATCTGTTTGACTGTGTCAGGGAATCGAGTAACTGAGATGCGGCCACACACACTGAACCTGTTACATAAAAGCCACTCATCAGAACAAGTATCTTGATTTGACAAAGATGATTAAAAAAACCCTTGTTTTAGAACTTCCTTAAAAGTAAACCTCACTATGTTGAGGTAATAACACCTGAATTGGAAAGGATTTCTCCTGAAAGAGAGATTTGCAAGCAACTTGCTTCAATCTTCCCTGCCCCCAACCCAAGCCCTTTTTCCTTTTTTTTTTTGTTTTGTGCTAAGCAGGCAATGGATTTCTGGATTTTGTGTTAGGCAGGCAACAGATTTCTCCCCTCAGGTTTTAAATAGTTTCAAATGTTCTGTGACAAAAACTTAAAATATGGATTCCAACAATAGGTAATCCACTGGAACACAACCTTGGTACACCTACACTTGTGAAAGCACAAGACAAGATGACAAATTAGAAGCTGGTAAGTTTTTGTTCATTGCCTTCAACAGCACAACATATTTAATTACTGAATAAATTGTACCCCATCATTGAGCAGCACACAGGGTTTTTTCTAATTGGCTGACTATGTCTGTACGAGCTGACAGCTATTTGACTCAGTAAATTCCAAGTTTTCACTTCTCCAGAACAGTGCCACTATTTCCTCCTCTGAAGTCCTGGACACAGAACCACAGCCCTTTCATCTTCCTCAGCTCAGGCTGTATCTCTCACCACTGCACAGCCTTAGACACACAGTCAAGGCATCAAACAAGAAAAAAAAAACAATTCAGGTAAGGCAACAATGACCTTGAGAGTGAGCAGTAAAACGCAGAGGTTTGGTACAGCACTGCACCAGACAGCTGTGTGACTCCAGATACCCTCCTTCTGTGCAAGAGTCAAGTGGCAGAAATCTTCTCTGTTGCTTTCTTGGTTCACATAACATTCTAAAATTCCTAATTTACCCATGCCTTAGTGTCTTCACTTGCAAGGAAGAGCTTATTAAGAGGATGCTCTAAACCTGACCTATTATTGAGCAAAATACTGCATACAAAACATGCACTCATGCTGCCCTATTTACCTTTAATTTCTTCAGCAACATTTAGCTCCTGACAACACAATTCTGGGCATGGCATGGAAATGATCACCCATCTTCACAGCCTCATCCACACATCAAACTGCATTTTCATCCTGACACCAGTCCTTACCCTGTTGCAATGATGTTTGCCAGCTGAGGTGTATTTGGTGCAATCTTCACAGTAATGGTATCAAAAAACAGGTGTTCTTTCCTGGCATGAATTGTGTATGTACCTGTTGTGATGTTCTCAAGGCGGAAAGAGCCATCAGCTTTTGTCTTCACTGTAACAAACAACAAGAGTTAAAAACCAGAGCATATGTTAACCTTATGTATCAACAGATCCAGAGGACATGCACTGCTTTAGGCTATTTGTAATTCATATTACACATAAAATAGTTTTATGCTTTTTTACTAGATGAACCTTCATTTCTGTATTTTAAAGTACAATCTGGCATATGGTTGAAAGCAATTAAGAAATTTTCAACTGCCAAACAAATGAATATTTAATGCTCTCATCTAAACCAGAAAATGCAAAATTTATTAACTGCATGAAATGCACTTTAATATTTCAAATAAATTGCAACAAAAGCAGTGTATTGTCTTGAAGGGTTAATTCCACATCATACACTAGTCCTGTACTTGAGTCTTATAAAGGCTTCCCTGTAGTAACAAAGAGCACTGCATACCTTTAATCTGATTGTTCAGAGTGACAGTGGCATCAGCAACTCCTTCTCCTTCAGGACCATTCAACACCCTGCCTGTGACAGAGAAACCCATCACATGGAAAACAGGCTGAAATGGGAAAAAATCAACATCATTCTTTACTCAGGAAATGCAAACACACACCTACAGCAATCAACACCGTTTTCTCCCCACACACATATAAAGGAAACTTATTTACAGCTCTAGGAAAAAAATGTACCAGGATAATCACTGTGAAAGTACAAAGTGATCTCCAGGCAAACTGCTCCCCTAAGTACAAAACACACATTCTCAATTTATCTGCACTGGTACAGCCCAGAGGGCCACAGTCACAGATCATAATGCCATTACACAAGGCACTCTGGAAACCAGGAAAACCTACAGGCCCTTCTCCAGAGATGTGACAATCTCAACAAGGAAATACAGGCAGCCTGGAAGATTACTGCCTGTTTGCAACACTGACATGAGAGTGAACACAGCAGACAGCTCTGCCCTATTTTGTTTCTTCCTGCTAAAAGAGACCAAAGTACAGAAACACAGCACAGTACTAGAAACTGTGTTCTACCTGCTGTGCATAAACAAGTGCCTTCAACTTCTTACAAAGTTTTTCCACAATTTAGCTGCTTTCTGCTAAAATCAGTTAGGCTTTTACAGGAATGAGTGGCACAAAATGATTATTCCCTCTGGAGGCCTTACCTCAATCTGTAAACTGTCATGTTCTACAAGGAAGTCCAATCTGGATGGAGCAACATCAAAGGTGATTCTCTCTCCCCTGTAGAATGGGATCTGAAAGAAGACACATGGCTTTGACTCCCAAGCTGTGATGACAGAATGGTTTTCCTCTATAATGCTTCATGTTCTTACTGACATCAGGCACCTCTACCAAGGGTCAAATGAGCTGTAGACCTCCTGGAAATTACTCAGAGGCATGGAGACACAAATATGGGCAATATTTCAAGACTGATGGAAACCATGAAATTATCAGAAAAGAAGGAAAAGTAACTCTCTAGTCAGAATGCAGCATACTTGGATGTGCAAGAGCTTACAGATAGGAGACTGTATGATTGCTAGAGGGATTAAAGGAATGAGAGAAGCCTGAATCCCATTTGTAGAGCACAGACTGAGAATGCAGGAGCATCACTCCAAGCAGTGCACAGAGAACATGCTCCCACCACATCCAGATGTAAGAAAGAGAATGGGAACAAAAGGAAACAGCTTAAAGGGGAGGAGGTACCAATAGCACATTCTGGTTTAGAAAATTAAAGTTAACAACCCACTCAATAGAAAAGCAGTGAATTTCTAGTTACTTACCACAGTGTATTTCCCACTTGGCAGAGAAAGGAAGCTGAAAGATCCATCTTCTTTTGATACAACATTGCACAAATAGGATAAAGACTCATCTCTTGATTGGAACCCATCCACAGGAGAAATACTGCAGCCCACAACATCCTGTAGTAATAAATGCAATACAACCTTCTGTCTCAAAGAAGAATACAGAAAGTAATTGGGGAGGAAGAGGGATACAGGAGGGTTCAAAACACTCAACTGTGAAAGACTGATGGGAAGTATAAAAACATTTTAGAGGCAAAGTTTGATGACATGGCTTAAAATTAATGTATAGGTAAAACAGGAAAAAACAGCAAATAATCAACTTTATGGTAACAAGGACAGACAACTGGAAAATTCAACATCCCCAAAACTGTACTATGTGTCTTAAGTGACTTCAGCGCTGTGGACAGGGTTAACATTGCAGAACAGAGCTCAGCTCTACATGGCCAAATGTTTCACACTCATTTCTTAATGTATTTGTAAGGTGGCAATAGAAGCTGTGGAACTTTGTCTTCCCATCAAAAGGGCAAAGAGTAATAAAGATGTCATTCTGAAGACAAATTACAGCTACTGTACAATGAATTATGAAATAATTCCATGGAGGTCATGTTGGATTACAAGGGCCTTGTTAGGGAAAAAAAATAAATCACACAAAAGAACCAAACACAAAAATACAGTTTAAGAGACTGTACAAGCCAGTGAAGGAGAGATGAGTATCAGGGCAATATGAATCTAAAAGCTATTTGGTTCTTATTTATAGCCATACTCATGTTGAAAAGGTACTGATCAACCATTACCTCTTTGGAGACTGAAGAGGAGAAAAGGAGAAACATGACCCCTTTCATGGGTTCTCCATCACTCCTCACAGACCCAGAGACGTTGTAGCCTGCAACAATCAGGGGGCTGGCAGCGTAGGCATTGGAACTTGTCACCCGCACCACTGTCCTGGCCTGAAATACAGAAACAAACATTTTCATCAAAAGCAGGCATCAGGTCTCATTTGCAGCACCTAAAAACAATCAGAGACTGCACATTCAACAACAGGAACAGAAGCCAGAGCAGCAGAACTCAAAGAGGGTCTCCAGGCTACTCAAGAAACTAAAGCAAAGATACTTTCTAAAACATTGTTTTTCCTGCATCACTGATTTAGGAAATGGTCAGGATATCAGAGCTCCTCGAAAAGCAAGAAGCGTGGGAGGGAACGATTTGAGCTACAATATTCTGGCAAAATGTATGGGATAGAAGATGGAAAGCAAAAGCAAAAGCTCATTTTGTCCTTCCCTGGCTGGCTTCACTATCTCCAAACTGAGTCTGTACGAAGCAGTTTCTTGACTACCTGAATTAGATGTAGAAAAACTCCAGTAACCCTGTCCACCCACAAAGCCCCCTCCTCACTCTAACTGATCCAGACAAGGTCTAGCAGATCCATCCTCTCTATCCAGGCAAACCAGAACTTGTGTAGGTTCTCACCTCTTTCAGCATCCAGGTAGGATGTGATGCAAAGATTTCGTATTCGCCAGGAAGCACTTTAAAGAAAGCAAACCTGCAAGGCAAGAAAGGGATTATCTCTTCAGAAACAGCCACAAACATCTGTTCACAGAAAAACAATTCAGACTCTATTCACATGTTAGAAAAAATACTTCAGAACTCTTACAGTCCCAGCCAGTATGGCAGAATTGAAAGGATTTTGTGCAAATGAACAGATGAATTAAGTATGCACCACCCACACTCACTTTCCTCCAGGTTGTGTAATAGTTGTTTGTATGTTTATGTCACTGCCAGCATTTCTCAGTACAACCTGAACTCCAGCAGGACCTAATGTCTGACCTTTGCTGAGAACCTGTCAAAATAAAAAGAAACAGAAGTATAAATGAATGAAAATAACATGTAGAGCTGAATTTGAATGTGTTTATGAAGGTTGAATTAGCATAAAGTGGAATAAATGAAGATAAAGGAGTCTCACCTTTCCATTCACAGAAAATCCTGTGAACACAAAGTTAATATCACCTCCCTTTGTGCAAATGTCATTAATGCCATCCACATGGATGTCTACACTGGTTGGTTCTGGAAGAGAAGAACGATGAAACAGCAGGAGAGTTAGTGAGAGAGTAACCACAAAGAAACTCTGCTTCAGCTTTCCACAACTGCCACAGAAGTTTATTCATTCCAGCATGGCAAGTGTTGCTCTGGAAGCCTTTCTTCAGCACAGGTAAAGCAGCCCCAAATCCTGACTCTGAAAATCCTCCTTCCCTCCTCCCACTGCAGCCATTTCTGTCAAAAGCCCACATTCCTTCAAATCAGTTCAAGGGTTACTTTGTCAGTGTCTACCACCCAGCTTTACCTTCCCCAGGTACAGTAAGCACATGTCAGTTATTGAACCATGCAGTATGGTTTAGAGGTTTGGAAAAGTGCTCCATTTTTCCTGCCAGCTGCACGTTAGAGATAAGTCCCACACTGCAGATACAGAGTCCTATTGTAAGAAGACATACAACCACTTACCAAAACTCCACCCTAGGGGAGGCTCAATTTTAAGAATGAAATCCCCCTGAAAAAATAAAAAGCAATAACTGTCTTTATTGACCTAAATTTAATTTAGCTAACAAATGAGAAAGAAAGTCAGAACACAAGCATCATGCTGCAGAGAGGAACACAAGACTCAGGTGCACCAATATCCACCATTCTCCTTTTCTCCTGCTTATGTTCAAAGCAGCTGCCATATCTACCCAGACAGGCTGGGATGCTGGGCTCACATCCAGCCAAGAGCAGAAATTAAGTATCACCATGTTTATCCTGCTTCCAGCACAAACCTGGCTCACAGTCAAGCAGCTCAGGGCTAGAAAGTGTTCAAATCTACCTCCACCTGCCCCAACAGATGTGCTCTAAATCAGCCTTTGATATTTCCATTGGGTCATCCTCGACCATTCTGCCCAAACATGGGATATCAACATTCCAATCCTCTTAAAAGCTCTGATCTAAAAGGGTATTGATCAATACAGGGATCCTATTCATATCACAGAGCACCACATGTGTTCTGCCACACATATTCTGAAGTTCATCCCTGGAAAGGCTCAAAGGCCAAAGAATGAAATCACCAGGATCAGAAAGCATGTTACATTCTTAGATTGGGAAGGGAAGGAATTATTTGTTGGCTGGACTACATAACCTTCAAAGATGCCTTCCAACCCAAACCGTTTTGTGTTTCTATCTCTGAAGCCTAACTTAACTCCTTAAAAGAGCAAAAACACCTTGGCTTGTATTTTATTTAATTTGAATGTAAACACCTTTCCAATCTAAGCAGACATCAAATTACTGACACATCCTGAGTCTCCTGGATCATTATTTCCATTAAACATTTTTAATATCTGTAATTAACCATTCAGGTTTCAATTCAGTCATACCAAAACACCTTCTCATATACATTTATTTCCATTTCTAGAGGTATAAAATCTGAAAGCTTTATCTGTACTCTGCAGGAACCTGTACTTTTTGTGCAGTATTTGTACAGTTACAGCACACAGCTGCTGGCAGGAATTCAGGTTCCCAATGTTGCAGTCATTCCAATAAACAGCAAAAACCCAATACTGCAGCCACAGTTAGCCTTTTCTCTTCATAATTAGCACTGGGAAACGAAGTTGTTGCTTTACAAAAAGAAACAGCTGAAACTTTGATCCAAACCAAACTAAGTGATGTCCTGATTCAAATGTTTCATGGGTGGGTGTTGCTCTGAGATTGAATCTGCCGGCAGATCGAGGTGGAGGCAGCTGCTGCCTCCAGCTCAGAGGGGACAGTGCAATATTTGTGGGGTATTTGTGTCTTACCTTGTCATAGAGGGGAATCATGAAATACCCATTGTTCGGAGCACAGTCTGTCTGGTATTTCAGAGTACCATGTTTTGTATATAACTTAATCTAAAAGAAACAAACAAAACAGACACAAAGATATATTTTTTTTAAAAGGCGAGGAGTGCTGGAACCAGGCACTTTCTAACCCAGTGCTGTAACACAGCAGCAGCAGCCGTGCCAGGGGGCAGCAGGACACGGTTTATGGCACGCAGGCTGCAGAGTGCCAGGGCGGGGAAGAGCCGCAGCTCCACCGCCACCGGTGACCGCGGCCCGGGCGGCAGCGTCCGGCACGCCCGGCAGGCAGCCGGGACCGGCGGGGCGGCGGCCCACCTCGATCAGGGAGTAGTTGATCTCCACGTCGGACTTGACGAAGCCGCCGCAGCCCACGACGATGTCCTCGGAGCCCCGCGCCAGGGCGCAGCACAGCGCGCAGAGCAGCGCGGCCGCAGCCCGGGGCCGCATCCCCTCAGCGCCGCCACCGCCCGCAGCCAGCGCTGCCGGAAGGGCCGGGCCGGGCCGGGCTGGGCCGCCACAGCGCCTCCTGCCGGTCCGGAGGGCTCCGGGCGCTGCCCGGGGACGCCCCGCTGGACCCACCCCGGCCCGGCCCCAATCCCGGCCCCATCCCGGTCCCGTCCCGGTGATGCCTCCAATCGGGATTATCCGTCCCCAGCTGCCCCTTCGCACCCTTTGTAGGCGTAGCTGGTGCCAGGTCACTTTGACAAAATAAATTCTTTTCAATAAAGAAAATAATTTGTGTTTCAAGCACTGCGTAAAGTTGTATCTCATTAATATAAATATGCATCAGGTAGGAGGAGAATATGTCTTAGGTGGGCGTGTTCATGTAAATTTTACTGTGTTAAAAAATGTTGGTGCTACCCCCTTGGCGTGCTGAATTTGTGGAAAGAATAAACGAAATCCTTTCTAAAATTCACGCTGTGTCTGTGCTCAGAGAGCTCCTATAAGCGACGATCCCGGGGGCTCCGGGAGCGCGCTGCTGCTGCTGCTGCCGGACTTTGGCCGCAGCGGGACGGGGCAAACGCGGCCGGACGGGGCTCTGAGCGGCCGCTCCCACGCCCGCCGGGACCGGAGCTCTGCCCAGCGAGGGAACGGCGCCGGGCACCGGCCGAAGGTCCCGGGAGGAGCGCCCATGGGTGCGGACACTGCGCTGTGCGGGCCCCGGGACGGCCCCGCCGCGCCCCGGGTGAGTGAGCGGTAGGGAATAAGGGGATGAAGGAGTGAAGGGATGAGGCCGCGGCACCGGGCAGCCCCGCGGGGCCGGAGCGGGTGCGGCGCTGAGGGAACGCGGCCCGCACTCCGCCATGAGGGCAGCGCTGTCTCCGCCAGGGGCGGCCGCGGAGCGAACTTTGCCTCCCCGGGACGGTGCTCGCCCGGACAGACCGCACAGACCGCTCGGCTTCAGTAAATGTGCTGAGCTGCGAATGAGGACCAGCCCGGACCCACCACAGATTTACCTTTAAAAGGGCTCTAGCGAGTCCATCAATCCGGACTCGCGTAGATTTCCATCCCCAAAGCTGATAAACTCCCCTAATAGTTTGCGAGTCAGTATCTGCTTCCTCTTTCCGACATGGGATTCCTGTCCCCAGCCTTCCATCACGTCCTTCACTTCTGCACTGTTTCTGTTTCAGGACTGGAACCAGACATGGCATACAAACATCCCAGGACTGCCCTGGTGCTTCGAGAGCTCCATCATTGCCTGGATCCCTTGTGCCTATCTTTGGATCTGTTTTCCTTTCTACTACTGGTACCTTCGGCACGGAAACAAAGGCTACATCAGGATGTCCCACATCTTCAAAGCCAAAATGGTGAGGGGTAAACCACGGGGTTTGGTCCTAAAATTGTTTCAACTGTGATGCAGAGCTTAACTTTCCTAAATTATTAATTCTGTCCTGATGATACATCTCTGCTGGGGTTTTTGACATTTACCAGCTCAGGTCAGTATAAATCAATACCCAGTATAAATCAAGTAAAGTTTTGGGAAGACATGTCATAAGATCTTCTCTCCTGTATTTCCATTTGATTCCCTGACACTTCCATAACATTCTCCATCCCAGACTTGATCTTCCACCCCTCCAGTCTTACTTCCCAGGCAGCTTGGATCAGTTTGGTAGATTGTCCCAGCATTTCAGTTCATCCCAGTGTGTGTTTCTTGTCTCTGCCCCAGGTCCTTGGATTCATCCTGGTAATACTGTGTTTTTCTAATGTCTTCTTCATGGTGTGGGAGAAAAGCCAAGGAATCCCACGGACCCCAGCACTCTTCATTAGCCCTGCTGTGGTGGGAATCACAACGGTAATTCCTCCCTTGTTTGTCTGCAGTTGGCCAAGCTTAGCCCTCCTGGGACAGAGCTTGTGTTTCCCATGGTTGTTGCTGTCTCTGAGCACAAATTTGGCTGGTGGGATGCACTTTGTTCCTCTCTGCTGTGTGACACATCAGGGGGTTGGAGTTGGGGCAGAGCACACCTGGCAGGAGCTGAGGTTTCAGTAAGGTTTAGAAAGAGGTCTCACAACAATGAGACAAGATTTCATTTCTCATAACCACAGTATGTGATTTAGTATGGTTTAGAATGAAATGTGATTTCTGTTCAATAAATCAGTGCCTATTCTCCCCTTCTGTTATTGCATCCTCATAGCCTCAGTCCTTCCAGCCTGTTGGCCCAATTGTAATTTTATTACTTGCCTTCTCTGTAGACATTCTTGAGTGCAAAATTGCACACAAAGCTTTTCAGTGTTAGCCTCTTAGGAACAATACTGCAACTCTGAACATCTTGAAATGTTTGGGCAAGATGTGATTTTTCTCTATTGTATTCATTAATTTGATAACAATGTTTGGCATTCCATTACCAGGTATTTATTTGGACAAATTTGTACTTCCTCACAGGTCCTTGCCTTGTTCCTTACCCAAGCAGAAAGAATGATGGGCATCCAGTCTTCAGGGGTCCTATTGATTTACTGGCTGCTCTCATTTGTGGCTGCACTTGTGATGTTTAGCTCCAAAATTCAGCATGCCCTGGAAAGAGTAAGTGAGATCCCATACCTTTAATGTGCAGACTGCAAAGTCTCTTAACAACAGGGATGATTTTGTCTCATTGACTGCAAGGGGGAGAATCAAATTCTTCTTTTAAAATTTGTGCTGAGAAAAATGGTTCATGACACTTTATATTTGTGGTGGATGTTTATTTGCATGGGTAGAACATGAGAAGCTCTTTCTCTGCTGGTCAAACATGGAGGTTCTTACCTCATTTTCACGAGTGCTCTGTTCCTTAGGGCTTCCTGGAAGGCCATTTCCACCATGTTACCACTTACCTTTATGCTGGCCTGGTGCTAGGAGAGCTTGTGTTATTCTGCTTAGTTGATCACCCTCCCTTCTTCTCTAAAGCTGACAACAATCCTGTAAGTACAAGGTAGTTTTTCCTAATGCTTTGCTTCATTGCTAAAACAGGATTTTAAATATATGGGGATCCACAGGCACATGAGTATCTGGGTGATGTAAGATGCATCATTCTGTAAAAAAGCTGACAGTTTTAAAAAGTAACTGGCAGAATTTGGGATAACATTGCTCTGTCTCTCTATGTAAGCTTTTCAAAACTAAAAGCCTATCCATACTCATGTTTCTTGTCACTGAAACCAGTGGATAGGGCTTCTATTGCTTCCCCTGGTGCTGCTCTCCTGTGCTGCAGTACTCTGTTGGTGATATTGAGTATGAAAAACTCAGTGCTTAAGAAAATAAATGTCTTTGGGTATGAAGAATTATATTCTTTGTTCTTCCATCTGAGACATTATGCAAAGTCAAATTCTCAAAAATCTTCCAATCCCATTGAGCCTCCACAATAACTTACTCTGGTTCGATGGATGGAGAGGGGGATAACTCTGCTTGCTTTTCCTGGGGAAGCACAGAAGGGAACTGCATTCATCTGGCACATGCCCTTTTCTACATATAAATATCACACGTGTTTTCTCTCCCATCAGAATCAGTGCCCAGAAGCCAGCAGCTCTTTTCTTTCCAAAATCACATACTGGTGGTTCTCTGGGTAAGAAAACAGAAGATGTGCTTTTGCTACAATAGCAGAAAAAAGCAGCAGCATCAGAGATCAGAGAGGGTGTAGATGGCAGCCAGTAAGAAATATCTCAGCCCCTGAGTTAGCTCATGGAGTGAGGATTTAAATTATTTCTTTGAATTATTTCTCTTGTGAGGTATTCTCACAAGATCAAATTAAAAAAATTTAATTTAATTTTCTCCAAATAGTTTAAAACACAAATTTGTGATTCTAGGTAATTCTCTTCTGCCTCCCAACTACCCCTCCAGTGCCCTCCCAATCTTGAAATAGATCTCATCAATCTCAGAAGATCACTGTACACCAGCCACAGCCCTCTCTTCCTGCCAGACCTTAGTCTCATCTGCCTCTCATGGAGCCCAGAGAAAGTTAAATGAACTTTCTTCTCCACTATCCAAGACTCTGAGTATGGATTAGAAATTAGGGCTGACTTGCAAATGCCCATTGTGCTGACAGAAGATAGCCTAGGGATTAAAGCAAAGCTGCTGTTCCTGGGCATTCATTGTGGGACAGGACAGTCCTGAGTGGTGGTGTGATGTCAGTGCTCTCTGTGGTGCACTGCCTTGCTGCCCCTGTGTTCTGAAAGAGTCACACACAGCACAGATCCTGCTCTGCTCCCCTGACTGCACTCTGTGTCCTCCAGGCTCCTCTGGAAGGGCTCTCAGCAGGCCCTGGGGGTGGATGACTTGTGGCCAGTGAGGAAACAGGACTGCTCTGAAGATATTGTTGCCTGGGCAGAAAGAGAGTGGAAGAAGTGTCACAGCAGAAGCCAGCAGTGAGTATTTGATCTGGAGAGCACATCATGAGCTAAGCTGGGCAGTTCTAGATGATCTAAGCAAATACACTCACAAGTACTGCTGTGTGAGTCCCTTTGTGCAAAATCTGATTTTAAATGTTAAAATCTGCTGGAGAACATCCTTGCCCTCCTGGAAGCACAGAACTAACTTTCTGTGAGAGGGGTCAGTTTTTGATGAGCTTTTATACTGGACATGGTATGAGATCCAGTGTGAGATATTTAGTGATTTTTTGAAGACACAAAATTCCCAAGCTTTCTCCACTTGTAGGTAACTTTCTCATTGTTTCTTCCTTCAGGAAAATGGAGTCTGCCACATTTAAAATGGGTCAGAAAACTAAAACTGGTATAGCAGAAGCTGGAGAGACAGAGGCTCTACTACAATCCAAGCACAGTCAGAGCGGGCCCTTACTGAGAATGTTCTGGAGCATGTTTGGAACTTATTTCCTTCTCAGCACTTTTTGCTTAGTTATCTGTGATGTCTTCTTGTTCTCCACCCCAAAGGTACTGAGGTATGTGCACATATAAGATGTATTTCTGTCACATGAACAAGATTGCTGTGTGCATGAGCCCAGAAATGTGTATGTCAGCATAAAAACAATGACATTTTGAAGTTCTCTCTTGCTGATGAAGGGAGCTCAGGTGTCATTTGTGCTAAACCCACTGTCAGGTCAGGAGGAAAAGACACAAAGCCCCTGTGTGAAGCTGTGCACACTGTCTGCACTGCTGTGCTCCCGCAGTGGGAAGGACAGGATGCACCAAGCCCTTGGACAACTTCACTAGAACAGGAGTTATTTGATGGTTCTGTATATCACATCACTTGCCACTTGCTGTAGTTTTAAGGCTCCATGTTCCCTGGCTAATAAAGAGAACACCTGTGCATCCTGCACATCTTAAATAACTTTGTTACTTGATGAAATGCTTTGTGGGTTCTGCATTACATTATATTTTCATGGGCAAAATCCTTTCCTAGTCCAGATTAGAAGTTTTGGAAATGCCAATGACTCCCTTAGATTACAGCTACCACTTTGCATATTTCTGACAAATTCATGAAAATCAGGAGCCATCCTTAACACTGAAAATGAGGTCTACCCAGAGATGATGCTGAGATCAGAGATTGCCTCAAAAACATGAGTGGCTAGATTTCAAAAATCAAGATGTTATATATTCCAATTCTTCTGCTATTCACTGATAAACCTCAGCCAGAGAGAATACAGAAAAATCACCAGTATTTCTGCCAGTTTATTTTTGTGTCTGATATTTCATCAGTACTGTGTAGATTCTGCAACATTTGCCTCCTGTCTTGCAGCCTTTTCCTGAAGTTCATTGAAGATGAGGCAGCCCCAGGCTGGCTTGGCTACCTCTATGCCTTCAGCATGTTCCTGCTGGGCTGTCTGCAGACTCTGTTTGAGCAGCGCTACATGTACATGTGCCTTGTGCTGGGGCTGAGGCTCAGAACTGCCCTGACAGGCCTTGTGTACAGGAAGGTGAGCCTGCAGCTCCTTCTGTAGCTTTGCTTTTTTCTAGCCCTACCTTAGCAGTAATGATGTACATTGTCCATAGCAGTATCAGGGGAGATGTCATTAGAAACTCATTTTAGGATGTAGATTCATCTCTGAGCAGTACATGGCAGGTACATTGTTTAGAGCTTCCCTATGAAGGAAAAGCCGAGAAAAGGAAAGAGCAAAAATCAACATGGACTTTCTTATGCTGTATGTACATGTATAAAAAACATGTATTTCTTGTGATGCCTGGGGAAAAGGAGTAAATACTTCATCTTGAAGTGAAGTCACATGGCCCAGGTAGCAGCATGGTTTCAATACCTGGGATTTGACATTTTGTTCTCTGTGAGGAAAAGAATGTTGTTTGACTTTTGGACCAAAGCAGTTGTTTGATAATGCCTTTTCTTTCTTCTCTGCCCTGTCTAGATCCTGGTTATGACAAGTGCGTCAAGGAAAGCAGCAACCACAGGTGAAATTGTTAATCTGGTATCTGTTGATGTGCAAAAGCTAATGGATCTGATTATCTATTTTAATGGGACCTGGCTGGCTCCTATTCGGATTATCATCTGCTTTGTCTTCTTGTGGCAGGTAATATATGACAGTATTTATCATTCCCTTTCTAGTCTAAATATCAAAGGAAAATGAGGTTTCAAAATCATACTTACTAATTTGAATTACATGAAATTGCCATATTTTTCTTAGCTCTGTAGCACAGTGGATTCACTTTTCTTTCTGAAAGATATTTTCATTGCTACAGAATCCTTGTCTGATACTACAGTTCATCTTCTCCCCTGTGTATTCAGCATTCAGTCCCTTTTAGGAGTCTGTGAGTATGGTTATTGTGAGCTGACTGATAAACTTCTGCTTCAGATTTTCCTGTCACTTCTCTTTACAACCACTGGGTGGTAGCCCAGTGAAGGCTGAAAGTCCAGTTCCAGCCCCTTGGCACAGTCCCAGAACATAATGGGGAATGGTCTGAAATAGCAACTTGACATACTTCATCCTGAAGCCTGGTTACCACAAGATCAGTGAAACAGCTTGAAGCAAAGTTACATGCCATTCAGAGAGACTATTGGATACTTTGAATTTCATAGGTATTGAGTTCAGCAAGGAGAGAGCAAAACCTGAATTAGAAATAATGGATGGTAATGTAAAAGATCCATTTTTAATCAATGTATGGTATTTTCTCAGCAGTACAGAGCCCTGTTGTTTAGTCCCTGTTCTTGGCCAATGGAAGCACGAGCAGTACAGAGACAAGTGATTCACAGGAGCTTTCCAGAGGCCTTTGAGGCCTTCCTTTACTACCCAGGCTGGACTGTGCCTCATGCCTGGCAGGATGCTGTGAATGTGAAAGTCAGTAGCCCTGGTACAGACTGTGGTGAAGTCATCATCCCTTTTCTAATGCCAAGTTGAATGTGTTTGTAGCATAATTACACTTTCTTTGCTGGTGTTCACAGATCATTGGTGCAGACAATACCTGTAACTCTGTGTGTTACTCCCCTCTCCAGCCATCCCTAGGGAGATGTAACTAACCCATAAAAAACAAGTGCTGATACATAATTGTTATGAACCCTGGGATCCAAGAGCTGTCCCAAGATAATGGCACAGCAAAATGCCACCATTTCATCTCATGCAGACAAGCTGGGCTATTTATGCTGCAGGAATACTTGGTTGAGGGTTTGGGTTTGTTTTTAAGGAGAACCTGGTGTTGTCTGGGGTCACTTACTCAGGGCAGCCACACGATGTCCTTCTGAGCGCATCCAGGGAGGGACGAGAAGAGCCGGGCATGGCTTGAATTGCCAGCGTGCCTCTGGATCGCCTTCAGCACCGATCCAGCTCCTAACAAGGGAGCGAATAAATTCAGCACAGCCTGATGACAGGAGTTATCCGCCTTGGAGAGTTAACAATCCACAGTGCTTAGGAGCACAACTCCCTGGAAAGGCAAAGGCAAGGTTACAGTCAAGGCTTAGCCAGAGGGATGTTATGCACAAGTTCAAATAAGAGGGAAGGTAAGCAAGGGAACAAAAAGCAATCTTGCCTAGTCATCACCAGAAGTTCCTTCTCTTTTTTTCTCTCCTGGCAGCTTCTAGGGCCATCTGCCTTGACTGCAATTGCTGTATTTCTTTTTCTTTTGCCTCTGAATTTCGTGATCACCAAGAAGAGGAGTCAGTTTCAGGTACATTTTGCTTCACAAAAATGAAATGGTTTACTGAGTTATAAGATGACTTATATTTATTCACACTTACCACAACTGCCTGAAGTAACATAGGAAGATTTGAAGCCTGCAAAATTTCTTGAAATTTAAAATAAGCTCCTCCATGGTCAGCCTTTTCACTATGTTTGCCCTACTTTTCTGTTGTTTTTATGTACTGCCAGTAAAAACAAAGCTCTCAAGATGATAAGTAAAATATTTCCCAGCTTAGAAGACTCATAAGCAAAACAGCATACACAGCTCAACTGCAGGGAAATTTATTCAGGACTTGGAGGCAGGAATAAGGTATTTTTTTCAGAATAATTGCACCATTAAACATTCAACCTATTAAATGATAAAACTCAAACATTTATTACAGGACATCCAGATGAAACTTAAGGATGAGAGGGCCAAACTCACCAATGAAATTCTCAGTAACATTAAAGTAATCAAACTGTATGGTTGGGAGAAAACCTTTATGGAGAAATTATTTGGAATCCGAAAGCAAGAACTTCAGGCCTTAAAAAGATCTCAGATTCTCTTCTCAGCATCCCTAGTTTCTTTCCATTCATCAACTTTCCTGGTGAGTGAATCACCTTCCTAAATAAAACATATGCTGTTACTTCCCTTTTCCTTTGTACTCCTGCCTGGACAGACTTTTCCTATGGACAGCTAAAGATTATATCTGCCTGGAGGTCACAGGAGTTGCTGTGGCTGCTGCACCAAAACCTCCTTAAAGCAGAACAAACATCCAGTGATCCAACTTGGCTCTGTCACCAACACACCAGACCACACCTTATCCCTCGAGGGGATAACCTGGATTTAACCAGATGGGTCCCAGAGTCTTGAAGGGCCTGTCACCCCTGAACCATTCTGAAGCAAGTGCTTTGCTTGTCCTTTGCTCCCTTTCAGATCACATTTGTCATGTTTGCTGTCTACACCCTGGTGGACAACACACACGTGCTGGATGCTGAGAAGGCCTTTGTGTCCTTGACACTGATCAACATCCTCAACACTGCCCACTCCTTCCTGCCCTTCTCCATCAACGCTGCTGTCCAGGTTAACTGCAGGCCCTGTTCCTCTTCCTTTGGCCATAAGGGGTTTTTACATATCCCCCTTATCAGGTAAAGGTAGGGATTTCTTAGGGCTCTGCACATCAGCTGTGTAATTGCCACTGTGAAACAGTGATGTGCAAGGGCTTGCAGCTAAAGGTACTTTGTAGCATTGCTTTTCAGAAAGTCTCCTTTATATTGACAAAATAGTCAACAAGAATTATTCCTACGTCTTTAGTAGTTCAGCACAAGCACCATTAGATCTCAGAGGGGCTTCCAGTTCTGTTTTTAATCACAGAAATCAGAACAGGTGGAACAAAATCTCCATAGGGGAGACCCTGCTAGTCCAGGCCAGAGAGAAAAGCAATTCACTGTTCAGTAAGAAATTAGGAAATTCATTTCCCTCTTACACTCTAAGACTGTCACAGATTTTCATGTACAAAAGCAATCACTGGAAAGATTGCAGGAAGAATTGGAAGAAAAAGTGCCAATTTCACTGAACCAGAAGCACGGGGAAGGGTATGGAGGTTTTGCTAAACTAAGTGGAAATACAGGCAGGTAACAGGAAGAGCTGCCTTTGGCCATCTGCAGCATAGCACTAGTCAATATTCTAAGTGGGTCTTCAAACTGAGTCTTTACTTTGGGTTTTTGCTCCCTTTCTACTTTAAATCTTATTTTCTTCTGTGTGCTGCTTCATTTCAGGCCAAAGTTTCCTTAAACCGTTTAGCAGCTTTTCTGAATCTGGAAGAACTGAATCCTGAGAGCTCAAGCAGAAACACTTCTGGCTATGGTGAGCTTTTATGTTAGCACTTTTGTCTTATAAGAGGAGTAATTTCCATTATTCAGCTTCTACTCAGGCTGTCTATCATAGTCAAGAGAAAAATATTTGCCCTTTACTGTCACTTTATCTCTCTGGCCTCATTATTTCTAACAATGAAATGTAATCTGGTGATTTACCCCTTCTTTTCATAATAAAAGTTGATTTTCTGTAACATAAATACACACTGAAACATAAAATCACATAAATTGGGACATTTCTGTAGCTATCTCTGCACTTACAAGTGGTCTATCTCTCTTCATGTTTTAGTACAGGCAAGTATCACCATAAGAAAAGGGACTTTTTCCTGGAGCAAAGAAACTTCTCCTTGTCTTAGAAGGTACAGACTTACCCTTAGTCATCCCTCAATACTGTAGGTCAGGGTGGATCCTGGATGAACTAAGTCCTCGGGGCCTAAGTGAAACCAGGGTGGAATATCCAGAGGCTTCTGAGTTTGCTTCACATTCAGTGTTGAATTCTGAAAATTATAAAATCAGATAAAACATAATTTTGCTTTTATGTTGAGGAGCACATAAATGGGAAGGTACCTGTATGTTGTTGTTGCCTTATTTTTATGGAGACTGTTTTCTTTATACAGCTTTCTTGTCCAAATATGCAATTACAGTGATTTAAGGCAAAAAAAGTAGAACAGATGGAATGCAGATATTATATATGACATCACTACATGCTTAGTGAACAAATGGAATGCAGATGTATATGACATCACTACATGCTTATTTCTAAAGGCATTGACATTTTGTGAAAGAAAAGCTTTGAAATGTTCTGATGTTCAGGAGTGTTCTACATCCAGGGCTTTGGGCTAGCCTGTCTCCAGAGTGAGGATCTGGGTATGAAACTCAGATGGGGATGTGGATGAAGACTTTGTGGTTGGAGGTGTCTGAAGGGATGAAATCAGGGGATTTACTCGATACATACCCGACAACAGCACAAATTTTGATAATAAGCACAATTATTTGCTTTCAGAAAGTGTATCTTAAATGTGGTAAGAGATTATCTTTTCCCCCAGCATAGAGCTGAGTGTGCCCCAGGGCTCTCTGCTGGCTGTGGTTGGCCAGGTGGGTGCTGGCAAATCCTCCCTGCTGGCAGCGCTGCTGGGCGAGCTGGAGGCCACCGAGGGCTGCGTGACCATCAAGGTGAATTTTCCCCTCAGCATTTGCTTCTAATCAAGCTGTTCTCAGGAAGTGGAAGGTGTGAACCACAGCATCACTTACCAGGAAAACCCATTTACTGCTGAATTTTAACACAGGCTGTATGTATCAGTCCACATTTAGTTATCTGAATGCACTTCAGACTTCTCAGATGAGCCTGAACTTTGTGAATAGGAACTGGAACAACACTTCAAAGATCCAGTTCTATTTCTCCCTCTGACAGTGAGCTGAAGTGTCATCCTGGTAAATTGCATCCTGTACTTGCACCTCTGTTCCCTCCCCTGTAAGGTAATAACAGTGCAGACTCATATTTTGCAAAGCCTTCTGAGAATTGTCAGTGCTGATGATCATTCCAGATTTCACAACTGAGAGAGCTTTTCTTCAAAGATGGGTTCTCACAGTGTCAAGTTGAGCTTATGGAAAAGTTTGCTTAACATTCTTCCACTTTTATAGGACACTGCAGCTTATGTGCCCCAGCAAGCTTGGGTTCTAAATGCTTCAGTGGAAGATAACATTCTGTTTGGGAAAGAGATGGATGAAACCTGGTTCAATAGAGTGACAGAGGCTTGTGCACTGCACCCTGATTTGGAGACCTTCCCTGCAGGGCAGAAGAGTGAAATAGGAGAAAAGGTACTGCCTTGGCTTTATGTTTTGGCCAACTTTTCCCTGAGTAGCTACAACTTCAGGTGTCCTGCTTAAAACATCTACCCCTGAGTAACTACAACTTTGGGAGCTGTGATGAAAGCACAAAAAACCTAAACTCACAAGAGGCAGGTGCCCAGGAATTTCTGGAAAATTAGGCCATGATTTAATTTAATTTAAGCCCACCTTCTGACAGCCTAGAAAGAGACATAAGAGATGTTTAAGAGAAAAATCAACACATCCAGGTCATTCTTGGGTGCTGTTTTGCAGGAAAGAGTTGTTCAAGAGACTCTGCCTCTGCAAGAGCCCTGTTGGGAGGGAAGGAGGGAGAGAGGGAGGGAGGTGCACTGATTTAAAAATAAGTCATAAAACATCAGTGTAAAAGGAAGTCAGCAGTTGGGAAACATGCTGTAGCTTTGAAATGAGCAGAGTCAATGTCTTTTCCAGGGAATCAATCTGTCTGGGGGGCAGAAGCAGAGAGTGAGCCTTGCTCGGGCCGTGTACCAGCAGGCTGCCATTTACCTGCTCGATGATCCCCTGGCAGCTGTGGATGCCCACGTTGGGCAGCACATTTTTGAACATGTTCTTGGACCCAATGGCTTACTGAAGGACAAGGTGTGTATGAACCTGAACTGTAAACACTTGCACAATGTCTCTCATAAAATGTTTCCAGTAGGGTGGGTTGCTCAGGTTATCAAGGCTCACAAACACTGTTTTGTAGGGGACTGGGGAACCTCTCTGCAGGCAATCTCATTTAGGAGGAGGAAGGCTGTCTTTATCCTCATGCAAACCACATGCCTGGTGCCAGCCTTACTTTCACTGCAGGTTTACAGTTCTTTGGTCTTCTGTCCACATCCTCCCTCCTTTATGAGATTTACCTCTGGCACAGTTTAGAGGAGCTACCTGATCTCTTCCAAGCTCTATCACCATCATGTCTAATCTCATTACTTTTGAATAGTTCAGTGGCACCTTTACAGTTCTCATCACTTAAACACTTCTACATTCTTTTTGCACTGGTTGTGTTTTGTTTTTCCTTGATATTCCTCTGCTGTCAAGGTATCTGGAAAACAAAACATGGTTAGATGAGAAGGAATGCTAGGGCAGCTCTTTTGGATTCATACTATAAATTGCCTAGAAACACTTGATTCAGTGTTTATTATGGAAGGGAAACAGGAAGAAGGCAATTTATGGCATTACAAAGTCCAATTAAAACAAACATATATAATTATAAATACCTTTCTCTCCATGAGATTAGTTGCAAGTATCAGAAAATAATTATTGTATTGAAACAGAATGACTTTCTAAGAACAATGTACCAGACATAAGGTGTACTCAAAGGGCTTGACTGTATATTAGAAATGCAAAATATGCCAATTTATCTAGGAAAAAATTACTTTTCTTATATCCTTTCCTCCAATTATGTGTGCAAATATGCTCAGAAATGTAAACAAAAGGAAATACCCTTTAAATCCATTCAGGCTGATGAATTTTTGAGGCCTAAATTTGATCCTGAAATACTAATACCAGTACTGACAGAACAATTGTAACTGCTTCCTCTTTATCCAAGCAGACTCGTGTGCTGGTGACTCACACAATTAACATTTTGCCTCAAGTGGACAATATTGTTTTTCTGGTGGATGGAATGATCTCAGAATCTGGTTCCTACCAAGAACTTCTACAGAGAAATGGAGCCTTTGCAGATTTTCTTCGTTCACACATTACTGCAGAAGAGAAGGCACCTGCTGGTTTTCCAGGTAACCCAGATGGGTTGGAATCATTCTTCCTAGGTCTATCAATCAATTGTTCCCTTCATATCACATCTGTTTTATTATGGACATTTAAAACAGAGATCCAATCACAGTAAGGTGTTGCTTTGTGTGGGGAAAAACATGCCTGTCAAATCAGCTGACTCAAAACCTCAAAATTGATTATGAATCCATATTAGTAGACAATAATTAAGCAGTAAACTATTACCCACTGTGTGTGCTATTCTTTGAGCCTCACCTTGATATTTCTACCTTTAGAAACAATTTTTAAATGAATCTTTCCTCCATATATTACGAGTCTTTCAAAGGCTGTATAGGACAAAACAGGATTATAAAGCATTTAGAAATACACTTATTTCACAGCTATGGGAGACACCAAAGGCACTGTCACCACTGGGAATGGTCCATCTCAGCAGAAACCCCTCAGGTAAGCTTAAAGCAATCTCAGATACTGAAGAACTTACTCCAAAAGCCCATAAAAGCCTACATAGAGGGTCTTACTGAGTATGATAGAGGTTTGGGATTGATCTGTAAATAAATAACAAGAGCAAACAAGCAAAACTCAAGAATAGCTAAAAACCTGCTCTTGAGTATAGAAGTTGACTGACAATTCTTCTGTATTTCACAGGGAGGCACAACAGAGCTCAGGTACAGGCTCCTTGATACATTTGGTTCCCTGTGGGGCTGTAAGGCCAGACTGATCCCACACCAGCCTCAGAGTGAATGCTTTTTTCTGCTCCTCAATGGCTTGACAGAGCCCAGTCCTTGTGACAAACATGGACCATGGCTGGGGACACTCTGGAGGAGCCTGAAAACTGCAGCCCTCAAAATAGGCATGGATTTAAGGGTGGATGGGTGGCTAAAATATAAAAGGATTTTTGTTTTCTTCATCAAGTGGTGATTCAGTAAAATCTGCTGTGGGAAGGGAGAGCACTCCTGTGAGCCCAGCCTGCACCAGTGCTGCAGCCAGCAGTGGAGGATTAACCAAGGCAGAGAGAACTCAGCACGGCAGGGTAAGCACAGCAGCACCTTCCTGCAGAGGCAAGGACACATTCCATGGGGATAACACACCCAGGGCAGGCAGGCCAGCTCCCTGCCTCAGCTAAACACAGCCAGGGCAGGCAGCTGGGCTGTTCCAGTGTGCCCTGTAATGGAGACAAGGACATATCATACTGAGAAGAAATGAGAGCAAGAATTCAGAAACCCCAAAAGAGGCAGCTTTTTTCAGGGAGCCCCAGCACTAGCCAGACTGGGATCTCCTCTCCCCACACCAGCACCTAGTGTGAACATGGCAGTTCTCTCTCACACCAGCACACAGGAAAACCACTGCCTGACATAAAGAAAGCCTTGCATGTACTCCAGAAGTAACATGAGCCTATTGCATAACATTGACCAGTTGATAATAATCATTCATCAGTGATTTCTTCATGCCTTCATTACTCATCCATGAGGAAAACAAAACAAGAATCAACACGGTTGCTGTGACTGTGACACATCACTGAGAAATCCCATTATAAATCACTCCTTGCTTCAGAGCTGCTATTTTAGCTAACAACCTCCTCTCCTCTGTCTGCCCACGTGTCTCTGCAGGTCAGGGCTGGGGTGTATGGAGCCTACCTGCAGGCAGCAGGCCGGGTGCTGTGTGTGTATGTGCTGCTGTCCTTCACCTGCCAGCAGGCTGTGGCCTTCTCCAGGGGCTACTGGCTCAGCCTCTGGGCAGATGACCCCGTGCACAATGGGACACAGCAGCTCACAGAGCTCAGACTTGGAGTCTTTGGTGCTTTAGGAGTGGTTCAAGGTGTGTTGAAGTTGCTCAGCTAATTCTGTATTCCCAGCTCCCTGTCCCATATCTGGATGCATTCTCAGAATATAAACAAGTGCATACCCTTGGGCTTTCAGCTTCCTGGGCTTTTAGTCCCAACCCTAAAGGTTTGTCTTTTTTATCTCTTTTCATCCTTCCAGCAAAAATTAATCATGTCAAAGTTCAAGTGGGGCTCGTCTCCATGCTGAATTGTTGCCCCTCACACTGCTACAATGAATGAAATCTTGGCTTAGCTCACATAAAAGAGACAAAAGAAGAGAAGCTTCTGGACTTCTACATTTATCTTTTTCCTTTTTAAATAGCCACCATTCTTTTGGTCACTCTATTTAAAAAGAAAAAAATATCACTGAGTAATTTAAAGTAATCCCAGTCAAGCTTATTTTGTGATGAATGAATAATTTGTCCTGCATGTTTTAAGTTCCTGAATCCATGCCCCCCATCAAGCTGGCTTAGAAGGTCTTTGAAGGTCTTAGAAGGCCACTCTGTAACTACCCTACAGAAAGGGCAGCTTACCCTGCAACTCTGAGGTTTGCTTTAATTCCTGCTAAAGAGAGGTTTCATTCCTATTGCACCTTCCTGAATGCACACTCACAGGAGTAATGGGAAATCACCATCCTTCTAAGAACTCCAAGGTGGGTTTATTCAGACCTAGAAATAATAATTTCTTTTCTCTTACAGCCCTTGGCAGGTTTGCCTGCACAGCAGCAGTGCTGCTGGGGGGTGTGTTGGCCTCACACCAGCTCTTCCTGCAGCTGCTGAGCAATGTCATGAGATCCCCAATGCTCTTCTTTGAGCAAACACCCACTGGACAGCTGCTGAACCGCTTCTCCAGGGACATGGATGCTGTTGATTCTGTCATCCCTGACAAGCTCAAGTCTGTGCTGGGATTCTTGTTCAACTTACTGGAGATCTACCTGGTGATTGTGGTGGCTACACCATGGGCAGCAATGGCCATAGTAGCCTTGACTGTTCTTTATGCAGCATTCCAGGTAGGAGCTCACAGGTACACACAGGAGAGGCTGAAGCAGCACAGCCCTGCAGAAAGCCTCCTTCCAGTTCTTAGGAGGGAAGGCATGCAGAAATCAGTTTCATAGTCTCAAGTTGCATCTGAACAAGATTAATGTCAGTCCCTTTCCCACATCACCTCAGAGCCCTCACAAACAGGCTTGTGCTTTTCTGATGTCTAAAACAAATCCTACCTAGGCTATATCCCTCATCTCCATTAATATGAATCACATGAAGACCAAAAGCATTCTTCCTTTCCTGCAGAATTCTTACACTACTTTTTAATATATCCACATTTGCCAGCCAAGACTGAGCATTAGGGAAGGGCAAGTGCATCTCTGTTCTCCATGGGGCAAAGGGCTCAGCTGCAGGAGGAACTCAGAGTAGAGGTTTTGTGGGTTCACAGCACCCTGGGGCTCCTTTGCCCCAACCAGATTAGGAGTATTAGGAATTAGAAATAGTTAGGATTATTCCTAATAAAGGCAGGACATAACAGAGGTAGGAACACTGCCTCATCTTTTAGGGGCACATCCTGCATGCACATAAGGTTTTGTAACACAAGGACAGTACTATTGCACTTGTTGAGGCCTTCCCAAATTTCCTCTGGAGTACCTCCATAGAAACACAAGCCTTCTAATGACTGTCCCTTCCTTTCCCCTTGTCCCAGCACTTCTATGTCAGCACCTCCTGCCAGCTGAGGCGCCTGGAGGCTGCCAGCAGGTCACCCATCTACTCCCACATCTCAGAAACCGTCCAAGGCAGCAGTGTGATCCGTGCTCACAGAGACCAGCACAGGTTTATTTCAAAGAGCAATTTCCTAGTGGATGAGAACCAGCGAATTTGCTTCCCTGGAGCTGTTGCTGACAGGTACAAATCTGCTCCATGAGTGTTCTGTAGAGAAATCCTGTTTTGGGAGAAAGGGAGAGGGTACCCAGCAACAGCTCTGTGCTCCCTCCTGCAGGTGGCTTGCTACAAACCTGGAGTTCCTGGGCAATGGCATCGTGCTGTTTGCAGCCCTGTTTGCAGCCATGGGCAGGACACAGCTCAGCCCAGGAACTGCTGGCTTCTCCCTTTCCTCTGCTCTCCAGGTAACCCAGTGGGGAAATAATACCCTGCTGGCCTTTATCAAAAGCAACTGCATTTTAATTTCTGTTAGGAACTATTTCTGTGCCTTTTTAGATGCCTTTTCCTACCAAATCCTGCTGTCATAGCTGAAATCCAGAGCATCTGGAGCACATGGCCCCTTAGGGAAAGAACCTCATACACACATATATGGGCCATCTTCCTCCTCCTACACCTGAACTCACAAAATAAGTCAAAGCAAGCCCTGGGCAGCTGAAGCAAGGTCTTCAGAACCTGTCTTACCTGCTTGCAGACTAGTTGCACAAGAGCCTAAGAAATAGCTACACCATCTTTGAGCATCCAAGTCAGTAGCATTTCATTCTCTATAAACATGCTGAAAGGGCTATGGCAGGACCTGGCTTTCACTTTAGCATTTTAAGGCTTTCTGATGTAATTTAATTGCTGATATAATTATCTGATGAGGAGATCTTTAGAAATAAACACTAAGACAAAGTACCAGGTATCTCCTGAGCACAGGTCAGGGCTCATTTTGTCTTCCTAATGCTTGTGTTCCACTGTGGCAGATAACTGGTGTTCTGAACTGGATGGTTCGCTCCTGGACAGAAGTAGAGAACAACTCTGTTGCTGTGGAGAGAGTGAGGGAATACCTGAGGACTCCTAAGGAGGTACCTAATCCACTGCTGACCTTACCAGAAGGGGCTGAAAAATCTCTGCAAACTCATGAGTAACTTTTCTGTTCCACCTGAAAAACCTCCAGTTTTCCCCTTCTAAAAGGCCAGTCATGTTTCCTTTGGAGAACTGCAGCATTTGGGGTTTATCCAACTGACTGGACTTGTTTTATAACCTCAGATCATTATTTCCTTAAGACAGTTATGCACTAGATTGCCATTAAAATAGCTTCACTTGTTAACACTCATGGAATGAGACATTTCCTGCCCATATTTGGAGTATTTATTGACTTCAGATGCAACTCACTAATAAGTAATGGCTCCTAGATAGCCTTTTAACTGCTAAAAGTCTCCAGTGCAATAATTTTTGTTCTGTAATCATTAAAATTATATCTCCATATGCTGCCCTGAGAGGAGGCTTTCACAGCCCTGTTTATAGGGGCATATAAATTTTTTTTATCAAACCACTCAGTTTCAGAACTCTGACATGCAAGCAAATGTTCATCCCCATTTTCAGTAAAGAAAATCCAACCAGCAACTTGGTATAAAGTACAAACAACATCTGCAGTATGAAAGTTAGAGGCCTTTTTTTGGTTTGGAAGCTGCAAAGAGATTGGGGGGCAGTTGGCACAGGTGTCTTCATGAACTTCCCATTCCAATATTGACACTTGATAGGCAATGCTGGAATGGGAAGTTCATGAAGACACCTTGATGGGGTAATTTAAATCAGCCTTCAACACTGCTGTTTTCTTCCATCTCTTCAGGCACCCTGGACTCTGAATGGCAAACTTCAAGGGCAAGATTGGCCCACTGAGGGGAGGATTGAATTTAGGAACTACAGCCTGTGCTACAGGCCAGGTTTGGAGTTAGCACTGAGGCGTGTCAGTGTGACCATCAACGGGCACGAGAAGGTAAAAACCACTCCTGGAGCAGTGTGAGCAGAGCTGGGCTCTGACCAGATCCAGGCATCCAGCCCCTGCCTGCACCCAGCTACAGCAGCCTGGCAGCTGCAGGGGAGCAGGAGCCCATCTCCCACACTGCACACCTGGTCCAGCTTATTACAGCAAAGGAATTCTACTTTTTCAGTCTAGTTCCACATCAAGGCCCTGTTCAAATTGCTAAGTCTTGTAATTATTCTTCCCTTCAAAGGCTTTTGTGATTCTTTTCTTACCAAACAATTGTGAGCTATAAATGATTCCATTTAAAGAAAGTATTGCCCGATTGTGAATCACAAACAGCCCTAAAGATCTGATCTGTGCAAAGCTCTCTCCCATCAGAAGGCGAAGAGGAACTACACAACATGTCTGTCCACCTGTGAGAAAGCAATCAACATCCAAACTAAAGTCCTCCCATTGCACTTTCAGATTGGCATCACTGGCAGAACAGGAGCAGGGAAATCCAGCCTTGCTGTGGGCTTGCTGAGGTTGGTGGAAGCTGCAGAAGGAGCCATCCTCATTGATGGACAGGACATTGCCCAGCTAGGTCTGCATGACCTCAGGACCAAGATCACTGTCATTCCTCAGGTATGAAACTCATTTCCAAAATATTTGAACAGTGTCTTGAACACCTGGGGAGGGTTTATAAAGATTCTGTGAGAAGAGGGACATTGAGCAATTCCCAAGTTGGAAATAACCTCTATGCCATGTTCATCTGCTATTCAATATAACAGCCACAGATTCCCACCCAGGAGGCAGGACCCAAAAGCTCATTTTTATAATTCATTTCAGGAGTTGTTTGTACTGTCTCTGTGCTCAGGATCCAGTTTTGTTTTCTGGCTCCCTAAGAATGAATCTCGACCCATTAAACCAATACACTGATGCAGACATCTGGACAGCTTTGGAACTGACTCAGCTCAAGAACTTTGTTGCAGATTTGCCAGAGCAGCTGGAATATAAGTGCACTGACCAAGGGGAAAACCTAAGGTACCTTTCTCTGCAGAAGGACAGTGGCAGGGCAGTGCCAGCCCCTGGGCTAGGAGAACGGAGCTGGTTGGATAAGGAGGCTAATTCCTAAAAAAAAAAATCATTAATGATGTCCAGACTGAAAACTGCTGCTTTACTGTCCTGTTTAGCAGCATGAAATCAAATCCTAAGACACTCAGGAAGACCTTTCAGACCCAATAATTGTGCTGGTTTCTATTTGTGCAGTACCTAAAACCCTACAATCTGTTCCAAGTGCAGCTCTTCTGGGTGCCATAGCAATACCTTCCCCTCCCTCCCTGAGGCTGTTTCATGCTGTTCCCTACCTGCAGTGCCACCAGCTCAATCACCCTTTCAGAGAAAGGGAACAATCACCTTTTCATTGCTGATTTCAAATGAATCATCTGTTCTGATCCCAAGGAAAAGTGACTACTGGCCTCAGTTTACCATCTCTCTTCCTACTTGCAGCACTGGTCAGAAACAGCTGCTTTGCCTGGCCAGAGCACTCCTGCAGAAAGCCAAAATCCTGGTTCTGGATGAGGCCACAGCAGCAGTGGATGTAGAGACTGATGCCCAGATTCAGTCCATGCTGAGGGCTCAGCTCAGGGACAGCACCGTGCTGACAGTGGCTCACAGGGTGAACACTGTCCTGGACTGTGACAGGTGAGGACACCTCTGAGCAGGGGAGCACTCAGGCAGCTGTGACTGACACCCTACTGTGCTGCTGAACAGCAACTCCATTTCTGTCCTCTTCATGTTTAAACCTCCAAGCTTTGCTTTGGCATTTGGAGGATCTCTGTTAAGCCAGCAGGGCAGCAGCAGGTCAATCAGAGATCCTTTACTCCCACACAGAGCTTTTCCTGCTGTGTCACAGCCCTCTCCCCCCACTGACAGCAAAACCATGACTGCACCTCCTTGATCACCTGAAAGATGTGACACTAAAACACCCAATACCCCTTCACAAATCTCACTCCAGTCTCAGCTGCAAAAACCCCTCCTCCCAAACTCAGCACTTGAACAGTCACTCATGAGAAACCCCTTTCCATTCCAGCACTGTTTCCCAGCTAGAAAAGCTGTTGGAAAACTTGGCTGAATAACCAGCAAGTACTAGAATTTATTTTAAAACTAACTAGAAATTAGTAAATTTATTATAGGTGCTGGTGTAATCCCAAACTTACACTTCTTTTAATGTTCACAGGATTTTAGTCCTGGAAAATGGCCGGATAGCAGAATTTGATACTCCAGAACACTTAATAGCTCAGAAGGGACTGTTCTACAGACTGATGGAAGAATCAGGCCTTGCATGACTCACCCATAGCACCACCACCAGCAGGAATAATTGACCTCATAATTGAGTTATTTTGGTTTCTCTCAAAAATGCCTGACACTCAACCAGAGCTTGTTTGAGCCAGAACTGCAGTGAGTAGATGGAAAGGGGTAACTTGGGATACATGTTATTTCCATAGGAAACTCAGCAATTCCACATCCATTATGTTTCCAGATACCAAAACCTCACTTGATTGCTGAAAACAAGCCAGTCAGGACTTAAATACTTTTCTGGTATAAAAGCAAACAAGTCAAAAGAGAAGGACCACAGCATTCCTGATTTATACTGTAAATGGAGCCCAAATATCTATCATACTTCAAGATTACACAGATTATTTTTAAAAGCCAAAAAGATTTTATGGACAGCGAGGAAGAATTTAACCGGTAGCAAGGAAACTTAACTGTTTGCAGTTGATGCTAAGCTCCAGGCAGAACAAGTGTTGTGTTTTGTCAATGTCTTAAGGACTGCTCAGCCAGGCACTGTTCTTACACAGCTGTGGACTCCAAGGCAGCTGGAGCTCATCATCCAAAGTGCACAAACACTGGGGCAGGAGAGCACAGGCTGCCTTTGTCACCCTGGGGATCAGATCCACCCCTCCCTCTGCAGAGCAGAGCCAGCTCCAGCAGGGCTCAGCACTGCAGGACAGGACCATGGCTGGGAATGGCAGCAGAGCATCCATCACTCCTGCCCAGGGCTTGGAGCATCCCCACTGCCAGGTGCTCACATCAGGGCATGTCCAAACATTGACACCAACATTTCCAAACTGAATTTGGCCATGAGGAATTTGCAAGGTTGGAAGTGCTCACCTCTCTGATCCCTGCAGCACACGAGGAAAGCAGCAGAATCTCACCTGTTGACCTGATGGTTCATTCCTGGTTTTCCTCTTGAGTGCAAGTTGACTCCTGCATGTGCCACCCTGGTGCTGCAGAGCCTCTGGCATGGTCACCTGTCAGGTGTTGCTTTAACAAACCAAAACAGAAGCAAAAGCTTCCTGGGCTTCCCACAGTGTCTGTGGCAGAGCTGTGCCCAGGTCTCTCCTCAGGAATCACAGGATGACAATGTGACAGTCCAATGCACACACAGATACTGCTCTTTACTGTGACTCGTTAAAGCACCCATTTTCTAGAGAGCTGAAATAAAAACAGAATCAAGTATTTAAATGGGTCTCTTCAGTAACTAAAGCAAATATAACACAGAAAGAGGCAGTGGGGAGGGGATGGGAGAGATCTAGCTGCAAGAATCAACCCAGACTGGCAAAACCCAGCAGTTCCTTCTCCAGCAGCTGCTCAGTGGCTTCTGCACCCAAGTCAAGAACAGTTTAGAGTTTCTGCTGGACAAGTGCCAGAGATCTGGAGGTCCAGTGCCTGCTGCTGCTCAGGTATCAGGAGAGAATTATTTCCCCCCTACTCTCTCCAGCTCTCATACTTGAGGACACAAAACAATTCCAAACCCAGATACAAGAGCACTCCAAAGGGTTATCAATGGATCTCAAAACCAGGAGCATTTAGAAATACTGAGATAAAAGTCAGGTATTTTTCCTTTTTAACTAAGGCAAAGAGGAACAGAATTGCCCATGTTGCTGGGTAATTCTGAATCAGACACCTTTTAACGTTCCATAATCTCCAATATAAACATCTTTAAATGCTCATTTTCTGTTCCTAAGGTAAAGAGGGAAGGCAACAGGAGACAATAATCAAAACATCCTTTCACACTGGTAACCTTTGAAAGGGCACAGTTTTGCTGTCAGCTAACCCAAAGTAAGAGCGAGCAAAAATATCATCAGCTTTCACACATCAAGTTGTGCTGCAAAGACAGAAGAAAAGCAATTCCCCAAACTACATATGAAAAATCCATGTTTCAGGTGTGCTGGAGTCCCCAGGGCTCTGTCCAAGTACTTGATGAATCTAGAGCTCAAGTCTCACAGAAGTTATCTGGAAGTTGATAAAAGCAAAATATATAAAGGAGTTAACACCTGGAGATACCATGTAGGAGAGAAATGCTACCTTAAAAAATCCTTGTCCCACGATTCCAAGTTGAAGGCAATACTGAAACTGCTAAAGCCAGAAAACAAATCAAAATGTCATGCACTGATTTACACCAAGTTCAGGCCATACATGTACTGTGCAAGTCACACTCCCAGTGCCCCAGATGGTCACAAGACACACAGGAATGCCAAAATGTTAAAGGTGTCAGTGACCCCAAGCACAGTTGTTGCTGTGCCACATCACTGTCACACTGCAAAAGGATCTTTGGGTGGGTCAGGACTGGGAGCCCTTACAGAAGGAGCTCTGCTCACACACATCAATTAGGGTGGTTTCTGCAGGTCTTCTGAAAATTCTGAGCTGTTTCTTTGGCAGAATCAGCTTTTCCAGATGTGAGAAATCTTCCACGATGCAGTAAATAATGTCAGCCCAGAGACATCAATGTGCACTGAAATCAGATACAGTAAATTCAACTGTACAGCAGCTCCTCTCCCTCTTCCCTGCCAGCAATGGGGTGGAAGGGGAGGATCACAGTGTTCCTGGAGGATGACTGTTCCCAGGCAGGAAAGGTGTCTCAGTGGCATTGACAGTTCCTCCCTGGGTCTCTGCAGGGAGCTCCATCTCCACCTGAATGTGCCACCCCAGCCCAGCCCTCGGCACAGAGCCCCTGTGCTCTGCTCCTATAACCCATGTGCTCCAGGCATCATCCCAACCTTCTGCCCCCCACAGTGCTGCACCAGTGTCTGGGGATGTGAAAACTGTAACTCACAGCTCATCCCCAAGCTCCCCAGTCAGCCCCTGCTCCTTCCATTTCCACAGAGAAAATTCATAACAAGCTCAGGAGCTGTGGCAGCCACAGCCCATAGACACCATGGGGGTGACAGAGTCCTCAGCACTGGGGCTCCTGCTCTGCTCAGCCTTCATTATCACCTGATCAGTACCACTAATTTCTACTTGCAAGGCAAAAATCTGAACTGACAAAGCAAACCCTTTGTCAAACACAAGGCAAGAAATAACACGTGTTCTTTCAAACAATTTTTTACTGCAAGTTCTTTGCAAATATTTGCATTGTCATTACAAAAAATACCAAACAAATTTTCAGTCTATTCAATTTCAGAGTGTCATAATTTACAAAAAAATAAATAGTTTTACTCTAAGGACAATTGTCTAGTATTAAGGTCAGCAATAACAATCACAGAAGTCCACATTCTCAGTGCTGAGTATCTGGATCCATCTGACTTAGTTTGCTTTCTTCCAGCATTTTCCTTTAAAATAAGACTAATCAGAACATTAGAAAAGTAACTTTTTTCTTACCACAAAAAGCTGAAAATTCAACATAGATCTTCAAAACCAGACTCCATTGCCATTTTAATTGTTAGACCCTTCCGACACAAAACTTTAAAAATGCCTTTTTTTTTTAAACAACTGCAACATAACATTTCCCCACAAAAATGTAAGAGTCAACAGCAGCAGCATGAAGGGCATGTTTCTTTGATATAAGGCTAATGGTCCTTGATGTGGCAGAGCTGCTGTGAAAGCACACAACTACCAAAGCCAAGGGTGTTACAATCAAGGTCAGGCAAATCCTCCCTGCAGGGCCCTGTCCCCACAGGTGTCACCAGCACTGGGCACCCCAGTGGGAATTCCTGAGGGAGCTGGGGGTGACATCAGCACACAGCAACACACCAGCTGCTGCACAGTTTGGTTCTGGAGTGACTGTCATCCCAGACATGCTGGGACACTGCTCTGAAGTTGACTGTGCTTTTCCACATCAGCACTGCTGACATGACAGTGAACTTGCTGCTCTGTGCTGTAAACACATGAAACCTTTAGGACAATGCATAAAGCATTAACCATGTACAGTAAATGCCATCAGGAGAAAGTCTGGCACATGTTTTATTTCACAAGAAGAAGAATCTTTGGACTATAGTACTTTATGCCACAAAATGTTCCAAGTGCATCCCACAATAGATGGCTCATGAAATGAGAAATCCACAAACAAGCAAATAACTAGCATTTGCAAAAATGTTTTCAACAAAAAAAACGGAGGGAACTTCAGAACATAAAAGAGATGAGAAGAAAAAGCTTTTCTGAATTTCTCTGATGAGTCACTCGGCTGTACATCTGAGTGTATAATGACAGATTTCAGGCAAAAAATAGGAGTGTCTGAAGTGTTTTCCACAGTGTAGGAGCTTCTCCTAAAGGTGGCTAAAATCAATACTAAGGAGAAGTAAAAAATAAGGAAAAATTGCATCTTTATGTTGCTTCCACTGCCACGCTCTGGCTAACTTCACTGTGCCTGAAACTCAGCTGTGTGGTTCAGTCCAGCTCAGGGGAAGTTACATTTGAAGAACTGTATCACCTCCCTCTTCCCCACAGTAAATAGCCAAGTCCAAGTGCTACACCAAGCCTGAATCTTTGGCCATGCTATAGAAAATGCCTTTTTCCTGAAGTAGTTGGTCTGGGGTACCACACTCCACCACTTCTCCTCTCTCCAGGACTAAAACTCTGTAAAACAAGGAAAGGGAAAAAAAAAAAAAGGAAAATAGTCACAAGAAGATGTACTTACAAAGGTACACTGAAAGTGACAGTACTCCCTTTGCCATCCTGTGATAAAAGGGACAAGAGCCTAAAACTGAAATATGAGACAGCCTGGCCCTCAAGGCCACCTCAGCAAGGCAGCCAGTACAAGGGAGGCTCTATGAACTACAACCAGAAGTGAGGGAAAGTGGAACACCAAATGAACTTCAGAGGGCAGGATCTGCCCCTTGGGACTCCCTATGCTCTCTGTGCCTAAATTAGGGCAAGACACAGGAACAGACTCCTGTCCTTGCCTTCTCCCCTTCTCAGTTTGCCCAGGCAGGAACAGCACAACAGCAGTGACAGAGGGACCAGAGGGGCTCCACAGGGCAAGCACAGCCACCATGAGGCAGAACACACACACATCCTAGCCCTCAAAATAGGGAGCTAAAAAGGAACCAGTAACCACCCAACAAACACAGATTGCCATTTAAGTGGAGCACAGTGCAGGTCACACAGTCTGCAAGGTAAGAGCAGCACCAGCTCACCTGGTGTAGTCCATGATTGTGTTCAGACGATGTGCTATAGTTAACACAGTACATTCTTCAAACTGAGACTTTATAGTGGACTGTATGAGCTTATCTGTCTCAAGATCAACAGCAGCTGTGGCTTCATCCAGAACCAGGATTTTGGACTTCCTGAGCAGAGCTCGTGCCAGGCACACCAGCTGGCGCTGCCCCACACTGCACAGAGGGGATGGAGCAGGGGAGGAAAGTTAGAACAAGTTCAGAGAATTCATTGGTGCTCATTTTGAAACCTGGCAATTCCTTGTTCTGAAGATAAGGTGGGTCTTACTATTTCCCTGCAGAATATCTAACAGCATCTGAAACTACACCCCCTCAAAGGAGGTCCTGGCAATGCAGTAGGAGAACACAAATGGTTTCAGCATAACTGCATCGGGCTGGTTCACTGCATCAGGGCAGTGCTGAGGACTGCACTTTAAATGGTTTCTACAAGCTGAACATATAAAACCCTGATAAGGTGCAAATAGCAAGTGAACAGCTTCCTTAGAATAATGCTGCTGCTTAAATGCTTTCCAAGGCTGCCCAAGCTGCCTTGCACTCAAAGTGTTTCTTAAAATTATTTTAAATTCTCAAACTCAAGAGCTGAAAACATGCTGAATAAAACCTAGTTGTCTGATTGCCTGGTCACATATTAAGAATTCTCCAGCTGCCTTCCCAGATTGTGACACAGGGCTGGGCCATTACAACTTGCACAAGCACACCCATTATTCAGTTCAGCACACACTTTGACCCACCTGAGGTTCTCACCACCCTCAGCACACTCATGATTCAGTTTATCAGGAAGGGATGATACAAAGTTCTTCAGGTGAGCCAATTCCAAAGACCTCCAAATGTCCTCATCAGAGTGTCGGTCAAAAGGATCGAGATTCATGCGCAGAGAGCCAGAAAACAATACTGGATCCTGCCCATGGAGAGAGGAGACTGACAATGGACACAGAACATGGCAAGGGCTCCACAAATATTATTCTTAGAAAACAATACTGGATCCTGCCCATGGAGAGAGGAGACTGACAATGGACACAGAACATGGCAAAGGCTCCACAAATATTTCTTAGAAAACAAAAGGAAACAACATGTACAGATGCAGTTGCAAGCAAGCTAATATAGTGAATTGAGGAGTGAAGACTCATTTTTTTCCAATAAAAAGTTATTCTCCCTCACTCTTATTCTTCTTGGGGGCCTGACCTCTTCCCTTTACAGATTCTTGCAGTCCAGACCTTTCCATTAGTCAATAACTCATGAATGCAGAAAAAAACCCCAACAAAACAAACAAACCAAAACACCCAAACCCCAGCCAACTTTGTTTTTACTGGACCTCTAGGCTAAAATAGAGGCCCTCCCTGCTCAACCTTCTGTCAGCAGGGACTGCCAGGTCAACTTTTCAGTTCTTAGGGAATTAACCATCTGTAAATATTTCAAAACTCTTCAGCTGCAGTTTGAATGAAATTACTCCTTTTTTTTCCCCGGACAGGAAAAAATACTACTCTGGAAATATTGATGCAAAACAATCAAAAGGAGAGAGCAAAGTCCACCCCCAGATTTCCAAAAGAGGTGATACAGAAAACCTTCTACAGTGAGCTCACTTGTTTTTGCCAGTGTGCTGCAATGGTAATTGAAAACATCACATTTTATGGTCTTACTTTGAATCAGAACAGGCAATAAAGGCAACAGAGTAAGAACAAAAACACTTGAGACTAAATCCAATGCTCATAAAGCTGTATTTCCAAATGTTTAGGACTATCCAACCCACAGCTGGCTGGGCCAGACTGGGATGGTTTCTGTGCAAGAACAGCACTGACAGCACTGCCCAGTGCACAAGGGGATCCCAAGCAGGTGCTGAGCTGGGATCAGCCCTTCCCACTCAGCCTGAGCTGTCTGTAGTCTGTAAGTGATCAGCTCCTGAATCCACAGGCCAAGGTTTTGCTTCACAACAAGGCTCAGCCAAGTTCCTACTTGTTACCTGGCACAGGCAAACTGAAACCAGCCTAGGGAAAAAAAGCCTGGTTCCAAGTCCATGAAAGGGCAAGCTGAAGTGACTGAATTTCTTAGCACACATCAGAGGAGGAATAACAATTTGGAATAACAATTTTCTCCTCAGTGCTTTATGGAAGGAGCACTGCAAAAAGCAAAGAAGTTTAGGTAGTGGCAGGATTTTGCACCTACCTGAGGGATAATAGTGATCTTGAACCTCAAGTCATGGAGTCCTATCTTGGCAATATTAACCCCATCAATGATAATTTCACCTTCAGCTGCTTCATTAATCCGAAACAAACCCAAAGTAAGTGAGGATTTTCCAGCTCCTGTTCTTCCAACTATTCCAATCTGTTGGGAAGAAATACAAGAACAACTTACTCTGGGAAAGAGTTAAATAATTTCAAAGCATTTCCACCTGAAATCAACACATTGTCAAACTTTTGAAGTTATCCACACACCAAAGGCATTCAGTTTCACATTGTATGTTTTACTTCCCAGCTAGACTGAAGTCTTGATCAATTCTTTTCAAATATAAAAGATTGTTGCTTAGGTTGGCTGATACACCTCTGGCCATCTGTCCATTCTAACCACTTGAGGTAGCATTCTGCCCATATGTGTAGGTACAAAGTGTGCACTCAGGAGAAAACAAATGCCCAGTTGGCTACCACAAATAAGGAAGCTGGGTAGTAGATCTTTCATAGCTACCTTTTATGCTGCTGTGCAAGGCCACACTATTAATAGACATCAGAGAATCTACACAGGACTGGGCAAGGGAGCAGGAGGAGAAACACACAGATCCAGAGAACCTGCTCTCAAGTCCCATTTTTTCCTGCAGTCTCACCTTGCAACTTCTGCCTCACTAGATCAGGCCTCCCCTTTGACTGTAGGCTATTTTCCTGAGATTATAATTAACTTAATCTCTCTGCAACCTACTCCTCTTTGCTTATGGCAAACAAATTAGCAAAATTCCCTGGGAAGGAGAGACAAGACAGGATAAACCTCACCTCCCAATGAAACCAGGCCAAATGATACTTGGCAGCCCCACATAACAGTGTCTCCTTATCTCTGATGCAGAACACACCTTGCAAAGGCTGAGAGCCCACAACACCTGCAGGGCTGATTCCACAGAAGCTTTTCTAGTTCTTAAGAGCCCCAGACACAGAACAGAACAGGGTTAACCTCTCTCATGCAGACCTGTGAGCTCAGCAGCCTGCCATGGATCAGGCATTACCTTTTCCCCCCCGTTGATGGTGACGTTGATGTTTTTCAGGACCAGGTCTAAGTCCTCGCGGTAGCGCAATCCGTAGCCCCGGAACTCCACCTTCCCCTCCTGGGGCCAGCTGCTGCCTGGGGCTGTCTGCTCAATGCTCCACTCAGCCTGCAAGAGCCACACAGACACCCCTGATCAGCTGCTGCAACCAGCACAGGCTCAGGGGACTCAGATTGCAATTAAGAGCAATCCTTCTTCAGGGATCATTTGCAAAAGGAACTGTGGTGAGAAGTCTCAGGACAGATGAAATGGTGTGAGTAGCCAAGGGCTTGGCTATCTCAAGTCCCACTTGCTGGATAAACTTCCCTCTTGCCAATGGCAGAATCATGCAGGCAGCACACATTCAGACAAGCTGTCTACACACCCCAGAGGCAAGGACACCTCTGGGGCAGCCACACGTGCAACTAGAGGCAGTTAGGCTGAGACGGCACTAAAACATCCATAAGCTGGTAAAAAGCTGCTGCCTCAACCTCCCACAGGGGTGAGAAAGGAAAGAATACACTGCATTCACTGCCACTGCCAAATAAAAAGGCTTTTGCATGTATAAACACTGGTCTGCTACCAGAACTTAAGGAAAAAAAATCTAGGAAGGGTCTTCATAATGTCTGGTTGCAAAAATAATAACCTAGATCAGGTTCAAGTGACAGGCAAGGCAAAGAGAAAACCCAGGGAACTCCACAATCATAAAGGGAACAATTACACATTAAATGAATAATGTGATTTGAATCAAAACAAAACAAAAAAAAGTAAAACCTTTCCATTCCCCACACTGAGTGCAAAAAGAGAAACACATAACATTATGTTTGAAGTTTTAGGAAACCAAAATATTTGTGCTACCCTACTGCTTAGCCTTGAACATAAGAGCACATTTCCTAAACAGCACTGTGTAAATACCAGTGGGAACACCATAAAAGCACCAACAGGAACTTCCCAGTGGGACCCAGACCATCCCTGGCAGGCACCCACAGCCCTGAGCTCTGTCCCACCCTCCAACCACTCCGGCGGCAGCTGAGACCTCAGAACAGGGCACTGGCTCCCACAAGGGTGGTGGAGAGCTCACTCTACCTCCTTCTCCATTTCAGAATATTCCTTGACTCTTTCCACAGCAACAATGTTGGTTTCCAGCTCGGAGGACATGCGAACCAGCCAGTTCAGGTACGCTGTGATCTGCAAGGGGGAAAGCAGGCAGAGAGAAGGTCACACTGAACAGGTTACCTGCAGTAAATGAAAAACTTATTTATTTGGAACAAACAAAGCACTGCAATTTCAGGCAAGATCTTGGCTAATCAGTGCTGGACAGGAGGAAAGCCTAAATGCCTTTAAGATGCACAGGATGAGACACCTCAGCCATATCCCCTCACAGAGGGAAAGCAAAGAAGAAACTTCCCAGCATCTCCTCAGATACTATTTGTAATTATTATTTTCTATGTTCTTTATTATTAGTTTTCCATCCAAAGCCCTATCAAGGCTCTGACTTTCTGATTCAGTCTAAGGATTCAGAGGTTTTGCTCTTTTTAGGAGAGGCAAAATTACCTGCAGTGAGTAGGACACCGAGAGGCCAACCAGGCCTGCACTGAGTTTGTTGCGTGCAATCACTGCAAACAGTGCTGCAAACAGGACAATGCAGTTCCCCACGTACTCCAGACGGACTGCCAGCCACCTGCAAGGCACAAACACATCCCTCCAGTGCTTAACCCACAGAGATCAGACATGTGGACAACAAATGCTGTTACACATCTTTTTTTTGTTAGATTAATGACATGGCACGTGTGTCCTGCTAGTGACACAAGCACTGCGAGATGTCTGAGGTTCTGCTTCAGCAGTGTGTGAATCTAGAGGCATCCAAAATTAGTCTTTCAGGTGCATAAATTCCTTTCTATTGATCCCTATGTTCATAAAGCAGTAGTAGTAGTTAAAACTAGTACTGCTTTATGAACATTGGGATCAATGGAACAAAACTTTTAAAATAATATAAACCACAAGCAAGGCAGGAACTCTGGGAAAGGTGAGAGATTCAGAAGTAATTTTAATTGTTACACAACTTTTTCTGTAAGATTAATAATACGGCATGTGTGTCCGGCTAGTGACACTGCAAGATGTTTGAGGTTCTCCTTCAGCAGTGTCAATCTAGAAGCATCCAAAATTAATGAGTCTTTCAAGTGCATCAACTCCTGTCTTAACGACAACTACTTTCTGAACATAGGGATCAATAAAACAAAACTTTTAAAATAATATAACCCAGAAGCAAGGCGGGAACTGTCAGAAAGGTAAGAGATTCAAAAGTAGTTTTAATTGTTACACATCTTTATTTTGTAAGATTAATCATAATGCACGTGTGTCCTGCTAGTGACATTGCAAGACATTTGAGGTTCTGCTTCAGCCGTGTGTGAACCTAGAGGCATCCAAATTAATGAGTCTTTCGGGTGCATAAATTCCTCTCTTAACTACAACTATTTCTGAACACAGGGATTGATAAACAAAAACTTTTAAAATAATATAACCCAGAAGCAAGGCAGGAACTCTCAGAAAGGTGAAAGATTCAGAAGTAATTTTAATTTCATCACAGAAGTTTGAACAAAACATATCTGAAACGGAGCCAAGCATGCCAAGAGCTGTGACAGACAAGGAGCATGCCCTCCCCGGTAACTGTGCAGCCCCAGTGGTACCTGTTGGCCACAATGCTGGGGTAATAAGCCTTCTGGTTCTCGTCCACCTTGATGTCGTTCTGGCGGATGAAGCGTCTCTGCTCCTGGAAGGCGCGGATGACGCTGACGCCCAGCAGGGTCTCGTTGAAGTGCGAGTACACGGGCGAGCGGCTCACCGACTCCAGGCGCTTCAGCTGCCGCGACGTGGCCACGTAGAACCTCTGCCAGCGAGAGCACCAGAGCCATGGTCACTGTGGGAATGTGCCCCCTCCTGAGGGAGTGACAAAACTGTCCTCTGTCCCCTTAGGAAGGAAAGAAGCCCAGAAGTTTCTCTCCTGGATTAGGTGAAAAAGCCACCTCATAGATCTGGGGGATTTCACCTCAAACTTAAGGATAGCTAATTGGACAGGAGCCAAAAAGTCCCACCTGGGCAATTTAGTAGAAGAGAACAAAGAAACTAACGGCTTTTACCAGGGGCAGGAGGGCCTCCTGCACCTGGATCAATTTTTCTCTGTAAAGAGTTTGTTATTGTGCCTTTTATTAAACCTTTTTTGTTTCCAACACTGCCACAGAAGCCATCCTGCGGATTTTATGCCTTCTAAGGTAGCTGAGCTATCTTGCTTGTGAAATACATGTCCAAGAGCTTATGAGACCTGCCTCAAGGAGACTCCTACTTCAGGTTACATCCAGATTGTGTCTGGAAAGACAAGGGGAATCATAAACAGTTCCCTGCCATCTGGGCTGTTAGTGACAGAGATTCAACTCACACGTGGGAATACAGACCTTCTCCAGCACTTTCAGGGCTGAAGGACCATGACATACACTGTGCTGCCTTTAAACAACTGCCAACTAACCCATCTCATGCCATTTTCTCCTCTTTCTTTTACCAGCAAATTTAATTCAACAGCATAAAACACACATATCACCACTAATGGAGCCAAAAGGATTTACAAATTCAAGAGCCAAAGTCAACCCCAGCTGCTTCTCTTTGAACTGTGCAGGCTCTTCCAGTTTCTAGGAGTGAAGGCAGAGTGAAGCAAGCACCCCCTGCCCACACAGGGTAAGAATGAATGAAAGGCTGACACCCACTCTATTGCTCTGCAAACAACATTCTGATGAAACAGGCACATGAGCAATACACACACACACACACCCCTCTAAAGGCTACTCTCAGGTTTGGAAAGAAGTCTTGGAAAAGACTTTCCATATTTGGGCTCTGAGCAACAAGCTGTGCAAAATTTGCCACAAAATCTAATGGCATTTTTATCAAGTAGGTATTAAAGGATTACCTTCTGCACAGAAGTCATTTTGCACTTGACAGAGGAAGGAAATGCTGTGCTAACATCAGATTATCAGTAAACCATGCAAAGCACAGTCAGTCAAGCGTGACTCAAACCCAGCACATTAAAATCCTTCCTCATGCAGGGTAAGAACAGCCTCAAATAGCAGAGCATGTGCCTGCTGGTCCTGGCTCCCCAGGGAACACCCTTTACCTGCACGAAAAAGTAGACAAGTCCCAGGGGTGGAATGATGACAGCAGCTATAGGTGTGGCCAGCAGGATGATGATACAAGCCCCAATGACATTGAAAGTGGAGCCCATGAACATCTTGATGATGGGTGGGATGGTGGAGTCGATGGTGTCGATCTCCTTGGAGAAACGGTTCACCAGGTTCCCGCTGGGCGTGCGCTCAAAGAAGCTCATGGGGGACCGGAGCACGTTGTGCAGCAGGTTGAGGTGCAGGTGCCGTGATGCAAAGATTCCTCCTATTGACACAACCATGGAGTAGCCAAACACAGCAATACCTGGGAAAGGAGACTCATTATTAACTGCTGCCACCTCTCACATAAATAATTTTCATCATTTTGTCATCATTTAGCATTAGCATGTTGTCACTATAAGACACGGAACAACATACCGCTGCTCTCAAGGTGAAAAAAGGGAAGTTTGTTTTCTGACTCTTAACATTTATAGATTTCTAAAAGTGACAGTGGATTGGAGGGTGAAAGTGCCACCTCTCCAATCACACTGGACAAACCAACAGTCCATTGAATTTCTCTTCTTCTATAAAAGAATGCAAACCAATAAGTTATTTACAGAAAGTGTGTGAGAAAGTACATTACAAGAATGTAAACATCAGAAGGCTTAGAAAATCTTTAAAAAATCAGGGTGACAGTATGTCTGTAGTGCAATAATCCTGAAAACTTGGTTACACTTCAGCCAGACTCAGCAAATATGTCAAGTAGTTAAAAAAAATAAAACCAGTAAAGACATCACTTTTCTTTCATTGCTTCTCCATTACAAAATTTTGTGTAATGTTTGAACATTTTCCCTGAGCAAAAATCACCAAATTTGCTCTTGGCATTTGTTTTTTATTGTGGGATTTTCATGGCACTTCTGAAGCGGGGTACTTGGGGTGTTGGGTTTCACGGCAAACAAACTCTAAACCACAAAGAGGACACAAAACAAAACATCACTGCAGCAGCCTCCCCACAGTGCCCTGCGTGGAGGCACAGGCCGCTGAGCCAGGCTGGGCTGCAGGGAGGCAGCACAGCCACAGCCTCCTGTGACAAACTGCCCTGCAGGGGCAGCACAGGCTGCTGACAGGCCAGGGAGGCTCTGCTCAGATCAGACATGCTGTCAACAGTTCTGTCTCATCAGCCAGCAAAACACTTCTCACTTTGAGAAATTTCAGTTACAAATGAAAGGAAAAACACATTTTGTTACTGAATAGCTGTATAGGTTGGTTTGCTTGCTTTTTTTAAATTCAAGTTTTTTCATTTTTCTATGAAAACACACACTCAAATCCTTAGCAAAATGCTGCTGCAGAGACCAAGAGCATTAGAAGCACTGAACCAGCAAATCTTAAAATACACAAAACCAGGCAAACCTTGAGAAATTCCCAATGCTCCATACACTCCCAGTCTGAGAGTTGTGTTCTGCTGTGTGCCATTGATAACAGGATCATCTGTCCATAAACTCAGCCAGTAGTTGGAAGACAAGGAGGCTATGTGATTGCACATAAAGAGGAAAATGGCCAAGAAAGACATACAGAGTCCAATTGCTTTCATGTACTCCCAGTACACTGATGCCTTTACCTGAAGAAAGAAGACAAAAAGAAATACTCATTTTGCAGCTAGGTTTCAAAGGCAGCAACTCCCCCTTGTCCAACACCTATTTAAAGCCAGTGTCCCTCCATGAGGCCATGAAAACACAGCAGCTGCACTCCAGAGAGGCACAGCCTGGGAACACAGGCTGCAAAGCATTCAGTGGAGACATGCCAAACCCAACACTGCCCCAGGGCAGGCACACATCATCCCTGCCCTGTCATCCACGGGAAGGGAGGAGTAGGGAGGGACCTGCCTGAAGTACCACACAGCATCAGCAGCAGAGCCAAAAACCTCACTGAGCAGTTCCAGCTTCTGGCTCTCTGTACCACAAGATTATAAAGCCTTCAAACCAACCCTTGCTCCACATGGCTTCTATCCCGTGATCTATCTTTAACCAACAGCAAGCAACCCAAGCTTGGATTCAAGCAACATTGCTAGGAGCTGTAGCTGCCGCTTTCCCAGGAACCTCAGTCTCAGGTTTCTCAAAAAGCCCTGGGTATCCTGGGATTAGACACTTATGTCTACAGTGGAAACTTGGCTTAAATTCATCTGAGTCAATGCAGCTCCTCACTGAAGGGCAGTTTTCATTAGGTCACCTCATTTGTCACAACCTCTCTCCAAGAAATAGCTGCAAGGTTTTCATTCCTCCTCCTACACTTTGATGTGGTCAGGCCCATCATCTCATCTCACTTGCCAACAAGTTTTGTGTTGGCATTCTTCCTGCAGGCAAACGTGGGGCTCAGGTTTGGGAGCAGAGGGCACAGCAACACTTCCATCAAGCATTACAAAACAAGCAGCAAGCTCAAGAACTCACTCAGCCCGTTCTCACAACAGTTATGTGGTCTTCAGAAGTTATTTTCTTCTGAAATAGATTTTTCCAAAACTGAAGAAGGCCACAGGAAGTGGGAACTGGAGCCTTACCCTCCCAGTCTTTGCTGTGTCAGCCTCTGTCAGTTTCCAGGAATTCTTCTCAGCAAGTGGCTTCTGCAGATCTGCTGTGCTGCTCTGTGGCTTCCCAGTGTCTCTGCTGTATGTTGAAGAGTTACTGAGCTGCCTGTTTGAAGACATTTAATTTTTAATCTTAGCTTGGCACAGGACAGGTGTTACCTCACATCTAGGCTTTGACATTCCACAGCTCCAAGCCAGTGGTTTAGATTCCTATGGAGATGTCCTAACCCCACCACAGGGCCAGAGGTTCCTTAAGCCCCCTTGTCCCTCAAGGCACTGTCCCACCCCTCCCTGATAGCACTCAGGTCCCAAGTGCCCATGTCCAGGCGCAAGTAAGTCACCAGATAAACAAGTCTTGGTTGCACAATCACTCCAGAATGAAAAATGCTTTGTGACCATCAAGACCAGCCTTTCCAAACCCCATCATCAGCTCAGTAGCTGCTGGAGAGTGAAAAGGGTATCCACAGTCCCCTCAAAACAGGCCATTTAACTCCCAGGCACTCATCAGCTTCCAGAAATAGAGTCTCTAGGGCACCATAAGAACAGAGGCACTATTAGAGCACAGTGAGAATGAGGCATAGACCAGGAGATGGTTTTGGAAAGGTGTAATCAGAGTGATTGCAAGCAGAATAGCAGCTGCATTAGGTCAGACTAAAGGTCCCCTTGGCACTTCATCCCATCTGACAGCAGTAAAATGCAGAAGCCTTAGGAACACACACCAAAGCTGCACCAGCCAATAAAACACTCTCCCTTTTAGGCAAGCCAAACCCACAATATCCTGCTACAACACAGGAGTTTCTTCCCATGGAAAGAACATCACAAGAGCTGTGTGTGTGCACACACGAGTGTGCATCGGTGTGTGCAGCTGCAGGGGGCCTGGAATGCCACAGGAGCCAGGGGCAGCTCCCAGGCACAGCAGGGACTGAGCCCAGCCCCTGCAGAGCTGCACCTTGCATGGACACACAGAATGGATGCCAGAGCAGACCCGGTCCTGCCCAGGCAGAGAGGTGGTGCTGGGTTTGTGGGGTGTCAGGTGCCTGCTGGACCTGGAACCACAGAGCAGCACAGCTTTGCCTTCCTCAGGCTGCTGGATCCAGCAGGATATACTTTCCCTCTAACAAACACCATCACCATCAAATTATTGTTCATCCACATCTGAGTGACTGGATTGAATGGATGGGGGGCAAGAGGAAAAGCAAAACTAAAACCACACACCTATGTATCAGCTTTCCAGGGGCTTCATTCACAAGGCCTCCATTTTCTATAGGTTTGCCTTCCTTTGCAGATGGACTGTTTGTATCTGAGAGGGTGAAAAAGTAAACATGGAAATGGGTTAGGCAAAGAGACAAGCATTTCATTTCAATCCTGACTGCCTGTTACAGTCTTAACGTGCAAACAAAGCAGGGAGCACAAGTTATTTACAGATAATAACAGAAAATTGACCAGGTGAACAAATCAGTTTAGTTAAACTCCCAACAAGGTTAATTGCCAAGACAGGGAACATTTATTTTTCTAGCAATTGTAGGTCAGTAATAATGTAACATAATTATGAGGACATATTTTATGTTCAAACATGCAATACCCACCCACATGTGACCCACTCCATGGAAACAAACCCAACACTCCAGCCACTCCTTTTCAAACCACAGCTTCTACACATTTAGTTATAAATTATTTTTATTTTAAAAAGCAATGAGAAGACATTCTATAAATGATGGAGTGAAGCTGTAAGAACAGCAGCCATGTGCTAGTAACTTTGAGTCTTCCTGCAAAGCTGAACAAGAAGAAATGTGCAAAATCCTGGTGTTTTAGGCAAAATCCTGATGTTTCAGGCAACTGTAGGAATCAGATGACTTTGAGCAAGAAATCTTTCCATGAGTTGTTATCCCACAACATCCTGCTTGTACCAAGATGCAGCACACATGAGACCAGAGTCTAAAACACTCCAGAAAATGTCAGCTTGAAACAGGAACTTTTTCTGAGCAATTTAATTCAGTGTAGTAGAGTGCCATGAGTAAAACTAGGTTCAGCTTATGTCAATTTTCCCTGTAAAAACTAAATGCCTGCCTCCTATAAAGTTATCTGTCAGTAAATGGAACTCTATTTTCATGTATGGAAGTTAATTTGGAATTTGCAACAAAGAGTTCTGTGTTTTTGAAGGATCTGTGTATAGTTCATGCAAAGGTATTGACCTAAATATACTCAAAAGATATTCAGGAAAATTTGTGCAAATCTAGAGTCTGACATTTGCATGTCTTTATACAAAAGCAAAATATATGCATAAAACAGATCATCCACACATTAACTGTGGACCGCTTTCCTTTCTGTGTCTGGAAACTGAATATTGGTTCATTACTTTAAAAACCCAAAAATAAATTGTTCAGTGTGGTCTTAAAAAGACAAAAAGCAGAACATATGAAAAAGTTCAATTATTTAGTTCTTATTTATGTGAATAAGATCAAACCTAGATGGGACTGCTGGTTATTTTAAGCCCTTGACAGCACTTGTTTTGAAAGGTTCCCATATGAAAACCAGCAAGCATTCCAGCAACATACTGCTTTAGAACATTGTTGAAGAAAACAAAACCACAAATAAACCATCCTCCCCCTAAAAGCTCAAATCTGATTTCATGTTGTAGGCCATGAAGATTTCTTGCTTACACTGCATTTAGCTCTGAGAACAAAAAAATGCTCAAGACTGCCACAGTAAATCTGACATATGCACTCAGGATATAAACCCAGTAGTGAGGGTTCTGCTGAAAAAAAGTACCCAGAAATGATGAAAGGGAACAGCAGTGAGCAGTGAATATACATTTGAGAACAAAAGGACCCTCAGGGCTCAATCCTGACTGATGCATCTCTTGGTACACTCACTACATTTCTAAGTCCAGGGTGTACCTATAAAACTAATTTAAGGTTTCCTCATGGAAGCCTCAGACACAGAATTGATGCTGCTGAGTTACCTACAAGCTGCCACACAACCAAGGGCAGGCAAACCATGCAGATACCTCCTATGCACTGATAAAATTCCTCTAACAATGACTCAGGCTCTTGTAAATAAACTGCAGTACTCATGTTACTCCAAGGCAAGCACTAACACAAAGCCCACATGGCAAACAGTTACCTGTTTCCAGAGGTTGAATCGTTCCTTCTAATGAAGGATCTGACTCTAAAAGCACATATAATTAACTTTTTAACACACTCTACCATTTTCAATCTTTACAACCTCACATCCAAGCAGAATAACCTAAACCACAGAACCCAAGGCAGAACCAAATTTGCTGAAATGGATCTATTTTTAATCCCAAACCACAAGCACAGTTTTCCCACACAGAGAAGAGCCCCATGAAGGTGAGGATGGCAAGGCAGCACACAGGCACGGGGAGCCCTGAGGAAGCCCAAAGGGAGAGGGAGGCTGGGAGGGACCAGAGCTGCAGCCAGACCCAGGGCTGGCTGGGAGGAGAGGCTTTCCCAGCCCTGGAGCAGCCAGAAAGCACCAAGCCACTGTGTTCCCAGGCTGCCAACAGAGCTGCAGACATCAGGGAGCCTCCCCTGGACAGTGGGAGGGCAGATACCCTCCAGCCAGCTCACCCTGGCTCCATCTCACACTGCTGGGCTCCTCCAAGAGCCCGGGACTCCCAGCAGCAGTGACCTTTCACACATTCAGTAAACATGCATGTTATCCCTATGAATCAGACAAACAATGCCTCTGCTTTTCACTTTTTACCACTGGCAGAAGATCACTTGACTAGAACTGATGAACAAATTCACTGCAAAGAGGCCAAGCCTGTGATAATCCCCTCCAGATCACCAGGGTGGCACTGAAGTCAGAAGTGCCTCTTATGAGAAAACTGCAGAGAACCATGGCAAAAGTTAAAGCACTGGCTCACTTTCCAAAAGAAGGTTCAGTAATTAAATGGAAAAATAATTTAGTTTAATGAAAAGGATTAAAAAACCTACTTTTCCACATTTGAAAATGGGAGGAGACAAAGACTAAGAGAACAAGGCTATTAAATGAGGCAAATCTTCACATTAAAGTGAACTTGTTAACTGCCTAAGGGAGCACAGAGAAAGTTAATTTGCCTATGAATTTCACACAGGCTGAAGACTGTAACAAGTCTGACTGTGCCCCAAGCAGCTACAAAAGCACCTACAGAAAACACCCAGAAGTTAAGCTGTCCCCAAACTCGTGTCACACTTCACCCCAGCCAGCAGAGTGCAGGCACCCCTGGCACATCTCAGTGTCAGGAAATCACCACAGGCCATGAAGAAAACAGGCTGGAGGCAAAGACTAAGTTCCCCTATTAAAATCCAATACTGTAACTGTCTGTAGATAAAAGAAAAATAAATCTGAAGTGCATTCCTGTACCAGGGCAGCTCTACAACTGTTCTGTAAAGCAGAAGCAGGAGTCAAGGACAGCAGCTAGAACATTGAGCTGCTTCCTCCTCCTCCCCATCCCCAAAGGAATCAGTTGCATAAAGAAGACACATGTTATCAGAGACAGGAAGGGTGTATAAACCCCAGCTGGCCTTTTGCAGTCTCACTACCATCTGAATTTTGCACTGAGAGGAAATTTTACTACAGATCTGTTACACATTTTCCTGATTTTAAGAAAGAATGTGTGTTTAACCTCACAACTTTCAACACCCTCAAGAAATAAGCACCTCTACCTATACAGGCAATCACAAGAAACAGTAATTCAACTTTCCTATCAGTACTGCTCTTTTTCCTGCAACAGGACTCCCTTACTAACATGACAGACAGCAAGAGAGTTTATTTGTGAGCTTACCACTGCTCTCCATGGTTTGTTCAGCATTAGCATATGTACGGAGAAACTCAGCAAAGGCCCCATCCTGCTCCAGCAGCTCCTGGTAAGAGCCCATCTCAGAGATTTCTCCATCAGTCATTACCAGAATTGTGTCCATCTGAGGCAGGTAGTTGATTGCATGGGTTACCAAAACCCTGGTCTGAAAGGCAAAGGAAAAATAAAGGGTTTCTGTAATCTCAAATTAGTGAATACCATGGTTGGACTACTGCTATTTACTACTTGAATTGTGTGTATAATAGAACAGTAATGAGGGACAGGCGTGCAGAATTTTAAGAGAACGTTGTCTTGATTTTTCCGTCAAATATTTTTGAATTACAGAAACCAAAGCACCTTTCACTACAAAAATGTCAGTGCTTTATAAAAGTCCTCTAAAAATTGCAAAAGGATCCTTTCATTTTTCAGCTGTTAGAAACAAATCTAAATATGCAACCTGACAAACTTGGAATCCTTTGAACTCAGCCAAGAAATAGCATTCTCTAGAGACATTATAACGTACTTTATTTTTCAGGAGTCCTTTTGGTCCAATAACTTTTTCAAAAATATGTTTCCCAACATGAGCATCAACAGCTGATAAAGGATCATCCAGTAAATAGACATCTGCATTGCAGTAAACTGCCCGAGCCAGACTGACTCGCTGCTTCTGTCCTCCAGACAAATTCACCCCCTGAGGAAACAAGAAAACAGGAGCCTTTATTTACAGGTGAAAGAAGATGTCTTGCTACAGTTCATAAAAGACACAAGTCACAGGTGGTTTATTTAAATCAGAGGAAATTCAACATTGCATGAAACAGATCTTCACAAATAATTTCACTACCACAATAGCATAAGCAATCAGTCACAATCCTCTTGCAGAGAAGCACATCTTTTCTGCTCTCACTGCCAGTGAAGGGCTGGCCAAACCAAAAAATACTGTTTGCTAGTCCTGAAAAGCAATTAACCCTGACTGGCCTGCCTAGCTCAGTACATTCAGAGCTGCTTTTCTTCTCAGCTGTATTTCTGCAGTGCTGCCTCTGATTTAAGAAACAAACTCTGCTCCCACTGCACACTGTGACTGGCCTGGTGACCAGCAAGGTAAAGCCTTGGCTGCAGGTGGGGCTGTCAGCTCTGTGCCCAGCTGGGAGAGCAGAGCAGGAGAGCAGCAGCTCAGAGCCCCCAGCAGCCACAGCCCCTGGCACCCCTGGCACAGGGACAGCAGCTCCTTCCTGCTCCACAGCTCTGCACCATCCATGGATGCTTCCAAAACCCACACCAGGCTTGCTTTGGTAACCAAGGGCCAGATTTGGGGTAATGGTGTTCTTGTGGACTGAGATTTGGATTTTTTAGAAGGGCTGGGGTTGGAGACCTGTTTGCTTGTTTTGAACAAAACTGAAGTGTTCAGAAGATTTTTGTCTTTTTGTTTCTGTATATTTTTTCTGCTCTATAACCGTGGCAACTTAGAAACTGTCACTACAAGATGGCTTTATATTTGAGCACAGGATTCCTCCCCTTTCAGGCTTAAGGAGAAGGAAAACACCCTGTTCAAATCTGCCTCTTATTCTAGAGGATTCCTGCTCTGAAAGTTGTAAAATTCAATATAACTTTGAGATAAAGTAAAATAAGAGTCACACAGCCTTAGCCACAAGCAATAGCACTGTTATGGTGCAGTGGGCACTGAAATACCTTTTCTCCAATTTCTGTTTTGTCTCCTGAAGGAAGAATCTCTATATCAGGCAGCAGGGCACAAGCCTCAATCACACGCTTGTAGCGGCTCTCACTCAGCTCCCTCCCAAAGATAATGTTATCTTCCAGAGTTGCATTTTGGACCCAGGCTTGCTGGGGAACGTAGGCTACAGAGCCCTGCAAGAAAAATAAAGTTCAGTATACTTTAGACTAAGAGTCTGCACAGAGAGTCAAGGCACAGCAGGGCTTTGTGAGGCAGGCAGTGCTAATCACCCCACAAATTACCTACGGTCATTTCCAAACAAAGCCTTTCTTGGGCTCCAGCCTCCTCCAAAATGTTATTTTTATAATCCTCTCTACAAGTGAATGTAACAAAGTGCACTGGTGGAAAATAAAGGGCTTCAAGCAAAATACGATTAACATAAACCTGGAGGAAACATTTGTTTAGAGGACGTTTGCACAATCACTGCATGTCAAAAGTCATTACTTCTTTCATATAATTATAAATTATGTTGTGCACAAAAGAGTTTAATCTGGTATGCAAGTGTTTAACAAATGCACCCCTGCCAAGAGATTTCTGTAGAAAGCAGAGGAAGTGGTTTCCATATAACAGTCACTTCAAAGGAGGAGACTGAGATAAAGCAGAGTATTTTGCTTTGTGTATCAGCTCTGTCTTCTCTTTCTGCACTCATAATTAGTGACTCAGATCTCAACTAGTTTATTTTTCCACAATAATTCTGAAGGTGGCCAAACCTACAGACTTTTAAATGCAGCAGATTTGTTTTGTTCTTAAAATAATTTTATTTCCAGGTCATTTTTTTCTCTGTTAGCTCTGTGCAGCACTGATGTCTAGGAAAGAACAAACTGCAGCAGCAGCTTTTCCATGTTCAGGTGTCTGGGGGCACCCTCTCCTCGTAATTTCTCTGATGTCTGAGAAGGCAGAACCCAACACTGCTCTTCCTCAGAGAATACGTAACAGGGTCTCCCCATCTCATACCCAGACTCACCAGAGCACTCACCTTTGAGTGCTCCACTCTTTTATTGGGCTAAATCTGACACCAACAGATTTGGATACTGTTGGGTAAATAACACAGAGTGCAGGCTAAGGGATATACATGCTTTGCCAGGAAAGCAGGCTAAGAAGTGCATTTATTTGCAAGTCTCTTCCCTCCTCACACTTTCTTGGAAATCGAGAATCCCTCTGGCAATACCCACAAACAGCTGAACAACTCTGCAGATGTGTCACACCTTGACCACCACGTAGCCTTCCTTCTTGTCCATCTCCCCCAGCAATGCAGACAGCAGTGAGGACTTTCCACAGCCAACTTGACCAACAACAGCCACCAAGGAGCCTTCAGGAACAGTGAAATTAATGCTGAAATAAAGTGCACACAGTTCAGCCTTGCTTGCTGACACTCCCCAGTAGTTAAACAGTCAGTTGAACAGCCCATCTACAGCACAAACCATCAGGTGCAATGTGAACACCCTCTGCAAACACTGACTCAGCACTGAAACTGTAACTGCCTAAAACCCAAACCTCTCACTCAGAAAGCACCAAGCACTCCTCAAGCTTAGAATACAGAACATAATATGTAATTAGTCTAAAGGGCAAGAAAATAGAAACAAAGCACTGTGACCCAATCTCACCAGAATTTCTCTCAAGTGTTCTATGAACACAAATGTCAATACAGCAAAGTTTTGTCCCAAAGAATTTGCCATTTAGGGCCCAAGTGAAAGCAGTCAAAGTTAAGGAAGGGAGCAGGGCCAGGGCAGACACAGCCTGTGGCTGTATCACTGTTTGCTTTCTGCAACCCGGGATGAGGGACAGCAGAGTGCAGTGAGAATCAGCTGTGAAATGGAGCCTGAGGACACCAACAGGAGGGAGCAGAGCTGGCTGAGAGGGGCTGAGCTGGCTGCACCCTCTAGATGGAGCTCAGCCCATCTGCAGCAACAGCCACAGCTGAAATCCCCTGCAGCTCTCTCTGCCCTGATCCCTACCTCTCCTGCGACCTCCCCTCATGCATTACATAAATGCAATAAACTGTAAATCCCTCCAGTTCATAAAGCCCCAATTTAAACACAGAACTGATGTTATTTGTTCTCTTTCTTTACGGCAACAAATTCTTCTCTATATGTACTTTATAATTCAAGTATAGATCATCTGTGGTGCAGCAGGATTATGGAATGGAATAAAGAGCACCAATCTTTACCTGTTCAGCAAAGGAGGATCAGTTTTGGCCCAGCTAAATGTTGCATTCTTCACAACAATGCATCTTTCAGCTGCAAAGAGAAAACTCATACTCATAAAAGTACCAATACAAGCAGCTACACTGTGTGCTCACAATCCAAAGTCAATCCAAACACACATGGGCAGAGGTATAAAGTTACTTTTTCAGAAGAACAACAACACACTGCTTGCCAAAAACTTGTGTTCTGCTTTTACTGAATTTGGCAAGACAGCAGAGGTCCCCAGGTTACCCTTTGAGGAATCAGGAGGTACATGAATATCAGCTACACACACAGATACCAACTAATTCAGCTGCATCTCCAGCCCTGCCAAATCAGTTGTGGAGGGGAAAGAAACTATCTGAGAAGGAAGAAGAACCTGTACATAATTTTCATTTTACAAACTCTCTTCTCTGTTTTCTGTCTCAAATTTATCAGCAAAACCCACCAAAAATGCAGTAAATTTGTTTTAGCAAGCAAAAGAAACCACCCAAAACCTGCACAAAGTGATTTGCAAAGAAACTCACCCTGTTTGATGGGACCCCTGACTATGCTGTCTGGATCCAACTCCTCATGGGACAGGAACACCCTGAGGCGCTTCAGGGAGACACTGGCCTGCGTGGAAAAGGATGCAAAACTCTTTATACTCTGCTCATTACCTTTATGTGCTCACTGTCTTGTGCCACATACACATTATACCATTATTATGCACCCCCATCCCTCCTTAAATCCATTGCACAGTTGCTTGGATAGCCAAACTTTCACTGCCCAACCCACAAGAAATGTGGGTGATGGAAGGAACAACTTTCCACCATAACTGGGATTATTTCACCAGCACAGCACTTCACACACAGGAACTGCCAAGGTCCCTTCCAGAGGTGCCCACATTTCCCCTGTGCTCGTTCTCCAAGCAGGGGGATGTTATCTTTCCACCCAGGGCCTCCTCCTGCACACAGAACACCTGTAATGACTGAAATCTTACTTCTACTATGTTGCTGATGACCATAGGGAGCATGTTCAGTGGGAACCTGAGGATGTTGAATAATGCCAGGGAAACAAAGGCCTTCTGAGCATCCAAGATGTTGTTCTTGTCTATGGTGACATACACAGCAAACGTGGACAGGGCCACCTGAAACCAAGGACAAAGGCCACAGTGAGGGTCGTGTCTCAAAGCCACCAGGTCAGGACCACAGTGTGACAACTGCAATCTAACCAAAAATCAAAGAAAGAGCAATGTTCTGATAACTTTTTGCTCCTGACAACACTTTTTGCAAAACAAACATATGATTAAAGTCTGCTGTCGTAAGAAGTTGATGGCTCCTCTTTAAAAAGAGCCAAGTGCTCACTTTCCTCACACTGCAGAAGTGAAATCACAAACATCCCAGGCTATCTGAGGTCACACAGCAGCAGAAGGGAAGTAGAGAAATTATCTTTTTTCCTGATCTCTTTCAGTTTTAAGACACTCCTCAAAGTATCAGATGTTGGACCAGTAACATATATTGACAGGAAGGTTAGAAGCACCCCACTACTAACCTGTTTTATAGTTTGTATAGACTACCACAACCCTAGATTTCCAAATACAGCCCACTTTATCATGGACAAGAAACTTGCAATGTTATTGCATTACAAAGATGAAGCCTTTTCTGTTGTGAACTGTTTCAGTTTCATACTGAACAAGGAAATTACACTGAACCACTGTTATCATGAATCATAAGCTATAAAAATAACTCAAAAAATCCATACACTTATTTTTTAAAATGCATTGAAAATATTACAGTAAAATAAAGCAAACTAAGTAAAATCAGATGTTTGTTTTCACAACTATTCCCTTCATAGTTTTATCTTCCACGACAATACCCTCACACCTCAGGATATCACAAGATCCAGCTGTTTTTTTCCCACAGACTGCCAATTAAAACAAGAAATCAAAGTAGATAAACTTCTGGCATCCTCCCTCCTCAAAGACTTGAAATAATGAGCTCTCTGCCTAAGTAACAGTGTCATCTAAGCACAGCATCCACTGAAGACATCAGAGTTTCTGTTAACAAATCTGGCTGCTGTGAAGACATGGATTGTTCTGGGTGCAGCAGCTGACTCAGCTGTGCCTTGTACAGTAGCTTGTTTGTACAGCCCTTAGTTTGGACAACCCTGTCCCAGGGAGAAAGCCCTCCCATGGAGATCAAAAACAAGACAGGGCCAAAGAATAACCTCCCAAGCAGCATGTCTGCACTCTTGTGTCAGCAGCAATGAGCCTGAAATTCACCCTCAGCAGCACACAGGGCAGCAGGGGAGGCACTGCAAAACCAGCAGTGCCTGACACTGTTACTAAACAATGACTAAAAACCCTGGCCTTGGAAATGGGAAGAAGTAGAGGAAATAAAAGTTTTCAAGTTCAAAAGTGCTTCCAAACAGGCAATAATTTTTTTTTTTTTAGGACAACATACAAAAAAAACCCCAAAAATCCAAGCAACAAGATGCTGAAGAGCAGCCCTGCCCTCCGGGTTGTGCCCCTGCAGAGCCAATGCCACACACCCACCCCTGTGTGTATTGGGACATCACACCAGTCTGCCCCCCCAGGCTCCACCATCAGCACTGGGGAGTCCACCTGCAGGGTTTTATTTAGAAATTTCATTTAATAATGTATTCATATTCAGATAATCCCAGACTTCTTTTAGAAAAGCATTCACTCAAGAATGTGGCTGACGCTTCTCTGCCTTTCATCACGCCCCGAGCATAATGTAAACACTAAAAATGTTTGAAGGGAAGGAATCTGAGACTGGAAAGTACACTTAAACACCTCCAACTGGAACAGCACATATTTTATCCTAATGTAGTCATGGCTTTTAATTGTTCCTGCAGACAAGAGCAATGGCCCCTCGTTCTAATAGGGCCTGAAGCCATTTTGATGTGATCTCACTCTTCTCTCCCTTGCATTAGTTGAAATGTAAGCTAACCACAAACACAGGAGGGATGTTTGGCATATGGATTTTTATTTGTTTTAAGTAAGAATTTGAAGCCATCTCAGGCCACACAATGGTTTTTCCTTTTGCACATGGTTTTACAGAGATGCTGGGAGAATCCCAGCCAGAGGCACTCCTGGAGCCCAACACCCCATTCAGCCAGGAGCTCTTATGGAAGGACCTGCTGCTGCTCAGAAACACACTGAAATAAGGGATTTTTTTATTCTCCTAAATATGACCATATATTTCATCTTAGATTCCTCAAGTACTCTACTAAAAATAGGAGGGGATGCAGAGGAGGTTTTTATTTCCAATACTTGGACATTAACTTCTAGAACACATCCAACCTGGCTGTTAGTGAGTTTCAAAGAAAAAAGTAGTGCCTTTCCACAGAGAAATGGACCCCTAAGTGTTCAAGGACCCCCCATTCTGGAGGGCATTTTGGCTCAACTCATTAAAAAAACAAAATCAAAAGTAGCCCTCAAGTGCTGCCTTGGAAAGCACAATCCCAAAAAGGAGAGAAGACTTCCAGATTTGTTTCACTTACCAAAAACGGAGCACAAACCCAAGTGAAGGTTGCCATTGCAGCAAGGTAAGCAGATTTTTTTAGGACTTTGAGTTCTTTCTGTCTGATCTCTAATACCTTCTCTTTAAAGGCTAATTCCCAAGCATAAAGTTTCAGAACTTTAATCCCATTGAGAATTTCATTCATCAGCTTAATTCTGTTGTCTTTGCTCTTCATTTGAGCCACCTAAAAACAACATTGCAAAAAATAATTAACAGAGCACAATACTTGGCAGAACCTCAAAGTTCTGAGCTTTCTATTTTGCAATGGCAAATTTACCTCATTATCATCAAAAGCTTACTTGCTTCCCAAGCAGGAAATCTGAGATACTATCTGAACAAACAAATATGCAGAATTAACAAGATGTTTTAAACCAATTAAAAGAATGCTTCATGTAACTACAAATCCAAAGCAAGATCAAAACAAGTGTGGCACTGGTTTAAGTGTGATTAACCCTGCAACAGGGAGCCCTGGGACTCAGGTACAATATGCAGTTAAAAAATAAACCAGTGTAAGATGTGCAGCTTGCTTCTAACCTTAGACCAAACTTAATTTTGCTTTATTTTCAGCACTATCAATGGCTTTTTTCTTTTTCATCTCTCCAGGAAACAAAGAAAAAACAGAACACGCCACACATCCTGGAAACATGAATATTTCATTTATGGCCATTAGGTTCATTAGGCAGACAGCAGTTTACTTTTGCACTTTAGTTTTAAGGCAAGTTAAAAACTGAAGTAATTGCTAATAATTCAATCAATGGACATACTATGAAGCTGTCTGAAGTGCTGCCTTGGTCTTCACTACTGCAGGTTTTTAGACTATTACATACAGATAAGCTGTAAGGCTGAAAACTACACGAGTTTGTTTATTCTGAATACACAACCCCTCTGACCTTTCTTTCCCTTTCATTTTCAAGGGCTAGTTAGAGGGATGGGAAAAAAAATAAGGAAAACCCTCCAGGAACAAGTCAAAGAATAGATGTATCTTAAAAGCACTCTATAGAGATGCTAACCTGATAGGTTTTTGTCTTCATTGCCATCACAGCATTTATTGGAACCAGAAGGATCATGACAGCCACACCTGCCAGTACTGAAGGACCTAAATTCTGAAAAGTACATCATTGTAAGCATTTATTCAAACTATTTTTTTAAATATTGGCTCAAATCACTGCATACATTACAGAAAATCATTCTGAATTTGGTTTTCAGCTTGGGAGAAGAAGAGAAGGATCAAGTGGAGGCTTAGGTTAATATCTATATACTTTGACTCCTTAAACAAACACACACATATATATAGCCCTCATGTAGAAGTACATCCAGATCAATCTCTCCAAATGTATCTCTACACACACACATACATGTTTTAACACTTAGCACTTTTTGCTGATTTGTCTGACTTCTGAAGAGTCAGCCCAGTGCTGTGTGAGCCAGAAACAGCAACATCTCAAATGCTACTCTGAGCACAGAGCCAAGACCACTTTTACTTAAATCAAGGCACAAGTGAGATCCTCCAGGTGCTGCAGTCCCCCAGAGATAACAGTTCCCCTCTGCATCCTCCCCATATGAACTCAGAAGTGCAAATTCAGAACCTCCTGACAGCAGCGACAAAAGCAGCTCTGAATGGCTTCTTAATAAACAGCATTTTCTCCTCACTGCTGCACACAAAGGTCTGAACAACAGGTGTGTGTGGGCACAGAATCAGGGAAGCAGCACAGTGCCAAAGCCAACACAAGGAACAACACACAGTGCTCACCCTCCACAGCAGGTACAGCGCCAGTATCACCTGCAGAGGGGCAGACCAGATCATGTTGATGTAGGTAGCCAAGTCCATGAATCTCTGAGCATCCACAGACATCAGATTCACTATCTCACCCACAGTAGAAGTCTTCCTAGCAGAATTTGTGATAACAAGAGCCTACATGAAGGTAAAAAAACAAAAAACAATTAAAACATGAGGACAGACTTAGTCATTTGTATTTTCTCCACAGAAGTCAAGTGCCTTACACAACTGCATCTTTTAAATCACAAGTAATCACTGTCCTCCTTCATATTCTGTTTAACCTGTACATCCTGCAAAATACAAGTATTACAGTTTGAATCAATCAGCTGGGTTTAAGCTAATATAGGATTAAAGCTAATAAGCAAACTTTGGAGTATGGACTGGTGGTTTTATTGGTTGGGGGTATTGTTTACTTGGTTTGTTACTTTGTTTTAGTCTAAGTGGAATCTTCACTTCTTGTGACACATTTTCCTCACACACATCTATCAGTTCACAGCTTTCTAAAATGTTCCAGCTTATTCTAAGATGGCAGTGCTGGTAAATCCCAAAGGAAGCTGTAAATGTGGATGCATCTTTAATTTTTGCACCAACTGAAGCACTGCACACCCCAAGTCTAAATCAGGAAAGTTTTCTTATTTGGCAGTGAGAAGAAGAATGGTAATTAGCAAATTAGAAAACTGCCCTGGCTTAAAGGCTTTTATTTATAAATCAGACATGCTCTTATTTCTATTAAGAGTTAGGAATCAGCATACCAGAGTCTCTACCTTATTACTCAGACTTAAGTGATGCATTCTCACAGTCACAGATATTGCATATTTGTAGTCACAGTATTGTTACATATTTAAAGAAACACCTACCTTTCTATAAATTACACCAACAATGGCTGTTTTGAGCCTCATTCCAGTTACAAAGCAAATATGAAAATACTGGTGAAGGATCAGTGTCTGAAGACAGGCACAGACAAACAGCAGTACTGTATAAAAGTAGCCCTGCCAGTTTGGGGCAGCCTTGTTGTTTACAAAGTTGAGCAGCAATCTGTGGAGAGAGAAATGAGTTCTCTTGATAGATGGAAAACAAAACCAAATGTCATGGTTGCAGCCTTGGGTTATCCCAAACATTGCACAGGTCATGCAAGCACCTGAAGTACCAAACTTAGACAAAACACTTCAGCAAACTTCTTAGAAACTGGAGATCCCCTGGTATGAGCATAGATCAATCCCTCCTCAAGGTACCAGTGTGAAACCTCAAGTATCACATAGCTCACATGTACAGCATTCTCTTGGGCTACACTGAGAAGCCTCATAGCCCCTGCAGCTGAAACACAACCACCTGCAGCTCCTTTACTTCTCAGCTCAAAGCAACACAACCCTCCCAGCTCCTCAGCTCTCTGTGGAACCACACACTCTGATGTGTAGGCACAGAATAATTACAGGTTAGCACTGAGCAAACTCTCCTGCGACAGCTGATTGTGTTCCTCTCCAGTGCTGAAAAGGAAAAGAAGTTAAACTTTTATTGCATGATGTTGTTATTTGAAAACCAATGGACTGAAATCATGTTTTCTCCCTTTTATGACATGTCTTCCTCATTGTATCAGCTGAAGGCAAAGCCGTGTGGGGAGTGAAATACCAGCATGTTTTAAATCCTATTTATATACTTTTAATACAATAAAAAATATAAGGTCTTACTTCAGAATTTCTGGGCCTGCAAACATCAAGAGATCATGTGCAGCTTTAAAAAGGAAGCTCATCAGAAAATATGGTCCAAAGGTTTTATATAACACCTTGAATAAAGATGCTTCAGGGCTCTTCTGAGATGGTTTTATAATCAAAGCTTCAACCTCTTCTGTCACATCACCATTTGAGTCCCCTGACTTTTGCTGCTTTTTGGGTGCATATAACATGTTTGGTGGTTGCCTGAAAAAAAATCAGGTAAAGAATGTAGCCTTTATTCAAGCATAAAGCCAACTGGAAAAAGGTTCCCTGTACAAATGACATGTAAATGAGCTGCTTATTGTGATTCTTAACAGCTGAACTGAGTTTTACTGTCAAATGTATTTAATCATACAACAACTAAATGAACTGGCTGCTCAGAAACGGTTCTTTGCTTGGATAGGTAACATTCCTGGAAATCTCTCCCTTAAGCCTGCCCTGGGGAATGAGGAATAGAGCTGCAACTCATTAAAGAGCAGAGGACATTATTATCCCAGAACCCAGTGTGCTGAACTTTCATCAAAACCAACGCTTCACTGTCCCACCAGAGCTAAGAGACTGAAGCCAGGTTAATGCCAAGACATCCCCAATGGACTGAACACACTCTTTTCTCACATCTGGCTTATGCTAAACAGCATGCTCTGAACTTCTGAGGACAAGCTGGATGTAAAACACTGTGTGAGCAAGCACACCATTTCCCTTCAATGAAAAGGTGCTCCTATTTGCTGCAGCCAAGGATGATGAAAGTAGGATGGGGACCACAGGCATGCAGGCTTTCTAATTTTAGTCATCTGGCTGAGATGCTCAGACTCCCTATATAGTCAAAAGAAGGGAATAAGCTGCTCACTTTGACGCCCTGAACTACCCTCCCGAGGCTTTGCCAACTACAGAGGGAGCCCAAGCTCCTAAATCACACAGCAGAAGTTTGTGTGCAAACACTCCCTGCCCAGGGGAAAACCACACATCAAAAGTCACAGTAATGAGTTTTGGATCATGAAATATGAAGGGAAAGTCGATGCAGCTCTTCATAAAGAAGAAATAAATGCCCCACTTGGTTCCAGCTCTCTGAGCACCCAAGGACAAACAGGGGCAGCCTTACAAAAGCAGGTTTGGTAACAAACAACTAACACCTCTAAGCAGAGGCTGAGTCACTTGAGCTCTTAAACCTCTGTGTCTTGGCAGAACTGAAAGCCAGGGTAACTGAACTTACCTCTTGGTCTTTGACCACTCTTTTGCCCAGTTTCTAGCCAAACCTGGCACTATTTCCTCTGATTTGTCCTCTTTATTTAATGACCACAAATCCTTGGCTTCCAAAGGGCTCCGATAACCCTGAATCATCAGCCTGCATGAGAAGGAATCAGCAATATAAATTTAACAGCACCAGAAATATTTATGTATTTATATAGACAGATATATAGATACAGCTGCATCCAGCCCCAGAACAGAGCCAGCTCTCCACAAAGATGCAAGGAAGTATTAGTGCCTGCAGCAACACAGGTCCAGATGCTAAAACATACATCCTCCTTTCTTTACTGGGAGAACTAGACACCAAAACAGCTAAGGAGCCAGGATATGCCACTGAATTCAAATTCCAGGGAAAATAAAAGAAAGGATGAAGTGATCTCATTTGAAAATCAGCCAGGCAATTAATATTCCCATGCCTAGTAAGTTTCAAAATCTTTACTAGCCTTTAATTTCACAAAGCAACTTCTTTCATCTAGCTTTCTGTTGGAACTCTGGCCAAGTACCAGCCACAACTATACACCAATATTATTTTACATGCTTCTGTGATTTAACTCACAAATCATACAGCATAAGTAGAATTAAGTTAATGGGAAAAAAAAGAGCCTATTGGACAAAAAGATGTAATAGTTTCCAATGCCTTAGTTTCTAAATACAGCAGACAATTTCTCCTTTCTTATACTTCCCAAGGATTTTTTAAATTATATTCCTTCAAACATATTAAATACAGACTGGCAAGATTTAAAAATACAAAGACCCTACAAAGGAAGTTAAAAAAGTATTAATCAAGCTTTTAAAAAATTTAAGCTATCTACAAAACAACCAACCATAATTATTGTTGCATGATTATTGCTAATTTAGCTCTGAAAGCAGGACCCCAAAGTGCCATCTGTCTTTAACTGGTGATTTATGCAACAGCTTGATCTTACCCAGTGATCCACCAGAATGTGATTCTGGAGAGGAAAGAAGCACTGAACTCTGGGCATGGATTCTAAAGGAGAGAAAAAGAAATCAATCCACATACAAAATGACTGCAGGGCCAAAAGAAACAAGCAAAGCAGAAAAGATGTTATTGAAATTCCTTTTTTTTTTTACAGTACTTTTTTTCACATGACTAAAACTTGCCATTCATGCTGCTGAGAGCAAACACAAGCCCAGCCTCAGGGCTGTCAGCAGGCTGCACCAGGGACACAGAACAGCAGTGCTCAATCAAGAGTGCTCCACATCAACAGCACAACAAACAGCTAGAGGAATTTCTGGTTTGGAAATATTTGGTAAAAGAGCATAAAGCAGAATTTAAAGCTAACTAACATGACTTCTTTGCTGGTTTTCCCAACAAAATGAAAGGTTAAAATTTGAGGTCTACCCTATTTCCTGAAGACATTCTAAATTCCTAGAAATACTCAGGACAGAAAAACAACTGTGGTCTCAAAGCACCTTGTAATTATTCCAGCCATGATCAAAGAAAAGGTTTCCTCACACCCACAGTATCCTGTCATGTATATTTAACCCCTGAATGAGATGAAAAGAACCAAAAGATGAAGAGGATCCAAAGACTCAGCAATCTGCTCCCCCTCCCAGGCACAGAGACACAGACTGCCACGGGCAGGCAGAGCACCCTGGCACCAGGACACTGCTGGGGAAGGTTCCTGTGGCACTCAGGAAGTGCCCATGGACCCTTGCCACAGTTACAAAGGCAGTATTTATTCCCTCCTCAGACATTTCACACCTTCCTTCATCAGTCAGTGCCACTGAACTGCCATCACACCAGAATCAGACCTTGTATAAAACTGGAATTTCATGCCATAAAGCTCATACATACAGTTAAGAACACAAGCCAAACCGATCATGTCTAGGAAAAATCAAATATCTACATCCAATGCACCCTCTAGCATTAGCTGCTCTTGTGTCTGAGCTGGTTAAATCTTTACTTGACACAAGAGTGATAAAAACAGAAATCAAACACATCTGCCCAAGCTGAAAATCGTTCCAGGTCTAAATTCTTCCCTGTGTTCAAATGAAAGTGAATCCACATGCTACTGCCTGCTGAACATATCAGATAACCAGGAGCACAGCATTTCAAATCACCATTTCCCACTGACTGCCAGCAGCACTACTGAATATAAATACATAGAACTTATCCTTCAGGAATTCTATTCAGCAACAAGGGCAACTGTATTTTTGTGCTTTTTCTTACATACAGCCCCTCCCTTCCCCCAGTTTTGCATGTTATGGGCTTGTTTTGCATCACCAAATAAAAAGCAGAATTTTAATTATTTATCATCTTGGAGACTATGGCCCTGTAGCTCAATACACAGAATATTGCACATATGATACTTGGCACCCTGTACAGACTCACTCACAGGATCATTTACTGTTTCAGAAAACAAAGGTGGTTGCTCTGGAAAACAACACAGGATGAGCTCTACTAATACCAGGACAAAGTAGATACAGAAGGTGGCATAACGAAATGGATCCTCCTGCAAAGGAAGGACATATTCCAGTTAGAAGGCTTGAGGAATTTGTTTTAATTAACATGTTATGATTAAACAGAAAACAGCTCCTTACTGTAAGTTCTGAAACTAAGTGTTACACCACTCACCCCCCCATGCAAATTAAAGTCAATGTCTATTTTGTTAAAGGGAAGGTAATGAGAGGGGAGAGGCTGTGAAAGACACATTTATTTTTATTCAGTCATTACCATTAAAATACAAGCATTATTTCTTATGTAAAAAGTTCTCTTTAACACATGGTTTCTGCCAACACAGCCCCAGTCTGAAATAAGTGTATTCCTTACAGGGGCAAGACATTTATGCACTGGGTAGCAAGGAGTATTGAAAGCAAATTTTTTAATTCTCAGAATTGAAAAAATTACAGAGAGCAGAATTTACATTACATTTTGTTCTACTGAGTGCAAAATTCAGAGGTTCTTTCAGTTTTTAAGACTGGGACTGATGCATACACATAAACCACAGAAATCAAAGCACAGGTATAGACGGGGACACACCCCCAGCAAAATCCCATTCCCAGCAGCTAAAGACAAAAGCTGGGTGAAAGTTCTCAAAATTGCCAATGCAGCTTAAAGGTTTCAAGAAATAAAAATGCCATTTTCAGGCAGCTCCACAATTAGTCTGATACTTGAGGCGGTCTTACTACAGGGACAAACTGTCATAAAAATATTTCACTTTGATTCTGTCCAAGCAGGTGAGACCACAGCAGCACTGAACAAAGCGTTTCAGGAAATCCACTGCTCAGTCAACAGGAAGGTGACAAGCACCCAGCCCGAGCAGCTTGATAGCAAAGATTACAGAGAATTTGAGAGCCCTCCAGCAGACACATCCGCCTTCCCCAAGAGCCAGCCCAATTCTCTTGGCAACTGCTGCTGCAGTTAAAATCACTCTGAATTTCGTGAGCATTTCAAAACAGAAGACATTAATTCCTGCTTCTCTTGCTGTTGCAACCCAAGGAAAGCAGGTACACTAAATGAATCATTAACTGATTTGACTGGTGTAATTGCCAAGCAACTATTCTATCACTGCAGCATTGGGGATCATTTTCAACTGAATGAGGCTAAAAGTCACTTACCAAATTTAAGGCATGTTTTATTTTGGATATAAAAATCATTGTGGCACATAACAATGAGATGAACCAGAAAATTGTCATTACACCAGAAGACTGGACTCCTTTTATTCTTTCATATTGTATTAAAAATGTGGCCAGCAACTGTAGATAAATAAAATGAAAATATATTCACAAATTAAGTTTTACAATGGTATGCATATGTAAAAGGTACTGTGCTAAAATCTGCTTATTTAACATTTCTAACCCAGTATCTCCCAGACCTTCTAAATCCCTGAAATTTAAAGTGTAATTAAAAAATACATTTAAATAGGAAATTCTCTGTATCAGTAAAGATAAGGAGTAGACAAAAAAGGAAAAAGGAATATGCATTAAATAGAAATAGACATTTACATATACAAAAGTACTGCCAACCTTTACTTCTTTACTTTTCTGGTTCTATATCACAAATCAACATGAAATTAAGGCATTTCCTGACTAGCTCTTTTTAAAATAAATAGATTTTTTCCAGACAAGCCATAACACCACACAACACCAACCAAGTATTAGTCTATTTCTGTATCGTGTGTGTTTTCAGAGTCCTTTAGGAAGCTCTACATCTCACTTATCTACTGCAACAAGCATTTTCAATCAGCCTGACAAAAGCTTGACAGTTGCATTACTAAATGACCACAAATTACTTAACAGCTCTTGCCTTTGTCAGTATGTTTGAGGTCTGTTTGGGGATTTTGTTGTTGTTGAGGTTGTGGTGTCCCCTTGAGCATCATGTTTAATCATTCCAACTCTGTAATAAACCTAAGGCAACTGACAGCAAATGAAGAGCAAGGCATCTGCCTTGAAATGCAGAGATATTGGTGTGAAAGCAGAAAACCCCAGCAGAAAAATCCAGGTCAAAGGAGGCAGCTGGGGACACCTGCCACTTGTGGCTTTCAAGGCTTCCCACTGTGTCCTCAAGAGTAACAAAGACAACACACTCAGAATGTTATGTGACAGTTTGTAAGGAGATACTTCCACAACCTCCCCCAGATTCAGGGGTTTGTATTATCCAGGTTGAATCAGCTCTCTTGAGCTGATTCCTCTACCCAATGCCTGTGCCAAACTATTCAATGGATGCTACCAAAATAAGACAACTGAAACTGCCTTTTGTGCTGATGTGCATCACACTGAACACAGATAGATGAGAGTCTGATTTTTCTCTTTTTTTATTAAAAGAAAGCAGGTATTTCAGAGTCAATACTTCACAGCTCAACTACAGAGTAAGTCTGTAAATAAAGGCTGCAGCTCAAAGGGTTACAGCACTGTGAATAGCACAGAGACTGTGTTATTGCTTACAGCTTTGCATGGACAGGGGCTGTGCAGGAGAACTTACCATTGTTATACCCAATAGTGTAGGGCTAACGAGAAAAAATGGAGCTCGAAAAATATTTTGACTTCTTTCCCAGAAAGAGTAGAAAAGGTCTGCCCAGCAGACTATCCACAGTATTAAGCCCAAAGCCTGCAATAAAAAAAAGTGCCTTTAATACATCAGTTCACAAAGATAATGCAGCACAATATTTACATGAACACTAGATCTTATGTATTAGCAGGAGTCATAATCAGATCATATCATTTGGGCAATTCTACCACATGCACCAAAAAAAAGCAATTTGGCTTTAATTATTGAATTCCTACTAGAAGAAAAAAGTTTACTGGTTTTTAATTGCATGTAATTCAGTCTATTATGAAGCAGAAAGCTGGTCTCCTGAATAATAGACTGCAGAGAAAAAAAAAACCTCTCCAATATACCACGTTATTACAGCCCTTCTTTAACCTTTGCACTTATTCTATAGGGAAGAAAAAAACCAAAACCATTAAGTACCTATTTGACAATAGAAGTGGAATGGAACACCTGCAGCAGCTCTAGAAATGTATGGTGTGTAACTTAAGAAGCTGACAGGATAATAAATTCTTTCTATGATAGAAATAAGGGCTTTGAGATTGAGTTGCCTTAAAACAGTCTTCTCCAACTGCTCTTTAAAAGGATTTGCATGTTTGCTGCTGTGCCAGGGTAACTTTCAGAAAGTCTGATAAAAGGGCAAAGGAAACAGGAAAGGCTGGGAAATCAAACACAAGCAGAACAAATAAGTTACCCCTGAAGCGTGCACATAGGTCAAGACTGATGCTAGAACAGGGCTGAAAAGGGGCTGCACTTGCAGAGCAGGCTGCTGAGCTGAGGTTTCAGGGACACTCACCGTTTTGGCTTTGTTCAGGTTGGACACCTGGATGTAGCCCCTGTCATGCCAGCGAAGGTACAGCGAGTACACTGGGAAGCAGAGCCACAGGTAAATGCAAGGGATCCACACCAGGACTGTGTTCTGAAAGCACGGGGTGAAGTCTGGATCTTCTGTGTGCCATGTCAGATTCCAATCCTGGGGCAAGAAAACAGGCTAAGTTACAGAAAAAGCCGATATTGAACTTCAGTATTTGACAATCAGAAACAGGGGCTCAGCATAAAGAATCCACAACAACAAGGCATAGAACCAAGTAAAAGGCTCACCCTTGTAGCTTGTTTCCTCCTCAATAAGAAGAGGATGGAAATTGACATGATACAATGTTTTTTTACTTCTCTCAACATAATTTTCAAGCCCAAGGTAAATCACCATACAATCAAACCAAAACTGATGCTCACAGTAATAAAACCATGACATTTTAATTACTGGCACAAGGACTATTCACAATGACAGACTATTTAGTAGTAACATGAGCTTTCATACCATATTTAAGATTGCTCTAAGTTAGGAAAATCTCTTGCAGCAAATTTTACCTTTAAGTCATTGACCTTCCTGAAAACTTACCACATGCAACACTTTCTCTCAAGTGCTGTAGATTTTTGACTCTCCAACAGAACAATGCAATGCACAACATTGCAGCTGTAGATGGACTGCAATAGTCAACAGCCAAAGCATTGCTCCCAGGCTTCTGTTTAAAAGTCACTGAGCCAAGAGCAGCAGTCCCATGCCCAAAGGCTCGTTGACTGTAGTGTTAACTTTTCAGTGGCAAAGCATTTTTTCAGGCAGTTGCACAGCTTACACTACACAAAACACCAGTACCACTACTGGGACATGTCAGTAATCCCACTCCTTTATAAAAGCCTGAGCTGGCCACTGAAACAGGTGCCATCATCCATATTTTATAGATGAGGAAACAGACCCAAAAGGAGCTGTAGTGCTTGTTCCCTCTATTCCAACAAAGCTGAAAGCAGATCCAACTGCCCAAATCACCACACTTTGATCCTTGTTTGTCCCCATGTTCCACTGAATAAACAGCTTCAAACACAATTACAAAGAGAACATAGATTTAAAGAGGGATATAAGATACATTTTCTTTCCCCATTTCCCTCAATTTCTATCAGAATCTAGGACCTGATACAACAGACAGCATACACAGGACACTCAGTGTTATTTTTCTCCTCTAATTCCACAGCACTCTAAAAATCCTCCGCACTATGTATAATTTTTAATTTTTCATTTTTAGAAAATCTCTGAGGCAATTCCAGGGCATTAACACTGGCAGAACACAAGAATGCCCAGTTATGTTTGACTGTGCCTGTGGGGGGGTCACAAGCTGTTCGTGACAAGGCAGTGGCTGTGAGATCTGTGGCCAGCCACAGCTTACTGAGTTTCCTGACTGCTTAACTCATCAGCAATTTCAGCTGAGTCATCCTTACATTTAGCCACCACACAAATGCTTTTGGCTTTCTAAGTCTCAGCAGCACTACTCCAGCACAACAGCCAGAAAGGCTCTTGACTTTGCAGAACAGTTTACAATTCACAAATTAAGATAGTTATAAGATTATACAAGTAAACCAACCAGATGCAATCAGCTTTACAAGGAACAAACAAAAGCAGTGACATCTTTTTATTGAATAAACTTCAGGAGATCTACACACCCTTTAGAAAGCTGTTAACTTCTTTCTCCCTGTTTGTAAATGTTTTCTATAAAATTAATCTGGCAAATACCAGCAAAGTCAGGGCAGGTAACACATGTCACTACCACGTGGCAAAATAAGAGCAAGAAGTGCTGTATGCATGACTGCTATGCACACTGGCTGGAGGATATTCTAAAAACATGCAACCTTCCATTTGACAAGTTATCATCTGGAGGTGCTTGTTTCCCCATAAAAGGCAAGAGTGTACAATGCAATGGTACTTCGCGGTTGAGAACAGAAAGATGGGACAAATGGACAATTTTGGGCAAGACTATTGCTAGAAGTTAACAGCAACATCAGTTCTCTCTTTCATATGTTTCCAGGATTTCATCCAGACGCTGTTGCTATCAAATAGGAACATGCTCAGCTTTAAAAACACTTATCTGTACAAAAGAAATGGCAACACACAGGTGGGATGCAGAAGCCACTTCCATTTTACATTCATTTCAGGTGGCAAAAGGCAAGGAACACGTGAAGAGAGACACAGCAGCATTTTCCTGCTGATCCCCTCAGCTGTGTAGCACAGACAGGAGCAGAGGGGCAGACCCACCCTTGCTCTGGGCACCCCATGTGCTCACAGGGCCACCTGTGAGGGGTCACAGCTCCCACAGTGACAGCAGCCACGGGAAGGTCCCCGTTAACCCCAGCCCAGAGGCACTGGGGCACTGCAGGGACACACCGAGCAGGGACACACTGCAGTGACAGGCTCAGCAGGGACACACCGAGCAGGGACACACTGCAGTGACAGGCTCAGCAGGGACACACCGAGCAGGGACACACTGCAGTGACAGGCTCAGCAGGGACACACCGAGCAGGGACAGGCTCAGCAGGGACACACCGAGCAGGGACAGGCTCAGCAGGGACACACTGCAGGGACACACCGAGCAGGCAGATGTCTGCAGGACACAGCAGCAGCAGCAGCTCTCAGCCTGAACCCAGCTGGGATCACCATCAAGAGGAACCCAATCCATTACAAAAGGATGGGTTCTACACGGAGGACACCACAGCCTCAGGAGGTTCCACTGCAGCTGGAAAACGTGTCACTCTCATCATGAAACCAGCATGCATTCACATTCAAATGATAGGTTCAGTTACACAAGTCTAGACTAGTTGTGCCAGTGGAAAGCACATACTTCTCTGCTTTACATAAACCCAGATTCAGTTTTGGGTTTTTCCATCACAAACAAAATGCAGAAACACTCACTGAAGCAGACCTTTGTATTTAACAGACATTCATTAGCAAATTAATGACATTTTTTTCTGAGTCAAGTTTTAGAAACACTGTTTAGCAAGTTGTTCTAAAACATGAAATTACTCCATTTTTCTCAGCTCAAAGATTAACCATTTTCCTTCTGACCCATCAGTTAATTCTTCTGCTTTGCAAAGTCACATCAAATAGCAGAGATATAACTACTGAAAGCCTACATAAACTAGCAGCCTCCTGCCATAGAGGAAGAGAAGGAAAAAACAAGGTAAAGTCTACAGCTATTAGACTGTATAATCTGGAAGCAGCCTTATTTTAAGCTGTGACTGCAGGAACCCACTGGAGAAGAATCATTCTGATCCTTGCTCCTTTCTTGCTAGATGTTGGGAGAGATACACTGTTGGCTTAGTGTAAGTGCAGTCCAGAAGAACCATAACAGATGTTAAATAGTTTCAGGTTCATTTTTCTTTTCTTTTCAAAAATTCCTTAACAATTTCAAAGTTTCCCAGAACAGCAGATGGGTATTTTTAATTTTACCTGACCTATTTCTCAGTTTTCATTTCTATCATCAGCACTATGGTTCAAAAATACCAGTCCACAGTTCTAGTTCCCTGTAGCATTTTTTCTCTCATGGCACAGAAAGCTTCCTATCACATCTGAAATGAAACCCTCTGTCTACAAGAAGGGCACAAAAATGCTTGGCATTTCCCAAAATCAAACTGATCCATTCACAGGTAAACCACTTACATAACAGTGCATAAAACCTAGGAAAATTAAGAGCTATACTAACTCCTGTCTAAAATTTCAGGAACAGGCAAGATAAAAGCATTGGCAGTAGAACTGTAAGACAAGGTTGCAACACAAAAGGCCAGTTATTGTGCCTTTGCTGGGGCAGAATTCACACCAAGGATAGTTGCATGCCTCCTGGATGGCTAATCTGAGGAATATCAATATTTGGGGCTGGCTGCCTCTCCTGGCAGCAGCAAAGGCTGGAAAATGAACAGCCAGGGGTTGCTTGTTCTCACACCAATAATCCCACTTGACCCACAGCACATTTCAGAATTCTCACTGGCAGAAATGGAGAGACCCAAATTGTTTGGTTTCATGCCTGCTGTGTGCAAGTGTGCTAGAGATGCAGGCTGCCAGCCGCAGTGTTAAATCCACCTGCATGGACCAAATTGTGACTCAAAAGTGACTTAAAACATTAGCACACAGCTATGTAAAAAATGAAATTACAAAACCACACTGGAATCTTAACATCATGGTAAACACTTACTCCCTCAAATGGAGCTTGACACTGACACTGTGTACCCACTTCTTCAATATCACCCACAGAAGAACCACTTCCCTTGTAATACCAAGATAAAGTTTCTCAATCTTATCTCCCCAACAATAAAAAAGACTTCTGTTTAATGCAATGTTTACGTTTAGCTGACTGAAAGTAATTAGCTCTCTCACGCACTATCACTGTAATTGCAGCTGACAACTTTCATTATAATAGGATCATCACTTTCCCACTGAAATTGGAAGTCTTACAATCTGCCAGCTCTAGATATGGGATTGAAAAATATCCCAGTGTAGCACCTATAAAACCATGAGCTGACTGAACCCCTCTCTCTCTCAGTGTAGGCTAAAAGGCAGTGGCCTCATGGCATCTATCTAGGACAGCAAATTTCCTGCCTCTCCCCAGACAGGAGATTTGGCAGATCTGGCTCAGCCTTCATCTTCAGAGAGGCTGCATCAGTACACAAGGGGGAGGGGGTAAGGGAAGTGCAGAACAGGACCTCTCTCTTTTAGGCTGCTTTAAAGGAGCCCTGACCTTGCTTTAAAAAAGTCCCTGATACCTGATATGCCATCTTTGTTCTGCCATTCATGTTTTGGAGTCAGATCTGAAACCGGTGCTGAGGCTCAGGTTCAGAATGGAGCCTAAACAATCACAATGATCATGGCACAATCCTCACCAGCATCAGACCTGCTCTGCTGTGCTCAGCCCACATCACAGGGAATGACAAGCTGGTAAGACAAGAACAGATATTTGTACAAGAAAAGTACTCCAGAATCCCTGCAGAAGTTTTCCAGCCCAGCTTCCCAAAATACCATGTGCAGACTGAGACCTCAGAAAAGGGAAGACACCATGACTCTCCTTCACTTCAAATTCTGAGACCTAAGCTTGTTCTTGAAGTATCTTAATGTTGTCAAAGACAAGATTGTTAGAGCAAGAGGTAGAAAAGTTACAAAATACAATAATCATATCATAAACAAGGGTCCTAAATTTTTTTATCATGTATATAAAGAATATTGGGGGGGGAACACCAGTGTTTCCAGTGACAAGAAAATGCCCTTAATTTTTCATAATGTTTTCTATTAGAAATGGTTTTAGCAAGTTATAAATGGTATTACTGGTTTAAGTTCTCAACAGTAATTACTTACATAATGCAGATTTGACTTGTTAACACAGACAAGAAAAAGCCTCTATCTTCCAATAACTGGTCCTGAAGTTAAATCAGGTGTCTGTACCTCTTTGCCCCAAACCCCCACATGAGTATCTCCTAATATTTACAAAAAGTTTAGATCCTTTATTATAGAAAGCACTGAATCAGCTAGAACTGTGTTAAATTCCAAGGAGAAAAAGCATATTTTGCTTTTTTATTCCCTTTAGCCTAAAATAAGAGGCAGGTGCTAACAAATTGCCAAAGAAAGGAGTGCCTGCAGCTGTGGCATTTACAGGAGCTGAGTTTGTAACCTAAGAAGCTAAAAGCCACCAAACTATGGCTATTTTTTTGTGTCAGAGAAACATATAACAGATTATATTAGAACTTGCAAAATTAAAATTTAGCCTCTGTCTACAGACACTGCATTTCCATACCCTGCCATATCTGCAAGTCCCACGACAAAACATTTGGCCACTTGACAACAAAATATTTACCACTTCTAGTTTCAGAACCTAAGGATGATTTTTACCTTTCTGCAAAGTTTTTCACTGAAATCACTGTTACCTAAAAGGATACAAGAAAAAGATTCCTGCTCTCATCTCCTTCTTGCACCAAACACAGCAACTTCTGCTCAATAATGCAACAGCCGTACCTTGAGTTCAGACCACTGAGAAGTCTGAACACACCTGGGAAACAATCCTACCAAGGGACTAAGGTAACAGCTTAAGTTGGGATAAACTGTATGTGAAGGCAGCACAGGTGCAAAGAGTGAGGAAACAGTAATGCAAGGAATTCTGACTCTATTAAAAGTAAAGGTCAGAACCCGGCAGGAGGCTTTTTAGAGATGTGACCCAGAGTGACTCCAGCCAACCCCAGCTGACCTTCACTCGCTCCCAGTATAGCTCAGTGTTCAATGTAAACTGCATTGCAATTGCATGAAATGGCACAAGGTACTCAGGCATTTTGCCACCTTTTTTGCCTTTTTTAACTTTTCTGAGCAATTCTGAACTGCCAGCTGTAGAATGGCAGGTGATCTGTTCAGAAAATCCCCATCAACAACAGATTATCAGGCTCAATTTCCCTGGTTTTCCCTTAAATTGATCTATTCTGGATCAAGGGATATCTTGAAATAAATATAAACCTAAGTTTAATTTTTCTATGCACATTTAAATTTTCTATGCACATTTCTATGCACCCTTGCTCATAAATGGAAGAAAGCTGACAAATAACCCTCTGGCTTTCATTGCTAAAAAACGCAACAGCCAAGGCATGAGAATCATGCAATCTGCTGTTAATCACAATGAAGCACCATTTTGTGTAAAGGCTTCCTTGTTTATCACTCTGCTCCTCCTCTGTTCCAAATGCTGTGCACATATGACCTTCCTGTGTCAGTGACTATGAGCATTTTGTGACCTGCACACTCTTCAGCAGAGACTAAACTCATGGCTTTTATCAGGCTCACCCAGGACCCTCCCACAGCACCTCCAAGTCCCTCCCCAGCTTGCCACGAACACAGAAGAGCACTAAAGACATATCGCAGAGAAAGAGCTGCAGGGCTCCGAGAGCTGTGCCAATTTACTGCCTATCTGATGTGTGACAGCCACAGATCTTCAGAACTTCATGAAATTGCTCCTTACATAAGAAGACTGGTTTTTCTTCAGAAGTCTATTTTGGTAAAACTACCGGTGTCTTCATAAATAACATAAGCACAGCAGCTGTTTGTGTCACACAGTATCACTTCACAAATGTCAGTTAATAACCGCAATGCATTAAAGAATATTAATACTTTTTTTTTCTTAATAAAATTCTATCGAGCTACATTATGGATCTCTCTCACTACAACAAGGTCAACCAAATACAAAACCTCTTTGACAAACACTAAGAAAACACTTCTATTTAGGCAGACAAACATGCCCAAAAGCCTCAGCCAGAACTCTGCACAATGGCAAAGGAAGCAAAGCCCAACCCCTCCCAGCTGGTCCCTAGATTTTGTGTATGAGGCTCTGCCTCACCTTCACTCACTCAGTCTGTTCTTCTGTAGTTTGTTTTCACACAAAAAGAGCTAAATCTGGCACAGTGTATGGATACCACGTCTTTACTAACAGTGAAGAAGCTTCACAAAAGCTTCTGAACAAACAGGGAAGAAACAGGCCAGGATTTACAGCTCGAATCATTATAGGATTTTCAAAACAAAACAGGGAATCTCAAAACTTGCTTTTCTCCTAGGAGTGAATGCAATTACTCACTTTTAATCATTTCTCAACAACAAAAAGCCCAACTAAAAAACTGGAAAAAAATTCTGCTAAATTTCCACTGAAATAAAGAACTTCTATTGAAATTAACTTAAAAAAACAAAGTGTCTGCCTGTGAACAACACGATAGGAACTTATATTTATACAAACCATTTATGTCACATTCCCCTAAGTATTAACAAGAAACTCGAAATTTTCAGATGCATATTTCACACTTCTTTTTCATAAAACACTACTGTGAGGTTTGAAATCTCAAAGTATCACAAAAACTGTTAACCTCTTCCTTTAGCAATTTCAAACATGAAAAGACTTCCTAAGCATGATACCACAGAGTTTACAAGCTCTGAAAAAAAAATGAAACCAAGATTTTATTCAAAGAAAAAACAGATTATTTCAAAATGCACATGCACTGAGACTATGCATGTGCTGCTCTCTCCAGACAGGCAGGTCAGGAGGCCAGAGTGTACAGTGAGTTCTACATCTGCTGGGACATTTATCCTGCTTACCTGGAGCCAGTGCTCCTCACCCTGCTTCACCTCTGCCTCTCTGTGTGCTGCTATTGAAACAAGGCAGGCTGTGCTCAGACAGCACTGATATTCTAGCCAAAGCTATCTCAGTGTGTCAGGTCACAAAGTTTTACAGCTTGAACGGGCCCTTAAATTCACTGAACTGGAATGCTAGTAGTGCACTACTTTTTTCAAGCTTTTATTGTCATCAACAACTATCAGTAAATAGTAACTTCATCTTGCAAGCTGTACCTTTCTTTATATTATGGATGGAATATTCGTTCCAAGACACTCAGTGATGGTAGAGCAAGCAAGGATTAACTGTACTTGTCCAAAAAGGGAGTCTAAAGGAAGCAAGATGCAGTAAAGTTCCATAAGAGAACTATATACAGTAAAATCTGATAGCACAGTTAACACACTGAGTAGTGTGGGAATCCTTAAATTCAGAAGGCTTTGGGAAAGTTGTAAAAGGTAGGTCTTAGAAACAGTAGAATTGCAATTAGAGCTAAGCAGTAGCTTCAAGATTTGTTAGTACCCACCCTTCCCAACAGGAATCCCAGGACAACTTGTTGCTGTGCTGCAATAAGTAGGGCCACAGAGGTGAGACAGTGAGAAAGGAAAGGAAAAAACATCATGAAGATGGCAGTCTTCCTTGGGTTCCTGACCTTGCAGAGTAAGTATTAAATAAAACCAATCTGTTTAATTCTCAGACAAGAACTTTCAACAATAACATTCCTTGGGCGTGCAAACAAGAAAAATCCTGGCCAGCAAAGCCTAAGAAGATTAGCACACAGTTTTAAGGGTCCATTAGGTCCTTTCAGCCACAGTCTCCCCCACAATTTAAAACTGACCTGCCCATAACTCAGGATCACCTTTGACAGAAAACACATCATCTCCTTGAAGCCGAGTTTGCCAGAAATCCCTCAGCTCCACTACAAGGCTCCAGGACCAAAACAGCAGATGCAGCCACCACAAGAATGCAATAACATGTGCCACTGTGTATCCAGCTATCACCCAGCTCTGAGAAGCACAAGAGTGCTGTTCAGAAGCCAGGAAGAACAGCAGCCCAACCACAGGACATACCTAAAAGCCCACTAAACTCTACATATACTTAGACAATTTCTGAAAATCCACTACAGCTTCAGCTTTAAAGAGCAGCAATAATGGAAATGTCAGAAAAAGCAGCAGCCAGAGTACCCAAAGGCACCCAAACTGGCATTTCTACTCTCCCCTACTGGGAATGATGCAACAAAGAGGAAACAGAGTGTTACTTGTGAAGACAAGGTCAGCATGAAGGAAGTTTTTTCCAGGCACATCTAACCCTCACTCAAATGCACAATTATTCTTCTGCAGGATCAGAAGAGCCCAGAAATCAAACAACCACAGGATCTTTAGCTGCAAGAAATGAAAGGCAGACTCCATGTGATTTGGAGAAGGATGTCAAATCCCAAACACTGTGAATCAATGCAATTAGTGGAAAAAAACGTATGGAGTAGTTTTTTACAAAAATACCAGAAATGGCTATAATAAACATGAGAACAGTTTTAGTAATAAAAGAATCTGCTGTGAAAAATCCTATATAAACTGGTTGCTTCCAACTTCCTATGTGTGGCACAACTTCTCTTGTGCCTACCTGATGTTACAATTTCACAGCTCAAAGAATGAGCTGGCAACTCTTTGTCACAACCCTACTACTCTCTCCAGTCAGTTTCTCCATAAACTCATTCTGAAACATGCATTCTCCTAAGCCCTTCAAATGAAAAGTCTCATTCTAGGGAAGAGAAAAAAAATACGTATAATGACAGTTCATAATTAAGGCAGTTCTGAGAAACCTGAGAAATAGCAGAAAAGAGATATTAGTATAAGCAATATAAAAGCAAGTTAGCAGTCACTTCTAATCAGCTGAAAAAAACTAATTGTCTTAGTCTTGATTTTAACATGATGATTTTAACATGATGATAACTACTCAGTAATATCCTAATTGTTCTTGAGATAAATAGTACAATGGTATTTATTGAGACATCTGATTCTGTTTTATTTTTTCACTACTAAGGCAGCTCATTAGCTCAAAACTATTTGGCAAACATCTGATGAATACACAAGTAGTTCTCTTCTTATGTTGACTTCAGTAGCTCTCACTCCAGATTTATTTTCCTAACTTCCAGCTCTTCCCTTCCTCCACGCAACCTCCTTCTACACACAACCAGTTTGCTCCTGAGATGAATTTTCCCTCCGGTGCTGCTCCAGGACCGGCGTGTCCCCGCACAGGAACCCGAGTCTCAGCCGAGCGAGAGGCACCGCATCGTGCCCGCACCGCTCACCTGTGCCTAGGTCACGCACAGCACAGCACAGCACCTGCGCTCACCCCTCTTCGCTAAGGAAGAGCCAAAATACTGCTGTAAAAGGTGCGATAGAAGCCTCCTCCAGCCGCTCTCGTGTGCCAGTAGCCGTCAGATACCGTTATTGTTGTTACCCGCACGCCCCGAGGAACGCAGCGAGCGGCCGAACGCGTGGGCAGAGCCCTGTCCCGGCACTCGGAGCTCGTTCCCAGCGCCCGGCAGGCACCCCCTGGCCAGTTCCCCTCCAAGCATCCCCCTGCCGGAAGCCCCGCACACGAGGCGCGCCCGCTCCGCGACCCGGCCGTGGGGACACCGCGCCCAGGCGGAGACCACGAGCGGCCGGCCCGGCACGGCCCGGAACGGCCCGGCACAGCACGGCCCAGCCCGGCCCCGCCGGCCCGCGGCCGCTCCGCGCCGGAGCTCACACGCCGCACGGCCGGGGCGCACCGCAGCACCCGCGCTCTGCCGGAGAGCGCCTGCACCGCCGGCTCCCGCTCCCCCGCTGCCGGGCGCAGCCCCTCGGGCTCCGTCACCACCCAAGCCCCACCCGGCTCCCCACCATCCCTCCGTGCCGACACCGGCAGCCGCCGCCGCCGAGCCGCACCCGGCCCCATGGCGCCGCTCACCCAGAAGGGCTCGGAAGCGTCCGCGCTGCAGAAGCTCTCGATCCCCATGGAGCGCGGCGAGGCGACCGCGGGCTCCCGCGGCAGAGCTTTCCCGTCCTCAGCTCTCCGGCCGAGCGGCGGCGGGCGGGGCTGGGCCGGCAGCGGCAGCTCGGGGCCCTGATTGGCTCCGCGTCACGGGGATGCCGAGCCCCGGCCGCCGCCGCCCGCGCTGCGCGGCCCCGCCTGAGCGGGCAGGGCCGGCCCGTCAGCGCCGCGTGCGGCACCGCGGGTGCGCCCGCAACGCCGGCCTGGGCGCGGCCCGCGGGGCCACCAACGCCTCCGCATCAGGGCGGGCGGCGGGCCCAGGAGCCTCGGCCGGAGCCCGACGCGTGCCTTTGTACAGCGCAGAAATGCCCCGCGCCCCCGGCAGCGTAGCCGGGGCGGAATCGCTGCCCCCGGAGCCCCGCGGGCGCGCCCGCCTGCCCGGCTCTGCTGCCCCAGCAGGCTCCAGGGCCCTGCGCCTCGCACCCGCACCTGCCCGCTGGGCTGGGCCGGGCCGGAGGCAGCGGTGGGCACGACGGTATCGCCCTCTCCGAAGCGCTGCTCCGGTCCCTGGGAACAGAGTCCCCACGTGTTCCCCGGGGAGAGGCACCGCAGTGCCCCGCTGGCACCCCGGCCCCGCAGGATCCCAGGGGAAGGCCCCAGGGAAAGCCTAAGCTCACCTTCAAATAGTTCACTTCTCAGCGTGAACCAGCTGTACGGGTTTCAGTGCCCTTGACTAGTTCAAGTTGACTAGCACGAACAGAACCAAAACAACTTCGTCCACAACCAGGTTTGCATCAAAATACGCAGTAGTTGAGCTGACTGCACAGCCGTGTGGTTGCATTGGGTTGTCTCTCACGGTGTCTTTACATCCTATTTAAAATGCACCAGTTAAATCCGCAGTCAGCTCGCCTGACTACCAGAATAGCCCAGCTAGAGTATGGTGGTACATATGTAGGAATGGCATTACATGCTGCAGGAAATAGCAGGGTGGTTACATAGTACCCTACAGTAATATCTGAAATCTTTAATCACACAAACCTCAATTTTAAATGTTCTTGTCCATCCAAAGCAATCATGGTAACAGACAAAATTGTTAATAAGAGACAGGTCTTGTTTGTTTAATGTGTAACTTGAAAGCAGGAATCGCACACACAAAAAATATATCACAGACTGCTTCTTTATTCACCTGCCCTTGCAGAGCTGCAGTTTCAGAGCTGTGCTAGTGGTGGCCAGATTGTCCATCTGGCTGCAATATTTCTGCTCTGTCCCCCTGGATCCTGCATTCTCAGGGTGTCAGGTCGAAGAGCAGCAGCAGCTGAGTCCAGCCCGCCCAGCTCCCGTCTGCGCTGATGAGCGGAGCAGAATCTTCACAGAAAGATCAAACCACACACGTTGGGTGTCAGAAGTCCTAGGAGTTTGTCAGTTTAACCCATACCTTAATTCATATAATGTTAAAATCTTTATAGTATTGCAAGAGAACAGCTAAATGTTCAAGTATGATTCCCTTTATTTTTATATCCAAAAGTAAATAAGCATGAAGTAAGGAGTGTCTAGAAAGATACATTTTTTACCCACATGTTTACTGTAAGCTAAAAAACTAACAAAATTTAAGTTTCGCATTCCAAATACTTTTCTTTCAGCCCCAGACTGTCCCAATGTCACAATTGCCATGCTTCATGTCAATGATGTTTCTCCTCAAAAAATTATTCTTGGATTTCCACATCAAACTAGTTCTCTTCTAATTAATTCTATTTCCTTGTAAACCAGAACACGATCAAAATACAGAGTAAATAATTAATGTGAGAGGAAGCCAAAGAGTTCAGGAAAAAAATGTAACAGAATATTTTTTGTGGAGGAGAAAAACTAGAGCTGACACGAGGCCAAACTTTTAGAAATACAGAATCAAATCTCAGAGTACCAGAAAGTCACTGAACATAGATTTCACAAACCATTGTTGTAAACAGTATCTTTTAACACACAGATTAATACAACAAATAGAAACTGAAATCTTGTCTAAAAGGGAGATTCCCTTGTAAGCAGAAAAAAGAACTACACAAAATTCTATATTATTTTTTTGGTAGAATACAAATTGAAGCAGCACACAAAACTGAAGCAGTGTGGAAAACTGCAAGAACTTATCAACGAGAAATCAGGTGTGATGGAAAAGTGACTCATAAAGTAATGAAGAAGTTTGGAAGGATGCAGAGAAACATGTTTAGACTGAAAATGCCGTAACATTAAACATAAGCAGCTGTTTGTCCCTGGAGTCGCCCTGGGGATCCGGGCAGCGGGCTCAGGGTGGCCATGGGGCAAGCACTGCTCTGACTCGTTGTCAGCGACTGCTGGGCTAAGGAAACACAATGACGTCACCACCACTTCTGATTTTCCTAAATTTTATTTATTGACCTCTACCAGAGAGGCTTTGGAAGACTGTCATATAAATATTTGCTTTGAGAGGAAATGTAAAAACAAACAAAACAAAACAATCCTAACAAACTCCCCAACTCCCAGACATAAGCCTTGTCTTAGCCTTTACTGCCTAAGACAACTCACATTTTCCTTCAAGCCCCAGCAGACAATAGCAAATCCAGTTTGTTCACCCACCCCGGCTGCATTTCCTTTGGGAAATGCTTCATGCATTGACAGAATAAACACTCTTGACTCATCCCAGCAACACGGAGCACACACACAAGCCTCCAGTCACGCCAGGGATCCTCAGGCTTGCAAAACACCCCGTATACAGTTACATTTTGGCAAGTCCTTCTCATTAGAAGCTCAGCTTTGGCGAGTCCTTTTAATCAACAGTACATCTGTCAGGGCCTCCGTGTAGAACTCCCCCGCTGCACACATGGAAGAAATTCTCGCTCATTTTCCATGCTTCCTTCCCCGATTTCTGCCAACCTCTGAAATTACAGAAGGAGAAAGCGTGGCACCCCTGACACTGCGCCCAGCTGACGGAGCTGGACAGCAGGAGACACCGAGCGGTAGCTCCACGGACAGCACGGAGGCGCTGCTGATGCTGGTTATTCTATCCCTGCACGACCCGGCCTGGGGGCCGCTGGCAGCAGAGGGATCCCCCGGGGCTCCGCTCCCTGAGCGGCCGGACGGGAGTTGCGCTGTCCCCTGAGGGAGCTCCCGGCCCCGCTCTGTTCCCTCAGGGCGCTCCCACCACTCGGCCCCGCTCTGTTCCCTCAGGGAGCTCCTGCCCGGCCCCGCTCTGTTCCCTCAGTGATCTCTCGGCCCCGCGCAGCTCCCTCAGGGAGCTCCCGCCGCCCGGCTCCGCGCCTGCGCAGTGAGCACGGCGCCATTCGGGTACCGGCGGCCATGGCGACGGTGGCGGAGCTCAAAGCAGGTCGGGGCCGGGGCTGGGGATGTCTCGGGCTGCCGGGAGGGCAGGAGCGTGGATCGGCCTTTCGCGGCCACCCGGATGGGTCTCAGAGCTGCCGCGGGCGCTCATGGGGGCCCCGTCCCTTGGCACTGCCCCCCCGTCATGTACTGCGGGCTGTATATTTCCGTATATTTCAGTATTGGTGCAGTAACATCCTGTTAAGTTGCCAGAATGTATGCTTGCGACTAAAAAAATAAAAAATTGTATTTGTGACTTTTCTGAAGGCTGAATTTTATCTGGGACGTGCCTGGCTGGTGGGTCCTGGCACGTGCACAGGTGCCGATACCTTATCGCTGTGGCGCTGGCACACGCCAGAGCTCCGTTTGTATCGGGGCTAATTAATGCTGCTGCTGCTCCTGGAATGCGTTCGGCTTTAAATTAACGCGCCTTTTTATGGTGGTAGTTCTAAAGGACACACTGGAAAAAAGAGGAGCTCTTGCCCAAATCAAAGCGAGGATCAGAGCTGAGGTGTTCAATGCCCTGGATGACCAGAGCGAGCCGCGGCCCACGCTGTCCCGGGAGAACCTGCTGATCAATGAGCTCATTCGGGAATACCTGGAGTACAACAAGTATAAATACTCAGCATCTGTTCTGATGGCAGGTATTGGCCATGAATTTGTCTTATCGCTGTAATAATAATCAGTGATTGTTTGGTTAAATAATTCCATTGATATTATGGAATCAGTAAGTGTGACAAGCTGCATAATCTTGTCTTCCCTTGGGAATTAACGGGGTACAAACAACCTCTCCACAGCTCTATTTGCAGCATTTAGCCAAATCACTCCATTCGTTTTCAAGAAAACTTACTCTCTTCTCCTTTACACTTGAGGTAAATTGTTTGGCACAGTAGTCGATGCAAAGGCAAGAAAACTTGATAACAGCCTGCAAACTCAAATTTCTTGACATGCCTGAGAGTAGTAGTTTAGAGAAAGAGTTGTTTGCCTGATGAATTTATCTTTATACTGTAAAACTTCTTTAATATTTTTCTTACATTCTTTAAGAGTGAAGATAAAAACTGTAATGTGCTATTGTAAATCATACCTGTATGAATCACTAATGCTTGAGTTCCCTGAATTACAATACACTGTTACTTATTAATAGTCTAAAAGGGAGGTGTGTGCTCTCGTGATCTTTTGAAGTCTTCTATTAATTGGTGACATTTTTCTTACCGGTCTTAAGATCCAGGGATTTTGTTTTCCAGAATCCGGCCAGCCTGAAGTGCCCTTGGATAGACAATTTCTTGCCAAAGAGCTGAATATAGTTGAAGATGCAAGCGGAAAATCAGTGTAAGGAGGAATTTTGGAATCACAGTATATTCTGTATGCCACTATATTTTTCTCTTTAGTGTAATTATAAAACACATATAGATGTTCTCAGTAATTAAAATGTGGCTGCTCCCACGCATGTTCTCAAATGCTGGATTCAGCTTCAGGATGCCAAACATGGGGCCGTGTTCAGGCATACTCCAAACTAACACTGCATTCTGCCAACACTGTGGCATTCCCCAGAGTGCCCTTGTGCACCAAAACACATCTCTCTTACCAGTACAGTCTACAGAAAGCAGATCTGCTCTTTGCACATCTGTGAGTTGCTATGTGGAGCAATAGCAAGATCAGATATAAAATCAGAGTGCTGCAATAACACTGCATTAATGACCTGAGGCTGAGGCAGGTTCAGACACGTTCAGCACTCTCTGTGCTTGTGCTGTCTGAACCTGTCAGTGCTTAGGAAGAGCCAGGTTTGAGATGTGCCATGGTGGACTGGCCCACCAAAGTCTGATCTGTTGTGAGTGTGTGGATCCTTCTGATGCATGGGTGAGAGTGTGCATCTGTGCTGAACACTCCAGTTCTTCACCTGCCAGGGGAGCTGAAGTTCAGTGGGGAGTGTCTCTTAGTCTGAGCTTTCTAGGGCAGTGTTGGTGCTCAGGAGGAGCTTAGGTCTGTGCTTATTTACGTAATGGTACTTGGATGGGTTTTAAGTCATTAAAGACATATGTACATATTGTAGAAGTAAATATTAAGATCTAAGAAGTCCTGGGGGAAGGGTGTATTTTTAATGCTCAGTATTTCATAGACTTTACAGACTACTTTTGAATTTCTCCCTTAAGCAGACCTCTCCTGTATGGAATTCTCTCTCATTTCTTACATGCTGGTAAAGAAGAAAGTACCCAGAATATCCTTCCAAAAGCATCCTTGCTGAATTATCCAAAGCAGAACCTTGGCAAACCACTTGCTGAGAGAAATCAAAAAGGTGTGTGCATTGTTACTTTTGCAGAACTTTTATCTGTGACCAGATTTCCTAGACCATGGATATGTCTATAATAGCATAACCATGCAGCTGGACACTGTGTGCCTCCTCCTCTGTGCAAGGAGTGCTTTCATCTGACACCAAATGCCTTTTCCCTAAATGTTCAGCTGGCCAAATTGTGCTCCCTTATATTATTATAAACTTGAAAAGGGTCAGCTAGAGACAGTTTCACTATACTGGGAATTCAGCACAATATTTTAACCTAAATTCTCAATAAAATATATTTAAAAATGAGCATATCTCTGTTTCTTATCTGGTCTAACCCAATTTCTATAGAAAGTTTTTAACTCTTCAGCTGTCAGTTCTTTACATGGGCATAAACCTTTTCTGAGAACATAATTCAGATCCTATTTGCCACAAGAGCTTAAGCCCAAAGTTCACTGCTCTACAGTAAACACTGCTAAATCTTACTTGCCTTTTCTGGTCTGCTTTTGGACTGCTTACAATGAATACCACCCAAGCTAGAGAATGAAAAGGTTCATTGGCCCAGCTTTTTCCTTCAAAGAGACTGCTGGGCATATTGCTTCATTTTTTACTGTGCAGATTTATTATTCTCCTGTTAATACTGTGAACTGTCTGGTTTGTATCCAAAAATTTCAAAAGTATGAAGCCTGAGATCTTACTGACATCTAAAAAGGGTGAGAAGTACTAACAGTTTTTTAACAGTTAATTCATTGAGACAATGATGTTTTTCTTCTGCCAGAAGAGGGGGCTGAAGAAACAAAATTTCCATAGCAAAACTACTATAAATTACCTCTTTGTTAGAAAACAATTATTCCTATCAGAAATTCTTCATTTTTAAAACAAACTGAGTGTATAGGAGAATTGTTTTTAAAGTAACTTTTGTTTCTGCTGACTCTGCAGGGTCACCCTGCCCTGTTGACTCCAATATAACTTCACGTGGAGATTTAATTGGTTACTGTTAGTTACAGAAATCAGGATCAATCATGAGACACAACAGCACATTGCTTTTTTAGAACTAAGCAAAAACTTACATTTTTAAGGCTTTGAACCTTTAAGTAAATACATTCTGAAATTACTATCTGCATGTGTTTGAGGAGTATGTTAGTAGAGACCTAAAGGCATTGGGTTTAAAATACTAATTATCCTACTCTTCGTTAGGCTGCATATTCAGGTAATCAAGTCCATTCATAGACTCAACCTGCCAAGTCTCTTATTTAACATCTAACTTGCTTTTCACTTTAGAAATTACCTTGTTTATTTAGATGTATGAGTATCCCAGCAGACTGGGGATCCTGAGAAAAGGTGTGAAATACAGTGTTTATCTCCTACAGCTGTATGGAAACAGTAATCTGTAAAATTTCCTAAATCCCCTATAATGATATTGTGCATCCAAGTTGGTAATAGTAGAAGATAACAGGCATTGGAGCTCCAGATCGTGAGAGTATTTTTGTCTGTGTTTCATTTTCAGACAGAATTCCAGAACCAGGAAGGATGGCTGGCACAAGCATCGAAGAGCCTCTTATTTTACAAAGTATAAAGAGATGATATCTTTCATTTTCTAATTTCTCATTTCAAGGTCTGTCAGATTTAATTTAGGACATTCTTCATTTCATACATTTCTTCAATAAATCCAGTGGGACCATTTTAGCTTGTAACATCTGCTCATGAGACAGGATGACAAGGTCATGCTTACTGTCAATTTAAAAATGGTAGCAAAGCTCTCTTTCCCCAGTGCTGATAGAAGGAAGACTGTATAGGAACTCACATTAGTGAATCCTGTGTCCAGAATTGCACCTGAATATACTGAGTTTATCCAATAAATTTTTATATAATAACTTATAATTCTTACATTTATATCTTTGTGTGTTTTTCCTGTGTTTCTGAATAAAATTTTTCAGTTTTATTCTGTGTGGTATTTTGAGAGTGTTCAAACTAAACATTTTAATCATTCTTTTTAAAAAGAAGCTGTAACTTTCAGATAAGTAAGGGAAAAGAAATTCTAATAGAAGAATTGAAGTGCTTTAGAGGGATAGTTGTTTTTAATTCTCCAGAAATGGGGACTATATTTATCTTCATTCCAGCAAACAAACAAGGGTAAGTTTTTTCCATCTGGAGTTGCTATAAATTGTGCAGTGTAACACTGGGTATATGGGAGGCGAAGGAACTTCTGGGGTTTTTTCCCAAACAACATGAAACTCTAAGTTGGGCAAAGCTAAAAATAAAGTTGATAGTAGATAACTGATTCCCAGAACTCTTTTTTAGCTGAGATATTTACATGTTTTGAAATGGTAATTTATTTTAAAAGCCAAACTTGCAGGGATACCTAAAAAATAACATCTATTTTTTTCTCTTCTCATTTTACCAAAATGCCTAAATTTTAAATACATCCAGTGGTACTGAGAGGAGTTTTGTATAAATAAATCTCTAGAGTCAGGTCCTTAGAAACCTTTGTTGTTAGATAAATGGTAGTGGGGAGGGGGGAAGAGAGGAGGAGAACCTGCAGTTTGTGAAGGACCCCAAGCTGTGAATTTCACACTGTGAAATTTTGCCTTTATCTTGATTTGAGCCAGTTAGCATTGCAGGGCTACTTTTTATTTCTCCCAGCAGCCCGTACTCTGATGTGGGATTGCAGAGGCTGCAGTTCCATCTGAAGCCTCAGCAGTGAGCTCATCTCCTCCGTGTGACTGGCAGTGCTGGCAGCTCCTCCTTGGCTGATGTGTGTGTCTCAGGAGTGCTGCCAGGAGGGGAGGACGTGTGTTTGCAAATAAACCTCAATCAAATCCGTCTGTAAGTCCCCTGCAGCAGTGGCAGTGACCACTGGATCAGACAAGGCAATGTCTGTGTGCTCTGTGCTCACACCTCTGTCACCTTCAGCTGCTGGGCTGAAGAGCCATCCCTGAATTTTTCATTTGATTTTCTGGAAGTTCAGTGCTAGACCGTGTTTTCCATGAAACAGTGGATCAAATCGTTATGTGTATTTGGATTCTGAATTGTCTTTTCAAGGGCAAAGAAAGGCTCTGAAAACACAAAAGCTCAATCCTTCTCTGCTGTGCAAATGTTTCGGTGTAAGCAAAGCCACTGCTACTGCTTTCTGTCTTCCCACCATAGATCATTCAGATGCTGCCCAGGTGCCATGGAGGTCCCTGGGAAATTCATTTTTGGTGATAGAAATTTTAAAAAATTGCCTAGGCTGAAGAAGACAAAAGGATGTTTGGTACCTGCCCTTTCCCAGGCACACAGCTCAGCAGGCTCCTCTCTCTCCACAGTCAGGAAAGCAGAGGCTGCTACAAAGGCATCCTTCACTGAGCTTTGAGGTAAAGATGTATGTCTGAAATCAGAGATAAAATGCATTTGAAACAAAGGGAATCCTTGGACTGTTTTCTCTGGGGATTCACCCATTGTACAGACACTGTTGGACACTAGGTGAATTTGGTCTGTTTGCTCTGGGTGTAACTTGAATTTCATCTAATTCTCCAATACCCTCACAGCCCACATCTGGGGGTTAGAAACAATCTCTTGTTTCAAAGTATAATCATTGTACAAGCAAACTAAAGGCAAATTAAAACATATTTCCAGTGATGTTTATTTACAAGAAAGCTTTGAAATATGTCTATGAAAGTATACTGGTCTAATAATATTATTAATCATCTAGCACTTATCTTGTCAGTACATGAAATATGAGAGTATCTTTCAAGACGCTGACATACAGCAAATCCTCTAAATGTCACACTGCCTGCCTTGTTACTGGGTGAAGAGGAATTGCAAATCTTTCCCAAATGAATGCACTTAGCATTCCTTAAACTTTTAAGGTGAGATCAATATTTAGATCAAAATATTTCACAGGCCTAGAGTCACAGGTTCAGGTTTTAGAAGAAATTGCCACCTAGGTGAGCATACACAAAAATTATTTTGTTAACTTCAGAAGTTGCATAATTGCAGCCTGGGATGTCTTGTATTAACTGCCCTTATTCTTTCTGCTGACAACAGAAAATTTAAAAAAAATACAAGCATAAAGAAGTTTAGGGTCTTTAAACAGCAAAATGCATTTGTGAGTTTTGTTGGAGATTGAACAGTGACCAAGAGCATTATGGAGGGAATGCCATTAAAAGAGGCTGTTTGTTGTCTCAGCACATTATCACAAGTGAAGGTGACAAGGAGCCAGTGAAGTCTGGTGTGGATATCAGATCTGGAAAGCATTTTGGAAGAACTTAACCTACAAGTTTTAAAAATAAAAAATTCTTCAAGACCAAATTTTTGCTCTCCCCTCAAAGGAGAGCAAATTGTGTCTCTTGACTGCAGGGCAGCCGTACTGTTTGAGAGGTTTTAGTTTCTGTCCTGCACAGAGGAGATTTTTTGAAGCTTTATCAGCTTCCCCTGAGGAGTCAGTTACATTTTCCTTCCTGAGCACCCCCATGTCAGGCTCCCAATCTCGGTGTCACTGGATCAGTTTTCCGGAGGACTGATTAGCCCTGGGTAATCACCTTTAGGAAAAGAAACCCCAAAAGCTTTGTTCACTCTTGCAAACACACCCTTTCAGCAGCAGCTGATTCTGACCTGCTCTGTGCACCTCACACACTTCACCTGACACCTGCAGCAGCGAGAAGCACAAACACCAAGCAGTTGGTGAGTGCTTTCCCTCATCAGGCTGTTCTCAAGATTGATTGTCCTGGCTTGGACACAGACTGTCCCTCCTGCTGCAAGGGCACAGCTTGACACAGGGGATAATCCACAAGTACAATTACCTGTTCTAATTACATTTGTCATCTTGGAGAAACATGGTTGGTAAAACTTGAGTAAAAACATTTTTAAACAAAACAAAAATTGCTTACCTGATGCTTTATTTAACAAACTAACATCACTATCTGTGCTTTTCTTTTTTCCCCTCTCTTGTGTTCAGGTTACATCATGGTAAGGCAGCTAAAAGTTCACTTCTTTCCTTCTTGGGTCCTCTTTTCTTTTCCCCAAGTACAATATTTACAGTGCAAATTCAGTAAGGAGATGTTTAAGGGTAGGCTTCTTAATGCTTTATTTCTTTCTAGAAAAGTAATTAAAACAAATAAATAAACAAATCAAGGGGGTTTAAACAAAGCTTATTTTCTTGTAACAAATTCATCATCCTCTGGAAATCCACAGTTTTCATTTAGAGGCAAGTTTGGTTTAAAGCAAACACCACAACTTTCAGGAACCCCCAGGCAGGCTGTCAGATTAGTATATTCTTACATTAGCTTTTAAGTGAAGGGTGGAAGCCATGCTTATACTCATCAATTCCTACCCCACATGGCTTGGGAGTGAAACTCTTTCAGTCCCAGCAGTAAGCAGTAATATTTTTTTGGACTTTCCAGCTCCGTTTAATGTCACATCATATATCACCCTCCAGCAGTGCTGCTGTTAAACTCCCTCCTCGGGCAGCAAGCCTGCGTGTGCAGGGGTTTGCAGAGCAGCCAGAATAATTTCCACTCCTTTTTAAGCTACTATTATAATGTGTCTGCTTTTGTCAAACAGCTGCATGTGTTTAAAAGGAACTTCTTAGAATAACTTTGATGAATGTTAAAATGATCATACTTTTCAGAGGATTCCCTTGCATTTCATTGTGTTTCTAATTAAAAGCTAAGTTTGCAATCAAGAAACTGCAGGGGAAAAAAGTAAGATGGGGGAACTACCCTGCCCTGTGAGGAACATTCATTTGGCTAACAAGGACAAGTTTCTTGGATTTATGTGGTGGTGATAATTTCCCTGGCTTTGCTCCAACAAAGTCACACATGCAGAGGTCTGATATGGCGCTGCTGGGTCCTGGAAGGCTCTGCCTGGCTCCGTGGCAGCCCCACACCTCTGCAGACACCAACCCTTCCTCTGGCAGGACAGTCTGTGACCTCTGGGACTGTGTCACTGCCCTGGCAAATCTGGTCTTCTCCAGCTGAGGCCCAAACTTGACACTGCATCTGATATTTCTGAAATGTTGCAGAGCAGAAACCCCAGGGCTCTTTCCCTCTCTCCTCTTTGCCCAGATTTTTTCACCACTTGCCAGAACTAGAAGGGGCTACAGGTCTATCCCACCTGCAAGTTTCTGACCCAGTGACAGCAGAGGGTTTCAGCCCAGCCTCCCCTCATAGGTATTTTTTAAGATGATGAGACCAATATGAGCCCCATCCATCTTCCCCAGGAGGGTTTATTTTCCAAAGAAGACAGAGCTGTTGATGTTAAGAGAAATAATTTCACTCAGGCCTGTGCTCTGATCCTTTGGGTATACACCATATTTAGTCTGTTGCTGAGAGGGGGTTGTTTCGGTATTTTGTATTTGGCACGTCCATGGGAATTCCTAGAGGATCCTAGCTTTCCCTTTTTGGGATATCTCCATCCACAGGTCCTACTGCACAAGGCTGTTGGCTACTAGGGGAGGAAGGAGGGGGGACAGCTGGGACTGCAGGTTTGGGGGGTGTGAGGAAGGTTTGATGAGGACCAGAGCAGTCCCTAACCCCTGCAGCTCTGGCTCCCAGCAGCCTCTCCTGCTCTTGCTGCCAGCACACGGTGCTGCTCCCTGTTCTGTGTGTGCCCCCCCAGCTCTCCACCACTTCTCTTCTACATTTACGGGCACAGGGAGGTATTTCTAGGTATTTCTTAAATATGAACAAGTATTTACAATTCTTTCTCAAGAACTGAGCTGCACACTGGAAAGAAACTTTGGCAAATCTGCTGGGAAGGTGGCAAACAATCCTCTTGTTTCCCAGGGGCAAAGGAGGCTTAAACCAGCCCCAGGCTCCAAATGTCACATAAACACAGAGAGACCCAGAGCCACAGTCCTGCTGTGTTAGGAATAGCCCTCTTTGCCCAAGCAACCCCTGAACTCAGAGACTTAGCTCCAACAAAATGCACTGACAGTGGGTAGGAACATCCTGTGCCACACAGGCCATGACCTGTCCTTTGCCCTTCTAGGCACAGGGCCATGAGGGGCAGGGATACTGCCAAGGCAGGAAGGAGTTAAAGGTCCATCTGCTTTGTCAAACAGCAGGGAAAAGGGTGAAACCCTGAACTTGTGATTTAGGGGCACCCCTTTCATACATCTTTTTGAAAGCCAGAACCAGCTTTCTTCCCTAAAAAGTAGCTTGGGGCAGGAGCCACAGCCCAGGGTTAGGCCCCGAGCTCCTTGGCTCAGGCTGTGCTTTTCAAGCCAGGTACCAAAAGGATTTTCCAGCAGGACGTGGTTTCCAGGGCCCCTCCCCACTGACAAGATTCTCCTCCTCTATATAGGGAGGCTGCAAAGGCAGCAAGGACTGGGCTGTCCCGGCTGGTGGCTGTGTCTGCAACTCACTCTGCTCCCCCCATTGGACACCTGTGAGTACCGGGGGGCCAGGTCCCTGCTGGGGACAGGGCTGGGGGCTCACACGCTTTGGGAGGGGGACTCTGCCAAGTTAACTCTTACTCTGCTCTGCAAACACATCCAGAGCCCTAACCTGGGCATGGGAACAGACCTCTCAGATGTGCTCGGGCGATTCGTCCTGGGTTGTGTTACTGCTTGGGTTCTGCTTAAAATGCATAGGGACTGTGCATGCTGACAGTGGGCACAGGTGTTCTAGCCTGCCTCAGGTCACTGCTGGCACTGCCATTGCTGGGTCCAGCCTGAAAGACACCAGAAAGGCTGCAGAGAAGGAGCCCACAAGGTGCAGAGCAGCGCAGGTGGTCCTGGCAGCTGCTGCAGGGAACCATCACTCGGGCATTTGGGAATGAAAAACCTGAGCTGCTGAGGTTCCTAAACTCTCAGTCCTAATAAAGCACTGCTGAAAGAAATTGCAACCAAATAAAATAATCAGTTCATCAGTAACTTATTCTTTAAAGAGGAAAAATGCTTAAAAATTAGAATCACTTTTACATAAATGCCCCAGCAGTACATATGTATGTTTTTAATATGCTGGGAACAAATTTGAAGCAAAACTAATCTGACAATTTACTGAATTACAGTAATTTCAAAGGTGACATGCCTTTTTTTAAAATGGAAAATAAAGCAACAAACTTATGAAAATCTCCCGTTAGTAAATTAAAGCGACAGTAGATGGCAGTGCAGAAAGCAGCTTCAGCGCCATCCCACAGGTTCACGGGCTTCTTTCACCTATGTGTGTGTGTGTCTGTGTCTGTGTGCATGCACACCTATAAAAATGCTGGTATTTATGTGAAAGGCATATATGTTTGCATAATTAAGAAGCATGATGAGATATTTTCAATATAAGAGAAATCAGAAGGCTTGTCACTATCTCATACATTCATATCAGTAAAACCTTTTCTAAACTACACTTGTTGAAAGACAAGCCCACCTTGTCCTTCACTCCCAGCCTTGCCCTGGCAGGCAGTTTGCAGCAGGACTGTGTGGATAGACTGACTGGCTCAACTCCCCAAGTCCCCCGTTCCCTCCAGCCTCTCAGGCAGGGCTGAGTTGATGAAGCCCCCGAGAGCAAAGCTCTGATTAAATTGTCACTTCAGTTCAGTGCCCAGTTCTGCCCTGGCTGTGTTCACTTGGATGTAAACAATGAATTTTATTATCTCATTTGCAATTGACACACTAGTCCCTAAAAGGTATTTGTTTTGAATTTGTTATCGTTACATTTTTGTGGAACAGAGAGTATTGAGCAGAACATCTCCTTAAAAGGCAGCATGGGGATGTATGCAGAGATCCCAATGCTCTGGAAATCACAGAGACTTATTAGTTGCAAATCTGATGGCTTTTAAGTATGTTAATGTCAGGAGAAGGCAATAGCTAGAGACAGCTTTCCAGCGTGTGCAAAATCCAGTTAAAATTATGGATTATTTGTGAATTACAATCAACATACAGAATTTTATTTAGTAAATAGAATGACATTACAAGAATTTGAAGTAGCTGGTATTTTCCAGATAAAGGGAATCTAGCTCTTTTTTCCCCTTCTTTTCTGATTTTTACAGTTTATAACACTGGCAATAACTAGGGCAAATTTCTTTTGAAAATTAGAAAATTAATCAAGTGTTTAGTCAGAGTTATGTAGTAAATCACATTAAAAAGGTGAGATGACTTTATTATAAAATAAGGTACTCACAGAAAATACGTTGAAGTATATGGAGAATGCATTACCAAAAAAAGGTGAAAGGCCAGGAGGGATTGATAGCAGTGCTCATGATAAAGCTGTCAGTGCTGGGCAATTCCAGTTCCTAAATGAAGGTCACAAGGTTAGGATTCACCCCTAGATTATCTTTTGGTTATCTTTTTTTCCAAGCAGTGCTCAGTTGGATGATTCAGTTAAGCACTGGAAAGGTAAAAGATAAGGAAACTGGAAAGATCATAGGCAAGAATTACTGTAGCCCAAGAAATGCAGTTTGAGTCAAGAGCAGGTTACTGCTACACTCTTCCATCAGAAACTACTCCTGAGAGCAGGACTTGGTTTTTTTAAATAATAGGTTCTATGTTCCTGTGTTGCAATAATTATTCCCTGTGCAGATGTGATAAGGCTTTATAGTGACATGCACATCCTGCAGAGGAATGGAGAAGTGCCCTTTATCTTTTCCTTAGGGGAAAAGCAGCCCCTCCAAGCTCTGACTCAGGAGGCAATTCTGCTTGGCCAATAACCTTTTAATTAAAGTGAACTTCCTGGGAATATTTATATTTCATTCTTGAAATAATATACTCAGGACAAACTAGTTATAGAGACAGCGTTCAGCTTCTGTCATTAACGTGGAAAGAGAAAGGACAGTGAAGGTCAGGCAGATATCTCCATAGTGGGACAGCAGACAGAGGAATACCTGTGGAAGCATCCATGTGTGTTTGTGTTTTCAACAAGTACAACAAATGGATCAGGTTAGGTGTAATTTGGCACAATTCTAAGGCAAGAAACTTCACAGCAGTGGTATTTTTGTGATTGCTTTTCCTCCTCCCACTCTCAGGATAACTCATCTCTGGGTATAAAGTGTACACTCTTGTACATGATTTGGGCTAAATGGATGAGAACCTCCGACCAACTCTTGCACATGGATTGGGGTCTGCATTTCTCTCAGCCAGCCCTGTGGGTGAAACCCAGGAACTGGCTAAAGGGTCAATTGTGCCTTCCCAGGGAATGTTCTCAGCAGGCTGCAAGGATTCTCTCCCCTTAGCCCATACTCCCAGTATCAGTCAGTGCAGTCTTGATCAGAGATGGACCAGAAGATATAGTGCCAATTATTAATCACCTTCAGCATCTCATTAGCAGCTCATTAGTCCTCACCAGGACAAATTAATTGAGTTTATGGAGCTTATATTCTACCCCTTTCATTCAGATGGAAGACTTTCCTTTATAATGAAAATTAATAGTGCACATTAATAAAAAAATTCAATTATTAATAGCCATTAATCCACACTTCATAACTGCATATCCTTTTTTACTACAGTGATAGTCAGAAGCTGCTAAAACTTTATCCTTAGATTCCAGAGGTTCAGTCACAAAAAGCTCTTTTCACATAAATCCATGTTTTCTCCTCATTGTGTTTCAGAGTAGTTCTGGGATCCAGTTCTATTCACTAGTTATTGTAGGGGATCTATTCTTGCCATAATCAAACTAGTCCTAGTGTTTGGATCTAGGGAATAAGAATCTGTATTTCCAAGTTCTGCAGTTCTTTCCACCTTATATACCTTCCAAATGGATCTTGCTTTGAAAAAGATTGAATTAAAAACTTTGCACCTGTACATACAGGAAGAAGTAGGAGAACATAGTCAAATACAGACAGACCAGCTCTGAGTTTCATGTTAGAATCTGTGGAAGATGTTTTTGACTTAGCCTGTAACAAAGAAAGGAACTTTTCCTTGGTCCTTGGGCAGCAGAACAGACAAACCTCTGGGATGTCCCACTGTGACATGCTTTGTAACAGGCCAGTAGTTTTAGCTATGGCTGGGTTTTTGAGGTGGATGGTCAGGATGATTTGACAGTTTGATTTCCATCATCATTTTCTGTGAGCAGCAGGGTGTCTGTGAATAGCAGGGTTTCACCCCATGAAGCTCAGCTCTGCAGTTCAGTCTCACTTTTGGTGTTTCTGAGAGCAGTACCTAATTCCTATTGATATAAAAGTGCTGTCACCTGGCATTTAGCCTCAGGCAGCACTATCCAACCTTTCTGCTGCTTCAGCATGGCCATGCAGCTCTCTTCTGGCCATGGGATGGGCTGAAACCCCTGTCTCCACTGCTGCAGCAGTTCCTGCCGTGCTGCTGGGGCAGTGGGGTGGAGAACATGCCTTGCCTGCTGCCACAGCAGTGGGAGAGGCCAGGGCAGCCCCTGCTGCTCCCTGAGCCCTGTGAGCTGCAGCTCTGGGATGAGCAGAGCTTCCATGGCTCCCCTGTGAGCAGCTTCCCCCCGCAGCCGCCAGCTGGAGGGCTCAGCAGGAGAGAATACCATCTCCATTATTGGAACTGTGCAGCTCTACCAGCCCTCTTGGCAGCCAGAGAGCATTTTCTGCCTTAATCCACACAGAGGTCAAATAGTTTCCTCTTGCTCTCTTCCAAGAATCTCCTGGGAGCGAGCAGAGGGACACATCCTACAGATGCTCCCTCACAGAGCCTCGACCACAGGGAGCACTGCTCAGGGGCCAGTGGCAGAGAGCAGGTCTCCCTAACACATTGACTGCACCTTCATGGATTATCTGGACAAATTTTCCTCTTTGGGATTTCCAGGCAAGGTTCTAGAGCAAGCACCTTTTTTTTTTTTTTTTTTTCTTTTTTTTTAAGACAACTGTTGTTGCAGGACTTTAAAGAGCTGGGGCGTCTAATTTCCGCTGGATTTCAGTGGGATATCACCTAACCTTCTTAGGCACCTCTAAAAATCCTGGTTTTGTTTTTAAGCTTTATGTCACCTTCCACATGATACATGTTTCCTTCTCAGACCCCTCATACAGTGTGGCCTTGTAAAAAAACTTTAATCTGTGGGAAGGCTTCAGGGACAAATATTTGGAAAGCAAGCTCTGGTACTCCCAGAGCACAGTGTGTCCATTTGGCTACATACCACAGAGCTTGGTCCTTACAAATATTGTCCTGCTTATGGGTTGACTGCTGACATCTTTAGCAGTCAGTTCTCCAAGCTCCCTCCAGATTCATGTTTTTTTGAATGCTGTAAATATTAAACTCATTCTCAATAAGGAAATGAAACAGCCTCTGTCTCCTAGAGATGTTTTTCTTGGGCACACACTATTTGTAGCTCCTCCCTAGCTCTCCTCTCTGCTCCACTGCACAGCAGGTTTCCCAACCAGCACACTCTTTTTGCCCTGGAGCAAACCACAAATCCTCTGTGTACTCCTTGCTGCATTTAGACCTGTGTTCCCAAGGGATAGAGCAGAGCACATGCAAAGCTCCAGCACTATCAGCACATCCAAATTTTAGTGGCAGAGCAGGAGAGCAGCTCCCTGCTGTCTCAGCACCATGCAAAGCAGCCTAAAGTCCCCACTGGCTCTCACCTATGGGCAGATACATCCAGCTGCTTTTTCCCTGTGCAACTGCATGGCATAGCTGCATCATCCTTCCAGTCAGAGTTCAGAGTATCTTTTAGCTGCGGCAATTCCAGGCTTGTTTCATTTCTTCTCTCTCTCATGTGATAGACATTTACCCTTCAGAAATGACCAGCTCCTACTGTCTGACCCACGGGGAGGGGCTACCTCTAAATTACTTCTTTTTCACCAGCAGTATTGACAACAACATGATTTTTCTGCTTTTTCTGTTGACCTTGTCTTAATCATAGTCTTCTCCAAATTAAACATTATTAAGTGATTGGAAATAGTCCTTTGCAAGAAAGGTTCATTTCTGTCCTTGCTGGAACACAGCCTGGGAATCATCCTTCTACTGCTTATTTCATTATTGCACTGATATTTCAGTATGCGCCCAACTGCATTTGGGTGATTGGAAATTTTGTGTTTGTCTGAATTCAATTAACTTTGTGATGGGCAAGAGCTGAGGCTGCAGGAAGGAGTTCAGCTGGTGGCCCTGGTGCAGTTCTGACTGTCTCACTGCACAGGGACTAAGTATCCACGTGGAAATGTGAGATATGACACATTTGGACCTACTGCATGGCAGATTTGACAAATGTGTTTTGTCTGGAGCACCTCCACATTTGCCTTCCTTTATCCCTTTAAAGTAGAATATTTTGCTTCCTCAACAGGTGTCTGCTGAGTCAAAATGGCTCAAAAACCTCTCAGTGATGATGAGAAATTCCTCTTTGTGGACAAAAACTTCATCAACAACCCACTTGCCCAGGCTGACTGGTCAGCAAAGAAACTGGTTTGGATTCCATCAGAGAAACATGGATTTGAAGCAGCGAGTATCAAGGAAGAGAAAGGGGATGAGGTGGTGGTTGAACTGGCAGAAAATGGAAAGAAAGTGACACTGAGCAAGGATGACGTCCAGAAGATGAACCCTCCAAAGTTCTCCAAAGTGGAGGACATGGCAGAGCTGACTTGCCTCAATGAAGCTTCAGTGCTGCACAATCTAAGGGAGAGATACTTCTCAGGTCTAATTTATGTGAGTAGACCCAAACCCACACAGAGCATTTCCCATTGCATGTGACCACACCCCATGGACAGCGAGGTGGATCCCAGCCCCTGTCTGGGATAAAGGCCTTGTGTAACACTGCCTTGCAAGTACTAACCCCCAGCAATGGCATCCTAACCCAAAAATGTTCCAAATTCACTTTATTCCCCATGATTCTCCTGCTTCTTTGATAATTGCTTCATTACTTAACTAAATTAAAACATATGAAGGTTTCTTCCACAAAATTTACAGATTCTGAAAGAATATTGTTGGCTTGGAAGGTACTCTCTGATAGGGGAACAAAATCTGAGTCCTACTGTTTGGGGGAAAAAATTTGAGAGGGACTTTTAAATTAATCCAATGCAAACCTAAACAATTTTCCAGCAGCTTGCAAAAAGAGCATACAGAAAAGGTAAATCATGCAGTTTTACTCAGGCAAAACTCAGCCAAAACTGAAAGGCAGCTGAAGAGTTCTGGTTTGTTGATGCTGGAGTTAAACCTTATGTGTGGATAAAGGGACAAACCCACTGGAATTCAGGCAAGAGTACTTGCATGTACCAGTGTGTCACTGAAGCAAAGTCAGGCATCCAGTAAACCTTATTGTCCCTCATGTTGATCAAGTTACAGATCAGACAAGCTGGATAAATTATAATTTGTCTATGTTCATGTGACTTATGAGAAATTATTTTATTCTGTCTTTCAATCTTCACAAGTACATTAACACAACAATATTTTGATATTGATAACCCTGTAATCTATCCACATCAACAGTTAGCAAACAGCACAGTAAGAAAGCCTAAAACTTTTCCAAGGAATTTAGCTGTTATCTTTGATTTTACATGAAGGATCCCTCTGCTGTGCTGCAGAAGTTATCTACAGTTACAATCCATGAAATATTTTACTTGCATGACAGACCACTGATGAGTGAAAGAAAGTACAGAGCTTAAGGAGAAACAGTAGTCAAGGTCTTGTTATGAGAAATACTGAATTAGAAAGTAGGAAATTAAGCAAAAAGTAAGATAGTTATATGAACTATAACAAAGAAACTGCTTACTTGTTATGTGCAACTTCAAAGAGCTAAGCTCAAGATCTTTCCTTCAGGAATGTACTAAAATGCACATTATCAAGTCCCTGAGAGAAGCTAGAGTACCTATCTTTTCATTATTTGAATTTATTGGATTTTAGGTTTGCAGGTGAACATGTGGATCCACGTGCTATAATAGCAGAACATGCAGCCTTAATGATTAAAATAGACTTTTTCTTAAAGTGTTCTGCATTGTAACAAGAATTTAAATAATTAGTAGAAGGTTAGTGGGATAAAATGGGGGATTGGGTATTTGTTGTTGTTCTCAGCAACACTCTGCATAGCTGTTCCAGGGTTTCCATTATGTTTACTTTATGGAATTTTCATTTTCTACAGAAAGGGGAAATTAATTTCCAAGAGTGGATAATGCAATTAGAAATCAAAGAGTTCTTTATGGAGGCAAAAATTGAAGCACATCTGAAATTAAGGTTTCTTTCTCAAGAGACTAAATTTTAAGATGGTAAAGTTTCAAAGACAATAATTTGACTTGTAGTGCAACAAGTTATTTGTATTTTCAGTATGCAAAACCTGCTTGAAACTGCCAAGCTTTACACAGTGCTGCCCTACTAGATGCTGCCATAACTTTTTAAAAACAGAGGGGGCCTCTAAAGAGAATCTGAGTCTCTCCCACTTGCAAGACTAACTGTAAACAACTATCTCCTGACTTTGCCATGTGTTGCCTAATTTGCATCTCTTGGAGTCCCACATATTCAAAGAAAACATGACCTCAGCATTTTTCTCTCCAGAGCATCAGTGATGCAAATGGGGATTCCCAAATCTAAAGAAAAATAATAAATCCAGCTGGAAAAAAAATCATCTCCCCCTTGCATTTACATTAAATAATATTAAATAAAAGGATTCAGTGCAGAAATTCACAGGGTGAAGAAAAACACCCTGGCCTTTTGCTTCATCATAGATAATTAAGATAGAAGGGCAAGAAGAAACCTGAGCCACTAACTCATGTTTCACATTGCTCAGAACAAAAAGAATCTGCTTTATCCACATACAAATTACACCAAAAATTATTATATAAGCATGAAGAACACATCAATGCAAGTTCAGTGGATTTGAGAGTAGAATCAAATTCCTTGTATTCATAGGCACTACTTGTTCAGTTTTCACTTAACAGTGAGAAATGCTGTCTTTAGTGCCCAGAGCTAAATATGCATGTTGGAACTGAGGTGGACTCTTCTGCCCAAACCTAGATATTCACAATGCAGATGTGTATTTGTGCCAATCTCTTGTAAATACCCAGCAGCAGCAATCTGAGGGACACCCAAGCTCAGCACTCCCATGGAAGTATCCCTAAGATATTTCAGATTATGTTCTTCCTCCAGACCCTCTGCGGAGAGGTTCAGCCCCTCTATAGACAGGCTGTGCCCCAGGGAGAAGGATTTAAGGCATGGAAGCTTCAGTGCCCCACTTTCCATCATACACTTGGCCATGTCAAAATATCATCTATATTAATCCAGCTCCCCCAAATCCTTGCAAAGCATACACCTGGAGCTACAATCAGCCAATATAAGAGGCCTTCATTAAATTTCCTGAGGTGAAGAGGGCTTCATTTAATGAAGAGGGCTTCATTAAATCTGCTGAGGAGATCACAGTCCAGTTAGAAATGAGGATTCTTGAACTGCATCAGCTCCAGCTTTTGCTCTGCCTTAACACTCTGCTTCTTGTGCCTCAAAATTAGCTCTTTAAAGCTGTGTTACTGTGTGCCTGGGTGTGCAAACAGCCCTGCATGTGGCAAGGCAGGAAATGCCTCAAAATCTCAGGGAAGGGAGGCCTAAATAATTTCCTTAATTTCCTCTCCTAATTTTTTACTTGGGTGGGGACAATTAGTTAAGTGTGTACAGTAAATCTATTTTTACTACTAAAAAATGCCTTGCTGTCCTTTCCCTAAGGGCCTTGGTGGCCATTCTAGGATAAAACTGTCACTTTTCAGGTGTGTTACTCTGGCAACACTAAAACTCATTTTGACATGAGCAGCACGTGTTCATTCTGACATCCCAATGAAAATCCAGCTGAGCCATTCCCCACCGAGGGGCTCAGCCTGGGGATTCTGAGACCCGGCAGGGATTTGAGCTGGGTTTTCCTGGGCTGGGCTGGCGATGCTGAGACCCTGAGCTGGGTTTTCCTAGGCCAGCCTGGCGATGCTGAGACCCGACAGGGATTTGAGCTGGGTTTTCCTGGGCCAGCCTGGGCATGCTGAGACCCTGAGCTGGGTTTCCCTGGGCCAGCCTGGCGATGCTGAGATCCAGAGAGGATTTGAGCTGGGTTTTCCTGGACCAGCCTGGGGGTGCTGACACCCTGAGCTGGGTTTTCCTAGGCCAGCCTGGGGATGCTGAGATCCAGAGGGGGAGATTTGAGCTGGGTTTTCCTAGGCCAGCCTGGGGATGCTGAGATCCAGAGGGGGAGATTTGAGCTGGGTTTTCCTAGGCCAGCCTGGGGATGCTGAGATCCAGAGGGGGAGATTTGAGCTGGGTTTTCCTAGGCCAGCCTGGGGATGCTGAGATCCAGAGGGGGAGATTTGAGCTGAGTTTCCCTGGGCCAGGCTGGGCATGCTGAGATCCAGAGGGGGGATTTGAGCCAGGTTTTCCTGGGCCAGGCTCCCACAGGCCCAGGCTGTGCTGTCACTCCCCACAGCCCCCGGAGCAGCCAGACTGTGCCGTGCCAGGCTCAGTTCCTGGGTGCTGATACCATATAAAGTGCTGGCTGTGCCGGGCCGTGCCGGGCTGTGCCCTATTATGGTCAGGACAGGGAAATCCCTGCGCCCGGGGAGCAGCGACAGCTCCGGCCATGATGGGACACAGCCCCGGGCTCAGCGTGGCACCCCCAGGGCTCTGCTTCACACACACAGCAACAAAATCAAATTAATAACAATAAATATCTTTTAAAAAACAAACAAAAAAACCCCACTTCTGCATATATCAGGAACAGCACAGTTCCATTATTTCTTTTTTTTCCATAGGCCAGTTAAAGTATTGCAATACTCCTGCCTAATGTGAGATGCTCTCTCCTAATATGAGAATTGGGTGTTTGTTGGTTTGGTTTTTTTTGTTTTATTTTCTTATTTTGTGGGTTTAAATTTTATTAAATTAAATACCCTTAGAAATTTCTTTTAGCAACTGTTTGTGAAATATGGCTCTTCATCTGGTATCGTATGGTATTGCTTCTGGTCCAGGTCAAGAGCTGGAATATTACGAAATAAAGAAAAATTTAAAATATATAAATAAAAACCCAAGACAGAACGGATGAACACCTATCAGCTGGCAGCCACTATTCTTGTTTATGTATTTATTTTTATATTAATACCTCCATTAAATTCTAAACAAACCACATTTTTCCTGAAGTTTTCTGCAGAAATAGTCATGCAGTGAAGGCATGATTAGTCTCTCAAGATATCTATTTGGAACTTGAGCAATTTTATTTAAGGACTCTCATCAGTCATCAGTGTTACGTGGTGTTCACGGAGGCTTTTTCTAAAAAAACCCTTTAATCTTCTTACCTAGGATTTCAGTTTACAAAATTTGATGCCTACCTGAGCAGTTATTTATATAATATTCTGATAAGAAAATGCACATATAAATATTAATTATTACAGTTATCACCATACCCTTCCGTGTGATAAGGGCATGGATTATGTACTGAAAATAACTGAAGTTAAGGAGCTCTAACATCAGGTCATGGTGTTTGTACAGATTGCAGAATTCACCTGCTTCCAGCAGCTCACTTTGTAGCAATAATGATTTGTGCACTTAGAAACCACCCATGCACATACATTCAGAAAACCTGCTTCCTTTGTTACCCTGGGCAGAACACAAAGGAGCACTGCTGCTGAAATCCCATTAATTCCTTGCAGCCCCTGCCTGTGTTTCCCAGCCTGGACATGGCACATGGTGATGTTAAGCCCAGCTTTTATTTGAATTCCCTTGCAGACTTACTCGGGTCTCTTCTGCGTTGTGATCAACCCCTACAAGCAGCTGCCCATCTACTCAGAGAAGATCATTGACATGTACAAGGGCAAGAAGAGGCACGAGATGCCCCCTCACATCTACGCCATTGCTGACAATGCCTACAGGAGCATGCTGCAAGGTAGGACAGCCCTGCCACCCTGCCTGGGTGCCACAAACACCTGGCAGCTCCACGTGGGCTCCTGCCAGCAGCCAGCCAGGAGAGAGCTCTCACACAGAGCAGAGCTGCCTTTCTAGAAGTTTCAGAGGAATTCTTTGGCAGGAGCAGCAGTCCACAAACGCTGTGACTCAAAAAGGAAAAACAATCCTTTCACCCATCTGTGTGGAGGCATGTGGGAAGGTTTCAAAGTCAAGCAAATAGTTTTGGCAAATACGGGCATGGAAAATGCTCCCTCTCCACTAGTGGAGACTATTCCAAAGTTAGCTGTGAGCGCTGCTGGATCTGTCAGCATTGCTGCAAAGCAAATTCAAACAGGGTTTTGGGGCTACTTTCCCTACAGCCTGATGTCTTGAACCCTGAGTTGAGATGTGCTGTTTCCCAACAGGGATGGCAATGGGCAGTGGGAAAGCAGTCGGGCCCCAAAGGGTGCAAACAAATCCCCAAAATTAGAGCTCTCCTCCTGCAGTCACTTCTGACAGACTGAGGGGATTTCATCCTAAGGAAAAACTTTCATTCAGGGATCAAAAAGCTAAAGTGATGGATAAAGGAGGCTGTAACACCTCCAGAATATAGGGTATGACCAGGTGCCATCTCACATCGACCTTGGGTGCTACAGGAAACCAGGAGCTCTACAAAATACTTTTAAATTTATATGTCCTCATAAGGACCCTGACCCTACAGAAATTCTGGCTGACAACTATGCCTCAGCAAGATTCACAGGCTTGGCCCTAAAGTTTAGGGCTTCCCAGGATTAGGACTTTTTCCCTTCCTATGGCTTGTATGACATTTCTTTCTTGGAGCTACTTCAATCTTTTTATTTAAGTGGATCCCAGAAAGCAGACCTACAGTGCAGCAGAGGAGGACCAATAAAGCAACAAAAATATCCTGAAAACAGACCTTCCTACACACTATGTGATATAATCATAGCTATAAAAAACTTACTTGGCAGAAGGTCATCCCACTAAGCCACAGTCACATATCTGCACTCCAGCTTCCCTCCTGAGCCCCGTGCTCTGCTTCCAGGGCTCCTGAAGCCATTCCTCCCTCTGATCCTTTATTTAAGCAGCAAACCTTGAGGGGAGATCTGGAAGAAGCTCCTGGCTCCTGCAGACCATCAGTTGTGCAGGGTCCTGTACTTGTCTCTAGAAATGAGGTGGGGGAAAAAATAGAAAAGGAATATAAGCTATCTGTAAGAAAGGGGGAAAAACTGACTGCAGCCTATGCTGAAACAGAATTGTCTTGTCCTGACAATCCATGAGTTTCCTGCCTAAGGTGAAACTAATTCAGCACAGATGAGCCTGACCCAAGCAGCACAGGGATGTCACCCAGACTGTCTCCTGTCCCTCCCAGCATGTTCTCCTGAGCAGTGGGAAGCCACTGGATCTGGTTTGCCCTCACTGTGGCCATTAACTGCACTTAGAACAGCATGGGTTCAGGTGTACCTCCCAGGATGGCTGGAGGGAGGACACAGCAAGAGTGCAGGTTTTTATCAATTCACTTCTTTTGGTGCTCAGAATAATTTCCTGGCCCTACAAGCTTTTGGGAAGTTACTCCTCATTATTCATGTGCCCCCACTGCAATTCTTCCTGGCAGCAGAGAGGAGGGGGAGAGCAAGTGCAAAGGAACAAGGAGGGAGTAGGTGATGAGCTGAACCTTTAAGAGGATGCTCTTTCACTGCTTCCCACCCCAACCACGCACAGCTGGCACGGCAGCCAGCAGTGGAACCAGCAGAGCTCCCAGCACAAGCCCAGGACACCCACGTTTCACTTGCACATGTCATCTTGGAGTCTCTCCATCTCTGAACAGGGCCCCAGTTGCTTTTAAAGCTGTGCTTTTGTTTGTAAAAACCTACTCGTGTTTTGTGCATGAAACTAAACCAACCCTCAAAATAACTCTGGTTATTCAGCCAAAATTCTGTTCACGTTGGGGTGCTGAAAGTGGGCGTCAGCACGGTTCTGAGTGAGCCCTGCTACACATATAGGCACAGAGAGCTTCAGGGGGTTGTGAGCATATTTTCTAATGGAATATAAACAAAAGTTCTTACCCATAAACATGAATCAGAGCACTAAAAGTTTTCCCTGTGAAAAGTCAGTACTGCTCCTTATCTGGAAACTTGCATAGTTTCTGCTTGCCAAAGTAAAATATGTCGTAGATTCATGAGACTGAGGAATTATATTCTGGTATTTCATGACCAGGGCCACTTGGCCCAGAGCAATCAGCTTGTTCAGATGTCTCAGGGATCCTTTATCTCTTGGTGAGCCAAGCCTCTGTGTCTGCAGATCCCTGGTCCTACTGCAGGTTCATCAGCTGGGAATCACAGCCCTCTGCATTCTCACCCTCCCCTGTGTTGGCACAAACATCCAGCAGAAAACATGAGCTGTGCACACTGCATTCCTGCTCTGCTTCAGAGACTTACTTGGTTAATGTATTCATTAGGGATGATGTTTAACGCCCATCAAAGCTCTTCTGATAAAAACACTTAGCCACAGCTATCAGCAATCAGATAATCAGACTTTCTTCCAAATATGCAGAAAAGCTAACATCTCACAGGTCACAGGAATTATCAAAGATGTTGGCCGGGCAAAAATAAAATTTCCACTTGTTTCAAGTGGTTCTGAGCACCTAAAACCCTTTTGCAAATCACAGTCATGCTGTCTCATGCTCAGCCAGGAGTGCTGGGTGTCTTGTTCAATCTGCTGATTTCCATGTCACTAATGCAGTTTGATCAGTGCCCAGGCACAGCCATGGATGCTCATTTCCAGCCAAAATGAGAATAAACTGTAATTTTCTTTAATCTCAAAGGCTGAGAATTCTACAAGAGCATTTGTGTGTGTGTCCCCAGGAGTTACCACACTGAACTGGGCTCTCCTGGCTGAGTTTACAGACTAGCTATGGATGATTACTGCTACACTTGGAGACTGCAATCACAAAACATTTCCCCCTGCTCCTGCACCCTCTGCTCTCTCTGTATTTGGGATGAAGTAGCTCCATACAGAGGGCTTGATCCCCATCCCAACTCTTGCACTGCCAGCAGGATTCTTTCTGCAGCCATGATGCAAAACTGCTCCAGGTGAAAGCCACCCCTGGGTTTGGCTGTGCTGAAGTGAGTCCCCCCTCCTGGGGCACAGTGAGGTCTGTGAGTGCTGGTCACAGCAGCAAGGAAGAGGCCGTTCCAGGGAAGAGGAGCTGCAGCTGGATGGCCCTTCCTGCAGCATTGCCAGCCTCCAGTGATGGTGAAGCTGAGACACTGCTCTGTAAGGAGGAGCAATTCTGCTGCCTTCTGTCATCTTCCCTGCAGAAACAAAAAATAAGTGGTAGACAATACAAATGTGAAAAGTCATGTTATGCAGAAGTAGTAACAAAGTTTTTGTGTAGGTGGTTAGGCCTTCATTAAGTTTTCTGGCAGTAAATCATCATGGAGAAGATATATTACAGCTTTCTGCAGATTCAAGGAGATTATTTTCTGTGGAGCCACTTTTATGCAAGCTTGAGTTAAAAATGGAAAAACAAACAACCTGGTAGTTACTCAGAGGTATGGGAGGGAAACACAGTTCCCAAGGTCTTAGAAAAGGAGGCTGCTGTGAGAAGCCATCTGTTTACTGTGTCCTCAGCAGGACTGTGCAGAAATGTCCCCTTTAGGCAGTGCAGTTATTAACAAATGTAAAGAAGCAGTAAGTGAGTGGGGGAACGTGGTTTCAGTATTTTTTTCCTTTTATGGTAAAGCTGCCAACTTGCTGCTTCATTGTGATAAACCATCTGATTTTGTTTGTGATTAAGCAGAGCTAACTGGTCTATCAAGAACAGAGGGGCAGGAAATCTTACAGGCAAACTGGAGGTGTTTGGTGAAAAAGTAAGCAGATTCCAGAAAGAAAAAAAAACAACTCTGCTGCATGTTTAGGAAAGCTGGTGAGATTTATAATGTAAGTGTAGGTCTCTATTAAAAATGGAGGAGAAAATTAAAAATAAATGTTTCAATTTCTAATATAGACATATAGGAGGTAGATGATACTCTTCCAGGTAGGGTCAAATTTTCTTAAAAGGCATTAACAAAAAAGATATTAGAATATAGAAGACCTATTCTGTTGCTTTTTAAGCCCCAGGAATTATATTTAAGGAGTTTTACTTCTACAGCTCTTTCTCTTCTGATAGATAGACCACATAAAGTTGCAGACTCACAAATAGGTCACAGTCTTTTCTATACAGAATGAAACATTCCAGAACAGAAATAGGATGAATTGAATGGGATAGCCTTTGAAAGTAAATGAGGCCAGTATCTGCAGCTCAGGCCATAACAGAATAGGACTGGACTGGACATCCTTAGAGGTGCAGTTAGAACTGATGCAGGAGACAGAAGAACATCTGGAATTTCCCCTCTGTGAGTGTGCACAGCACAGTTTGCCAGCACGGCGTTTCTCCCATGATTAACCTATCCCTGAGGACATTTGGTGCCACTTCTGACCTTCCTCATCCTTCCTCTGCTTTACACATCCCCAGGCTGCCCCTGCACACAAACCCCTGTGTGGGCCAGTCTGTGAGACACCTTTGGGAGCCTTCCCCTTCTGAGGAGCAAAAGAAGGGCAGCGATGGGCAGCAAAGAGTAGTGAGAAAATACTTGGCTTGGAGACCAGCTTTTTCTGATGTTCCCTGAGCTCAGAAATTCCACTGGCAACTCAGTATCAAGAGTGACTTTTATTTTCTTTATGATATTTATGGGTTAGTGATGCAATATCAATATATGCTCATGGTTTCTATTTACCCAACAATGTATTTTTAGCAGAAGTTCTTCCATGCTTTCACTTTTTTAACTTAAAAGAAAGCCTAGCTGATACCCTGCAGTGAAAAACAAACATGGCTCACAGCTCCTCTCCTCCCAAATGTTTATGTGGAAGAGTTCTGCAGTGCTGATTGCTGACAAATACCTCCAATAAAAATGAGCAATGAGTCATTTTGTACCAATTTACCAAACAAAGCAGTTAAGTGGCACCATTTGTTGTGTGGTGATCAATAAAGCAGTTAATGTTATAGCTATTGAGGAACTGGAAGTAAAACAGTTGTTTAATATCAATCCAGGCCATTGCAGAATCCTCTAATGCTTTTCCTAGACTGGCTGTGGGCCAGGCAGCAGTTACAACTTGAGAGCTTAATCAATTGGTTTAAATAGGTTTAAACAATCTCATGGTATTTATGATATTCAGGGTCAGCAATAAGGGTGAGCAACCAGACAGGTATTCCTGCAAGTGACCCCACACACTGAGCAAAAGGAGCTCATGTCTGAACCTCTCAGCAAAGATTGGTGCTGGCTCTGCTTTGGATAAATAATGCCAGACCATACAGAAGCACTGGATTCTGCCTCATTATCTGCCTCAAGTCTCAGATGTGTAAACTGAGCACACTTTTCAAAAATGTATTTGACCTGCCTGGGAATTATTTTCCTAAGTCAGAATATTTTTTTTTAACAGTCTGTAAAGGCAAACTGAGGGTCTCAGTCAAAGAAGGGCAAATTTCAGGGCTGGGGCTGATTGCTCAAGGCCTTGTTTAAGTCTGCTTCCGAGTATTTCCAGGGCTGGAAACACCACACCTCTCTGGGAAACTTGCCCTGGTGTTTGACAAGTGAAGGAAACAGTTGTGCTTTAGAATGGATTTCAGCAAACATGCTCATCATGCCTTTTGGCAGAAAAATCTGTGTAAAAGTTCTGAAGGTAGAGAGAAACTCCAACTCCAAATGAATAAGCAGGGAGGATTGCTCCAAGAACAGGTCATGGAGATGGGCTGCAATCCTCACCCTTCCTGCAGCGTTACAGAACTCTGGACACTGGTGTGCTGAAACCTCTCACATGCCTCACCTAGCAGAAATGGAAATTTTGCTCCTCCTTTTTATAAATCTTGATCCAAAATGTGTTTGATGGTCTGTTCATACTAAAAAAACATGAAGAATACTTACATATTGTTGACATGCTCTTGTATAATCTAAAGCATCTTGTTTTGTCTTATTCTTTGGAAAATCTCCCAAAGAAATTACTTGTTCTCTTGATAAAAATTGTCTCTCAGTCTGAAATGAAAAACAGGCTAAATTATTCAGGTATTTGAACTGCTTTGCTTTCAAAAGTCAAAGCTTTGCATGACCAGCTTAAAACATTTTAGTTGTTGATGCCTTATCTGTCCAGACTTTGTTTCAAGTGGGCTGCTGGCCATAGTTCATAAGCATAGTAAAAACTTGAGTTTCAGGTTTGAAATTTTGTTATAATCTTCTTACAGAGAGCCTGATCTTTTTGCTGTCCTCATTACAGTTCATCTCTAATGGAATTTACAAAAAATATTTTTGACCTCTTAACCTTTTGTTCATTTTTTGTACAAAATATTTCCATTAGAGATGGTTATTTAAATTCAAGGGCAAATTAAATAAGATGTGAACCCAGTACTTTTTACTAATCATGGTTGGCCAGATTTTAGAAGGTCTAGGCTGTTCAATGTAAATCCTTATAAACATAAGTGCTTCTGTCAGAAAAGCCATTCTCCTTAATTAATGGATTCTTTTTTCTTTATTCACAGATAGAGAAGACCAGTCTATCCTGTGCACGTAAGCAAACTCATCTATTTTTGTACATCTCAATGTCACAATATCTTTATTCAAAATTGATTCAAATTCTGATGGAATGGACACGTTCTCCTCACCTTCAGTAAGCTTGAACTCCAGTCCCAAACCTACTTCATTAGATAGATCTGTTCATAAGATAAAGAACAGGTATCAGTGTCACAGGAAATCTTTTATGCATAAAATTATTTCTTTAAATTGACTTTCTGAACTTGGAGATTTAACAGTTTACAGTGAACTACTAGGGAGTGTGGTTAGTGCTCCACAAAATCCCACTGGTTTTTCATTCCTGACTGTTTTGAAAAATCACTCAAAATGTTGAACTGGACAAGGATGTCCTGCTTGACCCTCAGTTTTAATTCTCTTTCCATCCTTCTGTTGCTTATTAGTTGATTTTATTTGCTTGAATGTCATCAAGAATGCTTTTGACAAAATTTTGTCTTTATTAAATTTGGCATTTTCCAGTTTTCCTGATAAAAGATTAGATTTGATTCTATGTAAATGCTAACACATTGGCAGAGCCGGCATGTGTATTATTTATAGCAGGTTCATGCAATGATGCTGTAATGTGTCAGGTTTAGGTTATCTGAGAAAATGTGGCTACTGGCTGAATATATATTTACCCTCAAAAAAGCACTGTAACTGATCACCAGCCATAACATTACTTTTGACAGCTACTGCTGACTGGAAAAAAATTATCACCAAATAAAAATTGTACCCTGTGTCTGGTATCACAAGGGCTACCATAGCTCTAACCTCTGTTCCAACAAGACTTCAGTATTTGTAAGTATACCAATCAAAAATCTGCCCCCAAATGCATTAATACTCAAAGAAATATAAAATTCCTGCAATGATCAAGTAAAAATTGACCATCACATTCTTCCCAGGATGAAACATGTCATGGTTATTAAGACTAATTTACAATATGCATTTCCATCTTCTATTTTTATACTTTAGTTTATTTTTCCACTAGTAAATCTTCTTTTAACTTTGGAAAATTGGTACTTTCAAGAAAGGGACTTTCTTTTGCAAATCTATGTCTTTTTGTTAATGAAAATTCATTAAAGGATCCACTTCTTGCAGCTACCATTTATTGAAATTACCTGACCATCTTGCTGGAAATCTGAATTGTTTCACACTAGTAATACGTAAAATAGAGAAAATAAAATGTTTTTCCATCCAGTAATATTTAAAATAGAGAGAACAAAATGCCTTTCACATTTTGAAAACAGCACAGCAAGTGGTTCCCCAAGATGGTTGGAGTAATTACTGTGTGTTGGATGTGCATCATAACCCATAGCTTAAAACTGTCCTAACATGTCTTCTAAAGCAAAAAGACTGGCCAAGCTAAAGCCAATGTACACAACTTTAACCACTACTGGTTTAACATTCTTGTTTGCCTTATTTGTGCAGAAAGAAGAAAGTTCACTTGGCTTGCAGCTTGGCAGCTGTCAAGTGGAAGCAATTTGCAGTATTTTATAGAATTGTTAGAAATTATAAGAAATTGTCTTCTGGCCTAAAATATGTAAAAATAACTGAAGACTTTATAGCATTGATCTGACAGGATTTTTTTCTTGAAATAGCTACAGGCTTGAACTTTCCAAGGCCTGGTACCTAAATTGTAAAAGAATAGCTGTAAGGATTCATATGGAACCCCTGAAATGCTCCTGGGACACAGGCAGGGGAGCAGATCTGAGAACTGAGCCTGATTCTGTGTTTCTGACTATAAATACACCCATTCTCAGGACTTTACCCTCATTAAATCTATCCTCATGTGGTTAAGTACTGTTTGCATTCTTTTATAGTCCCTACATTTGTGTGATTAACCATGGTATGTTTAAAATCTCCATCTGTCTTCAATGCTCATGGGTTCCAGTGTTTCCTCAGAATTCCCTGTCTTTCCAGATTTCATTATTTTCTCTGCATTTCATTAATAACCACACTCATACTGCCTTTGGCCTCCTCTCCTCTGTGCGCACACATCCATTTGCTGTTAGCTCTTTCCCATGGGTAGCATCACTGAACATCCTCTGGTGTCATTCCCTGCCTGTTGCTCTCTGGCCCTTTACAGTCAGCCTCAAAATCCCACAAATCTTATCATGCACATTTACAGCACAAAAAACTTTATACCATGTGTTTACTAATATATCTGTGGTTGCATTGTCGTACCATAACGCAACGTAGCATAACATATATAATACATACACAATACGTAATATTGCACTAGAGGTATGAATCTTACTCTTTTATGTGTCTGAAACTTAGGACAAGTAAGACTTTTCCACTGTTGTGTCTTGGTCTCTACTGTTCTGAGCAGCCTTCACTGCTCTGCCTGGCTGTAGGGATTTCCTGAATTCCTGCCTGTGCTTAGGCCTCCCCACTGTGCTCTCTCTCCTGTTTCACCTCTGAGCTGGCCACAGAATAGTCTGTACTCACTCTTAGTCCATACTGACCAGAACACAGATGTTGCTGAAGGAAAAGTCCCAAGAAATCTGTCCAGGTACTCAGAGACCTGAGCAAGCTCAGTGCATCAGCAATGACTTGACCTAGGCCATGGCCAGTGACCAGACTTGTGACTTTTCAAGCTTCTTCCATGATAGTAGAGGCACAAACCCTCAAACGAGACTTCTGGCCTCTTGTTTGATTTCTAAAGACACAAGTGGATTCTCCTGGAGTTTTCAAAATGTTTTTTACTAAAAATTAACCATGAGAGTTTCAACAATTTCCTCATAAACCTGTCTGATCTTGGGGTTATCATATTTTAGCCATTTTCTGGAAAGAGAAGGTAGAGTATTTTCTGGAAAGCAAATGTGGCTTAGAGGACTGTACACAACTTTCAGTTTTTTAAAAAAGCTACCTTAAATGAAAGAGAAAATCTGATGAAAGTTCTGTGTGTTTGGGGTATTATGAAACCCATGGAAAAAAGTACTTGTGAAACACCTGTACCTATAATCAAGTACTTTTTCATTACCTTTCTGGTTTTTAAAACATGCATGCAGTTTGAATAGTCTCTATAAAAACAGGAAAGGAGCAGGGTCATATTTCCACTTAATTTGATATGGGAAGAGACAAAACATTGAGTGGGGCAGTGCCCTGCCCTTTTCCCCTTCTTCCCCTCTCTCTCTCTGGACAAACCCTCCAGAGCCTCACCCAGCCATGGGACTCCAGCCCATTTCCTTCCCTGACGCGCAAAAATCGCCCAGAACATCTCCAAACTGCAAAGCCCCATTAGTCAAGAGACTCCTCCACAAGAGAGCTGAACTCCTCTTTCCCAGCTCAGTAAATCTCCAAGGCTGGAGCTGGCAGTGGCTGCTGCTTGGCCCCTGTCCCACACAGATATCTGTGGAGCTCCAGCCCCAGGCAGAGCTGCTGACCCTGCTCCGAGTCCTTGGGGAATTGTTTTGTAAGTAAACCCATAGGATCAGTGGGCTGGCTTCTGACACAAGTCTCCAGTGGGGTACAGCTGGTCTGGGACAAAGCTTTTCATGATGTTTGCACATCTCATACTGCAGGACAAAGGCTGCCAAGCCCTAATGTGATTTAGAGCACCTCGTTGAGTGCCCTGTGCACAGGGGCTTCCCACAGTGCCAGCACATTGGGATTAAGGGATGTGTGAACGGGCAATTCTTGTGGTTCATTGCTTACTGAACAAACGCTGAAAATAAATTCTGCTGTTGCTTTGCAGATGTTTCCAAAAGAGGAATTAAGCTAAGTCTCATATCATAATACTAACATGGAAAGCTTTCAAATTTTCAACAACAACAACAAAAGAAAATACACTTTTAAAACTCATTTTTCTCAGTTGTTCTCAAATGTACAAGAGTCCTAGTTACATTGCAGGCTCAACCCCAACAAGGGGGCCAACCTGCTAGTGTCACCTTGTTCTTCTTTGGAAACCTATTCTAGCTGGGATAATTTTCCTTTAGGCGAAGGTAATGGAGTCATGGAGGATTTTGTAGCTCAAGAGGTACAAAAACTCTGTTATAGCTGAGCACTGTATATGTGAGTTTATGTGCTTCAAATCCCTTGCTGAGGTCCTAAAACAATGACTGGCAAGCAACAAGGGAAGGATAAGTTGAAGTTATACCCCACATTGTGAGAGTGGTATTTTTAAGAGAGCAAGCCTGTTAGTCTAGTGGAGCCCTTTAATCTGGGAAAGCCAAAGAGTTTCTTAGGAGGAAAACTTGCATAGGAAGCAGCTGAAGTACTACTGTTGGGCTGCTCAGAACTGTGCAACTTGCTTTTGATCTTCTTTTTTGCATTGGCCATCTGAACTAGGTGCAAAGAACTGCGGGAAGAAAGACCCATCTTTAAAAATTCAGTCACAGAGTTCAAGAGAGAAGGCAGATTTTAAAACAGGTGGGATGTCTCATACATCTCACAACGGAAGTTGTTTCTACCCCCTCAGAAATGATAGTACTTAAAGGCAGATGCAGAGGGAAAGCCTGTTCTGGATGACCAATTCTGTTACAACTCAATAGCTCTAGGAAGCTATCCACCTGTGAACTAAGATATTCACATGCTCTCCTCCTCTGGGTCTCCCTGGGTAAACTTATTGCTATTTAGAGGCATTGCCCTGACCTAGCCATTCCTCCCCATTGGTACATTTACAAACATGGCATTTCATCACTGAGGGGAAACCAGACACCATATGGCTGTGATACATCCTTCAGAGTTTCAGGGCTACTAATGTTAAATGGATACTTGTTTGTCAGACCTGTCTGTTGTCATGGACGTTTATGACTGATCTGATATGTTGAAAATATCAGCTAGAGACATTACTCTTCATTACTTATTGACCTTGGAGACTTTCCTCCTAATTAACCTAAAGCAGTTCTGTGTGTTTTCTATTTCACGCTGAGGAACTTTTTTATTGTTTATTTCAAAAGAAAGTTAAAGCCTCAAAATCTGTCTGCAGAAAAGAAGAAAGCCCTCAGCCTGTGCCGAAGCAAAGAGTTAAGGAGCATTACAGTTTGATGGGATAATTACAAGTAAAATGATGCCATATATGGTAATACTCACAGGGATTCAGGGAAAAGCCAAAAGATGGGCACTGTTGCCCTGGGAGAAAGGAAATGCAATGATGATGTGATGAACTACAAATAACCCTTAATAAAATGGAATAGTTCAAAGCCCAGGGTTTGTTTGAAGAAAGTTGTTTTGGTTGTTTTTTTTCCAAAGAAACAAAGATGTAAGGTAGATTTATTTGAAAAGTTTGTATGCATAGGTCTTCAAATTGGTGTGCTTGGTTTGGAATTGTTCCCAGGACACTTAATTTTTATCAATAAAACATAGAAGTGTTTTAGCACTGAAGTCCAGACAGAGATGAATCCAATCTCTAAACTGTGCAAATTAACTCAGGTCTTGTGAAAAGGAATCTATTAATCTCACTTATTTGTGGTTGAAATGCTAAAAGCCAGAAGAAACAGTTCTTATCATGTTGTACCTCAGGCAGGAATTGGTTCTGGTCTTCTAAGGTTTATATCAATGTCATTCTGTATTGAAAGTTCTGTCCAACACTTCTCCATATTTTTATGTCCATTTATCACTGGTCCTTTAGTAGGGAAAATTAATTTCTGTATTTCCTAATTAGGAAAAGAAGCAGAACTGCAGTGGATTCAGCTAAACAGTTTCAGACTCAAAAAAGCTGATAAATATCTCTGGGATTTTTGAATGTATTCTTCTTTTATTATTCTAAAATACATTTTATTATAGATCCAAAGAAAAATAGGTCCAATTTAGATGGTTGCCCTCCTCACAGCACCAGCTCAGTTGAAAGACCTCGTTTGTTAGATCCACACCCACTTTGACTGCTAAGCAGGACAGTATAATAATATTTTTGTGCATGTAATCATCAGAACCAGAGGTATCTGAAAGGCATAAAATGATGTAATGTAGCAATTAGAAAGGAAAATTGGCTGGAAATTTCTACTGAGAAAAGACTCTGTCAACCTGTAGTTTGAAAACCACTCTTTTACTTTAAGAGAGGGTTAAAAGTTGTTAATAAACTTAACCTGGAAGTCTTCCAAGAGAGAAAAAGTTACCACTGCCTTCCTGCTTCCCAAGGGACACTGCATGGGCAGAGCTGGGGTGCCAGTTCTGCTGCTCAGACAAATCCCCACCATTTTCCTCTTTACCCAGGGAGCAAGGACACCTCAGGCAGTTCCATTCCTGGTCCCACTGAATTCAAGGAGCATCTCAATACAAAATTCAGATGAGGCAGGATCAAGTCAGAGACTTTAATGCCAGAGTTTCAGAAGAGAAAACCATTGTATTACTGCTGATGTTTTCTTTTACTGCTGTATCACATCATAGTTAATGTCGTATTTTTTGATCTTAAAATATAAGCAGACTCCCTGCCAACTCCACTTCTCAGATGCTGCCAAAGCAAGATGAACTGCTCTTCAAAAATGCATCATGTTTTAGAATTCCCTTAAATGGCCCAATGTGCACTCAAAATACTACGAGGACAGAGATATAACTCTGATAATGCATTCTTTGCAGGCTGAAGTCAGGTGCATTTGGAAGGTGCTGCTCTGGGGTAAATCAGAACTGAGCTGGGCAGTTTCCAGCCCTGTTTTTATACACTATGTACATGGCAGAAGGACTCCACTGGTTACCTACCTTCTTTTGTGTTATTTTCTCTCCCCTCAGAGGTGAATCTGGTGCTGGCAAGACAGAGAACACCAAGAAGGTCATTCAGTACCTGGCTGTTGTCGCCTCATCACACAAGGGCAAGAAGGACACCAGTGTCACTGTAAGTGAGCTCCTCCATCCCCAGCTCTCCCCAGCCTCTGGGGCTGTGCTGAGGTCACTCTGCAGCTCAGGGACTGGGGCTTGTCAAGCACTGGCATATTAGGAGTACACAATTACGTCACAGCCCTTTGTTTATGGAAGAAAAAATTGTTTGACACCATCTTAGGCATCAAATCAGAATGTACTGAGGGAGAACAGAAATATTCATAGTTTTCCATAGGCAGAGTACCTATTTATATCCCAGTATGAAGGCCTTGAAGTCTGCAAGGGCTCAAGTCCTTGTTTTACCCTTGACCTCTGCCAACTGAGAAGTTTGGGAAAGCCTGTAACAAACACATTGTCCAACTGCATCACAAAAATGGATGCCAGCATTTAAACTTCCAAAGTTTTAACTGGATTTGTTAGTAAGTTTTCTTACCAACTAGCAAAGAGTCCTAGTATAAAACTTGTCTTTTTTTTTTACTGCTCTGTCAGAGGTAACAATTCTGAAAGGCACAATTGTTTCTAAGTGCTTTGTTCCTTCAAAATGTGAATAGTCTTGCCTGAGAGACTAAAGTTCATTTTCTTACTTTGAACCATATACCTGCTCAGTTCCTGGAGATCATTACCATGGCTGAGGCTCTCAGCTGTCTTTGCTCTTCTCAGTGATACAACTCCAGGTCCTACATCATTTCCAGCCTTTCAATTGTGACTCAAAACTTCTGCAAAAAAAAAATGAAGCAATTCAGTTTCATCACAAAACAGGCTTAATTCAGGACAACATTTCATTGTGTCACAAATACAAGATTGGGTACAAGATAAGTAATTAGTAGGGAAGTGGGAAATAATGTAAAATTCTCACAGCTGCCCCTGCCCATGTGTCAGCAGAGCACGAGGTGTTCAGCCCTCCCTCTTCCACCACAGATAATTGGGTTTTTATGTACAGTGGATTCTAACTGGGAGTAGGGGAGGGAGTAGATGTCCTTTTGAGTAGTATTTTCTAGAAATCTGTGATTTAATTTAGTGGAAACAGTACAAGACTAATGTTTAATATTTAAAGTTTATGCAAAAAAAAAAAAAAAATTCTTCCTATTGAGTCCCTGCTCAGTAGCTGAGGAAAATGAACTTGGGGTGCCAAGGCCATCCCTAACTGCAGACTGCTCTGGGTAATTATGTAAGCCTCAGGACCAAATTTGCTCTGAGACAGACCTGAAGGCAAATACCTATCAGAGAGGAGCTGAGAAAAAGTCTAATTTGTTCAATATCATGCTGACAAATAGTAATTCAGTGACTGGGACTATGTACACTGCAATTTGAGTCATTAAAATATAATGAATAACAAAATGCACCAGAGAAGAACTAGAGATATGTCATAAAAATATTTGCCCTTGTCTGGTCCTGAGAGACTCACCTGAGACTGGGTCCAAATCCCATCTCTTTACTTCAGTTAATATGCTCTAAGGATATTTTCTTCAGTTAATATGCTCTAAGTATGTTAATGGTATTTATACCCTTGGTATGTTTGCAATAGATTGTTCATATCTGTATTCCTGGTTTATTTGCATGGAAACTGTACTGGTTATTTTAATACAGGAAAAACAATAAAAATATCTGTCTAATGGAAATTATACTGACACTTGTTTTATACCATGTTATTCAACACAGCAAGGTCCATCTTTTGCCTACGTGAGTAACTTAGACTGTTTGGTGTGTGTTTAAGGCACTGAGTGTAGATCTGCATGCTATTGTTGCACCCCAAAAATTTGAGATTTTGTTGAAATACGTTGTATGATATGATAAAAAGCAACAATAGCACCAAATGCTCTCACAAATCAACCCTAACTGTGTCAGGCCCCATGGTAAAGAATGAGGTCTGACACAGGCAGGGTCATCTTTCAAATATCACTCTCTTCTATATCTCTGTGTGTGTTCAAATTGCCATAGTTTGAATTCAATTTCCCACAATCCTGGAAGAGCCACTCAGCCTGAAATTTAACAGTGTGGTTTCTCAATGAAATACCCAAATGCTTTCTGTGCTTCAGGTTGAAGTTTTTAGGACTGTTGTGAAATAATTGCTAAACCTCACGGTGTTTGATTTGTTTGGCGGCATGCTTTCCATGTGTTATTGCTTGGAATTTTCCATTTCCATGTAACTGTTGAGAATTGTTCACCACCACAAGAGTTAGCATGTTCTCATCTTGCAGCTGTGGCGTGTACCAGAGCGATTCCCACTGCAGCGCCTGTCTGCAGGTGTGTTACAGGCCCTCCTCTCCATGTGCCATACACATAGCAATGCTTTGGGAATACAGGCAGGTTTGCTGGCACATTCTTGGTGTTCCTGTGCCAGGCAAATGAGATTTATTTTCTTTCATGCAGTCTTTTTTGCCCCGTTCTGACTGCTGCCTCTCAGACTTCAGCTGTGACAGTGTTGCCCCTTAGTTAATTTGGTACTTCCTTTGACAATCTCTCTGAAAATAAAAATTATTTCATGGTTGGCATGGGCAGCTTTGTAGAGTCTGGTGGACTTACAGCTGCACAAAGTGCTGGAGCCAAAGTTTTATCCCCAGCTCTGTGGCATAGTTCAGTTCTCAGTAGAAGCAGGTGGTGTCTGTCTCATTTTAACAGACAAGGTTCTATTGTAGATGCCATAGATTCAAATGAAATACTGCCTTAATTTCTATTTAAAATTATTTAAATATTATCTTATTATCTATCAAGGACTTTTTCCTTTTCAGGGTGAGTTATTTGAAATAATTCATATTACTACAGAGTAATACTCAAAGAATAGTGTGGCAAAGTAAATGTGAATGTAAGTGATCTCATAGGACAGAGCTGAATGAAAAGTTTTGACAAGCTGTACACATATGCAAAGTATTTTTTCAACTTCATTGGTTTGCTTAGAAATAGGATTAGGTAAATATATAGAATTAAATGCATGCTTGTTTCATTGCATGATTTGTTTCCTTAGCAATTACTAACCACAATTAACAATATAATATGAAGATTGTGTGTTTGCATGAGAATTCATTATCCTAATTTGAAATAAATCAATGCAAACCCATATTTAACCTACATAGCCTTGCATGGATCATTATTAATAGACCTGATAAAATCTGCTTTGTAGCTTTGTGCTGCATTACATTAAAATTATTCTCAGCAAGTTATTCTAATTACATTGTCATTTGCTAGCAAAGGGTCTCAATAAACTAACTTGGAAAAGACATGCTAGAGGTTCCTTTCAGAATATCCCTCTAAAAAATTACATTAAACTGGAAAAAATAATTGACATTGAATGACCCTTTTTTAAGGAAGGCCAGTTGTGATGCTAAACCAATTAATAGAGTTTGATCTGTCATAGGCAACAAAGCTGGAAAAGGGTCATGTATACAGGGAAGCAGTTAATTACACAAATAGATAAATACAAAGTTTAATAGATAATGAAAACAAATCCACATTAAATGCAGTATTCAACAACAAAAAAAAATTAAATTAGAGACTTAAATTAGATCTCACCTTTCTCTGCCGTGTGCGAGTGTTAGTTTCAACTAAGTAATTACAAATTTTAGTGTTAACTGCTTCTGAATGAATTTTAGGGTGAGCTGGAAAAACAGCTTCTCCAGGCTAACCCTATTCTGGAAGCTTTTGGAAATGCCAAAACTGTGAAGAATGACAACTCCTCCAGATTTGTAAGTAGGAGAAATGCTGTGGTCTGTGGGTCAACTTTAGCAGAGAGAGTTTCACAGATCCAACCCTGTTCCCTCACTGACCTTGTGGAAATCAAAGTGGAACAAAGATGTTGTCCTACCCCTGCTTCCAAAGCCTAGTCCAGTAGGGAGAACCCCTTTCCCTCTAAGTGCCTGAAGAGAATGTGGGGGAAATCTGTACAGAGGGAATATCAGAGAAGGTCACTTCCTTTCAGGCTGTTCCACAGGTCACCCCAGCAGGAGGGAGTCAAGCATGTTACTCCAGGGAGGGTGATGTACACATCTTATGGAACAGGCTAAATACTGGCTAATACTGGAAAACCTGGCACTTCCTGAGAGAACAGCCCAATTAAATCTTCTTTTCATTCACAGGGCAAATTCATCCGCATCAACTTCGACGTGACGGGCTACATTGTGGGAGCAAACATAGAGACTTGTATCCTTGGCAGTGACTGCCCCAGGCTGCGAAGAAGGCACATAAACAAGCTCACTGCATGTCTAAGGCAAACACTGCTGAGGCTGCTGTAAACAAAGAGGGAAGGAAGTGGCCCCGTTTGTGCTGATATCAGCTTCTGTCCTGCTCTCAGTTTTGTTTCCAGGGCTGTTTTCTCAGCTATAGGAAAGGGAGCTATTCCCCAAATACAGCTTCAGGAACTGGACAGCCCATACCTAAGGCAGTGACAAGGGATGTTTTTGTGCCCAGAGGACTTGTCCTGCCAGGATGCTAAATACTAACTGCTGTGTCAAATGACACACCCAGAGAGCAGTGAGCTGTGTATCAATAATAACCTCAATGTATTTTTTCAGGGAAAGTGGACTGAGAAATTCAGCTCAGTCTGACCTCACTTGTCAGGCATGTTGCCTGTTCCCTAGGTATGTTTATGAGCTAGTATATTTTAATGAACATATGAATATGCAGGTGGTTTCCTCAGTGTTGCACTGCTCATCTTTGCATATAGAAAGAGCTTCTTGCTCCAATAAATGAGAAAAAATGATGCAGCTATAAAGAAGTACCTTATCCCTTAAGTGTAGCATCAAGCAACAAACAGTTTATCATTCTGTTCTTATTTTGACAACTGATCTTCAGAGAAAATCATTAACATTTTAACATTTTTGGTCTTAACTGAAGTTTTATCTACAGCACTTTAGCTTTTAAAGAGTGAGTCCCTGACTGGTATCGAAATACTTACATTATTGATAACTTCATTTTTATTAGCTTATAGTCACAAAAATGGTCCATAAATATAACTTGATTTTATTACTTTTATACCTACAAAACTCACCTCAAGAACTCTTTTTTCAAGCAGCCCCCACCGTATGTTTGAAGAATTATACTGGTGCTTCACTTTCAAAGTGGTATGAGTTATATTGTGACTATTAGTTTTAGATCTTGGATTTTAGAATAATTTAGGTCTATTTTGCTTACTGGCATGATTACCAGCATTTACCCGGCACCAGCAAGTAGGAGATTGATCTGCTTATTGTGGTAAGCATTATACCAATACCAGAGCTCCTGCCACAGAATTAGACACATATTCATGTTACACAAGTACATGGCAAATATTTCAGCAATGCTATTGATGGTTCTGAGGCTGATGGCACAATTAAGAAAGGACTGAATCACGTTATTGATTTTTTTTAACACACTTTACAAACAGATTTGCTTGAAAAATCCCGTGCAATTCGTCAGGCTAAAGATGAAAGAACATTTCACATCTTTTACTATTTGATTGCTGGAGCTTCTGAACAGATGAGAAGTAAGTTCCTTATTAATGATTCTCTTATCTCATTGAATAGTCTGAGCAATGGCTTGCCTAAGTATTTAATTTCTGTAATTACATGTCATTCAATCCTTACTATAAATAAATGCAATATAAATAGCTATGTATTTTAGCTAGAGAAAATTTTCTCAAGTGAATTACAAGAAAGCCTCGATTCATGTCCACCTGTTTGAGGCAGGTTGTTTGTAGTTTACAAGATATTTTAATTTACAGGAGATGTAGACCCATTCAGATCCCATCCTGAATAATATCAAGAAGATAAATTGGGAAGAGTTATTAACTCCTTTAGAAAAAAAGAGATTGGGGGTTCCAACAAGAATATCAGCTCATAGTTTTAATATAAATTAAGAGAATGTTTTTGGCACAGCATGTTATTACATTGTGAAAGCCACAGCTTCAGATGTATTGGAACATGGTTCAAATATTACATATTTCCCTAAATCACTCTTTGCTAAAGAATGTACAAAGCAATGGGTTACTCTGTATTTCCCCTGGCTTTTATGTTCCTTACCTAAGAATCTGTTGTTGGCCATAGAATAGGGTTGAACAGTCTGTTAGTTTGGCCCACTTTGGTTGTTACCTTTTTCCATTTTTATTATTATAGGACATGAATCCCCACAGGGAGAGGCACAATTCTGAGTAGGTTACATATGGCACTCAATAAAAGCATTTTGGGAAGAATGGCTCAGATTTGAGTCCATACGAAACAAAATTGCCCCAAAGTGCAGAGATGTTCTCCAGTCACTAATGAAAACTAGAAAATTAATGCCATCAAAACAGTTGTTAAATAGTTATTTTGAAAATATTTGACAAAACCCTAAACTCCTCATACAAGCAGATTTTTCCTTTGGTGATAATTTTGGGATTTTTTCTGTTGTTCCTTAGGAGAATTCATGAACCAAGAGCATTAAGTAAATGCTCTTAAATAAAGCTTTTCTTCTTCTTTTTAGATGATTTGTTGCTGGAAAACTTCAACAATTACACCTTTCTATCCAGTGGCTACGTGCCTATTCCTTCTCAACAAGATGATGAAATGTTCCAGGAGACCTTGGAAGCCATGAAAATTATGGGCTTTACTGATGAGGAGCAGACAGGTGAGAATTGTTGTCAACACTGTATTCAACATTTACATCTGCAAGTGACACCACATAGAGATGCAAATGCAGAGGTTAGTTCTGCCCAGAATAATCACTTCGCAAAGCTAATTTGTGTTTCTGAAAGGGAATATTTCCCATTGGAAACCCCTACATATCCAAAAAGAGATTACTGAGACTAAGCCAGCTCAACAGTAATGACCATTTAAAGCCATTTTTCAGAACTTTCCAACTAGCATGAAAAAGTTGCAAAATAATCTGATTTGTTTTTGAACGAAACAGAACAGGCTCAAATAGCTCATATGTACTCACTGATTCAGAAAAAAGAGAAATAAAAACAAAGAGGATGAAACAACAGCTAAAGAGTCCTGAAACTGTGGAGACGTTCCACAGAGACATCCACCTGCACAGCTTTTGCCTCTCAGTGCTGCTGGGAGCGTGCAGGGCTCTCAGATGCACATTGCCATGTCCCAAGTGACACCTGGTGGCAAAAGCAGCGTCCTCCCATTGCTGAGCCTTGCAGCAGCTGCAGCAGCAGCAGAGCACATCCCTCACCTGCATCAGTGACCCAGGGGTGCTGAGCAGAACCCCAGCCCTGCTCAGCCTGGATGATGGTGCTGGTGCACACTGCTCTGCTCTCCTGCCAGTACTGCCATGGACAGCAGCATTCTCCACTGCAGCAACAGGAGTCATTACTTTGCTGTCTGAGCCCCTCTGATTTCGTGCTCTAAAAAAGAAGCCCATTAGGACAATATTCTTCTCCTGTATAAATTAGATAAATTTACAGATAAACAAATAGAACTCCCCAAATTGATACAACCTCATCTGGAACATATCAGTAGATTTTACTACCTGAGATTAGGTGGTATCATATTTATGTATGTTTTAGTTATCAAACATTAATAAATACATTTTCTGGATTTTGACATTAATCCTTTTAAAGATATGTATACATTTGATTTTAGTTGCACAACTAAATATCCCCATGTCCCTGAATAACTGGACATTCAGAAGTGCCACACATTTTTGAAGCTGCTGGTAATTCAGATTTATTTTTTATTTTAAAGACTCTTGAGTGACTGAGCAGGGAGGATGCTGCAGACACTGTGAGTGAGAGACAAATTCCTCAGATGTGGGGATCTGCCTGGGGAGCCAGCATAACTTACTTGAGGTGCTGGTGTTCCCAGAGTGGCCCATTTGCTCCTCTGCAAAGATTGTGGAGATTTTTGCTCAAATCAGTTCTCAAACTCCTCAAGTTTTATGGCACAGGCCTTTAAAACAAGCCTTACTCTTTCCAAAAAGGTACAGACTATCAGAGGCACTAGAATGTTATTGCAGAGGACAGAGTTTTCAAAACATGGCCAATCTGTTCCTCATTTATGTTATCTGTTTCTCTTACAGCTATTCTGAGAGTTGTTTCATCTGTCCTCCAACTGGGTAATATTGTCTTCAAGAAGGAGAGAAATACTGATCAAGCTTCTATGCCAGACGATACTGGTATGACTTTCCACTTCAAAATTTAGTTAATATTAAAAAATTAATAAAACAGTAACTGAATAAGTACTCTTTATCAATATTTTTTATTTAATTGCTATTATCTGTGTAGCTCTCAGGCTTTAAAATATAAACCATGCTTAAAATCAGCTCAGTTATCATTACCTTTTCTGGTAATCTTGAATACATAAATTGATGAATGGTGAATTTGTTGCTTGGATCATAAAAGTAACAAATGTTACTTTTATGGTATCATCTCTTGTATATACAATAGAGAAGATTTTAAGGAAGATAAATAATTCTGCATACTTGCTGAGCTACTCATATTAGTGATCAGCTAAGAGGCAATTCAGTCTGAAATAAAATCTCACTTTTTTATTCTAGCTGCACAAAAAGTGTGCCACCTGATGGGAATTAATGTGACAGATTTCACAAGATCTATTCTGACCCCAAGGATCAAGGTCGGACGAGATGTTGTCCAGAAAGCTCAGACCAAAGAGCAGGTACCACACGCACTCTGCTCTGCTCTCCTGAAGCTCTTCTCCCTTTTCCCATTTCTATTTCTCCTTACATCTTGTCTAAAGGGAAATATCTGTTTTCTCTCTCATTTCTACAGAAATTAACAGTTAAGTGTGTTTCTTCTTTCACTTAAAATCTCCCCTGACCTTTTCCAGGCAGACTTTGCCATAGAAGCTCTGGCCAAGGCAAAATTTGAGCGTCTGTTCCGTTGGATCCTGGCTCGTGTGAACAAAGCTCTCGACAAAACAAAAAGACAGGGAGCTTCTTTCTTGGGGATCCTTGACATTGCTGGATTTGAGATTTTTGAGGTATGTACTGTGGAACACAAGCTGATTAAACCCATATAGATCCTTAAATGTTAATTATTTTAATATGCAAAAAGAAACACAAAATAGCAAATCCCATCTTGTCATTTAAGTTCACACTTGAAGGTCTCTTTCTAATGTTAAGAATTCACCTCTTTATTCTTCACAGATCAATTCCTTTGAGCAGCTGTGCATCAACTACACTAATGAGAAACTTCAGCAGCTTTTCAACCACACAATGTTTATATTGGAGCAAGAGGAATACCAGCGAGAGGGCATTGAATGGAATTTCATTGACTTTGGCCTGGACCTGCAACCTTGCATTGAGCTGATCGAAAGACCAGTAAGATTCTCTCTCTGTGGGTGGGATCCTCCAGAGGTATCAGTTATGTGTCAGTGCAACATGAGATCCTTTATTGCCTGGAAGGATCTGTAACCTCAGGGGTGAGGAAGGTGGTGCTCTGTCTGTGCCTCTGTTTGTGATGATTCTGATCTGACACCACTGCCATTGCAGACCAACCCTCCTGGTGTCCTGGCTCTGCTGGATGAAGAGTGCTGGTTCCCCAAGGCTACTGACACGTCCTTTGTGGAGAAACTAATTGCAGAACAAGGCAACCATCCCAAATTCCAGAAGCCCAAGCAACTCAAGGACAAAACAGAATTCTGTATAATGCACTATGCAGGAAAGGTACTGGACAGCTTGAGCTGTTTTGACTTAGGGACCTTTTGTTCTTTGATACCCAAAGGATCAAAGAGAAACATTCTGGTATCTGCATTGATGAGACATGGCTTTAATGATGAAATGTGCTTATTAAGTGTTTTAATTACACAACACATGAAATAAGATTTGCAAATCATGGTTGTGCTAAGTTCACAAGAAAACAAAAATTACCATCACTGAGGTTATTGAAAATCCAAGTAATTTGGAACATTTTCAAGCAAGCAGACTTTTTAAAGACATCAGTACATGTGAAATAAATACTCAGCCCTCAACCCTAGAAACCTTTGCACATTATTTGTCTGATTTTGTGTTAATAGAGTGCCCTGTGTTCTTGGACACTCCAGATTTCTTATCAAGAACAAATTCTTGATGTAGCACTCACTGTTCCCTGCAGGTTACCTACAATGCAACTGCCTGGCTGACAAAGAACATGGATCCACTAAATGACAATGTGACTTCTCTGCTGAACCAGTCTTCAGACAAATTTGTAGCAGACCTTTGGAAGGATGGTATGAATCACAAATCTAAATCACTGATGGGGTTTAAAGGGAGAAACTCCTACCAGAATTTTTGACAGCCATCCCTTGCTGGTAGCACACAACTGTGAACGTGATAAGCATAGAAGAGACTGAGCTAAGACATAAGAATAATGTGTTCTAAAGACATCATTAATGAAAAAATTCATTAGAGAGTTTTAAGCACTATCAAAAAATTTCCTTAATATTATTCAGCAACAAAATAAAAATTATTCATTACACTATTAAAATGTTGCTGAACGTGTAAAATTGTAGACCTCACTTAGTAGAGGTTATTGTTAGGTTTTATGAAGGATTTCATATAAGATCTGTGGAGTTCTATTTAATTCATGGACATAATAAAATATATTCCAGGTATTCAGTTGCTCCATTCTGTCACTACTTAACAAAATCCACATTTTCATCTTTGACAGAAGTAGACTATTTACCCAGAAGGACTTCTAGTACATTTGTCAGAATGCTTCTATTGCATAAAAAATATACCTGTCCTCTTTGGCAAGCTGCAGTGTAACCATGGCAGTGACGAGTGTGATGTGAGGCAAGGAGAGTTTATTTAAACTGTTCCATTCTTCTTTTTCTATTTCAGTGGACCGCATTGTTGGGCTGGACCAAATGGCCAAGATGAGTAGTGAAAGCTCACTCCCCAGTGCCTCAAAAACCAAGAAAGGCATGTTCCGTACCGTTGGACAGCTCTACAAGGAGCAGCTGACCAAACTGATGACCACCCTAAGGAACACCAACCCCAACTTTGTCCGCTGCATCATTCCAAATCACGAAAAAAGGGTAAGTTCCAAATCATGAAAAAAGGGTAAGTTTCAGATGCTCGGTTTTCAGATTCCTGCCATGTTACTCCTATCGAGCTGCTCGCTGCACGTGGCACAGCTGAACAATGTCTTCAAACACAGACACATGGATGGTAACACTTTTGTAAATCTGTGTTAAAAATACCTTCTGTTCCCTTTTCAGTCTGGCAAGCTGGATGCCCATTTAGTGCTGGAGCAGCTGCGCTGCAATGGTGTCCTGGAAGGGATCCGCATCTGCCGCCAGGGATTCCCCAACAGGATCGTCTTCCAGGAGTTCCGCCAGCGGTACGAGCCCTCAGCCCCAGCTCTGCCTTTACCCGTCTGTCTGTCTGTCTGTACCAAACCACCCAGTGTGTTTCAGCCTCCCTAACATAAGCATCTTTTGGCAGATATGAAATTCTCGCTGCAAATGCCATTCCTAAAGGATTCATGGATGGGAAGCAGGCTTGCATACTCATGGTGAGGAAAGCATTTTTGATCCTACTATAATCAGGCCTATGCTTTTTATATAAAAGCGTTGAGACTGAACAGAAACAAGAAGTGATTTTTAGTACCCTAAACCTCAGCACTGGAGTTTAAAAATATCCCTGTTTTCCTGCAGATAAAAGCACTAGAGCTTGATCCCAACTTGTACAGAATTGGACAGAGTAAAATCTTCTTCAGAACTGGTGTTCTGGCTCACCTGGAAGAAGAAAGAGATCTGAAGATCACAGATGTTATTATCACCTTCCAGGCTATGTCCCGAGGCTACCTAGCAAGAAAGTAAGAAAATATGCTGACAGATAGAATATTTTCTGCAGCAGGGAATCTGCAGGGGCCTTTAGTGTTCCATAGAACAAACTGAAGCTACTGAGACATTTCATTATTACATTGCATTGGAACTTGTGGCCAATGAAGGTTTCACCTCCAGCTCGGAAAAGGCTGATCAGTGTAATGACAGGGAAGCAGTTACACTGTGAGGCTGCTCACACCCCTCTGTACAATAAGCTGACAATGACCCCTCATTTAAACATCTACCAGCAGGAAAGGAGCATTCTAAGCTGTTACTGGAGTCATATGCACTACAAGTAGCAGCACCCTTGGCATCTATAAAACATAATTTCTTCCACAGCTTTAGTGTGGTGCATTGATTATCTAACATGATCTGAGTTAATGTACACCACAAAACTATCAACAATAATGCCTTTTTTATCTGCATACTATCAAGGCTTTCAAATTGCCAGACAAAGAAATATGTCTCAAGAATGATAATCAGTGCAAGATCCGAGTGCCTGTGTACTCTGGAAAGGTGTTCACACCCAGAACTACTAGATCTATACATCTGTGCCTCCCCATGGAATGCAAACAGCCAAAAAACTAAAATAAAATATCAGACAGCTAACCAGTTATCACCCTTCCTCAGGAAAGCACAGGCACTGTTAAAGCGACAGAAGAATTTGTGCCAGACTCCCCAAACCATCCCCAATCTCTGCTCATCAGCAGAGTCTCATGCCAGAGTTTGCTTTGTACCTTGCAAACACCTTCTATTCTCAGACTGAACCAATTTGCTTTGTGTTTTTAATCACAGAGCCTTTGCCAAGAGACAGCAACAGTTGACTGCAATGAAGGTTATCCAAAGAAATTGTGCTGCCTACCTGAAGCTGAGGAACTGGCAGTGGTGGAGACTGTTTACTAAAGTGAGTGACTGCTATTTCTCCTCAGTTTTCCAAAAGAAATGCACATGATACCAAAATACATTTTGTCAGGCACACTCCTTGTTCCAAAGCCCATTGCAGCTGGTGTCAAGAGCCTCATTAGTTTCACAGAATCTGGGGTTAGAGACACCCTGGATAGTTCTATAATACCATTAACATTAAAGCTGGTTCTAACTTGAGAAGAAAACAACCTAGTTAGGCAGAAATTCATAAAAAGGCAGAAATTCATTTGCATGCTTGGAGACTTTTTTAATTGCCACAACATGAAATAATTTCACGGGGGTGGATAATGAGAATACCGAGTAAAATGGAATTTTCCAAACATCCAGAGTGATGTATCTATGGGGAACCAAGTAGCTTGGAATTCCTAACTGGGACACTAAACATCTTCCTGCTGGGAACCCATGCAAATTAAGTCTATTTTCCTATTAAAGAGGCTTGGGTGTCTCAAGAATGGCCTTCAGTTTGGATTCAGAAAACTTTTCCTACTTGGATTGATAACAATCTCCTCTGCAACCAGAAACAGGCAGTAACACACAGCTGTGTGTGCACATTGCCTTCCCATGCAGATGTAACTTTTGTACATTGTCAAGGGATGAAAATAACCTGGACACATTTCAAAAGTGACTCTATCAGAGGCAGAGGTGCTCACAAGGCCCCAGGAATTAAAATAGAGACAGCCAAGAGCAACACTTCTAAGGCTTGGGGCTTTAAAGATGTTCCCATCAAGCTTGGCTGGACAGCATCTGTCCAGTCCTGAGCAATAACAGCACTACCATTAGTGCCAGTCAGTCCTTGAGTCCATGCTCAGCAACACAAATACTGACAGGAAACATTCTAAAAAACCTTTCCATTTCCAGGTGAAACCACTGCTGCAAGTCACCCGCCAAGAGGAAGAAATGCAGGCCAAGGATGAAGAGTTACAAAAAACTAAGGAAAAACAACAAAAAGCAGAGAGTGAATTGAAGGAGCTGGAACAGAAACACTCACAGGTGATTTACAGCTCTGAGCCACTAGCTGTTCTTTGACCATGTCTAGAAGCTGTTATAATAAAGGTATCTCTCTCCTTTGCACTTGTGATTGTCTTCATAGCAATGGTGCAGAGCAAAAGGTCAGTGCAGACAAGCTCCCAGTCCCTTCAGTAAAGGCCCAACATCCACACAAGAATGTGTGGTGGAGCTGCCTGCCTGTACCCCAGCAATGTCCAGGAAAACAACCAACTTGCACTCCAAGTTTAACTTCCTCTCCATTTTATTTGTGCAGCTTGTTGAAGAGAAGAACCTCCTGGCAGAGAAGCTTCAGGCAGAAACTGAGCTGTATGCTGAGGCTGAGGAGATGAGAGTCCGTTTAGCTGCTAAGAAACAAGAGCTGGAAGAGGTCCTGCATGAGATGGAAGCCAGGATTGAGGAGGAGGAGGAACGCAGCCAGCAGCTGCAGGCAGAGAAGAAAAAGATGCAACAACAAATGCTGGTAAGGAGAGATAAGTGACAAATACAAACAGTAGCTTGGACCTCAGTGGGACACAACAGAGGCAGAAAAACCTCAGATCCTAGGACAGTGCTTGCTGCATCAACCCTCTGTAGGATGCATGTCTGTGCTACTGAAGGAAGGACAATCAATTGATGCTCTTTCCTCCAGAGCACTCTTCTTCCTCATCTCAACCCTAACATTTTCTCTAAAACATTAACAAATCTTTCCTGCTATGTTGTCAAGTATTACAGATTGTCTAGTTCTTTATAAAAACAACACAGTTTACAACATGCAGTAATAAGCATTAAGCATTTTTTAAGAACTGTAGAAGTAGTATTTGATTTCTAGAATTCATGTTTTGTGGGTTTCTTTTCCCCCCCTAAAGGACCTTGAGGAACAGCTGGAACAAGAAGAGGAAGCAAGGCAGAAACTGCAACTTGAAAAAGTAGCAGCAGATAGCAAGATAAAGAAAATGGAAGATGATATTCTGGTAATGGAAGATCAGAATAACAAGCTAAGCAAGGTGGGTTCTAGGTCCACTTTCTTACTCTGAAAACAGTGGAAGTTGAGAGAAAACCTTCTTTTCCACTAGAACACTAGGAACACTCTTGACTATCTAATCTCATGGAAAAGAAGGTTTTCTAGTGGAGAAAAAGGTTTTCTCTCAACTTTACAGTTGAGAGAAACAGTTACACCAGACCATCAGTCCTGCCTGTATCAAATGCATTTCTGATTATTTTTCTGTGCCCATTTAAACAATCCAAAATTGTGTAAAACTACTCTGTTGTAGCAACAATATTTTCAAGCAAAATATTTACAGCAGTCATGCACAATCAGTGGAAGACATATCTTCTATCCAAGAGCAGACTAAATAATTGTCTTGGTTTTCAACTAATTTCAATAAAACTTCATGATTAAAATTGGAAAATAAGAATGTCTTCCAGTACTTTTTAAAAGGGATTGCTCCTGTAAGCTGGCCCTGTACTTAGCAGCCATCAGAGAGAGCCCAAGATTCTAAGAACAGAAGCTTAGAGAACATAAAAGTCATAGACACCCCTCCATAGCTCGTCTGTAACTGAAAAATTGAAATGTATCACTTCAATCTCAAGAAGTACAGCATAAAAGGACACTCTCTTCGACATTTTTGGTTGGCAAAGAGTTGATTTATAATCACCAATGACAGACACTTTTGCTAACAGAAATATTCTATTTTTCTTAAGGAAAGAAAACAACTTGAGGAAAGAATAAGTGATCTAACAACAAATCTTGCAGAAGAAGAAGAAAAAGCCAAAAATCTTACAAAGCTCAAGAACAAACATGAATCCATGATTTCTGAACTTGAAGGTAATATGAACAATAGTCTATTGGGGTTTGTAGAATTTCTTCTTTTTCCTTGGCACAGAACAAAAAAACCTCAACAATCTGGAGACATTTTTAAAATTGTGTGGGGTATTTCCAAATTTTTTATGCTGAACCCAGTTTGGTGATAATCACCAAATCTCCACACTGCCAAACAACAGAAATCTTTTATTCCTTATATATAAAAGAGTAGAGAGAAAATGAGGGGAAAAAATGCTTATGTTGGAGAAAGATAAAGAAATTATTCTTCAGGATGGCTAGAAATAAGGCATTACATGTTGCTCCAAAAACACAGTGACCTGTAGTTAATTGCATGGCCACACTGGAGACCAGAACCATTTGTTGCCTGGGTTTGAGACCAGGTTAAGGACTCCTGGCACTACCACAGTCTGGTGACCAAAATCCCTCCTTTTCCAGTGCGGCTGAAGAAGGAAGAGAAGAGCAGACAAGAACTGGACAAAGCAAAGAGGAAGCTGGAAGGGGAGGCAAATGATCTGCATGAGCAGATTGCAGAGCTCCAGGCACAAATTGCTGACCTGAAGGCACAACTGGCCAAGAAGGAGGAGGAGCTGCAGGCTGCTCTGGCCAGGTACTCACTCCTGGGTCTGCACACGGTGGAAAGCCCAGGCTGGAACTTATCTTGCCCCTCCCCAGAGAAGGGGCAGCCATCAATCTCATCTCTCAGTTCATCCCCTCCATGTGCTTCCCCATTTTCCAAATGTCCTTTTGTGAAAAATAATTATGCTATTGCTTGTTCCATAGACAAATAATCTATTTTATTGAATTACCTCCAGGTATCAATGAAAACTGCTCTTCCCATAGGCAAGGGCAGTGCTGTCAAGTATGATGAAATGTAACAATCTAATTCATAGGCAATAGGCAAAAATTAATTAAGAGCCTGATCTCGAACCACTCCAGAATCTCTGTGGATTTTTAAAATAAATTTAAGAGGGAAAACACTCCACCAAAACTTGCTGAATCAACTGATTAGCATCTCCAGACATTGCATCCAGCTGAAGTACAGCTGCCTGATCTTTTTTGCATCAGTCTCCCTTTCTTTGGCACTTTCTTGCACAGAACTTATAAATCTTCAGTGTATACTGACTTCCTCAAAGTGAAATAGTTTGTTATTACTTTTTTAAATTTCTAAAATGAAATGTTCTTTTTTTAAAAAGGCTTGAAGATGAAACTACTCACAAGAACAACGCCCTGAAGAAGATCCGTGAATTGGAATCTGTAATTTCTGATCTCCAGGAAGACTTGGAGTCTGAAAAAGCTGCAAGAAACAAAGCAGAAAAGCAAAAGAGAGACCTCGGTGAAGAGCTGGAGGCTCTTAAGACAGAGCTTGAGGACACTTTGGATACCACAGCCGCCCAGCAGGAGCTCAGGTATGGATATGTAGCACAAAGGACAAAAAGGGATGTCCCCAAGCTCAGTTTACAGGCATTGCAATAGGGCTGGAATGCTCTTTGCTGCTGCTGCTCCACTGATGTGTGTCACCTTCCAGAGCAAAGCGTGAGCAGGAGGTCACAGTGCTGAAGAGAGCCCTGGAGGAGGAGACTCGAACCCATGAAGCCCAGGTCCAGGAGATGAGGCAAAAACACACTCAGGCTGTGGAAGAGCTCACAGACCAGCTGGAACAATTTAAACGGGTAAACAGAAATCCATCTCATTGAAAACCACCTCCTAGATAACACAATTTCCTCTTATAAAGCATCTTTTTTTATTCACTTCTTCACATGCTTGTAGGCTAAAGCAAACTTGGATAAGGCCAAACAGTCGCTGGAGAAAGACAATGCTGATCTGGCTAATGAAGTCAGGAGCCTGAATCAGGCCAAACAAGATGTGGAGCACAAGAAGAAGAAGCTGGAAGTACAGCTGCAGGATTTACAGTCCAAATACACTGAGGGAGAGCGTGTTCGGACAGAACTCAATGAAAAAGTCCATAAATTACAGGTAGGAAGGAGTTTGATGCTTTGCTGTGACATCGTGGGACTGAGAAGCCCAGTTTATCTAGAGGAATTATAGCCCTGCAGCCAAAATGCTCATTTTTTGTCACCTTAAACTCCTACCTCAATTACCACACAATTAATCAACTAATTGTGTTGATTAAAACTAAAAACTACTACATGCTAAAAACTACTCCATCTCATGAAACTGGGAGCTTTTAGTCTCACCACCCTTCTGTACGTGCTGCAGTCTGTAATGCCATCACTGATTCACTGACCATGATGCAGATCTGACAGTTTCTTTCTGTTTGTTCATTTCTGGCTGGTGGGGAAGATTGACAGGTGTGTGGCTTTTGGAAATGTATTAGATAGCTATTCAACACATGTGCTCATTAAAGATGACAATGAAAGGAGAATGCTCACTTAGCTACAGTTTAAGAAATAACTGAAGATCATTTTAAATAGTTCTCTGGTAGATGTTCAATGTCCAGATATACTACTCAAGCTTATTGTTACATCTTGCTCATAGCTGCAGTAAGCTTTGCTTTATTATTTTAAGCTGGTGGATAAATAAGAAAATATAATCAAGTGCACCAACTTCTGTCAAACTTGGGAAGAGGAAGGAAATCCACCAAAAAACCCCATTCTCCTTTGCAGTTCATTGAAAGCAACATACTACTATTGCTTTATGAATATGACTAGATATAGAAAAATAAATACTATGGTAAATAGGCAAAAAATGGCATTAGATAAGATTTCAGACAAACCCAAGGAAACTAAAGTTTAAGGAAGATTTTGAAGCTTTGCAAAATAACTGAGTTTATTCTCTGTGGCATCTCACAGGTGGAGGTTGAAAATGTCACCAGTTTGCTCAATGAAGCAGAAAGCAAAAATATCAAGTTGACCAAAGATGTTGCAGCCTTAGGATCTCAGCTACAAGATACACAGGTAAACTTGCATCCAAGATCAGCTCACCTACAAGATTCATAAAGTGCACAATAAAAAGACCTAAACTAATGACTGTCTTGCCAATTGCTGTGGTGACTGCAGGAGCTGCTTCAGGAAGAAACGCGGCAGAAGCTCAATGTGTCCACCAAGCTCCGCCAGTTGGAGGATGAAAAGAACAGCTTGCAGGAGCAGTTGGATGAAGAAACAGAAGCAAAACAAAACGTGGAGAGACATATTTCAACACTGACAATACAGGTATCAGTGCCATAATGAAATCATTAGCTCCATCACTGAGAGCTGTGTTGGCAGTTGCAGAGGATCTGTAGAATTATCCTGGCACAGCACACGGACCTTCAGGGAATTTGTGCTGTTAGCCCAGATGGCACCAGTGGTGCTCCAAAATGCAGGCAGCAGTCCCCCTGTCCTTTAAAATATCATCCCTAGGACAGGTACAAATGCAAGGTAGCTCCACACATAGTCTTGCACACAAGGCCTCTATGTGCATCCTAGGTCTGTGCTCTGCCTCATTTTATGGAGGCTGGTGATGGGTAACTGCCACCAACTTCACACAGGTCAGACTAGGAAAGCTCCAGGTCTTAGCTGTCTCCTGGCCAAGCTTTTGTCTGTCTACCAAGTTTTGTTGTCACAGCTACAAAGATTTGTCCTCTGAATTCAAATTTCAGCTCTCTGACTCTAAGAAGAAGATACAGGAATTTACCACCACAGTAGAGTTCATGGAAGAAGGCAAAAAGAAACTTCAGAAAGAAATTGAAAGTCTCACACAACAGTTTGAGGAAAAGGCTGCTTCTTATGACAAACTGGAAAAAACCAAGAACAGACTCCAGCAAGAGCTGGATGACCTGGTGGTGGACTTGGACAACCAGCGTCAGCTGGTCTCTAACCTGGAGAAGAAACAGAAGAAGTTTGATCAGGTATGGACTTCAGATTCTCCCTTGCTGTGTTATCACCTGTCTGGAACTCACAGAAAGTCTATTGGGACAAGGGGACAAAAAAATTAACTAAAATTTAATTATACAAGAAATGTTTAATTTTGTATTTATGTGCCTTTATCAAAACCAGAGATTTTTCTCTGTCATTAACAACTGACAAAACAGCTGCAATAGAAAAGCCTGTTATTAATGACCTCCTGTATTCACACTACCTTTTCACAGATGCTAGCTGAAGAGAAGAACATCTCCTCAAAATATGCAGATGAAAGGGACAGAGCAGAAGCTGAAGCTAGAGAAAAGGAAACAAAGGCTCTGTCCTTGGCTCGAGCACTTGAAGAGGCTTTGGAAGCCAAAGAAGAACTGGAGAGAACAAACAAAATGTTGAAAGCTGAAATGGAAGATCTCGTTAGCTCCAAAGATGATGTTGGCAAGAATGTAAGTTTTGGCCTTAGAACAATCTCCACAACAATAACTTAAAATAGCAGCTAAAAGAAAATATAATTGTTTCCAGTGTGGGAAATTCTCTGCAGTACACAAATCCATTCAGCAAGATCAGATATTTCATAAAAAATTCAAAGGTTTTTCCATTTGTGTCCAAACTTTCAAGGGACTTGGCAAAGTAACTGTAGGCTATGTTTATTTTTAACATAACTTCAAGCATGAAGACGAATCTAACTGATTTCTAAATAATGTATTAGTTTATTACACTTCTTTGAAATGGTAAACTCTGCAAATCTTATTTTATTAGTTATATTTGACTTTGCCACCTGGCTTATATTTACTTACATAACTGCAGCAAATTTCCACTTCTGCATTGTCAATCACTTCTTTTATTACAAATATATATTACTTCTAATACTAAATAAATTAAATTATGATATTTGACTAGATGAAAAATGAAAGATTGGGATAAAGAGAATCTTATTATTTTAAGATAGTTTTGCAAGTACAAAATGAAACTAATTTAGCATTTTCAGTGTAAATTAGATGGTTCATTGTCCATACCTGATAGTTTCAAATGTGGCCTACACTGCAGATGTACTGTGTATAACTAGAATTATTCTTATTTGTCATAACAAATATATTAAATTCTCATTGCTTGAAAGGTCCATGAATTGGAGAAATCTAAACGGACCCTGGAACAGCAAGTAGAAGAGATGAAGACACAATTAGAAGAGCTAGAGGATGAGCTACAGGCTGCAGAGGATGCCAAACTCAGGTTGGAAGTTAACATGCAGGCTCTGAAAGGCCAGTTTGAAAGAGATTTACAAGCCAGAGATGAACAGAATGAGGAGAAGAAAAGACAACTCCTCAGACAGGTACCATTCCCAACTTAAATATATAACCAAGCCAGTTGAAAGGCCCCAACCTAGTGCCATTATTAAAGTACTTCACTAACTATAATGAAAAAAACCCAAAACATTATGTTGCCTTGAACATATGGTGATTAAAAAAAAAAAAAAAAAAAGAAGGAAAAAAGGGTTATTGTACTAAAGAAGGCAGGGAGGGTTCCTTTTTCAATAGCAGATGCAGAGTTACCAACAAATGTAGCTATTTAACTTTACAATCAATATAGTATAAAACATATGAATCACTATTTCTGGCAGTCAGAACTACATTCTCTGTATTGTCAGTGCAAGTGAATAAAGACAACTTCTAATAGATCTGCCTTCCCCAAGGTACACTGGATGCATACAAAAGCATTGGAGATAAAACTTATTTGGATAAAACTTATTGGATAAAACTTATTCGTACAGAAGTGTTGTGACAGCAAGGACAACTGCTGTAGTCATCATCTTATAATACACACATTTCCATGAATACAGGACCCAAACTGCTGAGTCCTTTCAAAAGCTTTTAATTTTGGGACAAAATGGAAATCTGTTTTAACTGCCAGGGAAGTCACAGTTAACAGAGATATGGGGTCTGTACCCACTATTTAGAGTGTTTAAGAGTCCCCAAGGACTTTGCTAAACTGAACTTGTTTTCCTTAATGATCAGCTCCATGAATATGAAACTGAACTGGAAGATGAGCGGAAGCAACGTGCCCTGGCAGCTGCTGCCAAGAAGAAGCTGGAGATGGATGTTAAAGACCTGGAGAGCCAGGCTGACTCTGCCAACAAAGGTCGGGAAGAAGCCATCAAACAGCTTCGCAAATTACAGGTAAGTAACCCCAAAAAGACAGTTTTTGCCACTGCTGTGTCTTATACAGCCACAATACAGAAGTTGGGTGACATCTGTGAGCTTGATGCCCATTACAGATGATTGGTCAGAAGGGGAATTTTAACTAGACTGCCACATTCAAATGTCAGTATTTGAATGCTCAGTTTGAATGACAGTGGAAAAATTCACAGGGCAAATGATTAAAATCTTGAATTTCATGCTTCTGACTTACCCATATGGAGGAAAACAAAGATTCACGTGAAAAGAAAGGAGTGTAAGATAAAATCTATTACAAGGCTTCAATCTGGGCTCTAACACTTGACTCTTGAGCATAAAAGACTGTTCAGAAATCAGGTTGTCTCTGAATTATCATGTTCCTGTTTATATTTTAAACCTCCATATCAACTGTTCTGTCACATGCTAACAACTAAACAACAAAAATTTTCTTAATCAGAAACATTAAGACTCTACATGTACTCAAATATTCAGAGGACCATAGGCATTACAAAAGATGCAGTGTTCAAGTGGCAGCATTGCCCTCCTTGGAAAAGCATTTCAGATCTTTCCAACATGTGCTAACAGATCTCTACAAAAAAATAACTTCAGCAGCATTATGACAATGTAACTGTGTATGTGTTCTGTTCCATCCACATTTCTTTCAACTGAAATTGTAACAAATTTGTTATTCTTTTCAACAAGGCTCAGATGAAGGACTACCAACGAGAGCTGGATGATGCACGGGCTGCCAGAGAAGAAATATTTTCTACAGCCAGAGAAAATGAGAAGAAAGCAAAGAGTCTGGAAGCAGAACTCCTGCAGCTTCAGGAGGTAAAGTGGGAAACCTACAGCAGAATTAAGGAGATTACACATGGCCTTCAGTAGCAAAACAGAACTGGCAGTGAAGCAATCTAACAGGTCTTAGGGACCGAACTTGTAACAAGTTCCATGTGTTCCACACACTCCACTAAAGCTGTTGGATCTACATCTGAGCACAGCCAGACTGAGCTGAAAAAAATCACCTTGGAAGAAGGTACAGATCCCCAGCCTTAAAGGGAAATGAACTGTATGATCCAACACAAATTGTTTTCAATAGCAGTAAATTCTTGAGGGCTTAGTGCTATTATTCCTACCTGTATTAAATGGCCATCTTGTGACTAAAACAAATAAAACAGAAACCCGCTGACAGGCTGGATAAAGTGCATTTCATGGTACTTCCCTAGGATTTATGACATGACAAGAATTTATTCTGTTAAAAAGACAATCCATCTCATACCAGCTTTAGAAAATTTACAGTCCTCTGAATCATGCTATAACTACTTGAACATTTACTCATTTCCTTACTATGCTGCTTTTTCCATTTCTCTAGGACCTGGCTGCTACAGAAAGAGCTCGCAAACAAGCAGACCAGGAGAAAGATGAGATGGCAGAGGAACTTGCAAGCGCTGCCTCTGGAAGGTAGGAACACATCAAATTACACACAAGGCTCTGAATGTGCTATTAATGCTGCCAAGAGAAGTTTTGCTCTGTTCCCAACAGCCATCTGCCCTTGACAAGACAACATGCACACATACGACTACTTCCATTGAAATATCTAGTTCTGTTCTGAATTATTGGCAGTTCATAATACAATCATAACATATGGTCAGAGCCAGAACTACTCACTTTTCAAATTTACATTTCCAGGACAAGCCTTCAGGATGAGAAACGGCGCCTGGAGGCAAGAATTGCTCAGCTGGAGGAAGAGCTGGAAGAGGAGCAAGGCAACATAGAGGCAATGAATGACCGCATGAGGAAAGCAGTACAGCAGGTACAGCTCATTCCAGCACACAGTTCTGTTCATATTCCAGCAAAAGCTGCTTGTGGTTCTCAGTATCTGAAGCACTGCCTTCCCAAATTGCCACCTGTCATTTTTCTGAAAGCATGCAGCACTTGTGAGAGCATCCTTTTCCTCCTTGCAGGCAGAGCAGCTGAACAATGAGCTGGCAACAGAGCGCTCAACTGCACAGAAGAACGAAAACGCTCGGCAGCAACTGGAGAGGCAGAACAAAGAGCTAAAGAGCAAGCTGCAGGAGATGGAGGGAGCTGTGAAGAACAAATTCAAAGCCACAATTGCTGCTCTGGAGGCCAAAATTTCTTCTCTCGAAGAGCAATTGGAACAGGAAGCCAGGTACTGGTCTCCAGAGAGAAAATAAACAAAGGCAAGCAGGATTTGTGTCAGCAGGCTCTCAGTGCCACTAAACTTGGTAAAGTCTCTCACTTAACATTTCTGAGACATATGGCAAGTAACTGGAGTTGCTACAGTTTCTGATTAAGATCCATTTTATTGCTGAAAAGTTCTTCTGGTACCATAGGCAAGGATCTGCTCCCCTACATTTTAGAGTAACTGCCCTATGACTCTGGTAGATTAATTGCCATAACAAATTGTGCCACTTGTTGGATTATTCCTTCAGGAAATCACCCTGTGTTTCAGAACACATCTCCTGGAGCACCTCTAGCATACAGCAGAGACATATATTTGGTTTTGTTTTGCTCAGAAGAATATGCCTTAAAATTTTCCTTAGAATTCAAATTCACCTGTTAAATTCAGTAGGACCTTTAACACAGGGGCCCTTGGTGCTGATTTCATGAACCACAAGGCCAAGGCAGGTGGAGAGTACAGAGCTTCCACATCACCAAACACTGCCCTATCATTGCAGAGACAAGCAGACAGTGGCCAAGACGATGCGCCAGAAGGACAAGAAGCTGAAGGATGCACTGCTGCAGGTGGAGGACGAGAGGAAGCAAGCAGAGCAGTACAAAGATCAGGTACAGACCATGTCACAAGGGCACAGGAGGTTTTAGGTTTTGCCCTAAGAAAGGAAGATTCCATGTTGTGCCTCAGGCAAATGCCCTTCTGGAAAGCAGACTGTGTGCTTGGATTCTATGCTGGGAGAGCCATACAGTCCATTACTAAAAGATGGGACAATATAATTCTTCCATGCTACATCAAGTGCCAAAGCACAGTCCTTGTAATCAGCCAGATACAACGGTCTGACTGCACAGCAAACAGGACTGTGCACAACACTCTTGGTGCAACATGAATAGAGAGGCTGAACATATTTTACATTAAAATTTTAGCTTTCACTAATGCAAATCCATCTGCAAGCCAGAAAATCAGAGGCAGGACTATGCAGAGAAAGAAACAATGAGGTTGTGTCTGAATACAGTAGCTATCAGCAAAATGAACTCCCACAAAGCCAAGTTATTTTCAGGCTATAAGCTTCCATCTTTGATTTGGGTCATGCTTCAGTACAACTCCCAATGGAAGCATGAAATTAAAACAAGGAATATAAAGTATTACAAATTAAAGCATTACTCTGAAATCTCCCTTTAGGCCGAGAAGGGCAACGTACGGCTCAAGCAGCTGAAAAGGCAGCTGGAGGAGGCTGAGGAGGAGTCCCAGCGCATCAACGCCAACCGCAGGAAGCTGCAGAGGGAGCTGGACGAAGCCAATGAGAGCAATGAAGCCCTGGGCAGGGAGGTTGCAGCACTAAAGAGCAAGCTCAGGTAGAGTACCTTTGTTTGGGATAGCCCTTCCCACTCACTGAGAGCCTTGACATTTAGAGCTGAACTACAAAAGTGGGAAAAAAATCTGTGAGGTGAGGAACAGGCACTGCTAATGCTGCAAAGTTACTCACTCCTTGTGCTAGCTTGGCACTCAGAACAAAAGGCCCAAGTCAGGAGTGGAGTGCATTTCATAGACTGCAGCAGCATCAGGATTTCAGCTGAGATGAACTGTGATAACATGGCACAGGCCTTACTCTGCTCTAATCAAAATCCTTTTGGCTTCAATTGGAAAAGAATTAGGCTTGGTTGCTTTTGAAAACACCCCTTATATAATGGCTGTATCTATTTGTACAGAAGCAGTCACAAAAGTGTAGAAATGCTTGTGCTTTTCACACTTTCACACATGCACAACTCACACATAATGACTGTGAACAGTCTTCGACATCACAGGCAGTAAAAAGCAAAGCACATTAAATTATTCTTATTCCAAAGTCTCTTTGGACTTCACCACTATGGGGTTCAGTGTCATCAGACCAAGGAAAAGATTAATACGTCCCTTTGCATTTTCTTGTTAAAATTACATGACAAAAAGATAAAGCTGTGATCAGTCAGCTACATCCCTGAGTTCTGCACTCACTGAGTTTGAAAACATGAGCTCACTGAAATAGAGGCTGACTTGAGTTATAAAGAAATTGCTCTATCTGCATCACTACACGATAAAATTTTGCCTTCTACCTAAGACCAATAGTACATCAGATGAAACACAAGAACCTGGCTACCTGTGTTCTCAAAGTAGTTTGCCAGACTACTTACCAGTAACGTGCTTCAGTGTTCCTGGATGTGGATTCCCTTCCAAGTGAAGGGTTATGGATGTAGCAGCCTTTTCCACTAGCACCACCTTGGGTAGTTACATGCTCCTGGCTGCTTTATGAAGCAGTGGCTGTGTCCAGCCCTTTTACATAGAACACTATATAGCTCATTTTTGTTTTATCTAAATGTAATGTAATTGGCTGTAATGTACTTTGTTTAATTATTTAAAAGTAATTACCTACCTCTGATCATGACCATGTGCCTAGTTTAACTGCCCAGGACTCTTTATCTCTGTTTCAGAGGGACACAGGAACCTTCGCATGACTAAGCAGGTACCATGCCTTCAACTTTGCAGCTAGCTTGTATTGCACAAATTTCCATTTTCTTTGGCCCTGGTTAAAATTATGTGAGGTTTCTGCAAACTGTGAAGGCTTGGATATCTTGGCATTAATCTGTTTTATCAAAAAAGACAAATATTACAATAATTTAGCTACCATCAGCTGTTCATCAGTGATACATCTTTCTTACAAGTAGGTTATGTACTGACATAGACTTACCAACGTTGCATTCTCACAAGCTCTACCACCAGAGTACCTAAGCAAGTACTCTGATTCTTTTTGCATGAATGGTTTTTTTGCACATCATCTTTGTGCACTGCCATGAAAAGTAAGTTTTTTTCAAATAAAATACACCATTGATTAGTAAAATTGATTAAAAGGACTAATGAATATGGAGTGTCACAGCATGTCATTAGAATTTCACAGTATTTCTTGTGCCTACTGTAATGCTGACCTAAGGTAAGAGCCCATCTAATGCACCTGAGATTTGGGAAGACCGTACTTGCATGTGATTTATCACACACCACACAATCACAGACAAAAGAGAAAGCCTTGCCTTTCATTACATAGCACTCTGTGCCTGTATTGCTTACAGAGAGTTATTACTGAGGCCTTTAGAGCTGTTTTACAGACATTGAATTGCTTGTTTACTGTATTAAAACACAGAGCACGGACACAGACATTAAAGCTGACACTGTAACCTAGCACAGCATTATGTTATACTTATTAGCACATTCTTTGGACACAGGAATAATACCTGCACTGCAAAAAATAAAGAGCTATTGCCTTGTAATATTTGTATACTTTCTATTTTACATATGCTGGATTTTGCTATGAATACACAAATATTTAAAGATGATGTCTTGTCCTTGCATGTGCCTTTTAGTCAGCCTAATATTTCCAGTCAGACTGTTACTCAAGCACCACTCCAGCAGCACCAGTTCAAAGGCAGACTAAATACAGAGGTGCTGAGCAAACACTGGTGCTGAAGGCTCATCCCAGATACACACACTGTTCTAAAGGTACTAATACCAATGACCACCTGAATGTTATCAAACACATAAACTTCTTGAAGAGGAACAGATATAAACAAAATGGTTTATCCACAGGGCCAATACCAGTTTAAAGAACTGGTAAGTTTATGCATACTGCAACAGTTTAATAAGTAGTTAGTATATGATAAAGAGTTCACTTTGTAGCCATAACTGTAGTGCATAATTTGGTGAGACTCTTGCTGTCATTCCCTCCAGTCCCATGTTCTCTCACAGCACTTCAGTGAATTACTGAAGCACAAATGACTTGTGGGTAACCAAGTCCACAGACAAAACAAGTCCAAGGGGGTGGAGACCTCTTCCTTTATTAACAAGAATTAACAAATCTATTAACCTAATTAGAACCTATTTGCTAAATAATGACAAATCTCTGGTGCTGTAAAATAAGAGACTGTGCTGTTAGACCGTGCCAAGCACACACCAGGACAGAAATGATACACCCCTGTGCTCAACACATGCCATCAGCACCAGAACACAACCATGGTTAATTACCAGCAGGTCTTACACGAAGCTTTATTAGCTAGCTAATTGCCTGCTCACACTGAAGTAAGTTTTATGGCAGAATTATGGAAAACAGACTACATGTCACATTTCCATCTTGGAAATGCAGATTCATGCCTCTGAACTAAGTTAGTCCAACCAATGTTCCTACCCTCTTCCCTCATATGGGAACTTTGGACTTGAATAGCTGCTTCAGAAAGGGCACTGGCTTAGTCTTCTGCAAGGACAAGACAAGCCTTTAAATATTTAGGCATGATTGCTGTACCCAAAAGTGCAGTCTCGGATCTACTTAACACCAAATTAGTATTTTTGGCACAATATCCAGTAATCATGAATTTATTTTATTGCTTATATCTGTGGTCTCAAGCCTTTACAAAGGTTTGCTTAATGAGGGGCAAGTGAGAGGCCATGTCACAAAACTGAAATGCTTTACAGCACATTAGCAATGGAGGCCATGGGACAAACCCATTGTCTGTCTCACTTGCTCACACCTCCCCAAAAATTAACCTTGAGGACCAAAGTGTCCCTGCCTTGGGATGTGCCTGTGAAATATATGGGGATGGGAGGGAGATGGGAGAGGAAAAGGGGATAAAGTGGGAAAAGCATTTCCTGTAGGACACTTGCACTGCTAAGCATCAGTCCCTGGGTTACAACAGTTCCAAAGCAATGACTGTTTCCTCTCTCTGCTGGGAAAGATTGGAGTGACTGAGAGCCTGGGTGTCACTCCTGTCACAGCACCTGTGGTGCTCTGACCAGTGCAGCCTGTGCACTGTGGGCTCAGAAATGTCTGCTGCCATCCAGAGCACTGCCCCAGGCCCTGCAGGAACTGGGGCCAGAAATTCTGTACAAATTGCTTTGCCTGCTTGCTCCTCCAGAGGGACAGGAGGGACACTCCTCTGCTGTGGTGTGTGAGCACTCCCTTCTTCACTCCTTTCAAGTACCTTCAGTTGCAGTTCTCTTAGGGGAAAACAATGAAATGAGGGGAAGAGTGGGGGTGATTTGGGGCTGATGTTTAGAGGAGGAAAAAGACACAAGCACAAGAACAAGAAACCAATCTAATTTCCAAGCAATTGAAGTCTCAACCTGTTCACAAATTACAAGTTACAGGACAGAAAGTGGAATTAGAGGCCCACAGCTCTTGGCTTTTCTGCATTTAGAACCACCAGCCCCACAGGTCCTGTTACAAAATTCTACTTATTTGTGAGGATTCCAAATGACCAAGCACCTGATTTTCTTTTTCTATTTTTCTCCCCTCTTACTGCAGGAGGGGAAATGAGCCAACATCTTTTGCCCCACCCCGTAGATCTGGAGGCAGAAGAGTAATTGAGAATGCAACAGATGGAATCGATAATGAAATGGATGCAAGAGATGCAGATTTCAATGGAACAAAAGCCAGTGAATAAACACGCTTCAAAAATTGCACTGCAGCAAGGGGGGGGAGGGAGGATGATATTTAGCACTGTATAAGTCTACTCTTAGTGTCAAGGTCACATACACCCACTCCTCTGACAGATAAAAGCACAACTGCCTTGTCTCCAATGTATAGATTGACACTAAAAGTACTCCAAAACTCTTCATACCATGAAGCATATTTGAAAAGGTGGGGATTTTTAACAGTCTACAGAGGATTTGTGAGATTGTTGCAGGGGAAAAAAAAGGCATTGGTCAGTTAATCTTTTTTAAACTTTCATTTTGTTTTGAGTATTCAATTAATATAGGGTTTTCTCCTGGTTACTACACCCCTGATGCACAATTCACAAGGTGGAAGTGCCTTTTTAATCACTTACTGAAAAATATCATTTGTTCAAATTAAGTCAACTGTTACAGTTTTATATGCACCATGGATGTGCTTACACACTAATAAAAGGCTATAAAAATGACTTCACTATTCTTGTGTACAGGTGCCACTTGAAGGGAAGGGGGCATGCAGCAGAGCTTCTCTAAAACTGAAATACTTCTTACAAAAGTTCATCTGTAATCTTTAGAACAAAACCCTGATTTTCTTCAAAGTAATGCTTTTGAAGAAATACAAAGAAGTCTGAGCTGGAAGTAAAATGGCAAAACCACAGGAACAGGTTTGATTCCCTCAGGGACACTCAGTGCTGAGGTCCCTGGGATGCATCCAAGGGCTGACAGGCACAGGACCTGCAGAGACTCACAGCACTCAGGTGCAGGAGCTGGAAAGCAGTGGGGGCCCTACCTGTCTGTCTGTGGGCAATGAACCCAGCCTTTGATGTCTGTTACATGCAGAAATATTTCCAGCCAAGCCTCTAGAGCAGGCTGAAACCATTAGAAACAGCAGCCTACACTGAATGCAGGGATCCAAGCCAAGCTATTCTGCACTAAGGGAGCAGCATGCAGTTACTTTTTATTTTTGGAGCACTCCAGCAAGACCACAACCTACTCTTGGGAGCTACCAGGACCTACCACAAGCCCTTGCAGCTCAAGCACTTTCAGACAGCAGCAGCTCTGTGGTCACACCGGGGCAGTAGGGAGCCATGCCCAGCAAAGCAGGATGCTAAATCACTCTAAATCCAGTGCAGAGAGCTTACTTGATGCCTTTGATTGAACAGCAAGTGAACCTTAAGCAGTGTGACTACAGGGAGAGCAAATCATGCACAAACATCCACCTTGACAGCTAAAGCCATCATCTTCTAAATCTAAGCATTGTTTCACAAGTGCAGAGATCAAGAACTGGTGATTCAGACTTGGCACCATTCAGCCAGCAGAACCAGAGCCCAGAGAATTCTCTCTCCTCGTGAAAGAGTAAAGGAAGAACCATTTAGAGCAATAAAGATGACAAGCTGAGCAGACAGGGGTTAGGAGTTACTGGATAAGAATTGATCATAGCTTGATCAGGCACAGAGCTGTAAAGATGCTCAAGAGCTGCTTGTCAACCCACTCTGTGAGCCTGCATGGGTAGGAACCAGAAGACAAGCAAGTCAGACCATATTAAATGGTTTTAAGCACCAATGCTTGGAGCAGAACCAGCAAATTTAACATGTATAAACCACAGTAATAACTTGCCAAAAAACTCAAAATGCATCAACAACTTGAATTCAAAATAAGCTTTATTCTGCTCCCCAGTTTAACCAACTTCATAGATGGACTGAGAAATGAAAATCATCTGTGATTTACATATTCTAGAGAAATAGATGCCTCAGTGACTGTTTTCACAGCATTTCGTTAACAAACAAACAAACCAAAAAAAAAAAAAAGAAAAAAAAAAGACCAAAAAACATCAAACCCATTTATGTATTCTTTTGTCAAGTAAGCTCTCCCCATCCCCTGCCACAAAAAAAACCAAAAATCCATAAAAATTGTTCAGTCATGATTACTTTTGCAAGTAAAGGCTCCCATAAAATACATTAACACTGGGAATGAATCTCCTCCATTTAAAAAACAAATGCAGTAATATTCTACAGGGGGTAAAATTATTTTAAAAAAACATTCTCTACTCATATACAGTTCTCTAGCATAAAGGGCTTTTCAGGTTAAAAAAGCATTTCTAAATTAGTAACAGCTGACATATTCATATAGAAAAATAAAAAATCACTAACACCCAAGGCACCTTAGTGAAGGGAGGTTTATAAAGCAGTAAAACCCACCTATCAAGATGTTAGAACTAGAAACTTGATCTAGTTTGGACTCTTACAACCACCAGGCTTTATAAGCCACTATGGGGTTAAAAAAAAAAGTCTACATGCTATTAGCTCTGGGATCTCCTGAGCACTCTCAGCACTAGACATGTCTCACCTTTAACTATGACCTGTTCTGAATGAGAAATCATTGCTTACAGAAACATCTTGCCACTACAGGCAGGTTTTTGTGCAGCAACATTCTGGTCAGCAAGCACCCCATGGGGAGCTGAGCAGCTTCCCTACAGAAATACACCTTTCACCACATAAAAACATCTCTTTAATTTGGGTGACTGCAGCACAAAACACCCATGGTAGAAAGCAGAATTCCAGCCAGAACTGGTGGTGTATTAACACCAAAAGTAAAAGCCTGAGGAGCTGCACAGTGAATATTGCTATGTTGTAGGCAGGACAATTGCTTTGGTAGTGTCAAAAGAAGCAACCTTCAAGGAGCTATTTACAGTAGCTGATGCAGGAAGGAATTCCCAGTCCTGCACTCACACAGTCAGCATTGCTTTGTCACACCTTGTCACCCACAGAACTTGCCCAGAGGCCACACTGGAAGCCACTGCCAATTGTGACTGCTTGTTCAGCTCTCACCTACCCTGACACTGCTGTCTGCTTGCTCACTGATATTCTCTTTAAAACTAAAGTTTGAAATACACATTTCTTCTCCTTTCCCAAAGCCAGCCAGGCTTTTCACAGCAGCATCTTGACAACACTTTGTGAGGGATGGCTCACGGCTCCTGGAACGTGTGATGGCCGCGTTCCAAACTCCAGGCGCTTCACCAACCTGCAAGTGCAAAACTGAAGTCAGGGCATTTCTCACTCAGTGTAACCATGCTCAGAATAACTGCTCACCTCCAGAACAATCCACTCAGCTGAGATGAGTGAACAGCACTCTGAGCACTGCAAGAACTCACTGCCTAACTGGGCTGAGCTTTCACTGTAACGCAGGGCTCCATTTCACTCTGAGTAATGAACACTATCTTTTACAGGTGCTGGAATTTCAGTTTAGCAATGCAGCAGCAGACAGATAATCAGCTCATGCATATGGAAATATATGGCCCTGAGGCTTTCTTGCAGGAGCTTTCATGAAGTTTCTAGGAGAGCAAGTACAACGTGGAACATTCCTTCTAAACAACACCATTGGGCACTGGGTACCAGGACAAACCAGCACAAGGGTCTGGCTAAATAATTAAGTCTGAAACAAAGTGTACTATGGGCACTTCACTTACCTAAACACAGAACCTAAAGAACGTGAAGTGCAGGATTGGCAGAGTTTAAGCAGATACCGAATGGCAATTTGCAATAACCTTGCTGGTTTTTCTTCATTTGATTACAAAAAGACAACTGGTTCAAATATTCAGAGAAATGTGTACATTGAGTAAGGTAACTTCTTGTCAATAGCTATTTAAAAACACATCTTAGCAACGCTAAAGCATCTTTAGCAACTCTCATTCTCAGTGGACCCACTATTCGCCTTTTTTCCAGTTCTCCCACATGTGAGAATCTTAACTATGATAAGCGAAGTGTCCCTACATGCCATAACACTCCTGAGACATCTCTTGTACAAGAACATAAAGCATAAAACAAGTTGAACCAATAAGCAAAAACTGTTGTACTTTGTCCCAGTTAAACTGATTTATGATAAAATACATCTTGCACTTGCTCCAGATTTGAGGTATTCAAAACTTGACTGAAGCTAGTCTTCAAATTTCAGCAGCTAGTGACTCCAGATTTTAAACTAACCTGAAACATTCAAATCATAATCCTGAATAACTGAATTTCACATACTTTGAAAATGTCTCTACCAAAACAAATAAATATCAGTCCCCAAGATCCAACACCAACAGCTGTCAGCTGTCACTAAGACACCAGCAGAGCCCAGCACTCACCCTGTGTCACACAGAGGCTGATGAGGACTCAGACGTGTTTCCAGGACATCTCTGTTCATGTACATGGACACTGAAGGTCTGCTTGGAGACTGGTCATACACAAAGTTTCGGCAGGATGCAAGCTTGGACTCCAAGGCCTGAAGTAAACAAACAAGGTAAGTGTCAGACTGACCATTCTCTTTCAGAAGATGGCAGTGCCACACCAAAATGGCACTGAAGTGTGTGGGTTTGGGGTATTTTTCTTTCTTTAAGAGTGAGCTGTCCAGTAGAGGACAGATTACTAAAACTTCATGAGATATCAGCTTCCCTAGATATGTATCAGGTGGTACACCAGAGGGAATGAGCCAGAGATATCTTATTCTCCATCACATGCTCCCATTCTAAATCACTCCACCTTTACTGAGTTGCTTTCTGGCTGTATCAGTTCTGCAGCTCTCCCATCAAAGCCCTATACAAATGTTTGTAACAACACAGCACCAAGGCATAAGAAGGGTAACACAAGTCATGAGATAACCTTCCCAACATCAGCAGTACCTTAAATGTCAAACTACAGCTTAGCAGGACATTAGGCCTTGCTCAAAAGACCACTGGACTCTTAAGGCAAACTTAACCAGAAGCCTTTTGGACAGCAGGTACCACCCTGCTAACTTCTCTGCCTTTCATGGGAACAGATCCTATCTCAATTTACTCATGCTGACATATTTTTTCTGCACATGCACTTCCAGAAATTCATAGAGGGAGATCTTATCCCCATCTGGATTAGAACTTAAAAAACAAGCATGGTCCATTTTTATCTGGGAGTTGGTCAGAAATGTTTGAAGTCCAGACCAAGCCCAATGCCACACTTAGCTAACCTGGGGGCAAGAGACTCTTTTCAGTCTTCTCAGAACAGTAGTGCTGGTTGCAGTTTCCAAGAGCTCCAGCTTTCCAAAAGCATTGCCTGGCTTTTGGAAAATCACTCACCCCCACTTTTCGCAGCAAGTCTCCCACAATATTAAGTGCAGATATTCTTGCAGCTGGTGTGAGAGGGGTTGCACCATAACTGTCCTCAAGACCTGCAGGGCAGGTTAAAGAAGGATATGTTACTCATGGAAAGAAAAAAATAAAATTGCCCCTACTGTCTTAGAGAAAATGATTCGAGGAACACGACTAAAGATCACACAGGTTTTTAAAACCTTTCCCCTAAATCAGACCAACACCTCTGACACAGCTGTGAACTAATAAAAAGTCCCAACTGTTCATCTTATCCCTCATTATTACCAGACAGTTCAAGTCAATTGGAAATGAACAGACTAAGAATAAACCCAAAAAATTCCCAGTCTATGAATACTGAGACCATGGTGATTTGATTTAGGTGACACTACACTACACACTGGATTCTGTGGCTAAAGGAGGAATGAAAAAAAGGGAGCAAACTGTAGCAAAAACAAGAGCATCAAATGGTGTTTGTGGGCTGGTTCCCTGCCAGTCACCTCTCCTAAAGGTCCCAGGGGTGGGAATGCTGATGGGTGTCCGGCGCATTGCGGGTGTTGAGGGCACAGATAAGGAGGCCTGAACTGCAGTGTCTGTTCTTTCTGCTTCCAGGGGAGCTCTCATTGGTGTTTTGGGCTTCTCCTGTTTCTGCTGCACTGCAAGCTCTTGTCGTAGATCTGTGAAGGAAATAACACAAAGCAAGTGCTGGAGTATGCAGCCACCAAGATAAAAACCAAAATAGGTAAACTTTTGTCAAAAAATTTTTCTTCTTGTGGAGGTGAGGTAAAGTCACTGATCCTTGTAAAAGCTTACACCAGGCATATCTGAACTTGGCACACCTTGGCTACATTCTGGATCCCTGCAAGGTTGAGATCCTACCTGTTCTATCCTTTTCTATCCTGGTTTCCACATGAAGGAAATTGAGCTGAGGCCAGGTGGAAGCCACACCATTATCTACCCCAGGGACAGAGCACTTCTGTCCCACAGCCTGGCTGTAGCTTATGGATACCACTCAAGGGCACAGAATCCAAGATCTGAAAACAGATATTCATCCAGCTCCAGGGTCTCTCTTCTCACCCAGCCTTGTTGACAGATAGCAAAAAGTCAGTGCATTCCAAGGCAACCAGAAGTCAGTCACAGCCCACCTGTTTTACTTCCCCATTAGTGCTTCACTGGCTGCATTTCCCACAGCCCAGGAAACAATGAGGTTAATGTGTATTAGAGCTGACCTTCGTAGACACCAGCACATGCCCCAGCTGGACTGGCTCAATTCCCTGAAGCCCTGATTAGGAGAAGGCTGGAACAGACTTTTGTTTCTGTGAGTGCTCTGGAATCATGTCAGGAGTTCAAGGAGGGGTCAGAATGTTCTTCAGTTTCCTTACTAGTTTCTACATTTCAGATACCAAGTTTTAAAGAAGCAAAGTTAAAAGCCCAGCTCTAAGGCAGATGGAGAGGACTGAACAGCTACAAGGCAGTGGAAGAGAAAGGAAAAGATACAAATAACTTCTGTCTAACCTCTAGCTTCGTCTTTCAGGCGCTGCACAGACTCCAGAAGGTTTTCTTTCTCATCCAGCTCACTCTCCAGAAAAGCATTTCTTTCAATAGCCTGGTTTAAACGCTGCTCAAAATCCTCCAGGGACATTATAGTGGCTCTGAAAAAGAGTGCATTAGGTGTCACTACCAGAGGACTCGAGGTAGAAGGACTCCCTCTCTCACAAGAAAATGGACACTTGCATTTTTGTTTAATTTGCTTTCTTTTTTTTTTCCAGCTTGTATTATATCAAAGAGTGCAGTCAGAGGAGTGGAAGAGGTAAAAAAATTTATCACATTGCCATCTACAACAAATCTCTTCAACACAATCATCAGACAAGTGATAGTTCAGAATGGCAATGCTGACAAGTAGTGTCACAAACAGCACAGTATCACTGCGCTTGCAGGACACAATAGAGGTGGAAAAAAAAGCAGATCACCTTTTTGCTCTTTCCAAATCATCATTTTCTTGCTCGAGTTCTCGAATGTATTTCTGAAGCTGCTCTTTAATAGCTCTTGTCTGTGCCAAGTCATCTTCCAGTGCAGAGATCTGCCTGTATCCTTCTGAATGCTGCATTTCAATCTTTTCCTACTCAAAGGCAAATCAAACAGCACATCAGGTACTTAGCAACACATGTTCTTTTTGCAGCATTGTCTGAGCTCCTTGAAAGGCAAAGACAGACACTCTGAAAATTTTTGAGAAACATCATTTTCTGTATAGTAAAATGCCAATAAATTCAATTGCTCACACATCTCTGGGCTGCCAGCAGACAAGAGTTCTTCCTGTCACTCCTTATCAATCAAAAGTGCTGGGGAACAGTTCCCAACATTCACAGCACAAGGCCATTCCTTGCCTCTACCAGACAGCCTGGCTCAGCACAGTTTCTAAGCAATACACAAAGCACACAAGAGAAGCCACTTATTTTCAACCCTAATATGAAGTCAGGCAATATTTAGGAGCCAAAGTAAGAAGAATAAAATAAAAATTCCAGGTGTGATCCTGTTACATGCTGCTGTGGAATCAGCAAGATTCTGCACTGCCCATGTGGCTTTATTAGCCCAAAGCAGGTTCAGAATTCTAGAACATTTCAAGTACAGGTACACTTTTGGGAACCTGAACCAAACTCTGTCTTCCTCTACACCACATATACAAGGGTACATTTAAGACAGGCATAAGCAGGGAGGAAGACTTGGCTGCCACATCTTCTCCTGCACTGCCACTAAATGTGGAGTTAGTTCCACAGTATGTGACAGGGAAAGCTCCAGAGCACACTATTACAATGCTTTATACTCAACCACCTTGCTACCAGACCACTTCAATATGCCACAGGTTTTTTTGGAAACTCCAAGACTACTGGGTAAGCAACATTCCTGAAGTGCTCTCCAGACAGAATTCAAGTACAAAACACTTGAAGTCACTGGAAACAAATCCATGCACTGGAATTTCAAAACCATGGCAAGTAGTCTAGTGTGAATGATAATGTGAAGACAACTATTTTAGCACATGAAATGCATAGACAAGGAGAAGGGGAAGAGATATCCATCCTGAACTAAGAAATCCTCATTTGACTGCAGTGTGGTGACACTGCTGTAATTTCAAATCTCTGAAACACAGTTAAGAGCCTCTAAGCTCCAAGAGGGAGATTACTTTCAGTTAGTTTCTCAGGACTCTCTAACTCTGCAAAGCACCATTCCCATCAGTTTTAGATAGTGTGAGCTCTGATTTCTGAGGGGGAGCAGGCACACACACTGGGCTGGTCAGCTCAGAGCCACAAGCTGTGTGGGCCTGGCAAAGTTCACTGCTGCTGACCTAGATGCAGATCCCAACCCTTGATGGGCTCAGTTAACACTGCTGCTCAATAGCTTCATGAGATTAATGCTTTGCTCTTGAATTGATTCAGATAAAAGACCAGAACTGCAAGGTCTGAGTCTTTGTTTTTAGCCAATTGTAATAAACTATCAGCTGATCCGGCCCTCAATGGTGGCTCTGTTCCTTCACTGCAGGCTGTTGCTGCAGTTTTCAGGCTGCATGAATAGCCAATTGTTGAATGGTTTATTTCAAGCAGAATTTATTTTAAGAAAGTTATCTACTGTGAAGAATCATTTCAGATTTTCTAAAATATGGCTACCCTCCACTTTTTCAGGCTCTGTATTGCTTCCTACTATTTTCATTCCTCACAGTTTTGCCTGGTTCACTGTCCTTTCCTCTCATCCCAGCTACTCTAGATAAAGTAAATCATCTACACACTCCTCAGTTAAATGAACTATGGGTTTTATTTGTAAAATTTTTGTCTTCTCGCCAAACCCATCAACTTCCATGGGTTTATGTGGCTACCTGGAACAGCAGACCAATACTGCATACAACATGCACAACCCCTAATAATTCTAAGGTGCTACAACAAGAACAGGGATTAAAGCAACATAAATACAATAAAACAAGTCTTGGAAGTCTTGCTATCAAAAAGCAGGGAGTGGAGGAAATGGCTAAGCTAGTGCTAGAGTGACAGGACATCTGCCTGGAACAGAAGAGTATTTCCTTAAGACAGTAATTTGGACAACAGTTTAAACAAAAGGCATTGCAAATCTGGATTCATCCAGTGATTAATCACACCTTCACTCCCATTAGCTCATTATTGCATCCAATTGAATAGAAGAAGTGTAATTACATTAACCTCTGCTTCCACAGAGACTGAGCTAGCCCTACAAAACACAGTGTAGTATTCTTGGGTGACTGTAACTCATCTGTAAATAAAAGGCTAAATTAAAACTTTCAAAAGTCACACCAATTTCAGAGATGATTTTTTTCCAAACTTAAGAGAACTTACCAGTATTTCCTGAACCTGTCAATCAGCACAGTACCATCTCATCACTCCTCATACTCTAGATAGCTTCATTGTTTCTTAAGCTGCTATGTTAAGAAGCCCCATCTCAATAAGTTCATATTCTTTATGTTTTATAGTCCTGGAAGTTAATGCCTTTCCGCTGGTTGTTATTTTCATAGAATGCTAACCAAGTGCAAAAATAAAAACTCATTTTTCCCTAAGGACAGACAGATTCAATAACAAAACCAGGACTGAAACTGTTTTATGACTCTCAATTCTATGTGTTACCCACCAGCTGCTGCTTCCCAGCTTATCTGAAATGTCAGATAATAAATACACAACTATGTAAAAAGGGTTTTAAACTGAGTTTCCTTACGTAATGCAAAAACACAGCTGCAGTGTTTGTACTTGGATTGCTCTGCAACATTATCTGTGACTGCATGATGCAGACAGCAGAAAGCTATGAACAAAAGCACTAAATAGATGGAAGAAGGAATAGAACAGCAGCTCTGTTGTGTTCACACTCACTCTCCACTCCACTGTGGACAATTCTCTCCCAAATGAAATCTATCCTGACACAGAGCCACAACCTGTGAACAGGGCTCCAGGAACGCTACCAAGGAACACAGAATCCTCAGAGCACACAACAGGCTGACATTTCTTTATTTTCAAGCCTTTCCTCTCTGCAGTCTTCTGGTCCATTTTTCTGTAAAGCTGAGGTGACACCATGGGGCAGAGTCTGCAAACACCTGCCCTGCTCTCCCCTGCCCTGAGGATGTGCCCCCCAGGTGCACCAGCAGCCCCTCTGACCTTCACTGACTCCAGCTCCATCCTCAGGCGGTTGTTCTCTGACAGGAGGTCTCTGTTCCTGGACTCTGTTTGCTGCAGCTGGGCCTCCAGCTCAGCTTCGTACTCTCGGCTCCCCTCCTGGAACTCACGCAGCTCCTCCTGGGTATTCTCGGCACTGGAGAGAAATTCAGCAACAGAACTCATCATCATGAACCATGGAAACAACATCTCTTGCACACTCAAGGTAAAAACAACACTGCTGTTGAGTACAGAAGGTTGTATGCCCTTCTCTGTATTCAACAGGAAGAGAGAAACATGCAAATGTTCCCCTGCCATGCATGGGAAGTCACCCCATAGCAAAATAATAAGTCCAAATAAACAGAAAAACCCTAGAGTCTGTTTTCACACTGTAGATGTTGAGGATATGTGGCATCTCTTTAGTATGCCAATTGTTCACTGCCATCTCATATTTATTCCATTATTCAATTCTATTATTTATTTGGAAATATAAAGAAAGCTGTTATTGATTAATAACAAAAAGTGAGGAACAGAGAGAAAGATTAAAGGAAGTGTTTTATTTTCTTGAACAATTCTATTGAAATAATCCTCCAACAAGCTAAACAAGCAGCAATGAAAGAGCTGTGTCTTTGCATGAAGTGTTATGAAGCTTATCCAACCACTTGGAGGAATGAAGCCACTGCCTTACCACTGCTTGTATTTCATTGCCAACTCCTTCCAGTATTTGGTTTCCTCTTCCACTGAGCTGAAGTGATGTCCTTCTGAGTCTTCCATAATGAGTCCTCAAAGTCTAAAACTCCTGTTTCATTTTCCCCCCTGAAAAATAACAGGGTCAAGTGTGGGAACTGAGGCAGTGAGCAGCCTCATCCTCCTTGCCGCAGAGCAGAACACCCCTCCTCCCACACAGTCACTGCTGGAGACTAAACTAAAACCCAGCCTTGATAGGACTCTGTCACACAGACCATAGATGTGACAGAATTCCTGCTAAGTCTCCCCAGTTCTCCCAAAGCTGCTGCAGGCTTTCACCACATTCCCAGCAGTGAGCACCTTTGGCACTCTGGATACACAAACCCCAAACCTGAGCTGCAGCTGTGCCAGTGCACAGAGAACACGAGGGAAGGAAGGCTCAGGCACAACTTCAGCTCCAAACACGCTGCAATTCAACAACCCTGAAGACACCTAGCATGAAATTAAAGAGAAACTTCAAAGAGACAGAGATTAGGTACTCAAGATTCTTATTTCTTGAGTTAACATTTAAAGGAACACATAAGTTTTTTATGGACTTAACTGCTGGACAGATGGAAAATTTCTTCCTAGGTCAATGCAGACAAAACTACCCAACTTTAAACCTGAACTATCAAAATCCACGTATAGCTACAAGATATCTGGATACCTCAGAGAGCCATGGGAGAAGGGAGGGTAAAAGCTACCCAGAGGTTTTAGCAGGATACCACTGGCTGGGATAGGTATGCAGTTAAGATAGCAGCAATCCAGACAATCCAGCTGTCCCTGTGCCAGCACAAACTCAGTCACAGGACACAGTCCCAAATGGGAATGACACACTAAAGAGCCACAGGGGAATCAAGTCCCTTAAGCTGGTCACTCCCACTTGAGGACTTAAGTATCTAAACACTACAATTAAATAAAATAAATGCCCTGTGATGTGTATGACACTCTCTGTTAAAGGGTCAGTAACAAATATAATTTCATACTAGTTAGTCTTGACAATGGAGAAACATCAAACCTAATGTTCTGCATAATCTGCCGATGTCCAGCCCTAGGTGAGGCAAAGATTCCACTCTGACATTATCAATTTAACCAAGGTGATACCAAATAAGAAACCAAATAAGATCAAGAAGAGCAAATAGAGGTGGAATTGAACAATTCAGGACAGTGACAGTTGTCACAAAACTGCATCACAGAAATCTAGTAACTGAAGAAACACCAAGTTCCAAAGTTCTACCAAATTTCAATTCCAGTTCTGCTGAGCAAAACATTTCCTAGAGGTAATTCTAATGGAACAAAGAAGAAGGGATGGCTGAAGACATCACTTAGATGCCAGCCCTGTCTTCTACTCTTATTTATGATAGTCATAAAATGCTGGAGTAGACCCACTGAGCAGCATGTCTTAGCTAAAGAAAATGTGCACACACTGCACATCTATTGAACTCTATGAAAGAAAATATCTTTAACCTCCATCAAGACTTTGCTCTCCAAAAAATTATCAGGTATAAATAGGATTGAGTAACAGCCACCTACTTAGTAACTACTGAGAAAACCCCAAGTAGCTCTTACCTCTACTATGGACAAAAGCACTCAAAGCAGTCTGGCAATCTAAAGCCCAATTCCTACAGACCCAAGCAATGCCACAAAGCCCAGTTCCTCTTCACAGCCCAAGTAATTATCAGATTATTGAGCAAGGAGTAAGCAGCGTCACAGCTGAGTGGGCTGTGCCTGCATACCTCAGTGCACAGTATCAGCAACACAAGCACAGAAATTACTATGTTATTTAAAAGGGGAGTTGCCAGGTCAGGAGAAAAGTTACTAAACCTTAGTTTTTATAACTGAGTTTGACACAAAATGTTCATTAGCCAAAGCTGTGTGTTCCTTCAAACAAAAGCACTGTATAATGTATTGATACATTTCCAGCATAAGGTCTCAAGGCTGAAGAACACACTGAACAAAAAAAGAGGAAAAGGAGTGTGAGTAAGGAGTGATTTTCCAAATAGCACTCTTGCCCATTAAAAAGAAAATCATGACCAAGCATAATTAACATTCTTGACCTAGGATAGTTTATGTCACATCTCCTCTGTTATTTCTAAGTGAACTGAAAGTGCCTTTGATGTTAATAAGCATGTCCTTCTGCTCAAGGCACTGTGTACACACATACTGATCTTTGCAGCACACTCGTCAAGAAAAAAAATCCAAAAAGGATTTTTTCTCACACAAGCATGATAATAAATCAAATATCTGTGTTTGGACAAACAACAAAAATAATTCAGGAAAAATAAAGATGAACTGCAAGACATCGTGTTCTGAAAAGCTCTCAAACAACCCTTTGGAACCAAAAGGCAGCTTCCATCACCTTCAAAATCTTGAATACGCAGATCTGGCTCCTGTGTTTTTGCATTACACTTTGGAAGAACTGAAATACTGTAGTAATTGGCATTTTTTGAGATTGTAGGGGTGTATAGAGAACAACTTTCCTTAACTGATACACACAATCCAAGAGAACCCTGTGAACATTCAGACAGCACAAAGGGGTGGCACCCCTCAGTGCCAGGGATGTCTCTATGAACACGAGATTATGGTGTGGGCCCGCTGAGGATTCATCCATTAAGAGCTTGCTCTCCATCGTGGTCACCATTACTAAATAGTACTTATAATTTAAAATTAATTGTTTAACCGCAAATACACAGAAGGACAGTGGACCTGTACTTATTCCACCGACGTGGCTCCTGTCCTGTGCCACAGGCACATGTTTGTTGCTGCAATATTCAAGGAAGACCTGTTACTTTCCGTCCCTGTGCTACACCTTACCTCAAACTAAGGGATTTCAAACTAACCAAAGACGAAAAATACAAACTGAAAGTGAAAACTTCCAAGTTTGAGACAAAGTATTAAAGCTTTTTCAAACTTTTTTTTCTGAAATTTGTCTAAGAAGAGAGCAAATAAAAATCATGTAAGTCTTGTTAAACTGCCTTAGAAAGGGTAGGGCTATGACTGGTTTTCCCCTGCTGCCTTCCCCCTTGATTTTTAACAACTTGGAGACACCATGCAAAATGCCTGAAGAGAAATTAATCAGGAACTCCTCGTTGTCTGGGCTCACTACAAAAGCAGGGTGAGCAAAGAGGGGTAAAGGAAGTTTTAGCAATGCTTTTTTAAACACTGGAAAAGGTGGAAAAAAACGAGGAAAGTCAGAGTCTGTAAAAGGCACGCACTGGCTGCACCTTGCTTGTTTGCGCACACATGAAGCCAGAGCAGACATCTGGCCAGGCCTCCTGCCCGGTCACAGGCATTACTGAGCTCCACATCATGCAGGAAGTGGAAGCGAACATGGGTGGGGACTGGAATTTTGCAATAAAGCACGGCAGCATAAACGTCGCAGAAAACAATTTCATACCAGCGACAGCAGAATTGCAAAACTCCTCAGGAAAAAGCAAACATCAAGAAAAACAACAGACAAAATTATCGAAGGAACTTCAGTTTGGGAATCAGTCTGAATTCACCTAAACTCATGAGGGCCCCTAGATTGTTTCAGTCCTAGAACAAAGGACTCAAAACGACCCCGATACTGAACTTTTTCCTTCACAAAACATTTTGTTCGGTGAACAATGCTGGCCTACTTATGTAGCAATGCCTAATGGTCCAAGTCAAGGAAATTCGTATTGTAATAAAAAAGTGAAACAGTACCACAAATACTACTGAATTATCCATGACAGAGATGATGAAGCTCCTATTAGACATTATTTGCCTAAATATAAACCAAAACAAATCAGCTCTTTGCTCCCGAAAAGTAGCTTTCCCATCCTCTGAAATTCAGATTTGCTTAAAATATTCCCCTTGAAAGGGTCCTCCTGTAACACATGGGCCTGTTTTCTTTTGTTTAAGCCATACAAAAGAAAATCACCACAAAAGAGAAAGAAAAGGGAGAGGTCACGGGAGCACCAGGATTACCACAGAATCCCACAGCCAGCACTGAAAAGAGTTATCGGCTTCTCCGGGGCTTCTCTACCAAAAGGCTGAATTCAGCAAAACCCTCCCCTCCTCAGTAACCAGCCCACCTCCCAAACTTCCAACTTTCCAGTGACTCCTGAGGAAACCCCACACGGTTCTGCGCTGGAACGCCTGACCTTGGTGCTTCCAGCTGCAAGCCAAGAGCTCAGCGGGGCAGCGCTCCCCAGTCCCATTCCCGGGCGGGGGCTCAACCGGCGGGCACGGCTCCTACGCTCTACTACCCGCCCCACCTGCGCCCGCACGAGGAACTCCCGAAGCAGGAGGAGGTTCAGGTCCGCGCGGGGCCGCAGCCGGCCAGGTTCCCGTGTCCCTGATCTCTTGTCCCGTGTCCCCCCGGTCCCGTCCCGGTCCCGCTGCCCCGGGCCGTGCCGGGCTCTCACCGCGCTCCCGCCGCGCCCGCACCGCCGCTCCCGGCCCGGCCGGTGCCAGCGCCCCATTGGCTGCCGGTCACGTGCGGCGGGGCGCTCGGCCAATCAGCGCCGCCGGAACGCGCTTCGGAAAACTTTGGTGACTTTCAAAAGGCGCCGGGGGGCGGCGGCCGCGGCCGGTCCCGGTCTGGTTCTTATTGCCGGTCCTGATCTCATTCTTATTCCCGTTCCCAGTCCTGTTCCTATTCCTGTTCCCCGTCTGCCTTGCTAAACACCCCCCTGTCCATGTTCAAGCACCTACAGTCACATGCACAAGGCTCCGCATCTTCTGAGGTGTTAAGCGTGTAAGCCAGCACGCTCCTTAATTTTAAAGGCGTGATTGACCTTAAAATTGTCTAAAAGAGGAAAAGTTTTACATTCATCCTTTTTTTTTTTTTCTCTCAATTCAAAAAACCTCTGCTGCAAAAGCAAGCAGCGAGACAGCGCAGGTATCTATTTTTAATGCCAGCCCAACATCTTTAGCCCAAAGTGCCCTTTTCCCGGCCAAGGTCAGGTTTCTGTGTCGCAGTCTATGAAATATTAGACACTTCCACTCATCCCCTTCCCGGCATGATGTCACCATTGCAGGAAACTGCGGCATGGGGCAGAGCTGGCTGCAGCCCGGGAGTCCCGGGCAGGATCGATAGCAAGGGACCCGGGACAAGCAGGGACTTTCTCAAGCGCCCCAGGCGTGTTCCTGCCTCCCGCGCACACAAACACTCGCTCATTTGTTTGCGGAACCAAAACAAAAACACAAATTATGGCACGTGTGTCTCTGCGGCCCGCACAGGCAGGGCCATGTGTCACCGGGTGTCACCGGGTGCCAGCTCAGCCCCACACTGCAGTGGGACGGACACCCACGCGCGGAGCCCGGCCCCAGCTCCGTTCACCTCTGATGTAACAGCGGGCCGGGAGCACGGCCGGCTCTGAACAGACTGGTCTGAACTGGAAATACACCTCTCCCAAAGGCGCTGGAACTGAGAGGATGGGTGCTTTTCTATAAATATTGCACCAGAAGGAATCTGTCCAGAACTCAGATAACTTTAACTGAGAAAGGTGACAAAAGCTATTCTACTTTCTTGTCAGGCATTCAGCAAAATAACTATATTCTCAGTTCAGATGTTCAACAGAAGTAAATGGAAACAAACTATCATAAAACTATGAAGAGGAAACTAAATAAGGCATTTAAAAATTGGGTTAATAGCATTTGCAGTTCTGTCATTACCCAAGAATGTTTTTATTATCAGATAAGTTGCAGAAAATAAACCACATGCTATTGTAGTATCTTGCCAGTAATTAAAACAAATTATACATTGTTCACATGTTTGGGACAAAGGACATTTTACTTCAACACTTTAAGCAAATTTTTGAGGATAGTATGACTACACAGATTATGACAGAGGTACAGCTGAGGTCTTTAATATTTCTCATCTTGAAATATTTGTAAAACACAGTAAAATTTCTCCGATTTCAGAGGAAGCTGAGAGCCTTTCATCCAATTCTGAAACAGCACTCTAAAAAATGCCAGGGGCTCAGAGGCACTACCAGAGGCACTACTGTACACAAAGAATAAATATTCTTTAAAAAAGGAAACTTTAATCACTGTGACTGCCTTGTTTGCAAGAAGAACAAGAACACTTGTCTATTTCAAAATTAGCAGAGAAGGAGAAATTATTTTATGCATTTATTTTTAGTTTGCTGATTAATAATTAATAACTGGCAGATCTTTGTGGTGCTAGGATTCATGGGCTGGCTATTTCAATGAGAAGGCCACACTGATTCTTCCACGAAAACTAAGTGGGGAAAAATTTATCCACTGAAAGTTTTGGTAAGGTTGTAACAACTTATCTTTTGGCAATTAACTTCTGTTGGGAAAAAATACTTGCTTTTCTTAGAAAATTAAATAACTCACCACACCACCCACTCTATGGATGGAACAAGAACTGGTCAGCAATTGTCATTACAAACTACGGAACAGCTTTTTTTGTTCAAATGAATTACTGACACCCATAAAATGTGACAAACATTTTAGAATATCATATAGAAATATTGCTGTCACTGAAGAACAAGTATTTAACAGCAATAAAGCCTTTTTCTGTCTCTTTAAAGATGTTATATAGTTCTCTGCAATCTGTATATGCAGAATCAGATTTTCACATGCTTAAGCAAGCAACAGATTCTCACTGCTTTAAAAACCTTCTGATATCTCAAACTGACACTTTTTTATGAAACTGTCAAATGCTCATTAACAGCGCTGGTTTTTTAAGCAGAGCAGAACGCAGCAGCTCTCTCAGCCTTGGCACACAGCAGTGACACTCCCAGTGACCCTGGCAAGCCTGGCTGTGGCTCTCGGCTGTGTCACCAGGGCTTCTCCTTGCTGCTGCCTGCAGTCTCTTAGGCCAAGGTGCAAGTAAATTCCAGCTTAGCCTAATACCACAATTATGATCAAAAGATACTAGGGCACCAAAAAGAAGATGCCAGCCTGTGCTGTCACTAACCTCCCTCCTTGAGGGGCTCGGCCACCAGCTGAGGATGAAGCCCAGCCTGGATGCCAGGCCCAGCCTTCCGAGGGAGCTGTCAAACCGTGAGACAGAGCCACGTCTGTGGAAAGACAAGAACAGTAAAATTAGGAATAGGGGTAGGGTTGTTGAGACAAGCACTATTAGCAACACAAGGATTCAAGAGGAAATATACCACAGTGGAAAGTTACATAATCCTGAAATGAGCAAAGCCCAGTGACCTCTAGTGAGTTGGCAGTGCCACCACATCAACAGAGCAGCGATCCTGAGCGGATGCCCAAAGCTTTCTTGATGTTTCTTTGGGCGCCAGACTTCAGGTGCTTTGTCAAGGGGTGGGGACACACTAATGCCTAATGCAGTGGGTTCTTAGAAGGTTGTTTCTTTTTTTTCAAGCTGTGTACATCTGACTTGGGGAATAGCTAATGATGCCCAAGGCACCCAGAGAAAGCACAGAGAGGTCAGACATGTCTGTTAAAATAAGCACACAGCAGATTTCTGAAATATCTCCAGAGAGGGAGACTCCAACAGCCTCTCTGGACAATCAGTCCCAGAGCTCGGTCTCTCTCAAGGAAGAAGTTCTTCCTCGTGCTTAGGTGGAACTGTCCGGGCATCAGTTCCTGAGCAGAGCCCGGTCCCTGCTCTGAGCCCTCCCTGAAGGAACCTTCACGCTTTGTCCGTGTTTTACCCCAGCTTGTGGGCGTTTTATCCGGGTTTCTGTGTGTTTTACCCGTTTTTGTGTGTTTTACCCCGGTTTGTGTGTGTTTTACCCGGGTCTCAGTGCGTGTTTGACCCGCGGCAGCGCTCCGGACCCGCCTCACGGCAGCTGCTTTAAAGGAGGCGGGCGCGGGGCGTTACGACAGCCGGCTTTGCGGCAGCGCGCTGCTTTGCGGCGCGCGGCGGTGCCTGACGGCAGAAGGAGCGGAGCGGGAGGAGGGAGGACAACAAAGGCCGGAGGGGCCGCGGCGGCGGCGGGCGCGGGGCGGCGGGGCCGGCGCAGGTGAGGCGGCTCGGGGGGCACGGCCGGGCCCCCGGCAGCGCGGGGCTGCTGCGGCAGCCAAGGGCCGGCCCCGCGCGGCACGGCCCGTCCCGCGGCCGGAGCTGCGGCCGCCTCGGCCCGGGACGGCCGGAGCCCCGCAGCGCTCCGGGGCCGGGGGGCGGCCTGGCGAGGGAAGGGAAGGGTCGGGCTGGAAGCGCCCCGGGAGCCTCGGGACGGGGAGGGCAAAGCGCGGGCACGTGTGGATAGTGTCACCCTTACTGTTTACAGTTATCGTTTTAATTGCGAATAAACCGCTGCTATCAGCCACACGCGAAAGTAACGAACTCAAGAGTTGTAAGACTTGATGAACTTGATGTTGTAGGCAGCATAAATTTTGGGTAGCTAGAATTCGTGTGAATAAATATTTCAGCTTAAAGGAAAAAGTAAAACTTCTTTCGAGATTAAAAACAATGCAGAGGTAAATGTAGTGCCATGTAATGTGTTCTATGGTTATTGTGCTTAATATTAAGTACAAAAGAACCCGAAGCAGTGGAGTCTAATGAATGCAGCACGGAGTTGGAGAGTAAAATGCTTCATTGCTAACTATTGTTTTTCTGCTACTGAGCTTTATGTTTCTTTCTGTTTCTGTAAAGCTAAATTGAGGATTAGCAGAAGTGCTAGTAAGTTATTTTAATAATTCAAAGCTCTGTTTAAATGCTAAATACTGTGTGCTTAATACAGGTGTGTCGTGTATAGGTTGTCTTAACCAATAGAAAAACAGCTGAATATGCAGCTCAATTGTCACAGCCAAGTTCAGTTGCACCTGTTGTGTATTTGCAGTTGAGCTGTTCTTGCCCCCTGGATTTGCTTTCTAGGAGAGTGCACTGAAAGTTTTGGGGGTACTGTTTTATGTGGGCAGCTGTGTGACTCCAGCTAATGCCATGGACTTCAAGGTGTTTCTCCTCAGACTGGTTCTTCTGTGCTGTGGGTCACGAGGAGCATTCCTGTGTTAAAAAGGAGTTAAGGCCTTGGCCATAGGCAAAATTAAATTTAACATAATTAATGCAAGTTCACTAACAGAGCCGTAGTGGAATTCTTAAGACCACTCTGATTTTTCTCTGCCTTGCTTTAAAGGTTATTTAAAGCATGCTTTTTGTTTTTTCCTCTTAGCAGGTGGGAAGAATGAAAGGAAGGGGGGATGAAAGGATGTTGAACCTTTTTGTTTGGATGTATGATGGAAGGAAACAGGACGGAGAACCTCTGCAATAGATCCTTGGGATGGCTTCAGAGACAAGAGAATGATGCTAAGCCATGGCTCTGGAAGCTTTCTGATTGCTTTTCTGCTGCTGAGAAGGCTTTGCCTTGTAGTGCAAAAACGGTAATTTCTGCCTGCCCTGAGGGAGTGCTGGGGCTGGGGGCTGACTCCAGGGGTGTTACTGACTGAGGGGGTGGGAGGGAAGGAGGAGGAGGAGGGGGCAGCAGCTGCCAAGGTGAGTACAAAACCTGCCTGGGGATTTGGGGCCTTGGGTTGTGTTCACAGCTCACAGCTGCGGTGGTGAGAAGGGACAAGCTGCTGTGCTTGTCAGGCTTTCCTCTCCACAGCTGTTTGGGGCCATGCAGCTGGCTGCCCAAAAGGTGGGTGAGGAGCTTCTGGGGAGCTCTGCCAAGTTATTGCTGAAGAGCAGAGTGGGGAGGTCATGCTTCCAATTCATCTGTTTAGTTTGGAGGCAAATTTAGCTCTCTGAATTATTATTATTATGTAGTAGCTGCAGCAATTGTGGATACTGTTCTTCACAAGGTCCTACTTTTCCCTTGTTTCCATTTCTTTAAATGTTCCTTTAATGTACATAATTCTATGCATTTAAGATGCAAAGGGCTGTGGATTAGAAGGAGTAGTACAACATAATTAGGTACTTGAGCAAGTGAGCTCCAACTGCTGAGAAACGCTCTTCAGACTCATTTAATCTGCCTAAGTGAAGACATAAGAGAAATGGATGAGCATTTGCTGTTTTCATGTGTTGAGGATTAGGAAGGAAGCTGCCATAAAATCTGGAATTTAGGATATAAATCAGTTCCAGACAGATTTTTGGCTGAGTTTATCTACATGAAATGTAGCATCAAGTTGAGAGGAATGAGTAATTAATTATTCATTCATGTATAGTAGGAAATGCAATAAATTCAATTTGAAAAATAGAAGTTGGTCAGAAGTTTTGTAGCAATGTTCCATCCAGGTTACCTCTGCTGACCTTGACTATTCTGTGCTTCTTTTAACCTTACTTGGTTTTCACTGCTGGCATTTTAAAAAACTTTTTCTTCTAGTTTGTGCCTTTGTGTTTACATCTTGATATCTGAAATCAGAGTAGACAAGAACCACTTAGTTGTTGTGAGACTGTAGCCTTCTTTGCCCTCTGCTATATTACCTGCTTGATGTTATTTCTAATTTTTGAAGTCATTCTTTTAATACATTACTTTCACAATTTGAATAACATTTTTACATCTTTATTTGAGCTAAAATACGATGACTTACGGATCTGCAACTTGTGAAGTGGCTCTCTTAGAGTTAGCATAACAGTTTTCTGCTTTTTTCATTCTGTTTTGTGGACTCCTTGCTGTTTGGTTTATAGCTCTCTGGGTTTGTTGCTTCCAAAGTCCACTGATACCAGTATTCCTAGGGCTGGCACATGTAACTGGCATGGTTCTCTTTAACATTTTACATGTTCAGTCAGCAAGGTAATAGTAGTCATAAAGATAGCACTTTAAATCTAAAATCATAATAGTCTAAAAATACCTGCTTCTTACCCTATAAAATTGTTTTATTCATGTACCTGAATGTAATTGAGCTTTTATTTTCCAGAAAGATTACATGGAGAACAAGAAAGCTGCTGTAGAGTTGAAGGATGCTCCATCTCCTCATGCCGGCTCTAAATTGTTTCCAGCAGTGCCGCTTCCCGATGTTCATCCTCTTCAGCAACAGCAACTTCAGCTTTCCCCTGGCCCCAAAGTAAGCTGCTGTGCTCATGGCTCTGACTCTTCTTGCACTCCACAAATGCATTGTGGTGGTGGTGGAGGTGGGAACCTGATTCACCCTGGCACAATATTAGACTCAAAAAGCACTGGGACGATAACTTGTCAAGTAGGGTCGGGATTTGCTTATCAGTCTGCATCTTCACTGAAGAACCCTCCAGCTAGAAGCAATTTGGCAGGAATTCCCAGTGAGTTCTCTGGTATGTGTGTAGAAAACAGTGTATCTTCCTGTCAGCATCTGGCCTGTTGTGGAAAACTCCATTTCCAGCCGTGTCACGGTAACGTGCACAAGCTGCATCAGTTCCCAGCCCTGCCGAGCTGCCCATCCTCCTCTGGCTATTTCCCCTGTCCCGAGTTCACCGCGGGGGCTGCGGGGCACTTGGACGAGCACGGGTCACAGCCGGAGCTGCCGCCACGCGTGTGCGCCAACCCTCTGCACCTAAACGTGGTGCCCCCCGTGTGTCTGAAGGGCTCTCACTACTGCACTGACTGCTTGAGCAAGGTTTGTACACCCCACCTTCCTCCTTCCTTACTCTGCTGCGTGGTTCGTGTCAAAAGTGTGTAGCTTGAGTGAAACAACAGCTCCTGTGGGTGCAGCTTGCATCCCCCTTGGTTGTGCAGACAGCCTTTTGAAAGCTGAGCTCTTTCCTGAGGTGACATTCAGCGCAATGGGAAGACAAAAGAGCTATCACAATGTTCTTGTAATGTACTTGAGTGGAGTTTTTACTTCTTTCAAATCCAGTCATCTCCTCTTTACAGCTCCAATTAAACTGTTCCATTGTAGGGACTCTGGGAAAAGGCTAACAGCAGTTAAGATGTACCCTTGGGCAGCTGATCAATAAAGAGCCATTTGTAAGTCAGGCAATGCATCTTATGCCTCAAGGATATTCTAGTCTTGGTTTGGTGTGATAGATCTTAGTTCCGTCTTCCCAAAATTGTAATTTATACTTTAGTACCAATTTAGTAAAGTTCAGAACTATTACTAGGAATTTCTAGTGAAATAATAAACTCAGCTTTGCAATATCTGTTACTTAAACTTCTAAGTTTAAGTTTCCAATATAAAAGTGAGTTATATTTAGTTCATTTTAATGAACTAATTGGTCAATTCAATATATTTGGAATTAACACACCCTCTACTCTCCATGTGCAGGTTTTGTATACTAGGTCTCTGATTTTTGTTGGTTTTTTTAAAGGATGCATATTAGTACTACTTAAAGGTGGCATGTCTTGATATGTTGAGTTTAGTAGAATCTATCCTTGCATTTGGAAATCTAAAGATGAATATGCTGGGATAGAAGCTTCCTTCATGCCATCATACTGTTGTTAATTAGCATTGCAAAGGAAGTCTGAACTGGCATTTGTAGCAGAAAGGAAACCAAGTGTTTGTAGCATGGAATAGCATGTGTTAATATTGTATACTAAATAAACATGTATTCTGAAAAATTGTCCCAACAGCCAACCAGGAACAGCCTAGTTGATGCTGCTAAAATTTGGCCAAATATTCCTCCTCCAAGTGCACAGACTGCACCTGTTCCTATCCCAATCTGTAATGGCTGTGGAACCAAAGGAGCAGGAAATGAGAAGAGTTTGATACTGGCAAGCAGCCTTGGCAAATCACCACAGAAATATGGTAAACCACATTTGTTTGAAACTTCCATTTAGTGGATGGTCTCCTTTTAGCTACTGTTACACAGCAAGAGTTCTCTTAAATTGCACTATTATCTGGAAACTTCTATAAAGTCACAGAAGACTAAGCAGTAAAAAAATACCTTGTGTCTGTTTTGAAAATTCATTACTTGGTTTTACATATTTTGACTTCTTAGCTGATTTACTGTATTGTTTACATAGAGTTTTGATTTTACTATTACTATTTTTACTGTTTTAAGAACTAGAAAAAGAAATTCTGCTGACTTGGAAGCTATTTTGTTTTGGTGATGTGTAAAGAAATTATCTTCAGCCATATTTGTGAAGTATTTTCATAGTCTAGTGTCTATTGTCACTCCACATGCAATAAAGGTGTAACATTTATAATTCTCAAGTTCTCCTAAGAGGAAAATACTGTGTGAAATAATTTCTTGGGCTTTCTGCAATGTTAGTACTGCTTCAACTACAAAATCATATCTAGTATAAAAGTTACAAACTTTAAAGTCATAGAATATTAAGAAATTGAGAGTTTTACTGTTACTTCAAAACTACATCCATTTTAAGGTGAGACACATCAATCAAGTGTCTTTTACCAAATGCCATTCCAGTGAATCTTTTGGGTAACCAACCAACAAACAAATGATTGTCAGGTGTGCCTTATTTTAAATTCTCAGCTAACACTAATTTGTACCTTGTTTTTGAACTGTTAGGATTCTGTGTTGATTCTCATGTTTCTTACCAAGTTGTTTTGTGGGGATGGAATGGTTATATAATGTTAGTTCAAATTTAAATCTATTTTCAGAGTGCTGAAACACCAGCTTAGCCTGCAGTAGCAAAAATTCCATAGCTCACTCTCCTGAGCTGTAGTATACTTTGTTAGTTCTGTATTGCCTTGATTTTTCTCTAATCCCCATCATGGTACTGGTCATGTCATCCAGTTTTGTTTAGATTTCTTATCTAATCCACAATGTAAATTTGAACAGCTTCCATGTTTTGCTTCTGTTACTGATACAGCACCAAGTATTGCACAACTTCAGATAGTTTTTTTGTGACATTTGGTAATTTTTCTAAAACACATTACTTGATTGTTTGAGAGCTTAAAAGTGAAGTCAGAGATGTCATGCATCTTTATCCTAATCTGACAGTGACTAAATTTTTGCTTAAGACTGATTGGATTTGTTTGTTGGATTCCTTAAGAGAGTAAAACTGAACTTGCATTCCTGGGAATGTTGTTCATAAAACTTCTCATGTGCAAAGATCATACTGTGCTAAGTTCAATGTTTTCAGTGTTTGGAAATAAAAATGAGCTGTGTTCTTACACCTGCACAGGGTCCCCAGAAGTTGCAGTAACAGGCCAGGTTCTGGAAAATTTACCCCCTATTGGAGTCTTCTGGGACATTGAGAACTGCTCAGTTCCCAGTGGCCGTTCAGCTGTGGCAGTTGTGCAGAGGATTCGGGAGAAGTTTTTTAAAGGTCACAGAGAGGCAGAATTCATCTGTGTGTGTGACATCAGTAAAGAAAATAAAGAAGTCATTGAGGAGCTAAACAACTGCCAGGTATCCAGCCAGCACCAGCTTGGTGTTCTTGCTTGAGAGTTTGTGTACTTTGAGTGTGCCAAGATTGATTCACGTTCATTAGAGCTTTATTTGCTTCTGTGGGGTTAGTGCATCTTCAGTTTATGGATGGGCTCTCTAATACTGATTTCTTTTTGCTGCTGTGATAGTTTTTAAAAGTGAATCTGCCTTCTGTTTTCTGTAGGTAACTGGTTTAGCTTTAGTTTTAGTTTTTGCTAGAGTGTGTTTATCTCATCCAGTAAAATGTGGTGGTGGAGTTTTTGTTATCCTTCAAATCTGTGATCAAATTATTAACCTAAAAGAGCTATGGTTCTGTGAAATTAACTTTTTTACTTTGTTGGTGAGTACTGTGCTGATTGGTAAGGACACCTGTAGGTTAGTGCTGTTGTTTGGAGTGCTGTTGTTTACAGTACATATATTTTCCATTGATACATTCTGTTTCTTGGTATTTTTTTATAACTTTTTGTGTTGATTTCTATGCCAGAAATTTCTGCCCTCTAAATTACAGATATGTTAACAGGTTGACAGTTTTTTGGAATGTTTTTGAGGTGTATGAGTTGTGATCCTTAATGCAGAGCAGCAGAAGTCCCCCCAAAGACATTGCTGAACAACTAGGGTTGAAGTTTAGTGCTTACACCTCTATGTATTCTATTCTGTGCATGTGTGCATTAATTTACCTAAATTAAGAGTGCATGCAAGAGCTTGTATTTTAACTTTTTTTTAAATTCCATTGAAGTAAGCACAGTTCATATTGAAGCTTTTTTTCAGTGTATTTATGTATTTCCACAGGTGACTGTTGCACACATCAATGCTACAGCCAAGAATGCTGCTGATGACAAACTCAGACAGAGTCTGAGGAGATTTGCTGATACACACACTGCACCTGCCACTGTGGTTCTTGTGTCAAGTAAGTGTTTTTGGTACTCAGCTACAGTGCTGGCTTCAGGTCCTCTCTTCCATGGTATTTTTACATATGGCACCATTTTGATTTCCAAGGGTGGTGTTTCAGCTTTAACTGACCTGTTGAAGAATTCTTAATGTCAGTGGCAGCAAAGGAAGAGCAGGGACAGTAAGATGAGAACTTGGCTCAGTTCAGTCACTGTTATGATTTGCTGCCTTTTTGAATATCAGTAGGTGTGTGTGTGACTACTGTCTAAAGTTAGCTTCAGCAGGAAGCCCATAAATTAAAACTCATGGAGTTATATATATGGTCTGAGCAAAATGTATGTTGTTAATTCTCATAGCAGCATATTCTATATTATATATCAGTTAAATCTGCAATCCATTCAGCTGTTGAAGCTAAACAAATGTTTGCTGTAGAAATACCCAGTACCAGTCCAGTGCCCTGCTGATGAATTGCTACAAGCTGCTGTTCAAAGGAAGCCCTTGTCTTTAGACTGAATGTGAACTGCTGATTTAAATAATGGCTGAGAAGCCTTTTAGCTGTTGGTGCTTTTTCATTGGAAATTTCCAATGAGAAATACAACTGTTGAGTGAGATTTATGGGGTTTTCCTCCAATTATATGTTTTAGATTTTTCAAGTGTTTCCTTGCCTGTTTCATTTCCCCCCCCTCCAGCGGATGTGAACTTTGCTTTGGAGCTGAGTGACCTGAGACATCGCCATGGTTTCCGAATCATTTTGGTACATAAAAACCAAGCTTCAGAAGCACTCTTACATCATGCCCATGAACTTATTTGTTTTGAAGAATTTATTTCAGACTTGCCACCGAGGTTACCACTGAAAATGCCGGTAAATATTTTAGTTCTTGGTGCAGCAGACATTTTCAAGTGTCAAATTGCAGTTTTTGTTGTAATTTAGGAGGAGAGCAGGCTGAAATTACGTGCGTGTTGTGATAGGGAATGTCTCCTGTGTATTTGGCCACTGTCTGTATGTCAGTTGCTACCATGTGAATGTTTGCTTTCTGCTTTGAGGCAGGAAGAGTGAAATACTAAATGTGAAAGTAGTTAACTAAAAAGTGAAATAATAAAGGCACATTCTTACTAATAACTATTTTACCAGATAGTGATCTTACTTGCTTTTCTTTACCTTGCAGAAAGTTTAAGTAAGAACTTAGTTGTGAATTAAGACATATTAGTGATGCATTAAGTTTTGAGTGATTGTGCCTTTTCTTGGGTTTTTGCCTTCCTTGGTGATTGCCTCTGGATATGTTGTGGTGTCTTTGTACAGCACTCATGACTTTTTCTTTCTTGAAATAACTTCCTGACCTATGCATGCTTTCACATGCATGTATAGAATATATAGGTTATTGGATAGTTAACAATGGTGCTTTCTCATCTAGAGAATTGATAGGGACTCTGTAGTCTATTCTGACTTTATATTTGAGATGGAATTTTGAGGATCTATCCTGGTCTGAGAGATTTTCAAACAAATGAGTGCTGCAAAAGGGATGACTTGGTGATGGGATAGGGGTGGTGGGAGGAGGGCATGGTCACCAGAACCAGTGTTAGAACTATTGCTTTTGAACCAGAGGGTGTTCTGGCATCATCAAATTTAAACCTTCCTTCCTTTTGACAGGCCTGTCATACACTGTTATATGTCTATAATCTGCCAACAAACAGAGACAGCAAAAGTGTCAGCAATCGCCTGCGGCGTCTGTCAGACAACTGTGGGGGGAAGGTGCTGAGCATCTCTGGCAGCAGCGCCATTCTGCGCTTCCTGAACCAGGAGAGTGCGGAGCGGGCGCGGAAGCGAATGGAAAATGAGGATGTTTTTGGAAACAGGATTGTAGTGTCTTTCACGCCCAAAAACAAAGAACTCAATGAAACAAAAAGCTCCAGCTTTGTGGGGACCGACAAGGTCAAGTCTCCCAAAAAAGTTAACAAGAACACGAAGTTGTGCCTCCTCAACAAAGATTCAAATGATCAGTCTGCTGGTACCAAAGGCTCTGCTGGGAGGGGATTCCAGATTCATGGATCTGTCATCAAACCCACAAATGTCAAAAGTTTACAGGTATTGTTGTTCTGCCTTGTTCCCTATTCTTGCTTTTCCTTGTGTTCTGAGGATTGCTTCTCTTACTGCTTTAACTTGTCTGTCCTAATAAATGAATAACTGTAATGTGTGGTGACATTCCTGAATGAGAGCTGTGTTCATCTGCTTGGGAAACACGGGCAGTTTATGTGAGGGTGGTTGTTGTCCCCCCTCCCTGCCACGTTTTTGTCAGTTTGGAAATACTGCTGGTACTTGCTCTCAAGTTCTAGCCACTTTTGACTTCTGCAGTGGTGATAGGTAACATCTAGAGTGATCCATTTTGGTTGTTTTAAGAGAGGTAGGGTTAGACCTATAGTGTAGCAAAACATTTCAACTAATTAGCACTTTACTGTCGTCTGCCACAGAAAATCAAAAATTCCTTCTTATGAAATACCAATGAAAAGAAAGAAAAAATGGTCAGCCATCTAGCCTTCCATCAGAAAGAAGGCCTCTGGCAAGGGATGAGTGGTGCTTTGATGCTGACCTTTTTTATCTGTTTCACATAGGAGCTGTGCCGCCTTGAATCAAAGAACGTCAGTAGAAGCACTGAAAACCAGCAAGAACGTTTAAGAGAACAAATTCCTTCTCCTCAGAGTAACTCGAATGCAGCAATTTCTGTGTCTCTGGCAACCAAAAAAATGGGAGCAGGAGAATCATCCTCCAAAAATAGTCAGAAGTAAGTTTAGGAATAAAAAAAGATGTAGACATTAGTAACACAATTTTTTAATGTAAATTCTGCAACATGATGTTTTTTCTTTTTCTTATATATATTTGTAATAGAAAAGAGACCTCTGCTTCCAGGAGCATTACCAATTCCCCTGTAGATAAAAAAGATAAAGATGAAACTGTATTTCAGGTCAGCTATCCTTCTGCTTTCAGTAAGTTGACGGCCTCAAGACAACTCAGTCCTTTACTCATGTCTCAGAGTTGCTGGTCATCTCGGTAAGTGTCTGTCTGTCTTGGGAGGGGAAGTGAGACTTCATCAGTGTATACATTGATTATTCACAGCTTATTTGCTTGTGCTGGAATTTGTTTTGCCTTCACATGTGTACTGGGAACATCCCTTTTAGGTGAAGTGCATAAATACAGCATTTGTGCCTATTATCTGATTTTGAGATGTATATATTGGAGTTGTGCAGTTCCTTCAGCTCATAAATATTTTTATTTTACCCAGGAGTATGTCTCCCAACCTTTCAAATAGATCATCTCCACTCACATTCAATGTAGTGAATCATACCAGTGGTACAGACTGCCCTGATCCCTTTGCAAATGGTGCAGACATTCAGATCAGCAACATGGATTACAGATTGTCCAGAAAAGAGTTGCAGCAAAACTTACAAGAAATCTTCTCAAGACATGGCAAGGTAAAGGTTCAAGTTCTTTTATTAAATCTGTGTTTATATAGTTCCTGTATATGTATTTAGGGGTGTGGTTTTAGGTTCAGGTGAGAAGGAAGAGAAAGGTTTTGGAGCAGGACTTTTAAACTTTGTTAAAAGGATGGATTGTGGTTTTGGTTTTTTTTCATTAAAGACAGATAACCACTTGTACTAGGTTTTTAATTTGTGTGTGGTCTTCATAGATCTGATATTCTGAAGTTTTTAATATAAAATTCTTACTAAGTGGCACATTAGTATGTAGGGATGAGACTTAAGCTTTAACAGGATAACCTTTTTGAGCTGTAGAGCTGAATTCCTAATGTCAGCTTAAAAATCACAGTAAAAACTGTTTTGAGTCAGAAGCAATCAGAAGCAGGGGAAGTGTGAATTGGTAAAAAGCAATTATGGAAGGTGAGGTCAGTTGTCCTATTTTGGTCTGATCTGTGAATGGCGTTTTTCTGGCATAATCTTTACATTGAAAGATGATGCTTGTGTTAATGAAACACCATGGGTTTGTCTTAGTCCAGGATCACTGCCTGGCTGTTGTTTGCATTGCCCTCGTGGCTGTGGTTCATCACACTCCCTTCCCTATTCTTGTTGGCTCTTGACCATAGCAAGACTCTGCTCTGGTGGTGATATGTTTTGGTGTAAATGTATGAGGTATTTTCTTCCCCACAGGTAAAAAGTGTGGAGCTCAGTCCCCACACAGACTACCAGCTGAAGGCTATGGTTCAGATGGAGAATCTGCAAGAAGCCATCACTGCTGTCAACAGTCTGCACAGATACAAAATTGGCAGCAAGAGGATCCAGGTCTCATTAGCAACGGGAGCTGCTAGTAAATCACTCTCTCTGCTTAGGTAATAAGCACTTTGGCATCTTCTTAATTGTCCTAGCATGTAGTAGTAGCTGAGAGATGATTTAAAATACTGCTTAAAGGGATAATAGGGAAGTAAAGTAAAATCTGATGTGTGACCTGATGCATGTGTTAAATACAACTAGGCTGGTTTTTAGTTTGGCATTTCTGCACTGCTTATATTCTAAGTTCCATCTGAAGACTCTAGATCTCTGTTTAAGAGGGTTTAATAGCTGTGCTACTATTCCTGCTAATACTGATATACCTTTAACTTAATTTGTGCAGCTGAGTTAAGATTACACTGGGCATCTTTATTTCTTCTGTCTTCCAAGAAAATGTGTATGAATTTAGTTTTTGAGGGTGGGTGCACAGTTGGAAACACCAACAGCATTTCATTTGCTACCTGGAACGTGATACAACTTAAGAGTGCTGATGCTTGTGAGAATACATTTAGGTTTTTTTTTTTTCTTACTGAAAGAAAGCATTAGGAAAGAAGCTGTCATCATTTTTTCATAGAATGAAACTATTCTACATTTATGTGCTACTTGTCATTGTATAACTTAGAGCTTTATTTCATTCTAGCCTGTTCAAAGTTTGTCATGTCATGACCAGGCTGTAACTGCTAATGCTGCAGCTTTGTTGAATTCTATAGATGCTCAGATTTTAGCACCACCTATGAAAGCTGCGACTCCTTCAGAGACATGACCTGATGAATTAGCAGAAATGTTACTACTTGTGCTCCCTGATCTAAAATGACAACTTTTGTACTGCTGGAGTGGAAGAGAACACACTTTGTCCTGTTTTATGTATAGTTCATGAACTGCTTCTGTAAATATCTTGCTAATTTAGGCTAGAGTCTAATAACAGCATTAATTTTGTGCTAATGCTGCAAAACTTCTCTTACAGCTCAGAAGCAATGTCCATTCTGCAGGATGCACCTGCTTGTTGCTTGCCTGTGTTCAAGTTCATAGAGATCTATGAAAAAAAGTAAGTTCCTGGTGGTTTCCTCTTCAGTGCTTCTAAAAAAAGCATGTGATCGTGTATGATTGTTTGCAGTGACTTAGATTAGCAAAGTGGAGAATTATGAATTTTTGTTCTTAGGTGCTGCAGCATATTTTGTACCCAGAGACAATCATGGCAAAACTGCATTGCGATCTTATTGCAGGGGTTCCACACTGTTGTCTCCTTATCACAAAAGTTTCACACCTTCTTGGTGTTTCTCATGGGCTGCTCCTCAGAACACTGACTCTTTCATCTTCACACAGCAGCCACTGACTCCAGTTCCCTTCTCACCCAGCCACCCCACTCTTTTATAGCATCTGCTTCTCATTGCTTACAGCTGTGGCCTGTTAAAGTCAGGCCTGTTCCTAATCTTTGATAATTGGCCCAGCTGCAACTCCTTAGGGGTGAGATTACTTTCTATGCTATCTTTATTTTCTTATATTCTATCCCCCTACAAAACTGGCCTTTTTTAGGGGGGTTTACTTTCAGTGTTTTGCTCAGTTCTTCTGCACTGATTGAATAGGTTAGTTACCTTAACATTCTGCATTTAATTGTTTCTTAGCATATTCCTGTTTATTAAAAGGCAGATGACAGCATTGCCTTAGCTGCCTTTATAAATGCCTTTCTTTCAATGTCTCCCTGTCAGGTTTGGCCGTAAGCTGATTGTGTCAGACCTGTACAGACTGACGGACACCGTGGCCATCCGTGACCAGGGCAGTGGCAGGCTCGTGTGCCTCCTGCCCAGCAGCCAGGCCAGGCAGAGCCCCCTGGGATCCTCCCAGTCACACGATGGCTCCTCAGCAAACTGTAGCCCAATAATATTTGAAGAGTTGGAATATCACGAGCCTGTTTGTAAGCAGCATTGCCTGAATAAAGACTTTATGTAAGCTGTGTATAAAATATTATAAATATTTCAAATATTTGAACAGTGTTTATAGTGAACCTGTCTATTAAAGTTGAGGTGTGTGTTCTCATAATGTGCTCTAATCACTCCTCATATGTTTACAAGTATAAGGCAGAAAGCAGTGAGATGGGCCAGGGGATTTTCTAGGCAGTTCTCTTGGGTTGGTGTGTCCAGGTAAGATGATTGTGTTCTAGCACAGCTGCCAGGATTGAGCACATCTTTAATGGAAGCTGGAAGGTTCCCTGCATTCCTCTGGTTTTGTAGGAAGGTTATATATACCAGAGAATTCTATTACCTGAATTTCATTGTGTAATTGTTGCTGATTTTGTCCTCCAGCTATATTTAGTGAGTGATTCATAGGGAGTTGCAGGTTTCTTAAAGCCATGTATTAAGTTTTTTGTTTAATTCAACAGCTGCCAGGTTGTGCTAGTAGAGCAGTTATTAGGTGATTATTGTTAACTGCCTGGTATGTGCTGCTAAAATATAAGTGTGAAAGTTTTATTAGGTAATAAAAATATGGTCTTCTAAATGTTACTTCTGGAAATTTGCTGTAGCTGTATTCTTTTGGGGGAAAAATCATGAACGTTGGTTGTACTGTACTACAAGTGCTATTGTCACTAGCAGCAGTATATTATGTGCATATAGTATTATGTTTAATATCTATGTGAGCACAGGTATTATGTTAAAGCATAAAAACCTGAACCTCTTATTTTTGCAGTGAACATGAGTTTGATCCAGATTCTTATAGAATTCCTTTTGTGGTTTTGTCTCTGAAGACATTTGCTCCCCAAGTTCACAGTCTTTTACAGACACATGAGGGTACTGTGCCTTTACTAAGGTAAAGTATTTTAATTTCTGTTTTAAGTAAGGTCTGATAGGTTGAAGACATAAAACTTTTTAGGAATTACCTGTTGTATATACACTCAGTTCTTACATAAAATGGTATTCTTTAGAGCAAACGAATACACTATGAAGTGATCACTGTAAAAAATCTTGTTTAGCAAAAACAGCACTTATTTAAAATACGTATTTCATGAAGTTTTATGACAATTATTATGGTGATATTTTAGTGTATAATGGAAGCTTTTTTTTGCCTCCATAGTTTTCCTGATTGTTACATGTCAGAGTTCAATGATCTTGAAATGGTGCCAGAAGGTCAAGGTGGTGTTCCCTTAGAACATCTGATTACCTGTGTTCCTGGAGTTAACATTGCTACTGCCCAAAATGGCATTAAAGTTATCAAATGGATACATAACAAACCACCACCTCCTACTGCAGGTAAGTATTCCTGCTTAAAACTTTTTCTCTTCACTTATTTTTATGCTAAAAAATTAAGCTAATAAGTTCTGCTAATAAAATAAACATGTATAAGTGTTTAAACTTCTTATGAGGAGAAACTTTCAGCTTGAATGTTCATACTTTTCTCCTATGCTGTAGCTTCAATCTGTAAGTAAAGTTAAGTGTTTAGTGGAAGAGTACTTGTGGAAGGTACAATAATATGACTTTTTTGTTTGTAGATCCTTGGCTCCTGCGTTCCAAGAGCCCTGTAGGTAATCCCCAGCTCATTCAGTTCAGTCGAGAAGTGATAGATCTGCTAAAAAGCCAACCATCCTGTGTCATCCCTGTCAGCAAGTTCATCCCAACCTACCATCACCACTTTGCCAAGCAATGCAGAGTGTCTGACTATGGCTATTCCAAATTAATGGAGCTGCTGGAAGCCGTGCCTCATGTGCTGCAGGTGGGTGATGTGCTGCTGGCCACTCTGGCCTGGGGAATTATGGCTGCAGCCATCTGAATTCCTGGTTACTGTTGTAGAATAGGTGCTGGACAGTACCTAGTGCCCTTTGAAGGAGCTGGTTGATTCAACCTTGATGGGTGTGTTCTTTTTTGAGATGCTGTTTCTGTGCCCACCCTTTCAAAACAACTTCTGGGAAAACCTCAGGAATAAAGTTTGAAGCTGCTTTTGACCTATGGCTGGTGCTTGGGTAAAAGTTTTCAGTTGTGCTGTGTGCAGCATAAGAACACTGCAAATGCTGAGTGTTCATGATTTAGGCTGAGATTTGTTGCCTGTGGCTTGAAGGGATTTCTGTGAGAAATTCTCACAGAACCTTATTACAAAACCCCTGTGGTCACACTCACTTACAACTTTGAACAGTAGTTGGTTGTAGGATTTTTAAATAACCAGCACAAATGTGCAGAAGTTGCAGTAGCACTAATGGATGAATTTTGGAATTTCTCAAAGTAGTTCTTGGTACAGAAAGTGAGGGGCCTCATGAGGCTCCATTCCAGATGCTGTCTCCATTACGTTCTTTTCCTAGCCTACCTATACTAATACTGGCTTTTAAATACTGAGGGTGCTGGATGTGAGTGACCAAATCTGGTTTTCTTTCAGATTCTGGGCATGGGTTCCAAGCGCTTGTTAACGCTGACACACAGAGCTCAGGTGAAACGCTTCACTCAAGATTTACTGAAGCTGCTCAAGTCCCAGGCCAGCAAGCAAGTTATTGTGAGGGAATTCTTGCAGGCTTACCACTGGTAAGTTACCCTAATGAAACTGTGCAGGGCCTGTCTGTTAATGGTGATTTTAATACCAAGTGCAAGAGGAGTCAGCACATAAAATCTCAAAATAAAACTGTGGTGATTACAGTACCTTTTTATTGCGATGTGGAAGTTCACACTTCCAAGGAAAGCAAAAATTAAAAGCTCTCTGCCATATTTTATTTCTTCCTTTAGTACTTTAGGTTCATTTGACTTCATTTGGGTTGGAAATGGGTTATTGTATTTCATTAGTTCTCTTCAAAGCCATGACTGCAGCATTGAATTTAAGCAAGTAGGTCATGGCACATTAACATGAACAGTAAAGGGAAGACTTAGTGTAGGCTTTCTTCAGAAGGTAATATAAAATGAGTAGATTAACGGCCAGGAGTTACTTTTACTACTTGAATTGGATCTAGCAGTGGCAAAAATTGGGAGAAGTGCCTATCTGCAAGCATCCTGAAAAATAGGGTTTTATTTGGCTTTTTTAAACTACCAAGATTGATGTTTTCTTTAATAGGAAGATAGAAAGTAATTGTTATGTGCTTTAAACAAACCATGGCATCTTAGGGTGAACCTGTGAATCTACCTTTACATGTGTGCTGTTGTAAATCATGTGCCAACAGCTCCTTTTTGGGAGTGCACTCCCCTATTTCCACTCTTGGCAAAAATACATTATTGGTTGTTTATAAATCTACTTAATGTAGAGCCAGCACTGGCCACTTGTTGAATAAGAATGTTTGAAGTGTTCTTGCTTCTGAGAGATTTTGGTTAGAGAAGTGATAAGAGTAAAACACATTTTAATACATTACACAGTACTGGGAAGCTTTAATATGATGTTTTCCAGGAGATGGTCTCTACCTTCTCTTGAGACCTGTTATTGTTTAAAAGAGATATGTTATATGGCTGTAACTATTAAGCAAACACAGAGAATACTCTGTAGAAGTGCAGCCAGCTGGAACTGTATACACAGCACAATTACATGTTCCTAAAGCACTTAAAACCACTGGCTGATGTGTACAGCTCTTTGTTACACTGATTGCTCACATGACAGTAAATCTTAGAATGGATTTCTAGTTTCCCTTTGTTTTCCAGGATGGTACTGCCAATGTGGAAATTGTCCCTATGTTTTTTAGGATTTGACGCTTGCTTTCTCAGCTCACCGAAAAATATATTTTTTGCCTCCACAGCATGCATTAATACTTATATTAACACACAATTTTTTGAAACTTTCAGGTGTTTCTCTAAGGATTGGGATGTTACTGAGTATGGAGTGTGTGAACTGGCTGATATTATATCAGAAATTCCAGACACAACCATCTGTTTGTCACAGCAAGACAATGAAATGGTGATTTGTATTCCTAAAAGAGGTATGTCCATGAAAGTTTCTTGTGCAGTTTCTAATAGATTGTTCTTTGACTGTTCTAAAGCTTTAGTAACTCAAATGTGTAGGAGTGACTTGGATTTTTGTATAATGGTTTTTCTACTTTTATAACTAAGTTGCTAAGTTCCAGCAAATCAAGATTGTCATTCTTTGAACACTTAAAATAGAGCAGGAAAACAGGTGGCAGAAAACATAAAATAATGCTACTACTTCTGCATGTAGTTGTACTGTCTGTGGAATGATTAGGCAGTGAATTGTTTTCATACAGGACAAAGTGCCGACATATTTGGCCATTTAAAAAGGCTACTTCTAAAGGCCTGATAACCTGATTATTTTGGACTTTTAAACATGTAATCCTAATAAAGGTCTCAGTGGTAGAAGAGTGACTTGGCATAATACATGATCATGCTGAAAATCAGCCATTGTTTGCTTATTGTATTCTGTTGCATTTCATAAGCATGTTGGAATGTAGCTCTTGCTTTTTTTTTTTTATTTTAGAGCGTACCCAGGAGGAAATTGAGAGAACCAAGCAGTTTTCCAAGGAGGTGGTGGATCTGCTGCGGCACCAGCCCCATTTCCGAATGCCCTTCAATAAATTTATTCCATGTTACCACCACCACTTTGGGCGCCAGTGCAAACTCGCTTACTATGGGTTTACAAAACTACTTGAACTCTTTGAAGCCATACCAGATGTCTTACTTGTAAGTTCCAAATTATAAGCTGGTCTAAAAAATTTTTCTGGAGTATGTGCAACTGTTTCAGCTGGGGTTATATTTCTCATGAACTTTAGTGTGAGTTATAAACTCTGCACCAGTCATGTTAAGACAGCTGTTTTTAAGAAAATCTTAATGCTATTTTGCTAAAATGGTCCATGGTTTTGAGCACATTCAGGAGGCTGTTTGTTAACAAATTCAAACAAAATTTGGTGTCTCAAAGTTGGAGCTAAGTTTTATTATAATTGTGTTCAATTTGCTTTAAAAAAGTAAACAGTTTTGCTGCTTGTTTTATTATTTCAGACGATACACAGTTTTGCTTGCTGTACAAACAGCTTTTGAGGCGCTGAGTCCTGATGCTCATCAAATCCTGCAGGCCCTGAGTTTGAACTACAGCTCACACATTGCTGTGGTGATTGATGCAGTCTGGATGAACAAAGCGTCTCTTGTGCTCTGTAGGTGCTGGAGTGTGGGGAGGAGAAGATCCTGGCGCTGACAGAGGTGGAGCAGGTGAAGGCAGTGGCTGCCCAGCTGGTGAAGCTGCTGCGGGCACAGAAGGACAATGCCCTGCTGCTGGCGGAGCTGCTGCCCGAGTACAGCCGCACCTTCGGCTACGCCCTGCGCCTGCACGACTTCGACGTCAGCTCCGTGCCAGCCCTCATGCAGAAGCTCTGCCACGTGGTGAAGGTAACCCTTGGCCCTGGCTGCTGTCCCTCTGCAACCTGGGGGGGTTGTGTTGTCACTGTTGTATTTTCTGAGAAATCCCTTTGCCAGGATTTCTTCCCCTGGGAAGATGAGAAGCCTCAGAGAAAAAAAAACCCAATATTATCTCATTTGGTGCTCCTGTGTTTGCTGCTTTGGAATGTGGTCTGGAGATTGTTTGCCAACTGGTCATTGTTTGATTGGTGTCATGTGAATTGTTTTTACTTAATGACCAATCCCCATCAGCTGTGTCGGACTCTGAGGAGTCAGGCATGAGTTTTTCATCATCATTCTTTGTTGCCTTCTGTCTGTATCCTTTCTGTATTCTTTAGTATAGTTTTAGTATAGTATTCTTAAATATAATATCATAAAATAATAAATTAGCCTTCTAAGAACATGGAGTCATATTCACTCATCTCTCACCTCATCCTGGGGACCCCTACAAATGCCACAGTTGTCTTAAGGAGTTCTCTGTCTCACAGGATGTGGCTCAGTACCTGTAATGAAACGTTGTTTCCAGAGTACAGCATAAAGTCAGGAAGGGGAAATTCCAAAAGGGTTTTTAATGAAGTTTCTGTATTCTTACAATGTTCTCTTTGCTCCTTTGTAACCTTGCAGCATTTTCTGGGATGTTTCTTTAACAAATAAGTAAAAGATTCTATTCTAGCACTTATTTTAACAGTACAAATTGTTTTTTCCCTCCACCTGACTCCTACCTGTGAGAAGGTTTTTTGATAACTGTAGTAGTTTTCAGTCTTCTAATGCTTTCAGTTCCTTTACTTTTTTAGCTGTGGTTTGAGACTTTGACTCTGAACATAAATACATAAGTGGTCTTCTGTGGCAGTGGAAAAGAGAGGTTACAGCTACATGGGTGTGGGCACATTGCTTTAGTTGCTCCACTTTTGTTGACTTAGCAGCTGGTGTTTGGCTGGAGCTCAGTCAGGACCAGCTGGCTTGTAACAAAGAGTAAAATCATACCTGCCAGTGGACAGAAACTGCTGCACAGCTGTACAAGTTTTGTGTATTTAAAGTAAATATTTACATGGAATAGGGTGCTTGATTTTGTGTGCCCTTTGCTAGGGGAATATCAGGTACAGCTATGCTCAAATAAACCCCAGCTATACATTTTATTTTTAATTCAGTCTCTTCTATGTTCTTAACTTCTTTCCCAATTAATTTTTCCAGGTGGTTGACACAGAATCTGGCAAGCAAATTCAGCTGATAAATAGAAAATCTCTGCGGACTCTGACTGCCCAGCTGCTGGTCTTGCTGATGTCCTGGGATGGAACATCCTTGCTCTCAGTTGAGCAGCTTAAGCAACATTATGAAGCAGTCCACAGTACTTCACTTAATCCATGTGAATATGGATTTATGACCTTAACTGAACTCCTGAAGAGTCTGCCTTACTTGGTTGAGGTGTGTGATCTCTTGCTTTTCTGATATGTTTGAAAAGCCATTGTGCCTAGAGGCTCTGGAAGTGTGTGCTCTAATTCTCATTTTTTTTCTTTTTCTGTTTTGCTAGGTTTTTACCAATGGTGCAGCAGAAGAATATGTCAAGCTTACAAATCTGTATGTTTTTGCAAAGAATGTGAGGTCCTTACTTCACACCTACCATTATCAGCAGATTTTTCTTCATGAGTTCCCAGTAGCATACAGCAAATACACAGGAGAAGTGCTGCAGCCTAAAGCATATGGATGCAATAATTTAGAAGAGCTCTTGGGAGCAATTCCACAGGTGTGAAGAACTCAGTTTTGCACTATTACATTGAGATTTCTGTATGAATTAAAAGCAGTTACATAACCACAGTTTCTGTTAGTTGGGGTGACTTACTGGAATAATTACCTTCTTCAGAGAGGCTTATACCACTTGTATTTTTAACACACTGCTGAGAAATCAGGAGAAGAAAATCAACTAGCGCATGTGTTTTGGAGAAATTGTGCTTAAGAACTGTTCCTAGTAAGGCTGTAAACATCCCTGGCATCTCTGAGTGAGAGAATTGATTTTCTGTCTGTGTGAGTGAATGGTTGTACAGTACTGAACCTTCATTTTGATCAGAGTGCATTATTTGGTTGGGAGTGAATTCTGGGACCTTGTCACAAGTGCCATGTTCTTGTCATCCACATATCCTAAGTGCTCTGGGATAATTCTGTGACATAGTTTGTGGCTAGAGTATTTCCTTCAAGTAGGCCAATCTTTCTGAAGAGTGACAAAGAATTTTTCAGTTCCATGTTTAAACATTCAGTTTCATTTATGTTTATTTAGTGTACTTTCTGGAACTATAGTTTGCCTTTGGTATCAGTTACTTTGAGCCTTTACTTGAGTAGAGTAGTACAAATTAGCAATGTGCTTTAGGTTACTCTGGAAATCATGTCAGTGCAAAGCTGGGTGAAAGGCAGTGAGCAAATGAGCTTAGCATGGGCTGATGTTCAACTCTGCTTCCTTCTTAACAGGTGGTCTGGATTAAAGGACATGGCCATAAGAGAATTGTAGTCCTGAAGAATGATATGAAAAGTAAGCCATTGCCATTTTGAGCAATATCTTGGTTTTCTTTTATGTTTTTTAAGAGGCAGCTTGAGTTAACTAACCAAATGAACTTCCCTTTTTGTAGCTCGTTTTAGCTCACCTAGCTTTCCCCCTGCTGATCATGTAGATGATCATGGAAATCAACTTGCTGACAATAATGGACATATTATGGAGACCCAAGGATCCACTTCCTCAATGGAACTAAATCTAGGAGGGCCTAGCAATGGTAATGCAAAGTTGGTTTATATAAGGAATTTATTGTCTTAGGGGAAATAAGCAGAATAATTGAAGCAGCACGGGGAAAGGTGAGTTAGTAAATCTGAACTTGGGTAAATATGCAATTTGGCTTGAAAGCTTGTTGAACTTGTCTGAGTTTGTGGTTGGGCTTGTGTTCTGAGCTGCTGGTCTATAAATGTGTATATAGGGAGAGAGCTTCTGGGTATTGCTTCCCAGGGATTTGGTGGAAATTTAAGTCTATGGACATGAAGCTAATGAGGGATGAGGGTCAGCAGCAGCTTCTGCTAGCATTGCTTTCTGTATTCTGATGAGAATTTACTTAGATGCTCTTGATGCAGCAAATAAATCTGAGATTAATTAGAATTAATTAAATTAGATTGGTGTTAGCATTTCAAACAGAGCATAGTTCTGAAATCCTCGGGTTTGCATCTGGAGACTTTACATTTACCTGTGACAGTAGTGACGCCTTCACAGCTTACAGATGCTCTGAAAGATGTTCCCTTGTCTCTGTAGTTTCTAATCAAACCGAGCAGGAACTTCTTTGCCTCACAAACACATCTCCTGTTGATCTCCTGTGTGAGCCAGTCCCTTCCTGCCTGCCATCCCCCCAGCTGAGACCTGACCCTGTGGTTCTTGAGTCTGCAGACCTCATCCAGTTTGAGGAACGCCCTGCACCCCTCCCAGGTAAGACTTTGCCTCCCTTTGTTGCTTCAAATCAGGCTGATGAATTCTATTTGAGTATTTTATTGCCTAACAGCAGAGAAATTATATTTAAAAAAAAAAAAACAGCATCAGTAAATTGAGTTGTCTTCTTTCTTTTAGAGATAATGATTTTAACAGAAGAAGAAAAGCAGACAATTGTTACCACAGCTCAAGAAAAGCTGATCTCTGGTTCTGTGGTGTCTGACACCACAGAGAATGCTTCAGTGCCTCCCTGTCAGTCCTCTGAAACCCAAGTAAACAAAGAAGCAACGGACAGCCCAGCCAAAAAGCAACACAAAAACAAGGTCAAATTGGCAGCAAACTTCTCACTTGCACCTGTAACCAAGCTTTAACTCTTCCTTTTTAGTGTGAAGGACAAACACCTATGGACTGTGCACAAAGTAAAGCTGTTTGCTAGCCCATGTGTATTTTAATGGAAAACCTAGAGGAATTAATTTGTATTTAATGTATTCTGTGAAAATTTTGTTCCTTTTACACTGAACACAGCTGTTAGCAGAGCAGATTTTTTTCTATTATTTTGAAAAAAAATCTGGCATTTGTTAAATTATTCTTAAATTTTACAGTTTTTCATAAACGTGTTCAGTAAAAGCAAAATATTAATCCAACAAACACGGAACAGATTTTATTTTCTTTAAGCCTTGTTGGTGATGTAATCATACATGTAGCATATTGTATTCTATAGGCTGTTGCTTACTGGTATTGTTTCAGACAGTATTAATGAAATGCATGATTTGTCTTTCAAAAGCCTGTTGAGAAATTTTAACTCGCTGACCGGGGATGACAAGAGTGAGGGGAGCTGATTGTCCTCCCGAGGGGAAACTTGTTCTCTGACCTCTCAGGTGACTTGTAGCTGCATGGGAAATGCTTGTTAAAGATGTCTGTAGGAGGCTGTGGGTCTTGTGTAAAACTTGTTTTAAATGTGTTTTTGCTGTAGCTTTCAGTTCATTTTGGAGCTTTCTAGGACACTGATGCTTTACCCTTCCCTCATATTGAGTTTGTCTGGCATGGGTTTGGTTAAGGGAAAGACTGTCTTGATGTCATGAGTGTAAGATACAGACACACACATTTTCATTGTGTCTAGAAATGAAGTGAGGAAGATTCTGAAATATGCATCTAATGCATAAATTACAGATAATGGAGCAGGTCTTATTAAAATGGCTGGTGATGGAAGGCATTGATGCTATTTCCACCTGTAAGGAAAGTTCTAGCTACATGTGGAAATGCTAAGGTTGTTCTGCTTAACCTTGTTTTCTCTTTTTAAGCATGTTCAGTAATGGGAAGCTCCTTTGATGATGTGCTGTCTTTTAGCTGTGTCTGTTTTTATTCTGAGACTTACTCCTAGTGTTGGCAGCTTTTTGAATTTGTGGTATCTTGTGTTGGCTTTTGCAAGGGCCAGCTTTGGGAGGGAGGCTGAGTCAGTGGATGACCTTAACTCTAGTGAGCAGAACTGTCCAGGTGTGAGACTTTCTACCCATTCTGGGTAACCATGGCATTTACAATGGGTTGTATTTGCCAGGCAGCAAATAAATGCTTGTAGTATTGAAAGAACCTATACTAGAAGTTTTCCACTGGCCAACTGAGTGTTTTTTAGAGGGATTCTATTGTAATATGCAGGAGATGGAACACAGGCTCTAATTTTTCAGCCAGCAGCAGGAAATGCCACTGAACAATGGCTATGGACAGATTTTTACTAGTCAGATTTTGTTATAAAATCTTTTATATTTAGGCAAGTATTACCAGTAGTGAGTTTATAGCCATTGTGAGTGCAAAGAACACTGGGAAGTTTTTCTGAGCATTATGGCACAGTATTCTTGAGTCCACAGTAAACCTCTGCAGACATACTGTTATGGAAGAAGAAATTTAGAAGTAAGTTTTCTTGGAATGTTTTTAGTGAGTTAAATGCAAGAAAATCTGCTTTCACCTTACCTTTGATAAGGTTGACAGTGGTCAGTCTAGATCTTTGTTTCAGGAGAGCATGCATTGGAGGAGAGACCTGCCTGGAATGGTATTTTCATGAGGTGCAGCTACAAGTCATTTGGAGCACTAAAGAAAACCAGGTTTTTGCTTCAGAGGAAAATATGGTGTTTATCCAAGTAATGTGGTGGTTATACCACCTATGGAGGTCAGCATATCTTATCTGGATTCATGTGTGATTCTGCTGAAATTGCTGTTTGAAAGTAATAGAATAATACTTTTGAGAAGTTGTGTTCATAGTGTAACAAAATAGCTAATTGAATTGCAATATATTTTTTTATCCAAAGGGTTAAATGAATGATGTGACTTACAGATTTAAAAGCATTGCAACCATGAAATTCTTTAATTTAGCAAATAAATGTACTACTTCAGATTCATGTTTGTTTAAAAGAAAAAATGTCACTGAAGCCCTCAATTTATGCACTATTTTTTCCTTGGAATGGGAGAGAGAAGAAAGACTTCTTTTCTTAGCTGTCTACTTTGTTTGGACACTTTCTTTTGTGGCTCAAGTGCTGTTTTGTGTGTTGGGACCAAACAGTTGTCAATAAAATTTTCAAGCAAGCATAACTCTTGTCCTTGTCTCAAAACCTGTGGGGGGGAAAAAAACCAAACAAAAAACAAACCAACCTCTAGAATACTTAACTTGCTGTGTCATGGTAAATTTAATTATTGAGACAGAACAGAGCTGGGGTTTAGTGAGGACTAAAGAAATGTAAATTGTGGAGGTTGAAGCTTTTCCCAGATTTTGCAATTGAGCTGTTTGCAGATGCAGTCAGTCTCTCTCAGTGCTCTCCGTGCAAGGTCATGTGTAGAGTTTACTTTGAAAAGGAGCTATTTATCATGCTAAAGAGGAAAAATGGAGAAAGGGGTGTAAATCCAGCAGGTGGATGTCAGGTGTTCCTCCTCAGTGTGTCTCCCTGTGAGATGTTAAAATTGTTGCAAATAAGGTCATGTGAGCAGTAATAAAGTTAATGAGTCACTTTTGAGTTATAATGGCTTTTTCCAGCTTGAAGATGGTAATTATTCAGGAACTACAAATATGGCAAATTTCTTTCAATGAGGGGTTTTGAAATTTAGAATCTTAACAAAACAAAACTTCAACTGAATTGAAGTGTTTTGTCATCTCACAGCTGCATGGACAAAACTAGAGACCTGGATGAGCTGTTCCTGACTTTCTCTTTTTTGGGGGGTTTTTGGGTTTTGTTTTGTGACATATTCTCACTCAACAGAACTGTTAAGTGGAGTCTGCTGGAATAAATGTCAGGCCTATTGCAGATAAGCAACCACTTGACCTTACAGGGTACTTGTTCACTAAGCAATTTTAAAGTAACTACCTAAAAAACTTACTGGGAAATTCTTCACAAACAATGTAATAAATATTCCTCTTGGAAATAATGAATTCTCCTCTCTGGAAGGAGAAACAGGTGCTTTATAAAACCTTCCTAGAGCAGCACCACAAACCCTATAATCACCACTCTGTAATTTCATTTTTCAGTAGTGGTGAATGTTTTTAAGTAAATGAATGAGTAAAATCCCTCATAGCACCTGGTATGTGATTACCTTCAAAAGATGAGTTTGATTTTAAATGCTGATTGGGTTCTGTGCTGCAAACATTCCCACTTCTTTTATTCTCACTCATTTTATGTTAAGCCATCTGTTTAAAATTAGTAAAAAAGAGGTGATGGAAATAGCTTTAATTTTTTTCCTAAAATTAATATGGCTTATTTTGCTTGCCATAGTGTAACAGGTCAGACTAGTTGCATTATATGAGCCATGGTTTAACTCCTATTAGTAGCATTTTCCTAGCAAGCATCACTTCAAAGGCTGTATTCCTTCCTGTATGACTATTTTTGTTTAGTATTACTTAGGTGGATAAAGACAGAAACAAATCCTAATTCAAGTGATGATCAGAATGGCTTGTAGTGCTATATGTATGCTACAGAATGCAGATTTCTCTAAATAGAGAATGCCATTTTACAAGAAATTCCTGAAATGCCACTTCAGGATGTTATGTGAGCATGTTTTGACATGGCTGTCAAAGCACTGTTGCATGTCATGCCATGGCTCACGTGTCACATCAGTCTATCAGTTATTGAATTCAAAAGTGAGGAATTGCATCCTGCCTGTGTCATGAAGGAGAAAAACAACAAACTCTCTGTTGGTGTAGCTGGGATGAGGTAACTGGCTGTAAGAAACTTGATAGTAGCTGCAGTCATCTTTGGTTTTGTGATCAAGCCTGGTAAAGTCCACTGCTCTCTGTAACTGATGAGATTCACTGTTTAGCTATCAGTTTAAACACCTCTTGGTGTTTCCCACAATTCTTCCACTCTCCCATGAAGTGTTGTTGCAGAAAACTGCCTCATTGAGAAACAAGAAAGCAAAATTAAATGTGAGGGGAGATCTCCTGTGAGCCCCCTCCCTACTCCTCCCTGAGCCAGAGTTGCTGCTGAGGCTGTTGGGACCCAGGCTCAGGGGCTGAGCTGTTCTCAGCATCCCATGTGAGCTGTTCTCAGCATCCCAGGACCCAGGCTCAGGGGCTGAGCTGTTCTCAGCATCCCAGGACCCAGGCTCAGGGGCTGAGCTGTTCTCAGCATCCCAGGACCCAGGCTCAGGGGCTGAGCTGTTCTCAGCATCCCATGTAAGTCTTGCGTGCACATGGAAGGGAGAGGGAGTTTTGGCCTTTAGGTAATATTTTTGGTATTATCCTGTTTGAAAGCGGCCTGCTGCCTGGCTGTTTATAGGCTGGATGGGGTCATGTAAAACAAGGTGCACTTGAGTAACAATGATAGCATTTATGCTGGGGCGAGGGAGGATTTTTGTTCATTTCTCAGATGAGTTGGGACCCTTCTATTCTCAGTGTAGGGCTGGGAACTGTCACTGAGCAGGCTCTGGGCTGTAGTGAGGTTCCAAAGTCATCTTAGTGCATTATGAGATTGGCTTTTTTGGTGGGTTTTCTTTCTTCAGTGAGAAAATCCTTTATTTCAGTAGCATCTCAAACTTACCCCTCAGCATTACTCCTTTTGTGCAGAGTAGTAACCTTAGTGTTTTTGAGAAGTGTAGCAACACAGGAACTGCATCCCATTCTACTCCACAACCAACTTTTCCTCAGTAACAGGAAGAAACAAAGGCTTAGTATAACACAGCAGCTTAGTTTATTTGGAAATATGTTTAACTTGGAAGAGATTCAGTAGGCCTGGGGAAGGTACAAGAGAACCATTTGCTGGTGGAATTTGTATGATTTGTACAATGATTTGTACAAACAGCACTTCAGCACTTTTGTTTTTCTCAGTAGACCAAGATCCTTTCCTGAACAAAGTCATGTTTACCAGAGTGTGTCAAATCCACCCTACACATTCTTCCACACACTCTTCCTTTTCCACTGCCTTGCCTTCTTTCTGAAGTGATAAATAGCCAGGATTTCCAGAAGAGATACTGGGTGCTTCCATCAATGTCCCTCTCTGCTGACAGTGATTGATAGCTGAAAATCAACTCTGAAATTATGCCAGTTACTCCATATAATCACCCAAAGATACTTGTCTGATACTCTGCTGATTTTATATATGGGGATTGTACAATGTGTTGTGCTCACAGGATCATGGAAGTTACAAAGCCCCTAGTTGTTCTTGGGATATTCAGTGATTAGTCTGTTTTTTTAAAAATAAGGGTCAAGACTTTTACACTTAATTCCTTCCTAAATTTAATTTATTTAATTGCAGCCATTAGCTTTGCCATCAGCCATAAGGGCTCTGCTGTGTTCTAGACAGGCAACACTAAACCAGTGTTGAACACAGTTGAGAATGGGACCTTACAGTCTTAAAAATCCAGGGCTTTATTGCTAAGCAGCATCACTGACCCACTTCTGAAGGAACCACTTGTGCATTGCAGGCAAGCTCTTCAAACCCACCCAAATAAACAAAGAAATTTGCTAATTAAAACCAAAAACTGGCATACAGAAAACCTTCCAGCTGAGCCAAGCTAGAACTTCTGAAAATGAAGTTCACTCTCATTAACACTGCTGGAGTTCAAGTCCCTTTGGAGCACTGGCTGCCAGTGCTCAGCTGTGAGAATATTGCACATTCCTACTTGCTGTGTTTCTTTTTGGTTTTAATTAAAGGAGATTGCTCTGGAGCCTGGTCATGAGTGTTGCTTCACAGAAATGTCTGTTTCTTGCTAATGAAATTTTTTCATGGAAACCAACATTGCACTCACTTTATTTGATCCCCAGGTGGATTCTGTGCAGCCTGTAGGGATCACTCCTCTCATCAGCACAGCCTGGGTTAAACACTCATCATGTGCAGGAGTCACCTCAGGCCTTAAAAACCATGTGCAAAGTCCTTCTGGACCCTTTATTGGTGCCATTCACAGCTGATCCCATTCACCACAGCTTTTTTCTTGACTCCCATTTGCCTTTATTAGTGACACTGAGCATCTGCCCCTTGCCCTTAGACACTGACAGTTCCCGATGTCTTAACTGGGTACCAGCAAGAGCCTGTGGAATTTTACAGGAGCCAATGGGTGTTTCTTTCCCTCCAGTGTATTTTCTCCCCTAAAAGCAGTTTTCCCCATTACTGTAAATGCACACAGGTGCCCTGCAGAGCCCAGCCCACACCAGGTACAGACTGTGACAGACACAGAGCTCAGTGTGGTGGTGTGTGTCTCAACAAAGACACAATAATCATACATGAGACTCAGCCTTTGTTCTCTTTCCTGCATCTTTGGTCAAAATAATTAAAGAGCTTCATGTCTCAGTGGAAATCTTTTGTGTTTTTTCCTCTTTGATCCTTAAAACTGAAGGTACTTAGTGATGTTGGTTCTTTGTCTCAAGTGAGTCTGCAATACTGAAATTATTCTGGAAATGCAAGTGGTTTTCATCAAATCAGTCAGTGCTAGGGATTAGGTTTTATAAAGATATTCTGAGTTACTTTAGATGGTGTCTGTTGCCTTCAACCTTAATTAGATACTTTTTCTATCTAAAAAAATAACTCTTTATCCTTTTGGGGTAACTGCTGTTGATTTTTTCTCCTTTCCTACACTGTGGTTTCTTGGTATATAAGCACACACTTCACTTAGCTGGCTTCACAAAATGGAAGTTCCTTTTGCAAAATGTTACTTTAGGAACTTGTTGCTATCTTTTGTAATTTCTAAGCCTGAGATTGTCACACTAGATCCATGTACGTTTATTTTACTATTTACACCTATCACAGTACATTTATATGGAATACCATCACACAGACAAACCAGCTACTGACAGCTAATATAAAGATATTAGATTCCACAAGCTTAATCTGCATAGAGACCAGAAACACACTTAATGGTGAAACACAGACAAGTATTTCTGCATTTCCCTTAATTTTAAACCCATTTTATACAGAATGTGATCTTCCTGCCACAAATACCTACTTCTGTACTTGTATATTTGTCTTGTGGCCAATTTGTATTGGGTGTCTTGTGTCTTCCTATGCTTTTTCAATGGATAGTTTCTATTTCTTGTGGTCATAAAATATACAATTAATACTTGTTTTAAGCACGGTTTCAGTATTAGTTAAATTTTGTCTTCTGTTCTTCTCCCAGCAATCTCTCAGTGATGTGTAATCTCCTGCTGCATGTAGCTTATAAAAATGGACAAAACCCTGGGTGAATATTTCTCTCACTTCTTGGGAGTTGGAGATCTAAAACAGAAGTGACACAAACTTGGACTGCATCATCAACTTGCAGATTACTGTAGCTGTGCTTTGCTAAAGCTTTGCCAGGGATTTATTTCCCCTGGTGGAAGCAATATTAATTTGACTTGAGTAACTCAGATATCATATGGGATATAAAATTCTGTAGCTACTTGCAGCATCCTTGTCACTGATCTCATTCTTTAGGAAGAATTTGAAATGAAACTCCACAGCAAAGTAGTTGAACATCACACAAGTTTGGGGTTTTGTATGCAACATCAGTTATCCTACAGTTGCTTCCTCTATCAGTTGTGCCATATATAGCATTGCTACTTGTGGCTTTTGTTCTGAAAAGAGCCAAAATAGGAGAATTTGGCAATTTTTGAGTGCAGTTTGTCACGGGGGGGAAAGTGTACAACATATTATTCTAAAGTTATAGCCCATTAAAATTGCTGTTTTACACCATTCTGGATTAAACACAGCCCCTTTTCATTCGCCTGTATCACAGGGGTGGTTTTTGTTGACTCTACTGCTGATCTCTTCTGGTCCCTGGACAGCCACTAAATAGGTTTCTTTGTTTTTAGGCATGCGTGTAGAGTGATCCATGCAACAGTGAGGAACCTGCCGTGGTGCAGTCCATAGGTGGCACCTGTGCAGCTGCCCTCAGCAGGATGCTGCTGGCTCCCCTCACCATCCACTTCCACTCAATGGAAACACTGAAAAGACAAGCAGGCTGGGAAGCCCAGGGCTCTCTCTACATGATGTTGCACTGCGTGGCCCCACAACAATCTTTGATAATTGCCAGCCCTGCCTTGGCAATGGTGGGCTTGCTTGGAGGAGGTTCTGCCTTCTTTTCTGCTGGGCTGCCTGCAATGTTCAAAACAGGACACCATTAGAAACAAGAGCTGCTCAAACCCTTCCTTCCTACTTCTGCCCTAAAGGGTGCAAACATTTCCTGCCCTCTCTCCACCCACCCTGAATTTTTCAGCTCCTGTTTGAACAACACACTTTGCTGGTTTGAAACTGCTCAGAAAGTCTCATCTCTTCAGGGAAGAGTGTTTAGAGGAGCTAAATAATCCATACATCTCAAAGGGAGGGTAAACTTTTATCTGGTTCAAGGCAGGTGTCCCTTTCACAGCCAGGGGTCCTTTCACAAAGTCATTTCACTTCTTAATTTCCAGCAAGGAAAGGAGCTGAAGGACAAAAGTATTGCTAGGATTTATTCTCTTGTTGGCTTGGATGTTGTAATTAAGGGAACAAGATAAAGGTAGGTTTTCATTTTTCTGGGTGAAAAGAATCTTTTCATCTTTAAAACTGCATTTAAAAGCAATGAGAAAGTAAACAAACAAGGGAGATGAGTCATGCTCCCTGTGACTAAGGGGGTATAAATAATTAGTGATGCATCTTAAAATGTCTCTTCTCAACTTCAAGGTCATCCCAGTCCCTCTGGAACTCTTGAGCAAGATCTTGATCTGTGCAAAATGGCACAATGTTTGATTCAAACCTCTTCAGGTGCTGGACCTCTCTAAGAAGGGCACTGCTCTCACTTGACTCTGCCTGAGAGCTCATCGTGAGACAGGGAAAAATCAATCTGTGAGCTGCTACAGCTCCTGCTGTGGCTGTGACTGTTCTGTTTGAAAGCTGCACTAAAAGCTTCTGAGGCACCACGAAATCCACTTTGTCTTTCAGAAACCAGTGTGTTTCCATTCTGCCTACAAGTGATTTGGGTTGGCGTGATTCAAAAGCCTATTTCTGATGGTAATATGTAAGAAATTTGGGTCAGCTGTGGAAGTTTGCAGTTTTTTCTCTAGTTTCCATCTTGACTGCAATAAAACAGGTGAACTTTGTTTCAGATATTCCAGCATGGACCTGAAGTGGTTTTTTTTTCATTATTTTTGAAGAAACAGATAGGAAAATTATTAATAAAAATAAAACTGCTTAGAAAAGCAGCTTGTGGCACTGTGTACACAAATATACTTTGCATATTTAAAACATACAGAGCAATCTGAAGTGGCCATAGATGACTGAAATTCAGTTTAAGGGGTAATTTGCTATCTGAAGTCTAAGTGGCCAGCAGCTGCTGACACCCTGAGCTGTTCCTACGTGATCTCGTTAGCTTCACCTAGCTTTTGCCAGGGGCTGCCCTGTGAAAATGCTCTTATAATCAGTTGTCTTTGGAGTTTTTCCTTTTGCTCTTGTTTTTTTCTTAATGATTAGGCACTCACTGGTAGGAGACTGTGTTGCTTTGTCAATGGGTTTTAACTTGGTGCGAAGGAACTCAGCCATCTCCCTGTCTTCTTCTTTTTCCCTGGTGGAAAAAAGGAAAATAGAGGAATGAGTTTTCTCTGCAAACAGGACAGCAAAAGCTAGAGCAGCTAGGATAAAGTCACTAGTAAACAATTAATTTCTTTGCTATTTTTAGAAACATTTAATTTTGAATTTTACTATTGAAAAGTAAATTTTAATTTAATTTTACTATTGAAAAGTAAAATATTTGCCTAAATGAAAACTGCTGCTGAGGCTTTGGTGATGTGCACACAGGGCTCAGTGAGAGCTCTGGTTCAGTTCTAGCTCAGGCTCCTTGTCAGCTGCTGCCTCTGGCCAGCTCTCTTTGATCAGCTGCAGCACTGGCAGAAGCTTTGCCAAATCCTCTCCTGGCTTGCTCAGAATGTCAATGTGTTGGAGGAGATACTGTCATTTTGGATAAATAGATTGAGTCTCTACTGCTGAATGAGGGGGAAGTAAGAGCAAAACTGACTCTGTAGAGTGCTGATCTCAAACCAAAGATTGGATTTGGGTGCTGGAAATGAACTTTTGAGGAAGCCTACAACTTTGGGCTAATACTTTGGGAGATGAAACCCTTCAGAGCCTGCCCATGTCTTAGGTAGGGTTGTACTGCTGGGTCCTTTTTAGTTGGTTTGGGTTGTTTTGCTGTGACAAGATGGGAATAGGAGTAATCAACCTGACAACGAGAAAAATTTAAAAAGGAGGATTTTAGATGTCTACAAATATGCCCCTTGTAGAATTCCATTTCATGTCTACCTTCTTATCCCAAGAGAATTCCCTGGTAGCAGCATAAATCCTTTTCTTTTCAATGGTAAATGCCCAGATTGTTTCTGGGAGGAAAATAAGAGACCAAAGCCCACTGTTATTCATGAGATTACTGAATCATTAATGGGATAAAGAGCCAAAGAATTAGAGTAATCTGATTTTAATGGTTTTCCTATGGAATGGAGAGGAGGCTTTTAACTTGGTAAGTTGTTTTGAAGGACCAGTTCTCTCCCATTAATGTTAATTTAAATTTTGTCACTTAATCGATTGTATTATTAAGCTTGTGGAATGCCACTAAATAAGTTCAGATGCTCTTGGTTCTTACCTTAATCTCTCCACCTCTGCATCATCTACAAGAAAATCTCTTTTTTGTACCAGTCGATGAATCTTCTGAATCAGCTCATCCTCTCTCTGCTTCTCCATCTTTGTTTTTTCTTTTTCTGGTCAAAAGGAGAGAAAGGACTGTGTTACTTTGGGCTCTGGGGAGTGTGAGGGGGTGGTGTGGGACGGTGCAGATGTCTGAGGATCAGCTGCTGATTGAAGTCAATGGTTTTCCAGCCTGAGTCACCAAAGCCCAGCAAGCTGGGTCACTGCCTCTGCTCTCCTCTCTTGCTGCTCTTGGCTCTGATCAGCTTAATGGGCTGAGGCTCTGTGGGGTTTGCTAAGCCTGCTTTTAATTTGCAATGACTCTTCAAGACATTGCTTGGAAAATTTTTAAGAGCTTTGGCAAGAAAATAGTTCCAGATGCTTTGTTAAAATCCAATGTACAAACTCCATCTGACCTCAGGGGAAAGGAGATCACACCAAAAGGAACTATTTCTCTGTGTTTCAAGACAGTTTTGCTGTTGAAAACAACACCTTTTTTTCTATTCTGACAAGGCAGGTGAGCTGCAAATCCACACCAACAGCATCAATAGTAAAATGTGGAAAAATAAATGCCAGTTTATTTTCCTTGTACTTCAAAAATCTGAGTAATTAATATATGTCCTTGTTAATTGGCCAGCCTGGAATGGCTAGGTTGTCTGTAAACAACAATTTTTGTGGCATGAAAGATGTGCCTGTTGCAAACTAAAAGTCATAAATGTTAGGGATTACAGAGCTGTCGTTTCAGGCTATAAAGCAAACGTATTTAAGACAGAACTCTTCAAACCTTGCAAGTGCAGCAGAGATGAGAAAGCCAGAGGCAAATCCAGGCTCATGTATTTCTCTGAGAAGCTGAAAATTTCGAACAGCTATGAAGATGCTTTGTATTAAATCAAGATTTTGGGCAGCAGAACTGCCCAGTTCAGTTCAGTGGGAGTGGGGGAGGCAGAGTGAGCTCTGCAGTCTGACCATCTGAGCTGTGGTGTGGCTGCTGATTAAGTTATATAACACTTTAAATAGCCAAACTAATCAGACACTTGGAAACAATTGGTTTTAGTACAGTTTAAAAAAAAAAAAAGAATGCTTAGGAGTGGCTGCTTTTTCCTGCTTTGTCTGTTATGGCTAAGGAGCAAGGACTCTCCTCACCTTCTGAAGACAGAAGATCCTTTCAACTTCCTCTCAATCTATCCTTTTCCTAAATTGAGATGTGCTCTCCCATTATATCCTTCAGGAAACTGTCTACTAAAAATGTTAATATATGTGGCAAAATATTTCATATTCTATGTACTAAAAGACTGATTCCACACCTACTGAAATTGGCTAAACTGAAACCAAAGAGCAGCTCTCCATACAAACCTGTATTCTTACAGGAGAATTATGGTGGAGATCCTGTGAATGAATCCATTTCTGGAAAGTGTTTTTCCAGGTCAGGCACACGCTGTCTCAGCACAAACTCACTGCCAGCAGCTGCTTTGTCTTTGTCAGGACCAAGCTCCTGTGACCCTGCCTGCAGATGCTGCTGCTGGAGCTGCACCTCTTGGACTCCTAAATGAGCTGAGATTTGTGAAGTTCTAAGGAGAAACTGCTCTCTGTGGGTCTCTGCTTGAGGCCTTGAGACTGGAAAAATCACTTATCAAAGATAAAAAAAGCCCAAACAGCAGGAACACCAAAAGAATGAAAGCTGATTAACCCTATCTGTTAGTTCAAAGTGCAGGAAAGCTGCAGATCAGGAAAGTGAGGCAAGGGGCAGCATTCAGAGACACTTTCTAGGATTTATAATTCTTTCCATTTGAATGAATAATGAACCAACAGTGTTGTTATTAAAAAACTAAAATGTGACCTCTACTAAGTATAAGGAAAGAAAAAGAAAGAAATATTATTAATCTATTTCTGTCAGGTGCAAAATGTGGCAAAGTTTTTACACAGCTAAAAGTGATGGTTTCAGAATAGATCTCTTTCCTATGTCACAAATGCCCCTTTCTCTCCTTTCTGAGGACAAAGTTGTCCCTCAAAGTTGCACAAAAAAATAAGAGGAGGAAAAATGAGGATAACCAAAAGACAGTCAAAACTTGGACTTAATATTTAAGCAGGAGTAGTTAAGCAAATTATTTCTGCAGGGTGCTGGAGGTTGTGCAGTAACATGTGGTGTATTGGCCTGCTGCGGTTGCTGAGTGTTTTGCAGGATCTATTTTTTCCTTGAATAGAGTGGGGATGTTGTGGATCATCTGAAATGGGAAAGCTGTAGAGAAATGGAATTCCTCACTGATGGCAGCTGGAGTTTTGAGCCACAGACTGCAGAGCTGCCCACAGCTCTGTCCCTCCTTCCAACACTGAATTTGCAGAGATTTATAGCAAAGTTTTGGGCCTTGCTTTTCATAGAAACCTGTTCTTCTTGATCCTAGAAGGTAGATTTAACTACAGGTGTGATAATGGATTGGTGTGGCAAGGGAAAAATCAATCACATTCACAGTGATGGTTATAAATCCTTCTCCTCTCCTTTTTTCATCTCTGATATCTCAGCACTTGTCTTTTTTACCTGACAATCTCTGTGCCACTTGGTTCCCTTGAGATTGCCAGGGGAGTGCAAGAAATAAGGAATGTGCTCCTTGTTTGAGTGATGTCTGCAGGGTTGCTGCCATGGGAGCAGGGAAATACAGCATGAAAAGAAATTTAGAGACAGAGATTAGAGATGGGCAGGAAAATGGGAATTAAAAATGAGGACTGGAGGAGAAAGATATGAAACTGCACCTTGTGAGGAGATTGTTGGGGCATGGGTGGGGATGGTGCCAGGAGCACATTAGGTGTTATCCTGACACTGGGTGGAGACAGCCATTACCTGGGATTGCTACCAAAGTCTGCAGCTCCTGCTTAAGGTTCATAATGTCTTTGCACAGCTGGATGTCATCCATCCTGCAGAAACAGAAAAAGCATGGTCAGACATGCAAACCCCACTCTGTGTTGATGGGATTGGCCAGGTCTGATCTGAGTACCTGGCCATGGCCTTGCCTGGGAGCTGCCAGCCTCAAAGGGATCCTGACACTCTTGGCTCACCAAGTTTCACTGAAAGCAAAGGGTATTTAATACTAAATGCCCATTGAGCCCTTGGTTACTTGTCTTACTGGCACTAATTTGTAGGTTCATACCTGTCACTGTGGATAATTTCAGATTTTACTTTCTTGAACACCAGAGAACATTCTGGAGTGGGCACCTGTGTCCATAATGTCCTGGGAAAAGACAGGTGAGCCACATTGCACTTACTGCAGCAAGAGTTTTCACCAGGGAAAGAGCAAGAACAGCACGGAGCCTGGGAACGGGCAGCAGAGGGTGACAGATTATTTGGCACAGCCAGGGCAAGGTTCATATTCTACCACCAGTTTTCTTTGAGACCCTATTAATAATTCAGCTCTAACAGCAGAGATCTGGAAACTGACATAATTTGGCATTTATCTGAGGTTCTGTGCCTTGGGTGAATGTCCTCCATGGCTGATGTTAAATGCTTTAAATCCTTGATATGTGCAGAAAGCCCATTAATATTAAGACACAGCAGACAGCTTAAAAAAAGAAAAATAACATTAGCAGAAACTGCACCTTCAGCTCTCATTGAAACTGCTGCTTCTCCTGAGAGCTGCCCTGGAAGGCAGCAGCATCATCCTCCTGGCACAGGTTTTATCCCAGTGCCACAGGGGCAGCCAGGGCTCAGGTGTTGGCTCCAAGGGCACATCTGGGGCTTTCATTTGGAGATCACCCCCTGAAGAGCACAAACACAGCCTGTGTGATTAATTGTACATTCTCAGCTTGGATCTCACCAACACCCTCCCTGCCCATGGATCTCTGGGCTCTGTTTTGCACAATCCTGTGCCTGAGGAGGGGATTTGCTGCTGCCTGGGCCCCTGGAGCAGCTGAAGTGCCATCAGAGCAGGGCTGGCACTGTGTGTGTGTGAGAGAGCCCCCAAAGGACAATGCAGCCAAATCATTGAATTAAGTGAGGAGTGGGAAAAGTAGGTGTTTCTGGCACAAATAAGACTTTAATCACACCCCAAGAGCTTTTATTCTCCATGCTGCCTCTGCCAGGATTGCAGGTCTCTGCAGGGAGCTGTCCTTCAGCTGCTCTGCTCTTGTTAGTAAAACATGTTGATCCCTCTGTTATTTGCTGCTTGGGTTAACTCCCTCTTGCCTGTTCTGCTACTTTCCCTGTGCTATGACAGCTATTCCTGCTGCCCTTTCACCCCTCTCCTCCCAAAATACAACCATGAAATACCTCTCCTAATAATCTTTATTGCTGACCTCTTTTCCTTCTCTGTGTACCCCTGTCACTTCCACAAGGATCTGCTCTTCCACTGCCCATCTGTCTTGTAAGACTTGGTTTTGGTGGGAAGAGCAGCATGTTTGCCTCAGGACTGGAGCAGGGTCCTTTGCTCTGGGTGTTTAGGACACTTGGAGGCAGAGATGTTTTTACTGATGAATATTGTGACTTAGGCTCTCCATATTATTCACTCTCATCCCAAGCAAAGCCTGCTTTACTCTTGAGATCCATCACACTAAATGGTGCTGGAATTACTTTTATCAATTAATGTTAAACTGTCCTCCCAGGAGAGTGAGAATTCAAAATGTGCTGGGATATGAGCAAGGCTCACAGCTCTTTATCTATTCAGTGCTCAAGCACCTTGGGTGGCATGTTGGTACATCTGACTAGGATGACCATGCCTAGCAAAGATGACATTTTCTTGGCAAGAAATGTTCAATATTGAACTGCTGTAATCACATGATATCAGGCCACACTCTCAACTAGTAAAGAGAAGAGTGAGTTTCTACAAAAGAGATCTCTGTGATAGACAGAGAGGATTTTTTTCTGATTCAAAAGATTTGGCTTCATTCTGAGAAGCTCTGAAATACGCTAATTAAATACTTTACTATATCACTTTGGCTCCCTGCCCTTGCTAGGGAACTCTAAAAAGCTAATGGCACTGCTCTTCTCTGAGGATTTTCAGGAATTTAAAATACCACCAGCAGTATTTTCCAATTGAGCAAGATCATTCATGTTCAGCACTCCCTAGAGTCCCTAACTTGTGGATAAAGTACTGGCCACATGGTGCAACTTCAGTTGCACTTTCTCCCCATTATTTTGGCTGGTTTTCAGTCTGATTGCAAAGCATGTAGCTGGTACTCCACATATATTCTCAGCATGTCTTTCTCCCGAGACCTAAACTTTGTTCCTGCCTTGTAACACACAGCAGAGAAGTAAATCCGTGGCCAAAGCACTTTAGGTCTGTAACAGCTCTGTGACCACATGAATTCCAAAAAGTCAGATGACCTCTCCAGAGTCCCAGTTCTGCAGGCTGGTGCATTGTGCTGATGGGCAAAACCTGAACCTACCATCTGCACCAATCCCCTCAAGCACATGGAACATCTTTCCTCCCATCTGTGTCAAACAATCTTTGTGCTTCATCCACTCCACAGTGCTGATTAACAAAAAAGTAATAAAAAAAGAGGTTAAATGATGAAAGAGAGGGTTGAAGGACATATGGGACCATGCCAAAGCTTCATCCATCTGATTTAATGAAAGCAGGATCTATGGTTCCTTGTAACTATAAAGCACATCCCACATCTGCCAGAAAATAATACTGAATGTGAATGGTCAGCAGGGTTTGACTGAGAGCATCTTAGTATTACTGTCAGACCTCTTTAGGAAGTAAAAAGTGCTTTTGGAAATCTTAAGGAATGCAGCAATCTGCAGGGTAGAGGAGAAAATATTCTTTGGGTCCCTTAACCTACAGAAGTTCTTTCTCTTCTCTGGAAGAGTCGGTACATTCTCTTCAGGCCCTGTGAAGACACTTTTCACATTGTACAAAAAACACCAGTGAAGCAAACAGCAGTTACATATGGCAGTTTTTCCTCCAGAGCTGAGCTTTAAATGTCTGCTCAGGAACCCTAAACACATGAGTTATGAGAATGATAAAACATTTCTCTGGTTAGGAGCCCAGATCCATTTCTGGAGTAATTGCAACAGTACTGAACTAGGGATGGGTTCTCAGTGTGCTTTTGTGGATTCCTGACACTGCCTGCACTTCTGCTCTTCCCTTTCTTGATGGCTCATTGCAGAACTCCCTCTGCATGCTTGGAGACAGCACACAAGCACATATTAGTCTTTTCTCTCAGGGTATTTCAAGCTATATCATCACGACCTACAAGCAGATTCTCTGTTTGCCAGAAAGAAACAACAAAAAACCCAAACCTCATAATGAATAAACAGCGGGAGCAGAAGATTTTCTAAACATGGCACCAAATGACAGGAAAATAAGTGGGCTGGGGAGCCTGCAGAGCCCTGGCACTGTGACTCAGCCCCATGACATGTTTCTGTGTCCAGCCAGCAGGGGAGAGTGCCCTGAGCACTGTCACTGCCGTGCTGCAGGGAGGTGACAGCATGAGTCACCTCTGCTGGCACCATCTGCACCAGGGCAGCAGGGCAAGGGAGCCCTCCCTTCCAGCTGGGCCTGGCAAGCCCCTGAGGCTCTGCAAGAAAATGGGAGACAGGACTTTAAAAAGAGATATTCTGTACCAGACACAAAAGAATTGTTTTGTTTTGTTTCAGTAGAAATTATTCTTCAACAGCTGAATTTTTCTATCTTCTTCTCAGCCAAGGAAGAAATCTGAATTCCCCAGTGTAAGACCTAGGTGCCATCTAGAGACATGCATAGGAAAAAAGGAAAAATTACAGTGGAAGCTCAGAGAAAAATCACTTAACACCCCCCTTAATGGTCAGCCAAAAAAAAGACATGGCCAACAAGACTGACAAATACTTCATACTTGAGTGTAAGAACTATTAGTAACACCAACATAAACATCAAATATCATTTTCATTGATTTCAGGATGAGCAGAGCAGTTCAGTGTGTCTGGAGAGCTTCTGCCTTTGCTGAATGACTTTCAAAGCTAGAAATAGATCTGTGCTCCCTCCAGCATGTCTGTAAGAGAAGGTCTGAGATTTCCTTTGTTTTCTGTTATTGGATTAAAGTGCTTGAAGGTAAAAATGGAATGTAGACCAGGTTTGCTGGTTTCCTTCCCTCCTTCCAGGAGGGCTTGCAGGCACTTAGATTATTTTTAGTTCTGTTTTAATACATTCCTGCCCCAGGAGTAAAATGCTTGTAGTTGTTGGAGTTTCTGAAGATTTGATAGTGCCAGTCCAGGAGCTGGCCAGAGAATCAGGTGTCATGCTAAGTCACAGCTGACAGGATTATGTAACCAAAGGTCTCCATGCAGGGATAAATTGGTCTCCTTGGTGGTGAGCAGGCTGAAACCAGCTAAGAACCATCAGTAGTGATGGAGAAATTTGGGGGATTGAAGGAAAGAGATGTGTAGAAATAAAGAGAATTGCTTTAGGGATGGGGATGATGTCAAGCTGCAGACTGGAGGGACTTGAGGGGAGGCTGCCTTTGGGTACTGCAGGTGTTCATGGCTCTGCCAGAGCTGTGGGGGATCTGCAATGGTGGAAGCGTTCTTGGGACTACCAGAGCACTATAAATGTACAGAATCACTGAACTCTTAGAGGTTGGAAAATGCCTCTAAGACAATGGAGTTCAGCAGTTACCTCAGCACAGCACCACATCCCCAGGTGCCACGTGCAGATGCCTTTTGAACACTTCCAGGGATGGTGACTCCCCCACTGCCCTGGGCAGCCTGTTCCAGTGCCTGATCACCCTTTCAGTCAAAACATTTTTCCTTATATCCAGTCTAATTATTCCCTTCCTTTCCTCCTGCCTTGTTGCTTGTTACGTGGGAGAAGAGACCAACCTCCACCTGATGATACATTTGGCTCCTTTTTGTCCCTGTCAGCTTGGCTTAGTTCCTTAAATCTGCTAATTATAAATCTGTGAGATCACAGGCAACATTTAATGAATCCAGAACAGGTTGTTTGAGTCATTTTGGTGTGTGTTTGTCACTGATATTCAGCTCAGCACCTGGTGCTGCTGGTGCTGCAGGACACAGAGGTGGCAGTGAAGGGAACAGATTGCTGGCCAGCCTTGGCAGGGCAGCTCCCAATCCACAGCTCCTGCTCTGCCAAAGGAAATGGGTCTGACTTTCACAGCTCCTGGGGTTCACCTGCTCTGCCAAAAGAAATGGGTCTGACTTTCACAGCTCCTGTTTGAGCTCTACCAAAGGAAATGGGTCTGACTTTCCTTGCTGGAAGTGCTCTCTGCTGGAGGAACACTGCATAGAAGCTGCTGAGCCACAGCTTGTACAGTAATGTAATTCAGCTATTGTTTCAGAGAATTGACGATGGCATTTGAAATTCCCAGTCCCAGAAGGGTCACATTTAAGGCATATTTCACATAAATTCAGAACAGTGTCTAGAGAGGCTGTTTGCTTTTCATTTTCACTGACATTGCTCAGTTCTCTTGAGCTTGGCCATCTCCTCTGCCAGTTACAAAGTTCTGCTATGGATCAATAGTAACAAGAGGAGTTTTCCTGAAATTGCCCCACTGTGGAGGGGAATATTTCTCCATGTGGCTAAAATTGACTAAGTTAATTTGTCTAAAAACATTTAGACAGTAGAGAAGTCAGATTTAAATTCACAAGTATCAGCCCTTTGCAGCAGCATACAGAAGATTCTACACAAAAGCATAGAGCCTGGTTCATCTGACCTGCTCTGGTAGTTCTATTTTTGGATATTAGGCACTGGAAGGAGGAAACTCTAGGTCTGGCTGTGCATTGTCATTGTCTCCAGCAGAATCGATGATACATTTCCTTCTTCATTTGCCTTCATGTCTGACCTTTTCTTATTTTTAAAAACAGAAAAGCAACTATTTGTTATCCCAGCTGAAAAGAATGTAAAGGCTTCTGGTATAAAATTAAACACTGACATTCCCTTCCAGGGCTTTTCAATTCACTGGTTAGTCTCCTATTTATAGCAGAAGACAAGTGAGAAGGACCAGTGAAATACCACAGGGTAAGGGGGCATTTTACTGCAGAACATCCTGGCCTGGAGCAAGCCCAGCTGCCCAAAAGGGGGGCCAGGCTCTGTGAGTGCCTGATGGGCTGGGGGGTCCCAGGGGACAACCCCTGCACCTTCCACTCCTGCAAACCACAGCACCGGTAGCCAAGAGCTGGGAAATGAAGAACAGTTTGGGATAAAAGGTTACATCTGGAAATACAGTGCTAAATTTCTGCATTAACAATGACAAGGTCAAAGATCAAAGCTTCTGCTTCTTCTATTAACAGCATTTTGTGACAGCCACAACACATATTCAATGTAGAAAATGCTGTTTAAAGAAAAATCTCTATTAAAGAACTATTTTTCTAGCTATCCAACAAAGACAATAATGAAAATCTTTTCTAAGGCAAAAACCTCTCAACTACCAAGTTTACAATTAATTAAATACTTTCCAAATGATAAGTTTATCATTATACATATGTATAGTATAAGTTTACAAATTCATATATTTTACATATATATATATATATACCATTTAAAATTGCTTTTCCTTTCAGAGTATTTTAATGCACCATTTTTACAACCACACATTGAAAGTATAATGTTGTGTTTTCCTCTGGGGTTGATGGTTTGCTGTCAAACAGGGCAAAGGAGATGGGGCTGCAGAGAGATCCAACTGAACTAAGGGATTTTCCTTCCTCTGGCAGAGCTGATCCCTGTACTTTGAGCTTCAAGTGCACAGTGCAGAACTTTGCAATTCTGTCCTGAGCTCTTGTTCTTGAGGCTTGCAGGCTTGTGAGGAGCTGGGAGGCTTGGCAGAGCTGGACCTTAGCAGGCACAGTGACATCCTTGGGGCTCCCAGACCCTTGGCAGTGCCCTGGAAATGCTGTTCCTAATCTCAGGGACCCCGAGCTTTGACCATCTGACATTACAAAAGCACCTTGTGCCATTTCATAGCTTGCAGTTCCCTGGTTATTTCCTCGAGGGCTCTGGTTGTTTCCAGTGTGCTTGGGAGTGCTCAGTGTGACACAGCCTCAATCTCACCCTGTCATGCAGGAGAGCCTGTGCCACACCAGGCTGCACCAGTATCTTACAGCTGAGCTGGGTGTTTTTCCTCCTGGTGCCTTATCTTCTGAAGCTGACAACCTGACAATTCTATTTATTGAACAATATATATCATCACACAGCTGCCTCCTCCTCTACAGCCTCCCCAAGTCCATCCCATGTTCTGAGAGCAAGATGCAATCAGGAAGAAAAAAAAAAAAAAAAGAAAGGAAATCACAATAAGTGATGCTGTATTGTTAAGATTTCAGAACTGTGAAGGAGAGAAGATTTATTGCTCCTTTCCATGAAAAGACAGATCTTATCAGAAAACACTGACAACAACAGCTCTATTCATGAGCAAAAACCTGGTTTTGCTGGTGTTACTTATTTACACTGCAGTAACAGCAAGGTGCAAAACTCAGAGAAAAGTAGCAGATATGAACACAGAAGTAAACAATCCTAAGGGAATTCCTGCTTAGCCTGAGATGACAGAAAACAGATAACATCCAGTACAAAGGAAAAAAGGAAAAGCAAAAGAATCAAAAGTACCCAAGAAAGCAAAAGGCAGAATGCCTGCTTAGCAATAATATAAGCAGTGAGTTACCACTGCTCCTCACACTTCTGACAGCCTGCTTCATCTCCTTCCTCTCATTATCCCTCCCTCCCACCCTTCCCAGGGTGATGCTCAGTGTGGGGCTCTGTTGCCACACAAGGCATGAAGCCACTGAGAAATCAGAGTTGATGTCACATTAGTGAGACACTTTTAGGAGTGTTACAGTATTTGGTTCAAAAAAGAATTAAAATTTGAAATGAACTTTGTTCATACAGCAATTACTGCTGCCTTTTCTCACCTGAGAATGGAACCCTCCATGAACACATTTTTCTGTTACTTTGCAGAATTACTGTCTGAGTTCAGCCAGTTATAAGACTGTTTGTTTCATATTCCCACTTTGTGTCTACTAGATTTACTGCACTCATTTTAAATTAAAACATGGGATTTCTCAGTTGGTTTATTTAAGGTTGCCATCACCAAGGGAATTAAGCTCTCACTTCAGCAGTTCTTGTGTACTTTGGGGTTGTTTCCCTTTGCAGGGGTTGCATTAAGGCAGGCAATCAGCAGAGAGGCCTTTCTATATTTAAAGTACCTGTATATTTAAATAATATACCTGTATAAATAATATACCTGTATATACCACCTGCATATTTAAATAATATACATGTATAAAATAATTCTGTACTTCAAATAAAATGTGCTGTGCATACTGAACTGACATAAAGGCGAGACTTCATCCGACCTCTGTGAATGTCCTGTTGTTCTTCAAAGGAACACAGAGTTTACATTTTCCCCATGAATTTGCCCTAAGTTTGAGATTCTACCATTCTACTCAATACCCTCCAGAATGATCATTACTGACTATCCCACCTCAGCTGCTCCCAGCAATGGATACGTCAATACCACAGCAGGACAGCTGAGATTCATGGGGTTTGCAGACCAGAAGGATAAAGGTTAAAAAAGACAAGTAAAAAAAAAGTAAGCCTGATTTGAAGCAAGAAAAAAAAACCAAACTAGGGATAAATGATGTACTCTGGACAGCTAATGAAGCTGTAGGATTGCAAAGTCAAGTTGCAGCAAACTTTTCTACACAAAAGGTCTGGGATTTCAAGTAAATAAACATAATAGTGTAAGATGGTCTAAAATCCTGACTAGAACTATGCAGAATTTGGATGATGTAGATGTTATGAGCACTTTGGAGAGGAGGGAGTCATCTACTAATGGGTAGTGAGAGTGTACAATGACCAACTTTAGTTCTGAGCCAGTGTGGAGGTGAATTTGGCCTCTTCACAGTATTAGTTTAGAGATGCAATAACCACTCAGACATTAAGCAAATACACTGCTGCATTTATAGCATTTTTACAGATTTAAAAAAAAAAAAGTTTAACGAGTAAAATGTTTTCAGTAATTGCTTAAAGCAACCTAATAGGGCTTTATGTTTAATATCTTCTATTCCCTACACATTAAAAAACTGCCATTCAGTGCCACCTGCATGGCAGAAATAACCATCCCAAGACAGCTATCACAGGTGGAAGCAACTTGCACAGTTTTAGTTCAAGGTCATCCAATAAAGCTGGCTTCAGGCTTTGCTTTCCATCTGGAAAGCCAGCAGTGGCAGGCACTGGCAGATCTCCCACAGGCTGTGTTTCATGAGGACAGTGGATTCTGTTTTATAAGAATTCCATCTCTTTCCAGAGGAACTGTTGGTGAGATGATCTCACCTTTACTAATAATATTTTCTGGGTCCCAACATGCATTTTAAAATGCATGAACTTTGCACTACAAATGATTTTGAAGTTCAGTTTTTATCTGCTCTGTATCACATAGAGGTCTGAGGGTTTGCTGCCTGTCCCTGTCAGCTAAACTGAGCTAACACATGCATCATCCATTTTTACAACAATGTCAGATTTCACAACCAGCAGATTTCCATGCCCCCAGCAGTCCTAAACTGCTTCTGAAGCCAAACACATCCACAGCAGCAACACATTAAATGTGTGACACACAGGATGCTGCCCCAGCAGCTCCCTCAGCTCCTGGGTCTGTCATCTCACCAGGAAAGAAGAAAATAAAGGAAGTGGGACAGGAGCACTGGAAAGGAAGAGAGAGTGTGCATGTTCTGACGTGGTGTGTTTGCCTTCCTCAACAGCACAGACAGATTGAACATTCACAGCTTGACCCAAAACTCTTTTTATCCAGAATGTTTTCAGGAAGGAGCTGAGAGAAGCCTGAGAAGTGAAGGAGGGGGATGCTGGCAGGCTGTAAACTGATGCTTGTCTGTACATATTGTCTCATTCAGATCTATATATGCTGAGCTCTCAGCTATTCCAAAAACAAACCAGGAAGAGCTGGAGATAGCATCTGATGGCTTCAAGGTATATTTTCATTTCCTGGGCTGGCTGGAGACAGTCACAACAGCTCCTGGCATAATTTTATGAAATTTGATAGTATCAGTATCACTGAAGGAGAGATGCTACAAACAGCCACAATTCCTACATAACCTGCACATATCCTGAGGAGGTCCATCCTGGGCACCAAGCAAGGCTATTTTTGTCCTGAGACAAAAATAGCATTTGATAATGTAATTACAGACCAAAGCACAGTGCATCTGCTCTGCTGTGACTGAGGTTGCCTGAGCTAAAATATGATTGTACAACATAAATTGTGGCATTACCTAATTGAGGAAGGCTTGATTTTATAATCTGGAAATTGTCTCCTTATAAACTTCAGGTAATTCTTCATAGCAAGCAGGTATTCAGCTAGAAGTGATGTGGGTTTCCTGGGTATGAAGAGCTCAGCTGCTTTCAGCTGCCCTCCTTTCTTTGTTTTCAAGGAGGAAACAAAAATAAGGAGCAAAGCAAAGGACACATTTACAAAGGTTAATACCTGACTTGCAATTGGCACAATGGTTTGGGAAACATCATGACCTGTTAGTCCATTGCTTCAGCTCATTTTGCTTTCTTTGTTTCTTTTTATTAATAAAAAGAAAAGGATTATCAGAAAACTGACCTCTTATAAAGCATACACTACAGGATGAATATTTCACTATAGTATATGGCAAATAGACAAGAGTTCATCTGCTTTCCTTACTTTTCAAATAAAAAAATTTCTGGACTCAGGCTAAGAATAAGCTGTCACATATTTAATTTTATTGAGTTTCATGCAGGAGAATTTAAAAAGCTGTGTTTTGCAATAAAAATTATTACATTTTGAAAAACAGAGATGTCAGTTAGAGTTTCTGTTGTGTATATTTTTGCTTCACTTCAGAGTTCCAGAAAGTCACACTCTTTAAATGTATCTTTGTGTGACAACACTTCATCTTTAAATGGTTTAGTTTTAATTACTGAAATGAGGGTTCCATTATGTTTAGTGCACCAATAAGGAACTTCCACTTCCACTTCTCTCTGCAAGGCAGAGGAAAGAGAGTGTACAAAGACTGCAAAGTAGCACAAAAGAGTGGAAAATCACATGTATTGAAACTGTACAGATATTTATGGCCTTCACTTAAAATTGTTTGCTGTTTCATTTTTAAACAGGGTAAAACCTGTTCCCACTGCTCTCACAGATGGTTTTTTCTCTATTTTAGTGAAGTCTTTTTTTTAATACAGTGATAGGCAGGCTACAGAAATATCTGTGATTGTCTGAGAGTGAATCCTTGGTCTGTCACTAAAAACCAGGATGTGCTGCTCTGTGGGACTGGGGACAGCATTTGTGGGCCTGGCATGGAGAGGCAGTGAAATTGCAGCAAGTTCATAAATGTATCTTCTGAATTTTAAAGTAATTTTAATGGGTACTAGTACATGTCCAGTCTGTGGGTCCCCTCCAAGCCGAGCTGTTCTGTGATTGCATGTACAGACAAGGACTCCTCCTGCAGAGTTTGTGTTGTGTGAAGAGACAGGTGCTGTACAAAGCACAGCTGAGGAACTGCCAGAAACAGCCTCACCTTCCTGAGGACCTCACACAGGAACAGCTTTCCCTTGGTCACACACAGAAGTGTGAAATATGCAACCCAACTCCATGTCCGTGAGCATCTGGACCTTGCTGGGCTCTTTTTCAATTGGGTTTATTAAGGGGTTTTAATGGCTGATAAACTTGAGCAGTTCTCTGCCCAATGTCCTTATTTCATAGCCACATTTGCATCTTCTTCAAGGAAAATAGCAAATTCCATTAGCAGCCTTAGAGCCTATTCCCTCCATGGGTTAAACCTGACAGAGGAAGAGCTTGCTGTGGTTTCCACCAGCAGCAGGCCTAGCTTGCAGTGTGTTGTTGTCTTATTCTTGGGTGAGTATTTCAAACACAGGGTGGGGTATTTTTTAGCAGTGTTTTGTTTTCTTATTCTTGAGTATTTCAAACACAGGGTGGGGTATTTTTTATCAGTGTTTGTTGTCTTATTCTTGAGTGAGTATTTTTAAATGCAGGGAAGAGCTGTGGCACCTGCTGGCATGTGCAAGCAGAGCTGCCAGGTTGTGTGTGCTGTGACCCTGAGGGCTGGGGACACTGAGCACAGCTTTAGAGCCCTGCTTTCTTTAAGCACAGCTACAGTCTGCTCTTCCTGCTTTAGGATCTGGCTACATGTGAATAAAAAGATCAGACAGACAGTGAGCAGAAAGAACCATTATTTTAAAAAAATGTAGCTGGAAATGTGAGCTGTGCCTGGATGTGCAAGTGCTACAGAATCCTTTCACTGTGTTCATGCTTTTATAAGAACTATTGAAAAAATACCAATTTAACCCAAGAGAATTTCTATTCTGTTGCTAACAGCAAGAAAGGCAAAGAAGGGAATACAAACATACCACACAGTTTCTGTAATACTAAGTGTGTGTTTTATCCTTTTGCTCTAATTAAAGGAAAGGCTAAAGCAGATGCAAAAGCTAAAGAGCTGTGGCTCTCATTAAAGCTGCCCTGGCACTCTGTGCTCTGAGTGTAGGTGTAGAGCTGCTCGTTAGCAGTGTTCAAAGCTGAGCCTGCCTAAACCTGGCTGAGGAGGCTCAGCTGCATGTGGTTGGTTGGACAGGTCATTCCCAGGGGAATCCAGTCCTGTCAGAAGAAATCAGTTACTAAAATTCATGACCTACATACAGACTTCTGGTCTTTGGATGTTGGTAATTCATTACTCCAGAAATCAAATGAAAAAAAGATTATGGCTACATATAAAGTCTTCCACAATATGTCTATGAATTAGTTTATGTAATTTGCTTAGTGAAACAGATACAGAATTTGGACCACTAAGGTAACCATGACACGTGCTGTTAATCTCAGCAACAGGTCATTAAAATACATTTGTCATTGAAGACAAATGTAGCCAAGCCCTTCTGTCAGTGCAAATCCCCAGCATGAGAGGCAGGAAAGAGCAGGTGCTGCTGTATTATTTGGGTATCACTAGCTTGGGTACCACTGCTTCTCTCTGGCCATTTCATTCAGTGGCATTCACTCAATGAAGGATTGCCACATTGCCACATGCCTCAAGGATTAATGAGCAGTGTCAGAACACTTTGCCACACTGCAGGGAGCAGCTGGGCTGGAAGCTGTGTGAATATCCCTGGAAAAGTGGTCATTAGATCTGCTGCAGCTGAAGGAATGAGAGGGTCTGTGGCTCTCCATGGCTCAGAAAAGACAGAAACTGGGGTCCCCTCTGTCCCCTGCCTGCTCTGCCAGGACCCTGGGCCAACCTCCTGGAGGCTGGAGCTCAGAGGAGCTTCCCTGCCTGTGCCAGGGAGAGGCTGGCAGTGCCCTGGGCAGCTCCAGGCAGGGTGAGAGGATGAGATCTGGCCCAGGAGGAGAGCAGCTGCACAGTGTGAACACCAGATCTGTTCCCTTTTCAATAAGAAGCTCTCCTGTGTTAAATCCCTTACTCAAACACCTGCCAGGCAATACAGAGTAAAGAGTGTGAGCGTGGGGGAAATGAAAAGAGCAGACTGGATACCAGAACAAACAGAACAATTGCTCTCATTCACTGGGGCAGTTTATTTCAGTGCTTTGTTTGATAGAGAAAATGTCAAGAGAAGTGCAGGGTTCAATGATGAGTCTTCTTCCACATTAAATTTATGTACAAACCAATAACCAAGTAGTGACTTGACTACCAGGAGCAGGAGTGACAAAACCTTTCCTGTTCACTTTATTTGCACCACAAAGGCATTACTAAAGGTCAGTGGCACTATAACCAGTCCTTACTCCAAAGGTGTCTAAGCAGTGATTCTGGCAGAAGTCTCTGGGATAACACTCAGAGATGTGCTGTTTGCAGAGGGGTGAGGCTTCCAGCTTCTGGCAATGCAATCAGGGCACTAAAATTAACCTCCAGTGTAAGGGTCAAAGTACCAGATCCCTGTACTTGAACATAAGCAGAAAGCCAGTGAGTTTTTTCAGGCTACTGAAGCTTCATTAATGCCAAGGGTCTGAGCTCAGCAGGTTTTAGAACTACTGAAGTTCTTGGCCTGTCAGCAAAGGCATTTGTTTCTGACCTCAGATACTCACAGACTGAGGATACTTCAAAATAATACACTTCTAAATCTGATGATTTAGGAATATTAACCCTATTGCCTTCACCATCAGAATTGAATTAATATTCACAAACCTACAGTGAGGCTCCTATGCCTGACCTTTTTGGCAATTTTGAAAATCCCTCTTGGAATATTGCTATTTAATTTGATATATCAGAAAGTGTTTTGTGTTCATAACTTAATGGCTTCCATTTAACAAATGTCAAGTCTTGGCTGCTATTAGGGCAGAGCACAGTGTGCAGCTCTCTTGTGACATGAGCTAAGACCACTAATGAAGCAGAAATAAAGCGTGACTAGGTTAGACTGTGGAAGCTTCAAATCCCCTACCTGTTGATATTTTGTTCAGACAAATATCCTTGCCACAAAGGACTGAAATCAGGTAGGAAAAGATGCTGCAGAGACAGGTACTTTGCTAAAGTTTCCTTTTGTAAGTAAGAGATCCATTTTATGTATTCTGCAAATCGTGCTGAATAAAAAAAGGTGCTGAATAAAAAAGCAGTAATTTCCTTTGCAACTACAAAAATCATTTCCCAACGGCATTTTGTAAGTGCTCACCTAACTGGGATGCTCTTTATCTTTCTCCCTTTTAAAATGTCAAGCAGATAAAAGTCTTCTAAATACCATTCTTTCCTATTTTGATTAATTTTGCATAGTGTTTTCCCAGAGGGATTGATACTTACATAAACCTGAGTTCTGATTCTCTTCTGACTAAGACTTCCCGAAGTCTCTGGATCTTTGCCATCTCAAGCTCAATTTCCTCAGGCATCATTGTTGTTTCAGCCATTGAAATGATGTCAAGTTGATCTGTGTGTGGAAGCAGAGAAAATGAATTAAGGCAGTCAGACTGTCTTAATGGTGTTTTTCAGGTAAATTAAATCACAGAGCTACCTAACTATGGAGTAATTAATTCAAGCAGTAAAAAATACTCTAGCTGAATGCTGTGCTGACTGCTTTCTCTATTGTTTTTTCTGATTACTTGCAATGTAACAGTTTAGAAGTGAAATACTCCCTAAGCCAAAGTGACAATCATTTTGTTAGTCAGGCTCAGTCATCCCTCTGAGGAATCCCAACCCCATCCACAGCCACAGCCCCATTCCTGAACTGATATCACTGCCACAAAACCCTCTCAGAGCAATTACCTGCAGCTCTGCAGAGTCCTACCTTGGTGCAGGCAACATAAACCCATGAATATTCCCCACATTTAACCCCTAGAACTCTCCCTGCTGCTCACCCTGGAGCTAAAGCCCAGCCCCACCAAGAGGAGCCAAGGATGGGCTCAGAAATGATGCAGGAGCTCATCCTGCAAGGGTATTAAAATGGGAAAAAGCACTTTGCAGTAATAACTTGGCAGCTGGTAAGGCCAGGGTGCTTCTGTGATTATTTCTCCATAATTGATGTGTTATCTCTGTAACCCAGAGAGAAACAGGGCTATGGACTGAACCTAAAGCAACCAATTTATATGAGATGGGTTTGGAAAAGAAACTGCTTGGCCTCTGGAAAACCCCATTCCAAGGGTTCATCATACTTGGCCTTCACGTTAAACAAGAATTTAGACACTGAAAAACAGGTTGGCTGCATATCTTGGTACCCAAATGGAGAGATATTCCTGAAAAAAAAAAACCTGTTTCAGCTGTATTGATTTGAAAAGGGGAAAATAGAGAGGTCAAAACACACTCAGCATAATTATGCAGAAAACAGCAGACAAAAAGCATCAGAAAATAAGCTGTTCAATTAATTAAGAGGAGACAAATTCTGAAGTCTCTCATGACAGACTAAGCACAACTGAGAAGAATTTCTGACAAAAACTTGGAGTAGCAATGAAACTACAAAATCTCAGGAAACAGCTCCTGTATGAGCTTAGTTCATGGTTCTCCCAAAATGGAGGCAAAGGAAAAACATTCTATACTATATAAACAAAATCTATTTCCCTTGTATTTAAAAATAGATTAAATATTTTTTAAAGTTACCCTGCTAGTATTATCTGCAAGTTTTGACTTCCTTTCTTAATTAAGAAAGTGGAGAAACAAAAATAAAACATCTTTTTTTTTTTTCAAGATAACAGAATCTTGAGAAAAAAAAGTGAGACAGATTTTGAAATGTCTGTCATGACAGAACAGCCATGTTTCAGAAGTCGTTTTTACACTGAAATTGCAAAACTGGTCTGTAAAGTAAGGGTGTCTTGTACACACAGAAATGCTGCCTGTACAAGATGGATTTCCCTATTAGAAATCATTGTGCTTGTTGGAGTATATTTAGTTGATGTGTAGCCTAAATGTCATGAGGTTCTCACAGGCCCACCTCTCATTTTCACTGCTTGCCAGAAATATAAGCAGGAGATGGGAAGTTATTCTGATGCTACCATGAATTAAAGCCAATAATACTGGTAAAGAGGAATATAAACCATAAATAAATTACACATACATATTATAAAATTAGCTCTCAAGAGCTCAGAAAACAGGGGGAAAAAAAGGTAACTAATTTACTTGCACTCTGCAGCTCTAGCTGTAAGTGCCCTGGTGTCACTCCTTGTGTGAGGTCAGCCTCCACCCTCTGATTTCAACAATTCAGGAACAAACAAGCTTTTTGTGATGTGCTTAAAGCAGCATGGGAATTAGTGTGACAGGCAGAAGTCTGCTCTGACCCCTTGCAGAACAGAGATTCTCCTTCACATCCCACTCAACGTGTCCTTGAACCAGAGAAAAGATTTTTGAAACCGACCCAAAATTCTGTAGTGTTTCCAAAAGACTCAAGAATGCAAGCAAGGCAGCAGAAGCTTCAAAGTGGAGGGAAATAAACACAGAAACCATCAGATATCAGTTCACAGCTTGTCTGCAAGCTGGCAGATGTGGCTGAACCCTGGAATGGAGCACAGGTGAGGACACCTGGAGAGGCCAGGGCAGGAATTGCCACCCCAGCCCCCAGCACTCCCCACAGACACCAACCTCTGGCTCTCAGCTCCTCTTCTAACATCAAGATAACTGGCTCACCTGGAGCAGCTGTGCTGAAGGATAATTATTTTTCATAAAATGGTTTGAGCTCCTGGGATGTGAACCACTGGGGAAGATTATGTTAACATTATTGAGCCTTTAAGTAAAGCTCTGACTCTGTCCCAGTGAGGAATGACACCTCTGAGACATGGTTCAGAACAGCTTCACACAGAAGTCTCTCACATTTTCAAAAAAGAAAGAATGAACATTTTATTTTATTTAAAGCAGGTATGTAGTAGTCAACTATTTTTTAGCATATATTGAGCTTCTTCCTGGTAATGGGACAAAATTCATAAAGCAAAAATGGAGACAACACTGAGATTAGTCACAGCCAGTGACAGGATTAAACTATTTTGTCTGTTCTGCAATCTCCAGGATAATTTTCAGTGACAAAGAAACAAGTAAAATGATATTACTGTATGCACAAAAAGATAGCATGAAAATAATTACTACAGGGAAATAAAATTATCAAGCAATTACACACAGTGAGAGGGACTGAAGAAGTAAGCCTGAAGTTATTAATGCATAACTTTGGTTCAATTTAGACACAGACTGGTATAGTTAAACTGGGTATTAACTTAATGATCACACTTCATCCTCAGTGTGGCAGCCAGAAATAGAACAGCGGCCAGCTGTGTTTAAAAGCAACAAAAATCCAATTTGCCTATTAAGTCAATAAGTGCAAAGAAAACGTTAAAAGAAGCCTGAATTGACACAATGAGAAATGAGAGAACACCTCACACCTGGTGTCAATAGTTTCAGAGCCATTGGGAAGGGATGCTGTGATTAATTACCAGCCCAGACCCTGCTGCTGTCACTGGTGGTGGCCCCCCAGGACAGGCTCCCTGTGCTCAGCAGCCATTAGTGCTTTAATTGTCACTTGGGGCTGTCATTGTCACTGTGAACCAGAGAAGGGGAGGCCTGGCAGTGACACAGAGGGCCCCAAATCTCTGCTGTGGAACCAAACGATGTCATTGTCACTGCTGAGCTCCAGAACAGCTCAGGCACTGGCAAGGGACACGCAGGAGGAGCTGCAAGGGTGGGATCCACAGCAAGTGCAGGGTCTGCTCCAGCAGGACCCTCTGGATCCTCTTCTTTATGGCTCTGCTGCTCTGGAACCCAGACACACCTTCCAGAGCCACCCCAGTGACCCAGCAGGAGGAGAGCTCCAGCACAGGGCAATGGCCCAGCTCTCCATCCTGGCTCCACTGCTCCATCCACTGCTCCTCTCCATCCTGGCCATGGCTGAGCCATCCTAAATGAGACTGTCCAACCATGGCTGCTGAAGCTCCTCAGAGGATGGTGGCACAGACCAGCTGTGAGACCTCTCTGATGTGGAAACAACCCAGCAGCAAACCTGCTCTTCAGCCCACCCAATGATGGTGCTCCAGTTAAAAATTATTTTAAGTCATTGTTCTGAACTGGACTTAAATTGAGCACTTTGAAGCTTACTTCCCCTCCCTTAAATTGTCCAATAATAAACTAATCCTTGGTAAGAAAATGTTAATGCATAAGTTTTGCTCCAAATCTGGGTCAGAACTTTTGGGGTTTTTTCAAAGAATTCAGTGAAATTCTCAAGATAATCCTGTTTCACTGAAATATATTAAGTGCTAATAGAGCAGACTGCAGCAAGTAAACTCCTAATGCTACTTCACATATCAAAATTAAGACTCTCAAGACCACTATTAGTTGATGAGACAAAGCAGAAGTAAGCAGGAGGCACAGGTCAGAAATGGATGAACAGAGAACCAGTTAATGCCTCTTCAAAGGAGCATGCTTGGAAATTTAAATAGTTGCATAATGCAGAAAAATGAATTTGTTATAGTTCAAAATATTCCAGATAAAAATATTCATGTGAAAAGAATCAGATTGTTCTCATAGTTGGTCACTAACATGTCACCTGGAGGCATGAATGGAGGCTAGCTTGCAGCCAGCCCTTTTACTGTACCTTCTGTTGTTGCCTCAAAGTTGATTTTTTTCTTTTGATTTAATCCTTCTGGTGCAGGATGCAGTGGCCAATAACTAACCTGTACAGGAAAAACTACATTTAATTCCTTATTTCTAATCGAGCCTGCTGCAGCATTCTATTGCTGTGAATCCTAACAACTACTGAATTTGGCATGTGTGTAGCACATTGTATTTATTCAATGCTTTGTGATGGAATTACCATATAAATACAATACAAACAGCTGCAATGTGTTTTGTTCCTGCATTGCCTGAGAGGCTGCAGCCTTGTGCAATTTCAGATGGGTAGACTGGGGGAAAGGGAAAAAAGGGGCAGTGAGCTGGTTGTAGTGGCAGCGGGCACATCTCACACTCCTTTCACTGCATTCCTCACTTGGTTTGGACATTGGCAGCAGTCTGGCTTTGGGACACATCCCAGGAATGTCCTCATCCTGCTGCAGAATACAGCCCACAGGCCATTTCAGGGGTTCTTTCAGAAACGCTGTAATCTCCTCTTTCCCCTCACGGCAATCTCTTCCCTCTGCCTGTCAATTTGTTCTCCTATTTCTTCTCTAGCACCAAGAACAGGTTGGTGATGGCACAAATTCAGTAAATTTGGGATGGTGCTGCTGGTTCATCTGGCCTCAGTGGGCAGCACAAACACCTGGTGAGTTTTAGCACTGTGGAAAAGCAATGTCTAAAGGCAATAGGAGTGTGCAGAGGCTGTTACTGGAGGAGCAAAAAGTTGATGTGCTGCTCCAGTCACACTCAGATGGCAAAAGTTCTCAGAATCCCTTTGCTTGCACTGCTGTCAGTGGCACTGAATGCAGGAGATAACACAGCTGAATTTTGCTTCTAGCAGGAAGCTGATTTGTTTTTTCTTATTATTGTGCCTGTTATCATTTTTGAGTCCTTACTGATACTTCTCCATGAATGGAGCAACACATTTAAATTTTGGGCGTCTAGCATGTAGAGCCATGAACTGCACTTTGGGCTGACAAAGGAGCACAGCTCCTTCACAGCTGGCCAGATGTGCTTTGTCCCTGCAAGCAGTGGTAGCCCAAACTTTCTGACAAAACTGTGTCTGCTGGAAAATGCCAGAGAAGTGGCATTCAGAGTATTTGGGGGATAACACATTGCGTTCAGTACAGAAAGAATTCTGTCCAAAGACCCTTGTTTCCTTTCAGGGCATGAGAATCCAGAACAGCTTTGCACTTCTGGAAATGTTACATTTCAAAAAAAATCAGAAGTTTCAACTGCAATGCAGCTCCCAGATGCAGAGGGGGTAACCTTAGAGCCCTGAGATGTTGGCTTAAACCAGGCATCAAGGCTTCAAATACTTTTGCCAGACAGCAGGGCACCCAGAAATCCCAAAGGTGGTTTCACGTGCTCCATGCCTCAGCATAAACCTCTGGGCTGGCTGAGTCCCCTTAGAGCTTGGTTTTGCAACAGGCAGCTGTGAAAGCTGGCAGCTCCAGGGATCCTCTTTGGCAGGAAGGGTCCAGAGATGCCTCCTGAAAGCTGATTAAACACCAGGATCTGTGGGAGTGTCGTGGCCATCCAATATCCCTGCTTCACAGCTGCCATTTGGAGAAGGGGGAAAAGAAGTGGGGGATTTATCTGATTTGTGGGGAATTGTGGTGCATCTTTGCTTCCAGCAGACCTGAAGCACAAAGCACTGGCCAGCTCAGCCCTGTGCTGTGCTGTGTAAAGATCATTTATGTTCTGGGACAAACTGCTGGACTCAGGCAGTTCTTTGCATCTGCAGCTCCTCAGGCAAGAGATCAGAATTTCATAGGTAGAGAGACACATATGATTAATTCTTTTCTCTATTCATCCATCTCTGCTCATTCAAAACCCAGCACAGATCATTCTGTTTGCCATATAATCTCCTCCCCAAGAACTATTAAATCATCTGCTGTGACTGGTGATGGCTCTGTCCATCAGCCAGCTCTGGTCTGGGTGTAATAGCACAATTATAACATTGGGATTTATTTTGTCCAGTTTATTAAATTCTTTAATTATCACAGATTTACAGCATAGACATCTTCACACATAAGTTTCTACTTCCAAAGTATTTCACTCATACTCTAGCATATGACCCCATTTTAAAATTAGGTGAGCAGAGAACATAAAAAGCACTGTGCGCAATTGCCCACTGCACTTCCAGAATCACTGCCCTGTCTGTTCCACATCTAAGAGCCTCTGGTTATAAAAAGATTCTTTCAGTTGCTTATCCTGTATGTTCTTGTTCTTACCTCCAAGCTTTGACCTTTTATTTTTTATTATTTACCTTTGCAAGAAAGCCTGTTGGCAGCAGTCTATTCTTCCCCATTTCAGCCTTTTGTATACTTGGTCTCACTGAGCTTTCTCTCGAAATACAAATGCCAGATTCACAGTGTTGAATGTTAACTCCTTCCTCTGAAAGCCCTTTTGGTTCCTTTCCTGTGCTATTATACTCAAACACCTGCACACAATGTCTCCTGTCACATCTGATGGAGGTGCCTGCAGTTGTCCCCTGCCCAGATAAGATTCTCAGCTGCTTTCCATCTTTTAGGCTGTGCTTCTGTAGAACGAGTTGCACTGCACTGAATACAGCTGGTTTAAAAACTGAACCTGAAAGAGATCCTGCTTTGAGTTTTCTCACTGAATTACAAATGCCCCAGCAGAAATAGACAGTCAGTGGTAAAAGTGATTGCTAATTAAGGATGGTCTTCAGTACTTTGCTAACTAGAAGTTTTACAGTTAAATGATGGTTGCAACTTTCTAATTTAGGGACAATTTTCTGCCCTTGCTCCCTATTAAAATATATATATCAGCACAAATCCATAATGATAAGATCTATAAAGATCTTGCCTCTTAAAAAAAGCATCAATTAAAGTCTGGTTTGTTATCCTGCAAAATTTATAAGCAGTAATTATTCTTGGCTTTGTTTTTTGTCAGTTTATGACAGTTTCAGTTTCCTAAGTGGGTAATTATGCAACCCTTTAATCTTACACTTCCCCCAGGAAAAAGATATCTCTAGTCTTAAGGAACTGCTCTGTGCATAGAAAGCCTCATCTTGGTTGTAATGATATCCTGAAAAAACAGCTCATCTGGCAACAGTTGTTCTTCCTGCCCTGACAATGGGATCCTGTGAATCATCACCAGGCTGGAGTTCTTGCAGAAATTTAATGTCAGGCATAGGTCTCAATGTGATATTCAGACTTAATGAACCTCAAAATCTATACTGCTATCCTATGTTTGGATTATAAATTCCATTTGTTCTACCTTGCACTTCAGCTTTCAGATTTCAGCACTCTCCTGGCTTGTGATGCTGTCAGCCTTGTGGCGTCACCTGCTCATGGTGATGGGGACAGGTCCTGTGGACAAGCTCAGGTATCTGCAGGCACAGCAGAACAGCTCAGGAAGAAGAGAAGATTAATTTTACTGTTATCTGGGGATTTACTCATTAAGGTAGGATTTAGCTGTCTGAGGTCCAGTGTCCACTGCAGTCATTCACAGCCCCTACAAAGTTTGCAGACTCTTTCTCCATGCAGGAAGCCATAAGGATCCATCCTGTCAAATTAAACTCTCCCTTCACCAGAGAGCTCCATCTCTGCTTTTATATTCCTCCCTCCTAAGGGTGCTTGTGTGTGCAAGGAACTGACTCAGTACAGTGGGACAATTTGCTCCTTAATTATCTGTAACTAGAGTCAGTTCAAGCTGTAAATCTGTGTTTGATTTGGTGCTGGTTTGTAGCAATATCGGTATGATTTTCATGGTTGTGTTTTCTACTCCTGAGAGTTTCTCTATTTTTACATTCTTTGATTCGTGACTCACAATACTCTGGATACTCTGGGAGGACTTTCCTCAGTAGTATCCTCTCTTGCAGTAGCTTAAGAGCTAATACAAAACCACATTTACAGACCAGGAGACAGGATTTCAGTACTCACAGCAATAAATGACCAAGAAGTCAGAACTTAACATTGAACTAAAGTTTCTTAGAAAAGATAAGGAAAAAGCAGCTTCCTAATAAAATCTGTGCATAAACAATGAATAAAAGCCCCAGGCCTGATTTGATTATGCCATAATATTGTAATAAATACAGATTTTATTTGTGTGATAGAAATTTGCAGGATGTAAATAAATTCAGGATATGCGGAAGGATGTCCACTGAGATAAATTACCTAATGGCACTTACAGGTTGGATCTTGAAAACCCTCAGGGGCCTTGACACTCCAATTACAGGGCTCAACTTTGCTACTTTGAAGTCGATTCCAAGACTCTGTCTGGGCAATTTGCATGCCCCAGCCAATTTCCATTCACTCAGTGATAACAAGGGTGCACACATCTCTCCAGCTGGTTAGAGGGCAAACGCATAAAAGTGAGGAAAACATAACCATGAAAACAGCAAAGGGAGTTGGAATTAATATCTCTTTATAAAAACCTTTTTAAACTCAAGTCCTATCGAATTAACAATCCCCAGACACATTATTCATGGACTCACACACAATTCTCCACTCAGCTGAAACCAAATCCTCTGTATTAATACCAGCTGCATCTCTGAGTTGAGGCGGTTTTCAAATATCTAGATTCTAAATTTGGCAGATTTAACTTATTTTCCCTTCTGGTGGCTGTGATAAGGTCACACCAGCTCATGCCTTCAGATGCAAGCTGGCCTGCAAATGTCTGCTCAGAGGCCAGCTCAGGATCATCCCAGTGCAGTCCTTTCACACATTAAACACAAATACTGAGCAGCACAGTGGGTCTGTTCTGGAGCCTCAGAAATCCTGACAGAGTGCAAAATGGATTTGCTCACACACAGAAATTTTCAGAGCAATTCCAGCACACAGGAAGGGCATTGTCACCCTTGATTGGTGCCACCGTTGCAGAGTCCAGCTTCCAGTGCCTGAACTGAGCCACAAACTCTCCAAGACAACTTCAGTCCATTTGCAAAATAGCCTATGGTATCTCATCCAACCAATTTTGTTGGGCATAAAGAAGGATTAAGTGGGTTTGAGTGGGATTTAAAGAAAAGCTGTCCACATAATTAGGTCTGCAGAGATTTATGACAGACTTCACAAAGTACTATAATTGAATTGTGCAAGGACATTTTCCAGACTTCCTACTGTTGTTTCCAATTTTAAATAAACTCTAGTTTGGGTACCAGTACCACATTCCTTGTTGCCAGATGCTCTGACAACAGGACTTCTTACACATTTGGCTGGTGATTTCAGGTGAGGTGTGAAAGCAATTTCCCCCAGACCACATTACATGTCAGCCTGGAACTAAGCAACCTAATTTGTCTTGCTGGAACTGAAATAACAGAATGGCATTTTCCCACCTCTTTCTAGGAGATGCACCACTGCGTTTTCATCAGGGATTGTCCTACTGACCTGACCACATGGAAGGGTGCCCTCATTATCCCAGCAGGACTAAAACCAGAACCTTCCCCTAATGTTCTCTTCTTCTGGTTCCTCACTCTTCTCTCTGCCTCTACACACAGATAAACAAATAAATAAATCTCTGCAAGTGAGACAAACCAGCTGAGTTCTCAAGATACTGTTTCATATATCACATACCACAGACTTAGAGAAGATTTTCTTAATTACACAACCAGTCTGGAATGTGTTCCATTTAAAATGCTGCTCAGAGAAATTCTCAGTACCAAGGCAATGTGTGACCTCATAACTCATGTATGAACTCACTCTGTTTTGAAAAAATCAATACAAATACAAATGCAAAAAAAATAAAAAATTTTTAAAAAATGAAAAATCAATGCAAACACAAATGCAAAGTGCAAGGTTTGAGGTCTCCTCCATGAGAAGTCACCTTTCTAATGAGGCAGATGTTAGAAAAATGATTTTTTTTTTCATCTGAGCCACAAATTTCATCTCAGTGCACCTCCACATTACAAAGGGTGAGATCAAGATTTTTTACATATGCTGAACGTACACTTCCCTAAGAATTAGCCATCACAAACCCAACAGATCAGAATCCTGTTTCATAAGTTGAAATCCCCTATTTATGAATTAAATATAAGCCTAAGAAGAGCTAGAAACAAATTTGTCTTTCAGTGAAATATTGGACTGCCACCAGCATAAAATCTGTTGGTTTTTAAAATTAATTAAGCTAAATTGTTTCCTTTTTCCTTCTTCTTTTCCCCTCAGGTAACCTTTCCTATTTGATTTTCTGGATTTACAATGAGATTTTCCTATTTCATTAGGTGTTTATCTCCCCTGTTGCTATATGAAAACTTGCAACCAGCAAAGAAAATAATATTGGCTCTTTTCAGGAAGTGTTATCAGACAGAATGAATAGACAAAACCCACTCACTATAACCTGCCTCAGACCACTGTTCATACAGTAAATTCCACGGGATTAAATAATGATTTCACCTTTTGCTTGCAGTTTTAAGCTCTGTGTACTAATTCTTACATTTAATGGGAAATTATTTGTAAAAAGGAAAATACAAGCTCCATTTAATTATTTCCTCAGAACTGATTATGCAAAGTTAATGACCTTCTGGATTAAGTAAGCCTTTTGTGATGAATCTCATTTCTACAAACATTTATCTGAATTGATTATCTTTGACCTAATTTGTCCTGGTGCAGACTGGGGTATAAAACAATGCTCAAGTACTGCTATAAACAGTTCATGCTATTTTATTTGCATCTGTTTGCACATTTTTCAGTTTGTTTGCAATATTGATTCATTTAGAAAGATACACATCTCAAAACAGCCATCTCCCATGCTGCCTGTTTCTTTATTTGACTCACTAGCAAACACTCATTTATCCTACCCAGCATCTGATAATGCCCTGGGTTAGCCCACAAAAATGTCATTGTAAGAATGCTGTCCATTCTTCTTGGAGAGCAAACAAAAACCTCCCCACTGTTATTAGGGGAGGACGTTCCACAGGACCTGGAAACTGATGAGAACCCTGATCATTTGTTCTAGCAGGCAGAAAATGGTTTCTAGCTTGGATATTTTGTCTTTCTACCACTCCAGAAAGAGGAAACCTGGGGAAATTATTGAAAGGATATTCCATGAGATGGGATCCTGTTTCCTGCTCCTTGTATATTTTACATCACTGCAAAGGGCACTGGATGACCTCCTTATGAACACACAGAGAAGTGTCTCTTCTCCCTCATGCAGAGTGAATGCAAACATGCCACAAGGACAATATTTTCTTTGCTGTAAATACCTACATATGTGGAGGACTCACAGGAGACAGTTTTTTCTTGCTTGCAACACAGTGATGTAACACCTTCCCAGCATGAGAACAGTTACATCAGATTTACTCTGTTGTGGCTAACCACATAATTTCAAAACAATAAAATTAAGTGCTATGATTTTCTCCACTACAAGAATGCTTTTACAAAGATATTTTATATCCAGACTATTCTACATAAAAGGTAAAATCCATTAAAAAAAAGCTACTGAGGAAAAAGCTCACATCAGCTACTATGAAATGACTGCAACTAAATAAAACCAGAAAGATGATTAAAAAATGCTTTGCCTGGGTAAGAGTGATGTTGGAAGAGCTCCTGTACATGTTCTTTTGTTTCTGATAGGGAATTACCCTGAAATTTCAGCTCCCTTGCAGGATATCTCTGCTGAGCAGACACAACTTGGAGTACACAAGCTGAGAATGTTTTTGTGCATTCGGTGTGTCCAGCCTCAGATCCTGCAGCTCTGCATAAACAAACCCTGGAGCAGGGTTTGAACCCTGTGCTTCTTTCTCTGAATGAACACAGGAGCTGAGGCAGAAAGCTGCATTAAAGCCAGGAGGAATCAAGGTGGGATGAATTAAGCTCATTTATTCCACCACACTGTGTCTGTATATCAAAGACAAGACTGAACACAGGGGAAATGCTGCTGGAGCCAGTGCAGGAGCTGGCACCATCCTGATCAGGGAGTATATGGAAATAGTTCCAAAACATGTAAACCTTGAAATAGGCCTTAATATTCCCTTCTTCCCAAATGATTGTCCTAGTACCACTGTTACATCCCTCTTGAATACTTTTTTCTCTTGATCAGCAAAGAAATAAAGAACCACACTGGTCACTGGCTGCCTGCAGGCACCTCAGTGCTTCTCACACACAAGAACCAGTCACTTGTCCCCGCTCCAGTGACCTCCAGTGCCTCAGAGGCATAGAAAATAACAGCCTGAAATCAAACTGCATTAGTTACCTCCTTCTAGAGGTCTGATTTGTGAGAACAGGCACTAGCTTTCCTAGTAGCTCTCTAATTATTGAAAGAGAATGCAAAGAGTCAGGAGTTGCAAATCCCAGAGTAGCCAGATCTTGGTATCTGGTCATTGATACCTTCACACAGGGTGGGGAGTGCGCAGGACAAGAGCAACAGACCTCAAAAGAATACTTTGTTTTTCAAAATAAACCTGTGTGAGACAAAAACTTGCTTGACATTTAAATAAACCATGATGCTGACAATGCAGCTGCTATTGGATTTCCATACTCCTTTCACCTTTCCCCATGATGCTATGAATTGAAAATACAACCTAGTGCACTTTAAACAGCAGTTTGTCCTTCAGAGAACGAGGAGAACATACAGCTGTGTGCAGCCTGGTGGGGAGCTTTGCACAGTGGATGTGATCTGACAGCTCTTTCTATGAAAAAATGGATCCAAAGCAGGACACAAAAATGAGGGAAAATTGCCTTTGAAGGTCGAGCCAGGAGCCCTCATTGTCAGTTTTATTCAGTGGCACTGGGTTAGAGCTTTATCTGTGAGGAGCTATTTCAGAGTGGCTCAGGAAAGCTGCCAGGAAGGCTCTGGAAGGGGTTTCTGTGCCCAGCCCTGCATGAGGCTGGAAATAGAAACTGGAGCAGTTCCTTGCTGTGGCAGGTACCTTCCCTCGTGTGGATCTCCACTGAAACCATTGCACATTCCCATCTGCAGCAAGGCTGAGCTGGAGCCACACTCCAAGGAAAGCAATTCATGCTACATCACTTCATTTTACATCATGGAGATTTAAAAAGCAGTATTAAGAAACACAGATTACTTGTTCATTTACTTCTGTCATTTTGCTCAGTGGTCAAAGGAAACAGCCTGTGGATTTCCATTTTATTCCTCACCAGAGTCAGATGCTGATCCTGTAATACTAACAAAAAGCTTCAGCACTTATGTTTCAAATGCTGTGACAGTACCAGCTACAGCTAATGTTGAGGGATTTAAAATTTATTTAGTTTGGTATTTTTAAAAGACTTTTTCTATCCTTATTATTTTTTTTTTTAATTCCAAAACACTAAGTCAACAAAATGTTCATTCTCAAAGAGTCTTGTAAAACCTCTTTAGGAATAAATATATGAGCATCAGTTGATAAAAGCAGCATATGTGCAAGTGAAATAATAGTAAAATGGCCACAGGCATTTCAAGATTTCACACCTTTAAGACATTCTCCTATGAAATTATCTGACTGCATACCAGAGAGTTTGCTTTTCTGTCTCTCCCCACCATGTGATGTGATTCTCTAACACAGTTTTCTAACAGTGATCTAAACAGCTTAGCTGGTAGGTAATTTTAGGTAACCTTAGAACCACTGGGTAATTATTATAGACATACAAGTCCAATCCAGTAAAGACCAAAACTGATTCTGCATCAGTTCCTGCCCGTTCCTCCTGTGCTTTCTGAGCTGCTTCAGACAGCAAAGAAACCGGTTCACATAACAGATCCCACTCCAGCAAGTAAATAAATATTGAGAAAATGCTCTTCAGAAGCCAAGGAAAAAAAGGTGTTTCTCATTTAATGGGACAAGTAATTTCTCAGAGGGATGAATGTTGCTATTCTTGAGGCCATGGGCATACAATGTGTACAGTCTGACAGCAGAGACTCTTACTGGGATCTTGTTCCTCAGTGTATGAGGCACACAATACCTGCAGGGAGCCACAGGCAGAAGCTGTGTCCTTTCTTAAAGATCAAATAGCCAGAGCAGAAAAGCCAAAACCATCTGGTTCTTTCTCAGTGAATTCTGAGGTGAAACAGCACAGGGCTCTTCAACTCACACAAATTATGACAGCTGGCAAAAAAATGTTTTGTACTTGCCTTTCATCTGTGGATGTGGAGTCATTCTCTAGCAAGCTCTGTCTGCACCAAGTAAATTGCTTTTGCATACTGACTTTTGATTCACTTTTCTTATACACTAATACTTTCTTCCTCACAACTGGCACTGGGCAGCTACGAGTTTGAGCTGCTTGAGGTCTCAGAGGCAGAGAAATGAAGGAATTCAAGCAGAGCTTATCTATACCTGAGACAAATCGATAGCTGGCTGTCACCTTCTCTTTGCATACCAGAAAGAAAGAAATGTCATAATCACAGGATGTTTCACCCCTTGCCAAGGCAGAGACAAATGGATCCTGATTTTACTGGCTTTCAAATCACCATGGCTTGCCCTTCACTATCACATCCCACACACTGTCTGTGCCACAGACAACATCAGCCTGAAGGAAAATGTGTGCTCAGAACCTGCCAAACTGCAGAACTTCAATCCCCTCCCAGGCACCATGCCCAGAGGAAGCTGTTTGGGAATCCATGCTAGAGGATGAGGAGAGAAACTACAGATTGGATAAGGAAGGTGGGGACACAAATGCATAACTAACTTTCTCTGGTGTGAAAAAGGATAATTTGAGGAGCAGCGCTCGCTGTAGGGGCTCCAATGTGTTTCCTAATTATTCACTGCTCAGCCAGGGAGACTGAAGTGCCACTACCCTGCCAGTGCAAATGGTTCTCCAGGGAGCAAATGCTCATCCCTGCTTGCCACAGGGACAAGTGAGGGCAGAGACACCAAGCCCATGGGGCAGCCTGACACAGATTCCCAGGAGAGCCCTCCTGGCAGTGACACAGCCCCAGATTCCCTCCCCAGAGCTTTCTGCAGAGAACCAAGGTGAGCAGGGCTCTAGGAGATGATGGTCCAGTTTTGCTTTTACTGAGATCAGTGAGGAAATTTCCATTCATGCCAATGGAGCCAGCACTGTGTTTTCTATTTTCAACCAAGAAAGTGTCAATCAGGCTCCTCCATCCCTTCCCAGGGAGGTCAGGTCACTCTCCTGCTCTCTTGGCTTCAACTCCATTACTCTAAAACTCACTTTGGCCTCCTGGACTGCAAGGACACAAGTGGTAGAAATGACTGCTGATTCCTTCCTTGGTTTGAGTTGTTTTCTACAAAAGATGAACTAATCTGTTAAATCACTTCATAGTGAGATCTTTTGTTCTAATTTTACCAGCATATGAGAAAACCCAAATGTGGGTGTAAAAAACTACTAAAAACCCTAATCAATGAAGGTTTGGGTGGTGGAAGGATTCAGGGCAATAAAAAGATCTTTAAACACTGCTGATATTCTTACAATGACAAATTCCCTCTTGCATTTTGGTAGTGTTTGCAGTCATTAGGCTTTTGCAATGAGCAGTTTGTGTCACTGGAAATCATTCATCCTCATTTAGTAACAAGCTCTCTTAAAATTATTTTCTCAGATATTTTGCCCTTTATGAGCTGACAGAACTTCGATAATTCATGTTTCATTTCTGGTCCTGAAGGGCAACTAACATAATTTATCCAAGGGTGCTCCCCCTGATTTCTCATAGTTTACCCTCCAAGCATGCATTTTTCATCTCTGAGTTTTGAATCCATTTATACTGTGCCTTTTAAGTAGGCAGACAGCAGAACATGTTTCATGGAAATAAATCAGCATTATTTATTGTCTCTGGGTCTATTTTATTAAGTAAGATTTTTATGAAAATGGAACATATTTGGCTACAGAAGAAAAGCCCTCTGGGAATAAGGATTAAAGAGTGCCGAGTTCCAAACTTTCCTGTACTCAGTAACTACAAGAAAATAAAGAGTGCTGAGTTCCAAACTTTCTTGTGCTCAGTAACTACAAGAAAACTCTAGAAACCTCACCCAGGATACACAGTACTGTGCAGTGCATGCCCAATCCCAAATGTAAGTTTTGATTCTTGTTTTATAACCACCCTTGAGGCAGACATACACACATTCTCACAAGTGGTTTCTCTGATGAAAACATGCCATGCAACTAAGACATCAGTTATCAAACACAGTAAAAAAAAATTACACAGACTGAGTCCATAATCCCACAGGCTACCAACAGCAAGGATGATTTGTGTAGTTCAAAGTGTCCTACTTTCCAAACCTAACACATTTTTTCTGTAAAATATGTTTAAAGGAAATGAGAAAATTCATGAGCAACAGTCTCAAATAAGACACTTTAGATTCATCTATGACTCTTTCAGCAATTATTGTTGACACTGGTTTGCCTATAAACACTGCATTACATGTTAAGTGTTCATTTCCTGCTTGGGCACAGAGTTTTGGATGCCATTAACCTTCAGATTTATGAGTGCCTCAGGTGAGAGAAATGTCTTTGCTGAGACATGCGAGTGCATGTGCAGCAGTAAGATCTAGATCCATAATAACCACCGTGTTTTGGCAAAGCAGCCCCTATCCAGGATTACACGGAACGGGTCAGGCTGGTCGGGAGCACAGTGCTCATCTGGTGCCGCTTCCCTGCTCAGGCAGGGTCGTTCCAGAGCGCACAGCACAGGATTGTGTCCAGATGGGTCTGGAATATCTGCAGCGAGGGAGACTCCCCAGCCTCTCTGGACAACCTGTCCCAGGGCTCGGGCACTCTCAGGGAAGTTCTTCCTGGTGCTCAGGTGGAACTGCCCGGGCATCAGCTCCTGCCCGTTCCTGCTGTGCCATTGCTGGGCCGGGGAGCAGAGCCCGGTCCCTGCTCTGAGCCCTCCCCGCTCACACTGACAGGCACTGCTGAGGGCTCCTCTGAGCCATCTCCTCTGGAGGCTGAGCAGCCCCAGCTCCTTCAGCCTCTTCTTGTTCCTCCCAGCCCCTCTGGCTTTGATTACATCAGGATGGATTTGGTTGCGCAGAACCTTGGGAAAAGTTAGGCAGTAAATAAGCTGCATTTTTTTGTTGAGAAACCCTGGACGCACAAAGCCAGACAAAAAAAGTGAAGGAAGGGCAAAACTCATGAAATGTTTTAGGGACACTATGGGAGCAAGGGTGGCCCATTAACTGATATATTTCTGTTCTGTGGCCCTGAGACACTCACATAAAGTATCACCTGGAAAAAGCTGCTTTAAGAGACCTAGTTCCCCTCACTGTTGACCAATATTTTAGTAGGAATTCACTCTGAGGCACTGAAATGTTTCCAGTTCTCCCTTTTCCTTCTTTCTCTGTCTCAGTAGCTGCCTGGAGCAACCAGCTGTGGGAGGGGGAATTAGAAAAATGAGACAATGTGTATAATAGCATAAACTGGATTAGTCTCACTCTGTCAATCATTCTCTGGGCTCTTTGTGAAGCAAATGAAAACCCAAGTTACAGCTTTCCTTCATGAGCTACAGGGGATGCAGCAATGACCTGGTGGAGGTTATTAAATGGAACATTTTAGGTACACACTGCTAGTCAAAATCACCATTGACTTAGAAGAACACTAAGCTGTATAGAGGAATTTTAGAGCCATCTGATTGCCATCAAAGCAGGTGAGCTTTACAACTGTTCTACAGAAAACAGCCTCCATCCTTTCCAGAAAACCCTTTCTGATTTTCAGTGTGGGAGTTCTGTCTTGGTTTCACAGATCAGATACTGCTGCTTTTCCTCTTGAAGTACAATACAAATATGATAACATTAAAAATAATGAATAAGGTAAAAACCTAGAACTGGCAGCATCCTTCCAATCAGTCTTTGTTGATGACAATGTTTTGCCTGATATTTTCTAAAAAGGTCAAAGTTCACTATGAATATTTTATTGTCACTTTCCAGTTTTTGGTCACTCTCTTTTCAAAAATTTTACACAGTTGTGAGTTAGGGTTTTTTTTTAATGGAGACATGGAAAGAATATTAATTACATTCTCTGTTGGAAGCCCATGTTCAGACCTTCACAAAGCCAGCATTCTTGCTGTTTCTATAAAAAGCAGCATAACTGTGTGTATCCTTCAGTTAGCCTCTTTCCCACCTATTTAATAGATGGCCTGAATAAGCCTAATTTGTTTTGTGTCTTTTATTGCCTGTAATAGATACAATTAACAATTATGGGGAATTTACAGTGACACAAGGGCATGACTGCTCACTGAATGAACAGCAGGGGTGGTAGGGTCATAAATTCTTTTTGCCTCTGAAGCTTTTTTTTTTTTTTCTATTTTAAATCAGAGTTAAAACATGATGAGCTTGGGTTATGAGAGTATGATGGGCAGGGTCACACTGCATCCCTGACTGACTGGGGAGGGGTTGAAGCAACAGGAAGTTTTTATGCAAAGCACCAACATGGGTTTGTGGATGTCTATGCAATATGTGGGGTGTTGAGAAAGAAGGCCCAAAGGTATTTGTTTGAATATTTAACTATCAGATGACAGAAACAAAATATTAAATAGTCTGTGTTTTCAGCGCTCAGCAGCAGAGCACGTAAATGCAAACAAGAGTCTTTCTGGCTAACAAATTTAGAAAGATTTTGAAGACAAACTAAGTGAATATGGTGAAATAGGTATTCACATGTGTCAGTCCAGGATCTCAGTGAACCTGGGACCTGTTCTGTCTTCCTGCTGTTGGAACAAATCAGAGTGATCTCAGAACTAGATTCACCCCACTGGTGCTGTTCTGGAGTGCTCTCACAGCTCCTTGCCTGGACAGAACCTGTGCTACAGCACCCACAGCAAGAAGGGAGAGCAAGAAAAGCCACCTGTGAAGGGTTCATGCTACTGCTGAATCTCATGATGGGAATCTCCACCTTCTGTAGTACTGAGCTGTAACAGAGTCCCTTTGCTCTATTCTCCACATCATATCCCAGAACAGTCAACAAGGTGGATCTCTGCAATACAGGAGTGTGGCAGCTCACCTCCAATGCTGAGTTACCTTTCAAATAAAATACACAAGTTTCATGGTGCACTAAACTGCATCCAAACATAACCTTTGCAGTTTTCTGGCATTTCTGCTTCCTTATGCTGATTCAAGCTGGAGGATTCCTGGCAAATTTTGCATTTAGCTCCAGCCCTCATATAAATTGCAAGAGGACAGAAAAGCTCAGCAGAAATGTATCTGAGAAGTGCAGTGTCCAAAAGGACGGTGAAAAACTGCTTTGTTTCTCTGTGGCTCTTTGCCTGGTGTGCATGCAGTTATTTAATCAGGGCTTTATGAGCCTCTGCCAGCAGCAAGACAGATGATTCTAAATGAAGCTGTGCACTCACTAATAAGGACTGACCAAAGTGCTCCAGTGCTCTGCCTCAGAGCAGGCTCCCAAAGTCTATGTTGTAAAAATCATTTACTGGGAAGGCTGTAACCACATTATTATTATACAAACCTGACAATTCCTAAGCTTGTATTCTATGTGCATGCACTAGAAAACAGATGAGTTGCCCTGTACATAGTAAACCACCATTTTTAGTGTTCTCTAGTCCTTGGAAATTTCCTCTTGTATGTGAAGAGAAAGGCTTCAGGGACTTGTTAAAGAGACACCTTTAAGTAATTTAAGCTTGCACAGATCCTGACACAGTCAGGTCACAGGGCATCAGATCCTCAGCTGCTCTGAACCAGCTTAACTCCACAGATGACCTGGCTGAAAGAGGCCATGGTAGGATAGAAATATACATGATGTACGTTCCATTGCTGTGAAGTAACTCATCTTCGTTCATAACCAACCCCTAGCAATGCTTTCAGCACCACGGACAGAGAAGCCAGCACAGAGCTCCCATCCATCCGACAAACCGAGGAGCAGCTGCCTGACTTCCATGACGTTCGTTCTCCCTGCAATGGACATAATCAGGATGTACATTCCCGTGTGATAAGACTGCCCTCCCATCACAGGCACTGACAGGGAGCAGCACTCTGCTGTGCAGCGCTGCACAGATACACAAGTTCTGCCTCCAAAGACATCCTGATTTAATACCACAAATCCTCAGAGTAAAAAGGGCAAATTCATATGCAGTAATAAACTTCTGCTTTTGTTAATACTCTTAACGAGCATTTCATATTTCAAACAATATGCAAATACCAAAGGCTAATTGTTAACATCAGTAAAAAAGGGGATGACAGTTTTTCAGCTCCTTCACAGACAGTCTGGCAACTACTGTCATCATGCCATGCAATTTAGGATGACTGTAAGGAAGCATTACAGTAAATAGTAAGATCTATTTATTTTAAATCAATGCAAAAGTGTGACCAGAAGTCAGTGTTAGTATTTAAATAGGGAAGATAGGCAGGAATCATCTAAACCAGTTACTATAAATAGCATTTTCCACAGTATTTTTAAAAAGCTGAAGCCTAAGAGCAAACAAAAGAAATCAATTATTCAAATATATAATATAATAATTTTCTCCTTTTCAAAGAACAGATCATGATCTCTAGATTAATTCCTATTCCTATCCAAAATGTTATACACAGAGAAATACTCTCATTAAACAGAAAGTAGTGTGCAGAATAGGAGCTCAGAGCAGAGCCAGGGAGCACACCTGGACACTGGCTCCTAGTCCTGCCAACAGCCCACTCTGGTGCTGGTACCAAGCTGTGATTTGGGTGGCAGCTCAGGGCTGAGCACATATTTTTAAGCAGATCAGATCTCCCTCTCAGCCTGCACATTGCTCTCTTCCAAACAGACCACTTTTTGTTCAAAACTTACAAGACATAACCTTTCCTGGCACCTCAGGATAGCAGTTTTTATTATTGTTATTATTACAATGCTGCACTGCACTCAGCTCCTGAGTGCTGGAACAAAACCAGACCCAGTTATGAGAACAAGAAAAGCACGTCTGTATCGTGCCAGGGAACCTGCAAAACTGTTGCATGTGTCTGACTCAACCAACTCAGTCAACAGAGATTTCAGTCTTTGAGTCCATTTTAGAAAGTGTGGAGTTTCTCACTGCTGAATCTGTGCCAGGCACTGCAACAAAACCAACACTGCAACTGAAGCATCAGCTGGAGAATTACACCCTGTCATCAGCATATGGTAGACAATAACATAGCCATGGAAAACTGGAGCTAGAGGTGAAGCATCATTCCAGAACACAGCACTCTCTGAAATGTAAACATAGCAGATGCAGTGGCTAAAATCTGCTACCAAGGTGCTGCAAAGCTATGCCATGTTTAAAAGCAGCCAGGTGGGACTTCACAATTCAAATCAAAAGATGGGTGGGGAACCAAAGATATCAGCAACCCCAGTACCAGCCAAGTTGAAGGTGTCACAACAAACAGCACACAAAGCTTAAATTCCTGTGGCTAAACCAAACACTTGATGAAACTTAGAAAATATTTTTCTTGATACTGCCTAATACAGTTTTTGTGACTAGCTTTTCAAGATCTCTTGTCTCAGTGGTTACCTGGAAAATTATAACAGGTTCGCAAGCTTATTAGGTTGTAAAGAAGACAGTGCTGCCAGTAGAAGAATAATAGCTGGTACCTTACAGACAACGAGGTCCCATGGATAATGTGAATTGGCAGTGATGTATGTTTCAACTACTCTTTCCATCAGCACTTTGGACAGGTTATGTCAATTGCTGCTTCCTGGTAAATTACGATTTCAAGAAAGCTCTCCCAGCACAGAACATTTGTTGAGCTCGTCAATACAGTGCAACCACTGAAGGTGTGAATTAAGTGCTGTATTGCTGCACCCTCTGCCCGAGATAACGAGGGAATAAAGTGATCGTCATCTGCGCTTCCAAACCTGAAACACGTTAAAGACTACCAACGTTTATGAAAATCTTTATGTTAAATCCCACCTGCTAAGCAAAGGTCCCGGTGATCCCGGCTCGGGCACCCGCTCCCCGCCGGGCTCTGCGCCGCCCGTGCCGCAGGGAGGGAAGGCTGGAGCCCGAGCGGGGCTGGAGCGCCCGGCGGGGCTGGAGCCCGAGCCGGCCCGGCGGGGCTGGAGCGCCCGGCACAGCCGAGCCGTGAGCCCCGCACAGCCCCCGGCCAAGCCCCGGCTCAGAGGGCAAAGCGGTCACACGGACCCCGCTCCCCGAGCGGCCCGGGCTGGGCTCGCCCCGCCAGCAGCCCCCGGGACCGCCCGGCCCCGCCGCAGCCGGGGCTCCCCGGCCGGCCGGACCCGCACCCGCGGCCCCCACTCACTTCTGCCCAGCGCCTCCGCCTTCCACTCCGTCTCCTCCACCGCCCCGTAGCGCCGCGTGGGTCTCTCGGCCTCGGCGCTGGCCGAGATGGACCTGCGGAGCTCCATGGCCGGCACCCTCAGCCCATGCGGCGGCGCGGGCGCTGCTGCGCGGGGCTCGGCGCTCGGCGCGCGGCGCGGGGCCCGCGGGCGGGGGGCGGGCAGGGGCTCCGGCACATGCTCAGTGCGGGGCCGGGGCGGGGGAGCCGCCGCACAAAGCCGTGTCACACCTCGCACATGCTGCACACACGCCCCGCCCGCCCGGCCCTGCCTCCGCTCGGTCCTGCCTCCGCTCGGTCCTGCCTCCGCTCGGTGGGCACTGCCCGCCCCGGCTGCTGCCCGGAGCTCCGCGCCCGCGGCTCGCTGCTGCGGCTCGGCCCAGCCCAGCCCAGCCCTGCCCTGCCCAGCCCAGCCCAGCCCTGCCCTGCCCAGCCCTGCCCAGCCCAGCCGTGCCCTGCCAAGCCTTGCCCAGCCCTGCCCAGCTTTGCCCAGCCTTGCCCTGCCCTTCACAGCCCAGCCCTGCTCTGCTCTGCCCTGCCCAGCCCAGCCCAGCCCAGCCCAGCCCTGCTCCCCTTACACGGCCAGGTTCACAAACCCGCTCGCTGCCAGAGCACAGCAGAACTGTCCATCTTGTGGCCGGCGCAGCGCTGAGCACATTTCTGACCTGAGCAGCTGGGGAATAGTGGTGACATCCACAGCCACTCACGGCTTTTGCAGTCTAACACATCTCAGGCTACTGTGCACGCAGCCTTTGGCTTCCCTAAAAGTCCTGCACTGACTGGAATGACGCTCATTCCAGCATCACGTTGCCAGAAGCAAGAGAACAGCACTCAAACAAGTGATGCAATTTTGTGTCTCTCATTTTTCATCAGCATGCAGCTTTGCTGTTTATGCAGCCTGCTGGGAATAAAGGAAATGACTTTGCAGGAAGCACAAGTGTGGTGATTATTACTGTTATTACTAAGTTTTTTCTTTTGTTGTAGGGGAGGTTATATAGTTGAAATCCCTGAACAGCATTTTACAGTTGGAGCCTACCTTTCCTAGTGAGATCACATTGCACTTTACTGTGAGTGGCACAACTTCTCACATAAAGACAATGAAGCAGGAGTTAGACAGGCTGTCCAGAGCCCCACTGCAAATCAGGGGTTTAACACTTTTTGCCTCACCTATAAAGAATCATGGGGTACTCTGGGTGAATACTGGGAAAACTCACTTGTTTGTCACCTACTTTTGCCTGCAAAGTCTTGTCCTTAATCATTAATACTTCAGAAATACCTCTGGATTCAGTGGTACACTTACTAATTGGACTGGCACACACTGATGCTATTGTGTGAGCAATTTTGTTTGAGGAGTACTTCACATGCCGGAGGCAAGAACACCTCCACATTGCTTTTAAAACTGTAACTGAAAATTTCTCTACTTGTCTTCCTGAGAATTGGAATTAGCCAACAAGAAGAGCTAGACAGTTTTAGGACATCTTCAGGGCACTCTGATTTCTCTCTGTCAGCTGAGCTCCCCAGAGATGTGCCATGAATTGAGCACCAGACGTGCTAGAACAGCTCTCGCTGGCTGTGCAGTGCCTCATCCTCGCTGGCTTGGCCTTTAGAGCCAGAGCCCAAACAGAGCTGTGAGTCAAGCAGAAGAGCTGGTGGCAGGACTCTGCACAGCTGATTCTGGGTGACAGTGCAGCTGCCTGCTGGGGTGGGCTGGACTGACTCACTGGTAGAAGTGAGGAACACAAGTGTGGGAGGAATAAGAGTCCATCTGGGATCTGGATGAGAGTGGGATTAAGGGAAACAGGCTGATCAAGGAGAAAGGCCAATTTTTGGACTATTTCATTTCAAACCATCCTTTCAAGTTTTTTAGGTAATTACAACCCAACTGCATTGTTTAGGAGATGTTTATTCAACTAGAAATAGTTGAATATTTAAAGCTTTGCTTTTGTTAGTATGGCTGAAAAATACCCACTAGGCAGAAAATCATGTGCAAAGAATTTACTTGCATAAAGCAAAGAATATATAAGGTGATTTATTGTAATTAGGAAGTTTTCACCTGCCCATTTTGAGAAGTCCCAAAATCCAGTAACAGTCCAGTTCTACAGAGGTTCTGCACAAATATTTTTGCAAGAGTAGGGCCCAAGTATGTATCAATTATTTGCTAATGTAATATCAGCATTTTTGTTAGTGTGACTCTGGAGCATTGCTGCTGCTGCATTTGCCAATGGAATTAAATTTCTCTCCTAAGATAATGTTTTTTAGTGGACCTAGCAATATAAATTATAAATGCATTTCTTTACTCATGAAGACCGGTTTTCTTCTGCTGAAAGCACTGTTAATGCAGAAAATACAAAAATTTGGGTCTTTTCTCACTGCTTATAGCATAATGCCTGGTAGAGAAACAGAGGTGCATTTTGCCCTTGCAGTCATTTCCCTGGAAGCTTCAGTTCCCATTTCTCACTAAATCCTGCCACCAGGAGCTAGAGCTGGGCAGGAACAGTTGGCAAATCCACTCTCCTATCTCTTGCTCCCTGGCCTCTCTCAGACATCACAGATTCCCCATGGCAGACATGACTTACTTAGATTTATCTCAGCTTTTTTTTTTTTTTTTTTTTTTTTTTTGTATAGAAGGTCAGAATACACAGCACAAATTTGGGAGATGCAGCAGCAAAGAGTCAGGGCATAAATGTCTGGTAGAAAGAATGGAAACAATCTGTGCACTTCAAAAGCTGCAGTTCTGACCAAAACAGAGATTTCAGAAACATATTTCACTAAACTCGTTTCTTTCCCATTTTACTTTTGTCTTAGTGAATTCTTTCTACGTTCACTGTCTTTTTAAGGTACAAATTTCACAGAAAAAGCTGCTAGAGCATTTGTCAGATACATTACTAATAACATGGGTAGTGAAGCTGCCTATGTAAGAGTCTTATTTTTGGCAATGGGAGCCAAGTCCAGTGGTATGACTGAAGTGACTGCTGTGCAGGTGAGTCACTGTGCAGGTGGCTTTTGCATCAGTGGTGGGTGTCCATAGCTACTAAGGAAAAACAGATGTTTGAGTTCAGTAAATATAGATGTTGACATAAATTGTTCTGGGCTATTTTAGACTTGCAAACACAGCAGGCAACAAGTAATATTTCAGCCTGTATGTGGGCATGTCCATTTTGAAGTTGGAAACATCCTGTGTAAATTTTGCAAACACAGCAGCACACAGCTCCAGGCACAGCTCTCTCAGGGCCTGAGCCTTTTCTCATTTCACACGGTCCAAAATGTAGAGGTGACTTTCTGTAAGCTTCCATTTTACTTACACAAGTTGGTGTCTTACAGAGAGAGCTCAAAACTGCCTGCAAGCTGTGAGGCACCCAAGGAGACTGTGCCAGTGTCTTGCTGATTCATGTCCCTGTGCAGTGTCCGTGCTCCATTCCCCCTAACAGGCAAGTTCCCTTCTGTGGGCCATTTCACTACTCCTCTCACTGGAGCTGGAAGCTATAAAGTCACTGCCCTGACTTCTGAAAGGGTTTCTTTACAATTTGAATTTCTCTCTATTTGTACCTGTGCTCCATTGGATTTTTTTGCCAATTTCTGCCCCAAAACAGTAAGCAAAACATTGTATGGGTAATTGCTGTGATGTATCAGGTGTAGTTATGAACACATCATAATTCATTACTGTCTGATGACCATTCTGAACTAGATATAGAACTAATACAAAATCCTTCAGTGTCATTGGCATGTCATGGCTAATCAGCTGCAGTTAACAGTCTTGTTACATTTTGGATGTAAAAGTATGTGATGCATGAAATTGAAGCAGCTGGACACCCTTAGTAGGTGAGTAAAGGTGGGTTTTAATTCCCAGAGAGGTGTAAGCAATGGCAAAACAAGAATACCACAGGGCACCAGTCTCTCAGAGGTAGATTTCTCCAGATCAGCATAGAACAGAAAAAAACAAACATCTAGAGGTGGAAAAAGGAATCATCAAAATTCATATTTTCTTTCCCAAATATTTCAGCAATGAGAGGAAAGCTGTTATCCTGGCAAATAAAAAAAAAAGAATAATGAGAGTTTGTTCCTATGTATGCACACACTAAGTGCATGTTAGCTACAGTAAGATATTAATCCCAGGGAAGAGTTGTAACTTAAATTTCTCTGCCCCCAAGTCACACCCTGTAAAAGGACACACAATTCAGAATGAAGCTGACACTTCCTCCACAGCTAAAGGATCTCATGTGCTGCAGAACTTTGTGTGCATGGTTTGAGCCCATATGAGCCAAGCCCTGTATTTATCACAGCCATCTGGGTGCTTGTGCATTTGGGTTCTGTTGTAACTGGATAAAGCACAGTGACAGAAATGGGGAACAGTTTCATTCCCAGCCAGTTCCCATTATCCCAGTATCTCTGGTGACTGAACTACCTGCCAGGGTACATATCCATGCTCCCTCCTGGTCTCCCTGATTCTGTCAGTCTTCAGGGTGTAAAATGGAAAGGGACTTATCAATATCCCATTTTTAAGGTTATCTGGCAGAGAAGAGCATTAGCATAGGTGTCCCTGTTCCATCTCTTACACAACCCCCAAGTGTGTGCACACTCACCTGCTGTCATTTTTCCCTGTTGTTTTATAGCCCCACTTCATGACTGGCTTTCCCTGAACACAGCAAACAAAACCACCCATTTTTCAGCTCCTGAAGCTCTCCCATGTACCTGCTGCTACAGCACAGCTGTCCTTGAAAATGTCTTTTCTGACCCTACTTCACACCTCATTAGACTTTTCCAGGCCCAAGTTTCTTTCAGCACCTTGGTGTAATTACTAATGATGTTGCATAGCAGGGAATTATACATTCTGCTCGATTCTTTGCACTAAACTGTTCTTCTACCTGGATACAAGGTGCAAGATTTTTAGGCACGACAACAATAAATTAATAAACTGAAAAAAAGGAAGGCAGGGTGGATATTATTAGGGTGGATGATGTTGATAAGTATATGCAACACACGCAGACATGTAATCTGCATTCTTTGTTCTTGTTTAACATGGATTACAGTAACTCCAGACAGGGTGGGCTTAGCAAGTGCATGTGAGTTCTCAGTGCAACTTGGACAGTAAGACAGGACAGACAGTCCTTGGCTGGCTTAGAACAGGAATATTAGGCAGAGATAGAAAAATATTATCTGAGGCATATATGAAAGGCACTGGGATTAATACAGCATTACTGTCCACATCTCAAATTAGAGGCTGCACAGCAAAAAAGGGTTTGCAAACGAGATTCAAGAGTGATATAACAAAGGGCTAACAGAGCTAAAGCTATTCCAGTTTACCCAAGGAGTAAACAAAAACTCTGCTTACCACTACATGCACACAGAAGGCTTTGCCTGCTGTACCTAGACTTTAAGTCTTGTCAGAAAGGAAGTAACATTTTATTAGAATGGTAAGGCTAGATTGATGTGGCTAGGTAATAAAATTTCATAAGAACACATAAATAATTTCTTTGAAACACAGAATCCTCTGTCACTCGAAGTGTTTGGCTTAGCTCCTAGAAGATGGCATTGGAGTCAACATCACTGGTTTGATTCAGGAAGAACTCTTTGCTTTGCACTACCCAAGAATTCAGACTGAGTGATGTTTTTTCTCCCTGTTGGCCTTGAAGTCTGTGAAACAGAATTTTTCAACTTGAACTCTTTCCATAAAGCTTCCTCCTCATTCTAAATATACAAGAAGTTACAGCAGGGAATGGAGGTGGTGTCTCTCTTCCAGTTGTGGAATATATTACTCCCTTCAGCCTCAAATCTTCTGAACCATTTCCTTCCCAAGAGTATCCCACACAAACTTGACCGAGTTCGGTCAGTAAGGACCCCATTTCTAACTCTGTTCTCTAGAAAAGTTGTTTATATCTTATTCCTACCTGAAATCCTCAATTCTTCCTGCAAATATATTAATTATCTAAAGAAATACTTATATCAAAATTTTAAGTATTTTTAATAAAAGTCCACTTGCTTCAGGATAAGATTTTGAAGATGGGAATTCTGTTCTGAATTTATTCAGAAATGGCAGATGACAATGTGTGTAACTAAACTCTAAAGGCAGTGAATAATCCCTCCTTAGTTTTTACTCTGCTGCTGTGTTAAGGTCTGTAACATCAAATTGAGTTTTTTGCTGCATGTGCTCCACGAAGATCCCATAAGAACTTTACATATGATCTGGTTTTGTTTATACACATACGAGTTAAAGACAGACAGAGACAAAGAAGAGCATTTAATGTTTATTAAGCCTTTGCAAAAACATAGACAATTTCAGTCAACTCGAAATTCATTATTTTAGTAAAATTCAAGTATTTCTTGCACATCTCACTGGATTTGCACTAGCAGTAGAGGCAGCAGCACAAGCAGGAAGCACTGGCACTTACAGCAGAGGATTGGAAGGCTGAAGCTGCATAGATTTCAAAGGTTGTTCTATAAAGGGAACTCAACACATCAGATATGGTAACAGACTAGAGGCAGTTTCACCTTTGCTGCAGCAGGAACTGGTTATTTTATGCTGTGTTACTGGGTGGGTGCTTCTGGTGTGAAAAAGACAAATGCCTTCTGGTGAATTTTCCAAGAAGGATGTATTTAGCATACTAGTAAGCACAGAAGGTTCATTTACATAAAAGATTTGCAGTAGAAAAATAAATTTTGAAATTCTCATTTTATCAAATTCAAATCTCCACAGCCATCCAGAATAACATGGAGCTGGAACTGATATAAATGTCTGCTCATCCCATTTGCTCTTAGAGAGGATCCATGACATAAAAATATCACCTGACTGCAGGCAAATAGCTACTGGCAGTGTGTTGCTCCTTCCTGAGCACCTCTGTGATGTAAAATTCTGTTCATCCTGCTGGTTGTGGAAATCTGCATGTTCAGCTGGCAGTAAGATCAGTGCAATTCCTGGAAATAGTCATAAAGCCTTTATGACTGTTTTTGAAAGGGTAGCAGAGACACATTAGGATAAATCTTGCCCATCTTTTTCTTTTTTTATTCCCCCAGGAAGTTACTGAGTTGTTAGAAGAAGCAAACAGAAGTTTACACATGTGTCAAATAGGGTTGGACTAGATGACCTGGGTGGGAAATACAGATGTCCTTTCCAACCTCAGCCATTCTGTTATCCTGAAATTAAACTTCTAAACCAAAAAGGTATCAAGGAGTAATGAAGGCTCTAACAACTAAGGGATTAAATCCTCAGACTAAACTGTCAGAGGAAGAAAATCTTTAGAAGATCCATTAATTTATGCACACTGAGAAATTGTCCCAATGCAGCTTCATTATTTTGCATTTTGTGGGTCTGAAATGTTTGTCAGACCAATCAGTGCTCACAATTAAAAGGAAAAAAACACAATTTTTTTTATGTTAAAAGGGATTTGTGTTACTTAGCTGTCAAATGCCTTAAGAGAAATGGAGAAAGTGAAAGGATTATGGAGGATCTAAAGTCTACTGAAATATAAGAGCCACAGGCTTCCATTACATGAAAGAACTGTACTTCAAGTAATAAAAGATGGAGAGAAATCCTGAACTCCCCAGCCAGAGAAACTTGAAGATAAAACAGGATTTAGCTCAAATTCCCAAGCAAAATCTGGTAGCACAAAAGCAAGAGCAATAAAGCACAGCTTGTATAAGCTTCTAAGCCATTTAAAATAAAAGATGGATCTTTCATTTATTAGTTTTTCCTGATGAAAAAAGGAATCAGCATTATACAGATTATGAGTTATAAATTCTTGATTCATCTGGAAATTAAGTTTCACCTACCATACCCATGAAGAAAGATTTTTTTGCTCTGAGTTACAGCAAAATATCACATACTGCTTACAGCAAACCAACAGCATTTCACTCCTTGTAATGACATTATTTTCCAGGTCCCTTCTCCCAGTGAATGCTATTAATCATTAAACACTTAAGGCACAAGCAGAAATAAAAATAAATAGCATCTGTAAAAAAAAAGTTAAATACTTAATTAGCACACCTTACCTGAAACTTTTAGCTCTTACTAAATAGAACAGACTTTGGAATACCAGTCTGATCCCAAAAATACCAACAGAAAAAAACACTACTGAAATTGCTTCTTTATCCTGAGGACTTTATACACACAAGAACAGTAGAACAGCTATAGCTGTCTGAAGCATCTGTTCACTCATTTTTTAAGCAGCCAGACAAAATTCAGTCAGTTCCTCTGTGCATTCCTACTCCTCTTGGGATGTCCAGCAGCAGGACTGCTCAATTCACACTTGGTGATTCATGCAGCAGGGGAATTCAATTCACCAAATATCTACAAGGAATCTATTGACACAGCAGCCACTCCTCTGAGCCTCCATGTCCCAGAGGGACAGAATGGAGCTTTCAGTGCACATTTCAACATCCACAGTTAAACCAGCCAGCCAAGCTGGAGATGGCCATGCCAAAGGTGTCAAAAGCCAATTAAAATTAATTCCACCTTGAGGCTGTAGGCAGGTGTGCTCTCCCACACCTGCCTGTGCAGTGCAGATGGAATTGCAGTGACTGATCCAAGCTCACAGGGAAGGCACCTCCTCCCCTGGCTGCCAGCAGAGCAGGCTGTGCAAGCAGCCCCTGCTTTCCACCCTCCTCTCACTGCTGCAGTCCTCTGCCCAAAGCCATGTGGGCACTCTGCATCACTCTTGAGCACTGGGTTATGCTAAACAAGTTGATTTTACCTGAAATAGATGCTTGCATGAACCTTTTTCCTTCCTCAGCTAAGCAGCACTGGGCTCCTACAATGACAAATAATTGTTAGTAATATATTAAGTAGTGAAGCTGCTGGCCAAAAGAATGGTTATTTATAGCCTAAGCAGGCTTTGGTACACTATTTAGACAAGGCTGAGGAATTCAGACATTCCTCAAAGGGGTTTATTATTGTTGTAACAGAGGGATTCAGAATCTTCTCTTTAGAATCAGACCCATTAAATCAGATACCCTTTCAAGCTTACAATTTAGTAACTTCAAGGCATAAAATCCCATTCTAATATAGCAAGGGCTCCTTTACTGGTCTGATTTCAACTCACTGCAACCACAGAAATTTGCACAGTTCCTATTTTGAGATAGAAATGCACATTTAAAAAATACCTGTATCCAGACCTGATCCTCAAGCTGACAAAGCAAATCCATGATTAATTTTTTACCTTCTCCTAGTCTCCTATGTATAATTACCCAGTGTCTTCTATGAATAGGAATGTTTAAAAGCCATTTGAGGAAAAAATGGAAGTTCCTGACACATAATATAGCTGGATTCTGCCATTCATGCTACCTTCCTTCCGATGTTCTTTTTCATCAAAATTTTAATTGTATCTTCAGCACGATGAAACAGCTAAAAGGAGTAAGGAGTAAAGACTCCCATGGCCCTTGAGGAGCAGAGGAAGCAGTGGCTGCACACAGAACCAGAGCTCCCTGCAGTGCTTGGGGGGTTCCACCATGCAGGAGCTGCTTGACTGACCCCAAGGGTCAATGGGCAGCACCCACCCCAAATGGACCTGACCAAAGTAATCTTTATTCTCCCAGCTGAGATAAAACATGTACAAATATAGTCCAGGTTTGTGTATTCTATGAAATAATTAATTTCCTACATAAATTTTCATGTAGAATAAAACAAGTTGGCCCCATAGAAATGTGGGCTTTACAAACACAGCACTTTTGTTTCCTCTCAATTAAACAAATTCAATGCCACTTTTTAGATATGGAATCCATTAAATTTTGTTCTGCAAAGCAATCTTGCATTGATAACAATTGTCAGATCCAACAACTGATGATTTAATGTTCTATTCTCCTTTTTCTAGCAATTACAAGTTGTTTGAAAATTAAATTACAGTTAATATTTCTGCCCAGTGAGGCAGTCTGACAGGATGTACAAATGCTTGCATTACCCTGTAAGTCAGTTGTTTCCAGATGAGATGCGCTGACAGCATGAAAATAATTAAATGTCAATATACAACTGGCCTCTTTTATGAAAAATAAACAGGCACAAAGACAAACTGTTCCACTGCTTATACTAACCACCAAATGTTGAAATAACTGCTTATCTTAAACACAACATGAGGCTGCAGTGTAATTTACTGACTTTCACAAACCCAGTTTAGCAATTTAGAATGTGTTCAGAACCTAAAGTTCTTATTTGTCTGATGATTCTTCATCTGCATTGACCTTCTCTCCTTGGAGCCACATGAACGCTGACTTTGCTGTGCCATCTCCACTCTGCTGGGAAAAGCAAATGAAGGAAGCCCAGACAAAGCCACAGAGACCAGTGTAAGCTGTTCTCAGGTGAACTGGGATCAGAATGAAGTTTGACAGCTGTGGGGGAAGGAGAGAGAGCTCAGTTAGTGCTCCAGGCACTGTGACCCACCCAACAACCCCACTGCTCCTCCTGGGGCCAGACACAGTGGGGATGGGAGAGGATAGGGTAGGATAGGATGGGATAGGATATAGGATAGGAGATAGGATAGGATAGGATAGGATTAGGATTAGGATTAGGATTAGGATAGGATATAGGATAGGATCTCCAGGCACTGTTAGCCACCCAACAACCCCACTGCTCCTCCTGAGGCCAGACACAGTGGGGATGGGAGAGGATAGGATAGATAGGATAGGATAGATAGGATAGGATAGGATAGGATATAGGATAGGATAGTATAGGATAGTATAGTATAGGATAGTATAGTATAGGATAGGATAGGATATAGGATAGGATAGGATAGGATAGGATAGGATAGGATAGGATAGGATAGAATATAGGATAGGATAGGATATAGGATAGGATAGAGGATAGGATATAGGGTAGGATCTCCAGGCACTGTTAGCCACCCAACAACCTCACTGCTCCTCCTGGGCTCAGACACAGTGGGGATGGGAGAGGATCCTGGGTTCTAGGGCAGGGAAAGGCTCACAGAGCCACCCTGAGAACTCACCTGCACAAAAGGCCAGTACATCAGTCCTGTCTGAAAGGAAAATTAATCATTTGTTATTCTTATGGATTTCAACCACCAAGATTCATTTTTTCCACATTCAGTGATGACTGAAACGTATTTGAGTAAAATCACTAAAAGCTGTTCAATTACAAATGGAGTTGCTTAACCTAGGGTTTGCTATATCAAACTTCTCATCATCTTCATGAGCCTCTATGCTATGAGTTTTTCAAACACATTATTCCAACTCATTTTAGATACAAAACCCTAAGCACAGTTAATTCTTCACAGGCATCTGACACCAGACACAATAAACGTATTTACCAGATGGGTGAACAAATGTTTAAACATGTGAACATTTGTTTCAGCCATTAATGAAAAATACCACTGAACACTATTTATTTCACACTTGCAATGCTCCTTCTACTTACTCATACACGTAAGGCATATTTAGAAAAATCAATGGATAATTTACTCATAGAACATAAGGCTGATAGAAACCTTATGTTTTGATAGGCTATAGTGGGCACTGCTTTTAGAATCATCTTCCATAGGAATAAAAATAATCCTTTTCCACCCTACCTATATAGTTCTACAATATGAAGAGAAATTCACATTGCAATCACATCTTCCCCTGTTACTTTTTTTTCCCTGCTAATCTATCCATCATTCTTCTTGCATCTGGGAAGCCTTTAACATTCTCAGCTTGCTCAGCTCTGAGGTAGCACGGATAATTTTGTCTTGTGTATGCAGAAATGCAAATCAAAGCCAGCTGTTTATAGCAAAGCCTTCTTAAAACAAGGGAGCTTGTTTCTGAAAGTGAGAAGATTGTCACTGAAAAGTACAGCCTTAAAATGATTCTCAAAGAAAGTGTCTCTGTAATTAATTATTTTAATAGGTCTACAAGCATTGTCAATAATATCACTAACTAAACACTGGTGCGTGGGTAGTTCTTAAGACAAAAGATAAAAAAACCCTGAATCAATGTTGTATTGTAGGGCTGTCATTCAAGCAGAGCTGGGTGCAACTGTTATGTATATAAACACTGTACATTTCATTTTTAAAAGGCATAATTTCACCCATCTGCCTGACCCAGACTGCCTTCACTACATGTGACTGCTGGTACTTAAAGCTTCCTACAGATAATCAAATAATGGAGAGAAAGAAAGAAAGAGTAAAAAAAGAGTCCTTTTTTAATTGTTGTTTAGCTGTGAAATAAGCAAATTGCTTGCCTCACCTTATATGTATTCCAAAATTTCTTTTTACAGTCTGAAAAGATGTCCTCTTTCCTCTGAAGGATGCTCATACCTAGTGGCAAAATATTCACAACAATCAGAAAAAATGCAAAAAATGAAATGTTCACATTTTCCAGTGACATCTCAGACCCTTCTCAAAATACATTATAATATCTTTGAGAGAAAAGCTGATATTGTTACACAAATACCATTCTGACTACCTAATAGTGTTACATCAAATCTCCTCATCTACTGACCTGACTCCCAGCACTGACACCCGGGATCAGCTGGGATTTATGGGGTGTACAGCTGTTGTGGCATCTGTTTCTCTGCCATACCACACACCTCTGGTGGTATGGTGGGACAGAGAGGATAAAAGCACCTTTTGCACCCATGAGAGGAGAATAAGGCATTTTGCACATAAGCAGAGGCTCCTCAGTCCGACTCTGGGATCTTTCCAGGTATTCCCATGCCTTGGGGTTATCAGTATCTCTCTATGGATACATTGTTTTACTGCTACCCCATTCAGGGACTTATACTGGCCCTTTTCTGGTCCTTCAGATCTTCCTGGTACTTGGGCAATTCTAAGTTGTGATACAGTTAAGATCTTGAGCAGAAGTATCTGGTGTTTGACTTCTTCTTTTACTTCATTTCTCTTCAATCACAAATTGAGTATTTTCCCTGTTGGAGTGATAGAATGCACATCTCCCAAGCCCAGACAAAAAGAGGACCTGTCTTACTGGCTAACACATTAAGTTTAAGTTAAATGAGAGCATTTAATTACATTAGTTTCACCTTTTAATTTTCTTATTCCCTCATGTTTATTTCTGAAATAGATACTAGACTTCTTTAAAGTATCTTGTAACTTGCTAGCTTTTGAGATTAGCCATTAGTAGCATGCTTTATTTCACAGACTCTCACAGCAGACGCTGGTTCCCTGAACAACGGCATTTCCCGACATCTACACCTGTGCTTTGGAAAACGAGACAGCTGCCGCTGAGAACTGAGCACAGCAATTCAAACAGCCATGGATGCTGCAATCCGCGCGAGGTGCTCTGCATTCTTTGCTGCTAATTAAATCTACGCGCCCGACCGAGCTCAGGGCAGGCCTCCTTCGGTCCAGCACCGCTCCTGGAGAGCTCTGCAGTGCCACAGGCGGTTCAGCGCCCGCGGGCATCCTCGGGGGAGCTGCCGCCCCTGCAGAGCCCCCGGCCGCGGCCCCGCTCCCCGAGCGGCGCTTTGGGGTGCGGGAGCGGCGCGGGGCGGGCAGGGGGTCCCCATTCCCCCGGCCCTTGGGGTGGCTGCCGGTCCCGCTGAGGGCGGTCGCGGTGCGGGGCCGCTGCCGGGGATGCGGGGCCGGCGGACGCGCGGGGCTCTGCGGGGCAGCCCCCGGCACTCACCCGTGTAGAAGGCGAGGACGGCGACGGGCGCGCCCAGGAGCTGATCGCAGAGCACCTTGCCCAGCACGGCGGGCGGGCGGCGGCCGGGCAGCGCCCGCTCTAGCGCCCGCAGCCACACGTAGCTGAAGTTGCCGTGGAAGGCCAGGGCCACCAGCGCCACGCGGCGCGTCTGCGCCCAGTCGGGCGGCTGTCCCCGCAGCAGCTGCTGCGCCGCGTCCCCCGCCGCGAACAGCCCCCCGTAGAGCAGCACGTTGCACAGCCACGGGAAGCGCCGCACCCCGCGCAGCAGCGCCCCGGCCATCGCCGGCCGCCGCTTCCGCCTCTCCTTCCTCCTCCTTCTCCTCCTCCTCCTTCCCACGGGCCCGCCCGCCGCCGCCCGGCCTCGCCATCCCCGCGGCCCCGGAGCGCTCCCTGTGCTGGGGATGGCCGGCTCCGCACGCCGGGCCCGGTGCGGGGTGGATGACCCGCGGGTGACGGCAGGGCAGCCGGGTGTCAGCTCCGGGCTCGCTTCCCGAGTGTCTGTGCACTCACCCCAGGATGTAGGTGACCGTGTCGCCTGGGTTCGGTCTAAGCAGCACTGTGGGGTCACTGTGCATTAGTGCCACAACTATTGAGTGACAAATGAACACCAGGCACTGTTTCCTTATTATCTTTTTTGTAGCTATTTCCTTGTTGCGTGCTTACGTGAGCAGAATATGGCTTTTTCTTTTCAGGTTTTGCCCTTGTTTTGCAGTCTGAGCAGGCCTGATGCACACCTGCTGAGCAGCAGCAGCCCGTGCCGGTTCCCCTGCTTTGCCCTCTGCTGCTGAGACAACTTGAGGAGAAAGGCAAATGGTGTGAGGTTATTGAAGAGACTCGTTACACAGCTTTGTACGCACAGAACCAGTGCCACAAAGCGGATCTGAAGTCCACCTAGTGAGGTGACACTGAGCAGTGACACCACGTAGTGAGGTGACACTGAGTACTGATACCACGTAGTGAGGTGACACCGAGCAGTGACACCACATAGTGAGGGGACACTGAGCAGTGCCACCACGTAGTGAGGTGCCCTGCAAGACCTTGCCCACGGAAGGAAAGGACCGCGTCCGGGAGCGCCGGGAGCTCCCTTTGCTCCTGGCAACGGGCTCAGGCTTGACTGAGGGAACCATCTCCAGGCAGGAGGTGGTAGTTCGCTCTGTGACCTGGATTAGTGTCTTTGAAACTATCATGAATTCTTCCATTAACAACTAAAAATAGGCATGGATAGATGCCTAGGTAGATCTAAGATAGGTAGATCTAAGTAAAATTTAATAAGCGTTAGAGCGCGCTGCCCGGCGCTCGGCGGACACGGCGTGTCACGGCCCGGGCCGGCCCTTTCCAGCCCTCATCCCAATACATCCCTGCGCAAACAACGCCAGCTGCAAACAGTGCTACTGAATAACAGCAGTGGCACTAATAGGACCAGGGATATGTACCGAAAAGTAACTCCAGCTTGGGAGAACAGAAAAAAAGCTCAGGAAAAGCCCAGGGTTTGGGACTCCGGGGGCTGCTTGTCGGACGGGGCAGGTGCGTGCTGTCTGCCGCGGTTGTGCAGCGCTCCGGCGCGGGATCCGTACATGGAGGAAAGGCTTTGGTGCACCCATAGGCGACAGTGGTGTGACAACCGAGAGGTTCGTGAAGGCTGGAGCCATGCAGAGCCCCGCCGGGGTCGGCCTGCCACAACCCGCCGCGGCCGGGACTCGAACCCGCGAACCACAGCTCCGCTCCAGAACCGGCGTCCATCGCCGCTCGGACAGCCCTCCCTGCGCATGCGCTAAGAGCTGTCACTGACCCTGGCTCTCTCCGGGACTGTTCCACCAGCTGGCGTAGGGGGGAACGACCTCAGGCGGTGCGCGGAGAGAAGGGCCGGCCCCGGCCCCGCCGCGCCGTGCGCAGTGTGCCCGCCGCGCATCCCCCCTTCCCTGCGGCGCGGTGGTGCGTGCTGCGGGGGGCGGGCGGTTGCCCAGGTGAGCGCGCGAGCGCGGCCCGCCCCGCGCGGCTCCGTCAGCGCTGCCAGCGTGGAGCGGCCGGGGCGGCAGCGCCGGGCCCGTGGCCATGGACGGCTCGCTCGAGAAGGTCTGCGGGGCAGCGCCGCCGGGCCGGGGATGGGGACAGTGACGGGGACAGTGACGGTGCCGCGCCGCGAGCAGTGGCCGCGGCGGGTGCGGTGGGGCCGGGGCCGTGGGGAGGGGCGCGGGCCGGCGGCGGCCGGGTCTCGGTGCGCGGCGCTGCCCCCGGGCTGAGGCGGCTTTGCCTGCCGGAGCTTTGGGGCAGCAGCGGAGCCCCCGGGCGTGTCCCCCTCGGCCCTCACAGCCGCCGGTGTGACCGGCATCCGTGTCCCGGATCCGGACCTAGGCAGGACGACTACCAGGAAATGCTTCAGGAGCGGGGTTTTCTGCTTTCTTTAAAAAGAAGGATGGAGCTTATTTCCTGTCAGTGTCAGCCTTCAGCAGGGTAGGAGAGGAAACATTACTAAATACATTATTATTTTACCCATTTTTTTGAATTGGCATGGAGGCGTTCGCTGCCCCGTGTTTGCTCTGCTGCCCGTGCCGAGCACAGAGCAAATATCGGCCGTGCCGTGCCCGGCCCAGCCCGTGCGCTCGGCCCGTGAGCCCCGGGTGCTCCGGAGGCTCCTGCCCGGCCCGGGCTCCTCCTGCCCTCCCGGGGCTGTCCCGGCCCTCGGTGGCCGTGGGGACCCCGAGCCTCGGCAATGCCCAGCGCTTGGTGTGCTGGAGGCTTTGGGTGCACACGCCCCTCCGTGCGTCGTTACTATGTGCTGCATGCTCGGTTTGTGCCGTCCTTGGGGTGGTCCGGAGAAACGTGAATGGGATGTGCTCTAGCGAAATGGTCAGGAAATTCAGGAATATCTTTCTGACGTGGCAAAAAACGTTTGATGTATTACAAGCTTCCTGAAGAATACAGTGTTACAGAGTATTAGTGTTTGAAAGCTTAGGTTCTTTATTATTGCTGGCAGAAGTGACTCCTACTTGTTCTCAAAAAATAATAAAGTAAAATTTCATTGGAATAGTTTGGAGTATGCTGTCTATGAACTGGACTCAAAGAGAACCCCGGTGTGATACAGGGTAATTTAAAGAGGTGCATTAATACAGGGCAAGTGTAGTACTGACCAAGCTCTTTGCTTGATCAGTTCATAATAAGAAGCAATAAACACACTACAAAAATGAAATACCTAAAAGATGTCCATGTTTTAGTTATTCTTGATGTGAGGAATAGTCTGTAATGGCCTGCAAAAACTTGCCTGTCTGATTTTTCCATATATGCAGATAGATATGTGTCAAGAGTTATCATTTTATTTACTTCCTCTCTTGTTTATCACGGCTTTTTTCCACATGTGTGATAAAAGCTGTAGTTCTCTGTATAATAAAATGCCATAATACAATTATGGTCTTCTAGATATTTAGCAGTAAGTGCCCTCCTGGAATAATCTTTGGTTAAAATTGTGGTAAATCTGTACAATTTGCAGTTTATCAAGTCTTGACATGTCAGAATTCTTCTCCCCAAATATATTTAAAATTCCTCCAGCCTGGCATACATTTTCCTGCATAGAATGTCTGTCCACTTATCTCATGGACATTATTTAAGCATTATCAAAGTAGATTTGAGACTTTTATTTGAACCATGGATTCTCTCCTTGCTGTGTATTTTTGCAGGGTGCCAGTGATGCGGTAAGTACTTTTAAACTTGTATTAACATTTGTTGCAACTTTGTATTTTTCATAACCATTTTGGTACAGTCACCTAATGAGCTGTGATGCAGTGATGTTGGGTGACTGCAGGCTTTAGGGTCTTGCAAATGGAAAAAGATTTTTTTAGCAGATGAGAAACTTCCTGAGAATAGAAAACATTGCACAGTAGGACTGCAGTGAAAATCATTGCAGAATCTGACTCAAAGGTGTGCACACCAAACATCTCTTGGTTTGATTTTGCAAATTACTTTGTTTCAGCACCTTTTTTTTTTTTTGCATTATTTTTTTAAGGTATTGTGTGTCATAAGTGATATAATTATGACTGATTTTATCTGAAATTCAGTAATCTTTTGTTGGGCTGAACTTGTTTATATAATTCTGGAAGCCTGCGTTAGATTTCAGAAGTTTGCCCTAACAGAACTATTCTATTTTTTTTTTTCCCATTTGGATTTTGATTGAAGTCACCAATCTTTTGAAGGATTTTAAATTTCAAGTTAGGTGACTTTTTTAGTGGTAAAACAGTGCAAATTCTTTCCTTGTAACTCCTTGCTATCTCTACAGCAGTATTTTCCCTAAACATGAAAAAAACTGTTTTGGTTTCTTGCTCAGCCTGTGGCTCCTGCCTTTTGTTACTGTGCTATTTACCACAACATCCTGGTAAGTTTACGGAAAACTCAGGCAGCAGAGCTGCATTAAGGTCCTGGCTCATGTCAGGGGAATAAATCGAGATTAAAAGGGTGAACATCTGTAAGCAGAAGCCTTGTGATGACACAGTGCCATTTTTATTCAAGCCAAACAGTCATGAAGTATCTGCTTTTTTTTATCTTAAACTTTTCTTACCCTGGAGAATAAAAACAATATTCTTTTGGTTGAAGAATACTGACATTGTTTGGGATTAATTTACCATTGAGAAGAGGTTTTGTTTTTTTATGGTAAAACCATCTTTTAAGGTGTTCCAGTAATGTAGTGGGAAAATGAGCTCCCCTGAAACAGGGAATGAGCTACACCTGTGAGTTGCTTCTCACAACATTAGTTTATGTAAACTGTTTAAAATTCATCCCTTTATTTCATTAGGAATACAGCCTACAGAAATGCAAAACCAAGACTGGAAAACATTGGTGTAGAAGCAGCATTCTTCCTTTTGAATTTGCAATTAATTTTCAGTTTTATCACAGTTGGAGAATGGCCCCTTATCCTCTCTGCCCAGTTGCCAAGTGACTCCAAGGTGTGACATTCTGCCTGTAAAGTCATAAACAGTTCACAGTTCAAAGTACTTAATAAAATAGTCCCAGGTTAGTTACAGAATGGGGAAGTGGCTGAAATCAAAGCTGTTGCAGGACAACCTTAGGGAGTTGGATTAGCACATGGGGAGGCCATGAGTGGTAAGGGTTGAGGCAGGCTGAGTGAGGGGTGCCAGGGGCTGAAGGAAAAGGAGGTGCTGGATGTGAATGGACCCCAGCAAGGAAAGAGTCACGGCTGGTGCCTGTTAGAGCTTGGAAGGATTTGTGTGTCCTGTAACTGCCCTGGCCAAAGGCTCCCTGTGAGCCAGGGGCAGGACTGAGTGCAGAAACTTCCTGCAGCTCCTTTAACCCCTCACCACCTGTGCTGGGAGTGTTCACGAACTCCTCCCACAGTCATTTCCGAAACCTGTTCAAGACCATGAAAAAATACTGTTCATTACTGCTCTTGTTATTCAAGTGTGTTCAGAAACCTTTCTTAACTTAATGGTCTGTTGCTGCAACTTTGCCACACCTGTTTTTCTTGCTGCTCAAAAGAAGCAGAAAGTCTCCTGCTTCCCAGCTCCATGGCCTTACTAATGTGAGCAGAGGAGGAACATTCAGAAAGTTCAGCAGGTAAAGGTGAGCTTCATCTCCTTCCAGAACTCAGAGGAGAAAATAAGCTGCTGCATATCCACTTAGCAATTGGAAAAATCAGAAGAGATTAATTTTCTAATTCAGCCCGTGTCAGAATTCAAAGACTTTGTGGATTTCATAGCATTTTTTGGAGCTTAGTGTAACTTAGGAGTTTTAAAGGTGTATTTTATGTCGTTATTCTGGCAGCTTATTGGCAGCAGGGTTTCATGTGTGTAATTAGTGAGTGAGAGGGGATGAGTCACAAGGTAGGGATGTGCAGTTTTAAACATCTGATGTCATTTCAGCTGCTGAATTTTATGTTAGCTGCAAACAAAAGCAGCTCAGAGCCCTTTTTATAACGTCTCTACATCTCAAGTCCTTATTTACAACAGATATGAATGTTTGCATGTGATGCTAAGGAAGGTTGAAACAAGTAACTGCCTTCCAGCCATCGATGATGTTTTATGGCAGCCTGAATTAAATTATGTGAGATAATCACAATCAGTAGATTGTGATAATTTACTCTTTTAAGGGCTTGCAGGAACCAAGCTGTTGTTTTTTTTTTTTTCCCTGAGCTTCTTTCCAGACTTTCTTTGACATGGTGCAACTCTGGAAACCACTCAAAATGTATGAACATATTGCCAAATATCAAATTTATATTTTTCCTTTGGTTATGTCTGTTTTCTTCTGAGTATTGAATGCTTGCAGTGTGTGTTGGGGTTTTGAAATCTGTGATGAGATCTGGAACTTTTTGTATTTGTACTGCTTTGTCACTCAGTGCTTAATTAGGTTGTGGTCCTCATACCCAGTGGTTGTACAAATCAGTGTAGAAGTGTAAAAACCTATTTATTGCTGAAAGCTGGGATTTCTGATGGTAGAATATTACTCAGCACTTGCTCTATTCTTTTGTTTTTCCCCCAAACATTTGTTACTGGCCACTTCCAAAGCCATGGAATAGAGAATTGTCAGTCTTGGTCTGATCACTGTGCCCATGCCCAGCTACTGATTCTTTCAGCCACCTACCACTTACTGTAATGTGAGTTAAATCTCAAAATATTTGATTAAAAATAGTCTTTCTTTGAACATATGGTAACTCTCAACTTAATTTTTTTTCCTTTCTTGATCAGTCCTCCGGATGAAAATAGTGTAAAATCCTCATGTAAATGAATCCCACTACCTTCTGTGATCAAATTTGCTTTTGTGTCTGCATCTGCCTGAGTGAATGTGTTTGCCTGTGGGATTTCTTTCCTTTAAATAGCCCTGTCCTTTCCCCCATTCCCCCAGCCTTAGCAGCAGCCTGCAGGGGTAACCACCACCAGAGTCTTTGGTATGTGGGTGCTGGCTTGGTGCTGAATTTATGGAGGTTATGGGAGGCAGGGACTCTGTAATGGGGTCACCTGAGTATCTCAAGGGGTTTTGCCATTTATTGTGCTGGGGCTTAGCAGTGGTGTTGCCTTCTCCCCTCACACTGGGGTATATTTATTTTTCAAATATAGGTAAATCAGGCTCTGCCAAATGACACCTTCCACATTCTCTCACACACTCTCACATTCAAATGGCATCAAATCCTTAAATGGATAAATGCTCCTGTCCAGGTGTCTGGTGTCAGTGTCACAGGCTTCTGTCAGGCCTCTTGGGTTAAGGTTTATGGAAGAAACTTCATTCAGCCAGAGCAGTTCTTTGGGAAATACTTTGAGCTTGTCATTGGTTCAGGGCAAATAAGTTCCATGATTTTTAAACTCTTCCATCTGGCAATATGTGTGGTTACCTGAGTTCAGCAGTGAGATCAGGATTTTTGGCCTGTTCTGTGCAGCTGGAGGATAATTGCTGCATGCCAGCCTGTCTTAGCTGCCTGCTGCAGGTTAGTTTCACTCTTCTGTCTACATGAAAGGAATTTCTCCAATTAGTTAAGATTAAAAACTGGTTTATAGGCACAAGAAATATGAAAAAATAGATTTACAAGGGTATTTAGGTTGGGTGTTTTCTTGTCTGTTTTGAAAACTACCGTTGTAAAAGTGTGCTGGGGAAATGGCAGGGAACGATGCCATTTATTTGTCATCCTAGGCAGTCTCAAAGGATACTTTCTTGTCTTTCTAGATCCAAATGTTGAGGTTTTAACCCCTTCTAGGATTTATTATATTGTAGAGACAGTAGTAAAACAAATGGGTTTTGATCTTTTCTTGAAAGTTGCTTTCTTTTTCCTAACAGATGGTGGACCCTACTCTAGCAGAAATGGGGAAGAATCTGAACGAAGCAATGAAGATGCTGGAAGACAATCAGAGGTACAATAAAAAACAATGGCTGTTTGTGCTGAGGGGAGGGTTATTTGTGTCACTGGCATGAAGCAGAGAAACCCCTCATTTTCCTACAGTTTAAGGTCACATTGTCCGTCTGAAGCTTACACCTATACAAATCATCTTTGTTTCTCAAATGCTGGGATTTTTAAAGTAAATGTACACATATTTATGCATGTTCTCTGATACCCAAAACAAGTCTGTTTTTCAAAGTTAGGATTTATTTTTTTATTATTGCAGTGCCAGCAATTTTTGATTCCTGTATATATGAGATTCTTCTCTAAGCTTTCTTATAAAGAGCTGGAAACCCCAACAACTTGGAAACTCTTTAATTCAGTCTGAATGAAACTTTTGTGTCGATCTCATCTGGTTAATTTCTGAATTATTGTTAGTGAAATAGATACATGTCAGTATGCATTTCTACAAGTCAAAGTCAATTACATGTTTGAATTTATCAAACACAAGCTAAATACAGAGTTTATTCTGTGTCTTTAACTTAGGAAAGTGGAGGAGGAAAATGAAAAGAAATATGCACGGAAGGATATTCCTGGACCACTCCAAGGCAGGTAAGCAGCAGCATTTTTTAGATAATGTTCTTTTCAAAGTCTTAAACTACACATGTTAGTCTTCCAAGCAACTTGCATTAATGGAAAAGTTAACATTTTTCAGGCATCATAATAAACTTTTTCCCATACTCTCATAGGGGGAAAAAAGTAATACTATAATCATACCAACTATTTTTATTCTCATGTAGAAAAGAGAAAAAAAGATTACTTGTCCACAGTGACTGAAATTTTGAACTCTTGGAATCTGATGAAGTAGTGGTGCCTACAGCTGTGATTGAGACTCAAAGTAAACATAAACTTCTATTGAATTAAAGCATCCAGATTAAAAAAAAAACCTGACACTGATAAAGTAGAAAACAGTAAAAAAAAAAAAAAAACCAAAACAAAAACCAACAAAAAACCCAAAACAAAAGGAAAAAAGAACCAAACCCCAGGAACCTCCCACCTTTTTAGCACAGCTGTCTTTAGAAATTAAACAGCTCTTGTCCATAAGGTAGGTAAGACCATTGTACTTGAAAATGAAGATTTAACTTGGTTGTGTCCTCTGTGGGAGATGATCCTGCAGAAGCTCAGGCTAGCACTTCAGAAAATTTTGCAAAAGCTATTTAAGTCTCTGCTGTGCAGGCACTAACCCTGGTTTGGAGTGGAGACACTGAGTTATCTTTCTATGAACAAAAAGCAATTTCAGCTATCAGTGTAAGTTCTTACACTACCGTTAATTTCAGTTGGAGTTAGAAAAGTTGAGGTGGATCTTTTCCAGTTTTACCATGTCATGTGAGAAATCAGACACAGCTTGTGTCTGTCAGAAACTGAGATTTGTGGGGAATTGTTTAAGAGATGTGCTGAGTTATGAGCTGAGGCTGGTTCAGGTGAAGTGAAATGTGGATCCTTAGCTACTGCCTTGCTTGGCTGTGTAGCAATAAGAGTTCAATGTTGGCAAGTCAGGCTTTTCAGACCAAATTTTCAGGTATCAGTAGATTTGTTTTTCTGAGTGTCCTACTATAAACAAGTAGGATTTTGAATTGATTCAGCATCTTCATCTTTGTGATCAGTTTTCCTGAGACCAGGGAACCATTTCTGTTGCTGTACTCAGCATTCAGTAAAAGTGGAGTGTCCCAGATGGCCTCTTTTAGATACTTGAATTTTCCTGTCTGTGTCTCTTTAATGTGGTTTTGTTTCCCCTCCCAGTGGCCAGGATATGGTGAGCATACTCCAGTTAGTTCAGAACCTAATGCATGGAGAGGAGGAGGAGGAAACTTCACAGTCCTACAGGTGAGGCCAATATCAGTTACTGGATGTGGAAGACACCTGATTTTTTAATATTCTGATCACTATAGAACTTATCCACCTAAGTTCTGTATGTGTTTCAGTATATATAATTTCTCTACATATTTTAGTATATATATTTATATGCATAAGTATATATATTATGTATTTTAAAGTGTAAAACATTGTGCAACCAGGTAACTTTTTAAAGGCAGCTTACATTGTATAGAGAAGCAGAATAATGCATGAAGCTTGGCTTTCTTAAGATTACAAGGCTTGCATTACTAATTGCTAAATGGAGTTATACAAGGGAAATGTTTCTCATGTGACACCTCATTTCTTCCACTTCCTCAAAGTTGTTTTAAGTCTTAAAGATTTGAATACCAATAGATTTTGATCATGTATTTCTGTAGATTTTAAAATGAAAGGAAATTTTTTTTCATTTTTCAGTAAAATGGAAATAGTACTAACTGATCTACAGAGGATTATTGAAAACTAACATTCAAAAAGTATGGTCAAGGTTTAAAAAAATCAAAAAACCAAAACCAAAAAAAAAACAACCACCAAACAAAAAACGCCTAATAAAGAAAAGCCATGCCTCTAAAAATAGTAATGTAAGTGTCCTGAGTTTTCTGTGCATAGGAGAGGAGGGTATTAATGCACTCTCCAGTCCCAGTGCAGGTAAGGTGCTTAGTTCCAGCTCATGTTGGCTGTTTCAAAAGTAGGAGCTGTTCCTGTGAGCAGCTGGGCCAAGTGAGGTGCTCTGTGTGCACTGGCAGCTTGGTGTGTCATACATGAGGGTGGCTGTGATCTACTGCACTTCTCTCTGCTAAATATTTAAATTGCAATCAACCAATTCTGCCAGTGTGCATTAAAAACCCATAAAGCCCATATTGCTGTAATGCCCATGCCCTGGGTTTGACTGGCAGTTCCTCTGTTCTGGCTTGCAGACTGCAGAACGTTGGTGAGCAGGGTCACATGGCTCTACTGGGACATAGTTTGGCTGCTTATATATCTGTGCTGGACAGAGAAAGACTGAGAAAACTCACAACCAGGATCCTTTCTGACACTACTCTCTGGCTCTGCAGGCTTTTCAGGTGAGTCCCTGAGAATCACTGGTGTCACAAGGTAGTGATAACGTTTAAAAATAGATGTGATTTGACTGAGGATGTCTACTAAAGAAACCACCAAACTTAGAAATCCTTGGAAGGGCTGAACACAACCTTAACCTAGCCTAAAGAATATATGTTGCATTGTCTTTAAAATTAGCAATCCAGAATTTAAATCTATATTAAAACCAGAATGAAGCCTTTTGTGTGTTTCCTCCCACACTCCACTTTTAGTAAGCAAGGTTTTGAACTCTCTAAAGGCAATCTTAAAGAAACACAGATGTTTCTTTCTTTCTTGCTCTGAGTCTAAATGAAAATATATACTAGGCTTCTCTCATTGGTAATCTCAGCCTGTTTCATAAAGGCTTTCTTTTAATCTACTTTAACCTGGGAAAATAGAAGGTTTTTTATTATCTTCTCTGTCCTGTATCAAGCTTTTTTGTTGGTCAGTGTTATTTTAGTCCTTAAACTGACTGTTGGTTTTGTGTTCATATTTACTTGGCTTTTCTGGCAGGTATGAAAATGGATCAGCCTATTATCATGAAGATGATCGTGAAGGTCTCCTGAAAATCTGTCGGCTTGTAATTCACACCCGCTATGAAGATTACACACTGGAGGGCTTTAACGTGCTCTACACCAAGCAGCCTGTCATATACATCAGTTCTGCTGCCAGAACTGGCCTGGGCCAAGCTCTCTGCAACCAGGTAAAGTCAGTCAGGGGGGCTTAGCTGCAATTAGAACCTTCCTGGCTTCATATTGCCTGCATAGCTTTGAGGATTTTGGCAACTTATTTTTCCTCAGGGTGGAAATAACAGCAAAGGAAGCGGAGTCCATACTGGGCATATCCTCAGCTGTAGTAGACCATACATTTAAAATAAAACCATTTGTCTGGGAAAAACACTTTGAGTTTTTATTTACAGCCTGTGTTTTGCAGCAGTGATACAGTGGGAGGAAGAGAAATTTTCTGAATATTTCCACTGAAAGCATCCTGCCTGCTAACTTTGTAAAAAATGAGTGATTGTTTCTAGGTTGCATTGTGATTTACATAAGCTGTTGGTCATGTTAGATAGACCTGAGCCCATACATAATTTGTCCTGTGCTTTTTCCTTACTAATTTTGTTATAAGTTTTAGCAGAAAACTTACTTTATAATGTAATATTAAGGTTTCTATTGTCAGACTGGTTTTTGTGTCGCTCTGTATTAGTGAACACATGAAAAGAGTATTTATTTCTCAGCTGAAATTCCATCTTTTCTGTTGCAGTTAGGGTTGCCCCTTTCCTGCATGTGCCGTGTGCCTTGTAACACCATGTTTGGATCTCAGCACCAAATGGTAAGTTTGTTTTCCCTAAGAGCTTTTTCTATGCTTTGATTGCTTTTTAAGCCTCATTAAATGAATATCAAGTATGCTGTTAGAAAAAGCTGTTAAGACATTTACTTTTTTGACTTCTAAGTCTTCTGTGTTAAGGCTGTGTGAATCATAGATGGAAATTTTCTAAAAGCAGTTTGTATCTTGGTCTTATCATTTGCAAAATATTTTAATGTCTTTTAAGTAAAGTGCTTTTTAGTGCAAGATTTCTAGAATAGGAGTAGTTGGAGTACTTTCACAAGCTGCATGGTGTATTTGTGTTGTATTTTTCACAAATGCTTTATTCAGATTATTTCGGCTTTGAGAGGAAGAAAGTGCAAGCCAAAACCAAGGACATTGAGAATTTCCTTTCAGAACTTCAGAATGCTGTTAATTTTCAATCTTAATGCATTTTCCCAGTTCAGCAGAAATAATTCAGTGTTTGACAAACATTGTTTTCTTACTGATACCAGGATGTTGCTTTGTTGGACAGACTGATTAAAGATGATGTTGAGTGTGGAAAACTGCCTTTGTTGCTTGTGGCCAATGCTGGTAAGTGCTGTGGACAAACAATCACAAAAAACCCTATACTATTTCATGAATACATATTCAATCAAAAACCAAAAAACATATAAAATTTTAAAATAAAAATTTTCCTAAACAGCTCAGTGGTTGCATATCAAGAAATATCAGGAAATATCTTAATGACCACACAATAATTATCTATCCAAAGGGGATTTTATTTAACTAGTTCAAATTTGGATTGTGCTGTTACAGTTCTGCAAATGCCAGTTGATGTATTAATATGACTGTAACTTCCTTTAGTGAGTGCAGATCTTTTGTTAAAAATCAATTTTACATTAACACCTCAGAATTTTTTGATGGATGTGCTATCAACTTTAGCTTGAAAAATATATTTTTCTTCTAGTTAATTAAACACATGTACAAAATTTGCTTTAAGTATGAATGAGGGAGGTGACTGTTACTTGCTTGGGACCTGGAAAGTGATCTGAGATGAGTCCAAGAGGCTGATTTGGTAGAGCCTCAGTGCAGGCTGATCCTCTGTCACTGCCTTCTCCCTGTTCAACCAGGGACTCCAGGAGCTGGGCACACGGACAAGCTGGGCCGGCTGAAGGAGCTCTGTGAGCAGCACAAGATGTGGCTCCATGTGGAAGGGTATGGAACTGCACACTTGCTGCTCTGCAACTGTGTTCATTACAAAGTCTGACTCACAGACACCATCTAATTTAACAGCTCACACAGAGCCAGAGGGCCAACTTGAGTTGGTCATAGTAAGCAATTTATGTGGTTATAATTTGTTATTGTGAGATAGAAATTGATTTACATACTCAAGAGGAATTAATTGGAGAGGTAATTTCAGCACAGATTAGTGATCACTTTTATTCAGATGGTAATCTTATCTGCCCTTGCTTTGAAGAGCTTGAAATATTAATAAAAATACCTTCTAGGCCAGAGAGGCCTAAAAAGACCTTCTAAGTCAAGGAGGACATTATACAGTAGTTATTGAGAATGAAATGGCACTTCAATGAAGGAGGTCAAGAAGGCTTCAGCAAGAGCCAGGAGAACTGGGAGAGGGAATTAAACCAAAGGGAAAATAAATTCTAGGAACTTGGACAATGTCAATGAAGACTCCAGTGCTCTAAGGTAATACTTTTTGAAGCTGAAATAAGGACAGTATCTCCTGGTATTTTGTAGAATAGCTGTATTTGCATACTATTTATTTCTGATACCAAATTGATGCTAAGTTATGAATATGACCTTGGGTGATGATTTCACCAAATGTTGGACTGAAAATTTTTAGAACGAAGTAGGTTTTTACTTTTGAGTTTTCAATCTCAGAATACCAAGTAGCAACATCTCCTGCATTGTTAATGAAATATATATGAACAAAAATTACCTCCCTTTACACATCAATATGAAATATTTAAACTGAGATTAAAATGCTGTCTCTTAATACATATTTAATATATGCTAAACCTACTTTTTTTTTCCAGTGTGAATCTGGCAACTTTGGCTTTGGGTTATGTCTCCTCTTCTGTACTGGTACGTTTCACTATATCTAGAAACTTTAAAATGTGCTTGTGTAAGGTTATATATGGCTTATATTGTGCTTATTGTAATAAATTTCAGGCTGCTACAAAATGTGACAGCATGACTCTGACTCTGGGCTCCTGGCTGGGGCTCCCTGCAGTGCCTGCAGTGACCCTCTACAGACACGAGGATCCATCCTTGGTACGTTCAGATTCTCACTCACCATCCTCCAGATCCTGGCATTCTGATTCTGAGCAATGTGCTGCCATGTTCTTCATAGGCATCTAAATGATCATTTCCAAAGCTGGCAAAGTGGCAGCATTGGGGAGAGGCTAACAGTGCTTTGTTTGTTTTCCTCCTCAGTCCTTGGCAGCGGGGCTGACGTCGAGCCAGCCCGTGGAGAAGCTCCGTGCCCTGCCCCTGTGGCTGTCCCTGCAGTACCTGGGCCATGATGGCATTGTGGAGAGGATAAAACATGCCTCACAACTGGTGAGCAACAGCCCAGCAGGGATTTGTGACAGCTCTTGACAGATCTTCCTGGTTATTGTGATGTGTTGTAGAAGACTCAACTAAAATACTGCAGTTGTTGATAGTATAACATTGGGTTTCACCCATGATGAAAGCACAGGAAAATGTTTGAGGCAGGGTTTGTGCTTTTAGTATTAGATTATATGTATATTTTTATAAGTGAGAAAAAAAAAGTCTTTGTTCTTCCTAGACAGTGAAGTAACATAATAAGTTCCTTTTTTGTCACTTCTCTTAACTATTTTTGCTTGAAAGCTCTTCAGAGAGACTTTATTTTCCTACTCAGCATTGTGTTCATTTAAATACTGGTAAATTACTTTTAGTAAAAAGGACTTCAAAACATTTCTTGAGGTACAAGTGCACTGTGTTTGGAGTCCTTACTTTAGTAAAAGTTAAGGTCCAATATAATGTGTTAGTTACAAAATGCAGTGCTTATATGCAAAATATTATTTCTTAAAGGCCACACTTTGTAGTCAGTGTTTAACTAAACCGAGAAAATCATCTTCTGTTGCATTCCAAATTGACAAATGAAAACTGGATGAGTCTGACATGTTGGAGGGGTTTGCACAAAAATTGCAACTGTTTAATGTTTTTCAAAATAACTTTTAACTTCTAAAACTGCATTTCTCTCTTCCATTTGTTCTCCTTCTGCTCTGGTCTTCTAGAGTCAAAGGCTGCTGGAAAACTTGAAAAACCTGGATTTCATTAAAACTTCGGTACAGTTTGTTTTTAATACTTTGGTTGTATGTCTTAGTTTCTGCCTGTTATTATAAGAATAACTTTGACTAGAATAAATTATTAAAAATATTATGTCATTCATAACCATCGTTTTGAAGGTGCTTGGGATCTTTCTAATTAAGTCCTGGTGTTCAGTGAATGCTCTTGCCTTGGCTGTGACCTCTGGATTGTGTTTGTTCCACTGCTCTGTACTGGTGCACCCATGGGAGTGCAGAAGAGCATCCAGAAGTTGTGTTCAAAGCTTGATTTAATTCCATTTAGAACATGGCTTTGCTCAGTAATACATCTGTGAAACCAGTTTCCCTAAGTGTGTCTAATCTATTCTGGCTGCATCTTACCCTGCTGTTGAAATCATATTGTAAACCCTGTGATATTGTACACAAAAATTATCCCAGCTGAGGTTTCTACACTAGAAAAAGGTTTAGAAATCACAGCTAATGTATTCATTCCAAATTCAGTTTCTGTGAGATGTCCTGTCCAACAGGGTTTGGTTATTTTACTGACCCTCACCCCTGAATTTTAGTGGATATTTGATGGATAGAAAATTTAGTCAGCTTACTGACTAAGCTGTAGAATATTAATGGCCCTGGGAGTTCAAGTTACTGTATCACTTACCCTCCTTCTCAAATAAATCTTGGCATTTTTAGGATTATGAAATAGCCTCAGACTGTCTCCAGAAGTAGCACAGTCCATCTCTCCAAAGCAGGAGCAATTACAATCTTACTTTTCCTGCTGGAACTTTCTTGGTGTTTCCCAGTGATTCTGGGGTGATTTCTAAGAGAGCTCAAGCTTTGCTCAGCAGTACAAGGGATTGTACATGGTGTTAAATCTTCAAAAAAGCAGGGGAAAATATTTTTTTTTCTTTTAAGGTTGAAGATGAACTGAGTTCACCAGTGGTGGTTTTCAAGTTTTTCCAGGAATATTCAAATAGAGGTAGGTGATTTATTTAAAACCAAACAACAACCAAAAAAACACCCCTCTCTATACAGTACTTTAAACTACAAATTCACCAAATGAATTTGAGATAAATGCAATGTAGTGCAGTTCTCTCATGTAACGTGCTTTTAAAAGGTTGTGAATGCTGGTCATAATCTGTGACAAATCATCCACGTGATAGCTTCTTTTTATAGACAGACTGCAGTGTTTTAAATTTTCATAACAAGTAATTTTCTGCCTTCTTGAGTGAGAAGATTTGCATATGATTTTGATCTTGGGAGCAGATGATGGAAGTCTCTTACGAGCTGCAGGCTCAGTATGAGTGTACTGGTGGGGAGAGATTTTGGTTTGTTCAGGTTTTTTGTTCATTTCAAACATTTCATGGCTTGTGGCAAGCACTACATTGCTGTGGTTTACTGATTACAGTTCCTGTTGCAATTTTAAAAGCAGCAGAATGCATTGGGAACAGCTCTGGAAATGCTGTCACAGGTACTAAATATGTGCAGCCTCCTGTGACAGGACTTTGCATTGTGAAAACACTGGTTGTATTTCCATTGGGGCATTTTAACTTCAAAACTCAGAAGTATTTTACTGCTTTGTTGTTTTTTTTGTTTAGCTATTGCATTCAACTCTGTTTTACTTCCAGTATTTATTGTGTTCAACATATTTTTACAAAAACATTCTTGTTCATCTGCTCCAGGCCCAGTACATGGTGTAGATGTGTTACATTAGCTGGGAAAAGTAATTGTCTTTAATCTAAATTTTAGGTTGTCTTTTATTTAATTAAGTAAATAAAAATCCACTTCTGTGATTCTTGTGTCTTTGGATTCAGATCAGACCTCACATGCTGCACAGGCCTCAACTATTCAGCACCCCATAATAAGCAACGAAGGGCACATTTATGACACCTTCAATCAGTGGGTAAGAATGGAGGGGAGTGACAGGGGAGTAGTTCAGGGGGTCATCAGGAGCTATTATCCCTTTGTTAGAGTAGTTTGAAAGATTTTCTTGATCTGATTTCCTTTGCAAAACTTGTGGCTGTTTAAAAGATTAATTTGCTCTGAAGCAAAGTTGCTCTCACATTTCTGATCATTTTACACATAATTAGTAATGAAATCATTCCTGGATCTTAAGCTCTTGGTTGTTCCCTTGATCTTGTGAATATGTGTAAATTTCAGAATTCTTTTAAATCGGCCAAATTCTCTATGTCTGTGTATGTCAGTGTATTGTTGAACAGACAGCTGCTTTTTCCAGCTCTTGAGTTAATTCTAGAAGCCTGTGCTGGCAGAGCTGAGCACGTGGCTGGTTTGGATCCCTTGTGCAGTAATCATGGCACACCTAATGGCAGTGACAATTTTGTGGAAAATTCTGACTTGTAACACAGCTTGTCCCAAATTTCCATGATTTTAAGGGTCTGTTGAACTCAGTCATCTCACCGCAGGGTGAAGTATTTTGGTGCAAGAACTGAATTTGAGGGAAAACTGTGTCTGTGTTGTTCCCTGAGCTGAGACAGGGCCTGCAGGAGCCATCCCTGCCCATTTCCCTGACTGTGCCTTGTCCCTGCAGCTGGGAGAGCAGCTGGCACAGCTGGTTCCTGCCAGCGGGGTGGATGTGGTGGAACTGGAGGATGAGGGCACCTGCGTGCGCTTCAGCCCGCTCATGACTTCTGCAGGTAATGTTCACTCCAGCCAGCCCCCTGTAAATGCTGCCCTGTGCTGTGAGTGGTACAACAATCTCCTGGGGTAAAAGCAGGTGTGCTCAAAAAGCTCCTCAGGATATTCTCTTGTGGGGAGGATTTTCCTATAAACAAACAAAACCACCTCAGCTTTATCATTTTGCTGCACCTCAGCACGGGGTGCATGAATGGGAGCCCAGCTGTTGTGGGTCATGTTGCCTCACTATCTCTGCAGAGAAACACTTCCTGGTTACTTTTCTAACTAATTAGGAAAAGTAGTTAAATTCCTTCTCTCAGCTGCCTAACACCAGATGCCTGCCCTTTCCACCCAGGTGTTTCAACACTGCAATGGTGCTTGTGTTCAAAACACAGCTACTTAGCTGGAATAATTATTTACTAAGCCTCCAGGGTTTTCTATAACTATTGATGGAGGGGGGAGATACAAAAAAAAAATCTGTGTTTTGGAAAGCAGAAGCACAGAACAGTGTGCAGGGCTCAGGGGGTGCACAGTATCTCCTGTTGGCTTGTGTGGGGTGAGGAGCTTAGGCTGTAGAACAGCTGACACTCATGAGAGAAGGTCCTGGTGTACACAGAACAGCAGATTTTAGAGGAAAATTACTTAGTGATGCTGTGATGTTTTGTTTTAACCACCATGGAAGCTAATTCGTGTCCAGCTGGGCTACAGGAAGAGGATGTTTGAGGGTTTTTTTTAATGCTAGCTACTGATGTAATGTAAAAGGGTATTGTAACATATCCTTATTAATTTGTAACATGAAAAAATCCTTTTTGTTAGTTTTTATGAAATCCTTACTTTCATTTTGATGTCTCAGTTCATAGATAACTGAACCAAAAACCCACTTACATAGACCAAGATATTCAATACTATCTGTAAATTATATTTGTGATTAACTTGCAGAGCAGCTCCTTTACAAATCCTTCATTCAGACATCTGTGTCACATCCCTCTCACTTACCACACACTAACACTTTGCTCTGCAGTTTTAGGAACTGAAATACAAGACATTGATCACTTGGTAGACTGCTTAAAAATGAAGATTCCAGTGTTGACAAGCACTCTGCAGCTGAGAGAGGAGTTTGAGCAAGAAGTGAGAAGAACAGTTAGCCTGTTGTATATTGAAGATCTTGGCTGGCCAGGGTTAGGTGTTGTGAGGTAAATTATTTTCTTCATGCTGTGTTTGCAAACTCTGTGCTTGAGCAGACAGGACCATGTGGTCTCTTCAGTGGTCATTTGGATGTTTTGTTTACTGATTGTTATCTGGCTTTGCACCCAGCTGAAGCTTTTGAGTGCTTTTTAGGAAATTGCCTTTATAAAGTAATTTTCTTTGATTATTTCTTAAAGAAAAGCTGAAGAGCTGCTTTGGGCACCAGTTGTAACACTGGAAGCAGTGTGTGGGATATGTAATGAGCAAGTGCATTCCACTGTCTTTAGCCAAGCATAACTTCTATTTTTATCTATAATGGCACTCACTGATATGCTGAATAGACTTAAAAAACCCTCCAGGTGTCTGTTCTGATCATTTGATGCAGCCCTCTGGGAGGGATTCTGTATAGTCAACACAGTTCAGGTGTAATCAATATAGCAACCAGAAATATCTTGTGTTGAGTTTGCAGCAGCAAGCTCAGCCCACCCCCCAGTCCCTGATGACAAATGCCACTAAACTTGCTGGTAGGAGCTGTAATGTTCTGAGGGTTTTGTTTGTAAAATACAGGAGTTTGTAGAAATGTGCTAAATGTGTAGGTCCTTCTCTATGTACTGTAAAGTGAAATTGCTATCTCTTGGCTTGGTTTGAAGGTACAACTATCACAGTGATGAGAAGAATGATGACAAACAAGAAAAAGAACTAGAAAAAATCAATACAGAACTTCTGAAAAAGTTAAATGAGCTGGAGTCAGATCTCACCTTTTCTTTGGGTAACTGCACTATTTAAAGAATTTCTTTTCAAGCTCGTAGTCATTCTCCTAGCTGTGCTAGAATGATTTGATAGGTCGTTGTAATGCAGAATGAGCTGCTGCCTATGTGATTATTGCAGAAGGAACACCTATAACTGTTCCCTCCTCCCCCCTGTTTCAGTTCAGGAGTGCTCACCAGGTGAGCTGTTCTCAGAAATCCTTGTGAAAACTGATGTGTGGGGAGCTAGGCCAAGAAGGGTTCCTTGCCAGAAAGAACAAAAGCTGCAGCATTCCTGGGAGGAGATGGAGCCTTCTCAAGTGCTGCTGATCCAGTGGAAAGCAGATCTCAATCCAGACTGGCACTGATGGCTTCACTGCTCTCTGTGGCTCAATTATAAGCTTTAGATGACTTTTGTGATAATTAGCAACACTTTCACATTTACACAGTGCCACATGACAGCTGAGAGTATTAATTTGCTTCTTCAGAACTCTGATCTTTTTCTAATCAGCTGTCAAAAATTAAGTGCCCTATGGTTGTGGAACCAAGTAATCTGTAAATGGCTGAAAGTTAAGGAGCTTAAAGCATATTCAGCACTGGTATTTACAACACAACTCCTTGACTGTATAAAATATCCACTGTTTTTTCTTGCTCAGGTGATGTTTTCTGTCTTTGAAAACCCCCAGGGCTGAACTTTATTGGTCTGCATAATTTATACCCACACAGATGCTGCCCTTAGGTACTGAAGGGGGGTGTGTACTGGCATTTCCAGATTTACAAGCACAGTGCTGCAGCCCTTGCAGGATTGCAGATGTGTTCAGCACAAAGCCTGACTCTCCCTGTGCCCCCAGGTCCGGAATTCGGAGGGCAGAAGAATTGTGTTTACATTGGCATGGTCACAGAGGATCTGGATGTGTCAGAGCTGGTGGAAACTATTGCAGCAACAGGCAGAGAAATTGAAGAAAATTCAAGAGTATGTATTAATAACTCAAAAAATTTTGAAACACCTTTTTTCCTCCCTTTTCATATTGGCTTCAGGACATGGTTTTGTTCATTGTGAAAGTAAAAGTTGTGCTTGCCCACAAGAGTTTTAATGACTGTGGAAGGAATAATCTGTGTCTGCATACAGAGAGTTATGGATTATGATATTGTGAGGATGTCTGGATTTGTGTTCATGGTCCTGTGTGCAGTAGTTCTAATGAAAACCTTCATTCAGTAGTACTCAAGTAGCCTCATTTTATCATTCAGATTTTAAGCTGTCAAAAAACAAAAGTAAAGGTGTAAGTTGGTTGTGAGCTGGTGTTTCTCTTCACTGCTGGATGTGGTGGGATTGAGATTCTTTATATACCAGCTTTAAGATGAGACTATGCTCTAAAATATGTCAAAAACTTTAAATTGGTGTCTTAAACCCAGAAATTACAAGTTACCTATTGAAGTAATAAAGCTGATGATGCAACTTCTATTTGTCAAAGCATTTACCTGAATGGAGTTCTCCAAATGTTCTCTACAATAGAATTCCTAAGTGAGCTGCATTAATCTGTCTCTTCATTCTGCTAGTGTTGGGCATTTAATCTTCTCACCTCAAAAATAAATAGAACTTCAGAAATCCTTTGCCTATTTCTGCTCATGGGAATATGTTGATTATGGCAATGAATTTTTTTCTAGCAGTGACTTCCTGCCCACTCTTGACTCCTTGTGCTGCTTGGAGGGTGACACGAGGAAAGTTCTGTCTGTAGAGCACCTTCAGGTTTTTAACTCTTGTAGTGAAGAGGTTGGAACTGAAGGGGCCTCTTGTATTCTGAAGGTTCCAGGGAGGAACAGAGTAGTGGCAGAGTCAGAAGGGTGCAGTGCTTGGGACCAGCTGCAGTAAATCTGTGGATCTTCACCATGTGATCCAAAGCTGGGAAGCAGAACCCATTTGTGAATGCCCTTGCCTCACTCAGATGAGGAGGGTTGGTACAAGGAGGAGGATTTTACAAGAAGCCCACATCAGTCCAGCTGCCCTGAGACATGCAGCAAAGGCACTGAAAGGCAGGACCAAAGCTGAGGATGACTGGGCCAGAAACACAGAGGTTCCTCCTGGTACTCTGAATTCCACCCCACTGCCCTCCCTGCAGGCAGGGACTGCCAAGGGTCCTGAGCTGCCATGGGGCTCAGCTCCTGGCTGAGGGAAAAGGAGCAGCTTCCTCTTTGTCCTTTTATTAGCTGACAGGAACACAAATTTTTGGCATTTTGGAGGAAGTGCCTGTCTTTGTGCAATGTTAAAGCCAATATCAATATATGGAAATTGGCATTTGTCTCACACAAACAAAGATGGAGTTTCTTGGGTTTGTTCATTCCTTGTTCCTGCAGCTGTCCCAGTTAGCTGCCTGCCCTTTGCAGTATAAAACCCTGCTGCTGCTGGCCAGTGGCAGCTCTTTATGAGAGCAGAAAAACAACATTACCCTATAGGCTGACACATAGCTTCTTACTGTGAGGCTGATTTAAGTCCTGGGTGTTTCTAGGAACCAAAATGTACTCTATAAACATAAACATTCTTCCCTGACATTCATCTGAGGAACATTTATATGCTAAGCAGGTTTTCAAAGAATTTGGGTCATAGATTCATTTCTAAGTGGAAAAAAAAAAGTACCATTCCTGTTTAAAATTACATTATTTCCTCTGGGTTTATGTGTTAAAAAATCCTGCAGTCAGCATGTACATTCTTTCATTTATAGTCATAATGAAATAGAGATTGTCACATACTGTCTTAAATTAAAAAAATATCTGGCTACCCTGTCTCCATCCTGAGAATCTGAACTAAAAAGACAGTTTCAAATCCAAATAATACATATCCTTATTTCTGGGTTTCATTAGCTCTTGGAAAACATGACTGAAGTTGTTAGAAAAGGGATACAAGAAGCACAGCTTCAGCTTCAGAAAGCAAACGAAGAACGGCTGCTGGAAGAGGTGAGGCCCCACACAGCCCTGTAGTACCCTGAGGTAACTCATCCCTGGGGCTCTTTCACCATCTTGGGTTGTGCTTTGCAGGGGCTGCTGCGACAGATCCCAGTGGTGGGCTCTGTGCTCAACTGGTTCTCTCCCTTCCAAGCCTCACCCAAGGGAAGGACGTTCAATCTGACAGCAGGTAGGGCTTGGGGCACCTCCAGCTGTGTCATGCTGGCACTGGGGCTGCTCAGTTCTGTGCTGAGCCTGCAGCACAGCTCCTGTGCTGTTTGGTCATGAGGGACATCATCTACCTCAGGATGTACAAGAACATGCTTTGCACTATTCCTCTAACACCCAGTAAGAATCTCCTGCTCTCTTGCACAGGCTCTCTAGAATCCACAGAATCCATGTATGTATCAAAGGCCCAAGGAACAGGCACCACTCCACCACCAACTCCCACCTCCAGCCTTGCAAAACAAAGACTTCCTGGTAAGTTTCTGTGTCTGAGTTTAATTTCTAAAACTTCCTTGACACAGGAAGACCCACATGATTTTCCATCTTTTGTAACATCTGGAACTAGAGCTCATCTTCTACTACCTTAAAAACCTTAATGTACCCATGGCACAGAACATTGCCCCAAGCTGTTATCTCTCCACATATTCTTCCTGGGACTACAGGAAGTTGTCCAATTAACTGACAACTGCCCAGGAAGTCTAGAATCTTCCTGTGGAATATTATGAGGTAATTGAGCTTTAAAAATGAACAGGTAAACAAGCCAAAAGTTTTATTTGAAATAAAAGCGTAATAACATGTAGTTATGTACTTCAGCAGCTGCATTTCTGTTGCTACCAAACATTTTGTGGCCCAAGGCATTCTGAGGTGAAGATGTGTTAAATCTATGGCCCTCTCTGCATATAGCTGTATCAGTAATTAATGCTGATTTGCCAGGCTGGTTTTAACTCACTTTTTGGGCTGGTGGCTTCCAGCCTATGACTTTCAGTTCAGTTGTTTAACCTGGAATGATTTCAGTTTGTAAGCAGGCAGCCTGGCTTCAGCTCAGGATACAGTAACAGGGGCTCTTGCTTTGCAGACCTGTCTGGGTCTGTGTTCAGGGTCCAAAGTAGCAGGCAAACAAAACCAACTTCTCTGCTGTTACAAAATTCCAATACTTCCTTTGGAAACTGAACTTGTGCACACCACTGTTTGTATTTGCTGCCTCCATGGGTACTGAATGCTTCAAACACTTCACAGGTCAGAAAGCTTTCAAAAGGTCTCTGAGAAGCTCTGATGGGTTCAGTGAGACCAGTTCCATCAGCCACTGTGATGACCTGGACAGGCTGGACCAGAGACCCCCAAATCTCTCCCCTGGCCAAGAGCAAGGATCTTTGGAGATGGAAAGAGCAGAGGAGCAGAAGGAGGTGGTGCAGGCAAAGACAGACACTGAGGACATTCACAGTGACCAGTCACCACCAGACTGCACCAAGGCAGAGGAGCAAGCAAGTCAAAGATAAAATCCAGAGTGTGGATTTCAGACTGTGCTGAGGAGGGCCCTGCCCAGGGAGGCAGCTGGTACCGGTGCATTGAAGATGTGAGCAGTGCCACACAGTACAGTAATAACTACTGTAACTTACTCACTGGGATTTTGCACAAATATACATTCCCTCCCCCAGGACAGAGATTTGTCTTATTGTACACTTGTTACAGTTGCTTTAATCCTCTCCATGTTGGTGTCACCAAAGCTGTAGTGAAATTTATTGAGTGCTCATGAACGTTTGTAAACACACGTGGCAGTTATCCTTCCTGCAGGAGCCCAGGCATGACAGATTGCTAACTAACCACTCAGCCATGCACATGCTGAAAAATACAGTTGCACCCAATAATTATAAAATATCTTATGTTACTCTACTTTATAAAAAACAACTGCCAGTTGTTCACCTTTTTAGTATTTAAAATTCAGTTTGGGCTCTCCTGCAAAACTTCTCCTGAAGTCACCCTGGTTCTGTGTTGCTTTTTTCTGTTCCCTTCCCCACAGCCTGCCCAGAGCTGTGGGCTGGGGGGCCCTGGGGAGGGACAGGGGCCCTGAGGATGGAGTCACTGAGGAGCACTGGGCCATCACCCCTCGTTCTGCTCCTGTACCACTGCACCCCCAGCCACAGCCCACATGGGACTGAGTTAGTGAATTTTCAGCCTTCTAGAAAGCAATAGTGCCTCTGCATGCCTGGCCAGCTTCCTGCCCCTGCCCTGGGAAGGAGCACAAGGCACTGTTACTTTCCTCTGCACACCATTTACACACCAAATACTGAACATGTTCATGCAGTGTAACTGGAGTTCTTTCTGTTGTGTATTTTTAAAGATAGCTGTAGTAAAGCTTGGAAAACCAATACATTTGTGATGGTTTCAACACTTATTTTTTGAATAGAGGTAACTTACTTATGGTAGGAATTGTACAGAGGCAAAAGAAATTATTTAGGTTATTTACATACAGCACAACTTCAGAGTGTTTGGGACTACTTAATGCACAAGAAAAGTTTTGAATAAATCAAAATCCAAAGTGTAAAACTCTTCTCCCAAACAATCACTTCACTGCAAATTTTCAGAGTGTCTTGTGGAAAAGCCATCTTTGGCAACACTTGATTTCCCCAAGTAACCTGATGGTGATACAAACCCTCCCCTCCCTCTAGAACTGGATACTGCAGTTTGCTGCATTTGGGATTTCTCCTCCCTCCCTTTTATCCCCCCACAGGTATCCCTTAATACCATAATGACAGTAGTGGTAGTGGGACTTACTTTGATATTCTGCAAATTTGAGGGTTTTGAATTGTACTGGCACCTGATTTGACTCAGCTTCTGAAGCCTGCAGTGCTGGGATGCCATGAACAAGGTTAACTTTGCTTGGGTAATTTTGGGGTAATTTATGTAAATCAGTGCAATTTTTTCTAAAGTGCAAAAGCAATTAAATTGACTAGTCTTCCTCCTTGGTTTCTCTAGTGCAATGAAGTATGTTAATAACAGTAATTTGTTGGGGATAAAAGTTATCCCCAGAGAGATTAATTTTTAATGTTTTTATACTTGGAAATGTTAAATCAGTAGTTTTGTTGGAATGAGCTTCATTCTTTAAATAATTACCTGAATGTTTCAATAAAGATACTTCAAATTATTACTCTGGAATTAAGTTATTGTTGAAGGACACTTTGCTACATTCCAGCAAACTCTTTCTTTCCTTGTGGGCGCCAAATCATTTAATGAAGTGCACACCAGTGCAGTGACTCACCTTGTCAGTCTCCAGCATTGCCACCTCTACCTGCCCATCAAATTACTGCACTGGAGCAACAGAACCTAAACAAAGCCAAATTCTTACTTCAAAGAAACTCTGATTTCTACATAAGTAATGCAGAAAAAGCAAGTTACTTCTATCAAAATATTTTATTTTGAAAAGCACAGGAACATTGGTATTTGTGAGCAGCAATATGCTATTTGCAACAAATTGCTCTTCCTGCAAGTTTTATTTCCTTAAAGCAATTGTGGGGGTGGGTTCCAGGTTAGATTTTGTCAGAGCAAACCTGTTCCCACAACCCTTCTTCATTTTTTTTGTAGATTCGAGGCTTCCTGTCAGGAAACAGGGACCGAGATGGAAATGGGTGTTCTTTCAGAAATGTTAATGTAGATCTAATGTGGGAAACAAAGTGGGGGGGCTCAGCCAGGGGTGACGTGGAAAGGTTCTGAAAAAGAAGATGGGAGCAAGAGCTGCTTGACATTCAGGATACAATGTTCTCATTATCCTGCCCTCTAGAAGGATATTCCCCACCCTCCCAGGGACAGCAGTGCACTGGGAAAAGTTTTGACATACTGTAACACCCCTCTCTCTACTCAGCTAGAAGGCAAAAAACCCCAAAGCAGTTCGTTTCAGGTACCTGTAAAATCTGTGCATCATCTTGTTCCAGCCAGAAATCCACATGTGGGAAAGGCCCCCAGAAATAAGGCCCAATCCGGAGCTGCTCTGTCTTGGCATCGTAGATGTTGGTCAGCTGCAGGAACAGAGGAGGCTGCAGAGGCAGCCAGGGCTGCCCCAGACAGGGAGGGCTCCCCTCAGCCTGGCCCAGCTCAGCCCTGAGTCCCCCCAGCTGCACTGACACCCCAGCTACTCCCACAAACCCAGAGCTACCAAAGGATATTCCCCTCAAACTTTGGATGTCCCATTGTTCCTGACTGGTCTCCCCATCTTCACCATCTCTTACTCACTGGTGCTCCTGTTAAAGTGTGGGCTGAACGCAGATCCTCATCTGGCCCTTTTACTGGGAAGGTTGCAGGGAAAATCTCTGCTGTTTTAACATTCACAGCTGGTAGGGAATAGAGATTAAATATAGTAAGAATTAATTGTTTTGAAGCATTTCTTTACAATGACCATGTACCTAACAAAACTGTGTTGCAGAACTGCAGAACTCATCACACATTTTTATTTCTCAGACCCCAAGCCTGTGACAGGATGTTTCTACTTCATTTCCTTTGGCAGCATTTCAATATTCCAGAGATGAGCGAACTAATTAGAAAAAACACTGAATAATCAAAGAGAAGAAGATTTAATTCTAAGCATAAATTTAGTGCAATAGCTCGATGCTGATAAACTCTTAAGTGCAGTTAAAGGAAAAAATCTGTACTTGCATACAGCTTCTTCATGTGTGCATCTCCCAGCTGTGGCACCACAAGAAAAGCATTTTTGCCTCTGACAGCAGTGTGCAACTTTTAGAGTGAACTTTTCTCATCCATTAAAAGCAGTCCATTTACTATTGGAATCTAAAAAGCAATCCAGTGACCAAAAGAAAATTCAACTCTAATTTAACTAACTCACCTATTCCATAAATTATTGGAAAGTGAATATCTTGTTCTTCTCTGTCATTTAGTTCTGTAATGAAGAAAAAGAAGTCAAACTTGTAGGGCTTTGGATTTTAGTCTGAGCAGCATTTATTTAATTATATGTTATTGGAGAGCAAGAGATCTGATGTTGCACAAGATAGAAAAAGCCAAGGAAAACTAAATGAAATATGGAAAAGAAGGCAGAGGCCAGTAACAACACATGTAGGACTTGCAGCTGTCTCCTAAGAGAACAGCAGCTCCAGCCAACTGCTTCTGCCAGGACAATTTACAGGGAAAAAGCCCTGTTTCTTGGGATATATGTGCCAAAATAACCTAGCCATGATTATGAGTTGGTTGCAGTGCAGCAGCAAAACTGAAAATTACACATCTGTATGCAGGATTTGTGCTGTTCTTTCTGACAGGACAGAGAAAAAGCCATGTCTGAGAAGTTCCCTGCCCTTTTATTTCAGGACATGTACTTCCAAACCCAGGGGAACATTTCCTTACCTGTTACACAGAAAGTTACTAAATGAACTTCCTCTGGCTGGAGGTCGAACGCTCCTGTGATGACAAGGACAGCAAAAATGTCACTGGGGGGAGGCAGGGCACTGCTGTCTGGGGTGAGGGGCACACACTGAACCCCTGCCCCAGGCAGGGCAACACACTGCAAACAGGGCTCTGCACATTTGCTTCAGACTAACAGGAATTTACAGAGACAGGCCATTTGTAACAGCAAAAATCTGCTAAGAAAGTGCTCTGCCACTTATTCCTTCTATGGACACTGGTTTAGCTCTGGCATCACATCAGCTCTGCTCTAGTCCGCTCTACATTTAGCAGGTTATATTTAAATGTTTTTTCCTAAAATGTTACATAGATAGTGAACAAACCCAGTCTTTCATCAACTGTAAATTAGTTCTGCATTTTGCCATTCCAAATACCAAAAATACCCCTCTTTTAAGTTCTGATAGCAATACAGCATCACTGATTCAAATTGTACCTTGATGCATGAAAATCAGAAGGTTCAAGTAAGTTAACCAGAATACTTTGTTCTGCACAGAACTCTCACAATTACACAAAACACCCATCAGGTGCCATAGCCACACAGCTCATCCCAGGGTTTTATTCCTTTTTTGTTTACCCCCTCAAACACCTCCCTCCAGTCCTGACACCTGCCCCATCCCTGCCGCCTCCCCATTCCTGTGGGGCAGAGGCCTCTCCAGAAGTGACAGAGTGACAAAAGCACAACCCAGAGCACTCCCAGGTAATCAGGTACTTTACACTTCCAATTGTGAGTGAAGCACTGCCATCACTCCTCTGGACTATGAATTTTATGTAAGACCTGACATTTTTCATTAGACAATGCCAAACAATAATTAAATTTTACCTCATCACATTAAGGTATGAACTGAACGGCAACTGATGAATCATCCACATGTACAGATTGGGAGAGTGACAACACTTGCCCATGATCCCAAGAAGATGAGCAGGGATCAAAGCCCAGCTGAACTGCACCCAACTCTCCAGAGGCAGCTGTGAGCCAGGGAGCAGTGACAGGACCAGAGCCTGTGCCAGGCACTGGGCATGGGCAAGCCCCAGCAGTCCAGCCCCTCTCCACACCAGTTCTCAGGCAGAGAAAAAGACCCTTCATGTGAATCCACACTTCTTTCCAGTAAATGACTGGGGACTCAGACTGCAAACAAACTCCACCCAAATCCAGCCAGAACTTTTTTTTTTTGGACATGAGAGTGCAAAAAACGTGAACTTACTAAGAAGCTGATTAGTAAGTTTTTGTGATAACTGCCTATCATCATTGAAACCTCCAACTAGGTGCACTTCCAGCCTAACAGAGACGGAATAACAGGAAACAGCAATTAAAAAGACATCTCAAAATGAATAGCTTTACAAAATAATCCCCAGCCCAAACTGCAAAGCAATCATTAGAGAAGCCTCACTGATTACAATCACATGCACCAAGCTGGTTTGCATTACACAGCAAGTTATGATAATTCCATTCTGAAAACTTCAGGGATCACCCAGGAAGGAGCACAGCAACAAGCTTGAAGAGGCATTAAGTACATGCAATTCTCTCCCAGGAGTATCTCTGGCACGTCTGGTTTGGACTGAACTTTGTAACCATCTTTCAGTTAATTAAACTTGAAGATTTTTGATCCCATGACCTCCTCACAACTATTCTGGACCATGCAGCAGGGTTCTTCTCTAAGCAGTGTCTATGTAAAGTCCTTACAAATCATGAATCTAAGTTCACAAGCTAGCTTTTGTTCTTACCAAACTACAGGGGCAAAACCCTCCATATCCAGAAAGAAACTTGGCTGCTAAATTCTGTTTCAGAGCTTTTTACCCACTGTCCTATCCTCCACACCATTTTTTTTTTAATGTGGACTTACAAAATTCCCTGATAGATTATCAGATGCTGAAAAGAATTTACAAACACTCTGAAGGGAAAAATATAATATGAACCAAAAACCAGTTATATGGAAAATTTTGCAAATCTGGAACAAAGTTAAATGGGAAACAATAAACACAAACCTCACGGTGGCATTTTACAGAGACACTCTTCAGAACAGAACCGTGCTTTAAATGACTGCTAAAAATACCCCCAAAATCATCACCAAGGAAGTGATTATCACTTTGCATGCGGCTGCTGATCAAGAGGTGTTTCCTGCACAATTCCCTGGCCTGAACCCAGCACAATCCCCTCCCAAATTCCCTCCACACCAGCTGCAGCAACCCTTGAGAGCAGCAGAACAGCAAGGGAGCAGAGCTGACCTGCCACAGCCCGTGGAGCTGGAGAAGGACTTCACTGAGCTCATGATGAGCGACACCTCGGCCTCGGTGTCCGAGCCGTCACAGTGGGTCAGGCACGTGGCTCCGCTGCCTGGGGAGGGCACACGACAATGGGGACTCGGTGACAGCACACGACGGGAACCCGGTGACAGTGCCACCAACCGGGGCAGTCCCAGGGATGTGACTGGGGCGAGGCACCACCCTCTGCAGGGGCCCTTACAAAACCAGCACAGCTCCGGCACGGGCACGTCTTAGCGGGCAACATCTCTAATGCCAGAAATCCAGGCACAAAAATTCCACTAATTCTACCCCTGAAACACCCAAACCCTGCTCTGCCAGACTGCTGGACACAGCCCAGGGCTGAAATGCCCCTGGCCACAGGAGCAGAGCAAGTTAAAATCTGCTCAGGGAGTGAGGAGAGCACAGAACCTCTCACACTGAACACACCAACTCTGAGTGAGTCTTTAGTTAACACATGATGTCACTTTTGGAAATTCAGGTTTGTAGTAATGTAACTGCAGTCTATTATATTAATGCCACATAAACCAGCACTAATTCCTTATTTCAGGGGTACAGGCTTTGCTCTGAAGGTCCTCTAGAGATACCTGTGTGTCGGAGCACAACTATGTGGCAGGTAGTGGCATCATCTGATCCAAGAATGGAAACAGAACCTATTTTAAAGGAGGAAAACACTGTAAGAACTCAGCTCTCACAATCACTGCTTCAATACAAGTAGAAATGTTTATGTTCCTACACACCATCTTTAGGGGTAGTCACTGCAAACTCTCTCTGCTGAACATAGAGAAGGCCTTTGGGTTCCACGATCTGAGCTGGCTGACTTCTCAGAAGTTTTGCCTTTTCCTAAAAATAAATGATAACAAATACTACAAATGATAACAGATACTACAGTGGCTGAATTCTCAGGTGTATCCATTACTTCACAGAAACATCACCACTGAAAAGCAAAGGGACCCAGCTCAGAGAGAAACGCATGTGTTTTGTATTATTACAGAGTATTGTGAATTTTCTGTGTTTTGTATTACAGAGTATTCTGAATTTTTTAAGTTTTATGCTTTCCTAACAGTGACCAAGTTAATAGTTAAATCTCATCATTCCAGAGAGTTACAAAACACCTTTCCCCTGTTACATGGACCATAACATGGAGGCACAATAAACAGCTTTTGAACTGGAAAAAGATTACATTAGATAATACCAGAACCGATCTTGGAAGTTTAATCAGAACAGGAAACTTGAAATACAGAAGTTTCAGTCTTCTGCTGCCATATTTCAGAACATTTATTTTGCACTTATCAAAACACTGTTGTTTATTAGCTTGATTGGTGTGTGGAAAACGTGGGTTCCTGGGCTAAGACTACTGCAGTGCTTCCTCACAGAGCTGCTGAGGACAAAGTGAATTTCCATTCTGGGCTCAAAAAACACTTCACAGCTTTATCAAATTTGCCCTGGTTTTCTGCATAATCTCAGGGTCTGTAAAGAAACACCTTCTGATGGGAAACAGCTCCCCAAGCAGCTCTGCTCACAGTCCTGGCTCGCACTCGCCGTTAGGATTACAACATTTACACCCTGGCAGCAAGGTCAGCACCTTCCTCACAGTGCCCACCTTCCTTTTAATCGCCAGTTTTTGTCATTTCACGCAGAAAGCGCCCGCCCAGCCCCGCGGGGCACCCGCACCGGCACGGCTGAGCCCCTCCGCTGACACCGATTTATTTATTTTCCATCACCCCGCGGCTCTCCGCTGTCAGAGCGCGGGGAACGCGCGGGGTCGGGGGCGGGGCCGCCCCTGCCCTGCTCCGCCACCCGCCCCGCCGGCCGCGACCGCGGCTCCCCCCGGGGGCCCCTTCCCGCTCCCCTCACCTCGAGGTGCGGGTGGGCGCGGATCATGTCTCCCGTGGGCCGGGCCAGGTCCACCCGCGCTCCGTTAACCAGCAGCGGCATCTCGGCGAGCGGCGGGCCCGGGCCCGGAGGCGGCTCCGCGCTCCCTCCGCAGGCCGCGCCGGGCCGGGCCGGGCGGAGCCGCGCGGGGCGCCGGGAAAGCGCGGCCGCCGCTCCGCCCGCGGCACCGCCCGCGGCTGGGCCCGGGCACCGCGGAACCGCCCTGGAGCTTGGCTGGGCCCGCCCCGGGCATCCCGGAACCGCCCCAGGGCTGAGGCCGCCCCGGGCACCGCGGGACCGCCCCGGGGCTGGGCCCGGCACGGCCCGGCGGGATAGCCCCGGGGCTGACGGAAACGAGCCCGGCCTCGGCGGCTCCGCCTGACGACTTTAACACGGTTACCCTGAAGAGATTTCCCGGCCGCTGCGGGGCATCCTTATGTTGTGGTATGAAATAATAACAGTTATAAAGCCACAAATTTACAAATCGCTGAATTATTGAGGTTGGAAAACTCCTTTGAGATCATGGAATCCAACCTCTATCGGAACACCACTGTGTCACTATACCATGGCACTGAGGACCGCGTCCAATCTGTCATTAAATTCCTCCAGGGACGGTGACTCCACCATCCAATGGACAGCCCATTCCAATGTCTCATTCCACCCTCTCTGTGAAGAAAACATTCTCAACGTCCAACACAAACCTCCCCCGGCACAGTTTAAGGTTACATCCCCTTGTTCTACCACTGGATGTCTGGGAGAAGAGGCCAATCCCCACACCACCATCCTCTGGCCCAGCTGGATTTTCAGACAATCCCAAAGAAAACCGTTTTTCCTCAAAGATCAGGGTTTGTTTCCTTCAGTTTTCTGTGGAAGATACTATGAGGAATAACAATGGTAGCAGCAGAGTTAATTCACCGTGCAGGGAATGTGGACCTGGCCACAGTGCAGCGACAGTAACTGCCCAGGACCCCAGCTCAGCCTTTCCATCCAATTTCACAGAAATAAACTGTCCCTGGAAGTGTTCCAGGCCCGGCTGCACTGGACTCTGAGCAAACTGGTCTGGTAGAAGTGACCCTCACAGTGACAGGGTGGTTGGAACTAGGTGATCTTTAAAGTCCCTTCCAACCTAGGCTACTCTATGACTTTATGATTCTATAGTAGACTGCTTTCTTCAACAGATACATTGCATTTCTCATGTGAGACAAAATTGCACCTCAGGATGAGCATTCCTCTCACAGCTGCTGGTATTTACAAAGTCTCTTCAGCAAAGCACCAGCACCTGCCAGCACACCTGCCTGCCATTACATGGAGAAAACCAGAGCTGTCACAGCAAAGGTGAAACACACTCCAGAAACACTTAAAACTGTGTAACTTGAGTACAGACTGTTCAATGTCTGCACATTACACTTACTGGTTTTTTGTTTTGTTTTTCATGATATGTGGAAGCTCCTGAATCACATATCTAGTATTACAACTGGGCAAGTTTTCCGCACCCTCATTTTGGAAGTAGTGTCTGAAAGTGTTGTGATGTGAAAGGCATCTTTCAAACATTCAAAGGATGTTTTCCCTGCTGTTGATCTGAGGGTACTTCTGTGCCAGGAGAAAATGCAATTATTTCAGATGGAAATCTATTGTTTATTACTCAGGACTGACAATAAAGAGGACTACAATTAAAACCAAAACTTCTCAGTTTATACAATTTTGCAGTGTCATCTCCAAACTCATTTCTGCAATCTGTCAGAATGAACACCCCAACTTTGAGAAGTCAGGCTCCAGAGAGGGCACCTCAGTTACATACAGACATACAGGTTTTCTCAAGGATGTTAAGAACTGCACTCTTTGCATCAAACTTTATTGGCTCCAAATAAAAATGTTTTGAAAGCCTCAAAGTTCTAAAGAAGGGCAACTGGAGTTTAGTCTTAAATACATAAAATTTCCAACCAAATGTTATACGAGTAACATTTATTTTTTCCAATTGTTTATATTCTTACTCAAATCTAAAAGCCAGCAACCATGAAAAGAAGACAAGAAACCTCTGTAGAGAAACTCTACACTGACAGACACATGGACAACACAAGGACAAGGACACCACTGACACCATCATGTCCTTTCCATAAGGGAAGATTTTTTTTTCTATTTTCAGCATTCGCATATAAACTTCAAATCTGGCAAATAAATACCTGTCTTGGAGTGCTTCACAAGCACCCCAAAGAAAACTATCTACAAATAATACATTCAGCTACTCCCTCATTTTCAACACTTCCAACAGCCACCACTTTCACATGTCTGACCTTTCCTGGCTGGGAAAGGTGTGTGTCAGCTACAGATTTCAGGAGGGATAGTGTTTGTGTCTGAGCACACTTCCCACTAGCAAGTGGCTTCACCAAGCATGGTTCTACTAAGTAAAAGCTGAAGAGATGTGTGTGGAAGAACCACTGCCAGACTGGATTCATGCCCTGCCTACTGAGGGGTCTCCTGGTTTAGGGCATATTTAAGAGGAAATTTCCAAAGAGATCCCTCTAGAAAGCAGCTTCAAGCAATGTGGCTACTGACTGCTTTATCCCAGTACAGAGTAAGTGAAACCCAATTAAATCAGGACAGGTTTTTTCTTTCCACTTTCTCAAGCCTCACATTGGGTGCCAAAAAATGGCACCTTAGGACAAGAGATTACACCATTACTATGAAACCAGCTCCAAAAGAGTCATCAGAGTTGGAACACTGACAGTGGAATTCTGGCCCCCACAGAAATCTGCAGGAAGAAACACCAGAATTTCACCCCTGATACATAAAACCTTGTAGAGAAACATTAGTAAAAGAAGTTTTGAAGAGTTGGAAAAAACTATGAAAAAAAATCCTTCTAAGTCATAAAAACCATTTCAATGTGAAATTTGTAAAATATCACCCTATTTATTCTCTAAGCTTTTCTAGCAACATATAGCTTTACTTAAACATATCTGTAGAAATCTGATGACTAAGAAACAGTAATTTTTCTTGAATGTAGTTACTTAAAACATTTGCCAGTTTGGAAAGTTGAGCTCAAGTCTCTTTCCAGAGCAAAACATTGCACATAATTTTCAACCTCTTCCACACTTTCCCTTCTGATTGCCCATGTCACAGTGGGTATGGCACGTAACAGTCTGCAGGGGAGCCAATGCTGCTCACAGGGCTCCGTGTGTTGGACTCATAAGAATGTGGTGCAATTTCCACCACACCATCATTCTGAGGAGTTTCTCCTTTCAAAAAGTCATCGTCTTCATCTTCAGAAGTACCCTGCAAAAATGTAAAAGGATCAGTGAGAATAGGAAGATACTGTCAAATCTTAATAGAGACCTGGATTTACACTGTGACTGCCACAACCACTTGGAAAGGTAAGAGAATTAGATGTAATCTGATTATGAAATATGGGAACTGAATGACATCTACAGGGTGGATTTCCCACTGACATCATCATGTCCATTTTCTGAGCACATTCAAAAAGCTTTCAGATGGCTTCTGTGCTGCAGGAGAGGGAAAAGTGCTCCCAAGGCAAGAATGGATCAATTCCTAAAGCTTCCAAATTTCAGTCTCAGTTTCCCCTAAATGTATAATGTACTCTTACCTACTTTAAAAAAATATTCTGCAATAAAAGCAGCTGATAGCTAAACTTGTTTGGATCAGGTAATCAGGAAGACTACCTTTTTAATGGGTTTCTTCAGATCCTCAAGATCTTCAGCACTCAGCTCTTCCCAGAACTGATACATAGGATCAATGGTCTTCTTTGATCTGAGAGAGGAAACAAAGCACAGAATGAGTTATTGTATTCACAGCAGGGGCACATTTTAATTTAAACCTTTGACAATCTGGTTAAAATGCAGAATATGAAAGGTACAAAGGATCAGGGAGGAAAGTGAATGGCAGAAACACTGACAGTTTGCTACAGGCTGTATTCATTATTAACTAGAAGGCACAAAGGAGTTGTTCACTTTCCAGTTCTACCTTTTGAGTATGTAGGGGTCAAAGGGGAAGAAGCTGTCGAGGGGGTTGGTGCAGGTCTGCACAAGGTCGCCCCCGGTGCCGCTCCGCACCACGGGGATGAACTGCCTGTTGTTCCTCTCAATAATGGTGTAGCAGAACACCAGCTGGTATTTCCTTTAAAAAAGGGAATAAAGGAAAGATAAGCATTCCAGCACACCCAAAGCAAGATTTTCAGATGGATGGTATGAAAACACAAAGTTATTTTTTAAGAAATATCACTTATATCTTCCATTTTTCCAGCTGATATTAGGAGTTTGCAAGATAGTCACGAGGTAAGGGGTCTGTTCTCTTCCTCTAAACCCCTATAAACTTTATTCCAAGTACAACCACACTGGCTCCAACACAGAGCAATCCATGTCATAGGACTGCAGGATTCCACTGAAATTCACCTATCAATAAACTTATCCCTAACCAATATGGGCAGTATTATGTCTCAGTTAATATTCAAGACACTGCCTAACAAAACCCTATGCTGGTTTTAGATACACACAAAACCTGTACCAAGCTTTACTGAAGTAAATGAGCAGGTACCTGGTAATGGCAGCAAACAAGTTGACAACAGAAGGGATACAAATCTTCAGGGGGTTTAGCTGACACATGACAATGCGCTCAAAGTTCAAACTCTGCAGATATGACAGACCTTCAAAACAAGAACAATTAGCAAATATAAATTAGATGTCATATAAACTGAACTTAATTGCTAAGAATTTCCAGTGTGACATGCCTGCACTCTGCACATCACCACAGAAGCACATCCTGGGGCACCCTCACAGTAGAGGTCTGACCCCAACATGTGTACAAACCATCTCATCTTATTTAGAGCACAACGACATAAACTTGCCATCAGACACTTGACTGAATTTACCACTATAAAACACAGTAACAGTAAAACTTCTAATGAATCCTTTCAAACGTAATATGCTCACCTTTCCTTAAACTTCCATCCAGAAGTTGTTTGTGACGGAAAATAAGTGTATAGAACACTGCCTGACACGTGGAATAGAATGGCCCATGGAGAGCTACATCACAGTAGGCATTAGCTCCTTTATCCTGATTGTCAATGTATTTATGCAGCCAGTTCACCAGAAGATCCAGACATGCTTTTACTGTACTGTAGTGCAGGGAGAAAAAAGAAGTGTAAAAATAACACCTGAAATGGTGTAGAAAAGATGTTCAACAAATACTCAAGAATCTCAGTGGTTATAAGAACATCAGTAAGAAAATCTCTTTGTAAAGGAATGATTCTGTTACAAGCTTTCTCTTTCATCTCAGCATAAAATGAATCAATCAGCACTGAAAACCCCAAACAGTGAAAGGACAGGATGCCAGAATAGATGAATCCATGAACACACAGTAAACAACCAGAATCCTTGGTTACAGGTAATACAGAGCAATGCCTCCCATGTCCACCAGGTAATTCCAATATCCAACTAACTCCCATGTTAAAGTCACCACACCCACCCTGAACAGCACAAAAATATAGCATGTGTACATAAAAAGGAAGATATTTTAACCATTCTCTATCAAAATAGTAGAACAAATGACCTCCCTGTTCCAAAGCCTGCAACAAATTGCCAAACACTGGGTACTGAAAACATCAGATACTGGGAATCCATGACTGCCTGAAGTCAGCACAACCTACCCCTGCTCAGCACTTCTTGGTTAGTGAAGCCCTAAACAGCAAGCCATGAAGCTCAGCAATCATGAGTCTGCATCCTGCATGTGTTTTCCTGGAAGCTTCAAGACAATACTGAACCAGTATTGTTGAAGGGACAAACAAGACCCTTGATTCAGGCTTACTGACAAAGCAGTGGGAATAGAACACCAATTCTCTACTTAAGCTCCACAATAACATGAATTGTTTGGTTCTGCTCATGTATGAAAACAACTTACATAATGGGAATAAATTTAGCTCTTGCCAAGAAGCTGCCAATATAACTCCCAGCAGTCTGCCTGATTACTGAAGGATTGTTTGGATCCTGCAGTTTCTTCCAAAGATGGTCTAAAAATGCTTCAGCCAACCCCTGGAAAAAAAGATACACAGACATTGTGAGATGACACTGTTTAATCAAGAGATTCCTAATACTTAATTCCCATAATCTCCACAACCAAACCACGACAAAAATCTACCTATAACTGCAGTAAATAACCACACCTACACATGATGGAAGAGCACTCACTTCTGTGTCTTTTTCTATACTCAGTTGTAAAAGAAAGAACAGTTTGTTGACAGAGATGGGATAATGGAGGGGTGGGGGAACAACTAACAGCAGACACCATTTTCAAATCAAAGAGCTAACAGACAGCATCTCTGCAATAGTTTTGGGATGCTGAAGAAATTTGCATCCCGTGTGCTGGGTGCAAGAGTCCAACTGATTTTGTCAAAGAGATCGGTTTTAACCAAGTTTGTTCCTTCACACTTGCTAAGATTCCATCTGTAAGTGGTTTATGAACAACATGGGAAGAGCAGCCATAAAGAAAAAGAAAGGAGTAACACAGAAGGAAAAGAAAGTGAAGATACTGATGTACTTGCTACCTTCAGAGTAGAATTACAGCAGAGAAAACTGTTTTGCAAAAAAAATCCAAAACAAAGATGCAGAAATGACAGAGGACACTGCATTTTAAAACCAGTTTTTACTCACCAATTTAAAGCTACAGATGTAAAACATGAAATACTGTACATGACATGAAGCATGGGTTGGTAAAATGAGCTTGTCAAAAACAGAAACCAGATCCCGATACAAATCCTTTGTGTTGTTGATGTCCAGCTTGCCTACACAACAAAGAAACAGAAGAAAATGAGCCATTTCAGGGTTTTTTCCTGCCCTCATGCTGCAGAAGTGGTATTTATATCTTTCTACACCAGTAAGAATATGTAAAGAAAAACTGTCAGCCTGACTTCTCAGTTTATCTGACATCTAAAAATCCAAGTGTACAATTCTACTGCTTTCTAAGGTGGTGTAAATGAAGAATCTCTCTGTGTGAGTGTGCACATATATAAAGCTGCTAGACATGCAAACTTTGCAATAATGTGTTAGCTTAGAAGAGCAAGGAAAAAAACCCACAAATAAATCACCTGACTTATGTGAAGAAGATACAGCATAATGGTTTCTAAATACATAAATCTGAAGAATTCAAAGCCTTAGTACATAACACTGAAAGGTATTTCTTTATTCTTCTCTCTTCTGCAACAAAGGCAATTGATTAATGTGTCTGGTTGTTCTGATCTACTTCCAAATCTTGTGATGTTGAAAGGATCCATAATTCTAACACTCAAGTAGAGCAAATGATAAAAACATTTATACCCTACTACAGTTTGGATACAGTATCATGTTAATGGAATCAGAATGTCTCCAAGTGAAAACTAAACCTCTGAAGTCCTCACTGTACCTCTCCCAGCACTGGGCAGAGGCAGGAAATGTGAACTACAGCCTGCTAATGGCACAGTTCTGCTTTATCTCACAGTACAGTGAGAGAGAACTCCTCTTATGTGTTTACTTGTTAGCAAAACAACAAACTTGTTTAGAGAGCAAGTGTTCTCACCATCCACATGGCAAACATCTCTGATGTATGAGAATAGGATGGTCATCAGGATGTCCAGGCGCTCTGCAAGAGGATGGGCCATTCTCTCAATGTTGGGAGAGACAGCTTTGTTTCCTTTTCTGTCTTCATCTTCCTCCTGGTAGATAAAATGGCACATGCAGCTTTTAAATACACAAATCGCAGAGACAGCAATTACAGGAAAAGTCAAGCTAAATTTATCTTTCAGCAATATGCTAAATTTCATCTTTTTTTTAACAAGCAGTATCTCATTATACAGTATAAGTAAATTTTTGCACACTAAGCCAAGTATCATGAATTCTTTAACTAGCTTTATTGCACAGCTGCTTGTGTTTTTCCATAATGAAATTGATTTGCTGGATGTAGCACTGGGTGTTTACATGAATAAAACCAATACCTGAGAACACATTAATCATTTGTTGGCTGTTCAGGTTTCAAGAGCAGTGTGCAGTGCAGTAACAACAAAGTAATAATGAATTTCTACACTTAGTTCATTGCCACTTCAGAAGTGATAATTTTACAAAAAAAAATTTAACAGAACAAGATAACCAACCATGTCAAAAAGTCCCTCCTCTGTAGATTTTTCCTCACTAGCACAGTTATTGGCAGTTTCTTCAGCATCTTCAATATCTTGCTGTGGAGTGCTAACCTACAGATCCAAACAAGAAATAATTTCTATAAAACCATGACAATAATAGGAAATCAGGTATGTTATTGTTTATATAAAATACATGACCACATGAGTAAGTTCTTTACTAGATTCTGTCCTGAACTAAATAAACATTTTAAAAAGGAATGATGTGCCATACACAAATGAACACTCCAAACTTTCTGAAACTTTACCTCCCCAGCATCTGCTCTGCCCAGATTGTTACACAGTGAGGCAAAAAGCCATGATCATTTACAGTGACCCTGCCTTATTTTAGGACTTTTTACTTCAAAGAGATGACAAAACCAATCAAGCACACAAAGGGAAGCACATTCACATTAGCACTGATCACCACAAGACAGTTATTTGGATTCCAGCAGAGACTCCAGGCAGGGTGTAACAGCACACACCATACAGTTACCCTCAGCTGTGGGAACATCTTTATCCTGGGAATGAAGTGTAAATTTGGGTGGGTTTATACCCATGATCACAAGGGCATTTTTTGTAGTCTAAAAATGAAACATATTTCATTTCCTACTCTGTGTATTTTAATGCCAACCTTCCATAAAAGATAACACAGAATAAACTTACATCCAACTTCAGCAGCTTTTCAATAATAAGCTCCAGAATCTGAAGCCTCAGAGTTGGGAGATACACAGTAACTCGCAGCAGGTTATGGACATAACATTCCTATAACACAAAATTAATTGGTATCAATAATAGCGTTAACAGAAAGTCACACTTCTGCACAGGACTTCTAGAAAACAAGTTTCTTAATTTGTTACCTAAAGACCCAGAAATAGGTTTAAACAGATTGTGCTCAATCAAGAGTAAGTTAATGTATAAACTAACAAACAAGACAACCTGAGACTCCTCATCAAGGAGGTCCATGGTGTGCATTGATTAAGAAAACAATCCAGTGAAAAAAATATGTGGTGATGTTATTAAAGATGAGCACAATGCTTGTGCACAAGGAACTCAGAATGCTTGGACAGCCTTACACTGAACAGACACGACCCCATACATGGTTATTATATATAACATATATAATCATATATATAACAATTCTTGAAAAATCTGCAGAGACTGCCATCAAATCAGTTGTAATACTATACAGAACATTTATACATTTAGATAAAGAGATGAACAAATCAACAAAAATAATCATAGCTCTTACCAGGGTTCTTTCTGATTTATTAATGAAAGGAAAGAATTCCACAAGTATCGGCATGAGAAACTGTGGTGTCCTATAAATAATTAAAAACCAAAAATCAGACCTAAAAGTTATAGGTTGGCAAATATTGAACTCCAGCACTCTAAAGATGTACTGGAACAAGCTTATTTCAAAGGAACTTTATTTTAAGGCAAGCAATTGTATAAAATGTGGTTTGGCAAGGATCATGGGACAGATAATAAGTGGCAAATTTCTACAATGCACTTGTTAGAAGCCACCTCAAATATCACTATAGAATATAGAATACAGAGCCACTATCAACACTTCTCCTACTTCCCATTTCTGTTAACAGGATTTTCAGCTGCTGATGCCTGACAGAAACTTCATAATGTTTGTATAAAGCATTCTACCAGCTAGTGAATACTGGGAAAAATCATGCAATGAAATGAAGTGCTATACTTCCAATTAAGAGGAAAAAACCCAAGCTCCCAAGCTTGAAATCTGCAAGGGAAGGGCACACAATCCCAAGGGATTCTGTACTTACGAAGGAACATATCTGGCAACAGTTTGCAATGCTCTGTGGCAAGTATCAAAGTTTGCAGAAATGTCTAGAGAAAGAAAAAAGAATTCTTATGCACTTGGTTACAGAAAACTAAATCAGGAACCAGTAAAAACGGTTCATATCAACTACACAATGGAATGATTCCCTAGGAAACTGCATTTGCCAAAATATTCTTTTGCAAGGGTGTATCTTGAGGTAAATAAAATAGAAACCAAACAGCTCCTAACTTTTCTGTGGCTTTGAAAGAATCAAGGCTAGGAATGTTTCCCTATGCATTCTATTCCTACAGATAATAGTTCACCAAGAGGAATGGTTTCAAAGTAATAAGGAGTGGGTCAGCACACCATTGATTTGAGTACAAGAAAGTCTGTGACTTGGGAATTTAAGGATGTTTCTTCGTGGTTTACTTGAACTCAGCTCAATTAATTTTGTAAAAAAGGAGCAACACGCACTAGATACTTTTTTAGTAAAGGCACTACAGTAGCACATATATCTATATCCTTTATACTCACTTTCATCATCATCATCAGAATCTGAAATATCCACATCATCTTCTCTGATGGTTATTCGAGCTAGCAAAAAAATGAGATTATATCAAAATTGTATAAATCTTATAGGTAACAAATTCAATAGCAAACACACTGAATAACAATCTCCACCAGGACTAAAACATCAAAATTAGCCACAAGACTTTCTTAAAGACTGTTTTATTTACAGAACCATGAGGTTCTTCAGAACATCTAACATGATCCTCACACTTCAGCTTTTGGGTTTTTAGTAGTAAAAATATTATACAGTTCATTCATTTCCAAGACATCTTCAGAACAGGATCTGTATTAGCACCTAGAATATGTCTTCTAAAATCTAGGTACATAAAACTGTCTGTATGACAATCAACGTGAAAAAACTCAATAATCCAATAATTAATTGTGTTATGGGCTGTATTTATACAGAACTTCTCTATCAGGGATGTTGATGGGCAAACAAAACTGAGTAAGAGAGCAGTAACTTACGGGGCACAAACTGTGCCACGATCATCCGGAGGCAGGGCCTGAGATGGACAGTTTGTGCTGACACAAGGTTGCCAAGAAAACCCAGATATTCTTCCACCACCTCTCGGCTCCTTCTCAACCATGGCAGCTTCTAAAAGTAAGCAAAGATCAAGACGTCAAAGAAGGATGTTTTGAGTACTAAACTCTTAATCTTTCCATGTAGCAAACAAACAGATACTTACCAGCAAAATGTTGACCAGTTGTCCAAGCTCTTTGGTCAAATATGCAACAGAAGCTCGAAATTCATGCAGCCAATTAATGATCTGGGCATCCTTAGAATAAGCAGAAAAAGTAGGTAACTATTTCAATAAACAGTACTACCTAGTAGCAGAAAATAGCAAAACCCTTAGAAGTCAAAGATTAAGACTAAATAGAAATTGTTTTCACACTTAACATGAAAGGAACTTCAGTTTGTGCCCTCACCAATGGAAGGTCTTGAATGCAGAATACATTCATGCCAACTCCTAAACCAACAGCCTGCCATGAAGGCTTCAGTCATACTGAATAAGGCATGAAAGCTCCCTCACACAGAACTTAAAACAAATAGTATTCCATCATAATTTTCTTTTCTCTTTTGCTGTAGTTTAAGCAGAAGGGACAATCAAGTCTTGAAACAGCAAATGTGGCAGGTACTTGTAGCTATACAGAAGAGCTGTGAAACAATACTTCTGGGTATAACTACTAAATGCATATGTATGTTACTGCCTAATGAAACCAGATTTAGGGAGAACAGAGGGTAAAATTCAATGCAACTTTAATGCTATGAAAGTCAGAAACCACAGTCTGATCTACAGAAGTGTCTCTATAATCAAGCATCAGTGACCTAAAAAGATGGTATCTGGAACAAAGACAGACTCAAAGGGTAGAGCAGAGTCACTAAGCATGAGACACCATTTATAAAGATCCTGCATATACAGATATGTATAAATAGACCTTTTTCTCCCCATTTAGGGTTTTTATTCTGATGGTTTCTGCAAAGAAAAAAAGCTGTTAAATACAATTTAAAACAAAGGATTAGTGTAAGACCAGAATTACTTGTCTGGTGATTACACTCAGACACGAACTTTAAATCATCAGACCCCTGACTATCAAAGTCTTACCTTTATGTCTGGATCTGACAGCTGATGTTTTAACAACTCAAAATCTGTGGTGTCACCCTAGCAGGGGAAACAAAAATAAACAAATTACCTTCTTTTTTTTTTTCCTTCAGTAAAAACTACCAATTTCATCAATGTATCTGAGCAACCAAGTACTGAACAGGTACATCAAGAATGCAAGACAGCCAGCTCAGGAAAGCTGAAGCAGCAGTAACAGGGTGTTGTCCAGAAGACAAACGAGGCTGCTGGCTCATGTTCAGCTGCTCTCCTACAGACACAGCTGGATCCCGGGCACACTTAGCATAAGCCAGGCTTTACACGCACCCGGCCGTTCAGGTTGACTCACGGGGGAAATCTTTTCGCTCGCACAGCAATACCGCCTGGCACAAGCCTACCACGCTCAGCCACCCTCAATTGTTTCCCCCAAGCCTTCAGGCATGGTCCCGCCTAAGGCCAAACGAGGCTTCCCACGGAACGACCCCAGGAACAGCAGCCCGGACGCGGCGCAGCGCCCCGAGAAGCCGCAGTCACCTTTTCGTACTTAAGCAGGATCTCGGTCAGGGTCCCCCCGAACCGCACCGTCTTCCTGGGCGGGGAGCTGATGAACTCGTCCGCTCCCAGCATGGTCACGGCGCCTGCGGGGAGGGGAAGCCGCGTGAGCACCGCTCGGAGGCCCGGGGCGCCTCTCGGGCCCCTCCTCGGCAGGGAGAGCGCGGGAGCCGCTGCCCCCCTCCCGAGGATCCCCCCCCGCCGCCCCCTCTTGCCTTGCGGCGGCGGCCGCGCCCCCGCTACCGGGGCCAGCGGCGCCTCGCCCCGCGCCCGGCGCGTCCCGGCTGCCCGCGCCGCCACATGTCGCTCCGGCGGAAACTGCGCGGCCGGGCGGAAACCGCGCCGGGCGGCACCGCCCCTCGCACCGCCGGGCTGCACCGCCGGGCGGCTCCACTGAGCGGGCACGGGGCGGGCACAGAGCCGGGCGGCTCCACTGAGCGGGCACGGAGCGCCTCCACTGAGCGGGCTCGGAGCGGCACCGCCGGGCGGCTCCACTGAGCGGGCACGGAGCACCGGGAGGGAGCAGCCGCGGCGCTGCCCCCGCCCGCCGTGGTGCGGCCGGACCGAGGCAGCCGGACAGGGACGCGGAGAGGTCGTTTCTCTCCCCGTACGCGGGGATGAAGCCGGGCAAAAAGAGCGGGAAGCTTTACTCTCGTCACCGTTCTGGCTTTAACACTGACTCCCAGCGTGCCGGGGTGCCTGAGCAGAAATCCAGATTTATTCCCATCCCGGGATGGTTCACAAGCGACCGCTCCCCGACCCCTTGGGCAGCTCGCCGCGAGCGGCGGGAGTCGCTGGCAGCCCCTCACAGCACAGGTGACACCGAGGGCACGGCCAGCCTGCGTTATCAACTAAAAACTGCAATCCGAAGGGGTAAACTAAATGGTCCCAACAATTTAATTGAGATTAAAGAGGGCCAAGAATCTGCTCTCAAAAAAAGCGGAGTTTGACCTTGGGAAGTAATAATGGATTTGCCAGAACAGAGGCACAGGAACTTCAAGTGAGATTTCTGGATGTCTTCATCCTCCCTGTGTAGACTGGGTCTATATTAAAGCACCAGTCATTAAACAAAATATGTTACGGACTTTTCTGTCCTGAGCTAGTAACTCGTTTTGCTCCCAAAGATTGTATACACACACAAATTCTACTGCTTGAGCAACCCAGGTAAGCATGAACAGAGACTTTTATTTCCTGTGTATTTTCTTCAGTAACATCCATTCTGCTCAAAGCTTACTTTGGCTGAATATGTAAAATTTACTTCACCTACTCACACAAACTAGCTACAGCAACACCTGCCAGGATTTGACCTTAGCCCTCTCTACTTGGTATACACTTATGCTTCTTTTCCACACAAACTCCTACTGTAATAATTACATTGCTCCCAGCAACTCTTACAAGTCACACCAAACAGATTTTTGTAGGTGTTACAAATAATTTAATCTTTCCCTGATGAAGATGTTCCCATTTAAGCAGACACTATACACCACAAGAAAACTTCCATTAGATGCAGTTCATGTTTTAAGTCTAACAAGCATTTAATCCATCGACATAGTTGGAAGCTGGGGGTTGGCATTTTTCCTTTAGTGGAATGTAGGATGACATTTTGAGCTAGTTTTAAGACTTAACTAGATGGAAAAGACTCCTGTAGCCACACTTCTGGAACTAGTTTAGTTCTTTGTGATTTTGGCTAAGATTTTAAACAGCATGCATGGCACTTTCCTCAATGGCTAGAGGAATTCTTTTAGCTGTACAGCTCTGCTCACGTAACAGCAAGCAGTCCTAAACATGTCCAAGAGCTTCCTTCCAGTCAACAATGTAGAAGTTCTTTGAATGGACTTTGTGCTGCATTGAGCAGAGCTGATAAGGATATCATGAAACTAAAATAGTGTTAAAATATTTGTTAATGTGTAACTGCAGATGATTCCAGTTTGTGTTTAGTATTAGCCTTCCTGGTTTATAAGGCAAATTGGTTGCATGAAACAGTAACTGGATGCATTTTCAAAAAGAAAACAGTTACAATACTTACAACAGGTAACACTGCTCCACAGCAAGTACAGTCTGTCTCCTTGCTTGGACTCACCATCTCAGCAACCTTCTACTGCTTTTGTGCTTTTCTGTGCTTAACATCCTCCTTAACTGATGGATCAGCTCCTACATTTCATTTTTAAAACTTATCCTATTCATACTAGTAAACTAGTTGGAATTCCACATAACTTTTAAGTGAAATTGCAGTCTAGCTACCATCTTATGCAACAATCATTAAGTACTGATATTAGATTTAGGATTAATTACACTGTAATATACAAGGAATGCAAAGGCCTGCTCAATTCACTCTAGTAATTATTATTGCAACACTTGAATAGAAAATTTTCATTTTCACAGAGTAAGTATGTGAACTACATATATGAGTTTTGGCTTAATTTATAGCTACTTGTAATCATTCCACTTATTAAATAGCATATTTCATAATTCACTTTAAAAGTGAAACTATGGGGAATCAGAAAAAGCATTTCTTTCTGTTCAGAAAAATGAAATGAAAAAAAATTATAGCAAAATCTGATCTGAAATCTGATCTACAGGTTTTAAGGGAGGAGCTTGTTTGGTTTTTTTAATCAGGCCATTGTAACACTGCAGTGGTGTCACATTGCAGTTCCATTAAAAGGAGGGAACAAATTGCATACACCTCCTAAAAACTGCAGATAGTAAAGGAGAAATCACACTGCAGACCTTCAAGTTTAGTGTTCTTCTGAATTTGTCAAAAGATAGAGCATTTGGAAGACATTTTAAAATGAGAACATGCAAAAAAAAAAGAAGTTACTCCAGTAATTTTACAAGAAAATACTAAAAGACATTTGAAGAGTTCATAAGGAAGTACAGCCACAGTGTTCTTAGTAAATATTTCCTTAATCCCACTTCTAGTATTCAATGAGGTGTGGCATAGAACAATTGTGCATTGAAATTTTAAGACCTATCAGTATTTGCTGATTGTGGCACCAAACTCTTAGTGTTAGTTCAAAACCAGAAAAATTCCTGAGGAAATTCTCCACACAATTTTATCATTAGCACAATTTTAGGTATCACTAGCACTAATATAAATCATTTTCCAGGTACTGCTTGTTAATGTTTTAAAATGCCTTGGAATACTTGTTAATCAAGAGAGTTTCTTTTGGTCATGTTCCCTCTCTCAAATGCTTCAGCGTTAGGAAAATAATTTCCAACATCACTGGACTAAAAATGCCTCTTGCAAGAGTCATCATATTACATTATTTGTAACTACAAAGAATGTACTTGTATGCCAACACCACTGGTGTTATTTGTGTACTTATAAAATCTCAGATTCCAGGTTATTTCAGAATAACAATGAAACTTTTTACAAGAGACACTGTAAATTGTGTATTTACACTATAAACAACTTCTACTACATTTGCAGCTTTGCATCCACAGTTTAATATACACATTTTAAAAGCACCCTTACAAACAAAAGTATTGCACTGGCATTATAAAAATTCACAGTAAGTTTAACTTCCAGACCTTGGTAAAAAACAGTGCAAGAGCTTTTTGTCGTGCAAGAGCTTTTTATCCAAACCTTTCAGGTTATTAAAAATAATAATAATAATTAAAGCAATAAAACCAACTATATGACAAGCTGCACTGATTTTTCAGTGAATCAGGTTCAATTCTCTTTTAGCTCTCACTTCTTAAAGTGATTTTGTGAGATCTTTTTTCATAATTTCAAAGCATATCCAGTCCAACACTGAAACAGGTGCTTTTGGCAGATATGGCTCCACATGTCCATTTCATGGAGAGTCCACAATGCTTGCAGAGGTTATTCCACAATGAGAGAATCCTACTGTTTGGGGTAGGGAATCTCCTTCCATAATTTGCAGCATTTCCCCCACTTTTTGGGGCAGTAACTTCATTAGTCGTGTCTTCAACAGATCCTGAAGGTAACACATGAAGAAAAGGTTACTCCAAAATAGGCTTAGAACAAGTGGCCACATAACTCTAAACTGTTACTTAAGGTCAATCTTAAAAGTACTTTTCCTCATGTTTAACAGACAATTGGGACCCAAAGAAAAGATCCATCAAGTCACCAGCCCATCTCCAATAGTGGCCAAGTGTGATGCCTCATTGAAGAATATGGCATACAAATACACAATATTTCCTCAGGATATCAGCTACCTCAGGTCTTCCTGAGCCAAACATATTCTCTTTATATTATCATATATCTTCTGCTTTGTCCTCTGGATTTTTGAATCAGTACATTTTTATCTCTCCCACTGTCCCACATCAAGTAATCCCACATTTCAGTCACATAGCACAGGACAGTTTGTTCCTGCCTTGCCTTGGGAGGGAAGCACTTCATACCTGCCCCATAGTGACTGCATAGACCCCTGGAACACTTTGTATTCTGCATCTCTTTTCAGGCTTGAGGATCCTAATCTACTTGTTATTCCTTCAATAAAAGCATTGCATATCATGAGAATTCTCTCCTTTCTCTAGAATATAATTTTTAAGACAGGAAATCAGAACAACATGTAGTGTTTGGTTGGTTTTGTTTGTTTGGTTTTGTTTTTTTTTTTTTTTTGTTTTTTTTGTTTTTTTTTGTTTTTTTGCCGTTTTTTGAGGGGAGGAATTTTTTGTGAGTGTGGTGTTTTGGGGGTTTGTTTGTTTGGGGTTTTTGGTTGTTTTTTCCTTTCTGAGTGTGTGTGTGTGTGGTGGTGGTTTTTTTCCTGCTCGTGCAGACAATATCTGCCCAAACATGTTTAACCCGTTTGGTTAAGTTCATAAATATCTCCTGATGGGGAGAGGATTTGGTCTATCAGCAAGGAATGATCTGATTCAGACAGTTGTTTACGAGAAGTTCTAAGATACTTTAGGTGAACTTACTTCAAAAGGGAACTCTAAATTATCTTTCAAGGTGAAACCATTTATTATCCTTTGTTTCACCTTGCAAGTAAAATCAAAGAGTTTATATTCCAATACATAACATAACTCCTGTACACCTCCTGTTTTGGTTCCTTCTGAATTACCATTACTGAAGTTTGTTTACTGGAGCAACAGAAGCTGCTGGGATATTTTGTATTAAATCACTATTTATTTATTTATACATCCCTATAGGACATATAAATCTAATTACAATCAGGAATAAGACTTGAAATATTTCAAAATAATGGATAAGTTTCACTACTAGGAGTTCATTAAAACAGAAAACATATCCATGTACACACATTGCATCTACAGAGATAGCAGATTATCCACTGAGCTCAATACCTGCAATTGCCATGGAATGGTTCTGAACAGTCATTTATAAATGCAAATCTTTCCCTGCAAATAGGGACCTGCCAATTTTAGACCCATTTCAGAAAAAAAAAAAAGAGATCTGAATATAGAATGGCTCATTTTCAACTGCCTGTTTTCTAAATTGCAGGTGCAGTTAATAATCAACTAAAGAGCAGTAACAATCTTTGAAAGTTGTGTTGCTGCTATTATTTCCTGCCTCCGACAAGTTTTCTATTAAGGAATAATTATCTATACTCAATCTCCCTACTGTTAAAACTTTCTCTCAATAAAAAATTTCATAGCTTTCATGAAAGAAGACGATTTTCACATTAACTTTTCTGTAAATCAACTCTGTCTTCAGAATTTCGTTTCAAAGAGGAGCAGGAAAAGTTGATCTTGTACATAGTGAATCAGAACAGCAAGATGTTTAGAACCCTTGGACAGTTCAAAAAGTACAAAACTGTTTACAGTTCCTTCAACAGAGGATTTTACATAGGGAAGTGAAGGCTTGACTTTTTTCCCCACACACATTTTTAAGGCATTAAGCATGCCTTCTTCCTAAATGAATATACTAGGGTGTATTGAAAAGCTTCATGTTCTTCAACCATGCTTTGAAATAGGATCAAGACACTTCCTTTACACATCAGGTATTATCACATCTTTTCTAGATGACTGAGGTTCAAGACAAACAGTTTAACTGATGATTGCATTTGTGAGTTTCAACCTCTTACCTACAGCTCTGTCCCCAAGTTAAATCCAAGTCAGCATTTCACCTTTCTTGTTCTCCAGTAAAGCAACATTTCATGGTGCTAACGAGGGGGCTTAGCTCGTGTGGGGCGGTGGTTAATGGCCATTTCTGGCAGCGTTTGGCTGCTGTGAGAACAGTTCAGAGCCCCACGGTTCCTGCGCTGCTCCCTGGCAGCAGCTCCGCACGCAGCCCCACCACCCTGCCCGCGCTCCGCTCCCGCTCGCCCGTTCCGTTCTTAGACGGCGACAGGAAGTGTCTTCCCTGCCTAATCCCACTTGTGCAATCTTTCCCACTCGTTTTTTTACCACCCGAGCTAAGAAAGATTCCACACTACTTTCATTTTAAGAACTCAGCTGCATGCAGGTGGTTTAACCTAGCAGGTGTTACACCGAATCTGGGGCAGGACAGCCCTCCCGAGCTCTGGCCGAAACCAGCGCTCGCAGCCGCTCTCCCCTCGCTATCCCGTCCCGCTCTCTCTCACCTGCCGGGCTCGGCGTGGCGGCCCCGGGCGCGCTGCAGCTCCAGCTCGGCGGGGCGGGCGGGGGCGAGCGCGGCCGTGAGGCGGAGGCTGACGCCGTTCACGAGCCGCCGCAGCAGCGTGTCCCCGCGGCCCTTGGGCGCCGGCAGCCCCACGTCGTCCCGCAGCTCCTCGAGCGGCACCTCCAGGTTGCCCGCGTACCAGAACACCCACCAGACCAGGCTGAGGAAGATGCCGATGCCGCCCGCGTAGATGAGCAGGTCGGAGAAGAACACGTCGGCGAACACGCCCGCCAGCAGCACCGCCAGCCCCACCGCGTCGAAGGCCAGCGCCAGCCAGAAGGCGGCCACGCAGCGGCCCAGCCCGCCCGGGGCCGCCATCGGGAGCGGCGCCACCGCCGCCTCGGGCCGCGCGCACCTGAGGGCAGGGCCGGGCCGCGCCCTCCCACCCGGGCAGGTGTAGCCACGCCCCCGGCGCTGAGGGGCCGCCCCCACACACCTGAGGGCTCGGCCGGGCCGCGCCTCCGCCCCCGCAGCTGCCCGCAGAGGGGGGGAAGGCGGGCACACACCGCCCTCAGCGGCCCCCGAGCCCCCAGCCCGCCGCGGTGCGGCTCGAAGGCTGAGCCGCAGCGACCGATGGCATTTGGGAGGTGAGGCGAGTAGTGCTCGCTACCGTTCCCAGGTGAGCCGGACACGGCTGGGCCCGCCTGAGGCAGTGCCCCCTCAGGTACCGCAGAAGGGAGGCACGTCAGAAAAGGGGTCCGCGGATGAACAGCCAGTTCGTTGATCTCCGCACTCACAAGGGAGCAAACTGGTCGCAGACAGCAGAGATTTGCAGGACAGTTACAATGTGCATCTGCAAATGCACATAGACTCCTTAAACTGTGCTTGAGGAGACTTAAAAAGAGCAGCTGGAATACCAGTTCAGGTTGACAAACAGGAAGCAAGTTGTCAAGGCAGGATGTAAAATTCAGTAAGTAAAACACATATTTTAAAGGCAAGACACATATTTCAGTTTGTCTTTGTATTAATGACCTGATACATATCTTTTTACACTCCCAAGTCCTCAAGCACAAGAACTGTATTTAGATGTAGTATCTCCTGTGCCTGCTCTCACAAGGGCTTTATATCTAACACCTTATTTAATGATGCATAAGTCACTGTTCCAGCAACTAGAAGCCAACAGGAACTATGACCAGGCCTAAGAGAATGGGTACTTCCCACATTTTAGTGGAAATAGTGTGCATTAAATGATACTGCTGCTACTCTTCCAGTGCCAGTGAGTGCTATTGGTTTACTGGGATTACTATCACAGCTTTTGGTTCACAAAATAGTTGAAAAGTTACAAAAAGGTCGAAAAAAGTTGACACCACAGATCAAGCAGAATATTTTCATATTCTTATTTAGCACCCACTTTCTTCCTAGCCAATATCTTGATATGAGGATAAAAAGGAGATGTGGTAGTTTTTTGAAAGAAAAAGTAGGCTGGTTACTTCCTGTTGATTAATCTTGTCTCTTATTCCTATTTGGAGTTTTTACCACTAGGATTTTCCAACACAAATCTGCCTCATATTCTCACTCTGCAAAGGACAGACAAGTTATCATACAGAGAACAACTAAGCAGTTGTGTAAAATTTCAAATACATCACCTTTCAGTCCTGAAGTATGTATTTTTCATGCCATAACAGGACAAGTTCACTTGGCTGGCACAACTGGAATTCACACAGCCTTTGGCTTTCAGATGGAAGAACAACAGTTCTGTGACCATCATACAAGAATACTCTCAACTGTTCTGGTAGCAGAAATAAAGCCCAAAACTGAAGGTAAGATTTTGCTTGATGTTGTAAAATATATGTATACGGTTAAAGCAAAACCTCTCTCTTCCCTTTGACACCTGAAAAATTTGAGTGTTTTTGGTTTGGGCCAGTGACAAATAATGTGATGGGACCATTAAAACAGGGAGTTTATTTGTACCAGCTTGGAAATTAGAAGGAAACCAATGAATCATTACAGACCTTGGTGCAAAAAAGCTCTTGGGATCAGATTTCCTAAGAAGGTATTTTACTTCATCAATAACTGTGTTTACTGAAAAAGATGATACAAAATATGTTAAACAGACAATGTTCATGCTGACTGTGGCACGCGCACCTCTCTGGGTGTCTGCTTCTGTGCTTTTGAAGATTTCCTGGCTGACTGTAGTGACTTGCCAGCTTTGGGTGTTGCAAAAGACTTTGCTTCAGGTTTTTTTGGAGCCTTTTTCATGTCTTTTTCTTTTATTGCTTCCTTTGGCTTACTGACCTGCTTGGCTTTTTTCTCTTTTGATGGTGTCTCCAAGTTTGCACTCTCTTCTGTAACTTCAGGTTTTGATTTTGGAGTATCCACCACTAGAGATGTTTTCTTTCTCTTACCAAGGGGTGTTTTGGTTTTCTTGCCCAAATTGTCACCTTTTCCTGAATTTGGTCCCATTTTCTGTATTTAACACAAACAAAAAAATTACCATTCCACCCAAGAAACATATTTCCTGTTTTTAAGGAAGAAGGATCAGTGAAAACCATTACAAATGACAATACTTTCAACTGAACTGTGCTCTAGTCTTGAAGTATGCTACCACATACTGTTCCCTAAGAAACAATGAAAAAATGAAACAGTTCAAAATCTTTAGCTTTAACTGAAATGCAAGTTCCTTAATATTATTCAACAATTACCTTCAGGTCAGCTGAGCTCGTTGTTTGTATAGGCACCAGTTGTGGAATTTCTTCGTCATCACAATCACCTGGTTCTTGGACCACTTCTATCTTTTCTTTTACCACAGGCTCCTGGGTACCAGCAGCAGCTTTACTTTCTTTTGTCACAGTGACTTGACTTGATTTCAGTTTTTTAGCTGTCTTCTTCACTTTCTTGGGTTTTACCTTCTAGAATTAATCAGAAGTACATCTCACACAAATCCCCATGCCATTTCTAAATGTATAATAACTGTTTTAATGTGGTTAAAAATTAGATAGTGTACCAAGATTAAAGATTTTTATTCAATAGACCTGGACTCATTTAGCCATATGTAAAATATGAAAAAATGCATTACATGCAGAAGTTTATTATAAGTAGCTCACAACTACAGTAATGTCAAGCTTACAGTCTCTAAGTTGAATATTCACGGTCCCAATTTAATTTCAGACAAATGAATATAAACAGAAGTTAGTACAAAGGAATAGCCCATTATTATTTTTTAACAAGTCTGAGGTCCCCCTATATACACAAATATATGAGATTGAGAATTATTCAGATGCCACCGATTAACCAACAAAAAACAGATGCATAATCTGAATCCACATATACATTAATGAGTGTATTTTCAGAAGGTAAATATGGATAGAAGCAAAGCTCTAAGAATGAAACTCCGGTTCTTTGAATTCAGGTCTAGAAATGATTTATTTACAGTTTACTTTAATTTCATAAAGTAAAATCTGCCATAATTTCAGTATCATTGCTGAGTATTTGAAGCACTGAGGTAGGAGTGTCTGACCAGTTTTAGCCATAAAAACCTGGGACCAGTTCTAATGCATTTAAACCCAAAATAACAATGAGTAGAAGGAAAACAAAGAACTACACCTAAATGTACAGATTTAATTTATGCAAAGTTTGAAGAAATTTTGGTTACCTTTACTTCATTTTTCTTGAGGGATGGCTGTTTGTCAAGCTCATCCAGACTGGAGATATCCGCAGTGAATATTGGGAGTGCAACTGATTTAAGTGTTTTGAGGTGAAGAATTTTTACATTTTTCCATTTCTGCAAAAACAAAACCAGTATATTATGTGAAAATAAGGCTGAAGAATGAATCTATTTATCTGTAATAGATTCATTCAGCAGTACCTTTGGTAACTTGTCACCAATCACTTTTGCTGCTGCAATGATATTCTCAAGTATCTCGTCCACTTTCATCCCAGTGTGACCTATGCGCATTGTACTGGAAAAAGAAGTTAATAATAATTATATATGGGCAAATAAACTTATTTCAAGTCACTTGTTTTGTTTAGGCATACCCAGAAATGCAAAAAGCCCACTTATCTGCAATTATCATAAAGGAGGGATGGCTATTGCAGAAATCTTTTGTGATAACACTTAGAAGGGATTCACCTGTATTCATCTTTCCAATATTTAGGTATGCAACTTCTACCTTACATTACAAAGCATTACTATCAATTTGGATCCTTTCAGATACACAATACATGAAAAAAAAATCTTACTAGACTAGAATATTTTGGAAATAGGAAAATAATATTAAATTACATTAAAACTAAGATTGTACATACACTTTCACAGTGACAGGTGCCTAGAAATTCCTTAGGTAAAAGGAAAAAGAAACAAAACCCCTCAACTTCACAGTAAAACTTAAGTAGAACTACTAATTTAGCTATACAGGTAAAAGTTCAAAATGCCCTCCATTTGGAATGGTAACCCTTAATATCTTTTTTTCACATACTAAAGGAATAAAAATAACTCACTTAAAATTCCTACAGTTATGACAGAACCATCCTTCAAGTGATGTATGAATCTATTTGTACTTACTAACAGCACCCTTTGTTGTTAACTGGGAGTGTAGTCCCTTGGATATGTTTTTCCAGTTCCTTGGCAAGATCTTTGGCTTTCAGGTTTACAGATAAAGGTGCCCTAAAACAGAAAGGGAGAGGGGTAAAAAAAGGAAACAATTAGAAAACCCAAAAGAAAACCAATTCCTCCATTACTAAGAAGAATCTGATCTTAAAAAAGATAATGTAAGAATGGATTTCCAAAGTTTAAAGACCTACTTTTTCTTTTCATAGAAGTGTTTTCCCAGATGTGAGGGCAAAAGCCTTCTAATTCGGTCATCAGACAGAAAGAGATCAAAACTGTTCAGGAGGCGCCGCTTGGCTTCAAACATTTTATATTCCTTTTTGAGGGTTTTGTAGGAGATGATCTGCAACACAAGCACCAGTTTAGCCCCTGCTGCTGAAAATGCAACCTGAAATGCTTCTCAGAACTGCACAGATTAAAGCTGCATAACTGACAGTCCACCACAGTGCATTCTTTCAGAATGCTGAAGACCATTACAAAGTATCCATTTCCTATTGTTTAAAGAATATGGATCTCTTGCATAATAACTGCACATCACAAAACAGAACTTGCATACATCAATAACATCCAAATCAAGGTTAAATATAACATGTTGTTATACAGTTTTATTGCTGGTGGCATAAATAATCAAACGTGAATTCTCCCAGTTGGTTACTCAAACTAAATATTGAACATTTATCTAGAAATTGTATCTGATTACTAAAAATCCTGTTTCAAACTGAAGAAATTATTCTGAGTAAATTTTGCATTGTAGAAACATCACAGTTTGAGTAGTCAGAAAAATCTTACTAGTGTATGTGAATGAGAATTAGAATATTAAACAGCAGAAAAGAACAACTACTTGTATTCTTTATGGTGATACAACAGAAAATAAATGACAGTACTGTATTATACCAACAAGGACCACCCTTACCCGGCTAATACTTCTGATCCCATTCCGGAGTAAAAGTTTCTTGTACAGATTTTCAGTCTGTTCTGCTGATAAGTTTGGTTCATCCTTTGTGAACAGGCAAACATCAGCTGTTTCTGGTCGAATGCCATGGGGCAGTGGTCTACAATGAGAATATGAGATATATAAAAAATGTCTAATAAGAGAAGTTTTCCCCAGAACTAGGGCTACACTGAAGATGAGTCCCCTTTAACAACCTGCCTGTATGTACACTTTGTTAACTATTAAATATTCTCAGTGGAACCTACAGTTGATAAGCATACAGAACTCTAAAGGTGAAACCATCAAACACCACGGCTCCAGTCAGACCCAAAGTGGAATCCTCTATCCTGCCAGCAGCCCTTACCACACGGGTCCGAGGAGGAGGAGGACCCTCCATGCTCCTCCCTTCATGCCATGGCTGCATCCATGCATTAGAAAAAAAAAGTTATAACACCGTGGCCCTGATAAACAGATGTAAACTTTCTCAATGTAGTGCAGCTACAGCCTAAAAAGAGACTTCTAATTCATATTCAGGTTTGGTTATTAAAACAAAGAAGTATTACTAATGATTTGGTAGTGGTGAGTCAAGACAAGGAAGGTGATTCTAGATATTTTCTAGATATAGAAATAGGTAATATCTAGATATTTTCTAAAGCTTAAGGACTGAAAGGCACATACCCTGTAACCGGCAACCCACAGAACCAGCATCCTGCATGCAATAAGCTGGCACAGCCCAGCAAAAGTAGTACTTATAGCAAAAGTAGGGGTAAAGCAGCTTCTGACTCGGCAGTTCTTAGCCACGGCATAGAAGCTCCCAGGACAAGGCCGTGGCAGTCAAACCCCTTGAGCTCACAATCTGCAGTGTTCTTTTCCAAGCCCTGTAAACATGCGGCCGGATATCAGTGTCTTACATTCTGATGAGCTTTGCCGCCTGCGGGACCTTCCACACCGTCACCAGGAGATGAACGCTCTCGCCCTCGTTGAGGAGCAGCGCGTCTCCCTTTGCCTTGCTTCTGGAGAAAGCCAAGAGAGCCTCCACCGCCTTCTTCACCTGCAACGGCACCACAGCGGCGCCAGCCGCGGGTCAAGCCCGGCCCGGCCGCGCTCCCGCCGGCCCTGCTCCCCGCAGCCCATGGGCGCGCCGGTCCCACATACCTGGGCGCGATCCAGCGGGCTCCTCCCGCTCGCCATGGCGCTACCGCTCCGGGCACCGGGACACCGGGACACCGGGACAGCGCTCCCGCCACGTGCGGCCTCCGCGCCTGCGTGCGCGCCACTTTCCGGGGCGGGGCACCCGGACGCTCTGCTTCCGGGGCAGGGCTCGCTATGCTTGGGGCTCAGCGTGCGCTCCGTGCTTTCCTGCCCTGCGCACGGCAGCGGCTGCGGAGCCGGGGCAGGGCTCGCTATGCTTGGGGCTCAGCGTGCGCTCCGTGCTTTCCTGCCCTGCGCACGGCAGCGGCTGCGGAGCCGGGGCAGGGCTCGCTATGCTTGGGGCTCAGCGTGCGCTCCGTGCTTTCCTGCCCTGCGCACGGCAGCGGCTGCGGGGCCGGGGCGGGGCGAGCGGGGCTCGGGCTCACCGTGCGCTCCGTGCTTTCCTGCCCTGCGCACGGCAGCGGCTGCGGAGCCGGGGTGCGGCGGGCCCGTCCTGAGCTTGCAGGCAGCTTTGCCCGGCGGGGTCACCGGCTAACCGGAGCAGAGTGCCGGAGGCCGTCAGTTTATCTCGCTTCGGCACCACGGCCAGAGGGAGGTCATGCCGGATTGCTCGCAGTTGTAGCCACCGTGTCTTCACGGTGAAAAACGTTTAGTCGGGCTCGCCTTGTTTTATGGATGGTGCTCTCGTAGTCCAGCCCCGGGTGCTGCTGGCCCCATTGGAATGGCCCCATTGATTCCAGGGGTGGCTTATGTTTAGCCTGCTGTGCTCCTGGCGCTTTCCAGAGCTTCCCCGGCCAGTCATTTCCCAACCTGTGTTGCCGCTGCTCCTTCCCAAGTGCAGATTTGCATTTGGCTTTTTTGAGCATTGACGGGTTTGTGTTGCCGAGTCTTTCCAGCCTATCTAGGTCTCTCTGTTCATGAGGGTAATGGTTGGTCCCAAGTTTGATGCCCCCTGCAAACTTGATATGACCGTACTTCAGGTCATTGTTGGAGATACTAAACAGAGCATAGTCCTGGATAAATATCAGCAGCACTCCATTTGTTACTGGCCTTCAGGTGGAGTACAAGCCATAATCTCTGCCCTCAAGTCCTGTTATCTGAACAGTGGTTACCCATCTAGTTGGTCCCCCAGCACACCATCATGTTTATGAAAAATTGAGCGTGTTCTCCAGATTCCTTCTTTGAAGACTATCCCTGATTTTACTTCCCATATTTCTGTCCTTTTGCACTGGAGTGCTGTCATAAGTTCCCTGTTTAGCCAGGCCAGTCTCCTGATAGATCTACTTGTTTTACTGAGTATTCAGGAGGAACTGTTTGTATGATTGGAGGAGTTGTCCTTAAACACCTGCTGCCAGATTTCCTGAGCTCCTTTGCCTTCAGAGCTGCCTCCCATGGGATCCTGCCCACTGGTTCTCTGAATAAATCAGGGTCTGTCTCATGGAGTCCAGGGACTGTATTCTGCTGCTCATTTTCCTCATCCTCTGTCTTGAGCATGGCTATTTCCAGCAAACCACCGATTATCACATCAAACCACTTCTTTCTAGTGTGTGACTAATAAAGGCAGAACTGCTGCATCTCCAGTTTAGGAATGCATTGACTGACTACATGGAAATAGCTTAATTGCAGAATGCTTATTCCATTGATTTCCATGCTGGATAAGTACATTGTTCTGAAATAAAATTTAACCTGGAATTATTTTGGTCTCATTCTCACAGTGCTGTGTGTGCCCTGGCAGCTTTAGGTTGTCTGCATCCATCACACAGGTAAGCTGCTCTCTGGATTACACAGCTATGCATAACCAAGGCTTAAATATGTATGAAATTAGGAGTCTTAGTCATTCACTCTTCTCTGGATTTTTTTCCTGCTCTTTGTCTTTCTATGTATGGTTTTATTCCTTCTCATCAGATGTCTTCCAACAAAATTTGTTGCTCCATCAGTGTGGCCAGTGCAAAGAGAAATTAAAATACCCTTGTTTCTTGGCAAGTTGCTTTATGTAGTGATTTATATTTTCTTTCTGCTGTTAGTGCCCTTGGAGCAATAGTAGAATAGTTGATGGTATCAAGACTTATCCAGACAGGAAGGAACTATACAGACATACACTGATTTTAAAGAGTGGTAAAAGCATCCTGAAAAATGGAAGTTTTCCTTTCCTATTGTGTTATTTAAACAAAACCAAAACCAAATCAAAACAAAAAAGAAGCTGGCTAAGAATATGTCCTTTGTTGCCATGTCATATGAAGTACTGATTAGAGAAAATAGGAACACACAGGGTAGCCAAGGAGGGCAGACTCATTAAAACCTTTTCAGTACTGCTGGAATTTCTGCATGTGATACTGGCTGCAGTGCTGTATATTCTGTCTAGTAGCCTTGCTTCTATCTTTGCACATTTTAGGGCAGCTGTATTTTAATAAAATGTCGACATTAACGTGACATGTTAAAACAAAATAGAAAAAGTCAGATGACTGGAACATCTCTCTGAAAATGAATGAGCCAGGCTAGTCCTGTAAGATGTGATTGAACAGCATGTTTGAAGACTGACTTTACTGGGTCAGTATAGCATTAATAGGATAAAACTGCAAGGACTATTATTAGTGACTCAAATTTGATTTTTTCACATATCAGTCTCATCCAAGGACATTTTTCTGAAAAAGTTTTGGTCTGACATGACTAAATTTTACCAAATGTGGTTTAACTGACTTAGTCTAATAATTTTCTCTTGAAAGGTACTTGGCATAGCTAATAGAGCTGTCTTGGAAAAGTTAAGTTAATCTATGAATAAGAAATATTTTGGCTTAATACAGCATGCAATGAATATAAACTATAAAAGAGCAGACTTTTAATTTAGCAATGTCATAAATTTACAGTTACTCCTACAAGGAAATCAGGTTTGTTACTTTTATTGGTGCTACTGCTGTAGCTCTCAATTTAACTTTTTGGATCATGAAAGTATGTTTTTTCTTTAAAAAAATTTGTATAGTTTATTTAAATGCTAAGATGGAAAATAAATTCAAGACATTCTACCTCATTACTTATTTAAGATGCTTTTTATATGCCTAACTTTCACACAGCAAAAGGTGCAACTGTTTCTGCTGTAAAGAGGTCTTTTGGGTTTAAGGTTATTCAAGTTTCAGTTCCCAGCTTTGTGTTCCTCCAGACCGTTTGATGGCAATGCCAACATCCCAGATCTCTGTGAGTGTAGTTCTTGCAAGAAAACCAGCACAGAGAGTATGCAGAGATTCAGACAGGACTAAGAAGTGCCTTACAGGAGAGCTCAGAATCTCCCCACTAGAGCAGAGTTGAAGCTCTGTTTTCTTTCCCCCATGCTCCTTTGCAATGCTGGAGTCACCTCAGCTGTACCTGACTCACACACGAGGCTCTGGTGCATCCACAGCCACCAAGGGGCTGTTCCAAAGGACAGTCCCTGGCACTGGACAAGGCTGCAAAGCTTTCTCGTTATAATCTTTGCCTCATATCCCTTGCAGGGGCTTAACAGATAACAGGAACGCTGCCTCAAGTACCTTTTGTCACCCAGCAGTTAATCTGTTGTGTCTCTTATTACTCTTATTGAGAAACAGGTGGACTTTTTTAGGTGTATGGAACTGACAGGAGATGTAGAAAAATTTACATTGGAAGGAAAGCCAATTGAAAGCATGTGGATGATCAAGTTATATATACACAGACAACAGATTTTGGGTTTGTTAGCATAAATTTCTATTTTATATTAGGACTAGAATCCTTCCTAGTATTTCTTCAGAGGAAAAGTAGTATCTTGTCAGATTTATAGTGTGATAAAATAAACACAAGGAAATAAACATCTTCACAATATAAAATCTTCAGTAGTAACTCCAGTTTTGTTGGTATATTTTTTGTACCAAATCCTCTATAGAATATACAAAAGGAGCAGAACAAGTAAGAGCCTTTAAGTAGCAGTTCAGGAAGAAAACAGTCTTGTCTGGAGCAAAACAGGTCATCTGCTTTAACAGCATCATTCCAACAGTCTGCAGTACGAACCAAACAGCCAGAGTAATACAGATCTAATACCTGGGCATTGAAACAATCTCTGCTTCTTAGGTAATAGTCAGTAATAAACTCTTATAAAAACACATTTCTCATCATTAACATGATTTTTAATATATAGACTGGTGTCATAAGTCTAAAATAGAGGTTCTTCATTGAGTAATTTTCACTGGGCTTTTTATGCCACTGAAGAAAGTCTGTAGAGGGGCATAAAAATTGTGACCAGCAAATATCCCCATGGATAAATCTCCTTCAAACAGCTATTTTTCTTACACTATTACACCATCATCAATAGCTTGCTGTTCAGGAATACAATTTACTGCCAGAATAATTGTTTCAGGAATGTGGATCAGTTCCTGATTGTCTGCTAAGGTGACCAAGGTAGCTGGAATGGTTTCACACAGACAGTTGATGGCAATGTTACTCAACTGATCACTGCACCCATTCCTCCAGCTACTGTGCTTTACTTCCTGGAGCCTGCAAAAGCAAGGAATTATTTTCCTGTTGCCAAATAATTAGTACTGCTGCACATTCCGATTTTTTTTTTTTTTTTTGTATTTAGTATTTGTTACATATATCAAGGTTTTTGGTTCAAGAACATACAAGTTCTTAACTTACAGAATAACTACTTATGTTTTTATAAGTTACATCATGGCTAAGCACTCAAGCCATATCTACACTGCAAACTATGGCCAACAGACAGAGAGAAAAGTGTGATCCTCATCAGTACCACACTGCAGATGCCATTATACTGAGGGGAAAACCCCCAAACTCTCCTTTCTGCAGAAACACACTCAGAGTTTTGCTGGTATGAATTAAAGCTACACCATGGGAATACCCTGCCAGTACCCCATGCAAGCACAGTTACCCTGGCAGTGCTCCTAGGGGTGCTGTATCTTCAATTCAACTTTTATTTCCTCTTTTTTCCCCTCCTTCCTTTCAACTGTTGTTGCACAGCTCCTTTGTTTTTGTATCATCTTCAAAGCAGCATATCACATTTTCACAAAAGGAAATATTCAAAATGGTAATTTAAAAAAGTTTATTACATCAGTGAATCAGCAAATAGTGTTTATTTCCAACAAAGCCACATTATCTTTTTGTCTTCTTTCATCTAGATTTAGCTGTATTTAATAGTAGCAAAAATGGGACTATAAAATGTAGAATGGAGATGAAATGAAAAAGTTGAGATGTAATCTGAGGACTACTCAAATACAATGTACTTCCAGCTCTTCTACCCAAAATGCAGCCAATTTGTGTACATTTATGCCTTACATTTTCATGTATTTGCTGTAGAATGAAAACATTTTATACCCAAATAAAAACCTCCTACAGGATAGGAATATCTTTAATTGCATAACGTGGATTCTGTAAATGAATTTATAATAATACAACCTCTCAGTTTACAGACCAGGTGACATTAACGGGAATTATGGAAATGGTAATCAAATGCACTAGATGGGATGAATAATGGAAATACTGACTTTCTATCTACTGATACTCCAACCCACCAGGTGATTATTCAGTTTAATATTAAATACTCAGTCCAGCCTCAAAAGAATGAAGTTTTAAAATCCCACGTTGAGTTTACTCATCAGTGGAAAACTGATGCTGGAGCATCATTTCCTTTTCAGATACACTTCAATGCCTTAAGAAAAAAAGTTTTAAAGGACCTAGCAATTTAGGGATTTAACTGTAAGTATTCTCCAATAATAGTCACTGCAAATTTCAAATCCATGACCTTACTTCAAGAAGTCAGTCAGATATGTGGAAATCTTGTCAGTCCAGAATATGAACAAGACAGTAAGTTTCCCTGGCTTTTAATTTCTTCATTAGTTTAAGATCCAAGGAACTTTGGGTTTTGTTCACTTGGTAGAAACAACAAAAAAAAAAAGTTACTTTTTAAACCCTGATTTACCAAAAAAATAAAAGCCCAGAGATTTGCAGACATAATAAAATTTATTTAAATTCCATGCATTACGGTAGCTACAAGTGTAGTCATATGAAACTGAAGGACAATAACTTCTTCTGTCCATACAATGTAGCTGTAAGTGAAATGAATGGGAGTTCCACAGTTACAAAGAAACAAACAAAACAAAAAAAAAATCCCAAAAAAGGTAAATCTGTTTCAGTTTTGAGTTTCAATTCAGATACAGTCACTAGACTGCAAATCTTTGGGGGAGAAGAGGGGCTCACCAATTTTACAGCTGAGAATGTTTAGTTTAAGATATTCTGAAGAAGCTCAGAAGATACCTTTTAATAATTATTACTAATGCTCTGGAAAATGAAAAAAAAAATCCCTTAGCCTTCATCCTAATTTGTTAGAATCAGGACAGCAATTGCAGACAGTCCATTTTCAAAGTGCAGCTAAATAGGGTTTTATTATGCAGCTCCTTCAAGTTGTACTGAGTAAGCTTTACTTTGAACCAGTTTTGCTTTAATTTCTCAAGAAAAACTTCACTGGTCCTCATAAGCTTACATTGCTTTTTGATATGCAAAAATTTACAGACTGTGCTTGATTCTGACCCTCCCATATTTCGGTATGTGCAAACTCTTAGGGGTTTAAACAGTCTCTCTCCCTCTCAGTTCAGACTGATCTTTAAAACAGCAAGGATTATCCAGCCCTCTAAATTAAAGACAGGTTGAACTGAGTAATTTATGTAACTGGCACTTTTTAATTGGCCCAGTTCTCCCACAAAATGTAGCTCTTATAAATACTAATAGGCACTATTGCCACAGATTCTCTTATTTTTGCAAGTTTCGCTGATTTACTGGTTGTTAGTATTTTCTGCAGTTAAGAATTTAATAATGCTGAATTTTTATAAAGACACAATATGTACTTCTAGCCTTCAAAATTGACTTCCTGTGTCTAGTAATGATGTTAGGTCAACCTAAATTTGCTGAAGATATTAACAAATGTAAAGCTAATGAAGGTGCCACATTTGCATGAATGTTTTTTAATTTTCAGAATGCATTCAAGAAAGGGAAGGGACAAACCTAATTATTTTAATACAAACTTGGTTGAGTGCCCAATTGCCTCATTTAAAACTGTGTGTGTGGGGAGGCTGAGGAGTTTAGAAAAGTCCAAGTAACCAAATATCTGGGTTACTGGGAAGTTAAAAAGCTAATGCAACTGCGTTACATCCGGATAAAAAACGTTATTCAAAAGCAATTCCAATACCGAAAAAGATTTCAAATTGAATAGTTTATTAACATGGTAGTCATCTTTGTAACATGTGCACACACACTCGCACACTCTGAATGATCTGCCTGGAAAAAAGAGGTCTTAATAGAGATGCTGGGGGAAATTAAACATTAAAAATCCTTTAGATTTTCATAATTATAGGCAATTATGTCCACATCACTTACAAAGCTATTGCCGAATCTTTCCAAGGAAGCAGAATTTGGGAGAAAAAAAAAATTGTTTTTGGGAAAATTCAACAGTGGCATAGCAGAGCTCTCAATATGAGAAAGCTGACATAATGTGGACCTTTGCTGTGAAATTTGTCTTTGCAAAATATGGGGAGAAGTTTATCAATGGGCAGAAAATAAGACGGCGGTGTGAAGTAGGCTTTTGCTGAGTCGATTTTCCTCACAGTATTGTGCGGGGTCTTTGAGAAAAATGCTTAGTCCTTCTCTGGAACCAGTTTCAGAACTTTTCCAATTGCAATGGTCTTACCTAAACCAAGGAGACAAACAGCAGTGTTATATTTACTGTGAAAGGAATGCACACATCTCCAAGAACATGAAAACCTGCCCCAAAGTACAGGCTCTTAAGTATTACAAATCACAGAGAATAAATTATTATGTTGTAGCATCAGTGTATTATAAAAGCATGATAAAGATTTTAAAATAGTAAGCCTGCTATTCTGACAGCAAAGAACACAATGTGGATTGTGGAGAGCCTGCTTCTACACTCATCTCAGGAGAAAGCAAGGCAGAATCACTACCAGATCTGTTTACTATTCTTCAAATACTTTATTCTAAACGCATCCCACAAATCTGTGAGTTTTACCAGGGTGTGCACGTGAAAACCTAACATACAACTCCCCTGATATTTTTCAACTTGAAAAAGTGAAACTATGGTATTCATATTGTAGGTGGACATTCCAGGGCACATTAAAAAAGCACTGCTGGTTATTTTTCAAATCCAGTCTTTTGTTTCACAATGCATATTTCTGTACATTACTCAAAATTCTGTTACTAGCAAGGACTCTGCACAATGACAACAATTTGCCGAGACTAACTCTTCTACTGTTACCCAGAGAGTGATTTCCACTAGATAAGAGCATTTGAATCCCTCACTGCCTGTGGCTCTGAGTCCAAGTAAGCTTTTGCAGCAGTCAGTACCTGCTGCTGAAGCAGCCTTACCCTCATCCCTTAAGGTGAAGCGACCCATCTGAGGGAAATCTTTGAATGTCTCAAGGCAGATCGTTCCTGCTGTCCTTAAACGGGCAATGCAGACTTGATCTTGTTTCACAAAACGGGGCCGTGTCTTACTTTTTTCTCCTGTTTTTTTGTCTACCAAGCAGATTAAGGCCTGGGTAAGAAAAAAATAACAGTTGTAAGTGTTAAAATAAGAGTTATTTTTCTGTTTTATAGAAACAGAATTGGTCTAAGAAAGAATATCCTTACAAACAAATACAAGAAAAAGTTTGCATGGTTTATTCAGTCACAATGTACACCACTTTGCAGAATGCTTATGCTAACAGTTACAGCCATTTTTGTTTGTGTTAGGGCACAACCAAAAATTGCATTCAAGGCTGGAGCTTTGTTGCTTTAGCTCCTCTACAAATTTATGACACGACAGAACTCTTCATCCCAACAACTGGATTGTTTATATTCACATCACAACTTAAAGTGACACTTACTGTTATCTCAACTTCTTCAATACAAGTGTGGATGTGCAGCACTGCATTATAACCTGGGCAGATAATGGATTTGTGCTCAATTATCACTATCTGTAAAACAATTAAAAATAAAAAATGCATTTTTCCTGATTTCAATTATAAAAGAACAGAATAATCAATGCAGAAGTACATTAAAAAGTCTATTGAACAATATACACACAAATTTTTATCAGAGTTAAAATTTTTAACTTTATAGTATGAAAGTAGAAAACTGAAAAACTAGCCTCATAAGGTCTTGCTTTCACCATTATAAGTATCTAAAACTTCATTGAGAAGTTACATTCAAAACAATTTACCTTTTAAAAACTCTAATTAATGATGTCAATGTTAAGTATATATGTTATTGCCCATTTAGAGATGGCAGTGAACAAGAAATCTGAACTGAAACTTCAGCCTACTCAAGTTTTAGATTTGGCAAAACATAAAATATTTCCATGGTTTTTACCCCTCTATACAGCAATTAAAAGTTGTTATTCTACCTGGGCATCAAATGTGCGTCCAGAATGACAAAGGTTGTTGAGATCACAGAGAATAAATCCTGGAAGGATCTCTTCCTCTTCAATTCCCTTCAGTCTGATCTTTAGATTTTCACCTGGGGCTACTGAGTCAGTTTCTACATCATCAGAAAGAATTCCAAGAACTTCCACATTGTGCTTAAAGAAAACAAAAACATAGTTTTTCATTGTGAATATTTTAGTCAGATACAAAATAACTGTAATATAACAGTATTTCAATAAACAATTATATTACAGTTTAAGTTAATTATATTTGGTTCTGTCAAGCTTCAGAACATTTAAAATATTTGAATGATGAATTAGTAATAACTGAATTTTTTAAAAAGATTTTTCAAGTTTTTTTGTTCTGTTTCCCTTTGGGAGAAAGAAAAAAAAAAGGAAAGGGGTGAAAGAAAGAAACTCTTGAGCAATATTAACCCACAGCAGGTAACAGTGGCCAACAAACATGAAATAAAATCCAGTTGAAGTGAGATAATTTGTAGTCCAGCATCTGAGTTTACTAAGGCAGAAGAACCCAAGTTCTGACTGCTGAGGAGCTACATAACAGCCCCTGGCCCCAGAAACATCACCCATGGAAAATGTGAGAGCTTAGCCGCGCTCAACAGAGCAACAGAACATTTTCTGACTTAAAGTAATGAGTATCTTTAAGAACAAAGCTCTTTTTTTATGGTAGTAAATTTTTAAAATATCTAAACCATACCATACCTTGTTTGGCATCATCACAAGCTGTTGTCCTTTGCAAATAGAGCCCGACTCCAGCTTCCCAAGGACCACAGTGCCCATGTCCTTCACAAAGAGAAATCATTACACAGCAATTAAAAACATTTTCCTAAAGAGACTATTTATGATTTACCTCTGGGTTTGATTACTTAACTCTATGAATAACTAGCACCGCTAGACTTAGTATTTTGGAAATTGTTGTCATGGAAGATTACAGATTTTAGGAGTTTCATATAATGCCAAAATTATTTACTTCCCTTCCCTCCTCTATTCTACAGTTGGAAATGTAACATTAACAAAGAAAAAGATACCCTCTAAAAGTACAGTAAATAGTCCATTTACTGCTTTCTGAAAACAGCCTCTTTATACTTTCTGTATTATTATTTTAATCTGTACCTTATATTTATCCACAATTGGCAGCCTGATTGGTCCATCAACTGAACGGTTGAAGTTTGGCAAATTATCCAGGTATGGAATAAATGGTAATCCACTAAAAAAGCAGAAGGCATTTGTTTCAATTCCATGAGCACCCTTCCATTTAAAAAAATTGTTCTAAATGCATAAATGCAGTCCAACAAAAACAATCATATTCATCTTATCATTTAGAAAAATGACCTCTAAGACAGCTGAATCTATTACAGCATCCCATCAGTAGTGTCCACTTTACTTCTACCAACATATCAATATCAACTCAGGAAATGCAAGTTTTTAAGTTACAATACAGGCATATTTCACACAGATTAATTATTCTTTTGAGACTCACAACAGATGTGTAATATATTTCAGCCATAAGCTAGGTCCAAATGTGATTTCCATTAATTGTTTTTAAAGTACACTGAACAATACTGAAAAACATGACATCCACTGAGAGGCATGGCTTGTCCCTAATTACAATACAGCTTCAAGCAAACTGCTCACATCAAACCATTACTCATTCCAGCAACGGCAGCTGCAGCATCACTGGCAAATTCCAGTGCTCGTGAGGCACTGAACTCACACAGCCAGAGAACACTGCTAATATTTTACTGATAATCTTCTGCAGCTTGCAAATGCTTTTCCTTGGCACGTTGCATGGCTGTGTTCTTGTTGCTCTGGCTGTATTTCCTCAAGCACTTTGGCACACAACTACAACATACCACGCTCTGCTACCTCCCAGCTTCACTGAAGCATTTACTTTTATTGGAATATAGCAAATATTCAAGTTGCTCAATTTAAGATACATACATATACCAAGGACAGAATTCTGACTGTTCTTTAAGGTTTGCTCCAGTCAGTCCTGAGCAGGGCATGAAATGAATGTCCTTTTTGGGATTGAAGCCAACTTTCTTCAAAAATGGCACCAGTTTCTCTTTACATTCCTCATATCTATTAAAATGACAAGCAGATCAAGGTAAATTCCACTTATTCCAGCATAACATAATCTTGTGCTTTAAAAAACATGCAGACATTTCAGTTCCATCATTTAAGTTACCGTGTGAGCAGCAAGCAAGCCTAATTAAGATCTGGAGGTCCATTTGCATCTCCTCCCCAGCCTTCCAGCACAGCTCAGTATTGTGTGTTCCCCTATTCCCCCTCATTGCTCTGCCCCATAAAGCATCATCAGTGCCCTGCCCACACTGCAGTGACAGGGCTGGGGAGCAGCAGCACCAGCTGCAACTGCTTAAAGCAAGAGATCCAAGCCAGCACAGCAGGACAGACCACAGACACCTCCTGAGGTCAGGCTCCAGGCTGGCACTGCAGCACTGCCTCAGTCTCCTACAACTAGGTTTAATTTATTTATTTCTATCACACTGCCTCCTCTCAGTTTGGGGTGAATTCAGTAATGTCAGAAGGCTGGGGCAGGACCAAGACAGAGAATGGGGTGTGCATCTGTCTCTTAGTGCAGCAGGTTGACATTCCAAGGTTGAACAGGCCCTCATGGCTTCCCACTAAAACTTCCACAATTCTGGGCAGAACAAACAGCAGCTTCTCTCACAACTCTGGCAAACTCACAGGTAGAACACACAGCAGCTTCTCTCACAACTGTGGCAAACTCAAACAATCACTTCCTTTTTCAGACTCAGTATGAAGTTTCCAAGTCAACAATTAAACTATCCTAGAATGCATGAGGGTTTGTTAGGTATGTCTGCATGGATCCAAGCAGTTGATAGTGAATGTTTGAGTGTAGAACTTCCAGCTTTATTGAGAAGCACTGTCCTGGGCACTGAGCTTCTGGTTTTCCTGCCAGTTTTATAACCTCTGCCTTCAGTCCACCAGTCAACCATCCTTTCAGCAATAATGGGATACAAATATTTCTTTGCCTAGGAATTATTCTATTGTAGTATCTGTCAGAGAAAATTAGTTTTTTAATATTAAACTCACCTTTCATTACTCCAGTTTACAGTTGGATCATCCATTTTATTAATAAGAACTATTAAATGCTTTACACCTGCTGTTTTTGCTAACATGGCATGTTCTCTTGTTTGTCCACCTTTCTCAAATCCAGTTTCAAACTCTCCTTTTCTTGCAGAAATAACCTAATTAAAGATACATATTTTAATAAAGGTTCTACAATTCTCTTAACAGAACAATCAATAATACTGACTTATTCAAAAAACTCTGGGTAGTCAGACCTAGTAAAAGGTTCCAAAATGCACTGGTAGGTTCTCAGTATTGCCCATTAGTTTCTGCATTGACATGTAAAAAATTCACATGACACCTGTGGGCAGCTTTAAGAAGCAGTTAAATTACTCCAAAACTCACTCATCTCAGTAAATGTAACATTTGAAAATTCTGCCTGCTGAAAGTAAACAAAAGAATAAAGAAGTAAACAAAATAAAAATCAGAAGCTTAATTCCACAGCATATGCAAAGTAAAAGTATCTGATTTCTCCTTACCAGCACAGCAAGATCAGCTTGAGAAGCCCCACCAATCATATTTGGAACAAAGCTCTTGTGTCCAGGAGCATCTAAAATAGTGAAGTGTTTCTTCTCCGTTTCAAAATAGGCACGACCCACTTCTACTGTTTTACCTTTGTCTCGTTCTTCTTGGTTTGTGTCTAAGGCCCATGAAAGGTACCTAAAAAATCCCAACCCAAACACTCTGTTGTTGTATCAATTCTTATTACATTTATATACAATTTCTTAGTCATAAGGGACATTTTCTCTTACTTATTTTAACCACCTCAGCATTGCTAAATGTAAAGTCACTACTGGTCTTGGAAATACTGAACTGACTCATTTGTGTGTACAGTGAGCTGCAGAGCCCATTGCCAGCTCTCCTTCACACAACTATAAGGATTAATTTCTAAAAATTCTAATAAACATGTTTCATTTTCTAAGTTCTTCAGCTGTGATCTAACCTCACATAATTTAAACTTTGCCTCAGTCTCAGAAAAACCTCAGGATCAAATACAAAATAATTTTTCCTTCTCAGCATAATTAACTAAAACATTAGTTCTGACTTGCACACATTATTGAGAATTATAAGTACTAGTTCTCATTTATTTGCACATATTAAGCAGAAGTTGGCTATGAAATAGACACCATCTTTATTCACACTATCTTTGATTGATTTTCATTATACAGACTCTTGTCCCCTCCTAATAATTTTTTCCCCTGGCTAACAACAAGTTAGCTTTCAGTTAGGTAAACTGAAATTAAAAGAAAAAATAGCTACTTAGATCCTTCAGGTTTTGTGAAAACTGGTGACTATAAAGAAAAAAAATGCTCTACTAATGATAAAAAGTGGTAATAACTCAACTGAACTAGTTTAGCACAGTAATATTTTTTGCCATTAACAGCAGCCTGTAGCCATCCTTAGCTTTGGTTTTGTAGTGACTGGGGGTGTCTGAGGGGATGCTGCTTGCACAGCAGTTGCCTGGTGAAAAGAACCATGTCACCCTTTCTATTGCCCTTCACACAGGATTCAGTGAGTTCAGGTCCATGCCCATCCCCTGAGGATGCTCTACCCTAGGGAAGTCTTTAACTGCTCCTTTTCCAGAGCCCTCTGAACCCCTTTTATCCTCCAGCCAAAAGGAGAAAGCTTTCAAAAGGGAAATCAATTTTGCAGGAGTTGTTTGAAGCAGAAATGAGGCTGCTGCATGTGCTGTATATACTCACTGCCCTCACAAAACCAACCAACCAAAAAAACAACAACAAAACCCAAACCAAACAAGAGGCCACAAAAAGTCCACCCAGGACAAGAGCACCATCGTGCCTGGAGGAAGCCAGGGCTGCTGGGACAGAGACTAAAACCAGTTTCATTGCAGTAAAGGGCAAAGGGTGCTACTATCTTCACAAAGCTCATACCATGTTTCTCTGTTTTTTTCTTTAGCTTCTCTTTCATATTTTTCAAGTGTTCTTTTGTCAACCATTCCTGTCAAATACCTAAGGAGAGGGAAAATAAACGGGCAATTTTACACAAAGCAGAAAGGTATTTCCAAATAGTTACTTATACAATCCCCACAGACTATTGTGATTGGGAAATGAAGATATGAATTTTTTTAAAATCTTCACAGAAAGGACAAAGTTTAACCAATGGTATAAAGCTGTTTCAAATTTCATTTTAAAATACAAAGAAAAACAGCCATGCTCTAAGAAAGTGATTAATTTTAAAAATTTGATAATGTTTCTTTTTGCATAGTTGCTTCTATTAAATGAAAATCCTATAGCAATAATATTAATGTGCTGGAATTAAGAAATTCCAAAGACAGTAAGTACCTCAATTGACAGGGACAGAAACATTGTTATAAAAGTATTAACATATGCTGATTAAAGCCACAAAGAAAATATTACTCATTCTAATTGAAGTTTTTTAATTCACAAGAACGGGAAATATAAAAATTAAAGTTTCCTTACATTATTTGTCCTCCAATAGTTGACTTGCCAGCATCTAAAATAAAATTAATTCAAGTCATCAACAATGTAAAATTCTAGAAACAGCAGACCATTATGAACTAAGTAATCTAGTTTGTTTCCAAAGGATTTATTTTTTGAACCACAGTCTCAGTTTTTGGAAGCATCTTGCACTTTCCCTTGTTCCTATTATAATTTGTCATCAATTAAATTACACCAAATTTTGAACATGCTGTTTTCATATATATAAATTCAGCATTATCCATAACAAAACCCCCTCAGCAAGCAGTGATCAGCTAAAGCCAGGGTCAAGAGTGGGAAGCTCTTGCAAAATCCCTTTCCCTGCTTCCTTTATCCCTTGTCCCTAACTTGTGTGGGCTGCTCTTCAATATTGGGCTGTACCTCTGCCCACAGCCCCTTTACTTTATGTGACTCTATTCTGAATTTACCCAAGGACTCAAGTTACAGTACCTTTAAGGTGGCAAATAACTACAGAAATGAAAAGATGGAATTTACTGTATAATTTGTGATTCAACAATTCTGCTCTACTTCTGACACCACCCAAGTTTTTATGACGCTTGTTGAAACTATTAAATGAAAATATTTTGCTATAAATGCTTCTTTTAACCATGAATTATATTAATGTATTGCTGTAACTCTACTAATTTTAGTATTCAGAATAATAATTTTTGAATCTAATAGCAAGAACCCTAAAATAAGCAGAAAAGAAGCACCATATTCTGATTTTGTTCTTCAGATCATAAATACAGATATATCACTTGAGCACTCAACAGGAGCAGTTACTTGAGAACTCATGAACACAGGCACTGTTGTGTCCAAGAGAACACACTCTACCTTTGGCCCTCTACCCCTGAAAGACCTTTAAATTTTTCCTTTTCCAGAGCAGCTTCATTAGAACGAATGCTCCTGTGAGCCTCCAGACATGGTGAATACAAAGAACAGCATTAATTTCTAATCCTCTGAGTTCTAGACAGTACACAACAGACAGATCCAAGTACTTCACCTTCCCTTAAAACTCACCTACGTGTCCAATGAATACTACATTGACGTGCTCTTTTTTAGGAGCACCTGGAGGTGCTACCACAGATTTCGGTTTTGGTATCTCCTCCTCCTCCTCCATCATTTCCTGAGCGCTCTCTTCAGAAGGCCCCGCATCCCCTGCAGGGCCACCTCCAAGCTCTGCTTCACTGGGCTCTTCTTTGTGGTCCCATGACTCCTCTGGGGACATTTCTGTCTCTCCATTTTCCACTAAAAATGAACCAATTAGATATATTCAAATAGATAAAGGAATTAACAAGAATTAAAAGGGGAAAAGCCCCTGCCCCAAAGGCACAATCACAAAGCTACCAGGTCTGTTAACATTTTCCTATAGGAAAAGGGAGAACTGCTGCTTGCTTCTGATTAGTACCAGGAGCTTCCAAGCCAGCTTGTGTGCTGACATAAGAAATCTAGGATATAGAAACTTCTGTTTTAACAAGGCAACAATTTTACAAAGAAAAAGCAAATCTGAAGATCTACTCAGACCAGCACAGTAGTCTGAATCCACAGACACACACTACCATATGTTTAGAAAGCAAAGGAGAGGGATTATAGTTTAAGTTCACTCCTAAGCCTTATAAAAACAATAAGAAACATACAATTTCTATGTTCTGATTGTTCACTTTGCTGACCACTTTAAAGTTTTTTTGCTAATCACCATTCCACACATGTTAATGGAGCTATTTGGTAATATGAAATTATTTTTTAATAAAGCACTCATCATTTTACAGTGTCCAAGCAATCCAGTTGCAGCTCTCAATGCACAGTAGTGTTCAATTACCTCTTTCCTCACCCAAGTATAAAGATACAAATAGTCATCCAAGTATAAAGTACAAATAGTGTACTTTGTTGTAAGAGTAAAGGCTCTACTATTTTGTTTGCAGTGATTCAGCAAAAGCACTGCAGTAGTACATTATAGTATTTTCACACTAAAAAGGAACAATTCTCATCTTACCAACAGACTCTGAAATTTCCATGTTAACAGCAGCATTTGAACCTAGAAAAAAAAAAGGGGTGGAAATGAATCATTAGACACATAGTTAGCATGACAGTAATCAAGAACAAAGAAAAATGAGTGACTAAATGAATAAAAGGATAGCTCAGATATTTTGGCACTTGCCAAAGCTTTTTAATATACAGGTTCATTTCAAAAATTTTGCTTCATACTAGCTTTATGATCTTCTATAAGCCACTTTATGAGCCTTTCCCAACTGCCTATGAAACTGTAAATAAATACAGATAATCACATTGCCTTACAAGAGTAGTATGAGTATAATGAAGATTGGAAAAGGTTCATAGAGATTTAAAAGAGATTATTTGCAATAATTTTTAAAAAATCATGTAATGAAGATCACAAAAACAACTACCTTCACAAGAGGCTGTCTGCTCCTCTGGAGAAGGCTCTACAGGTGCACCTGCAGAGAAAAAAAATTTATCTTTTAAAGTACAATGATATGACCAATTTCCAAACTTTGCCATAAAAGACCATCTCCCAACTTTATTGCAAGAATTGTGTGGAAAGAATAATGACTCCCCTCCCTGCCAAGTGGTACTAAACACAGTCTCCAAGCACAAATACTGCTAAAGAGCACTGCCTAGACATGGTGAAAATAATATACCACTTCTAAAAACAAGCCATTTTCCCCCCTGAATGGAAAGATACACTTAAAGCAAGCAATTTTCTATACACAGTATTTTACTTGCCCATCCTTTCTGAGCATGCTGGCTGTTGGTAAGTGTTAGTGTCTAACTGGTGTTCAAAAATAGCAGAGCAGTTTCATTGTATCCAAAGACACAATGTGGTGTCACAACTGCAGGGGAAGGGTCTTACAGCCATGTCTACACTATTCTTGTGCCTCATTTCCATTAAATGTTGAGTAGAAAATAGAAACAAGCTATTAAAAACAAATTCTTAACGTCTTCTGTAGTTTTTAAGGTCAGGAGATGACAAATTCATTCAGATGTCTGGTAAGTTTGCCAGTCCCCTTAAACACCAGAGCACAGTTCCATTACGTGGAAGGCAATCCCACTGGTCATGTGCCTCTATCAAAGCCACAAGGATGGTTTGTCTGACAAATTACTCAACCCTCTCATGCACTAAACCATGCCACTATATTTTATGCTGAGGTGTAACAATTTATAAATCCACTAGGAGTGATACATTGCAATTAACGCAGCACTCAATGTTTTGGGACGTTATTTCACGTGATCAAGGGGCCTTCTATAACTATACATAAAACCTTAACCTATTTAGTTTTCTCTTGGTATAAGTTCAACTTCATCATGCTTTGAAACAAGTTATCTTTTTTTTTCAACCACATACAAAATTCATACCCTCTGTTTAGCTGTACTCCAGCTCTCCTTCAACTGAAATCTGAACCCAGATCTTAGAGCATCACTTGCTCTATACGCATGATGGGACCTAAAGATGAAACAAATCCCCTGAAAAGAACAAAGGCACCCAGAGAAGGAGCTGCTCCTAAGCCTCTTTGCTTTCACACTGTTTGCGTATTTGCTGCAGACTCCTGTAAAGTGGAGCAGCGCTGGGAGAGCTGGCAGGGGGCCAGAGGACAGGGCTTTGCAGGCAGGGTGAATGTGGGTCACAGCACAACAGCCAGTGGCCAGCAGCAAGGCAGGGAGGGGGCACAGAATGCCCAAAGGAAAGCACTGCCTGCACTCCTGCCCTGGATCACACATGAACAGCAGTGCCCAAAGGAAAGCACTGCCTGCACTCCTGCCCTGGATCACACAGGAACAGCAGTGCCCAAAGGAAAGCACTGCCTGCACTCCTGCCTCAGATCACACATGAGCTACACTCCCCAAAACAAACCAACCAGGCTTGAAGAGAATGAATTCATAGAGTCAGTAAAAGCAGAAGAATAGAATACCCCTAGATCCTTTTAAAGAAATGGTCTATCACTCCCATCTGGCAGCTGGAAAAGACTCCCAGCAGCCCATTTCTGAGCGGGGTAAGCAGGTGGCACAAAATCTAGGTATGAACCTAGAGCCTCCATTTTGTAGCACATCAGAAGATTGTTGGCTATTTCACACATACTGTGGTTGGGATGCATAAATATTTTAATTACAAGATCATTTCAACAAGCTTTTGATTTCACTCCAGAAGTTTGTCTGTAATGAAAAATGTATCAAATGGCAATATTAATGCACTTGCCTTGGAACAGACGTTCTGTGAGTGGTTGGAGAGCTAGTTAATTTCTGAGAAATATACTGTCAGTCAAAACCATTCATAGAAACTCCGTTTTTACTTTCTGGTCTGCAATACAGCAGGTATGCAGACAGGAAAAACACTTCTTCACAACTAACAGAGAAGAAGTAGAATAAAAATTTCCTCTGTAGATTTTGTACAGGCCTACCACACAAGAGTCAGTAAGACAGTTTGGGCATGGATGCTAAAGAGTAGCAGTGCCACACAGCCAGGGGGGAACAGACAGTCAGCTATAACCACAGCCTTTTATTAAACTCTGGTCACCTTGGCACACAAGTGGCAGACATGCTTTGGAAGAGGACACTGAATTGTATCATTGTATACTGTTTCTTCAAAGCAGAAAGAAACAAACCACTCACTAAAAAAAATTATTGTTAAGAAACCAAGTAAATAAAGAAACTTAATTTCAAAACTAACACGCTCTAAGTGAAAAAACCCCCCACTCTCCACAGTAAATGTTTACTTCTGATAAACAATTTCAGGTTATGTCAGGTTATTTCAGACAAAGGCTCAGATTTACCATCCTCTGTGTGGAAGTGAACAGATTGCCTGAAATGTGCCTTAAGACCATCATCTGAAAAGAAGGATGCAATCCTACTGCTTCCCTAGAGCACAGGGTCTGTCACCTCTTCTCATCTGTGAAGATCATCCAGACAGGAATCTTTCATATGAGAGGGACTCAAAATGTACTTTGTAGCAAATCTGGTTTTAAAGTCAGGACATGCCTTAAGTAATGCCAATTTTTAAATGCCTCAAATTACTGGGTTTGTGCATGACAAGCAGCTGTAGGATTTTATACCTAACCATCTCCATCTCTCCTTCAAGCCCTAAGTCAAGAACTGCTGTTGCAACCTTATCCATGGTATTACAGGGACTGAGTGGCTTTAGTCCTGCTCAACATCACAGCCTTAGGACATTTTTTGGAATATCTCTGTTGTCAATGCCAAGGGCAAAAATGGATACAGATGCTGCATTTATCTACTGGTGCCATCAGACAATGACATTATGTAATTCAGAGTCTTGTCTAGAAAAGGTAATTGCAGGGATTTTTTAAATGTAAAATTCACTGGAAGAGTATGTACACTACCAATATAGAGTCCAAAATTGCACAACTTGTAAAACACAGTGACTGATGTCTTTAAAATACATCTCATGTCCTAAAGAATCCACTCTGCCTACTTCATTCACACAGCATTCTACTACTGATAAGTTTGTAGCATATCACACCAAGTTTTGTACTTGTTTGCATTTCTGTTGTAGAATAACCAAAGCTGCACAAGGACAACAAATTTGAAGTTATCATCCAACCTCTGAAAATATTGTTTTACAAGACTATAAGCTAGGAACTTTGCAGCACTAACATATTAGAATGCTTGTAGATAAACAATAGAAAATTGCTCTTTAAATTTATATTAGAATGTAGCAAGTTTTTCATACCTAGAACAGGTACAGCTGATAGGAATCAATATTAGAATAGTGGCTATTAAAGTCAAACTCAATCACTAAGCAATAGTGACAACCTCCATCTTTACACAAAACTCAGTGTTTACCAGATGCCCAGAAAAAGCTGATAAAGGTCTCCACACAAGTAAGAACTGCCCAGTGGTTAACTGATAATTCCTGAACATCAGTTACCTGAACCACAATGCAAATGCATTCACAGAATTAATGAGAGGCATCAATTTGGTGCAATACACAGCAGCACTCAGATCCAGCCTGCTCTGCTGCTGGAGTGATAAGAACCCAGACAGGACTGGAACTGGACAGCTGGGGTAGGCTACAGAGTTAGAGAAACTGCACCACACAGCAGAGAGATTAAAAAAAAAAAAAAGTAAAAAAATAAAAAAGACAAATTCAGCCTGAAATATCTTCTCTACAAAACTTAGATGCCTGTACAGTGAATTTGTTACTGCTTCTCTAATACAGGCATCAAGTCCCTTCACAGGAATTCCTGAAGAGTGAAGAAACACATGACACCCACCTTAGGATTCCCATCACCTTTTACATGTGTAATTCCAATACCTGAGTTCAGAACATCTTTACACAATAGTCACACAGTCTCACCAGTTTTCATGCATTACATAACAGATGTTTGCCCCCCTTTTTTAAAATGAAAGCATAAAGGGAATTACAGCAGAGTAAAAAAATAAAAGTCTGCATCAAACACACAGCACGAAAAGTACAATAAAAAAAGCCCCAAGAGATTCTTAGATAACAATAACACACAAAAATTATGTCAAGCACAAATAAAGCTAAACAAAATGCTTTATATTCAATACTTAAAATTGTGCAGAAAGAAAAGGTTTTCAGGAGTTCACTGTAAGGCAGTTGTTTTGAAAGTTAAACCCAAAATTATGTTCTTCTCTTTGCTCTGCTTTATAGCCCCAGCTTCACCAGTGGACACACCAGTTTTTAAAATGCATCAATGCAAAAGCAGCTTTAATAGTTTAACTTGACTCTGTAAAATTCACAAAAAAAAATTAGCACTTGTTTCATATTCACAGGCTTTAATTAGGTGCTAGCTTAGTAAAAGACCCACCTTCTTCCTTCCCCACTGAGGACACACCTTAAGCTTATCTTATCTAAACCTGACATGCTCCTTAACAACTAAGTTTAAGAAAGCTTATTGGGATTTTCAGGGAATGTACTGAAGTCCTCTTCTGCTTAAGGCCAAGTATTTGTGCTCAGTTGATAACTTGATTTTTAAGACAGATAATCAAGAAACCAAGCTCAGTACTTCCACTCTGACAAAAATCTCTCATAACCCAGTATCTTTAGCATGACTCATATTTTTAGTATTGCATCTTCTGTCCCAAACTAACTTTTGTAATGAAATACAATCACTGTCATTTTCCCATAGACCTCTTCAAAACATAGTCATTAATTTAATGGATTAAATTACAACTGCTTTATTCCTTCATAATAAAAACCACAAAATAAAATCATCTTTCTATCCTGGCTTCATACAATCAGCTGCTTCTTTTCCTTGCATATCTCTCATCACAAAACAGGAGAAAAATGCCAAAATTCCTTAAGTAGAACTGTAAAACCAGATTATAAATAGAATCCAAGAATTATCCCAAATTATTTCTGTGCTCATTTTGATAGAGCAAGCAAGTTTTAAGATAACACCACGCTTTCAAACACATTCAGCAGTAGCCCAGAGCAGAGTGCCACACACATGGCCAGCAGGCTGCCTCAGCCCCCAGGACAGTCCATGCAGGGCACAGCTGCCTCCCAGGGGTTTGTGTGCCATTTACTGGAGTCATGCAAGGCCATGAGGGTGATTATTTTAACAGGAGCAACACAATCCTGGCCACCTTCCTGGGGGCACTTCAGATGTAGACAAAGGACATCTGTGTAACACACTGGCACCCTGAGTGCCCCACACAGGTATGTTCTACCTGACCACCCAGCAGTGCCAAGACATCCAGCCTCTCTCTGCACTCAGTTTCACAAGTGGCTGCACAGCTCACCTGTCTAGAGAAGCTGATACAGAAGACTGCTCTAGATAGACAAGTGCCAACTCAAATAAGATTTTCAGATAAGAATTTATCCCATATGCTGGCACTGACAATACAACCCTGATTTGCTGCCATGGGAGCAGTTCAAGTTTGCAGTTCTGAAGCATTAACAGTAACATTACCAGCACGGTGAGGAAATCATCAGCACAGGGCTGTTCCAAGGCTGACATGGAAAACCACATAACCCTTAAACCCAACAGCTTCTTGAACTGTGGGCTGCTGTCTTAGACAAGCCTTTCTCAGCAAGTTCATATGCAAAGAGAAGTTCTTGAGGACTGAGATGTTGAAGAGTCTCCCAGTGTAAAATGAGATATCAGGCTTTAGAGAACACAGTGGTACAGATAACTCATCCTGCTCTGGAAACTACAGGTTTCAGAACTGAATTAGATGATACTGAAACTCCACCTCTTGTGTCTGACTGACATATGGACGTCCCAGCTGCTACAAGGTCAGAAAAAATGAGGGCAGGGAAAAGCAGGAAGAAAAATGTTATATCCATTTATTTACAGCACTTCAAGGCTGAGGATGTCCAGCTGCTTGAATTGAACTGCTTCAGGAGTGACTACTGCAGGCAAGTGAGGATATTTAGGGAGTGAAGCAAACAGGGGCACTGAATCTTAAGCCAGATGTTTGCTTGGCTCAGGACTGTAGGGGCAAGTTGTTTCAACTGTAGTCATTAGCAAAGATGTTTAGACATTAATTTGAAGTGATCAAGAGAACTACCAAACTAAACAGTAGCCCTAATACCACCAAAAGGACAAATGCTTTCCTTACACCCACTGCTGCATGTCACACTTTTTATTCTTATTACTTTATACTAATGATGCTTTTTCTCTTGCTACTACCACTGCATACTTCAAATGAGTGAACAATTCAGGCTGGAAGGGATCCCAGGAGTTAGCTAGTTTAGTCTCCTGCTCCAAGCAGAGTCAACAGTGAATACTTAAAAATTATTTCTGAAAAGAAGAACTAACACAAAATATAATAAAGACCATACAAGGAAGCTGTGATAAATGTTACCAAGAATCCTGTGAGTATTCAAGAACTATGACAAAAATTGAACCACAAAAATGCAGATTGATGCTGCATTTTCAAAAATATTTTGATTCTCTCACACCCAATTAAAAAGAAAAATAGAAATCTTATTAATTGGAAGTTGGTGGTAATTATTCCCTCTGAACCGTGCTTTGATACAGAAACAAAGAAAAATATAATTGTCTGCTACATATATCTACAAAATTAATGAAACATAGTACAAAAAGAAGTCATAGAAGCTGAAGAACAGTGAGGTTGCAAGGCACAGATGTGACTATGAAGGTTTAGAGGCCCTAACACAATCCACAGTCATTTCATTATCACACATGGCCTTAATTGAGTCTGCTAGTCCAGCAACTGCCAGAGTCTCCCCAGAAGTACAACGTGTCTGTGACACCCTCCCAGTCCACCTGGCACAGAACTGTGCTGCAGCCTTGGTTTTCTGTCTGTGACAGCCATAAAGTCTTCATTTCACATTTCCGACAGAATTCAACAAAGAGAGATTTGACACAAATGAGTTTGACTTGGACACAATTTGATAAATGCAAGTCCTCATAGCTACAACATTTAGAACATACTGGTTTTAGTATATTCCTTAGGTTCAAAATTATAAATAATATGCTTTTCCCATATAATCAAATGATAGTTTCAGAATTATTTTGGAATTAAATTATCTCTGAGCATAAGTTATATTAGTGGTACACATCAGTCAGGTTTCTTCCTAATACACAATTTCCAATCAAAAGAAAGCATGTGTAAACCAGTTTGAAAGTAAGCTATTAGGAATGCAGGTCTCAGGAGTTTCCCAGTTTTAGAAAGTTAACATCTTATTCCATAAATGGCTTCTGAGAGTGCTCCTTCTGTGCTCTAAACATAAATGACAGGAATCTTATTCAAATTACTAGAAACATTAAGTTAGTGTGCATGAAAGGAAACACTATTACACACTGCAGCCACACAATGGAATCAGTCCTGTGGAATTTTTATATGCCATGCTGCTACTTTACATTTATCCTGATCTATGATGGCCTTTGAATTACTAAGGAATTATGACTTGAGCAAAACCTCACCAAGAGAAAGTTCCAAGAAGAAAAGCACTACTAGAACTTCACTTCAGGCCACTGAAATTCCTCAAGTGACACCCAACTTTTTAGATTTCTTAAGGTTTAGATGTATCAAGACTAATTTAGGTTCTTCCCACTACAAAGTCTGTAATGAAGAATGAGTGTCACAGAGCACCTAATTCCCTATGGGAACAAAAGCCAACTGGGCTGCTGAAAAGTAACTTATTCAGCACCACTGTCTAATCACATGTTGTTCTGACTTATTTCCAGAGCAAGCTCCACCTAGTTCTTCCAGCCAGGAAAGTAGTTGTCACCTTATACAAACATCTGCAAGGAGAAGATGTCAATTATCTTCTGCAACCAAGCAAGCAGACCTGGAGCAGCACCTAGCAAGTACAGTATTCCAGTTAGGAAAGAAATAGAATTTTTTAACCTAAAGTTTTTTTCTGCCTAATCTTAGGGATATTGAAGCTACTTAGAAAAACTGAAAATCCTAAACCTTAAAGAAGATATAGCAATCAAGGTAAATTCAAGCCAGGTAGATTCTAGCACTGTGTAGGAAATGTACTCAGCAATGAAGACACAAAGCAAAGCTATTCTGATCATTCCAGATCATCAGACAGTTTTCAAGCTACTCCTGATTTCTGGAAAGAAGAAGCTCATCACAGGTTGAAGAAGTAGCAAAAGAGTGGAGAAAGGGAAAGTGAAGAAAAAATGAGTAGGTGAGGAGATGTAGTTTGAATTCCTACAAACAAAAATAACTATAGAACACCTTAGATGAAACATTAATGAAGCAGCCAGGAAAAAAAAATCAAAATAATTCTAATAATATTCAAAACACTAAAAAAATCTTTCAGTATTGATTACATAGCTAAAAACCCCAAACTTTTGATTCAGGTTGCAATATCTGAAAAATACAGGAATGGATTTTGAAGACCATGTGTTCATCACAGCCCCAAGCTACCCAGTCTACATCTGTGAACTTTAACATGTACCTTTATTCTAAATGGAATTCAAGAGTCTGCCCACGGCTTCTCTGAAGTTTATTTTAATGCACTTAGACACTACTTGCCTGCACAGTAAATGAGCTATAACTTCTGCTAAAAATCAGGAGTGCTGAACAGCTGTAGAGAACATATAATCTAACATAAGGGACAGGTTAATATTCTGTTACAAAAATATTAAAATGTCATATATAAAAGTTACAGATTTTAGTTGTTCACAACTATTAACTTTAGATACTAGGGAGATCAAGACCAATTAATATATTAAGGAAAAACACAATAAATAATAAGCCACAAACAACAGGAAATAAGGCCAACATAATGTAACAAGTAGTGTCTATAGTGAAATAAAATTACTAGATAAATACCTGAAACACTAGCTTGTTTCATATTATACCAATAGGGATGCAGAAAATTATAGGAAAATTAGGAAAATCTCAAACTCCTTAGCTGCAGGAGTGACATTAAAATACTACCACAAAGTTAAGCAGCATGTCTGATGTTTGGAAGAACCTTCAGTTTGGAGCTGAAAATGAAAAAGTAGGTCTCCTTTAATTTCCCATATGCAAAGTAAATCTAGTATAAATATTGGCTGGGCACACAAAGATCCTTTGAAATTAAAAGCAGGGTAAATTTCAGGTTATTCCATTAGCTGAGGCCAGCTGGACAAAACTCCCTTCCCTACTAATCCTTTATCGGCATTATGTTAAGAAAAAAATAAATTACTTGAGATAATCTTCAAAAAGACATTTAAGATACATCTGAGGCACTGGTGGCTGAAGCAGTGCTTTTCTCCCCAGCAACACTAAATTTATTACCTCCAAAATCTTCGACAACTCCTAGAGTGTAACATGTTATATATTATATACATTACATATATTATATTGATTTTATGTATAATAGGAAGAGCAGAGCTATGTAGTTTTTTCCCATCACGGGCCGCCCTTTGCGAGCAAAGGTCCCCGCGAAACGCACCCGGGACCCTCAGGGAGCCAGAGCCCCCCGGTTCCTGCTGCTCCCCGGGCAGAGCCCCGCGCCCGCGGCCTCCCCCCGCCGGGGCCCCCCGACCCCGGGGCTGCCTCGGCTCCGGCAGCGAATCCCCCGCGGTGCCGCCGCCGCCCCCTGCCCAGCCCCTGCCCCGGCCGTGCCCCTCCCGCCCGGGGACCCTCCCGCGGCCAGACCCGCACCGCCCCCGGCCCGGCCCGGCTCCTCGCCCGCCCCGCGTGGCCCTTTCCCGGCCGCCGCGGGCCCGGCACCCCCGCCCCGCTGGCCCCGCGCCCTCCCAACATGGCCCCCATCCCTCCCTGCCTCCCTCGCCCTCCGCGGTGCCGGCCCCGCGGTTACCGAGCGGCGGCGGCGGCGGGAGGCCGGGCGGGGGCGAGGGCGGCGGCAGGCCGGGCGCCGGGCCGCTCCGCAGGAAGGACGGCACGAACTCGGCGGCGTGGACGTTGGGCACGAAGGGCTTGGCGTTGACGTTCAGCTGCCGGCTGAAGGCCGCCCCGAGCAGCTCCTGCTGCGCCTCGGCCTCCGCGGCCGGCGGGGCGCAGCCCGGGCCGGCGCCGCTGCCCGGCTCGATGTCCGCCTGGTCCCAGCAGTCGGGAGCCGAGTCGCTGCTGCTCCCGCTGCCGCTCCCGTTCGCCTCCATTTTGTGGCGGCCCCACAAGGCTCCGCGGCCCCGAAGCGTCTCCCGGGTGAGGGGGGAGCCGGCGGCGGCACCGACTCAGCACTCGCTCCGCCGATTCCGCGTGTGCTCCGCCGCCCCGACGCGAGCGCAGTGTGGCCTCTCGGGCCGCCGTACCCCCTCCCGGCAGCCTCTGCTACCGCCATCGTAGTAGTTTTTATCTCCCCCGGCCCTCCTCCTGCCGCACGTCCGAGGCTCGGCGCAAGAACTACAGTACCCGTCATACCACGCGCGCGCACTCGCGCCCCCCCTCCCGAGGACAGACGGGAAATGGAGTTGCCTGTGTTACTTGCTCGCTCAGGAACTGCAACTCCCGGCGGTCCCCGCGAGCGCCGTGCGTCCCTGCCGGCTCCGCCCCCTTTTCCAGGGGGATGCGGAACGCGGAGTTGGCGCGAACGCCTCAGGCGGGACCGGAACCGCCCGGGTCAGCGCCCAGCGGTGCCAGAACACACCGAACCCGTCCTGGGGAGCTGAGGTGCACGGGGACAGGACAGGCGGGACCCGAACCGCCCGGGTCAGCTCCCATCGCTTCCCACCGAACCCGTCCCGGAGAGCTGAGGCGGCTGCAGCGCTCCCGGGGAAGCTGGGGGAGCACACGGCGTCCTACGGGATGCAGGAGGGAACGGTGTCCTACCTGTCCAGCCAGAAGTGGACAGGATGCAGGGAAAGTTCCAATTTTGGTCATCCCATAGGACGCTTTCACTTGGTTGCTATCATGTAAAAAAAGCCCATCCAGTTAAGCCAGAGTCAGTAGGACTTTGCAAATACTGAGGCCCTCCCTCCACTGGTATGACTCTTAGAAGTTTTTAAAACAAAATCTCAACAAACAAACCCAAAAAACATGGCTTGAAGTTAAGTATATTTGGAGGCAACAGCGCAGAACAGAGGGGAAACAAGTAGATTTTGGTTGTGGCAGCATTTTGTCTCATAAGGTACAGTGTGTTTAAAACTACACAAAGCAAATACTTGGGAGTTTCTTGGAGTGCCAACACGTGAGGAGCGAGTCATCTGCTGCATTATTCATATCAGAACACTGTAGGACAGATTACAGGGTTGTTTTAAAGCAGGTGGTCTTAGAACTAAAAATGCAAGATGTCCCTTTGGTACAGAGTCCTGGGCAGTTTTGCTTGGAGAACAAAAGCTCTCCTGAAGGGGCGTTTGTGTAATGTAATCCTGACATGAAAACCAGAGGGTTTCTGGCTGCACACCAGCAGCAACATGTGGAGCATGGACAAACAAAAACTTCTACAGATATTAATGGAAATACGGGCTTCCAACAGATCATAACCAGGGAAAACATTAGTGTGCAGGGTAGCACTTACAAAAGCAAAAAAAAAAAAAAAAAGAAAAAAAAAAGAAAAAACCCAAAAATCCAACAAAACCAAAGCCCCACTAACACCACAGAAAGTTCATTTTGGAAGAAAAACCATCACTTAAAATGAGAGACTAAAAATTTGCGCCTAAGTGGAAGCCTTTCCTTCAAGCACCACCAAGATGTTCACCCTAACCCTATTCAGAGTTACTCTCCAGTTTTCAGACATTGTCAGTGTCTATTTTTCAATCGAATGTAATTAAGGAAGAGTCTCACCTGTGCTACTGTTGTAATATTTGGAATTTTGTCAAGCTGCCAGTAAGTCCCAGCTGTGCATGGCAATCACTTTTCTGTTTAACAAAAGGAAAAGTAGTACACAGTGCATTGTTTGGGTTTGTTTTCTTTTAGTTCTAACCTTTTTAGGTGACATTTATTAGCCAGAAGGTGTCTGATACATTTCACATAGTACAGAAACAAGGTAGCAGCATTTCAGCACTCAGGGATTACTGGTGTTGAATAATAGCTGGAGCTGCACTGGAGAGCAAGCTGCCTGCATTTTGCTGACAGAGTGACTTGTTACTGAACACTTTTTACTGTCCCTGTGAGCATGGAACAGGTTTATAATGAGTGCAATGCTGTATTGCAAGCTGGTGTTTGGTTTGAGCCCTGACACAGCCTAGAGGTCAGGAAAGCCCCAACTGGAGGCAGGAGCTGCCTTTTCTGAGCAGTTGAGATGTACCTTAAGATGATCAGCACAGACACAGTAATTCTTGCACACTTTTTGGCATTCATTAAAAAAATTTCTTGAAGGTTTTTGAAGTTTGCCTTCTTTGTGATGGCTCATGAAGCGGTGAGTTTTGATAATTTTTTATCATTTTCTGAGTTGTGATAATTTTTTTTTGTTTGTGTAGGGGGAGTAGGGCCAAATATGTGTTTGATCTGAGGTGCAGAAGTGCATATTACCACTGATTTCAGGGGAAAAGAATTAGTTGTGTTTCACAACCTTTCTTCCTTCCTTGACAGGTACTTATTCCCTAGGTTCTTGCTAGGATATAAACAATTAGTCCACTGAATTTCAAAAGATGCCAGATGTCCTTCAGAGTGTACCAACCTGTTTTTCAGGCTGTCACACATGGAATTGTGTAAACTCAAACACTACATTTTTTAACAGGGCTAGTAGTTTGTTTTTCCACTTTGGAACAGCTGGTACTCAAAACAAAAGTGGAATTATGATAATTTTACTGGCAAAATGTCCACTGGAGTGTAAATGGTCCTGTTTGCTTGAGGTTTTAAAGCATTATTAAAGCTTTTCTTGTTTAAATCTCTTCTGCATCAAAATGTTCAGAATAAATATACCAGCTCTCTTTAGCATTTAATAAATGCTAAAATGCTTTTCCATATAAACCACCCACATAAATCCATCCCCATGTCATGAATGACTTAAGTGATCAAGATTGCTTAGAAAAGAGGAGTCTGGCCCAGCTTAGGGTTAACCTATGATGACTGAGGGGCAAAGAAATTGTTCCCCCACAACTGCAGTTCTTCCATCCTTGTGCTGCCTCTGAGCTCCGAGACCCTGTGCAGAGTCTGTCCAGCTCATTACATTTAGTGACAGAATAATCCACTTCCTTTTTCCTCCTGGGCTACTCAGCTGAATCAAATAAGATGCATTTGACAAATGCCAGGGCTGGTATGAAGTAAGATTGGGGAACAGGACTTATTTTTTGGTGAGAGCAAGTTATTAATACAATAAACTATCCCAAGGCAGCTTCAGCACTAATCTGCAGTCTGTGGTGAGTCAGTCCTGCAGCAGTGAAGTGGAGGGCTCTGTTCACATGGTATGAGAAACAATGGTCTGTACTGTGGCAGTAACTCCCACCCAAGCTCCCACCAGCACTTTGCAGCCTGGCAGGGACACCTGTGAAGTACCAATGCTTTAGCCATGTGAAGCAGAAGAGAAAGATGGATTTCACTAGAAAGCTCCAAACAGGTGAACAGCTTCAAGAAGATACTTGCTCACCACCAACCGGTAAGTTTTTAAAATTCCATGAACTACCAACAGCCTTAAAATGGGAAGAGAGTTGTTTTAGGTTTGAGTTATGATTTAATTGACTCAGTTTACCTTGACATCAACTTCCTGAGCTACTGCAACATGGGAAGAAACATTTTGGCTGAGACTGGGAGGAGCAGGAAAGGAATACAACTTCCCTTTCTGGTGTGGCAGCAAGCTGGGATTGGGTGACACACTGTGAGCCATACCCTGATATTTAAAGGTATTCAAATATGTACAATAGCTATGCACCTAAATGAGTAGCCTGGTATTTAGAATTGCTTTGAAGTCAGAAAGAGCCTTTAGAAACAAAGCCAAAAGAACAAGTTATTTACTTAGGAAAAAGAAAGGACAGGAGGTAAGAGGTAAATTATTACAAGTTTGACTAGGTGCCAGAAATGTATAAAACAATGTTCTTAAAGCCTGGCAGATTCTCTCTCCAGGTAGTCTGGGGAGGTGTAGCTGAGAAGTAGAGAATAGAAAACACAACTGTTTCAGCATGATGGCCTCATTAAGAGCCAAGTCTCTCCTAAGCTTTACTGGTGCTCGTGGAAGTGTCAGTGAATAAAGAGGCTTTTATATTTACACAAGACCATGTCTAATCCAAACTAAGACATCTTGCCCTGGAAACATCTTTTTACTGATTTGTTGTTCCAACACTGCTATTTAACAAATGCTCTTTCTGGCCTGTTCCTCTCCCTGTGCTGGGCACTGGCAGACCTGCAGTCCATGAATTCCCTCATGGAAATGTATTTGAAGCTATTTCATTGGAAGAATTTCAAATAAAAGTCTTCTTTGGTTTTCCAAATGTAGCACTAGAGCATGAGCTCTATTTCACAGTCCCATCATAGAATTAGTCCACATCTGCAAAGGAATTTAGAATTTGTCTCACATTTCATTGTGGGTTGGCAATGAGTACTTTGGAGCTGGATTCTTCTATTTGAGGGTTCCAATCTAGTTAAAGCCTTTTTTGATGGCTCCTTTTGGAGCAATTAAACACATACTGCAGGCTTCAAAAATGGCATAAAGTTAATTGGTTTTCTTTTAGATAGCAAAAGAAATACTTGAATTGCTGCACCAAAATGCCAGTTTGTAGTTTTGTGCCCATCTTCTCAGCTCTCAAACACCTCACATGCCCAGCTCATTATTTTTAAAAATGTCATGTGTGTCTCTCACTTCTATGTGTATACACAACTTTTATTCTCTAAAAAGAAAGACTGAAAGGTCTTTTTTGCAAGTGCCATCCCTTTTTTCAGGTGACTCTAACTGGAGGCTCAGAGTTCTCAGCTGTGTGATCTATTGCTTAGTTACCCTGTATTGTTTAGGTCTCAGAGATGTGTAAGGTGGGTTCTTGTTGGATCTTTGCTCACAATGCCTCTCTTTGAATGCACAGTCAGTGCAGTTCCTGCTTAGACAGAATTTCTTCTGTGGTTTTGATACTGTGAGATTCCAGACTGAAAAATAGGAGTGGGAGAGTAGTTTAGGTAAGTAGTTTTTCTGTCAAAACTGCTGTGTGTGTGGGTTTCTTGCTATGAAAGCTCAAAAGAAACAAAGATGGGGATTTAGGTGTGCACATTGTGAAGAACCTGTGTGTATTTATAAACCTGTGGCAGTTAAAATGTTGTAAATAGCGGAGGGATTGCTTAATGTGGAAGGAATGTGCTGAGCAAAGAACGCACATCCAAGGAAGGGAAGGGTGAGATCACTTCAGTGATGTAAACAGTGGCTGACCTGGGGCTAGGAAGGTTACAGACAGGAATCTATTTGGAAGAAAGGCAGAGATTGTGGTTTCAGAGATCTGAAAGCCAGGTGTAGTCTTGGTGGGAGGAGGCATCATGTCAATCAAAATACTGAAGCAGCTGAAAAGAAATCTTGTGAAGCACAATCCAGACCTCTGTTTTTATGTTCTTATGCTTTCTTTTAGATCAGCAATATTTTGATTAGAAAATTCACCTTTTGCTTCCTTAGAAGCAGCATGGCCAGCAGGACCAGCACAGTCACTGCTGAGGCCACACCTTGAGTGCTGTGTCCAGCTCTCATGACAAGAACTGGACATGGAGGTGCTGGGTCATGTCAGAGAAAGGAGCAGAGCTGGGGAAGGGGCTGGAGCACAGGTGTGCTGAGGAGTGGCTGGGATTATTAACACACTCTTTATTCCCTTTCTGACATGCAGGGACTCCCTGACATGGAGGAGCTGCTGGATGCTGTAGTAACTCCAGGCCAGATCTCCTGCTTTATAAATATAAAGAGTTTTGTAACACTTAAGTTTTATATGGACAGTTTTACACGCTGTCTGTCTCAAGGGAGGGGGAAATAGAGAACTGGTTCCATGTGGGATTTTCATGTGCTTTCTCTTCAACTTTCTAATTCTCTGGAATTCCAGTTGAGGGAGCATGTTGTCCATTAGAGATCCCTTAAGATTTTAGTTTCAGAAATGACTAAAGCAGAATGGCATTATTGTTATGAAGGAAGAATAACAGCATCATGGGATTTTTAAAGCTGCTCTTCTATGGCTAGTTAACATGTTAACATTGTTGCAGAAAATAATTACTTCATTATGGAATTGTGAGAATGAAATAGTGAGCTTGTTTCTAAATAAGCTTAATTACTCTAAAAGTGTTCTGTGCCAGTATTCTTATTCCAGAGACAGCAATTTGCATGGGGAATTATTCTGGAGTAGTGGTGGCTGAATCAATTACAATTTCCCTCCTGTCTTGAGAGAGAGCACACATTGACGCTGTGATGCTGTACATGAGAATTTGAAAAAAATGAATGTACATTACTCAAATCTCTGAATAGCTAGAGAATTTGGCTAAAATTACCAGAACAAATATTTATGTTAGACTTTAGTGTATGCCGAACACTTCACATAATTCATAATTGTTCCTGCACATTTATTTTTGTTGTAACTCCAGTACTCCTGTTGGCATTATACTGCTGATGATTTTCAGTTTATTTTGTCCACCTGCAAAATCACTAAAATAGCAGCACATAAGAAATTATTTTTCTAACACAAAATGTGTTTACGTGAAGAAATAAATTATATTTGCATTTTGTAAAAACTGTTGTACCAACACAAAAATGTCACTGGCATTCTAACAAGCATTGGCTTAATCCAAACTTGCTTGCACAATTCCTTTTTTATGCATTGTCCTTAGTGGTTACATAACTATTCTGGCACATGTGGGATGTCAGAAAAATGAAATGGTGTCTTCTTTGTCCCAAGGGTTTGCAGGCTATTAGGACTGCTTTCCTGGGCTGTGCACTTCCTCTGTTCCATGAGCTGGTTCCTAGCTAAGTCAGCTTTGAACACAGTGGGGGACACAGAAGCTGTCTGTGATTTAATTGACTGTGTTTATACTATTGTTATTTTAATCACTATTTTAAACGAACATTTTCTCTTCTGTTGTTTTGCTCTTTAATCCATTTTGGAAATACTCATTGTAGCACCAGCAACATCACTCGTTTCAAAGCTGTGGTCTAATTAAAATGTGCTGAACCAAACAGGCAAAATCCACATTGTTCTTGTTTTTGCTCTGTGTGCAAATGACATTAAACAATATTTTGTCTAAGAGCAGCATTGTTCTGTGCAGCTTGTAAAAGTTAATGAACATGATGAACCCTTTAATAGCTCCATTCTTTTATTTACTAGCAGTGTGTACCCCATTCCTAGAACAGCTTATTTCCTCCCAGCCATACAGTCAAAGCATGCACATCACAAAGATGGATTTCTGAAAAGAACTGTTTCAGAAAGTTTAACACTGTTTTAGGAGATGACTGTCTATAAGACTGCTGTTCCTTGAAGTGTAATAACTTTTGAGAAGAAAAACTGATGTTTTTTGGTATGTACATTGGTCTTACAGATTTTTAGGACTGTTGAGGTGAGGTGATTTATAAGACTTTTTTTGGGGATTTATTCTGTAAATAGCTTTAGAGAATTGGAGAGGATCAGAACAAGCCTGTAATGTAAGATTTGACAGTGTAGGTCAGTGGCCTTAGTGAGTGGGAAAAAAAGAGCTGTGCCAGCACAAAGCCATCAATGTAGAAGCAACTATACAACCAGAAGAATTCCTTTGTCAGCCTAGCTAATGCTGTTTGTGAAGGGAATGTTATAGTCCTAGCAGAAAACCCTCTTTCTCTTCGTAAGTGCTATGTAATTGTGCCAGCAGAATTTCTGAAGTACAGTCAGGCAAAAAATTGGCACAAGCTTCAACAGAGAAACCCTGAAGCAATGCCAGAACAAAACTTTGTTGTTTAAGTTATGTGTGGTAAACAGATCTCAAGTTATTGTTCTGTGAAAGATGAATTTCAATCTTTAATCATTGACAGGATGATATTACTTACTTTGATTTTCCATCCAAAGTTCTCATTTTATTATATTGGCTTAGACACAATAGCTTTTTTCAAATTAAATAGTGAAAGATAAATTTTTTCTTGACTGATTTCAGTCACGTAATATCAATTTAAATGTCACAAATAAGAACTGACAAGGATTTCTGGAACTCTTGAGTTTCTTCAGATGTTTAACAAAACTAACAGTCAAGTTTGGGTTCATGGCAGGAAATGCTCTGGCTGGATGTTCAGTGCTTGCTGTGCCCATTTCTGCCAGAGCAACATGGAACTGGAGGTGTCCTGCTGAAACATTTGTGTATGTCTATGTACAGCTCCAGTGAGAATTTGTGTATGTCTGTACAACTGCAATGGGAATTTGTGTATGTCTGTACAACTGCAATGGGAATTTGTGTATGTCTGTACAACTGCAATGGGAATTTCAGCTCCAAAGCTCCTGCTCTGCTGGGCTCCCTTCACCTATACTCTCTTCACTAGTAAAAGTGATTTGATTTTTTGAAATCCTGTTCAGCAATTTGATAACCTACTAGAACTGTCAGTACTAAAACCATTCTTCTAAACAACAATCAGAAAATATAATTTATACTGGTCTTTATAAATTGTCCCCAGATGTCACTCCTGAGTCAGACAGAAACATTTTAGAAACAAATCTGAGAATTGGTTTTCCTTTTCTCTTTTTTCTTCCTGTTGTTTCTGCAGTTGATACTTCTCTTCTTGCATTTTTTCCCATTGCTCTCTGTAAGGATGCCAACTCCAGCAGGCCAACTTAACTTGTCTGAATTATTCTTAGAGGATGTCTTGGGGAGTTTTTGAATTTCAGTAATAGAACTACAGAAATACTTCCCTGGCAATACTTTGTGATTTATTGTATTAATGATTAAATGGTTAAATGATTATTGTAGTTGATAAATCCTTTCTTATTTTGTCCAACTCTGCTAATTTCTGCCATCCTTTTGAAGGAAAATCAAATTAAAAGAAGAGAGCATTTATTAGCATCAACATGTAATTGTTTGGAAAGACAGTGCAAGCTCTCTAAGTCCCATAACTGAACAAGAGCTGAAATGTAACTTTACTGGTAAGTAAGGCATATATTTATTATTCTCTAAAGGTAAATATCACTGTAGGAGAACCATCATTCCATACCATCATCTCATTTTTACATTTTTATGTGTGTTTGCATAGTCTACATAAAACAAATTGGTGTTCTGCTTAGAGGACTTAATGTGTATTGTACAAGGCAGTGGAACAATTATTAACATAACATAACTACAGTTTCTAAGTAACAATAACCTTAATGTCACTTAATGAATTTATTCTTAATGCTTCTGGTTTTTGTTTCATTTGTTGGCTGAATCCAATACTTTACTTTATAAACAGCTTCTCAATTCAGGTATAAAGCATCTCATATTAAAGTACACTTCTCCCAAAAAAGTGCTTAAAGGGTTGTTTGTTTGGTTTTTTGTTTTTGTTTTTTTTTTTTTTTTTTTTTTTTAATATTAGCTCCTTGCTATCAAAATTACTCAAAACTGAAGGTTGCACAAAAACCCTGTTAAGGTAGAAAATGTCTTTCTTACTCCTGGACATAGATTTTGAAATAATGTGTGCTTTAGATGTGTAGTGGGATCTGTCAGTGGGATCTATTGCTTATCAAGATCAATTGATTACATGCTTGCTTTATGCCCTTGAGGAGAGGAACTTCTGAATGTTAGCATGTGCAGGGACCAAGGGCAGCAGGCCGTGACAACCATAATTCCTCACAGTTTTTTGAACCATTTGTTGCCTGTGTTTTGTCATTGCATACATCACTGGCACTGTGTACAGCTAAGGGGAAAAGGCTGGGACTTGAGTGGTGGCAGCTTAAAGGAATGACACAGTAGAGACCCTTTACTGTCATTGCTCCCCAGTTTCCAATGTGTGAAAAATGTATTGCTTAATTAGCAAGGATTTGGGGTTTGGGGCACAACTGTCAAAAAAATTAGTTTATCCTTAGAGGCTGTAAGCTTTGGGAAATAGCGGTCCAACTGTAGAGGGAGAATTATTGCTGTAAGAGACAGCATCATTCTCCAGAGCTCTGATGAAATGAGCTGTACTGTGCCTTTTACTTGGGGGGAAGTTTCCTAGAGTTTGACTGAAAACATGAGACTACTTTGTGTTTACTTTGTGTCTTACAAGAAATATGTTTGAACTCTAACCAGGCATATAGGAAAAATTTCTGGCCAACTGGGAGAGAAAGCATTTCTGCCACAATATCTTATTATCCTATATATACAATCTCAAATAATTAGGCATAAATGAATTTCTACTTAGAGTTTGTATTTGTACTTAGAGTTTGACAGGACTTTTCAAATAAAGACATTGGTGCATTAGTTCACCAAATGTGGATTACTCTGGTGGACTTAGTTGCATGTTGCCAGTAGGTGATCAGCTGTTTATATATATATATTCTTTTTCTGTGTTGTTTCTGGCCTTTTTTCCAGGGCCTAGGATGTAAAACTCCATGAACTGGCTGGATTAATGAATTTCAAGCTGTTTGCCATGTGGTCAGGTAAACCCTCCAGCCCTTCCTCACGTTTCAGAGTATACAGAGTGAAGAGCAGGACTATCCCTTTCACTAACACTAAGACATTTAATCAGCTTATCTGTATATAATCTAACCATATCTTTGGTGACCTCCAGACACAGGCTCATTTTGTTATTTCTTTCCTTGCTTTTAGATCAACATTTCTCTTGCAAAGTCCCTTTACAGTTTTTATGAATAGTACCAATATCATATTGAGCAGATATCAGTTGTAGGATACATCACAGCAACACGTGGAGCAGGAGTGCATTACAAAGTCCAACAGACAAATGCAAGGTGTTGCATCCCTGAAACAGCAACCCAGGAGTGCAGCAAAGGCTGGCATCTTTCACAGAAGTCAGTAGATAAAAGCTTAAAGAGTTGGATCAGCGTGTCTGTCCTGAAAATCACTTACTGTACCTGTGGGTACCATGAAGTGGTGTCATGAGTATCATGAAGTGGTTTCATGAGTATCATGAAGAGGTTTCATGAGTATCTGCTTTCTTGAGATCACTGATGAGAATGTGATTGTCCTCTCCATGGCTGAAAAGGCTAAACAGCATCTTAAAAGCAAAACCTGAAATTACTCTGTGCATAAAGTACCAAATGGTGCTTCATCAGAACCAAGAATGATATTGCAGCCATAACTGAGGTTTCTTCCCCTACAGTGTGATTGTATGGAGCAAGGCAGAACCAGTTTTATGACTTCAGCACCAGCACTGACTTCCTAGAGAAAGTTCTGGCATAACCCAGTCTCTACCCTTATTTTCTTCTGTCACACCTAAATCAGAGTTCATCAATTCCTGTTTATCCACTAATCTTGAAGAGGGAGAAAAGCCTGTGATAGAAAGCCTTGAGCTGTGCACCTGGCCCATGGAAACAAGTGCAGAAGCCACAATAAGCATTTCCATCTGCCAGAGACCGGAATACAGATCTGTTAGACTGCTCCACTAAAAACAGTTTGTGTATTTCCACATGGTGCATTTTGTGGGAAAATGAGTCTCATAGTAATGTGATTTGAAATTACAGCTCCTTATACAATGTTTTCCTTTTATATTTCTGTAGTGAAAAAGGCAATTAACTTAAATATGATAAAGAAAGAGAGCCTGTAATTCTGATCTGTCTGTGGCAGTGATACTGGATAGAGGCAGTTATTGCTACTTGCTAGAAATTAACTAATTTCTAACACTGCTAATTGCTAGAAATTAGTTAACTTTGTATTTAAAATAAATTCTCTTAGAATAAAATATCAAGATACAAGTTAGCTGTGTAAGCTACTTTCATTGTGACAGATTGTAGTACAAGATTTTTATTTTTTCTGTGAGGAGACCAAATGCATTTTCACAAATGTTATATTCACTGTATATACCTCTACCTGGCTGGGAAGAAGATGTCCTATAAACTTACTTTTCTGTGTTGGGTACTCCAGTTTTAGCCCAAGGACAGTTCTGTATTATGGAAAAAGAAGTGAAAAATGCAGATGATGTTTTGAATCAAAATTGTAAAATATTAATATAGCACTTCTTTCATGATTAGAATGTAATAATATTAAATTTGCATAGAAATGTGGTTATAAGCAAAAAAAAAAAAAAAAAAGCTAAAACCCCCAAAATGAAGTAAGCAAAAATGCCAATCAAGTCCTATTAGGTGATAAATGAGGCTAATTCAGAATTGAGAAGCAATCACCATGAAAAAAACCCCCCGTTTTAGAGACAAGAACAATTATTATGAGCTCCTGCTTGGAGATCTTTCTCCTCTACAGTTTGTAGTACTTAGCACCTGCTCTAGAAACATCTTCTATAAATAACCATTTTCTGTTTCAGACAAAATTTACATTGAAAACTATCTTGGTGCAGCTGCTCAGTTTTTCTAAGATTGTGAATTGCCAAAAAAGGAACAGTCATTCCTTGGGGACCTCAGAGTTAAATCCTTTTTCTGTAACATGATCCCATGTAGTGGAGCTGTGATGGAAGTCCATTATTACTGCTAGCTGTTCTTAGAGTTGCTCAAACTGAGAACTCAGAAGCCTTCTGTAGACGATCCTCACTCTTTTACAATTTCTGTGGCTTTGTAGTTCCATAATTACTGCTCCTGATGGCACAGTGCCCCAAAAATGAATACTTTGATAATTTGCTGCTCTCTTGTACTCCTTGTCACCTGCGGTGTTCCAGCGCACCCCCGCCCTCCTGTGAAAACTACTGTGAGAAGAGTAAGTAAACTTCTGCAATCCTCTGTGCCTGTGCTGGGCATCTTCATCTTGTGTTTTACACTCAGGTTTGATGTGTTGGACATGTTTACTGCACATGAGTTGTTGTTTATGATTAATGTAATGCATCTCTTTTGTTTCACAAGGTACCGATTCGAGCGGAATCCTTTGGATTTGTTTGGGCACAGGGTTGATTTTAATACTCACTCTGTTTACCTTAATGGTCTTGTTTAAATGGAAGCACCTAAAGCAACAAAAACTGCAAAACACAGGTGAATACATTCTTAATCAAATAATTTTAGATCATTGTACATTTTAGCTACTCTTAACATGTAAAACCATTGTATATATTCCAGATTCTCAGGACTGTCTTTGTTGGGTTGTTTGGTCTTTGTTGGATTGTTTGGTATTCCTCAAACAGTCTCCACGAAATTCTCATAGTTATTAGGGAATAAATATCCAGATGTTGACTTGCAAAAGCAGCAATTTCTCTTTGTTGGCTCTGGATCTTGTGAGGATTGTGTTGTATATTCATACCTAGCTTACTGCTGTTTGAGAAATCATTTATGAAAACTTAAAAGCAAAAAACTTCATAAGGGTTTCACCCTCACTGAATGGAAAAGGAAGTGTTCCCAGGCAGAGGATACACATTCAATATTAGCTTTTCATTTTATAAGACTTTAAATAATTTTATTTAATATTGTAGTCTGTGAGAAGCATATGTGGTACATTTTGTGAAGGTGAAAAAAGGTTTTTTCCATTTTGCAAATACTGTATTTGTGAGTTTTCAGACAATAAATAATAACTGATTAGAAAATGTGTTGAATTATTTCAATGTTTATTCTGAAGTAGAAGGTTGTGTTGTCATAGAACAAAAGATTATTATATGTACATCTTAAAACTTTCACTATATCTAAAAATTTCACTGAGGTTGGAACATAGTCGGACCATAATGAAATCTGGACATTTAACAGCTCTTTGTTCAGTATAGCATGATGTATGTACTAAATTAACTTCTGTATATTACAGACTCCTCTGTGGAGCCAAACAACATTCTCAAGGCTAATACTGAAAGCAGTGTGAACACAGAAGAAATCAGACACACACCTCCAAGTGAAACATTAATGTATTCAGTGGAAGAATGCACTTGCAGTGACTGTGGCTTGGTGAAACCTCAGACTGGCTGTGAAACTTCATTTCCATTACCAGCTACTGAAGAACGAGCTACTGTTCTAGTTACTACCAAATCTTTTGATTATTACAACTATGTTCTGGGTGTTGGATGACTGGGAGAGAAATGTATTTGTACTGAGTAATAATAAATGAGTTATTCCAGTATAGCTGTAAACCTTAATACTTGCAGTCAGTGGAGAATGAAGAATACTTGCATCATCCTTGGAGATCTCCCATTGTGCTTGCATTAATATTGCCATTATTTCTAATTCTAGTATTTCATTAGTCAAGTATTTCTACAGTAACCTCAGACACTCAACTAGTTATTGGAATTTTTAATTTCAGAAAGTCCTTACATAGGACAGCTTTTTCTGCCTTTAGAGATTATACCTACTTACAGCACATATATACAAAATAAATAAGTTTGCAAATATGTATGTTCATGTTAGACTCAGATCTTGTGCCAAAAACTACTTGATGTTACACAGGACTCTTCCAATAGGCAGAAATGAAGACCTACAGTACATCCCAACTCTTGAGTAATTTCAGCACTTGAAATAGGAATGTTCTAAAGATGGATACCCTGTAGAGTATGGAGGCCCCTGGGTTCAGAAGATGTCCCTGGGTCACCCTAAGGGATGCTGGTGGTGCTGGGGAGCACAGATCACAGAATCACAGAATGTCCTGAGTCAGAAGGAACCCACAAGGGTCACTGATGTCCAGCTCCTGGCCTTCACTGCAACCCCTGCAATCCCATGTATTTCCTGCAGGCTTTCCTTTCAGAGCCAAGTGTTTTCAGACTGAGATTTATTTCTCTTTCATTCATTTTTTTTACTTACCCTTGTTACATTTACAAGGATGGGTGATTAGTCGTACTAGACCACTCTGTGGCCTAAAATTAGGAATATATTTCTGTCACCTTGCTTTGCAAGCATTAATGTTACTTTCCCAATATTAGGCCACAATTTTATTCCTGGAAAAGTGCAACAACCACAACAACAATCATCTTTATTTGTAGCTAACATTCTACTTCAGGTTCCTGCATGAATGAGGAATTGAAGTATTTCATTGCTTGAAATCTACAAATGATCGGTTACAGCAACATTAGGAGACTGACACAAGGTTTGGGGTGAGTTGGGAGTTAGGCGCTCTGTGTGGTTTTGGCCACACAGGGCCAACACCTCTCAAATAGGCCTAGAGACTTAAGAAATTTGTTATTATCATCTTTTTGGTTTTATTTAACAAGCCTTTCCGAGCTTCCACCCCGCACAGCACTTGCGGGGTTATCTCCACTTTTCTCACCGTTCCTTTGGCGGTGCCGCGTTCCTGCCCCTCAGGACGGCTCTGCCCGCCTGGGGCCGGGCGGCTCCGGGGCCGGGGCGCGCTGAGGGCGCGGGGCCGCGCTGAGGAGCCCCGGATCGGACGCGCTCCGCGGCGCTCCCGGGGCCGTGTTTACCTTCCGGGGCGCCGGGCGGGTTCCGGGGCGGGCGGTGGCTGCCGGCCCGGCCGTGGCTGTGCGGGAGAGCGGCGGCTCCGGCGGACGGAGCCCCGCGGGCACCATGAGCGGTGAGTGCGGCCGGGCTGGCCCCTCCGCCCGGGCCCGCCGGGCGCTGTGGGGGCTGGCGCGGGCAGAGGTGCCCGGGGGGCCCGGGCGGGAGTGACACTGCCCTCGTTCCCCTCCGCTTCTCCCTGGTGCCGTGCTGAGGCACAGGACACTTGGGTCTCTTATCTCCACACCCCGTTCCTCGTTCCGGCTCCCCGAAGTGGTTTTTTACCCCGTTTTAAATCCTAAGTCTTGCCCTTGAGCGTGACACTGGCTCACAGCCTCGCAGCACAAGTGATGCTGGGCTCGGGCATCTGTGTTGCCTCAGCTATGAAACCTCATAGGAAATACTCCTGAGGAAATAAATGACCAAGAGAAAATAGGAGTTTAAAAAAATTAAAAATATGAGCTCAGGAGCATGCAGTCGGTGGGAGAGGTGAGAACCACGGCTTGTGGAGAAAGGGCCCTGTTGCTGTACCCCTGAGTCTGGTGAGGATATCTGGATGCGGTAATTTCTGTGGTAAAGGGGAGCGGTGCCGGGGGTGTGTTAAATCTTGAGGGTAAAAGTGTGCTAAATCCTGAGCTTTTTGACGTGTTTGTCAAGGAAATACTCGAAGCTTTGCATGAGAATTATGACCCATAAACTACAGGACTGGAGGAAGCAGATTTGCTTGAATGAGCAAGCATGGAGATATTTGTTAGGATAGACATAAAATTTCTTATACACTTGTAGATGTAAAGGATAAGTGGTATTTATTTAATATGTATTAAAATACATTGGCAAGGACTTGTTTGGGGCTTTTTGAGAAGGGAGGTGCTTTAGTAAAAACTTTGATGGGTTTGTTTGTCCATCATCAGCAATGGAAGTTGCAGACAGCACTCTGCACCTGAGGACTGGATCACACATTGATCTCCCACCCTGGTCTAATGCATGGTGGTCTTTGTTGCCAAAGGCAATGAGAAATAAACTGAGGAGTTAACTGGAGTAACTAAATGCTACCTGTTTTGTGGGGAGCAGACATTTCTGAAAGTGAACTGAAAAATAAAACCACTTGTATTTTTCTCTGTTTTGTTCTGACCTTTATGGTAGGAAGAAAGTTGAAGATTTTTGTGGGAGAGATGAGGCAAAAAAAGAGATTAAAATGGGGAAACTGCTTGTGGAAAATGCAAGTAACAGTGAAATCTTTCAAAGCATGGGAAAAGAAAGTTTCTCAAATGTTTCAGATCTTGACACAATATAGACTAAATCCTAATTACAAAATTTGTAAGAGTCATCATTTTCATATGGAAAACCTCAGACCTTCAAATTCAAACTGGGAATAGCCTTGTGCAAATATATGCAAATTAGAGCCTAAATCTTCCTAGGAGACTAATCTTTGAGAGCTCTGTTTGGATTCTGTGACTCAAAAGGCAAGGTAACACCTCCTGTGGCCTAAAGCTTTATCGGGTAGTTATTTTTGTTACCTTTAATATTTTTTTAAGACAACAAAGAGATACATGTTTATGAGAAAAGAAACATTTCATTACTTAAAATAGAGTAATGCCTAGGGTGACACTAACAATAGTGGTTCAATTGCATAGTAGCCACTCATGCATAGCCCCTGCCAAGAATTGTGGGGGTTTTCCAACAATTTCAATTAGCAAGGTAACAAAAACCCCCCTAATGTTGCACTTTGACAAACATTACTGTTACACAGTGCTGTACAGTATTTTTCTAGAATAATATAAGTCAAACTGATCAAAACAGAGAAATATCTGAGATATCATTATCATGCTTGTTTCAGATAAGGGAGATAGCTGATGTTAACCTCTCATAAATTTTAACCATATCCTTCTTTTAGTGCCTGTAACAGCACTGCCTCTATGTACTTCTATGCCCAGTTTTAGCCCTTTTAATTAACAGAGGTGTTCCTAAAATATAGATGGAAGAACTTCTTCGTGACTATAATTATGGTTAATGTTTATTTTCTTTAGCTACAGTGTATTTCTAGTGGATGTGAAGGTAAATTCCTGTTGATGTAAGTCTCACCTTAATATTACTAATGCTGCTTACTAATTACATACTCATATTTTATTCTACAGTGCTGAGTAGGCTAAACTTTAAAGGCAAATAATACAAGGATACAAGATTTATGTGCTTGTCAAGAATTGGGGATGTTGTCATTTGTTTAATGACAGTTTCAAAAAACTTCAAAATGCAGCTTGTGGTGGGGGGAGTAGAGCAGTAGAATCATAATAATGTAGTATAAAGTAGCATTTAAATTAGGTCTGTGTTTGTTTTATTTTAAACTCGTGCCATCAGAACCTGCATTAGAGCAAGCAAGAGGGATTGCAGTCTGAAATGTTGCATTCAGGACATAAGTGCAAGTTATATAAGAGCAATATGAGATTTATTTATTTTACTTATATGCTGCATGTGGTGCTGCAGAGGGCTTTACCTAGGAAGAACTGGATGAAAATCCAGCTTTCCTTTACTTAGATGCAGTTTGCTGCTGCTGTAGGTGTGGATGTTTGTGTCAGAGTGTGGAGAGAAGTTTGTTTTAAAAATAGGAAAGCATGACCTTGAACAACAGAAAATGAAGAGGGTCACAGAGGCAGGTGCAGTACCTGAGCCTATGTTAAACCCTTTTTGACTGAGTAGATGTTGGTAGGAGAAGTCTCTTGAAGTTAGTTTTTCAACCTTATACTTATGTTTTCACAATTATTTTTAGAGTCCAGTATGAACTTCCTTTTTTATGGCAATAGTCTAAATACAGCATTTTTCTGAGTAATGGTGTTTTTATATATTCTGTGTTTTGTATGTGTGTTGCTGTAGTTTTTACTGCTGTTCTGAATAAAGAGAAGGGTAGTTTAGTCAGTTTGTAATACACTCTTAGACTTAAAGTCAGCTGGAGTTGATCGCACTTAATTGGTGCTCTTGTCTAAAAAGATGCCTTTTTTTTTTCCCCTGAAAACTTAGTTTAGAAAATGAAAATGTGGAAGAACTAAATCTTCAACAGAGTTAGTGGAAATGTATTTTTACCTTCCACCTACTGGAAACAAAACCATCACGAAATAGTGCCATATTTAAATAGTACCATATTTTCTAGACTTGTTACAAAGAAAAATATACCCTCAGCATGAAAAGAGACACAACCTAATCTTTCAGTTTTTTTTTTTTTTTTAAACAGATGTAGTGAGTATTCTTTTCCTTATACCTGTAAAATTTCTGTTAAGCAAAGGAATTTAGGATGTGCATTGAAGAGAAACCTCAGCTAAGCCCTCAGCAGAGACATTACATGGCCTTATAGCCCTGCTGATGGTGAGGGTGATCTGAACTTCAGGAATTACTGGTTGTAATCTCCTGCAGTCATGATTGTTAATAGTGAAAATTTGCAAGTAAAATAAGGAGAAAATACACATTGCACTCAGTTTTGTAAAGTTGAGGTTTTTTGGTCTCACATGCTTTAGTGGTTTAGAACATTAATTAGTATAATGAACATCAGTATGTATTCTGTATTTATGGATTTTTATATTGTCATGGTTTGGAATCTAGTTGCAAACCATTTCTGTTACCAAATAGACGCAAAGAGTCCAAACAAAGATGAATTTAAAAACTATCATGTATTGCATTTGGAAGACAAGCTTGGCCCACCTACTAATATTTTCATTTGATAGATGTTTTTCTGGTCATGCAATTATTCATTGCATGCATTTGTTCTGATGTTGTCTCATGCTATTAATATAAAGAGAAATATTGTGTTGTGCCTCTTCTTGCAGGTGTGTGGGTAGTGTAAGACTAAGAGTAATGAGTTTTGAAACAACAAAGAAAATCTGCAGAGTTGTGTATATTCAGTGTTACTGAATGTGAGAGGTTGCTCTGAAAGTTGAGATTTTTTCCTTATTTTATGGTGATGTGATTTATTATAAAACAAATGGATACATAGGCATGTATACATGTCCATTTTGGCAGTGGATGTGTGGTAGGAACATTGAATATTGTTTAATAAACTGTAATCCCTGAAGGAGCACAAGGTGGAATAGTAGGGATTGTATGAATTCAGCTTTATCTTCCCACTGGCATAACTGGCATAGCTGTTTGGAAGTTAAAACCATTTGGTGTGGGGTTTGAACCTGCAGTCCTGGACTGGCTCTGAACTTTGTTTGTGGGCACTGGAGTGCTTGCCTGAGAGCCCCAGAGCTCACACATCACATGTCTGCACACTTTGAGTCACAGTTCAAAATGGGAAGCACAACTTCTTGAAAATGCCCTGTAATCAGCAAAAAAGCATTGAGAAGCTTGCTTAGCAGCTATGTTTGCTTGTTTTTCCTCTTGTTGTCATTATTCTGGCAAACTGTGGGGGTTTTCTTCTGTTTAATGACTATATGGAACTATAAGGAATAAGAATTCTATTAATATAGATTAATATGAATATATAAAAAACATTATATCAGTATAATGGATATTTATATGTTATATGAGTATACATATTTAAAGGTAGAATCATTTCAACTGAACAAATTCTGTTGTGTCCTGCTGGTTTAAAAGCAAACTGTTTTGAATGGGATTACAAAGAGAGGAAATTCTGGGGTTTGGACCTCACACTGTTGGATAGCAAGAGGAAGCACATATCTTTGATGTCATCTCTGTTTGTTAGTGTGTGGTGTTTGATTTTCAGTGTTGGGAGGAATTTGCTCCTGCAGAGTTTGGGTAATTGGCTTTCACTCCATATGTACATTGGTTGTATGTTCTTTGAGAGAGAAAGGAGAATAGAATGACTTAAACCCAAGAGAGATCACAGAGGTTTCTGATGAATGCTTTGAACTCAAGCTGAGAATAAAGAAATTACAGAGGCAATGTAGGTTATCTTAAAGAGTAAATTTTACCATATTCATGGGAGTTTATAAAGGATATTCCAAAAAGCAAAGTATTGTGTTATTGTTGAAATAGCTTGAGAAGTTAAAGATTGTCTTGCATAGTTCCTTATATAGTAACAAAATAGATTTTATAGGTGTTAATCAGAAGAACTATGCTGGTAGTTACATTTTAAGGGATTCACTGTAACAGTTGCTCTCTGTTCACCTGACTTAAAGCTCTTTCTGCACTAAGGTTTGACAGTAAGAAGATACTCCTGGTGTCTCACTCTTGTTTCCCATTCTTTTCTAGTGCTGTGATGCTGTACTACTCTGGTAGTTGTGCTAAGAAGCTATGGGCAAGCTGTGCATCAGCTTGAATAATTATTCTGTATTTGGTACTGGTGAAATATATCTTCAAAATGTTACTAAAATAAGAATCAAGATGATATTTGAAACATTATTGCTGCCTGTTAGAGAAAGGCTACTTGAAACCTCAAAACATAGTTCATACTGCATCATTTTACTTAGAGAAAATACATTAGTTAATTTAGTGGAATAATTGGCTTGGGAAGAAAGTTTTCAGGGCCTAAAAGAAAGACATTTGTGTTGGCCCAAATGCATTTTAAAAACCAATTTCTTTTGAAATGATATGATTTTGTTGGATTTCAGGTTCACAGACCAACGACACTAAGAGACAATTTCTTCTAGAACGGCTGCTGGATGCAGTTAAACAGGTGAGAAATCCAACAGACATTTCTGCAGTGCCTTACTCAGAGCTGCCACTACTAGCAGGGACTGTCTTTGCTTTCTCTTTAATGAAGAGAAGGAAAAGGAAGAAAAGGATACAAAGAAGAAATTGTGGCTTTCATAGTACAACTGAGTTTTTGTCTGCTAGCAAAGAACTACTATGCAGTATTTATTTAAAATTCTTGTTCTGGACAGGTTATATTTATAATAGATTTATTTTAAATATATATAATACTATACAATATATATTAGGAATATATGTTCTTGTAATCCTGATATGACTGAACTAAATTGCAGTGTACTGCAAAGTCTAACTTAGTTAACATTTTAGAGTAGCAGTTTGTTTTCTTTGCACTAGATTTTTAGTGAATGGTTAAAATACATGTAAAGACGTGATTTATGTATGTCCATATTTGTGTCAATATGAAGTTCAGCAAGTAGAATTTCATAGACTGGAGTCAGTTTGGGAGAGCTTGGGAGGCAAAAGAATTCCTCACGAGTAAGCCAGTGAAATGCTTTTTAAAGAGTGGTTCTGTGATTGTAGCACTGAGCTGGGTAAGAGCAATGTCTGGTTTTGTGGGTGCACATTTAAAACTCAAAAGTAGTAATTTCCACTCAGTTTTCAGTTTACTGAGGGAGCTGCAGGTGTGTTGTTCTGGCTAGCAAGGATCTATTTGAACTGCAAGAGCAGCCCATTAGTGTAACATGATGCTCTAGAGCACTTTTTGGATGCAGGCTGTATTTTGCAATGCTCTATTTTGTGCTGCTTCTTTTTTTTGATATGATTTTTTCATGTGTACAGAAATAGTGCAGAAAACTGAATTTATTTAGTGTAACAAAAAGTTTTTAAAATGTTTTAAAATCTGTTTATTGCAGTGTCAAATACGATTTGGAGGAAGAAAAGAAATTGCTTCAGACTCAGATAGCAGGTAAAATAGTCTAAGAATTACATGCTTAGATTTTGCATCATAATGACATAAAACATATGGCACAAAATATTTGACATGCTCAAAAAATTACATTGCATTGAAGGTAGGTGATCTGAAGCTGAAATAACTTGATTAACAGCCCCTCTAGCAGGTGAGGGTGATTTCTCAAATTGATTGCCAATTCTTCTGAATGTAACCTGAGCCTCAGCTTTCAATCATTATGATGAGGCTGTGGGTATAAGTAGATTATACTGCTGGCAAATAATGAGATTACTGCATAGGAGGGAATCTTTCACTGCTTATAAGGTAATGGTTCACTTTACATTTCCTATTCAGAGATCTGCAATAAAGTTGCTCTGTAGATACATAGTTGATTTTCACTAGGATTTTTTCATAGTTCCTTTTACATGAGTTCATTAAAATTTCTGTTGCAGAGTGACCTGTTTGTGTGCTCAGTTTGAAGCTGTGTTCCAGCATGGCCTGAGGAGGAGCCGGGGATTGGCACTGACAGCAGCAGCAATCAAACAGGCAGCAGGTTTCTCCAGCAGAACTGAAACAGGTAGGTTGCTCATTGTAGCTATCTTGTTTTAATTAGTTCTTATGTTCAGTCAAGTGATATAATTTCAAAAAGAAGTTTGAAGCATGGCACCAAACTGCAGGTTGTTGGTAGGTACTTCACACTTGATTTGTAGAAGTGGCAGTGAAAATGACTGTTGCTTCTGTCTAGTTTAACTTGCATTCCAAGTTTCTCTAGAAATGTTGCTCTTAGGAAATCTGCACTTTCTACTGTTGCATCGTGTATAGTGCCAAATTTATTTTGAATTCTGGCAGAGATCAGGCTTGTGTAATTTTGGTGTTCAGTTTTTAAAACAACGTTTTCATTCTTGACGTTGTCTTAGTTCTTTAAGTGCCATGTTCTATATAGGTCAGATATGTTTAACTTCTAATTATGGATGTGATTTTGGAAAGAAAAATTATATTGCTTGTATTGATTGGGTTGGTTTTTATTACATTCAAAGAATAGATTGCTTTATTTTTCTCTTCACCTGTTTCTCTTTTCTTTAATCAGAACTATGTTAAGATACTGATCAGTTTTTATCAATATTTGGGAAAAGCACACAGAAAGTGTATAGTGGAGAAAGATATTTTTGCTGTTTAAATCCAACACTTCTGTTTTCTAAAGTAACCTGAATTTGTTATTTGCATGTCTGCAAATTCTGAAGCTACCTGTTCCTTTGGACCTGCCTTCCAACATTTCACATCAGCAGTAACGTAGAGTTCTAAAGAAATCTTTTCCCTTCCATAATATGTTTCCAGTTGAATGTATAAACCTGTGGATAAAATACTAGCTAAAATATGCTTTTAAATGTGAATTCTGTGTAAAAGTATCAGATCAAATCCTTTAATTTGTGTGGCTTTTTCAATGAAGTGAAAAGTTCTAAGTGCTTAAATAGCCCAAGTTCTGTGGGAATAAATAACTTATTTAACTGGTGGGTTGCACGAGGAGAGTAAATGATTCACCTTTGTTCAAAGTTATATTGTTACCTGTTAGTTTTATAAATTTACCTGTAAATGTATTCAGGTATGAACTTAGTGGTTTTCTTGGTAGGGTAGTTGTCATTACTGTTATTATTAATCCTCAATTGCAGAGCCAGTGTTCTGGTACTATGTGAAGGAGGTGCTGAACAGGCACGAGCTGCAGCGCTTCTACTCCCTGAAGGCCATCACGAGTGACATCGGCAGGGGGCGGGCCTGGCTGCGCTGTGCTTTGAACGAGCATTCCCTGGAAAGATACGTGCATATGCTGCTTGCAGATAAGGGTCGCCTCAGGTACTGGGTCTGACACCTTTGTACTGCAGGAAATGCTGGCAATGTCTGAAACCCAGGCAACAACCAAAAGCCACAGCTGTAGTAGTACCCCATATTCATTGCTGTGCCTCTCAAGTAATTTAAAATAACTTTTTAAAATTTTTGTCAGCCATTAAGGTAGTAACTTGTGCCTATATCAACATGTGAGCTCTTCCCTAAATATCTTCCCTGCTCTTTCAGCAGTTTTCCTCACTGCAACCTGGACACCACACTTTAAGGTGCCTCTCTCATTCCACTAAAATAGTACACAACTGCAGCCATGTCTGATCTCAATTCTTCAGTGGTAATTGCCTTTTGGAGATCCTGTAATTGCAGAGCTCCAGCAGTGCAGCAGTGGGGAGCTGCAGCTGCAGAAGTGGTTAGGTAGCAGTTTGTGAACCTTTCGTTACAGTTACTGAGAATAACTTACTACACCTTGTGAAATCCTAGAGTACTTTGGAAGTGCAAAGTGCCCTTAGGTTCATTACTGAGTCCTGCCTTTTTCTCATTTGGCTTCAACTTCTTTTCTTTATGAAAACTTGAGGCATTTTCATCTTTTAATCAATAACTGTTGAGCTTCCTCAAACCACTTGATCAAGTCCAGTGGATTCAGCAGAAAGGCATTTTATTCATTTGCATTGATTAATGGATGAAGTGAATAAGAGTATTGCCTGAACTGAGTTCATTAGTATCTCCTTTTCATTTCTTGTTTGTTCCAGTCATCTGTAGCTTTCTTGCAAAACAGATTTTGGAGAAATCAAATAAAGACAAATGAAATTAAAAAGGTCTGAAAAGCATTAGGAAATTAGTGTCTTGGATTGCTGTGCCACTAATTATTCTCAGGTTTGTAGCAATGCTTGGACAGTATCAGGATTATCAGCACACTGCATTGTAATGCTGTTTCTAAAATGTTTATTCCAGAATTTTTAAGACTTAAATGTTACCCAAATTCCAATGGGATTTATAGAATCAGTTTACATCCCCAGTTATGTGTTTTGGAAACTTTTAAATGAACCTGTCAGAGTTGTTTAATATATAGATTGAGTGTTTTCTTGCTATCTGTTTTGTTTAATTAACTAAATGTTGATAGTAAAAATACAGCATTCTGCTACTAGAAAGAACCAGGCTTAGCACAACTAAATTTATGTGTTCACAGTGGAAAAAGATGTTTTTTTTACATACAAATTCATAGTTCACTCTAACTATTTAGGGTAATTGGTGTGGGTTTGGATATTGAAACAGGTCACAGAACCATAGAATATTAGGATTTGGGTTAAGAAAGGACCCTTACAGATTGTGTAATCCAGCCCTCCTGCCATGGGGAGGGACCCCTTCCACCAGGGGAGGTTGCTTAAGGTAAAAGGAACATTTTTGGTTTTGTTTGTGTTCATGTGTTCTAAGCTTATACAAAATATGTGTAGCAATAGGTATAGAGAGATGCTGTGATTGCTAGTGCAGTGTAAACCCCCAGACCTTTTTTCCCCTAAAAAAGTGCAGAGCTAAAACTAAAGAAAAAAAATACTCTTTAGCATGTCTTTTTAGAGCCATCTGAACAGTTATGAATTAGAGAGCTACAGGGAGTTACTGTGACATAAAATTTCATCCTTTGGGGAGCTCCTGCTTATTCTTCAGAGGGATTTTGTCTTTCAGAAGTGAAGTATATATTACTATAGCACTGCATGTCCTTTTTTCCCCTTTAAATTACAGTGTCTTCTATGAAGACTGGTCTTTTATGATGGATGAAGAACGTTCTAGCATGATCCCTACAATGGCAGCTGGTAAGGCTTTCTCTTCAGTATAACTGCACTTGGGAAACTGATGCATTTTGGGATGTTGCATCTGTTCTGGTTGTGAGGAATTTCTCTAATACACTGTATTTATGTGGAGAACTTGTGTCAGAGGCACAGCCAGGGTGAGCAGTCAAGGTATTTTGCCAATTTATGCTGTGAATTGATGGATTATTAAAATCCTGGATTTTCCTACAATTCAAAAATTTTCCACATAAATTTTTTTACTCTTCAGCAGTCAAGGCTAACTTAAAACCAGTGCAGTTTAGAGAAGCAAAGTGGGTTATTCCCGATTAGAAAAGAGTAATGATGGAATTTATATTAACATCAAAATTACAGGTAAATACAGATAAGGAGAGTAAGAGTAAGGAATGATAACAAATAATTTACTTTTCTAGAGTTCATCCATAGAAATGATGCATTATTACCTTTTTATATCCCTCTTTTCAGATACATGGTCACATGCTTCATTCTGCCAGACATGGTTCTGGTGCATTTTTGCTAATAGAGTACAGGAACCCACAAACAGTAAAGTTGCAGTTAAATTGGTTTAAATAAAAGGTTATAAATAAATGAGTTCAGAGTACTTTTTGATTATTTAATGTGCAGCTGAACAGCCATCCAGAAGAATTCAGAACTGATTGCATCAGCTTGAATATAATCTAGAAAGGAATGAATGGTCCATGAAAGAATAAGAATTCATGCATTGGGAACTGTGGGAATTTTTTGGAAGAAATGTTTTCCATGTCACAATTTCATTAATCCTTAGCTTCTATGTTCATAACCTGCATGTGCAGTATATGGTGCATTTGTGGTCTCTTTTTCCCCTTTCTTTTTTCTGAAGGTCTGAACTCCATTCTTTTTGCTATCAACATTGATAATAAGGATTTAAATGGGCAGAGCAAATGCACACCCACTGTGTCAGATTTGTTGAAGGAATCCACACAAAATGTAACTTCCTTATTGAAGGAGTCCACCCAGGGTGTCAGCAGCCTCCTGCGGGAGATCACTGCCTCCTCTGCAGTCTCCATTCTCATCAAACCTGAGCAGGACTCTGACCCACTGCCTGTTCTGCCCAGGAATGTCAATGCTGGTAAGCCTCTGTCAATGTTAGTGCCATTCAGAAACTTAGGAACTATTCAAGTGTGTTTAAATAACTTTTATATTTACTTTTAATGTACTGTTGTAGAGCAGAAGTCTTAAAATAAGTGCGCTGTGCATACAAACCACTTGAGAGGCTAATTAAAAAGCATGAAATTGGAAATATGGGGTGTGAATACTGGATGGTAACTGTATTTCAGCATTCTTGTATCATTGTGAGAGGGAAGCTAAACTGTTTTATTGGTACAGCTTTTCTTGTGACCTGAGTTTTAGTTTCTTGTTCACAAAATTGTGCTTTGAAGTTTGTGATGTGATGATTTTTCACTTTTAATGTTGTCTTTTGCCGCCTTGCCAGTCAGACATACAGTGACTTATATATTTTCTTAAATATCAGATGCAAATCTGAGCTTATAATTTGCTTCAAGTAGTGACTCTGTTTACAGACTGAATTCCTATGCAAAGCAGATAATTGCCTAAATCAAGGTTTACTCATACACTCTTTACCTTTAGAGTTCTTAATGTTACAAGCAGCTTGTATGATGTTAGTTACTAACAAAGACTCAAAGTCTTAATCTCTTATTGTTTGAAATCAGTCAAGGAAAATGTGATTTTTGTTATATATTTTTTGTTCCAAAACTAACAAAGTAATATTTTATCATCTCTGTTTCTGGAAGTTGAACTAAAAGTTTGTTTTGGTTTGTAAAAGTACAAAACAGCAGGAAGATTTATGCACTTTTCAATTAAGAAACAAGGTTTGAATTTAGGCACTAAATTGTTTTGATTATGAGAAAAAAGCACAAACCCCACAGGAGAATCTGGTAGGAACAGAAGTTGAGATAAAATCTGGTTTTTATTGGCATTCAAAATAGATTTTGTCTTAAAATACAGTTTTTAGAGCAAATTTGTGGTAAAGCTTTTGTTGTATAGCACTTAAATGAGATTAAAATTGTATGTGATACTTGACTTGGGATAACTTTGTTAGTACAGAATAGCCTTGCAAGATGAAAGGCAGTAATTGGCCATATAATCCACAACATGATGTACCTGGTGTGTACAGCACATGTGTATACAGAACATGAAAGGTACAACTTCCACAGAAATGCCACTTAAAAAAAATTGAGTTTGTTTAAATGCAATTACATGTGGAACATTAGAGCAAGTCAGATGTTTCCATTGAAGTCTGTGTTCTTTGCTGTAATTCTATTTGCAACCAGAATGGGTTTTAACATCCTTTTAAAAGTATGTTAGTGTGCTTTGTGGATATATAACAGCTGGACTTGAATTAAGCAAAGCAATTTGGTCCCAGTGTGAGTGTCTTGGTGAGTGATTTCTGATATTTCTTGGAGTGCTTCAGCTTTGCATTTAGCTCCACGTGCACATCAGATTCAGTGAGAATAGATAATAGTGTAAAAATAAGTGCTGGCACTGAATACATCTGGTGTAATCAGAGAGAATTTCAGTGTATTTCTAGACCAAGAGCTAATTAGCTGAAAGCTGACTATTCAGTTTTTAGAGTATAGACAAAACTATTTGATTGCAGGTTGTGGATTTTGTTCGTGTTGTGGGTTTGTTCTTTTCAGTGCTTCATGTTTTCTTTGTTGTGCAGACCTGCTCTGCATTGTATACTAGGTGTAGTCCATAGGAGAAAATGACAGGAAGGCTAACTTACTATTTTAAATTTAATTTCATGGGTTTGTGGAACTTTTTTTCCAGTTTCAATTGAATCATGTTATGAATGCATCTCCAGAATATCTTTAAAAATCTGAATTATGTAAGACTTATAAAATAAAGCTGTTAACTAGAGATTTAAAAGCTCATGTGTATGGAAAGATAATGAATGCCATGTAGATCTAAGTGTTTTTTTCTTTATTAAGTAAGTTAGTATATGAGCTCTTTTAAGAAAAAAAAAAGTTTTCATATATTATTTCTCTTTTCTAAACTATGTAAAAACTTTGTATTACTACTAGATTTGAAATACAAAAAAGATCGAAAAAAGAAGAAGAGGGTGACTAATATTATCTCATTTGATGAAGAGGAAGATGAGCAAAATCTGGGGGATTGCACAAAGACTCTGATGACAGGAGAAAGTTCAGAGGAGAGTGTAGACAGATCTTCAGTTCTTGCATTGTCTTCATCTGAAAGCACTCTGGGAAAAAACCTGAATGGGAGTGAAAGTAACCATTCGTGGAAGAACAATTCAGTATTCATGAATGGAGAGTATGAATACCAGAAACTGGATGTGAAGAGCATTGATGATGAAGATGTAGATGAGGATGAGCTGTATGGAAAATCATTAGGAAATAAAGGCACAGAAGGTGGAACTGAAGCTTCTGAAAAGTAAGTATTGGTGCAGGAGATAGTGGTAAACTTTCCATGCTTCCCCTCCACCCCTTCCCTTTTTTTTATGGCTACTGGAAATTCATGTGTTGAACTGAACTGTAGATTTTCTCTCTTTTTTTTTTCTCTCCCTATTTTTCTCCACCCCTACCTTTTTTCCCCCCTCTTTTTTTTTCTTTTTACTGTTTAAACAATATATGCCACTGCAGTGATGATATTTTGCTTCTAAGTTTCACTGAAACCCCAAATTTTGAGATATCAGAGTTCTTGTTCTCCTTGAAGTTCTCAGTTGTTAAAACTCTGGCATGATATAACCAGGATATAGTTCTGGCCTACTTGATATTTCCTCATTCTTAGTATGGTAGCAATTCTATTTTGGCTTCACAATAAAAATGTGTATTTTAAACAGAGTAAGCTTGTTACATCAGAGTGTAGACAGTTCAAAAAGGCAGGACAAAACTGAGAGAGAAAGAATAATTTTAGATACTGATATGCTTTCTTTATTTCTGACAGAAATTTGTTTAGAGAAAAAGGCAAGTTCTGCTTATCTCCTCTGGTTTGGAATGTCTGGTCTTTAATCAATTAATATAAGGCTGACCAAGAAATTGGCAGGCAGATTGAAATGAAGATTTTTCTTGCAGTGGTATCTCTGAAAGAAACATAAGCATTATGAACAGTAATACTGGCTGTATAAATGGATTGGTTTGTTTGTTTGTTTGTTCTAAATAGGCCTCGTGAAATAGTCACATGCAATTCTCAGATGTGCAGTTGGAGTCCTCTGCAGGTCCTGAATGATGACTCAGATGTTCTGTTTCCTGTCAGTGCTGTTGGCTCTTACTCCCAAACAGGTGGGCATTTGAATTCACAGAATTCCAGCAACCTTTATTCTAACATGGGACAATAGTAAGAATAACAGGATTGTACAGACACAGCAGGTACTGCACAACTGGGATAAAAAGTTCAATTGAAATTTATTCTAGTTCTGAATCAGAGTTCTCCATTTGAGTAGTTACTTAGTTAAGGGGGAGTTATCAATGTCAAAATAAACCAGAGTTTCATTGGGATTAAGCTGTGGTCTTCTATTTCATTGAAGTTTAGGATGGTTGTATTAAAAGTGTCCATATCCATTTTCTAGATACCTCTAAGCTGCAAGAAGCTCCAAGTGTGTTTGAGAACTTGAATTCAAATTAAACTTGACATACCAGAGAGGAGCTGGAAGCAGTTTAGTGGAAGCTGTTAATTGTTGAAACACAGTGTAAGGAATGATGGACTAGGAAATACTTGCTCAAAAAAGGATATGGAAATTGTAGAATGATTTGGGTTGGAGGGGATCTGCAGAGATCATTTATTCTAAGACTGGCTTTCTGAGTTGTGAGCACCACTTGCCAGCTCACATCTAATTTTTCCTGTGCCAGTATCCTCAAATGGTTTTCAGCAGGTTACAAGCTGATAGTGAATGAACAGAGCTGTGCATGAGTGTCATTTGTAAGTGTGAGCTCCACTGGCTCTGCTGTGGCCTCAGCTGCAGCTGTGTGCAGTGAGGGACACTTCCAGAATGATGTGGACCATTTGAAGCAAGCAAGAAAAATGGGTTAAGGAATGGAAAAGAAGGCCTGGGGCTTTTACAATATCTATATTAGTACCAAAACCAAAGAAAAAAGTCCACCAGCCCTCCCCTTCACCCTGTTGATATTTTTCTAGCTGTTCATAAAACACTGAACTTTGGGTGTACTCATTTCAGTGACCATTTAAAAATACTTGTCAGTGGTATTGAAATATTGTTTTAATGGTAATATATTTCTCATTTTTTACATACACATTATATGTCCAAGAGTTTAAATGGATTGTTGATTGAAGGCCTGTGAAAAAGTGTAATTCAGTTGTGCAAGTTCAGTGACAAAACTGTGAATCATAAAATAATGCTGCACTGCCCTCTGCTGTATTTTAAAATATGTACCTCATAAGAAATGCCAGTGGTTAAAAAAAAAAGGACATTTAAAATTATTTTTTCTGCTGCCATATTTTTCAATTTACAAAGGAATGGATTTAGAAAACATTGAGTAGTTTGTGGCATTGTGATCTCTTCAATACAAACCAGAAATTGTTGGGGAACATCCACAGGTTGGAATCTGGAATACAAAAATCCATATCTGTCTGTGGGGGGTGTGTGTGGAATGGAACAGTTGCTGTCAGTGGATGTCAGGAGCATGAGCTGGGTTTTGATCTGAAATCCAAAATCAGGAGTGCAAGCCAACACTTAGTTCTGGAGGCAGATGAGGAATATCTGTTTATATTTGTATGCATCTTATCCATAGCTGTCCCAGGGGCTTACCCTTACTGAGTAGACACCAAAGCCCCTTGTTTTGTGTTGCTTATCTCAGAACTGTTTTGAATGCGATGCTCAGCCTACTGGAGATGATCAACAGGCCCATTCAGATCTCTTCTGGGCACAGGACAGATATTTTAGCCCTCCTTCAGTCCCTCTTTGTGACCTGTCATGCAAGTGAGAGTGATCCAGCATTGGGCTGGTGAAGGGCCTCAGTTGATCAGAGCTAGGAAAGCCCCCCAGACCCCACTGTGTGCTCTCCTGCTCTCACCTCTGACCAGGAGGAGCTGATGGAGGGTGCAGGCAGGGCTGCACCGAGTGCCCATTGCACACCCAGGTGCCAGCAGTCAGGGACACAGGGAGCCAGGCACCCTCTCCTCAGGCACACTGACAGTTTGCTGAGATTGAAAGCTGCCTTAGGCACTTGTTTGCTTGACTCTGGGAGTTGCACTTGTGCTGGGTGAATGATGTCAGAAGGAGCATGCATTAGCTTATTCTGAGGGCAGTCCAGCCCACTAACTGACGAGCTCATTATTATCCTGATATTTTTTGTTAAAATATGCTTAATGAGCTCTTGTAAAATATATAGTTTAACCCAATATTTTGGTTTAGAGGTTTTAATACCAATAAATAACACATACACACACATATATATATTGGAGATAGCATTATCTATAGTGTTGTATGTTAATATGTGTTTTCAGTATTAATCTGTTGCAGTGCTCCAGGGATGTGTCAGGGCATATCATATCTCTGGGTAGCTAGAAATGAGAAAGCCTCCATCAAAATGCAGTTGTTTGGAACAAAAATGGATTATGTATTTTAGGAACTGAGCTTCAGTAATCTCTATGGCTTCAAAAATAATTTTCTCCATAATAACTTTATTTCCCATTAACTTATTTTCTAGAATTTCTGCTTCTATTCTATCAGAATGGAATCTGCTCTGTTTAGGATTGTCTTGTATTATCTTCGTAGCCCTTACATTGTGAGATGCAGAGCACATCAATAAAATATGAGTTTTGTTTGTTTCCACCTGAGCTTCCTCCATGACAGGCTCAGTCATGTGGACGTTTTGGTGCCAACAGCTGTGGATCTGTGGACAGATGCACGTTATTCATGCTTTTTAAACAATATCTCATCTGTCTGATTCCTGATGGTTGGTACAGGGACGTAAGGAGCCAGGGAAAAGCCATGGTGCTCTGTTGGGAATACAGAAAGCACTGATGTCTTTGCAAGGTTTCACGTGCTGGGGATTAACCACAAATTCTCCTGCAAGTCACAACCAGATTTGTAGTGAGCATGAGGTGTCGTGAGGCGCTTCAACTCTGGGGGCTTGCACAGTAACTTCAGGAAGAAGTCTTCTCATGGCTGTGTTACTCTGTGCATATCAAGTATAATTTAGGGATTGTGCTATGCTTTGATTTTTTTTTTCCCTAAGAGTCTTGACAATCCTGCTGGCATTCAGGGTCAATTTGCAGAACCAGCTTTGGAGACAGAATTAAAAGTGTTTAAAAGCTATAGTAAGTTGAGTGTTTCTGTTTAGAAAGGTAACTAACTAACTTCTGGATTTATGTTTTTATTTTATTTTTTGAGTAGTGTAACCCAAAGGAAGCTAATGCTTGTGCATTCTGCTTTAGATAACTTGGAGAATGGAGAGGGGCATGAACATGCTGTTCATCCGGTAGAACTGGTTCCAAGGAGATCTGATCTTCCTTACAGGTATGTGCCAAATATGTTTGTCCTGAAAGAAAAAACCTTCATCCTGTAGCTGCCAACTTATTGTTAACTAATGCACTTAGTACTGCAAAACCAACTGCTCATCAGGATACTTCTGCATATGTTTGGAAAGACAAGTGCAAAAAACCTACAATTGCCTTTTTAACATAGTTTCATACACTGAACTTTCCTAATTATCTTGAGAAAGTCACTTACTCGTGTCAAATAACAGACTTGGCTTCCTGGTTTTGAAAATAGGTTTTATCTTGGTTTTTATGTTATTTTTTTACTATATTCTCCATGGCCTTTTAATTTGGAATTTTTGTGTGCCTGCTTAAATCAGACTCCCAGGAGATACATTAAAGGATTGTTCAACATATTTTTATTAAATAGGGGTGAATAGGACAACAATTCTAGTTTCTGGAATATTTTTTCTTAAGTTTTGAATTCAGGATTTTGTTTTCACGTATTGATTTTACTGTGCTTTTCTGACTAGAGTGGAAGTCAGTCCTCCAGCTCAAGTGAATACTTTAAGCAGTATGTTGCCTTCAGCCACTGTGCCAGAATCCATGACAATTAGTAAGTACTTCCTTGATGTATCTAGATTGATAGAAATAACTTTGAAAGTCCTGTAACTCTTTCTATTTTTATTTCAATAAAATCTGCTTAGAGAGTCTTGGAGCACTTAATTTCTGATGTGCTGGTCATGTTATAATAACTGCTCTAAAATGCTGTTTGTATAGGCAGGTTATGCTTCATTGCAGCTGATATGTCCTTATATTAAATGTGGCTTCAGTAGTTAAATGAAAAATAATGATTTGATTAGCATCTTTAAATTTCTTCAAGTTCTGAGTGTTAGTTCTGATGTAGTCTTGCTTATTTTGCCTGTTTTCATTAATGGCTAGTCAGAAACAAACAAACAAACCCCACTCTTTCTGTGGTTTTGATACGGAAATCTGCTCCAAACATAAATGTGGACTTTCACGAAAACTTGAGTTAAGATTAAGGAGGACAGTCATGTTTCAGTGGCATTAAGAGCAAAGCTAGACAGGATGAAATAGTCTTTGCTGCAGAGGTAGATTAATAGAAGCACAGGCAGTTTGTTTATCACATATTTGATATTTTTTCTTTGCATACACTTGTAGAACAAAGATTTCGTTCTTAAACTGAATGTCTAAGCTTGTAACCCAGTTTGTGTTTACGTTCCTCAGTGTACAGAATGTTCTGTAACTGAACAGGCTTTGCTCCTAAAGCTCTTGGGTGTGTGTTTGTTTCTTCTTTTAAATTTCAATATGTACAAGTTTTAAATTATGACATTTGGGAAGTTAGAAGTTATGCAGCCAAGATTATTTTCTGCGATTGATTAATGCAATCATCAAAATGAGTGAAATCTTAAGATATTCTAATATCATTTTCTAAAGTTATATTCAAATGCTGTATCAACCTTTGTTAAAGGAGAGAAAACAAACATTTTCAATGGGCAGTGTTTCAGGCTCTGGCACTGTCTGCTGACTGAGCTTTACAAAGCTGAAAAATCCTTTCTTACAAAGTGTCACCAAGTGGCAAACTAGTTTGGGACTTCTAGGAGCCACGATTGAAGTGTGGAATGGATTTACCGTTATTAGCTACCGTGATCTTTGGTCACTTGATATCCTCTGCTAATGTTATCCCTACAACATCCATTTGTTCTTATTTGTTTCTCAGAGAATTGCTCAGGGCCGTTTTCTGGTGCCCCTGCACTGTTATTCTGCTGTTTGTAGGGGAGTCTGCTACCAGCAGGGGCCGCAGTTGGTCTCCTTCAGTTGCTCAGTTATTTCCCAGTGTAGGTAAGAGCTATAAAATAGAAAGAAAATCTGGAGGCTTTCAATTCTCAACACTTAGCAATTTGTAAATGAAATGAAAACACAGGATCAACAGAAGTGTGCACACTATCATTAGTTTCCCAGTTCAGAGAAGGCTTTGGTGAAAGGAAGGGTGGGAAGCATGTCAAACCCATGTCTATAAAACCAGTAGAACACCGAGTAAATAATCATAATTATAATTAAAATTCAGCTGACTATACATTTATAGAATTAGTGATTACCTTTATAATAGATGATCCTGGGTTATGTTGAATAAAAATGCTTTTTTCAAGTTTGCTGTTATTGGTTGTAGATTCTCTACAGGAGGAATTCAGTGCTATGACAAAGTCAGACACTGAAGCTCTTTTCTCTGTTGCAATTAGCAGAAGAATTATTAAATGCTGAGGCTTATAGCTTGGTTGCATAGCAACTGATTCTAACACATCAGGCAAGAAAAATGGAATGCAGTAGTGCAGTGAGAAAAGCTGTGAAGTCTCCAGTGACTGGATTTTTGTATTTCTTACTTTTGGAGACAAAGCCTGAAATGGATTTTAAAAAAATTATATTATTTTCCTGCTTTTGTTCTAACCTATTAGGATAGTACTAAACTTTTCTTACTTTTTTTGATATGCAACTAGTAAGTTAGGAGAAGCTGTAATTTCAAATTTCTGCCATTTAAAATTATTTTCCTGAATTATGTCCTGTGCATTTGTAAAGGTATAGGTTAACCTAGCCACAGATAGATCTCAAAAAATACTAATATCACTTAAGAGAAATCCACAGAGCTTTGCTGTTTATGTCAGGCATAATTTGAGAACTGGCCCAGCTGTGCAGATTGTTTTGTCATAACCAAGTTTATGAACAGTTAAGCTGGTCAGAAATTTTCTATTTATACATCTACTCTACTATGTAATTTCAGCTTTTAAAAAAGTTGTCTTTCTCCTATTGTACTTGAATCACAAACAACAGTGTTTCAGGAGTTGCTATGGGAGGATTATATTTTCAGCATTGTTTTTCACCAGAACAATCTCTTCTACCAGCACAAGTCTCTCCATTTTGCTTTTCAGTAGAAAAAAGAATAAGTTGCAAAACTTTCTTTTTAGAAGGACACTACTTCTCCTCTTGTTTATAAGATTCTTTTATTATAGTACTATTTTTAGGAAGTAATTGGTAATTTAGTCTTTTCACTATCATTTTCTTCAGTTTTTAAAATTGAGCTTCACCACAAAGGTTAGGAAAGGTTGCAACATTGTACATCATTCCATACTTTTTCATATATTCTTGAGAAATCCCTGAGCTTTTTGTGATCACTGAAGAGCTTTACTGAGTAATCAAACCTCCATGTTATATTTTTATCCTGGTTGTGTAAGTGAATAAGGTGTTTTTGTACTTGGTGTCCTCTGAATAGCTGCTGACCTGTTCTGTGGCCCAGCTGCCCCAGGTCACTGGCAGGTACTAAATTCCTGTTTTTCATGGAAGCACAGCTGTGAAGGGAGGGTGTTTGTATTTTATCAGGGAGAGGAAAGCTGCAGTTTACTTTACAGGCTTGCTTTTCTCCAGGACTCTTCTATGCAGTAGAAGGGCAACACAATTTGCTTCCTACTAAAATTTGCCCTGTGAATAGTGACATGACAGGATAATATTTACAAGGTTTTTGAGCACTAAATTAAGCCTTAAAACACAGTGTTCATGTAGGCAGCTTAGGGAGCATCAGGCTGCTTAAGTCTTTAAAGGTCACACTTCTGATTTAAGATGTAACTAGTCTGCTGGAAGTCTTATTTGTCTCTGAAAATATCTGTGTAAATTTTCACTCATGAAAATAAAAAAAATAAAAATTCCTGTAAACTGTTCCCAGCCCACCCTGATACTCTATCTGCAGGATTGCAGAGGAGGCTGCATGACCTTGTGTACTCTGAGGGATGATTTCACTTACAGCTCATTCTTCACAACAGGTGATTGCAAATCATACTGCTCCAATCTTTGGCTAAATAGCACAAGAGTTGTGAAACTTATGAATTTTCTGGAGGTTGCTGGAAACTGGCAGGTGTTCCTCAAAGCATTATATATTTCATGCTCTTTGACCCTATGAAAGCTTTCTAGAAGCTAGATTTTTGCATGAAGTATGGAATGGAATTAAAAATGTTTCAGAGAAAATACTCACTTCATCAGTAATTAGGCACCACAGAATAATTTCAGCAATGAAAGAATATTGCTAGTGTTCAAAAAAATGAGGTTTAATATGAAAAAATTATTTAGTACATTCCTTGATTTTTTAATATTATATTTTCTTTTTTTGCGGATAAAGAATGGTTTGGAATTATTTGTTTGTACATGGAAATTCTTTTTTTAAGAAGTCATTGCAAAACTACTTCTTAGGAAAAACTTCACTAGTTATCATGTCTGTCTTTATGGAACTCAGGTTATCACTTCACTTTTAGATATGTTGGTGTTGATTGCTGATCCTTAATAACAGTTGTGTATTGCCTTTCATTAATGATACTTTACAGAACATAAATGTTATCAAGCACAAAACAGCTCAGAAGTAGGACATAAAGTCTAATATCAAACACTTTTGTGAACTAGGAATACTTGGCCATCTTCCCACTGTTTTATTAAAAAAAGAGAAGAAAAAAGGGGAGGGGAGAAAGATTGAGGTTGCACAGTTCAGAAGTCAAAAAATGCCAAATTTATGGTTGCTGCTACAACCCTGACATTTTTTAAAATTTATTCCCTTTTCTAACCCACACAATGTATGAGACATAAGACTGCTGGAAAAATTAGGTTATGATCATACACTCATCTTGGAGGCAAGTGTAGCAGACAGACAAAAGCTCATGAACTGGGGATGTTCTGGCAGGTTTGAAGGGAACCTGCTGCAGTGTATGATCCTGGATTTCCTTTGCATTCAGCTGACTGCTCTGACATGCTGCTGAAATTTTTCAGGAAGCGTAAGTGAAAGTAAGAAATTAAAATTTTTGAAAGTTTTAAATATTATGTCTGAATTAAGTAGGATGGTTTCCTTTTAGTTCTACTCTGTTCCTTGCTTCAAAAGATCATGACTTTAAGGTTTCGGATTTTTTTTCTTGGTAATTTTTTGCTCTTTTAATTGCACTAATAATGTTTTACTTTTTTGTGTTTACTATGGATAGAGAGGCTAAAGAAGTGTTGATTATAAACTGTATAGTTATTTTGTTTGTTTTGAGTAATTTATAGAAAATATGACTTCTTAATACTCATCAATTCAAGAAGAATCAGCAGAGCTATAGCCATGGAGCAATCTTGCTGGGCTGGACCAGCCTTCTTGGAACTCTGGTCTCTTATCCCTCACTGGTGGTTTGTGTTGATGCTTTTATCCACACCTACACTGGTACCTGTAATTGAGATAAATTAGCAAGAAATACTGAGTATGAAATGTGTTTGCATTTGTGGTCCTGAATTAAGCATCGATTTTTGCCCTGTATGTGATAATGAAATTTGGAATTTCTGCTTTGTTGTGTCTCTGTAGTATTATCAATTCCATGACTCTCAGAAAAAAGAGGCAAATGGAAATAAATAAGCAATTTGAAGTCTTCTATTTCAAGAGGCTTTTTTTCCTTCCTCTTCTGTGCAAACCATGGTCTTTAGCAGGATCTTGCTTTTGTGCTCTGCTTGTGTGTGTGTGGGAGAGGGGAGTGAGAAAAGATGGAATTTCAGGTCTCAACTCATGCAGCAGATTCTGGATGGAATAAGGAAAAGAAGATTAAGTTGTTATGCAAGTTAAGGTTACAGTTTGAATAGGCTGGCAAATTGAAATAATGAAGCCAATTTATAATAGTTTAGCTGTATAAATGTTAATAAATCAGTACACATTAAAAGACTGAGTACACAGAGAGGCAATTACTGCAGAGTGGGTGCCCTGTGCAAGTGCAGAGCCATGTCTGAGCAGCAACAGCTTTAATTTATTCAGAGTTAGAGACATAACAACAACTACTTGTTGATCATGCACTATCATATTTTAATGGCACACTTAAAATATTTAAAATGCCATCGGCTTGATATGTCCTTGAGGATTCTGAATTCAACATTATGGTTCAAGATTGTTGTTTTGTTATGGAGTGATACTGTACAGAAAGCTTGCTGTGGATCCTTTTGCTTCTGTTATTTACTTGTATGATGCTCTAACACTGGATTATTGCATTTTCCTCATCCCTAGAGCAACTGTTTATTTCACAGGTAGGCTGATGGATTGTGGTCCCTTGTACTATTTAATACCCAGAAATTTCACTGTTTCACTTTTGGTTTTTCTACAAGATTTGGATTTTTTTTTTTAGGGTTGCATAAAATATGCTAAGTTACTGTAGAAAAATAATTATCCTTTTTATGCTGAATTAATGAAGTGCAAACTCCCTCTAATGGCCTACTGAAATGTTTCTTGCTAATGTCATTTAGCTCTTAAAGTGTAATATGGGTATTATGGAGTCGGCAGAAAACTGATCATCTGCTTTCTTCCTGGCCACAATCTCAGGAATGTTTTGGAAAAAAATCTAGCATGAAGAAATTTTGGTTGGCTGATTTCAAATGACACAAGAACTCTGCTGAACTCTGCAGTCCTGCAAGGGTGGGATTTATCTGCAGATTACCAAGGCCAGACTGGAATCATAATGTCTGCAGCACTGACTGTCAACATCTGGTTGATATAATAAAATCTTTTGCATTTTATCCACTACTAGAGTTTGTCAGACTCCATGGGGCCATAGGAAAATGCTATTTTTTTTAAATGGGCAAAACCTTCTGTAACTATAGAAAATATTAAGAAAGATACAGGTGAAAGATACTGTGTACTGAATGTAAAGGGGAAAGAAGTTGTCCAGTGGTTTTGCTTGCTTGAAGAATTCAAGTAATACCAGTTCTGTTAGTGTGTTTTCAGTAAAAGCACACTGAAATTTACTGGCATCTGCATTGAATAATTGCAGAACAAAATTGGCTGATTTATTATATATAAACATTTCACTTAAATGTTGGGAGGGATGGTTTTATATAATTTTGTCCTTGTAGCACTTATAAAATTATTGATTAATATATGTGAAATTGTTAATGAAATTGTTGGAGCTGACACTTTTCAGTATGGTATTTGGCTGTTCTGGTATCATGTTAAACCTAACCCAAAGGAAATCTTTAAAAATTCTAAACTTCTGTTGGTTGTTTAAAAAAAATTCTTGATTTAATGACAGAAAGTATTTTTATGGTATTTGTAAAAAGATAGAAAGGATTTAATAGGAAATGATGAGGTTCAGAAGCCTCATCATCTTTAGGGCTGAACTTGAGCAACAATGCCATGAGGAAGCAATGCCATTATCTCTGCTCCCATCTCCCTGTAGCAGTTATTTCCTGTGGCAGGATTTACAGCCAGGAGAAGAAGCAATTTGGAGAAGCTGAGCAAGTAACAGTGTATCTCATTAATAGGCATGTGGTGAAAAGGTGCTTCTGCCCTACATCTGTGAAAACAAAACAGCTGCAACCACAGGCACACTTGTAAACATTTGTATTAAAGCCAGATGCAGACTAATTTGATTTGATCAATACTTCTGATGTGGTGTTAAATAACTCCGCTTTTGAAAGATTGCTCAAATTAGTGATGAGATTAAGAGCATTTTTATGTGCTTTCCTGAATAGCAAATTATGTTGGCATCATCTTAAGTGTGCTGCCTGTGTGCATGACTTCTAGATCTGAAATGAGCAAAAATGGACACAGACATTAATCCTTTTTGTTCCTTTTTTAGATGAACTTCGTCAAGCTATCGTGGCCATGATGAATAGAAAGGATGAGCTGGAAGAACAGAATAGGTAGTTTGTGTTTTTTAGTCAAGAGGGACTGTAATTAAAAAAAACAAACTGTTCTCTTATACAAGCTGTCCTTTCTGTAAAGCTATGCATAATATTTCTGTAACCTTTTTGATGTATATATTATTTTTTCCTTGAAAGGTTAACTTAATAATTCGCTTTTTAAATGTTGATACTGAAGAATAGTGTATTGAAGGTAACTTTTTGCTTTTAGTTTGAGTCAGGTAACTCTTTGTACCTTGGGACCTTTGCAGTTTTAGTTTTTTCAAAAGCAAACCTTGTAGCCAGGAGATTCTGAAGCTCTGTTAAGATAGCTTTCCAAATAAGCAAAAGTTTCTCCTGATGCAAATATTCAGAAAATTTCTGTTTTTTCCCTTCTGGTGAAAAAGTGATGTAGGATGGCTCACAATGTAATGCTGAAAGTGACTTTCATTTCTGGCTGTCTTTGTGTTCACTTGGGGAACAATGATGATGTAAATGTAGAAATGATCAGTTGCTTATATAAAATGCCATCAAACATACTTTGTATTTATTTAGTTTATTGAAACACATTGTTAGATGAATGAAAATACAAATGCATTCAATGCTTTAGTAAGGGTATTTTGGGTTTTTTAATGCTAAGCTTACCAACAGATCCCATTTTCCTTCCTCCTATTCTTCCCACTCCCATAATTGCAAGTTATTGCCTTATTCAGCTTTGTGGGCTTTTTTTTGGCAGAAGGACCAGGATGCTTTGGGTTTTACCATTATGCATCATGCTGACCTTTGCTATCTCATCAAGGGTTTTTACACAGAGGTCTGTGGCAGTGCACTTGGCAGACACAAGAGCCCTGCCTGTCTTGCTATAAATATATTGCTTATAGATTATTCCCAAGATGTATGGACTTGCACTGAAGTACTGAAAACAGCTTACCAACTTTTTAAAAAAACAAATTCTTTCTGCATACTGATGCAGTAGATCCCACATTAAGTTGTGCTTTGGGCTTGTTGACAGGATAGTAATACAAGTTAATAATGAACATTTGCAACCTTTTGTTCCTTTTAGCTTTTAACATCTCTGTATAGTCAAATCAGGTGAATTTATTAAATTGACTAATGAAATTTTTGGATGACATCAGTGGTATCACTCCTCTGTGATTCTTGGAGTATACTCTAATTAGCAGATAGTGTGTGCAGTGTCCTAAAGAGAGGCTGCTGCCCTCTTGCAGATCCCTGAGGAACCTGCTGGATGCAGAGATGGAGCATTCTGCAGCTCTGAGGCTGGAGGTGGAGAACTGCAGGAGGAAGGTGGCAGAGCAGGAGGAGAGACATGCCACCAAGGTCCAGGCCTTGGCACGGTAAGAACTGCTGCAAATGTCTTGGGAAATAACTGCAGGGGAACAAGGGAATAACAGTCTGCATAGAAGGGAAATAATATTCAAGTAGCTAAGTTTGCAGAAGAACAGAAGTGATTTAGGACTAAAAGTCCCATGGTAAGCAATAGCTCCTGCTAAACATTATAAACAAGCAAGTACAAAGTTCTGAAGTGGTGCAGCTGTTTTTCCCACAGCTCCAGGAAGGTCAGCTGGAACAGGTTTCTCAGGACCATTTCCAGTCAGGCTTTGAATATCTGCACAGATGGAGACTCCTGAGTCCCTTTGGGCAGCACTGTTGGCAGTGACTTGTTGGCAGTGCTGTTCCTGTGGGGCCCAGGCTGCTCTTGGCTGGCTTTGCCATGGAGGGGGTATTGCAGGCTCATGCTCAGCTCCTGTCCCCCAGGGCTCCCAGATCCTCCTCCACAGAGCTGTTTTCCAGCCCTCCAGCATTGTCTGGCTGTCCTGAGCTATTTCTCCCCAGATGCAGGACTGCATCTACTCTTGTTGAATTTCACAGACATTTTCTGAGTCCAGTTCTCCAGCCTGTCCCTGTCCCCCTGGGTGGCAGCACAGCCACACAGTGTCCCTGCTCCTCAGTTTTGTGTTTGTGACCTTGCTGAGGGTGTGCTCTGGCCCAGGTGATGTTAAGGTGTTAAACAGCATTGGCCCCAGTATTGAGTTGCCTCCAGCTTGACTTTGTGCTACAGTGAAATAAAGAATTTTAACCCTCTCCTTGTCTAACTGGGATTCAGCTTCAGAAGGACTTTTGAAGGTAAATGCTGCTGTAATAGTGTGATTTGCTTCTTACAATTCAAAATAAACTCTAGAGTAAGCATGATGTGCAAGATCTTGGGGGTGATTCATGTGTATAGTAAACAACAAACAATCCAAGAGTTAAATAATTTGCCTTACCCAGAGAGAGGTGTTGGTTTTCTGCATGCACGAGCAGAGTGTGTTTGGTGTCAATCACAAAGTACCACAGCTGAGATTTCTTTAAGCTTTTTACTGCCTATTTGAAAGTGATAAATATAAAGCTTTCTTAAAAATAAAGGTATTTAGGACACTACTAATTCTGCTTTTGATGACACATCAAACCAAACGACTTGCTTTGAGGGAGGGAGAGATATGAATAAGTGGGTTTGACATGCATGTGCTGTAAGGCAGTAGAGACAATGCAAATACTTCATCATTTAATATTCATGTTTCAGGTTATAGGAGTTGTATATTCATATTTCTTTGACTCACTTCCCCCACAATTTTAGAATTTGCAGTGACATATGGGTGAATCAGATATTTGTCATGCACATACCTCTTTAAAGAATAGATAAGGAGCTTTTATAACCAGACCTGAAGAGATGCTCACTTAGACTAATGAGGTATTTTTAAATAAGTCTGTGTAATTCCTCTTATTGCTATATGGATGTGTTGTGCTGATTGTTCTTCTGAAAGTCAGTTTGCCTTGTCATGTGATAAAAACAGTGTTGGGAGCTGCTGAGGCATGATAAATTCATGTGTCACCAGTTACTTTGGGTTTGGGAGGCATTTCTTTAATGATTCATAGCAACTCATTTTCTAACATCCTAGCACAAGAAACTTTGCATGTAGTTTCTTTGGAATATAAGTTTTTCTTCTAAATTTTTGTTGGTTCACTTTGTATGCTGTAGGTGATGCTGCTGCAGTAATAAGAGTAGTAAATTTTTAAAATAAATAGTACTTTAAACCAAGAAGTTGAGCAAGCTGAATAATCTAAAGAATTGAAGTAACAGAAAGTTTGGAATTGCTTTTTGAGTGCTGCATAATATGTTAGGTGAGTAATAGGAAACCAAGTTTTTGATATTTTGAAGTAGTGAAATCTCACTATTTCCCTTGGAAACAATTGATCACATGACCAGAGTAGAAAATTTTCAGTTGTGATGTTCTGAATATTTTAAGGCAAGGGAAATCATTCAGTAACAATCTGACTGTTGTGATTTGATGAATGACTATTTTTCAGATTATGAGAGCTGATATTTATGTGTGTCCCCAAAGCTCTTTTGAAGAATTTGACATAAATAGCTTCCTGAAGGCTTTGAGAACACAAATTTCAGTGACACATCAGTCAGTGCTGAAATGATGGCTTCTGGAAATCTGCAGTGATTCAGCTATTCTCCTGGACCCTCCCAAGAGCCTCTGGCCTCCCAGATAAAATGCTAGTTTACTGAGAGACATTTTCCCAAGTTTCCCACTTTCTCTTTGAGAAATGGAAGAAGTCTTAGGTGAGCTTAGTTTCAAGTAGAAGTAATCTCATTGTTCCATGAGAAATACTTGAAAAAGTCTTTCATAACAGCTGCTGTATTGTTCCAAAAGGAGCAGGCTCAGGTTCAATCTGTTTGCTAGTCTTCTGATAGAATACACTCAGTAGTCTCTCTAGTATAATGTTTTTTTGGGTTTTGGGGTTTCCCCCCTTTTTTTGTTGTTTGTTTGTTTTGGGGTTTTTTTGTTCTTTTCAATGAACCTTTCTCAAATTGTGTGGACATATTGTGCCAGTGGCTTCTTGGCAATACTAAAGTTTTTAAATTGAGATTCTTCTTTTCTGTGTGGAATACTATTACATCCCTTTGCAAGGCAAAGGAATTTATAGAAGTTGACTGTGAAATTGGATAATCTCAGATTGCATATTCTTAGACTATATTCAGCAATGTTGGAGGAAAGCATATTACAAAGGACAGGCTTTGTAGCAAGAAAAGCAGATAGAGAAGATGAAAATGCACTGTGTGGGGAAATGGGGGCTGAGAATTTGTCTCTACTTCATCTTACACTTCTACATACCTCCTGTTTGCTGTAGATTCTTTAACCTGATATGCCTCCTCTACCTACTGTCTGTGTTACTTAAACCACATTGCTTTTGGATTTGGCATTTTCTGTTATTCTGTTTTGCAGCACTTCTTTCACAGCCATAGCCCTTCAGTGATGGGTGAACTCATGTGTGGTACATCTTGAAATGGTTCCATCACTTCCCTTTAGCAGCTCTTAGAGAGAGGAAAAATATCTCTTGTTCCTGCTTGTGAAAACTAATTTGAATATTCCTATATTAAATGACTTTTTCTTCCTGCTTAGTTAGTTGGTGACATGTCACAAGTCATCAGTGGCTCCTGGACATGAAAAAACCCACTGGAAGTCAGCCCATAGTGAGGGACAAAGGAGCTTCCCAGAGGGAGCAGGAGGAAGAATATTTGGCAGCAGGGCATCAGTGGGGGCAGGAGGAGGAGAAGCAGCTGTAGCATGAGGAGGAGGAAGGAGAAGAACTAAACAAGGTGAAAAGCACCCAGCCTCCATCTCTGAGGGAGCCTTTCAGTGATGGCCCATGAGCAGCCCCAGCCCAGGACAAGCAGTTAAGTTTAGCACATCATTCCTCATTAAAGTTTTTTGTCTGGAGATTGGTTTTGTTATATAATCTCATTATATTGTATACAGTTCAACTTCTATTTCCATGAGCAACAGTTCTCATTTTCCTTATTTAATTGTGTTTGATGACAACTGACTGTGATCTTGCATCTCCTCATAGTAGAATCATTCAGGTTAGAAGGCACCTCTGGAAGTCCTCTGGCTCAGCCTCTGCTTCAGACTCTACATAATGTTGCAGGACATTGTTTATTTAAATTCATTCTTAATTCCTGCAGGTTCTTTTATTGTTTGGATATTTGGTACCTTTATAGTATTTCCTTAAAACCTTAACTTTTTTATCAAAACATAGACATCTGTTTTATTCTTGTAGTTTGTTTGGTTTTGCTTTATTTCATTTTTCCCAATGCTGGATTTAGGAATGAGACACCTTTCTGGAGTAAGCTTCACAGAAAGCACTTGCTAGAGTCTGATATTTGTGCCAAAAATTAATTACATTCAGGCCACTATACTGAGATACAAGAGAAATTACTCTTTTTCAAATTCTTTTCTTACCATGCTCGTTTTACAGAAGCCCTAGAGAATTTTTATATCGTTTTCAAGATGTGTGGTGGAGTTTTATTTGGGTTTGTTTCTTTCTTTTTTTCTATTAAGGTATAAGAAAATAAATCCTGTAAGGCCTCTTTGTCTGCAACAAAAACTGTATACTCTATGTTCATTCACTGAATGCAAAACAGGCAAGTCTGTGCTTCTTAAACACGAGGTTGTTTTTTGTTGCTAAAAAATTTACCATTCTGGCTGAAGTTTTGATTTTCTTTCAGACAGGGTTTCCTTAAATGCTAATTTTAAAATAATAAAATAGAGAGGAATTATTTTTCATTCAAAATTAGGCAGGGAATTTGACAACTAACACTCATTATATAATTGATCATTCCTATATATGTGCTATGAAGCCTAAACAATAACACTCACTACAGCTTTGCTATTTGAGCAAATGAGTAATTTGTGGGAATACTACAATGTCACCCTCTATCATTGTCATTTTCCCCTATATCAGCACATAATACCATCTGTCTTTCAGCTTATGAAATGGAAGAAGTGATCAGGCAGGGAGGTTTGGTACAATTGAGCTTTTGGAGAAAGGGAAGATTGGTACAATTGAGGTTTTGGAGAAGGATGTGCTTTTAGTGATGCAGTTCTGCCCTAGTTTTGTTGGCTATTTCAGCCTTATTTTTAAATTTTTCTTTTCCTCTCTATCCCTTTCAACTTGTACTTACAGTCCTGTTGCTCATTCTTCAGCACTAAACGTGGAACTGTTTGGAGCACTTTAAAGATACTGAAAATATTGTGTTGAGCTCTGGGCTCACAACAGGTGAACAGTTCTGCTTCAGGTTGGGTGTTGCAGTTTGGATACATTGCAGCACAGCAGGGCCTGCATAAAGAAGTATTTAACATCCTTCAGTCTGCAGATCTGACCTGTAACTCCTGGACAGGAATTTATCTTCCTGTGAAATGCTTGTTAGGAATATATCTGATAAAATACCTCTTGAAGTCATTAAAGACTTTTCAACATGTGCTTACTAAATGTTTTTTAAATATGCTCTGTTTAAAAGAACTATATAAATTCATATACATCAGGACGGGCCCTTTTTGGAATCAGCTAAATAATAATAATGAGTCAGAGATCGCAAAGAATAAGTAATAACCTGATAGAGGCATATTAGAAAATTGTGACTGGGCCATAGTATCCTGCTTTGAATTTCAGTCTTGTATCAAAAACCTTAAATGAATTAAAGTCTTTTTCAACTTCATCTGTACTGTATCAACTTTAAGTCAATTTTAGAAGGCACTGAGTCTATTCTCTTAGGTAGAAATGAGGTGATACAGAGTTATTTCATGAGACTCCTTAATATATTGTAACTGTACACAGTTATTTTAATGCAGACATTCTTACAATTCTGGTGAGAAACCTTTTTGTTTAGTTGTCATAGAAATTTTTTTGTGAATCAGTTATTTAAGTTTGTTTTAATACTGTATATAGGATTAAACTGGTTTTTTTATACTTTTTACCCTTACTCTGAATATCAGTGTCTGTCTCTGGTGGAGAAAATGATTTGTTCTTTGGAGTCTCAGAAATGAAAAACATCATCAAATGCAAAAAATCATCAAGGACTCTTAAAATTCAATTGCCAAGTAATCAATAGCTTCTCAATTATTTAGCAACCTCCTAGTAAAATGCTGAATAAAATTGAGGTTACAAAGTTCAGCAAGCTGACTTGAAATCCATAGGAATGGGAATATTGTGCCAGTCAAGGCTCCTTATAGGAGCAGTGTAGCATTGCTCATAGCAGCAATTTGAGTGTGTATATATATAAAATATGTGTATTTTATGTGTGTGTGTATATCTAGTATGATAAGGACCATCAAACATACTTGTGTGTTTTTTTGAATATTTCTGATTCTTAAATAAATTTCCATGAATAAAATGCCTTTTCTTTGTTGTGTCATCTACTTGCAGCTTTCTGTGCTGTGTTCCATGTCCAGGTTTTCTTGTGCCTGGAGCACAATTTTGCCTTGCCAGCCCAAATTCTCTCCTCTCTCTAACACTTGTGGGGTCCTTGTGTGTTGTGCTGCAGTTGTGGCACCTACATACTTCTACCTCAGGATTATCTTAAAGAAAAATAAAGGTAGTTTGAATTCACAGTCTGGCAACACATTTTAGTTATGCTTCTTTGGTATATAAACTTTTCTGTTGTACTCACTTAACTGAATGGGCTTAGACAGATAATTGAATTTTCAGACATGTGATTTGTCAGCTTTGTTTAAAATCAATCAGTTGGAGCTCTTTTTATTTCCCCCCAAATATGAACTAAGGTGCTTAATGTTGTTAAGTGGAGCCATGGTAGTACCTGCTTTGAATAAGAGAAATGAGACAGGCACAGGCACTGAAGTGTGACAGCTGAAGGGATTACCTCAATTTCATGTCTTATGCTTTTCATTTAGCAATGGTTTGTGGAAACTTTTGCCTTGAATATTGTTGCTGGAGTGCTGCCATTTTCTTACAATGATCAAGCCTGTTTCTAAAGCTGAATTATTATTTGCTTGCAATTAGATGCAAATTAGTAAAATAATGATTTCATTTTACATTGGCCATTGTGAATTTCCTTGTGTAGCATCCCATCCTTATGTTTTAGTTGACTGTTGATTTAGATTTAGACTCTGTAGTTTGTTTGCCATCAGTGTAGCATAGTACAGAAAATCGAATTTAAACAATTAATGGAAAAGTTTTGATTATGAGATAATCTGTTTCAATGATGTGTTTATGAGATCCTGGAAAACTAATTTTCCTGCTACTCTGCTATTGATGCATTATTTAATTTTTTCCTTGCATCATGGTGACACAACTTAGGTAAAGCTTATTATAACAGTGAGTCTGTTTGTTTCCACTGAAAAGGACTTTTCATCTATTTTGGGGAAACAATATTTATTTACTGTTTTTCTTTATCAACAGAGAAAATGAGGTGCTAAAAGTGCAGCTTAAGAAGTATGTAGGAGCTGTCCAAATGCTCAGAAGAGAAGGTCAAACAGTGGAAGGTAAGGATAAAATGAAGGGGGGGAAAGAATCCATGCACAGGATTTGTTTTTCTGTGTGCTGCCATTCAGGGAGTAATACCTTCCAATATACCTTCCATATTTGATTTGTTTTCCTTTTGAGAAAAATACATATGTTGATTTTTGTACTCATTTTTACAGAGCGTTTTCTGGTAGATGAGGTGGTCTTACTTTTTTTTTGTAAGAAATTTTTTAGAAAAAGCTGATTTAGCTTAAACAAAAATCTGTGTGATATTGGAATATAAAAATAAAAGTATTATCTCTAGATTATACTGTTGTTTTGGAAATCAGTATTTGCAGACTCTTTGAAATAGACACTGTACTGAGTAGTAATGAGCAGATTTTGTAACTGAAAGAGCATGATTGAAGTTATCAGCAGTTTTACCTGTTGGTTTTCCTTGATCTGTGATAGAAGCATCCATGAGGGGCTCAATTGATGTTTTGATTCTGAATCTTCTGGTGGGACCTGGATTTCCACTGGCTGCAGAAGCTGTTCAGACAGCTGGGATGGGTTTTCAGAAATTGGCACCATCTAATTTTTTAAAATTGTGAATATTTTGGTCATATAAGTGGCTGTATGAATGAGAATACTGCTATTCTTCAGAGTTAGCCACTGTACTTATCTGGAGTTTCAGAGCTTCATTCATCCCTAAAAGGATATTTGTTAGTGAGAACACATGTTTTTACTTCCGACTTTGCTGCAGTGTAGTGATTCATATTAAGAATTATTCATGAAAACCATGGCTGAGGCTTCCTATAATAGCAGAAATTATGCTTCATTAGGTAGTGACAGTTTCCATGATGAGTATAATTATAGGAAAAGAAAAAAAAATATTCCTAGGCTAGCTATATTCCACCATGTTAAAATTATGCAGATTAGTGAGTGATAAGAATAGAAACTGAGTAGGATGGTCAGATTTTATAGATTAAAAGGGGGGATGGAACAGTACCAACATTTCTAAAAATGAACACGTGTGCTTTATGCTGGAAAGATACTTAATCAATCCACAGTAATTATCTATAATATTTATCACTAGTGACCGGAATGTATTTCATACAATATTTGTAATAAATTTTTCTTGCATTGTAACTTTACATGTTGAATTTTTGTAAAACTAACTTTTTTTTCCTTAGCTGCCATTGAAAATGTAGGTGAAATTTTAGTAATACTCTTGTCTCTGACTCAAAGTACATAAGCATGTAAATATTCCCTGAGAACTAGCTGCAAAAAACAAGAGAAACAAAAGGAGCTTTTTCTTTTACCAGATTTATAAAACAATTGCGCCCATGGTTTGTTTATGTAATGAGTAATTTTAATTATAATTAATCTTCTGAATGGTATGAAAAAAGTCTTAAATGGGTTGTAGATTTTAGAACACAGATTTTCTGTGACTCGGTTTTGAAAGAGTCAATAAATTGGGTTTCTGCTGTTATTTTTATTACTATAAATAATGAAGACTCTATATGTTTTCTACAATAATCAGATCAAATGCTATTGAATATGGCTTTTAAATAGTTTCCTAAAATAATAAATGAAACTCAGCTTGATATTTTGCCTTGTGGAGACTTAAAAAGGCCAAAAACCTCACTCAGCAAATGTGATTATAAATAAATTACCCAAAAGTCAGAGCTATCAGCTTTCAAAATGAGTGATCACTGCTGTAGCCTGAGCAGTTGGATATTGGTATTTAAATATTTAATAAATGAGCATCTTCATTTCTCAGTCATCAGCAGGAGTTGGCTCTGTACCATTTTTTAAACCTGCTTAGATAGAATATTTCTATAAAAATGCTGATCTTAGAAGTCTGGCTGAAGAACTTGAAGCAACATTTACAAGAAAAAGATCTTAAAATAGCTTTCAAATTCACTTAATAATAAACTTCTAATTCTTCCTCAAAGCAAAAATCAGTTCCCAGGCTCAAAAATATTTAGCCAGATAAATTATGGTCTCTTCTATCTACCTAATAGTGGTTGTATATATAGTTCAGATTTTGAAGAATGTTGAAAGCATTTGTTTAACTCCTCTTCTATTAGGTATTACTTTTATGTGTTAACTTATTTTCTTAGAAATTCATGAGCAATGAGGAAAAGTGGAATTGGATTCTGTGTAACTTGGAGGAAATTTACTTAGAATAGGCCTTAAAGTGATCTTCAAATACTGAAATGATAGCTGGGAACAGGAATAGAATAATCTGTAATTTTCATTCACTACAGATAAAAGAAGTAATGGGCTGCCATGGCAGGTGAAGGAAGTTTGATTAGCTATCAGGAAAACCTTTGCGAGAAGAACACTTACATTTAAATAGGTTATACAGGGAAGCTGATATCTCCCTTCTTGGAAGGCTTTAGGAAGAAATTAGACAATTACTATCAGGAGTGGAAGAACTCCAGCTGATTCTGCTTGCTGAAAAATCATGAACTACTGGATGAAGTATGGAATGTTCATTCTCAGCCCTGTTTGCTGTAATTTTTCTGATATGTAAGCAGTCTGTACAAGTAATATAAAATGCTGTTTTGGAAGCCCAGTAAAAAAAAAAAGGCTTAAAAGAGAAACATAAGTTTTAGAAGGCTTGGGGCAGGAACTGCAGGTACTACATATATTAGACAGCTGTATCACACAACAGCCAAATGCTTTTGGTTTACATTCTTCTCTGTTAAAATCTCAGTCTAAATATTTCTTACCAAAAAAGGTCCCTGCAGAATCTGTATTTTAGTACTTGTAATAGTGCTTAATATTATGGTCTGTTCTCATGTTTTTAATAACTGTTTCTTGTGGAGATGTTATTTCTAAACAGGTTATCCTGGACATTTATGGAATTTTACTTTTTAATCTGAGGTATCTCTTTGTTATAGTTCTGCCAAACATTTGGAGCACTGATGGTGAATTTACAATTCCAGAGCAAAAGCAAGCAGAAAACAATGAGGAACTGGCCAGTTCTTATGAAAGGAAATTGATTGAGGTAAAGTTTGTACTGCACAGATTTTATGGAATCCTAATCGTAGAACAAGGTCTGAAGCTTAAATAGGTTTTTTACTTAGTTGATATATTTTTTCCTCAGGAATGTAAAATATAAATCTGATTTTTTTTCTTCAGAAATAAAAAACTTCAGATAGATAATTAAAAGTACTTTTCCTAACAGGGGTACATTTTCATACGCTGATATTAAAATGAATATCAGCGTAAAAAAAATGAACATTTTATTAAATAAGCAAGTTGGTTTTAACTGCTGGTGAAGTTGAAATCATCCCAGACCATAGATTTGAGGTATTGTGTAAGTTACAATACATAATTACAGGCATGGCTGTGTTGGCAGTTGAGCTTAATCTACTATCATAGGGGAATCTGTAGCTTTTTCTGTGCTTTCATGCTGGTTTCTGATTGCAAACCATGTTTCATTTTTGTATTGCTTATTGAATACTGCAGTAAGGAAATGGCTGATAGAAGCTACTACTTCTGTTGATATGACCATGTTAGAAAAAGTTCCTAAGGCAAGATTTACTTTTAAGATTAATATAAAATTCATTAAAGGGAAAAAAAATAGATTAGGGTTTCATCCTAAATTTGAATACAAATTATTTTTAAGAAAAAAATGTAATGAAATGTAGTATCTAATACCTATATCTGCTATTAAATATTAAAAGAACATTTTTATAAGAAGTAAAAGAATTCTCTATGTCTTTCTCTTTCCCAAAATACCCTGAAATTGGATTCCCACATTAACTGATTAATATGAAGATGACTAAAAATGCAGGTCATGGATCAAAGAGCTTCATACAGTTCTTCTAAAACATGCATACTTGGTTCTCCTTTTCTCATAGGACCATGTGCAACTGTAGGGGGATAGAATATAAGAAAATAAAGCTAGTGTAGAAAGTAATCTCACCCCTAAGGAGTTGCAGCTGGGCCAATTAGCAAAGATCAGGAGCAGGCCTGACTTTACCAGGCCACAGCTGTAAGCAATGAGAAGCAGATGCTATAAAAGAGTGGGGTGGCTGGGTGAGAAGGGAACTGGAGTCAGTGGCTGCTTTGGGAAGGAGAAAGAGTCAGTGCTGTGAGGAGCTGCCCATGAGAAACACCAAGAAGGTATGGAACTGTTGTGATAAGGAGACAGCAGTGTGGAACCCCTGGAATAAGATGACAACATGAAAGTAATTCTCTCCCCTAATGCTTACCTTTGCTTGAGTTCTTTTGACTCCTTTCCTGTGTTCTGTACCTATCTATCAAGAAAATATCTTAATTAAGAACCCAGGTGAAACCTCCCTGTGCTGTGGAAGCCTCCTCAGTTGTTCCACCTTTGTTCTGCGTGCTCAGGAGTTTGGTGCTGGCACTTCTGAGTTTGTGGCAGTGGTGACGCAGCTCTGGGTGTAACTACAGAAAAGCTTTTTTACCAGTGATATTGGGAAGAGAGAGGTTGCATCTCTTTCACTTACTAGTCTCCAACAGGATCCTCACATAGTCCAAACAGGACATAACCCCTGTGACAGCCCTTCTCCAAGGCTCTGAGCATGGCAAGCAGTGTCAGTCTCAGTAAATGCTGGTGGGACTGGACACAACTGACCAAGACTGGGAATTATTGCAAACATGAGTAAGAATTTCACTGAATGTGCACAGTTCCCAGTTTATTTTGAGATGAAAACTTCAGCTTATTTTCTGCTAATTGGTTTTGAAGCATATCCAGAAGCATATCTTTCCAAGATAGATTGATTGTGTTGTTAGATGCTTAGTGAAACATTCCTGGCCTGTTTTTAGTGAACTGCTTGGTCCTTTGCTGTGAAACATGAGGCAATACCTTCTTTGTCCTTTCCCTGGAGGCTGCTCTGAACTGTGGCCATGCTGGGCAGTGTAACTGTAGTGCTCTCAGGCACTTGGGTATCCTTCTGACAACTGTAAGGAGCTGAGTTAGTGTGGAGCCTCAAGTGTTTACTTTATCCTCACTTCACCTTCCTGAGAAGGGTTTGGGTTCTTTAAACTGTTTTCTCATATAGGAAGGAGCAAATCTAAATGATCCTCTGTCCAAGGAAAACTGAGCTTATTTATTCTTTATTTTTTTGCTTTGAGCATATTGTTATGAAGAAAAACAACTGTGAAGATGATTGAAGTCCCAGCAGGGAAATTTATTGCTTAAGCTTCAATGTGGATTGAGTAAAGGAGGATGTGACTCTATGAAAATGTAACTGAAAGGATATAATTATAAGGAGACCTCTTTGTTGTTTTAGCAGACTTTGATGCAGGAAAAATTAAAGGAACTTAAATTAATATTGTTATTCATTGCTCCTTTTGATTTGCTGTGATGGTAATGCATTTTTCTTTGACAAGGGAAAGTATTGAAGTCAGTTAATTGCTAATAATGCCAGTTGTACTTTTGATAATATAGAACAAGTGATTTGGTGTTTTATTTGCTGTTAAATTTCCTTTTTATTATTTAACTTTGCTAGGGATACTTACAGATTTTTGCATTATTTGTAGTGTTTTGAGAGAGTTGTTGAATTTACATGTTAATTGAGTCTGCAAGTAGAAAGTTATTTCAAGGACATCCAAATCAGAGAGACAAAATAGTCACACATCAGTCTGGATTTTGTTCTTCTGATAGACAGGCCCTGAAAAACCAAACATGTTTTCAAATATGCAAACTAGTGAGATCCACTTGTAAATTTTTATGTTGCTTTTGATAACCAGCAGTATTGCAGCTTTTCTCTGTGATTTTGCAACTAGTCATTGCTGTATCTCTGTACTTGAAATGCAAGGAAGTTCTGCCTTACAGCCCAGGCTCTGTGGAATTAACAGTGACCTGTTAATATTAACCTGGTATTCTTAAATGTTACACCACCCAAATTAAATTGGAATTAGTGGTTAAGCTAGGATGGAAAATCATTTATGTAGAATTAATAATACTATATTATTGCTTTCTCTAGTATATTGTTCATGTAGTTTAGCTCTTTTTTGCATATATGTTTCAGTGATGAATTACTGGGTTTGAAGGACTCCCTTTAATACAAAAAGAAATTGGAAAAGAATGCTTGAAGTTCACCTCATGAAAATTATTTTTGTTTTTTATTTATAATCAATGATGTCAGATTCTGGCTTGTCAAATTTAGGCTTTTTTTGTTTGCTTTGATTCTGTGAAGGACGCAGGTTTGTGTGGAACAAAGCACAAAATTAAAAGCAGGCACTAAATTAAACTATTTTGGGGAACTTCCCTGGGGAAGAGGGAGAAGGCAGAGTAATTGAGAAAAAGGAAATAGTGAAATTCACAGATAGTAACAAGCTGCTTCTAGGAGGGAAACTATGAACTCTTGAGAGATTTGGCAGTAGTTCAAGTCTGTGTGCTATTGTTGAGGTGACTGGATTGAAATTCATGTTGTTCAGCTGTGCTCTCATGCTGTTACCCTGCTGCCTTTGCTGTTCTCCAGCTCTGGGTGGGGGATGAGGAGGAGAAGGAGGCATTCCAAGAGGTGCTGGAGCCAGGAGCAGGTTTAGCCGTGGAGCCAGGAGCAGGTTTAACCATGGAGCCAGGAGCAGGTTTAGCCGTGGAGCCAGGAGCAGGTTTAGCCGTGGAGCCAGGAGCAGGTTTAGCCATGGAGCCAGGAGCAGGTTTAGCCATGGAGCCAGGAGCAGGTTTAGCCATGGAGCCAGGAGCAGGTTTTAGCCGTGGAGCCAGGAGCAGGTTTAGCCATGGAGCCAGGAGCAGGTTTAGCCGTGGAGCCAGGAGCAGGTTTAACCATGCTCCTGGGGCAGCCCAGGGGAGGGCCCAGCAGTGCCCACATCTGACTGCTGGGACTTTCCATCGCCCTCACTGCCCCAGCCCCTGGCACTCTCACAACATCCTGCATCTCTTCCTGCTCTCTTGACTTAAAATGCAGAGCACAGCCCCAGCCACACTCAGTGTCCAAAGAGGCCACTCTGTTTACCTGTGAGAGCAACCTGTGCCACAGCTTGACTCTGGTATTTAGACTCCTCTGACCTGTCACAGATTTGCCTGGAGCGATTGACTTCTAGGTCCATTCCTATTAAAACTCCAGCTAAGGGTGAAGAATACATCACTTATGAATTATTGACCAGGTCTAATGCAGTTTGTGCATTTTGCAGTACTGCCTGTTCAAAATAATGTGATTAGTTTGTACCTGTTAAGTGCTGCATTCATCAAAGAATTAAACTGAGAACAGAAGTCAATGGGTGTTTTATTAGAATCAGTTGTCATGTGATTTAGAGTGATAAGAATAAAATTTGACATGAAGTTGCGTTTTGTCCTATTCAATATCAAAACTACATTTCAAAGCATGAATCAAAATTACAGCAATGTCTGTTCTTAATGATCAGTTCAGACTACCACATTAGCAGTACTTGAAGAGTAAAAAGAAATTGATATACATGTAAGAAATTACATAGTGGGATTTTTTTTCCTCAATTCAGATCACAGTTATCCTTTGGCTTTGCTTTTCAGGTGGCTGAAATGCATGGGGAGCTGATTGAATTCAATGAGAGGCTGCACCGTGCTCTGATGGCCAAGGAAGCTCTGGTGTTCCAGATGAGACAAGAGCTCATTGATCTGAGAGGGCCAGTGAGTATTTGTTTATTGCACTGCAGAATATCCCTCTGGAATAGCTCAGACATGCTCCACGTGGTGAAATACCCATTAGCTTGTAAGAAATAACAGATCTATGAAGAATTGGCTTTGAACAATTCCTTTCCTCTTAACTATTCCAGATTATGCTTTACATTTTACATTTTCCTTTAAAGAAAAGAAAATACACTTTTATGTTTATTCTAGTTGTAAAGTAAGGTAAAAACATACTTCTGTTTTGTTCTAAATGCTCTTGCAATCTGGTTCTCTAACAGCTGCTACTTCCTTTGATTCTGCAGGTATTAGTCCATCATGGCTTCATTATGAACTTTTGTACTTATATCATGTTTTATAGGAGCACAGCTGAAATAAAGTGTTCTTGTGTCCTTCCCTTGGTAGAATATTGGTTGTAAAAGAAAGTGATCAGTAGGTTTTATGTGCTTCATATTTTCCCATAAATGGCTTATACACACAAAGTACTTTGTTTTACCATCCTTTGCACATAAAGCCCTAATAATGGTGCTCTTGCCTGCATTTTCTATATCTTTCAAAACTACTACTGCTTTTACAAACCCCAATTTGTTTCTTTACAAAACTGTAGTAAATTCTAACATAAAGGACTCACAAGGGTGACATGTTCACAATCTTCTTGAAGGATTTTGTTTTTCTTTTATTGGTTGTCAGAAATAGTTTTTATTGGCATTTATAGAATTGAATGTTGAATTGTAATTTCCTTATAATATTATGCTTTCTTAATTGAAAATATAATAGCCACTGTTTGGAAATTATTTCTGTTTTGTAAATAAAGGTCCCTGGAGATTTAAGTCAAACATCTGAAGATCAGAGTTTATCAGATTTTGAAATGTAAGTTTCATAATTCACAAATTTTTCTCTTCATACCATCTCTGGGAAAGGAGAATAAGCAGAGATACAATAATTTGCTTTTCCTCTATTTCCAATAACTGCATTCTTAGCTGTGGTGTTCCATTGTTAAAAAGCATGGAGAGCTGCACAGTCCATGCCACAGTGTAGTTAATAATGCTGAACTCGAGGAGTTTAGATTTAGCAAGATTCCCTTGGAGTGCTTTTTAAATGCCCTAGGTGTTGGTATTCTGCCAAAGCACCGAGCAGTTTCTGCTTTTAGTGCTCTGGGTTTGAAGGGTGCTGGTTGCTATTCATCATGTGGTGGACTTCCTCATTTACAGAATAGCTCCTAATCAATGCTTCAAAAAACCCCAAAACCCACACTAGGAGCCCACCCCAGATCATTTGAGAGTGTTTTGATTTGGAATTTTGCCTTTAGTAGTCAAAGTAATGAATCTTGCTTTTGTGGATGAGGGGTTGAAAATGTAGCTGATGTGTTTGAATTGTAGAAATTTAGAGATGGATGACAAAGAATGGATGGAAATGGCTTCTGCAGAATTGTGCACTGCTATTCTGTTATTTAATGAACTTTACCTGAGATTTGTGGCTGAAAATGTTGAATTTGTTGAAGTGAATAATTTTTGCTTCATGTGTATAATCAAATGTTGTCAAATGCATGCTGTGAAAAAAAAGCCCCAAACCCCAGAAATCCTGCAGAAAGAATTGTTTCAGCTGGGTTAATTTTAGGGAATGTTTTTAGATTCAGAACATAAAAAAAAAAGTTCAGGCAGAACTCCAATTTTTCTGTTTCTTCATTTGAAATTTTAAGTTGCTTTATTGATTACTTTGATCATTATTTAAATCATTGCATGTAGTTGCTTTGCAATTCTTATACATAAATATGATTCCCTGTTTGAAGTTTTTCTCTCTCCTCCTCAGATCCAATCGTGCTCTCATTAATGTTTGGATTCCCTCAGTCTTCCTGCGTGGCAAAGCTGCCAATGCATTCCATGTTTACCAGGTGAGTGAGGCAGCTGAACAGGGATTTTGTCTGGAAGTTTCTGACTGAAGTAGTACATTTTAATAATTTAAATCTCTGTGTATAATTTCATTAGAGATCAGCTAATGAGCAGCAGCAGTAACTTCATATATATTCATCCATAGGATTGTGTTGATTATTCAAATAGCATATTTTGAGGCTTGACTTGTAGTAGTTTAATACTTTAAAAGCATGCTAATAAGATGACTCCATTGGTCAGGGAGTTTAACAATTCAATATTAATCAGTAAAGCCTTCTTCAGTATGCATGTACATGTTTTACTTCAGTTTTGGGGATAACAATGACCAGAAACATTGCTTGACAGACAGATGTGGTTTACTGTAGTAGCTCACTTGAAAACATCTTGAATAATGAAACAATTCTACACTGTGTGTTATTGAACATGTTCACATTGTGTTCTGCCTCAGGCAGGTCAGAATTTAGGGGTTTGTGCTCCAGCCTGACTTGTAGCTGAAGCATTGCAATTTTATACTGTTCCTTGATTGCTGGATTCCTGCTTTCAGAGCAGTGACCCCTCTATGGATAGAATGGCAGGGTGAACTTCAAACACACTAATGTGCTGTCCTAGGCTATTTACATTTCTTTGTGTGGATTGTTAGCAGCTGCAAAATTTCTCCACTTTTGTTTCAGCCACACGTACTTAGTTCTGAACAAGATTGCTGAAGCTTGTTAACATTCCTCTCACTCTGAATGATGTTTTTTTTGTAGAATTTTGAATCATTTATGAAGTGTTGGCAGGTAGTTGAAAAATACAGGAAAACACCCACCCTTTGGCCAGTACAAGACAATGAAAAATAAGACTTGAGGTAATGGAAAGAAAAGCCACCAGGATGGGAACAGTTAGTAATTTGTTCAAAAGCACTGAATAATCAATCAAATAGAGATGCACAGGTGTGTGAAAACCCAACTTGTTGACAAGTGTAATATTTTTGTCTTTCTGGCTTTCACATATTTCTGCTGTCACTGGCTACAGATTCTCAAACCCAGACACAAGTCTGCCAACACAGAAATTCTTAAAAGCATCGAGATCTCACCCCACCTGTTATACTAATGATGATGCAGCTCCATGTCCACCAGAAGAGCTCTGGTTTCTAGTGCTCCTTTCCTAAGTTGCTCTGTGTTGTTTTTCATCCTGCTTGAGCAGGTGGGGTAGACCAGATGGTCCATTGTGGTCCCTTCCAACCTTACCTATTCTGTGAATTCTGTGAAGAATTTAATGAGTTTTAAGTTTTACCTGTAACTCTGTATCAAATTAGGTTACTGAAGGGTTCAGTATTTGTCATGAAGTTTGACTGGATGTAGCTGTACGAGTGGGTGAATGCAAGAGGAGGGTGGATACAATTGCAGAGCATCTCAATTAGTTTGGAAAATTATCAACTTATCAGTTCCACAGTGTCTGTTATCTGTTTTCATGGACTTCAAAAAGCTTCTAAAGAATATAAGAACTAGGAGAAGTAAATATGGGTTTCTGTGCCTCTTTGAAATCGATGCTAGTTTTGCACTTGTGCTTCTTAAACCAGAAAAAGAAATTAATGACCTGTTAATTTGCATATCAAGAAGGCCGGACTTGGACAGGATAAGAATAGACTCCTGCAGGAGTTTTCTTATTGTGATTGCTTTTAAAATTTAATTTTATGTTTTTAAATTTAATGTGGATTTGTAGTGCTGTTTTGAAGGGCATTTCAAAGCATTTCTTTTTGTGTCATGTTCACATCTGTTTTGGATGTTCAAAATCAGTGCATTTTTCATCCTTAAAAAAACCCAGATGTTGCTCTTCAGTAAACATAGCAGGAAAAGTTTCCAGCACCAGCATACTTGTCACATAGTTTCAGCCATCAAATAGTTTTTTTAATTTCTGCTGAGGATTAAGGATTCTGGACAAGCTCAGAAATAAAACTGTGGACTCTGAAAGCAAGCAGCATTTTATAATTAATCCTATTAGATGTGGAAATTTCAATCAGACCTCTGTATTTGTAGAGTTACACTGCACTCTTGCAGTAATATTTAACTGGCAGAATTAACTGGTTATGAATCTTGAGGATTTCAAAACAAGCTCTGGAAACGTGGCCAAATTTCATGCTCAATTTGAATGGTTGAGTTCAAGGGGACAGTTGTGAGCAGCAGATAATTCAGTGCCCCAGTTTAGCACTATCTGTTACTGTCTTAAAAATTAACAGAGCTGGGGATCTGTATCATTCAACTGTGGATGTTAGAACAATTAGAGGGGGTATAAATTTTAGGGGGAAAGCAATTTAGAATTGCATGTGCAGTTATTGAGTGCAATTAAAAATATTTTTTCACTTGCTTTCTCAGAATATAAAATAGTAACAGAAAAATGCATATTTTTATAATCTCTGTTCACCATGGAGTTGTTATGGGTTATTCTCATTCTGGATTTTTCCTTGTGGAGAATAGCAGATTGTCTGTTTTAAATGAAATGCCAGTAGCAGATCTTCTTGAATAAATAAAGCATAAATCTCCACATGCAGTGCACCAGGAATTCAAAGGTGAAATAGCTGAAAAGTGACTGATAAATAGCTTCTGGCTTGCATACCCCAGATTTTAAAGTAGCTAATCTGACATAATTTTAAAAAGGATTTAAAGAGGTCTAAAAAAACCAAGTAGTTACAAATTATTAGGAAAGGAATAGACAAATATGAAATGCTATTATGTTATGTATAATCTCTGGTTTATCTGTGTGCAATTCTACTCCTCTCCAAAGAAATATATCAACTCCAAATAATATGGGTGGAAAAAAAAAGATTTTTCACTGGCAGAGCATATTAGAAATTCTCAGCCTGCAAGAAAGGCAACTGAGAGGAGAATACAATGGCAATCTTTCAAATCATGAAGGATATGGAGACGTTTTTGACTGTTTCAAAATGCAAATTGGAGCATTCATTGAAACTATTGCTTTGCAATTTCAAAACAAGTGCATGGCAGTGGTCTTCTCCACAATGTATAATATGGGGTAATACTGGAAGTTTATGGGGTAATACTAGAAAATAATTGAGCTAATTAAACTGAAGAAAAATCAATCCAAACACAAAGGTGTGACTTCTTTCTAAGGAAATCCCTAGATAGTGATATTTTGGAATAATAAATACTGCTATACCTTATGTTTATATTTAAGTGTTCTGGATAAAATACATTTCATAATTCTCTAAGGAATTTTCTGAACTGTTGAGATCAGTGTGCCTTGCTGTAAGAGCAGGGTGCAAAAAACTTGGAGGTGATTTTAATTAAACATGAATTGCCTTTGGGATGTTGTGCTAATAATGACTAATTTAGTCCTAAAATGGAGATATATTAGGTATGATGACAAAATATCTTTCCTTCCAACTAATTCTTATCTTTTGTGCATGGCAAGCTCATTCTAAATGTTTTCAGAGCACATCCTCTCTATTTGTACTTGCTCAAGTTTGTTTTGCTTCAGGTTTAGTTCTTGACTCCTGTCTTGCCATTCATCAGCACTGACAGATTACTAGTACAATTAATTTTGCACCTGAGTAGAAAAAATAATTAGATGACCAATTGATGTCTTTATTACCAAGCAACAAGTCATAAGGATTGTTTGGACTTCAGTGGATGAAATGATCCAGGCTGTGACAGGAGCTCAGACTAGACACTCATAACCATCTCTGCAGCAAGAGCATTAGGCAGTTATCCAAAAGCAGCTTCAGAGGTTCATTCTCTTACAGAGTTTCTGATGGCTATTACTGGGTGGCAGACTGATTAGTTATAAACATTACAGAACACAGCCATATATGGAGAAATTCATTTGTTTTGTACCAAGTCACACTTAAGGAAACCCAGTCTGGGCTTTAAACAGACAATTTAAATATTAGGTAACTTTTTAAAGCCAGGGTCATGGTGGCAAGTCTTCTCTTCCAAACAAACTGTTTTCTCTAGTTAGATAGAAACAATTTAGTTTCTCTAGGTTGCTTTCTGATGACTGCTGTATGTGATCTCTGCAGTTTGATGCCCATGTCTTTTGTGTGGCAAACATTGCTCGCCATTAGAAAATAATGTCTTGTCTAATATATTCATGGGCATACAGACAGAATCCAAATCAGAATTAAAAAAAAAAAGCCATTTTCATTTTACCTCTAGATGGTGATAGTTAGATGCAATTTCTTTAGTGTGTAAAGCAAGTTGATTATTGCAGTAATATTATTTTGTCATATTTCTCAACTGTAGAGTATCTTGTTTTCATATACATGTGGGTTCCACTTTCCTGTGAAGTGTACAGCAAATGCCATTAGTCATGCCTTTTGTTGCTATAATTATCAATGCCTGACACTTAAGATAATGAAACTGAGATTTTATGATTCCTAAAGTGATATCAATATTTAAATGGCTTCTTGCAAATCCGCCTTGTTTGCGGAGCAGTGAACACTTTACATTATAAACCAAATAAGTTCAAAGATTAATATGGTAATCAGACAAGACTGCTACTATTTGCATATGAATAGGACACCCTAAGACTATAATCAATAAACATTTCTTACAATTTTTTTATTCTTTGACTATCTTCAGTCTTGCTGTTTAGTATTGGCTGACATATTTGCTTATAATTCATTTTATTTTACTCTAAATGAAGTTTTAAAACCTGTTATTTTTCTCTGCACTTCCTCTGTGAAGGAAGAGCAGTGTACTTTCCTATGAAAGGGCTTTTATCACAGCATTATTTAGGTTGGAAAACACCTCTAAGATCATTGAGTCCAACTGCTAAGATCATTGAGTCCAGCACTGCCAAGGCCACCACTAACCCATGTCCCCAGAAGCCACATCCTCATGGCTTTTAAATTCCTGCAGGTGTGGTGGCTCCCCTGCTGGTGGGGCAGCCTGTGCTGGGCAGCATTTCCATGGAGAAGTTTCCCCATCATTCTGTGTAAACCTCCCCTGGCACAGCCTTGTCCTGTCCCTGTTCCCTGGGGGCAGAGCCTGCCCCTGCCTCTGCTCCGGGCTCCTGTCAGGGAGTTGTGCAGAGTGGGGAGCTTCCCCTGAGCCTCCTTTGCTCCAGGTGAGCCCCCCCAGCTGCTCCCCACTGGAGTTGTGCTCCAGCCCCTTCCCCAGCTCCGTTCCCTGCTCTGGACACGCTCCAGCCTCAGAGGGAAGGATTTTCACAGAAACACAACATCAAAGAGATGGAGGAGAACAGTGTCTGATACCCAAAAGGGTTTGAGGAGGACAGTGCCCAGAAAATACTTTGAGTGAGAGATGAAACAGGGAAAGCACAGTCCAGGATGTGCCAGCTGGGCCTGTTGACCTTGAATTTAATTGCAAGGCAGCACGGCTTGGGTATTTCCTCGAAGGCTGAAAATGGAAGGCAATGGCCTGGCAATTAGGAGTTGAAAGGTAAGCAACAAACTAAACCCAAAAAATTCAACCCAAAGTTGCATTTTATTTTTTCTGACACACGATGAATTGGATGACTTCAGCAGCTGCAGAGCTAAGCAGGCAAAAAGGAGAAATAAATAGCCTTCTAATCATATTCCCTTTCAGTGCAGCTCAGGGCAAGTAGAGAAGAAAATGAGCTGGAATGATAGGGAGAATTTGAAAGAAAGATTATGCTCATGGCATCTCAGAGTGATTTGAGAGTGTGTGAGCCAAAAAGGTTGAAAATCTCACTTTTTCTGCAGTGGGACCCAAGGATGCATCAAAGAAGCATAAGAGGAAGCATAAAGCAGAAAAACTTTTAAATAACTGGGTATATGGAAGGGGTATAGAAAGATGAGATCAGTCCTTGGAGACTTCTGTAATTATTTCTTTTTCTAAAGAAAACAGAATTACAGCTTACTACATTGATTTGTTTATTGAAGTGCTGGATGCAAAAAATCCTAGGAAAGTAAAAGTAGAATTTCTATTTTCAGATTATTTTGTAACTACTTCAGAAAGAAGCAAGTAATTTGTAATAAATAAATATCTAAACTAAATACTAGTGATGTTATGTATTTTAGAATCTGATGCATGAGATAGCCTCCTTTCCCTTGCCTGAGCACCCACAGTATTCTATTTGGAGAAAAGGGCAGCACTAGTGTCATTTTACCTATTTTCTCTTCTGCAGAAACTTCTTTCCCTGCAGTGGTTGTCATGCATTGCAATGACTGTGTGGTTCAAAGTGCATGTTTGTGAAATGACGTTAATTATCTTGGGTAATTATAAGTCATATTTCACTGTCAAAATGAGCTTATTATCCGTTGAGTGTTTTTTTTTTTTGTGCTGATTTGATTTGTATATAAAAAGACAGAAAATACTGATTCCATGTTAGCAAAAGTGGAGGCAGTGTTGCCTTTGTTCTCTAGTGGCCAGTCACTTGAGTGCTGCTGTGGTGAATAAAGCAGGACTGTGACTGCAGGAGCAGTGATCATTACTCTGCATGTCTGTAATTGAGTGCATAAGCCTAAAATGTGTGACATTTTTCTCTTTAGTGGAACAATATTGGCTGTTTTTAAGGTCCGTGCTTTGATATTGATGTGTCATATATTTGACACTATATTGTTCATTTTTATGACCTGAATAACAGAAAGTTGAAGATTTAACATAAATTATATTGAAGTATTTGTAGTCTTTGACCATTTTATCCACTTGCACATATTGAAATAAAAGCTTATTCACTCTAATTCCTGTTATGTCTCTATGGCACACAAAAAGCTGCTCCTATCACAGCTGAAAAGTTTCATTGTTCCATTTGTTTTTCATTATGCAGAAAATTCTTAAATTGGATCATTTTCAAAGGGGGATCTTAACCATAAATGCAGGCCTGCAGCTGTCTCAAAATATAACTTGCATTTGTATTCATTTCTCACACTTCAGAGGTAACTTTGGAGAATTGAGCTTGAATTTGTATTCTTAACAGAATCCCATTGTCCAGAAGTGAAGTAAAATGAAACTGGTTCTTACTTTTTTTCATGAATACTTTTTACTTATTCTATATGCTTTGAGTGCAGAAATACATAATTTTGATAAAACTTAAGTAGATTGAAATACATTACTCCCATTTCATAGTCTGCTTTTCTAACAGGAAAAAAGATAATTTCAATTCCCTGAAAACAATTATTTATTAAATAGTAAACTCAAGAGATCAAAATCTCTCTTCATGCTCCTGAATAATTGAGATGTGTATTAAAGTTGAATCAGAGTTTTAACAATTAAAAACAACTTTATTTTCCAAAGTGTAAAACTATGGACTAATGATACTCCAGGATTTGTAGTGTTATTTAAAAGCAATGTAAGGGAAACATTCACCAGTCAAGATTACCTGAGTTAACATCAAAAAATGGTGGTGCCAATTAGCTTGTTCTGGTTTTGTGTTCATGCTGATTGGGTTGTCCCTACCAAACCAGTTGCTAATTTTCCTTTTTTCCCCATGCTTGGGCATTGATGTGAAAGTATGTAACAAACAAGAGGATCTTGTGAGGGAAGGGAAGTCAGAAATACATCAATACAGTAGAATTACAGTAATACAGAAGTAATAGTTTTTCTATCATCCCTCCCCCCCCCCCCCCCCCTTCTTTTAATGCTTACTTAGCTGGTAAATGTCACAGGAGCTTCCTTAGTGTAGCTTCTTTTTGCAGTCCTTTTGCTCTCCATCATTTTTTTCCGTGCTCAAAACTTTGACCTTATCCAGCCTAGGACTGATTCTTTACAGACATTCTCAGTATTCTCTGTGTCCTTTGAAGTGTTCTGCTGCTGAAATGTCCTGAGTTCTCCTGTATCTTGTGCCATTTTTATATGTGGTTTAATAGAGTTTTCACTGCTCACCTTCCTTTAATATTATTCCATTCCCTTTGGAATGGGACTAGGACTCACAAGGACTTTGGCTTCAGCACTTTTGTATTTGTGGAGCTCCCATCAATAGAGTTCTCTGTCTTAGAATTCATTTTTCATTATCTATTCAGTCCATCCTGCCAGGAAATGGGAGCCACATTTGCAGGCAAGATTCAGAAGTAACTGTGTAGGGGATATTCTTCCTGATGTTTAATCTGGAATTCTACATCATGGATGTCACTGCAACAGGAGAAGGGTCTGTAATATCTCAGTCAGTATCTCTTGCTGCCAGCTGTACTGGAGAGAGAAAAAAGTGAATCCTCAACATACCAAACAATATTTTGCATCAGAAAAGAGAAGCACCCACTTGGGACTTCTGCAGATCAGAAGGATGAGTGTTGATTACAGCATTTGGTCTGTGTACACTGGAGCTGGAGCAAGTTAGAATTTTGGCTTTTGTCCTTTATTTTCCTCAGGCTTTTATATGTAAGAGGTGATGAGCTGTGTCAGTTGGTAGCAGGCTGTTACCAGGACTTGCTAACAGCCTTTTGGACTCAGAACTGCTTAAAGATTCTTAACCTGTTAAGAAACTTCTGGCTCAAACCCCAGTACCATGGGAGCAGGATTTTTCATTGAAGTATGCAATCATTGAACTTGTGCTTTCACATTGATTCTCTGAAGATGTTTGGCATTTCAGTAATATTATGTGAGCAGGTAGTAGACTGACAAACACTATTAAATTACACCTGTTATTGCTATTGCTCTCCAATCTCTGACTTCAGACATGTTTGTGATGAGAAAATAACAGACTAATTCATTAAACATACTTATTAACTGAAATTTTTCGTAGAGCTGCCATAGCTCATAGCTACAGAAATGTTACCAATCAATCTTTGCGCAGGAGACCCAAGCAGAAAGTGCTCTTAACTAACAAACAGAAACTACTTAATTTTTTATATTCAAGATGGTATTAAAGTGAAATCCTTTGTCTACAAGTAAATATTCTAGCAGTGATTTTGATTTAGTATGTACATTTTCATTACCCTGAAAATTATTTAAGTAGGTTAGGAATTGGATGATATTAGGAAAACAGGGGAATCAGAAAGGAAATATAATTATTTAATAAACTTTCAAGTTTATTCTCAGATCAATTTAAAAGTAGTAATTTCAACTTTCTAGAACATGGCCCTAAGATAACTATATGCCTTCAGTGACTAGACTAGGATAAGTTTATCCAAATAATTCTACATTTAGTGTTTACTTAGTTTGATTTCCCAAGTGAATGTGCATTAAGTGTGTAGCAATCCCGTAGCTTGGGAATAGTATTCCCCTCTGAGAATATTATTAGAATACTAAAAGTTTAAATGTGTGCTGCATCATGAGCTTTAATATACCTTTCACAGTCTATTAGTTGATTGTCGATAAATTCAATATGGCACGGGGCTCCAAATGTTGTATTTTTGTTTCTTGCTGTTTAAATGAAATCAATATCTATGTACCTAGAAGAGCAGTAAGAAATTTTCCAATAGTTTTATCTAAGAAATCAATCTATGTTTTTGCAGTCCTGAAAAATTTCAATTACAGTGTACAGATTCCTTAGTTAGTTAACTATGGGTTACAGCTTAGCAGGTAATGTTAAACTGCATGATTCATCAAATCACATGTGCAAAGATAAGTGCTTAGTTAAATTAGGATTTCCATATTAAATAACTTAGTTTAAAATAATTTAACCTTTTTTTTGTCATTCCTGCCCCCAGCAGGGAGATTGAGACATGAATCTTGGGAATGTATACAGAATTACAAATAATATATACTGATTGAAGTGAGAATAGGCAGGGAGAGTCCTTAGAGCTGGGTGAATAAAGATTTTAATATAATTTTTACTACATTAAATAGATTTGATTAGAATTATGTAAAATAGTTGCATTTCATGTATTCCTTTATTTGCCTTCAAAGATGTACTCAATTGTTAAAACAGATAGTCTTGTAGGTGTTTAATTATTCTGGCTTTGTTTTCAAAGTGAAAAAGAATTCTGAATAGTTCTTGCAGACTTACTATTGTGGTTCCCTCATTACAGTATCTGAATTCTTGTTACCAAAACTAGTTGAATTTTTGTTTACATATGCATTTGTAATTCACAATACGCTGGATCTTTTCAATTTAGATGTGCTAATTTTGGAATTATAGCATTCCTTCCTGTAGTAAATGTATTAGTGTTTTCTACACTGAAATATTCTAATTTGACAAAATTTGCATGGTATCTGCATAATACAGTGTATTTGCAGTGTTGCAAAGAAGCCTCCTATAAATTTGAGAAACTAGGTGTCTGAAGAGAGAGCCTCAGAAAGAGGCATGGGCAATGTTTGTGGGAGAACTTAATCTCTGAAATACTTCCAATCCTTAGAAAAATTGATTTTTTTCTCTGGAGGACTTGCAATATCTCAGAGAGAAGGACCATACCTCAGTCACCAGGAAAAGCTGCAATTCAGTGTTGAAATTGGCCACATCAAAATCCAAATTTTATTTTTATCTAGTTTCCACAAAAATACAGTTGTTACTGCCCACTCTGTGTGACTGTGGTTGGTGTTGCTTTTTTACATAAGTGTTCTCCTGATATTTGCCTTACAATTTACTACTAAATTACTGGGGGATTTTGGAGCTGCAAGGCAGCGTCATCAGTACTGTTCCAGTTTAATTCCTGTTGTAAAATACTGAGATTATTAACATACACACACACATGCATGCATGAATGAATAAACTACAGATTGCATTGAAGGAGCAGAGGGAAAGGTCATTCTGGATCTTAACTTCTGATGCTTGGTTTAGAGTTTCTGACTTGTGCTGTTTCAGCATTCTTTTAAACTGTGCCATTCCCTAGGAAAGAGTGAAATCTCAGTTTTCTGTAAGTATATTTCACTTCTGCATGACATTTTCCTAGAGAAAGCGAATATTTAGCATGTAATTGGTAATAGGCTCATGAAATAATGAGTAGCAAACAAAAACAGAATCACAAAAACTACAGCTGTGTTAAATTATACTTAATGTCCTATACAAGCTGAAAGAATGAACTGTGTTTATTTTCCAAACAATAAAATTTCTAGTTTAGTTTTCAATGTAATTTTGTTAAGAAGTAAATTAAGTTTCATACTTTGGATAAAATTAGGTTTTGCAATTCCGATGCTACAAAGCTAATTTACAAAGTTGAAAAACTGTGTTGAGGACATAGAAATCAATTTCATAGTGGTATTAAATTATTTTTTCCCTTTGGTCACTGTGTAGTAGAATCTGCTGGAAACCATGGTAACAAGAAGTGCTGCCATGGTTGCCCCAGAGTCATGTTAAAATGAGCAAGCTGTGTTTGTCTTGATTAAAATAGGAGAAAGAGAGAGAAAGAGGAGGAAAAGGGAGAAGGGATAGAATGAGGTTCATGATGTGTACGACAGCAACAGCAAATGCATTCAGCCATGGATCTGGGGCTGTGGGGTCCTGGAGCTTGTGGTGTCTCATATGAAGGTGCTGATCCAGGAGGCTTTTGGGAGTGATGGACACACACCAGGCCTGCTTGTCTTTACACGATTCCCTTCCCTGTGTTTTGCAGGTTTATATCAGGATAAAGGATGATGAGTGGAATGTCTATCGAAGGTACGCAGAGTTCAGAAGCTTGCATCAGAAATTACAGAATAAGTACCAGCAAGTGAGGACTTTTAACTTCCCACCAAAAAAGGCTATTGGAAACAAGGTACTTATACTCACAGTATCAGTAGAAGTTGGGGGAAAACCTCTCTTATGGATACACAAAAAATGAGGTGACTCGAATATTTTCACACCTGCTAGTAGCTGCTATTTTCGTAGACTTTCCCCCTGCCAGCTGGAGATTGACTGATGTAGGTAATGCATTGGTTTTTCCACTTACTGAGAAGTTTTATTGAATGGAATATTGGTGTAGTACACAAATGCACAAACCCTCAAACACTCTGCTAGACAGCCTTGTATGTAAAATGAAGTCTCTTCTCCATTTCTCTCCAAAAAAATGCCAGCAATTAACACTGGTGAGTAATTAATCAAATCTTTCTCTAAATTTCAAAACATATCAATCTAAATTCCTTGAATTCCTGCACTCTTCACCAACACCTTTCAGTTCTTTAAACCAGCTTTTTAAAGACATATAGGTACTTAATTCCTGTAATCTGTGTCTTTGTGTCTTAGCCCTGCCATTTTAAAATGGGAATTTGTGTTCTTCTGTCATATAGGGATTTTGAAATGAAACAGTAAATATTGTAGTATGTATGTAGTAAATATGTAGTGCCATGTAATTAAAGTCTCTAATCATCAAAACTTCCAACTGATCAAGAGCATAAATACACTTTGAAATGTACACTGCAAGTCCAGTAAGGATTGAGAAGTAATTGAAGTAATTTTCCTTTGCAATGTAGGAATTATCTAAAAGTTTTTTTAGCTATCACAAGTAAAATCTCCAATATATTGGGGATTTAAATTGTGTTTATGACTGAAACATCTTTACTAAACTGCTGGGTTCTTAAATTAGAGATTTTAAGGTTAAGCAAATTTTTTAGCTTTTACATAGGACTTTCTCTTTTTACTATTTTTTTACCTTTGTGTCACTGAGGTCTTATATAAAATATTTTAGAAACTCCAGCCATAGTGATCCTTGTAGTCATCAAAAGACAGCTGACATAATGACTGCAAAATTCAGATCTTCATGACACTGTGTTTGGTTTATGATCACAGTACAAGGTATATTATTAAAATGCCACAATTGTCCTTTGTCTGTGTTAGAAAAACAATCTTTGCTAATTTGTATGAAGTAATATGAATTTTAAAAAAGAAATAGAAAAAAGTTAGAAATTCCTTACTGACATTCAGATGTCAGTGAATGTGGATTATGAATGTTTAAAGATAGTAACTTTGACTTCCAATGATTTCCCAGGTATTTTGTAAAAATGAGTAGGTAAGTTTGGCACATGTGAAATGGCAGTGATGCACATAATCTGGTGGTGGTGATACATATATATAGGAAATGTGTCAATAAAATCCATGTGTCTGTTTGCTTGGCATAAGGTCCAGTTACTGTGGTTCATTGCCTGCTGACTGAGGAAATGGAAGTACTTATAAGAGCTTTCCTGCTTTTTTTTTCATCTATTAGAAGATCATGAATTTTGCATTTAATTTTTAGTGGAAGGGTTTGTAATGGAACCCAGGCATTTTCTTCTTTGTTACGTAACTAATTCTCCTTTTTTTGAAGTGATGGAGTATCAGCCACTTCAGTAAATTACAAAAGACGCCTTTTAAGCTTTTTTGGATACTCTTTCATCTTTAATTACTTTAAATACTAATTGAGTTACAACTTCAGTTGCACAGTTGATGCATACAAAATTATCAGTTGAGCAACTCATTAAAAAATTTGCATTGCTTATTCTTATGGTGCTTTAGCTTTGAGCCAAAATTCTACCTTAATCTTGCATAAACCCACAACCACTTATCAGATCTCAGAGAAAGGGTTTTTTTCTTTACAGTGAGAAGTGGGTGCCATCCATTGCACTCCTGAAAGTCTCCTGTGATGAGATGTGGGGCAGTGCTGTGGTTTTGACATGGCAAGTCACAGGGTGACATTGTCACCTCAGTTGTGCAAGACTCAGTCTGTCACACTGGAGTTGTTTTGTACAGCACATTGTGCGGGCAGATTTTTGTCCTTTTAGTGGGGCTATTTTCTATGTGTCACAGGATGTGTTCCCCTTTGGAAATTGTACCATTTGGAAAATAACTGTGCTGACTGACTGAGATGGGTTAAAGGCTCTGAGATGGCCCTGTTTTCCATGGCCAGTTGAAGGTTTAAACATTTAGTATAAAATTAATGAATTCATGTGGGAATGTGTAGGGGGATAGAGTAGAAGAAACTAAAGATAGTGTAGGAAGTAATCTCACACCTAAAGAGTTGCAGCTGGGCCAATTATCAAAGATCAGGAACAGGCCTGACTTTACCAGGCCACAGCTGTAAGCAATGAGAAGACGATGCTATAAAAGAGTGGGGTGGCTGGGTGAGAAGGGAACTGGAGTCAGTGGCTGCTGTGAGAAGAAGAAAGAGTCAGTGCTGCGAGGAGTTGCCCATGAGAAACACCGAGAAGGTATGGAACTGTTGTGGTAAGGAGACAAAAGTATGGAACCTCTGTAATAAGATGACAACAGGAATGTTTGTCTTGGAATTCTGCAGAACTTTCAGTTTAGGATGAGCATTTGTGCAGGATGTTACACATGGAAGTGTTTGGTAATGAACATTAGAAGAGATATTGCCAATACTACTTTTTTCAATGCTGCTTTTTAGATGTAGTGGCTACCACAGCCCATTTACCTTTAAATATGCAGTTAGTTTTCAGTAGATATTTTTTCTCATGATATTACTTTTGCTGGTTTTGATAGAATTAGAGCTGTCTTTCCATTTCTAGATTAATCAATACAATCTTAACTCAATGCCTAAAGAAGAGGTTCAGTAGCTGAATTCTGCTAACAAAAGTATCTCTTATATCAGTCTATGGTTTTCATATCCATTGCAACTTCTCAGTGTTGTTAGATGCCCAAATAACATATTGGTAAAAACCAGTCTTCCATGTGGAAATGGCTAAAAATGATCATTTTATAGCTTTTGGAAAATGGCATTGATGCTTTTATACCCTGAATGAGTTTATTCACTGCATCCCTTCAGTGCCCTCTGTACTGTGGGGTTAATGAAGGTGATTTGCTTCTTGTAGATGTCAGAGGCATCCAAAGGTCTTGCTGTAATTGAAACCAGCACTGAATTTCATGTTCAGTTACATTCCCCAGATTTAGGAACCTCCAGGAACACAAGAGGACACCATATTCTGCAGAATGTCCTGGAATCTCTCCTGCAGATGGATACAATACTGTCCAGTGCTTTGCTATGCAAAATATTGGAGCTCAGAGGAGGGAACTTTACTAGAAGAGAGAAATGTAGAATAAAATACAGAGAAATATTAATTTTCATACATATTTTCCCTGATTACTGCAGTAGCAGACAGGGAGGTCAGATTCAAATGCTAAGTTGCAGAGTTTGATGTTGGGAAAATGCAAAAAAAAAGCAGAATTTCAGCTGAATGAGTATTTTAAAAAGTTGGAAAATCAAGTTTTATATGTCTTCATCAAGTAGCAGTGGAATTTGAAAATATTTAACAATTATAACTCATTAATAATAATAATATAAATCTTGATCATTATGTTTGTAATGTATTTTTGCCTTTCATTTATTTTCCTTCAGTTGAGACAATTTATCTTAAAAGTTCATGTTCATGGTATTTCAACAAATTATGTGTGTAATATTAAAAACTAGCTTTAATGCTTGAGGAAGCCTACATTTAATAACAGAAAACCAATTAGTTGAAAAATAGCTGAAAAGAGGAAAGAATACTGCTTTGGACAAGTAACCTTTTTGCAATTACAAAGAAGAGTGTGTATTTGCCTTTCAGCTTGGTAACCTCATTTTCAGCATATTAGTTTAACATTTAAATTTAGTTTGAACTAAAGTTTGAACTAAAATAAAGCAGGGATGAGAGTAATTTCTTTTATAAATGTTGCTTTGAATCAAGTTAGATATTTACTGAAGGAAAATAATTGTGCTGGCAAGAGTCCATGTATTAATTTTCATATATACTAGTCCCTATGCTGTGTATTTTCAACTAAAGATCTTTCAGTGCTGGTAGCAGATAGTTGTCAACATTTTTATGAGTATCCTGACAAGAATAAGAGTTCTTTTTTCAATTCATTGCCTTGTTTGAGTAAAACAAGAAATACATTTGTTCCCTTGTGTTACGTGTGTAAGGCATGTCATATACTCAACGTATATTTTAATTATTTTTTAGCATGCAGATCAATTTCTTTAAAACTTACAAATTTCAGCTGTATTGTTAACATTTGAACTATTCAGGTTTTGTAATTTTAAAACATGTTCCCCATGTATCAGCCTGGTTTGTGATTTGCTCAGTATTTTCTATGTAGTGTGCCTGCTTCTGGGGAGCACGTGAGGAGGAGCTCTGTACAATCACCACTTGATTGGAAAGGGTTCTCTGTAGGTTTTTGCATACAAGTACAATTTAAATTTTTTCATTTAAGATAACATTTAGCTTACATTTGGCTTCTGAACCTTTGCTGGTGTTGTAGTTGGTGTCTCTCAAAATAATAATGAAATATTAATACATGAATATTTACTGGACTGACTAGTCTAATTTTTTAAATATTGCAGTAGCCTTAAAATCCCAGTTGCTGCTTCTACATTGGGCAGATTATAGTAATTGAGTAAAGATCTAATTAAGAATCCTCTTGCAAGAGTGTTGTCCCAGTAGAGGGCATATCAAAATAGAAATTGTTCTTTGGTTCCACTGAAGACCTGAATTCACTGATTGTCTAAGTGAGGAGAAATTGAATCAGGTAGCTTTGCCCTGAGTGCTGACTTGACTGCATGACATCCTCTGCTTTCCTTTAAAATACTGGATACCCCACATGGAAAAGATACACAGCACTTTGCTGGGATCAGAAGAGTGACTTTGCTGTGACTTCTCAGTTGCACTGGGGGAACAATACAGAACTCTAAAATAAATGTTTCAAATGTCACTTCAATAAAACGAATAGCTACTTTTCACCCATCAGTGGCTAACCTAATATGTAGATTAATTTGTATATGTCCCTATTTAAAAAAGTTAAAAAATATCATGTGCATGTATTGAAAAAGATTCTATTGGTATATTGACATACATGAGCATGCATGTGGCAACATCAGGCCCCATTTGGGATCTATATGAAGTTGCCTTCAGGAATGTGTGTTGTGATTCTGCAAGTTCTGCTCCCAGGAGCTCTTTCTCCCATTATGTCTGTGGAAACTTGCCTTTGCTCACAGAGTGCAGATGGATTCCTTTTCTTTTGTTCCCAACAGTAAAGTTTTATCAGAGTTTGTTTGCCTGTTGCTGAAGATAGTGAAGAGTTTAAGATAGGCTGCAGGATAACTATTTTAGGATTAAAAAGAAGAAAAGGTAAAGATTTTATTGCAAGTAAAAGAAAACAATAGAGCTTGCTCTTGTGCTTACAGTGTTTATTGATTTTTAAGGAAGTTTGTCAAGTAGAGTTGTCTGGCTTTATGTGTGTATATATATATATATATATATGAAGAAATACATAAATATGAAGTTTATATAAAAATAAATTTTAAGCCATTCAAATTAGAGTTTGAGTGTTAGCATTTTTGCTGTTAAGGGTTTCACATGGTGTTATTGCTGTGTAACCTCTGTCATCCATTTCTCTCCTGCAAAAGCTGATTGCCATTTTTGGTGAGCAGGACCTGTCTATTCACAGACAGCATGCCCTTAAAGCTGCTTTTAGACCAGATGATGGGGGAACAAGGTTTTTTAAGAAACACACACACCGCTCCCACATAAAATAGGTATTTGAAAATGGGAAGTATAACAATTCCTGTTTAACTAGTACATAAACAACAACAGAAGACATATGGAATGTTTGAAATAGGATGGTGCAGGAAGAATCTTAGAGGAGGAAGCAATTTCATTTTAGATTTGGCTGTTTTTCTGTCAAAATTCAGCAAAACAATTCAGGGCATCCTAAAATTTAAGTATGTGTTTGGCTTGCATTGAATCAGGAGTACAGATATATCTGCTTTTGTCCTCTATGAGATTTAGGAGCTCACAGGAACCATCTTTCATCAGATTAGTTTGTCAGTCAGACTGGCAGGGGGAGCTGAGAAGAAAGCAAAACTTGTTGTTAATGCATGTGGGACAGGGGGCTAAATAATGTTTCTTGGTACTAAGCTTTGATATCCAAAGTCTTCTAGTAGAATTGGTAGAAAATTATGACTCTGATGTTTCAGAATTGGGATACATTTATTAAAGGAGAAAAGCCTTGAAAATATAAATCCTCAAGTTATATGTTAAAAATTTGAAGTTAAATATTGCTTTCACTAATGCTACTTAGCTATGTTGTAATATAGAAGCTTAAATTCTGTATTCTTGACTTTCAAAGTAAGTAGATTTTAATTTTCAACCTTCTTAGTGGGCTTAACTAGTGTATTGACTTATTTTCATACAGTCTTTTGCCTTGTGGGTTATAGGAAAAACTGTAGCTTATATATTTGACAGATATGCTCATGCTATAGTGTGGGTGAAAGGGAGAGAAATTGACCCATTTGTATTGTGGTCAAACTGGGAAAGGAACTCCAATTAATCTCATATATGGTTGTATGTGATAATTCTATAATATACCACAGTTTTTGTGCCATTCTAAAGCCACAAAAGAAACTTTGGGTTGTAAGTTCACTGTGTTACTTTGTAGCTGAAAAGTTCAATTCTCAAAGAAACTTTAAAATAGCAATTGGGATTAAATGAATACAAATTGGTTTTCAAATATGTAACTTAGTTGTGGTACCATACAAATGGAAATAAAAATAATGTGACTCCTGGCATAGTCATTAAGATTTCTAGTCACAGCCCACCTGTTTCCTAACACTGTCACCTGCTCACTAAGGGGGAATACAGAGTATTTCAGATTTTGAATCCAGATCCTCTGGGTTTTCTACTGCATAAGACTGCAGTTGATATTTTATGTATACAGCACTTAGAAAAGAGCATTCAGTTCTTCTTCATTTCCATTTTTTTGTCATATCAGTATCCAAGAGAAGAGAAATAAGTCAGCAGGAAATGGTTGGCTTTTATATGACAAATACTTTATAGTAAATGCTTGCCATAGTGTGGCATGAAATGTCTGGGTTACCTGAAACTCGGCATGAAGGTTAAATTGAGCAGAGTGCAGAGCAGCACATTTCATTTTCAGGGCTTTAATTTAAAAGGTAAACAGTTCTCCAGCTCGTGCTTCTCCATCTCCATCAGAATGTCTCACTGAATTAATCTGTTCATTTGGTGCTCAAGGGCACCATTTCAATGAAATAGTGAATTGAGTCATTTTCTTTTCAAGTTAGAAAAATTTCCTGCTAATTGCTGTTGAAGTTTAGGAAGAAGGAATGCAGACTATTTAGGGTCTACAAAACAAAACTTTGCCTGTCAAGAGATGTTTTTATTCTTGCTGTCTTGTAATGCTATAATCAAGAGAAGCAATTTATTCTAACAAATTATTGAATATAGAGCCCATAGAAACAGTTCAGATGGTGTTGCTTTGCATCATGACATTATGGGGAAAAAAAGGAAAGTAATTTACATGCTGCTTGGACAACTGCTAGATAAAAATATGGCAGTTTTATAACAACTCATGCGTCATTTAGATATTCTAGTAGCCTCCTGGTATAAAATGAAAATATAAAAATAAATTTTCTATATTTATTTCTTATTGTGGTGGTGATGCTAAATTACCAAGTTACTTGGATTAATAAGCTTCCTTTCAGAGAAATCTTAACAGGGACACCTAATTACAAAAATAAAAGTAATACTTTTTTTTTGAATTTGAGATTTTAGCCACATTTTTCCCTTTCCTTACATATTGTTGTGCTTGATTTCACCTCTCTTCTCCTTCCCAAAATGTATTGTTTTATAAATATTGGAAAATTTTAATCTTAGTTGCTATGCAGCTTTTTGGGTAGTTGCTAGTACCAAAGATATTTATTGTTAATTTTTTAAAAAGACTACAAACTGTTAAATACTTCAGATCATGTGAAATACTGTAGGCACTTCCTGCATGAAAAATTTGGCTTTTTTCATTGTATCATTTAAAACATCTTTGCATGAAGGCACAATAAATTATGGGCACTTAATATCAATATTCCTCATTAATTCAACTTGTATTTTAGAAAACAGAACCATCCCATCAGAATGTATATGAATGAGAGTTTTGTTAAAGAAGAATCTAGAATTTTACATGAGAGTTAAGTTTTTGTTTCATTATTGATTTTTAAAGCAATTTATTGATTTTTTTTCATCACTGTAAGCTTACTGTGTATAGAAGCTTGTACATTGTAAGCAGTGTATGTAGCGTGTTTCTAAAGGATTTTGAGGCGGGTTATTTTGTTGTTATTTTAAATTCAGAGTCTGTCTTTATTGGTATTCAGGGCATTTTCAACCAGATTAAAGAATGAAATTAGGAAAGAAAACTGCAGTGTTGGAGAGAAGCACTGAACTGAGACACATTTTAACTAATATTGATAGTTATTACTGTAATATAGGCTAGTGAAAAAATGGATCTCAGTTTCATGAACTGTTGTGTTGTAGTTTGGAGAATCTCCTGAATAAAATTATAGGGTAGACTGCTAATACTTTATCTGAGGAGAAAACAGAGTGTTTCCCTATTCAATAGCTGAGCAAGAGATGAGCCCTAGGGGTCTTGCTGCAGTTTTTTATTGATGCATTTTAATTAACAGTTGATTCCTGACCAGTTGACAAATTAACACGTGGTTGGCATATGTCTTTAAATAACAAAATATTTAGATGACACTGGATTTTATTAGCATAGCATTACCAAGTTCTTTTGCTGACAGTGGCATTAACCACAACAGTAAAAAGAGATCAGTTTTAGATTTATTCTCAAGCTTTCTTTTTTCTGTTGGCATATTTAAAATGCTGCTTTGAATAAATTGGTGCTTGACTGAGGGCATTGCAGGACTGTAGCTCACACTCAGCATGTCTGCTGCTGGCTGGGTTTGCAGCAATGCCTTTTTCAAACTCCTTTATCTAAAAGCACTTTTCTGGTACCATTGAAATGAACCCAGAGCTGGAGATGGAAATGCATCAGCTATTTTAGTAGAGAAACACAGAGTAATAATTACAATTATGTACTAAATCTCTGTTTAAAGGAAAATAGATTTCTTTTCAAAACTGACAGTTCCTTGATTTCTTCTTTGTATCTCATTCTCTTAAATTGCTGTTTGTTCCACTGAACAGTAAATGGACAAAAAAATCTCACACTGGGATGGGGAAAATGACAATTTCATGTATTGTATCCCTTTGTTATGTTGTATAATGCTGGTCTGGTTCTGCCATACAGAATCTGGCAATACAAGTAAGATGGAAATTTAAAGTTTATATAGTTTCAATAATTTTGAGATGATTTTTGTGTAATATTGTGACATCTGGTATATTTAGGTTTGGAAACTGTACCTTCCTAAAAGTTTTATGATGCTATGTTTAATAGATACTTAAGGACACATGTACTGAAGTTTTATTTTACTGTGATCTGTGAAAAGGTGTCAGTCTGTAAAGTGAATATTTGCTATATAACTTTTAATTACAACTAGTGAGAATGACTCAGCAATTGAATATTTAATTAGCTCCCATCTCAGCTTCTGACTGCCAGCTTCATTTTGAGGTTAGCATTTGGTGCCTCATAAATAGATAAAAACTGATATGATAATTTTGCTAAGACTAGTTGGCCAAAATGATGGAAAAGATTAGGCTACATTAGAATAACCTGAGTTTATTTCTGCATTTGCAGGTTCAACTTTGAATAGCATTATTGTCAGCTTCATTTAGGATGGGATGCATTGTGTGGTATCAGAGGCTGATTAAAGTCCTAAAGCCATATTTGCTTTTATTTCATATTTCCTTTTGTCTTAATTGAGCTTGGTTGAGCCCTCAGCTGTTTTGTTGTTTGATTTTGTTTGGGTTGTCTTTTCCCCTGTGCTACCAGCAGGAGGTTGGTTAAATGCTAAGTGATGGTTAGAACCTCAGGAGCAGCAAGTTTGATGTTGATTGCAGCAGCACCAAGCCCAGAATCTAAAAGTGTTTTATCTGTCCCTAAATCATGGCAGGTAACCATGGCAATCATAGCATTTCCAAAAGCTCCTGGAAAATATTTGAAACATCTTAAGCGAGCTGTCCCATTAATAATGAAGAATATCAGTGTTTCACCATCTGTTCCATACTAGCAGTGTGTATAAAAGACCAGCAGTTGTGTGAAACAATTTAAACTGCAAGTGGGAATGAACTTGGCTTGTAATGAAAAACTGCAAAAGAACATGATATAAAATATGGTGCATCAAGACTCTGCTTCTTGGTTTTACACCTTAACAGCATCTTCTAATATATGTTGAGACTCTATAACTTTTCCATTATCTATTACAATATTTAGATATTTGTAATTTGATACTAGGATTTTGCTATGGGCAGAAGAGACGTGGCAAATTATCAGTCAAAAAGAAGCTCATACAACATTTTGGGAGACATGAATTGCAGATTAAAAATATTTTACCAGATGTGTTTTGATGCTTCTGTAATCTGAAGAAGTTTTTTGCTTGTTAACTGAAATTTTGTGGTCTCTTAATCAAAACTATGTGCTCTTGAACTGTAGGTTAGTAAATTACTTTCACTCTAGTGCAGAAACAGTAGCACCTTTATTTTTTTAGAAAATATGCCTGAAAACTTCAGTGAAAAAGTGGGTCTTAATATTTAAGTACTGCTAATTTATCTTTCTGTGTATGTATTTGTTTCCCTAAAAATGAAAGTGTGAAATCTAACCTTTAATAATGTGAAAATGCAAAGGTTTCTTGCAAATATATTGATAATTTTAACGAAATTACTTTGTCCTCAAAGTACATTTCACGTCAAGTGTATGTAAATGTGTTTATTGAACCTTAGGGGAAGATCTTTGCTGTTTTCTGTGTGAGTACAAATGCAAATGTAGGCTTCTATCAACTCATAAAATCACCAAAGATGTATACTAAAAGTAGGAGGTGGGAGTCACTGATACAAACCCACAGCAAAAAATTTCCCTGTATTTTTTGCTTGTAAATAAAAGTAGGTGTTTGTTTACAAGTTGGAATGTATAAAGTACTATCTAGATTTCTGCTGGGGATAATTGGGCCCAATGAAAAGAAGGTTATAGGTACCTTTTTGTAATTTAAGACTGAAAAAATTGGCCAGGCTTTGAGCCAGTTGTGTTTTTCTGTTACCAGTTGTTCTGTTTACTATATTGTGACAAAACCTCTTTATTACTGCAACAGCTTGGCAGTAACAGCTCTGTGCTAAAATCATTGCTCTGAGTAGCCAACCTGCTGTTGCAAAATGCACGTTTAATGATAAAGTGCAGACCTGGAGCTGAATCATTTTGACCTTGCTTTACATTGCTTCTGGTGAGGACAACGAGCCTTAGTACATGGTACAGAATTTCATGGTAGATTGCTTGGTGTTTGTTTTACAGATCAAATTCATGTCAGAGTAAAAGAACATTTTAAACTGTTTTCAGGCTGGGTTTTTATTTCTGGGGTGTTTTGCCTTTTTCTTAGACAAATGGCAGAAAAATAGCCATGTTATGAGCATTAATTTGTTCAGCTGTAAACAGCAAAAAGTGCCTTCCCTAAGCATGTCCTGGCAGTCTTAATTAGAAAAGTCCTTTGTTTTCTGTAGTCAAGGAGACTCTTTAGAGTAACATAAGGGATGGAAAGTACCTACATTCAGCATTTGGCTCCATGTCTATAACAAAGTCCTTCCTGTGAAAGATGTTTTTTGTTAAACACATTTGCAGTACAGAAATAATACTAAAGGAATGCAACTTCTGCTTAAGAGAAAACTTAAACATAATTGAAATAATTTCAGAATTGAAAATACTGTTGTGGAAGATTTGTGACCAAAAAAACTTCAGAACTGAAAAAGCTGGGAATGTGGTATTTAACAATGGAGCTTTTATTGTGAAAACGTAACTGAGAGCAGCCAAGGAACAGAATGAACAAGTGCAGTGAGGGTGAGGCAGCTCTGGGAGGGCTCTGAGCTGGGAGTGGCTCCTGGAGCAAAGCAGGATTGTCCTGCCCATGGTACAGCCTGGCAGCACCTGGGGCAGGGGGGCTCAGGTGCCAAATGTCCCCTCTGCTCACGTGGTTAAAGCTTCCAGAACCAAAGCCCTTCCACAAACTTTGTTTTCTTCCCAGACATCTCCCATGAGTCCCTGCCTTGTCTTCATGCCCATGCAGCTGGTGGCAGCAAAGGAGTGTCCTTTCAGTGGGGCTTTAAATCCTCAGAGAGGAGAGAGGGGAACACAAGGGTTCCTTGAGCCTCACCAAAAAATCCAGTGGGAACTAAAATCTTAGTGAAAAGAAAAAAAAGTAGTTACATAGGTGCTATTCAATGCTAATTGTTTAATTAGCATTGAAGAACACATTTATTTATTATTATAGTTCCATTTTGTGGTAATATTATGTGACATCATGAATTAAAATGTTTGGTTTAATGTTCCCAACAGCTTGTCTAGCTTCAGTTGCACAGATTTGTCCTCCTGCAGCAGGGCAGGGGGCAGGCTCTGCTCTGCTCTGTCCCAGCAGCTGCTCTCAGCCCTGGGAGCTGGGCAGGCGACCCTGCAGAGGGGCCTGGGGGCATTTCCATCACCACAACTTTGTTGGTTTAATAGAGGATGAGTTTCAAATCACTTGCAACACAACTGGTGTGTATGTTGCTGAAAGAATGTGACTGATAAAAATGAAATAGCAATGTATATAATATATAGTTTTTTTTTAATTTTCACTTAGATCTCCATTGAATTAATTTATTTGATTAATGAATACATTAATTAATTTTTCATTACATTACTACATTGAATGAATGTATTAATGTAGAACTGGAATGTTAAAACAGGACTGGACATCTGTGTAAGTTGATATGTAGAAAACAAAATTAAAATTAATCTGTATATGTTTTGGAATTTAATGAATTTAATTAAACATCGTAAGCACTGCTTAAGTTTTTGAAGTCTGTAAGTATGGATGTCTTCAGCAGTTTCTTACATCTTACTCTGTTATGTCCCTACAATTATGTCCGATTTGTTATTCCTAAAAATATGCCTGTTCCTGGTAACTTCTAATGAGAGGGAAGAACAGAATGTCAGTGAAGGTTCTAGGAATGCTACAGCAAATTCCTCCTGAACTTGAAGGAGGATCCCTGCTTTGATGGTGTTGTTCTGTTCTATCTAGGGAAGCAATAACCTTCAGATTTGCATCCCCTGCATGGCAGCATGGGCTGAACCTTTTCCATTCAATGAATTTATTCAGTGTTGTCAAATGTATTTATGGTGTTTTGTTGGCGGCTTTGGTTTTTCCCCCCCAAGAAACAAGAATAAATTTCAATTCCTTTTCTTACAGACATAAATAATACAGGTTGGATAGACACATCTGTTAGATAATGGTTGTTTTTGAGAGCTGTAGCTGTCTAATAATAGGTTTGGCTTTGTGCCTGAAGAACATCCTGTGCCATTTAACCAGGTGAGCTGTGCCAGCCTGCCTGAGACAGAGCATAAAGCATCCAGCCCCTGATGGCAGTGTGAACCTGGGAGAGCTCCCTGTTCCTGGGAAATGTGGCACCTTTAGATTATAGTCCATGTCATTGTCATCCCTCACAGGGAAAAGGTTTCAATGACATGGAAGTTATGGGATGCCTGGCATCTTGGTTGGGATAAACTTTTCACTTCTAGGTCCATCAGCAGAACGTGAAGTTTATAGAACTATTCTATTTATTTGGGCCAACAGAGTATAATATCCTGGATGTAAAATGCTACAGAAACTTCAGTAAAACATTTTAATGAGAGGTGTGATATAATATTTAAAAAAATCTATATGAAGACATCATCACAAAATTACAATTTAATAACATAAAAATACTGGACAAATACTTGACCAGTCTGGAGTTTGTGAACCCAACATCTAACAAGTGTGAATTGGGGTGACATTGTGGGAGTAAGTCAGCATTTCCTCCTGCAAAGACTGTTGATTCTGGATATCAAAAAACATGGCATAAATTTTTATGCCACAGCCTCTGTGCTGCTGTGCTGCTCTGCCTCTCTAAGATTGCAGTGGTTTATGGTCCAGAGAAGACAGATTCTGCCAGGGAGAGGATCTGACATCCTGTCAGTGGATGTTTTTGTGACACAGGTTTTATTAGGATTCATGATTTTCCTTTATCTCTAAGGTCAGAGTCAAGGGATTTTTGCGTATTGCCATAACATATTTATATAGCCATAATAACAGAGATCTTCAAAATAAAGATTTTTAGGCTTACCAGGACTGTTTAGTTATATGATGAAGTTGAGAAACATGTTCTTTGTGCCATTTATATTTTTCCTCTCTATTTTTAGGATGCAAAGTTTGTAGAAGAGCGACGCAAGCAGCTACAAAATTACCTAAGGAATGTAATGAACAAAATTATTCAAACTGTGCCAGAATTCACAGCCAATCCCAAAAAAGAGACACTTATTCAGCTGATGCCCTTTTTTCTGTAAGTATCTGTCAAGTACTCAAGAAAATATTAAGGCTTTTTCATCACAGATTAATTTAAAATATAATGCCAGCATCTCTAAAATCTTTAAATCAGTGCTTTTTTGAAAATAGAAGGCTCCTGTTCAGATTGCAGGTGCTTTTTTTATATTTAAAGAAATATATGAGAAACAGTATTATTTTTGTTTATTTAAATGGGGATTTTGAATGAAAGTCACAGTGTAAAGCTTTCAGAAATAGCTAATGACTTTAAAATCTGCATCCATACATGCTCTTTAAACATTAGGTATTTTCAATTTATTTTATTTGGTCTTCCTTAGTTTTGTGGTTTTTTTTTTTTTTTTTTGCTTCTGTGGGGTTTCTATTATTTTTTAACCTTTGTTTTGGATGGGGGTAGAACAGTATTAAGGTCCTTACTAACCAAATAAAAAAGTCAAGCTGTTGAGCTCTTTTTAGCTGAATTTTGCAGTCTGCTGATGCATGTTTGATTTCATTAATGTTCAAGTTAAATATGTCCAGAAATAACAGTTGTCTGTTAAATTTTGATATACCTTTGATGTACCATCACACAAGGCGTATAATCTGGTAAAGCTGTCCCTTTTCCCTTTAAACTCATTTCTTCATGTATTTGTAAATATTTAAAACTATTTAGGAAAAAATACTAATGTAAATTTGTTTTTGAAAATCGTGTTCTTTCACTAGTAATTTTTCAGTGTAATGGTTCGTCAGTCCTACACCTGCACAAATTATGTATAGGTTGAACACTCATTTACAGTAAGTCCTCGTGTGAAATTTGCTGTCCAGGCGCCTCTGCACAGGGATTGTGCATCCATGCCTGTGAACCCATGGGTGGATTCATTTGCAGCTTCAAGACCAATTTCAAATGAATATGTTTCATCACAGCACACATATTTAGTTGTATTATTGCCTGGTCTTTTGTAGTGTGTGTCAGATTTTCAAGTTGAAATTGCATTTCAAGAAAGCTCTATTTATTAGAAAATGTAATAGATGAGTGGAAGAATGCCAAGATACATTTTGTGGCATTCATGAGTTTCCAATTTTTCTGTGGATTTGAAGTCAATTTGATGAGACATCTTGCTGATGGTGTTATAAATGGTGAAGTGATGTTTGTGGGGAAAACTTCTTAAGAGACTTGTCTTTTGCTCCCTAAGAACTTATTGTCTAGAATTTGACTAAGAGCTGAGAAATGGAGAGATGGAGATGGTTTAAAGTTCCAGTTGAGGTGCCCATGTGTAGCTTTTTTTGGAGCAATTTAAAATAAGTTATCTTTCATGTTGTAATTGGTTTTGTTTTTTAAAGAAGAGAGGGGCAAATATCAAATACATTTGCAATTGTAAAGTGAAATTGTAAATGCCATTATACTCCTCTTTTTGTGGGTTTTAAAAAATCTTAATACACTATTGTTAGAAAAGTAATTTATTACACTATTTTTTGGTTCCGACAAATTCCATTTCCAGAACAGTATATTTATAATCTCTTGGCCACTTGTGTCTAAAGCAGGAGGGGAGAAAAGTGTCCTCTTACTCCTCAGCCCTAAACAATGGCTTTCTGATACTTAGTTTTATCTCTTTTCTAAGTGTGTAAGTAGAATTTAGATCTCACGTTTCTGTTCATTAAAAGAAGTGCCAGGTATGGGGACCTGCACGGGACCAGATTAAAATCACAATTCCTGTAATGGGTTCTGCCACTGCTGCACAAGTCTTGAGTGAGTACCATGTCCCTGTTATAAAACCCTCCAACTCTATTTCTTCTAATAAATGTAATGTAGGGAGAGAGTCAATCAATTTCACAGAAAGAGCACAGTTTTATTGAGAGCACATTTAAGTTCCAACATTCTATGGGTACAATTTAGTTAGTGAAGCATTGTGTTACAAAATAATGCAGTTATCTCTAAAGAGAGAGATTTGCTGAAAAAAATTGGCCAACACTATTTATCACCCATTCCTAAACACCCCTGTGATGCACTGCACTGCTGATAACCCTGGTGTGGGTGTTCCACAGGTGGCAAAAAACCTTTATTTTTGGAAGTTTTTTTTAAAGTTTGGCCATTTCATAATTCTTAACACATTGCATGAGAGAATGGATTGGAATGTTCTGTGATATCTGGACATTATGGCAGAGATTCTGTTCCTACATGTATCTGTGAATTATTTCCTGAGAACTTTTTCTTATATAACATGTGTATCAGCATTCTCTCTTGGCTAGAGTAGATAGTTTTCTCAGGGAATACTAGTGGGATTCTGGAAAAATTCAGCTGTTGAGCAAAATAACTACATTCTTCATCTACAGCAGCAGACAAAATGGCTTTTTAATGCATTTTACTACTGAGATATCAGACTCTTCTGCAGCTACAGCAGCAGCATTAAATTAATAAAAAGAACCTTTCTAAAATGTGCTCCTTCTGTCAGTGTCTGAAAGTGCCATCATTTCTAGACTATTTGAACTCTCCATGGCCTTTATTATCTGAGAGTCATGACCTGGCACTTCTGGGGGTTTAAAAAGCATCTGAAAGAAAATGCATTTCAGTTCCACTTCAGATTGCCAACTTCTCCAGTATTATCTTTCCATAATCGATTTTGAGCTTCATCAACAGGAGATCTGAAATATCTTGGAGTCTGTGAATTGTTTATTACTTTAATCAATTGTAACCTTTGTACTGTACTTGCAATTACTATATCCTGTTAGGTTTAATAATATTTTATTGTAAAACACTGTAAATACATACAGAAATTCTGATATATTTAATTTTTCTCTGTAGCACAAATGTATGTACAGTTAGTTGCATCTTTATCAGTGAAGGAGTAATTACAAAACATTGAGTTATTAGTCCTAGGACTGTGCTGTAGGCAGTAGTGGTACTTCAGTCTGGGGAAAAAAATTACAGTCCTGATATGCATAAAAAATCTCCAGAGCATTAGATCTGTCTGTTAGGATGTGAGGGGGTAGAATGTAAGAAAATGAAGATAGTGCAGAAGGAGAAGGTAATCTCTCCCGAGGAGTTGCAGCTGTACTAATCACCAAAGATTAGGAGCAGGCCTGCCCTGAACAGGCCACAGCTGTGTCCAATGAGGATGAGTGCTATAAAAGAGTGGGTGAGCTGGGTGAGGAGAGAGTTGGAGTTTGGCTCTGCTGTGAGGAAGGAGGAGTCAGTGCTGTGAGGAGTTGCCCATGAGAAATCACCAAGAAGGTATGGGAGCTTTGTAATAAGATGACATTAGGAAGCAATGAAATGTAAAATAAAAATAATTATTTGGTCTTATAGAGTTTCTTCTCACTCCAAAATTACGTGACCAGGCTTCAGTGTGCAAATGAAAAATCCCATGAAGTTTGTCTCATTAGGCGTCCTATGGATAGAAATTATAGGGTCAGTTTAATTAATCACTTTTAAGACCTGATTGTGATCCTAAAATATGATTTTGGTGAGCAGAACATAAGATTAATATCTCTAAGACTGAATACGCTGTTAATGAATATTGCCTAAAATTTTTCTTGTTTGTTCCTTTTGGAATTCCTCCCTTTCAAGGGCAGTGATTCCATACAGTCAGGCACAGATCTGACAAGGAAGAACATTTACATTGATCTGTATGAAACAGCCTGGCACTCTTACAGAGGAAAGAGGTTTTTTTATTTTGAAACTCAGGTAACAGTTTGCAGTACAATGATGTGATGGGTTTGCTACATTTCTTCCCATCGTGGTATCAAATGCTCCTTGTGACTTGTGGAAGTGTCTCTTGTTCTGAATCCTTGTGCTGTGAACTGTCATTGATGTATTTTTTCTTTTGTCAGTCTCTACCACTTGTAATCTCAGTTTGTATGTTTTTCAGTTTTGATTCTGTGTTGGCTCAGTCACAGGATTGGTCAAAGAGTTTCCCTTAGAGTTCATTTTCATGTCTTAATATAAAAAATAGATTCTGACTCTGCTAATTTGTCAGTTTACATGCTGAATAAAAAATTCTTTGCAGTAATAAAATTGACATCAGAAGACAAATTTTCAGTCCATGTGGAGCAGTACCTAAATCAAGAATTGGCACTGCTGAATTAGATTGCTACATCTGCTGGCTGGTGAAGGCCTTCCTGCTAATACTTACTAAATGAACATTTATTTGCACTTATTGGTTCACTATGGATAAACAAAGCTGGTTATAACAAGTGCAGTTGTGTTTTAATCACATTTTTATCAATATGAAAAATTATCACACACTCTTAGCTCTCTGTAAATATATATAAAAACAGAAGGGATCTTTGGCAACAAGAATCACATTTCTTTGGACTGAATTATTGAGTCTTTCAATATAAACCTTTACATAGATTATATATTTCCAGTCTGTAAGAAGCTAAAAGCTTTAAAAAGTTGGGAAAAAGAATTCTGAAGTTCTGTGATGGTCCAATTTTCTGTCGCTCTGGTTTCTGTATCAATTGTCCTAATTTTGTAGAAGAGATTTTCTTTCCAACGTCTTCATAATGGGCACAAACTGAAATGCAGGGAAAGTAATAAAACCCTTTTTTTCCCCACTGTGAGGGAGATGGAACCCTCCAGCAGTTTGCCCAGAGGCTGCTCACACTCCATGCTTGGATTTGGCAGGACCCCGCCCTGGGCAGCCCTGTGGGATTGGCTCAGTGATCCCCATGGGTGCCTTCCAACCTCAAATCTTCTGTAAATCTGGAATATAATCTTAACCTGAGCTGTGCTTTACATCCACCCTGCACAAAGAAGCGTTGGCTAAATTACAGCTGCTCACACAATGTTTGTTACCGGTGAGCAAAGTCTGAACGTGGGAAGCTCCTAAACACAGACCCCACTTGGTAGCTGTGCAGAGAATTATCCCACTTTGCTGGTTCTTTTGCATTGGCAGTGCAAATGTTTGGATAAAAATGCGTGCAAGAATGGTATAAACACAATTTGGTGAATGTTTTCAGGAATTGCTGTGCTAAGTACTTTATCTCATACTGTAGGCCACAGGTACATGCTACAGTGGTTTCTAAATAACAATTTTATGTTCTGCTGAGCTGCAAAGCTGGACATTTATTCCCTTGTGGGAGCTGCTCAGATGCTTTAACAAAAGCAGAGTCTGCTCAGTAAATCACCAGCAGGTTCTGTTGTCTGCAGGATGTTTTTGAACACCAAAGAGTCATCAGTTCTTTGTGATGATTAGAGGATTGTAATTTTCAAAAAAATATGTTGTCTCCATTTCCCCTGGGTGACATTACTAGGAGCATATTTGATAGCATAAGTTGTGTTCTTAGGTGTTCTGTGTGAGTTGTCTTTGAGTCACCAAGTTAAGTGGTAGTGAAAAAAAAATACTATTTCTACCTCTTTCTCATTTTGTAAAATGTTTCCACTCTCTTAGAAGGTAAAGTTATGAGAAATGTGATGGAGAGAGACTGATAGGCAAACTTCAGTGCCAGCCAATCAGTAACTCAAACAAGGATGTCATCCTGGGAATACTCCTCTCAGATTTATTTAGCACTAAACTGTGTTAAAAGGCAAGTATCTGCTTTTGGTCTTGCAGACAATGAAGTTAAAATACTGTAGACAAATAGATGTTTGTTCTCAAAGAATTGAAGAATTTTAGTTTGGTTTGGATTTGGCAGTTTTCTCATCTCTGTTTCAGTTGCACCTGTCAGTGTGTCATTGAGAACATTTAAATGTATATATTAGAGGTATTATGGGAGATAAAAAGAACATTAACTTCTCTACAATACCATTACAAGTATTAAAATGTTGTTGCCAAGCAAAAATGAAATAAATCTTCTAGAAAAGTTACTGTGAGGCACCTGTAAATGTTGTATTTCTGGGTTCATTTTAAAGAAATTGACAATTGACCCTTTCAAAGTTAGGTTTGAGATGCTTTAGAGGGATAAAAACATTTGCTCAAAGTTAAGTACAGATTAGTGTAACAATTATATTTCACTCAATGACTTCATCCCCACAAGGGATAGGTCATGTACAGCAGATGTGGCACAGTTTTAGTGTGAAGAATCAACATAAACCTTTTCACAGAAACATGAATATTAGTTAAAATAAGATTTTTGAATACACAGACATGAATGTATTTGCATATGAAGATAGAGGTGTGACTGTTGTGCTGTTATTGCATCTTCAGGTAAACAATAAGTGAAAGGCAAACAAGCAATGCCTGAAATTCTGTAAAATAATATTGAAGCAAAGTAAGGAAGTTTTAAATACAATTTTGAATTGGTTGATTTCTCAAAAACTGAGTGGGTGATGGCATAACACTTCTTAAACAGAACAAGAGGACACAGTCTCAAGCTATGTCAGGGAAGGTACAGGTTGGATATTAGGAAAAAATTTTTCACTGAAAGAAGAATAAAATACTGGAATGCTCTTGCCAGGGAGGTGGTAGAATCACCATCTCTGGATGTGCTTAAAGACAGACTGGACATGGCACTTGGTGCTATAGGCTAGTTGAGGTGTTGGGGCATAGGTTGGATTCTCATCTTAGAGGTCTCTTCCAACCTCATCATTCTGTGATTCTGTGAACCATCAGGGTGCACATCTGTGCCTTTACTGGAATGAGTGGCAGCCCTCAGCTGGGTCACCCTGCAGTGCTGGGGGGCAGCCTGTGCCTGGCTCCAGTGCCCCCAGCACACCCAGCTGTGCTGTGTAACAGGAATCACCTCTCTGATAGAATAGGTACTCTGGAATAAAATTTACATGAGCAAACTAGAAATAGCATTTGCTTAAATATGGGACTTTTAATTAGTAAAGCACCTTCTAATGCCTGAAACGTGCTAATGAAACTAATTTATTGCTACATTAATTGATTGATCTAATGTAGAGACATTACACAATATTTATCTTTCAGTTGAGCTGTGTTGCCAAGCACTGATGATTGTTGAAGTAAAAATATCTTAGATATCTAAAGTTTGATGATCGTGTTCAGATAATGCAGGAAGTTTCAGTGCAAAAATGTGATATTCTTTTGTGGAATTCTTGTTGGTGGTAGAATTAAAATACTTGAATTTGAGTGGATTGTTTTTAACAAACATAGAGTTGTCTCACTGTTATTCTTGGATTCTGCATTCCTCACTCTGTAACTGACAGTTTTGGTTTTAGTCTTTCATAACCTATGATGCTTGACATCAGACTTAAAAAAAGCATCATGCATGTTTTGATCTAAGTGAAATATGAAGAAGTAGGGCAAAAATTGTTTGGTCAAAGTATATGAAAATTCAAACTTTCATCTCTTTCCCTTCTGCAAGAATTGCTTGTTGTGTTCTGTGGTTTTGCACATTTTGAAGATGTGTATTACATGGCATTCTTCAAATGTCTTAGATTTTTCCTTTCCCTGCTCTGCGTAGTTGAGAGGGAAAAGAGGAAAGAAAAAAATACATCAGGAGGAATAGAAAGAGTGATAAAGTGGGCAAGAAAATGCAGGAATAAAGAGACATGGGATCCCTGATGTTAAAAGCAAGAGAGGTTGAGAACACTAAGTACCTGTGGATAAACACTGGTACTTCAGGCTTACTGGAGTCATTTGGCTTATACGGCTGGTTTTATCCAAACATATGGAGATGATATGATTGGAGGTTTTCATTTTACAATGGATCTATCTGGGCTTTGACAGGTGATTTGTGAAATAATTAAAGCTTTGTATAAGACATGAAAAACTGAAACACATTCCCATTGATTATTCAAGTGTGTTAGGGAGCATTTACTGCAACTCTGCTGCTGCTTTGCACAGGGTAAAGAGCTGTCCTGCATCCTCTGATTTTGTTCTTACCAGTGGTTTGTCTTTTTAAATGGTTGGAACAAGTTCTGAAATCTTTGACCTGAGCTGGGGAAGGGTAGTTACCATGTCAATACCATTCATAGCAGTCCCAATCTTCAGGCAGTTGCTGTAGATGGAAATATATTCCAAATACCATCAGCACTTATGATATTTTCTGACTTCAACTTGGTTCTGCTGTTGGTAGTTTTACAGAAGTTACCAGTCAAGTTACTGCTCCCTGGAATTTAAATGACATTTTTTTTCAGGAAGAATATTTTGCATAGTCCCTATTGATTTGCATGAGGCTTATAGAATAACCAAGATATGCCTTTTTTATCAAAACATTGTAATCCTTTACATGTCAGATAAAAACTAAAAGTCAAAATTTGGAGTCAGAATATATGTTTTGAGATCTTTAAAACGATTTTGTAGTTGCTGATTTTCTTCTCAATTGTTAAAGTAAAAAGGACTAGAAAATATGTTTGGTTTTCTTAGTTCTTTATTTCTCTCAGCTGCATTTCTATAGGTTGTTTCTTTTCCAGCAGGTGGTCTTATTAAATTTGCCAGCAGTGCCCAATGCAAATAAGTTTTATTCAGGTGAAAGAATCTGTTTATGTCTCTTGAAGTTTTCTTCCTTTTGCTACCATTTCTTGCTCTCACTTGCATTTTCTCAGTCTTGCACCACCGAGTCAGAAGTGTTTGGGTATTCACAAGTACAATTGCAAGGACTTAGTCCTGCAGGGGTGGGTAATAGTGAGAGTATTACAGAAACACATCCCTCCAAGCTCACCCTAATGAAGCACCTCAGTGTTGCAGTGTTCCAGGACTGAGACACCTCAAAGGAAAGGTGTTGGCATTTTTGTCTTGATGTGATGCTCAGTAAAGCTGGGATGCCCTTCAGCAGCATCATAACCCCTACATAACACTGAAGGGGTTTATGTATTGTATTTATTGCCCCAGTGTTGAGCCTTACCATAAAAAAAAAAGAAAGAATCACTTCACTTTGAAATAGTGTGACGTACACCAATTACCATCTCAATAAAGACAGTGAGACTTGCTTTGCTGAGTTAATTACTATGAATTGTTCAACGGGCCTCACAAATAGGTGTTTATGAGCATATTTCCATCAATTAGATTTTTATCATGCTTCTTTATATTCAGAGTGACCTTTACAGTGCTTATAAGAAGAATAATTTAGTGCATACTGTACAAGGATTGAATAGTCCCCAGTCACCATTGGAAACATTTGAGGGCTTGTGATCTTTGCAGTCACCTTGGAATAAACTTTTGTTTAATGCTGCCTGAGAAAATAAGAATTATGTTTAAAATTACTGAAAAAAATGACAGAAAGGCTATGCTATTATTTCTTTTCCATGTGTAGGAATGTACATGACATGCTCTCCATTGCATTGGTTGAAAAAATGGGACAAAAATAGAAAGCAAGTAGATTGACAGCAAGCACTTTGTGTGTTGCTAACTGGTGAATATTGGTTTCCTTTATAATCACACAATTTATAAAGCTCTGGAACAAACAGAGTATGTTGAAAACAGCCATAGTCAATGTAAGAGCAAACTTCAGTGCTCTACAAAAGGAGATTTTAACTGTGCTGTGCATTTTGTGATGTTCAATTCCCATCTGCCTTTTGCAAGGAACTGGCTGGATCAGGATGTTTTAGAATGTTTTTTATTTTTTTTTTCATTGGGCCCCATGAATTCTATCATTACTTTCTACCCTTTTTGCTCAGAGTTAACAACAGGCTTTGTAATGAAGGATCATTCCGAGGGATGAGTTGTGATTCTCAGCAGCACATCCTCCTTCCTTGCTCCTTTGCTGCTTGCCAACAAACTCAGCAAGTCCTTAGCAAAAGACAGGGTTTCTAAATTCTGAGGTTTGTGAACTTGTAGCAGTGCAAGAAGATAGTAAGATTTTTCTGATAAAAGAACACAGAGCCAGTTAAGTTTCGTGTCATTACAGCAGTGGTCCTGTTTCCTTGGTTACAAGTCACATGCACTCCCCTGTTAAAAAGTGAATTCTTTATACATTCAAGCGTTTCTGCACTGAGCAGGTGTTTCTGAAGTTGGTAGCAAAAAATGGGCTCTGGAGCCAGGAAAGAAAGTTTCACTTTGGAGGTTGGGCACACCATTCCTGTCAGCATATTTACTGCACACTGGTGTCTGGCAGGGAGTTGCCAAGGTGGATTTGGTGAGCTAAATCAGAAACTTTCTAATTTTAAACACACAGAAAAATCCTGCTTCTATTTTGTTCCCACCTAACTCATAAACAATGGATCCAATATTTTTTAAAGCTCCTTATGCCATTTTTGGATCTGGAACAAATTTTTGCATCTGGGCTATGAAAAGTGGAATGCTGGAAATGCTAATATAGTTAAGTGTGCAGAACTTCAAAGTCCTGTCCTCATTCTTGATAGCATGAAAGCACTTTACTCTGAGATAAAGTATGGAACAATCAGTTTACTTTTTTTTCTTTGCTTTCAGCTATGTTGACAGCCATCTTTAGACCTTTTCTTTTAGTGTGGTGTGGCTGTCCTAAGTGAGTAAAAGAATAAAGATGGTCTTGTCAGATGAGCCATATGACAGCTGCACCTGACATTCAAATATAGAATTGCTGCACCTTTCTTGTAAGCACTGCGGTTTCTATCAATATTCTTACTTTATTCCCTTCTGATTATCAGCACTGGTTAATATATTGAATTAATGACATACAGGAATAGAATTTAACCCAAGAAAATGTCATTATCATAACATGTTAAAGGGCAGAGCACAGTGTCAAGATGTTAGTTTAAATTAATTTAACAGCAGTGCATAAAACAGGAAAAGTCCAGACTGCAGCAGTTCAGTTGTTCACCAGTCATTCTTTTAACTGGAGTGACTTGTTCAGTAGCAACTTTCAAATGAGATTTTCAGCCTGGAGGAGTGTACTGAAAATACTGGATTTTTTCACAAAATAGATTTGGGAAGATAGAGCAATAGAATAAAAAATTGTCAAATACTGAGTAGGATTTGCTCAGGATTTTCTGGGCTTGGGCAGTGTCACACTGTGATTGAGGTCTGGGTGGCTGAAAACCAGAGTAAGTCAACAGGGACTTGAGGCCTATATTGTAATAAAGGAAATGTGAAACAAGGGCAAACTGAAACATGAGCAGGTGAATTGATTGGAAAGGGATGACTTGATGTTGTTAATGCAGGAGGGAATTGGTTTCCATGGGTAGCTGTGGGAATGATGATTTCTGGACAGCAGAGGTTTGACTCACCAACATAGAAACAACTTAGCTCAGGAGTTTGTTGAGAGAATAACTGGGCATAAACAGGAGCAAACCATAGCTGGGTTTTAGTGGGTGACAGTCTTGTGGCTGTCAGTGTGAATTATTATAGAAAGAAAACTGGAGAAAGGAGGGAATGCAAGAGTAAATGAGTTGAATAAGAGTAGAGGAGTGCTGTAAAATGTAATGGGAACGAGAGACTGAGTGAGACAGTTTGGATTGATTGAAGAGAATGTATGTTAAAATGAGGTGAAAAAGGGAAAATGGTGGAAAAGAATGTAGAAATAGAGAGCACTTACACAGGATTTATTTTACTTTACTGTATTTTATGCACACATAGAAGAAGCCATTTCATTAGAAGGGTATTGGGATTTTTTTCTTTTTTTGAAATAGCAATGGTAGCTGAGCTAGCAACCAACGGTGTTCACCATAGGCACAGAATTTTTATTTAAACACTACTGTAGGAAGGTATTTTGTCTTCTGAAAAAAGCTTTGAAAAAATATATATGAGTGATTCTGGTATTTTGGAATATTCTCACAGTGTATAAAGGTGCAGCTCCATGCAGGATGCTGGGGTGGGAAGGTCTGGTGCAGTGAGCATTCTGCATTCAGTGCTGCTCCCTGTACAGAGCAGTGTCAGTGCCTGGCAAGGGGAGATCCCTCTGCTTGGGTTATCTGACCAGCTGGGTGGGCATTCAGTGCTGTTCTCTGTGCTGGGACAAAACTGCCCCTCATCCTTTAATCCTCAGCTCTGTAAGCTTTCATTCTCTGTTTCATAGCCTGAATATATTCTTGTGAAGTGCCTTCAGCATAATTCAGGATGATTTTTTTTTTTTTTAAGTACTGGAAACCTGGAAAATGCACAGGGTCTTTTATCTTCAACTTCATGAAGTCTGCATACTTTAAAATAAATTTTTTGCTCATGTAAACATTTAGTAGATTCTGAGGTAATTTATATGTTGATCCTCTCTATTCAGCAGTATATGTACTTTACTCATCCTGAAACCCTAGAATCTGGATTTCCTCAGTAGGAAACAATTTCTTTGTGCAATTCTCAAACTTTGCTACAACTGTTCATTGGTATCATGAGAGTGTTAGCAGATACATGAAATTATGAAATGTGCATGTGTGGGGCACACACAAATACAAAATCAAATCCAGGTGGCAATTTTAATAATGCTTACAATGCAGATATTTGTGATATTGTCTGTGTCAGTTTACTGTGCTCATTGTCCAGGCCTAAGGCATGAACTCTGTGGGAGAATGTAGGCAGGAGGCCCATGTGATATTTGTGATATTGTCTGTGTCAGGTTGCTGTGCATGAACTCTGTGGGAGGATGTAGGCAGGAGGCCCATGTGATATTTGTGATATTGTCTGTGTCAGGTTGCTGTGCATGAACTCTGTGGGAGGATGTAGGCAGGAGGTCCTTGTGCCTTGGGAGAGGACAGGGTCCCTCCTGGGCAGGGCTGTGCTTGGCTGGGAGCACGTTGGCACCTTGGGCTTTGTGGTTTTGCCTTTCAGCTGTGGCTGCTGCTCAGTCTGTGCCAGAGCAGCTCTGCCAGGCCTGCCCAGAGCCTCAGTGGCAGCCCCACTCCCCAGATTGTCTGTTCTGCAGCTCTGTGCTGGGTTAAAGAGCTCTTGGTGCTGTGTTTGTCTCCAAAAGCAGTGCCACGGTGTTGTACCTAAATCTGGGATAAAACAAATGCATGTTTTAGTTCTCATGCAAAATAATGAGTCAAGAGTTGCAAAGCATAACCATGAAAACAGTCAAACACAAACCAATGTGTGTAAACCTGCTCTCCATTACTCTCTCAGTCTGCACCTGATTACTGACAACTGTAGAATATTGACATCAAGATTTTCATGTTTGAAGGAGTTTGACATTTCTACAAGATTGATACAAACTTTCCTGGTGAAAGTTTGAACATATTTCTACTTGAAAAGCTAAGAAATATAACAGGGCATTTTGTTTCTTCTTCCCTTCAAATAATAGTAATTATTAGAGATTCATATTCTGTTTTGTTCATTAACAAGTAGGCATAATTTGTAAAGGAAGCTAGCTAGTAAAAGTAAGCTTTTAATGTCTTTGCAATTGTCTAGTTATTTCCTTTTACTATGTAAACCAGTTTCTGGCATGATTGAGTAGGATTCTTGTTAAAAATTGCTTCAGTGATACACCTAATTTAATGAAAAAGCTTTTTTTTCTATGTGTTATCCTTATTTTTCTAGTAAATAGGGCTAGACATGTCTGGGCAGTTTATTTCCCAGTTATCCTCTTTGTCTGTAACAATTTGCTCCATTATTCTGGTGGAATTGACTTTTTCAGAGCAGGAGAGCACAGAGGAGTTTGCAACTTGGTCAATCAATAGCTGAGAATGTGCTAAAATGCTGGGAGTGGAAGCCAGTGCAGATGCCTCTGTGTTCTTGCTGTCTTTGCTGCATGACAGGGTCTGCCTTCCAGCATGTGGGACCTCCCACACTTTGAACTACCAAAACTGGGTCTTTTTGTCCCTTTTCAATCAAACCCCCCAAAATTAATGCAGTCTTTTAAAATAGGCACTGAATTTGCAATATAAAAACCCACAAACATATAGAATTATGTTGCATCGTAATGCATATTTTGATGTGGCATCCAGGTCATCAAAGAGCCAAAAAAAAAATCAAAGTGAATATTTTAATTTGGTGTGAAGATAATTTTTTTCTCGGTGTATTTTTTTAGCTGCTGAGCAGGTGAGAGTACACTAAATTGCCTCTGTATGACTGCATAATGGGACATGTGGATGGTAGGAGCCATTTACTGCACAGTTGTTCAGGGCTGGCTCAGGTGCCTCACTGTGTCACGTGCACACCCCACAGACACCTCTGGTGGAGCTGTGTAATGTTCTTTTCACAATATTTGCCCTTCTTGAGCCAATTTCCTGGCCTTACCCAAATCTGCATGAGTTCCCTGTAATGAATTTGTAATTTTTAAAGCTTACTTTTTGGCCTACTAAATCCTGCAAAACAGTTTGTAATATTTATTCTACAGCTGCATTTAAACTAGCTGATCTATAATTGCTTGTTAAGTTTCTCTTTCTGGAGCTTATTTTAAGAAAATTGCCAGCTTTAGATATTCACAGTCAAATCTCAGCATATGAAGATTGCATAACAGCCAGTTCAGGAGATGTATTTTGGAGAACTTACAGGTAGGGGAAGGGAACCATCTGCAGGTCCCTGACAGAAAACAAGTTTCCAGCAGAAAGTGTTTTGAACACTGTTGATGTGAACATGTTGTTTTGTAAGAAGCCATCTGGCCAGCCAGAGCAGTCTGTGTGCAAGTGCAGATGGATCCGGGATCCAGAACCCTGAGCTGCCTCTCCTGCTCCTCAGGACAAGGCCCTGGGGGCTCCCCTGGCAGGATGTGCTGAGCCCCTGCACCCAGCCAGCCTGGATCCCCAGCTGAGCCCTCTGTGGCAATGGCACAGGGCTGAAGGGAGGAGAAATTGCTCAAGTTCCATTCCCCATGCAGCTGGAAGCAGGGTGCAGGTAGGTGTGATGGCAGGAGGGCTCAGGGCACATGGCATGCTGAGCCTCCCTCATCAGTAAGTTCTCATAGCCCACTACTCTTTTGGTTCTGTTTTCTGAAATTAGAATTTGAGATATACAGCTGAAGAGGGAAATATTTCTTTAAATATATGTTCACAGAATGAATAGAAACTGATTAATGGAACTGAAAGAAACCAAACCAAATAATACTGTATTTATCATATATATTGTATTTGTAATATATTCAGAAGTTGCAAAGCATGAAATTGTGGCACTTGGATGTTTTTGAAGCCATGCTATTCTCACAAAACTGAAGTTATTTCTACTCCTGGTTTTCTCTGATGGGTTGAAGGGGACTTAGGGGCTTCTTACTCTCTTCAACCAGTCTGCATGGCAAAATATATTACTTAAACTATGCTAGTGTGACCTGCACAACCCAGACTGGAGATTTGTGAGTTTAATTCCCTACTTAGTAAAATCTTACAAGGAGTCATGAAAGTGATAGACACAGTTTATAACAGATGACTTGAGTACAAACCAGTTGTGGAAATTCAGAGTGTATGTTCAAGAGAAAGACTTTAATTTGGCATTTTCAGCTTGAATTCTATTGACAGGGGAAGCTTGATAGAGATGCTTGCCAACAACACAGACCATTGAAAAATCACTTTTCTTGTGGGAGTTTCTGAAATGTGGGAGAGTAGAAGAACTCCCAGACCAGCACTTGTGCATTGGATCACCAAGGCAGCACCTGCAGGGAGAGCAGATTTGGGGATTTGTTGTTTGGGAAGCAGGGTCTGAGTTCTGTGACCTGCCAGCTTGGCTCTGTTTCCTTGTGGTCAGGCCACAGCTCTGTTCTCTCTTCAGTTCCCAAGCAGCCTTTGCTGTGTCACCAAGCTGCCTTTCTGACACTCTGAAATGCAAAATGGCATTTCCAGGGTTTCTGGTGCAGAAAACCAATGAATGGCCCCTGGAAGTCCCTGCCTGGTGACCGTCCCAGGGCACTGCTGGTGTTTGTCCCCTGCACACCAGGCCTTGGGGCACCAGGAGCTGCTCTGCATTCAGCCAAGGGCCTTTTCCATCTTGGGTGCTTCTCTGTGACATCTGCAAGCACTCTTGGCACAGGATGGCATTTGCAAACAGTGCCTGCATGGTGGATTTCTGTAATGCATTGTCAGAGGTATTGCCAGCTGAGCTCTCAGACATGAGTTTATGATGTTTGCTCCAGATCCCCTGAAATGTCAATATCTGAGAGCAATTGCCCTTGAGAAATCTGTTATGCTGGGGAAAAAAGCGGAATAATTATTGAAAATGCACTGTTCTTTAAATCAGAATGAGTGTGTGCAAATGTATTCCCATATGTAAATTTTACATAATTGCTTGAATGGCAGAATTAGTAGAATGATTTTTTAAAAAATAATTTGCTAATGAAACAACATGACTTTTTTTTCCTCTTCATGTAACTGTTAGATTTGGAGTATTGCAAGAAAAATTATTCTGTAGTGCTTATTTCACTGGGAATAAAACAAAAGATTAAGTTTAATTACTTTTCCACAGTGGAAGAGATTTTGAGGAATGAAAGAGGCTATGCAGAGGATGGAAAATAAACTTTATTCCTTTCTCTTGGCATATGAAGCAGTAAGGAGTAGTCATGAAACTGTGGTTTAGAGCAATCTGTTTATACATCTTATATTGCAGTCTTCCAGTGCTTATTCATGCTCCTTTCTCTGCACCACTGACAGTAATGGATAAATGGATGCATCCCTTCAAATAATAAAACAAATAATCTTCATAAGGGAGGTATCTTTGTACTTTGCATGTACTTGGCTTTAATCCAGACCATAACAAGCTTGTTTATGCCCATCTGCACAGTTTTTCAAAAGGAGGTGGGTTATTTCTTTTCCTTATTTGAACTTGTATTGAGAAATATTGCAGCAGCCATCAGTTTTTCCTGTGAAAACAGCAGGAATTAGCTACAGGCCATCACTGAAATTCAAAACATCCTACAGAAGCTTTGTTCCCTGGTTTTGCTTATCTGCCAGCTGTAAACATCATCCATTCAATTCTGTTGTATTACAGATCCTATTTTTGTGGTATATTTTTAATATGTTTGGTACTTGTGTGGTGGTAGCAGAATTCATGAGCAGTTAGCTGAAATGTCCTAGAATAACTCGATGTAATTAGAGGTACTTGTCTATTAATAACAAAAAATTCATAGTATGCAGCCTTCCTTCCCTGCCATGGCCCTTCACATCATTACCCAGTGGGTAAAGAAGGTGATTTTGGCTGGTTTGTTTTTACTTTAGACTGTTTCAGAGGTCTCCAAATACCTGCTCTGTAGATACAAAGGAGGCCAAATGTCAGTTCAGAAAGGCCAAATGACCTGAACTCTTGAGGTCTGTGCAGAACAGCAGTGGCAGCATCCTGAGCCAGTGCTGGTCCATGTGCAGCAGCAGGGATGGCTCAGGAATCCACCCTGACCCTGCATGGCCCAGGGACAGCACCCAGAGGGAACTTTGTGTATTCACAACCTCAGTCTGACACCAGGCTCTGCTGCTCTGGGAGGATGGAGCTGCTCATTTCCTAATGCAGATCTGCTGTATCACTAAACAGCCTTCTGCAGTTTCCTCTTGCTCAAATAACCTGGTTTTAAACAAATTCCAGGAAGGATTTGTGCTGGGATGGGGAGATCACCATCTCCAAGAGCAGACCAAAGTAATTTTTCTCCAAATCTTCCCATATTAATTACACATTGCTTCACAGTTTGATTACCAACAGCAGTATGAAGATTTATTTTTAGTTTAAGATTTTAGAGGTGTAACACAATTACACTTAAGAGTTTAGTAAAACTCATGTGTTAAAAAGAGACCTGCTAATCTTTGGGTCTGAAAGTCAGAAATATGGGCCTTGCAAACAGCAGAGTCCATTTCTTACTGTTCTGTGGCTATCTGACCTCTGAAATCTTGTTTCTCAAATTTTATTCTGATCTTTAAGGACTCATAAGTTAATTATTTATAAGAGATTTAATTTATTAGTTATAATACAGTAAATCATATATATATACACTGAGCAGCTCTAAATGTCTGACTCTGTTGGAAACCTTTCAGTAGAAGGCTCCTGTATAATAAAAGAGATAAATCCTAAAGCATCAGCTATTGAGAACTGTCAGGTATGACCAAAAGGTAAGAAAATGGTCTTGGTTTGCAGACTGAATATTTTATCATATTTTTACTGGTAGTGCTGCAGCTGAGTCAAAATGCATCTAAATCCTAAAGACTCCAAGCAAATCCAGTGCCCAGCATTGCTGAGCACAGGGCAGGGATAAGGTGAGAAGGGTTCCTGTCTGCCCGTGGAGCTGTCACTGCACTCAGGTGCTGTGTCACCTGAGCAGGGCACAAAGAGCCTCTCTCTCTGCTGCTCAGGCCAGCACAGGGGAGCTGCAGGCACAAACCTCCCCTCCTGACTGCTGGAGCTGTGCTCCTGCTGGCAAAGCAGAGCTTCCCCAACAGAGAGAAAATTCTGCTCCATCTCACAGCCTGGTGCTGGGCATGAGCACCTGTGACAGTGCCCAGTGACTTCACTGAGCTGCCAGAGCAGGGAAAGGGAGTCACTGGTTACTTCAAAATGGACTTGGAGCAGTAAGGTGTCCTCTGTCAAAGCTGGCTGTTCTTCCTAACAGCAAAATCTTCATGTGGCCAAAAGCCACAAAACTCAAAGAAACAAGAGGGGGATTTCATAGGTAATGAGGGAAGTGCCTGTCATCCTGTGATCCTTTGCTAGCTTCCTTCTGGGGCAAAACTCAGCTGGCCTCCAGAAGCAGATTCTCTGGGCAGCAGCAGCCATTTCCAGGCTTCTCCAGGAGCTGGAACTGAGAAGGTTCAGCAGCTCCCAGCTGCAGCAATGTCACTGCAGCCCTGGAGCTGCACTGCAGTGGCTGCCAGCAGTGACACAGCCATGGCTGCTCACTGCTGTCCTAAATTGATTCTTCTCTAATATTCTGGCAAATATTATTGCAAATCTGATTTATCTTTATTTTGAACTCTGTCAAAGTTCTGAGTTATAGAAGGACCAAGATGATACATATTTTAAAGGCTGTGAACCTAATGATACCTGGAGAGCTGACCCCAAATTCCAGGAGCTCCTGGCCAGCAATGCACTGTGCATTGAACTCCCACTGGAGTCAGTAGCAAATTTTGCTGCCTGTTAACCTAATTTGGAGTCAAGATGAAAAAAAGGATGAGCTGCATTTATCACAGACATTTTCATTTTACAGAGAAAATAATTAAAATATGATTAAACAGAAAATGTGATTTTGGTTGCTGATTACTGTGGTCACCTTTTTGCTGGCCAGCCTGATCTTGTTTAGTTTCTGTCTGATCCATCAGGATTGTTGCATCCCAAGCTGGCTCCTGTAGTCATTTACTAGGCAGTGTCATTCTTCCATGAGCTTCCTTTTCTGTCTTGGATTAAATATAAACATTAGTTTCTGTCTTCATTACCAAGAACAAAGTCAGCATTTCCCTTGTTATTCTGTTGATGGTACTCATTTATTTACATATTTCCCCATCCTGATTACTTTTGTTTATTTAGAGATCACAGATCTAATTTCACTATACTAAGTCTCAACCCTGTGATTATGTTTGCCAGGTGCAGATGTACTTTTTTCTATGGGCTTATCCAAGTCAGTGGGAATTTCTTTTTTTATCTTCGGAATACTGAATAATAGGCTAAAAAGAAGAATAATTTAAAAGCTCCCAGGGGCTGAGATTATGGCCTATATTTTTGAGGTTTTTAGGTCATGGATCACTATAAGTATCAAGCTTATGGCTGGAATGCAATAACATGCCCTTAGTATTTAAAAAATAAAACCCAGAAGGAGTGATTGCTGTAGAGCAGTGTTCTTCATGTTACTGTTGTCACCACATTTTCCAGAAAAGTTATGATTATGATTCCTGGAGCAGTTTCTAAGTTTGTTCATTTTTTTATATTCATAGCTGTTATTGTGACGTTGATTCAAATCTGGATCTGTCTCTGAGAATGGTCACAACAGCTCTCTCCTGCCTTTGCACATGTTAATATCATGTGTAATCTTCATGAGAAATGAAGATACTTCAGAGAAGCAGCTGATACCTCTTAACTTGATGGAGCAATTAAAACTGAAGCACTTCCTTGGAAGATCAAAACAACATGTTTTGATCACAACTTTTCTCTGTCATTCCATTTGCTTCCATTTGGTAATTTTAAAAGAAGGGGCTTGTCCTTAAAAATAAAAGAGTGATGGTAATTGTGCAGGTTTTTATGAGGGGCAGTTTACTGGAAAAACCCAAGCAAAGAGCACATTATTCCTTTGGAGACTGTTTAAACCCACTGAAAGCTGCACCTGCCAGTGCTTTGGGGCAGATATTCCTGCCTGGCTAAATTGGAATTAGAAAAGGGTTGGGGAGAGTGGAGGGACAGAGCCCCTGAGCAGGGACACAGCAGCCAGCTGGCTCCAGCAGGGCCATGGCCCAGGCAGAGCTCAAGCACCAGGAGCTGTTTGCTCCTCAGCCCATGGAAAAACAGGAGACTGGGGAACTGCTGCTCTTCCCAGGTGCTGAAATTAGGGGGTGAAGGTCTGATGTGGTAAAGTAAGGCAGGAGTAGGCACCAAGTTTTTTACTGCCATTAGTCTCAGTACATTAGTGAGCTCAGGATCAAGTAAATGATAGGGATGAACAGATAAGAAGAAATATTTTAAGCTTTCAGATTTTTCCTCTCTGTGATATTGGCAAAATTGAGCAAATTGGAGGAGATGATAAACATTTTTTTCCCCATGCTTGGCATGGAACATGATTAATTATTTTCATTTTTTGTGCTGTGTAAACTAGATGTGGAGAGCTCAGGGGTGTTAATACTTAACTCCTTTTACTGGCCCCACTGGCTTTACTGGTGTCCTGGTGTCTGAGAAGGCATTTGCTGTAAACCTTGTTGTTATGCCCAATGCCAATTGTATTGATTATATGCTGTTTAAAAGCTCATTTGGTAATTAAATTTGTCTGCCCTCCATGTCAAAACCATTGTGTGCAAACAGTTTGTGACTATAGGGAGGAAGTGCCTGCCTGGTAATGTACTGCTGCCTCAGCACGTGGAAATTGCTACTTGCCAAACAGAAGTTTTAGTTTATTTTCATGTATGATGCATTGTGAATCCTAATGCATGTCTTCTGTCTCCAGTTTCCTCAGTATTTTCAATAACAATGTATTCTAGCTGTCTGTGCTTTCCTTAAAGATAATTATTAGCAGGAAACCCCAAATCCAGGAACTGAACACTGTTCTGAAAGCAAATCTCACCTTTTGTTATTACATAAACAACCCTGGATCATGTTCTGCTTCTGAACCACTTGTTCATGAAATCCCCTTTTGAGGATTTCAAAATGGGGGTGGTGGATGTGCTGCTCACACAGAGCCACCCCTGACAGGAGGAGAATGAGTAGAGCTGAATGTTGGTGATTTCCAGATGGAAATGGATGGAACAGCCAAACTTCCTGCCTTTCAACTAAGCACAGGAATGCAGAAATGAAATATTTAAGTTATAAATGAATGTAAATATGTGAGTAGTGGTCTCTGACTTCCTAGTTAGCTGGGCAGGGGTTGTTTGGCAGAGCACAGTGTCCATGCATTCCCTTATTCTGTCTGAGGCATCACAAAACCTGGGGAGTCACCATTCCCATTGTGCACTGGAAAGCCCAGGAATGAGAATATTGAGTATTGCTTAGATGGAAAGTGATGAAAGGTCACCTTTGCAGGGTTCTGAGCCTTTCCTGAGTGAAAGAGTGTAGAACACAGATATTATTCAGTCACAGAACTATTAGATACAGTAACCATCTCAGTATGCCAACTTCAAAATGAAGTTAGTGGGGAAAAATGTTGTGTTGTGAGAGTCAAGTACAGTGTCATGGTTTACAGGAAAATTCAAATGACAGTGAAGATGCTGATGAAGAAAGTCTTCATGCTGAAATGGAAAGTGATTTGTAGCATGTGAATGTTCAAGTCAGGGTAATTTGAATTGTAACAAATAGAAACATGATTATGTGTCATTATTTCACTGCAAGAAGAGATCAAATACACCATGAGTATAGAAGTGTGTATGGGGAAGTAAAGGAGCTGTAGATTAACCAAATGGTTGGACAGAGTATTAGAATTAATGCTTTTCATTTTTTGAAATTTCATTTCAGATCTAATCTTGATGGGAAATGATTATTCAGTTTGTAACCTGACAACTTTGCTCTAATAGTGTCTTCAGGATTTTCAGTGTTGAAGTGTGCTATAGAGGGATTGTCTTTCTATCTCTTCTGTTAAAAACTGACTCTTTAAACATCCAAATCAGACGTTTATATTAATAAATGGAGACCACAGCTTCTCATTAATAATTATATTTAATTTCTACAAAATTGGGAGCGGTGGCAGAAAATGTGTCTCCAATTATTTTTACACTTCACCAACTGGAACTAGGATTTTATTCAGTTGACTGCAAAGCAGGAGTTAATACAGTATCTGAAATGATTTGATGAATTCAGAATCTTAGTTAATAATGCCACTAAACAGGTGTCTTATCTGATTTTAATTGGCAGAAGGTGCTGAGATATGTTGCATTGTCAAGTCAGAATTAGTTCTCAATTGTCTAATAAGGATCTCCTGATATGGGTGTTGCTGAACAGGACCTTTTTGAGGACCTGCCTGCCTGAGCACCACATTAACTGTTGAGGTTATTACCAGAATTAGATTATTATAATGACTAACAAAGAATTATTAACACAAGAAGCTGGCAAAAGTCACCAACTTTACCTGGCAGTGAATGCCTTTTTTCATGAAGTGTTTAACATAACTGAAGTAAAACTAGAATTATGAATGTCTCCAGGGAGGCATTTACGTGTGAGATAGATCTATAGATAGATACATGAAATGCCTGATCCTGAGCTTTGTTGCACTCCCAAGATGTGCTTATTCTGTTCTCTGATCTCTGGCTGATACAAAAGTATCTCCAATTGCAGATACGTTATCCTATTTTTATCAGAAACTTCTCTCTCTAATTTTATCCTGAAGAATAGGCATTGAGATGGGAAATAAATTTCTTCATGTAAGCACTCACAACATCAGCCAAGAGAATGCTGCAGTTCCATGTACCGAGTATGTAAAAAAACCCCACAAAATACAGTTTGCATTTGGATACAGGGAGAGCAATAAATCAAAGGTATGAATAAACCAGCAGCTGATGAAAAGGACCGGTTATTTTAAGCTATTTTCTATAGATGCACCTCAGGCAGAACTTGACACCAAGACAAAATCAATGAAACTGAATCGTTTGCCAAACAAACGCTGGGCAGATCAATCAGGAATGCTTAAAAGCTAAACAATGACCCCGTGGGAAGGAGGGGTTTGATTGCCTCAGCAGGTTGCTGTTTTCTTCAGAATGGGCCAAGGTGAGAATGTAGAAAAGAACTTGAGCCTTTAATATGTGGACATTCCACTGCTGAACAGGGCAGTGCCTGGCAAGCCTCTCTGCCTGGACCCTGCTGAGGCTTCTGAGGCTCAGAAGGAACAGAATGAAAAGCAGAATGTTTATTAAAGCCAAACAGGTGTAGCTGGGACAGGTGTAGGCTTAGATAAGTTGTGAACTTACCTCAGGGACTTGGGGAGCAGGGCTGGGAGAGTTACTGCAGCACAGCTACTCCCTGGTTTAGATTTAGGTATTTTGAAGTTGTATTTTAATGTGAGTAAACCAATCAACTAGAGGCTAACTCAGCACCCCCAGACTAACCTAGGGACTATTTTTACTGAGTGTGACAAACAAGAGGATCTGCAAACCTGGTAGGTAATGGCTTATTCATCCTTCCTCATCCCAAACAGTGGGTGGCAAAAAGATTTGTCTCAATTCCATCTTCATGTGCATTTGCCAGAAATACGGACAGAATCACATTAAGGTCTTCATGCTTCTGCCCAGGAGTTGGTGGGATATTTGACCACTTGAACTGTCAATGCATTTAGAAAGTGTCTTGGTTAGTGCCAGAGACTGTGAAAGTATTGTTCTACCTCTAGGCCAGAACTAAATTATTAAATCTCAGGAGACAGAACAGAGGGGAGATGACTCTTTCCCTCCTACTTGCTGACCTTGTGTTTTGGGTTGGTCATTTTGGCAAGAAAGCCAGAGCTGAAGCAGGCAAGTGAGATGGGTGGTTCTCCCATCAGGTTTGGAAAAAGGGAGGATGAAAAGGGGGCTGAAAGACTCTTTAAATTTATGGCTCTTTTAATACTTGAAACTTTTTCCCCACAGAACATCTGTTTCCATGGAAGTGGATCAATTCAATTTCAGCTCCAGTTTTCTTTTCATGCTGGATGCATGAAGCTGTAATTCCTCAGCTATACATTGATTTCTGTAAACCTACATTAGATAATGATGTGTCTTAGATTGCCATTATAAAAATTAACTAAGACATTTAAGATAAATTAATCTCTAATTTAGTTATTAGATATATCATGTTGTGGAGTAGCATCATTTAAATTAGCAGAATTACTTGCAATTTCTGTCCTTTGCTCACAGACATTGGTGTTCATGTAATTACCCTAAATGACCTGATTACCTCAGCCCTGCCAGACTGAAATTAATTCATCTCTCTTCATTTTAGGGGAACTCCTTCTGCCCCTTTTGCCCTTTTCCCTCTGAGTAGCTTTGCTCCACTGGGCTGGCACTGATGTCGTTTTGGGGACATGCCAGCAGGAGGAGCTTGTGCATTAAAATGTGCTTTCCATAAAGCAATCACCAAATTAGAGTAATTGCACTCCACTCGTGCTCTCTGCTGCCAGGTAAACCCCTCGTACCTGCCAGGGATCCCCTGTGCCTCACACAGCCAAAGCTCCGTCAGCAGTGGCCACTGTGCTGGGGAATTAACCTACTTTAGATGAGCAAAACCCAGTGAGGTGAACATTTCATTTTATTCCGTTATATGTTTGATATTTAGATTATTTTACATTTACATGTTCTGAAAAATACATGTGTTAAAACAAAATCACAACCCTCTGAAGTCAATGTCACATGCTCTCTTTTACAAGAATTACAGTATCGACACTGCATTGCTCAATTTTATAAATAGTATAAAAATTATGAGTAATAATATTCATGTTACTAAAAGAAATCCATGGTAATGAGCACAGCTGAAATTGGATTCACATGATCAGAATTCTCTACAGCAACTTAGATAGCATTGCTGAGTTTCAGAGTAAGAAACTGTAGGGTCACAGTTGGAAGTCCAATTATCCTTGGCTACCAAGAATTAATAACATAGGCTAAATTAATTTTTAGATTTTTTATTTTAGTGACAAGGAAAATAAGGAATTAAAGATCTAACATATTAATCTGGTTATTGAAGAAGAGGAGGAGGTATGTCACAGGTATTTTATGAATTTTTTCACACAACGAACTTCTAAGTTACCTTGGAAGACTAAATACTATAATAGGAATGTGGTGAATCTTGCTTTAAGAAAATCCTTTATTATTTTAACTAAAGCTATTTCAGAGTTTTCTGCTTAGAAATTTAGACTAGTTAAATACTCTGCCATTAAAAAAACCCACAAAAATTTATTTTCTGTTGCTTAGCATTTGAACTGCACATAACTTTTCCATACTGTATTTTTCTCTTCCCTTTGTGGGGGCAGCTGTGTGTGCACTGTAGTTCTGAAGCCAAAGGCAGGGCAGGATAGCTGCCCTTCTTGCAGAAGTGCTCTGTGAGTGAATTTTCCAGTCAATCCCAGGGCTTGGTAAAGGCTTTTGCTTTGCTGACATCTCTCCCATGTGTGTGCTCCAAATGCCTCAGTGGGGCGTGAGTGTGCCTGTGGCTCTGGCAGGAGGGACTGGCCTGTCTGTGAGAAACGTCACTCTGCAGGAAAAGAAACTGCACAGAGAACTTTGGGGATTGTTTTAAAATATGTCTGTGTTTGTTTAATATGACTGGAAGTGCAGATGAGCAATTTCTCCTTTCTGGACTTGTTATGACAGTCTGAAGATAGATATGATAAAGTTGGGGTTTTTCACTTAGGAAAATAAGCTTGACTTTGTATGCTGTGTAATTTTATTGCTTAGCTGAGTTGCTAAATCCAAAACTTAGTTTTATTTATTGGTCTGTGTGTAAGTAGTTTAATTAAAAACCATGTGGAGTCGTGTAAAAGAATGGCAAAAGTACAATGCTATCCCTTTATACTGTAGTTTTCCGAGGAGTCTATAGCCTGAATGTCACCTAGGTAAGCTGGAATTTTCTGTTACTGCTTGGTTTTGAACTTAATGTACTTCTTCTCAGAGTCTTTTGCAAAAGGCTCATTCATGTAAGACTGTAGTCTGTTGTGGGTCAGGAGAGACTGAAGAATTCAGGGATGTATTACCAATGTACTTCATCGTGTAATGATACATCCATCCATGATTAGAGGATCGTTAATTGAGCATCATCCAAGCTCGTCTATTTTGCTTGTACTTTTATCACTTCAAAATGCTTTTCCCACCATTTCTGATCTGCAACTCATAGAGATCCGCTTTTATCCTGTAACTTGCAATCTTCCATAAAGTATTGAAAGTTCTACTAGTTCTCATTTCTGAAAGAGCCCATTCTGTAATTCACACTTGAGACACCAGTAGAAAGAATGCAATTCTGTGGTGTTGAAGATGTGTGCTGTACTTTGCAGTCATGTGCCAGGCTCTCATAACACATCTGCTTTTTTCATGTTGAAAGTAACTACACAACAATTTCCATGGAACATAAATGAGCTGTTCTGTGTTTGTTTTTTGTCTCCCTAGTGATATCCCAGCCTCTGGAGAAGCAGTGAGCAAAAGCAATCGCTCCAGAGTGAGCACGCGCTTCCCCAAACTGTCCCGCGGCCACCCCCGGGAGTCCCGGAGCCTGGAGCCTCAGAGCGGGGACCTCTGACCCTGCTGCCCTTGGCACCGTGGGCAGCACGTACTGGCAGTGGTTCTGTCATCCCTTCCTAGCCTATATTTATAATTTAAGCTCCTGAAGAGACTACAGCTGCATCAACTTAAATCCTGAAAAGAGACATTCATTACCAAGGGTCATATCCTGATTAACTACTTTGGAAGGCAGCAATCACTTTCTCAAAGAATACGAGGGCTCTTCACCAGAGCTCAGCAAACTGCTCGGCGTTTCCTTTGTTTTGTAAAGCTGCACTGCACAAATTCTCCTTTGTTCCTCTGAAGTCCTTCTGTCACAATGAATTCCTTGTTTGTATTATGTTGTCCCTTTTCCATGTACAGTTTTCTGTTCCAGAGAGATGTGGGCTTCATGTCAAGACTATTTTTTTTCTCCTTAGAAGAACCTTTATGATTATCTCTACTTAATATGTCAGAAGGATGTACTTAAAAGAACCTCACTAATTTATTACCTTTTGTAAATAGAAAGACTGGGTTGTTTTGGTTTTTTTTATTGTCAACCTCTGACACACAAAGGTTTTTAAAAAAACTTCACCGTGTAGATGATGAGAAAAACATTACAGGTGGAAAAATAGCTTTTGTACATTTCTAGATAGATAGTCTCAATAGCATTCATCTGAGGGAAGTAATCCTTTAAAATCAGAGAATGTAATTATTTTTAGTGAAATTTCAGTCTTGCTGTAAGGCAGGTGCCATATTATTCATTTCTACAAACCACCACAAGGATACACAAAAGTAATGTGGTACAAAACAGTGCTTTTAAGTCTTGGATTATATTTTGTTATTAATTTGTGGTTTCTGATACAGAACACTCCGTCATTAACAGGGCGGGGTGGAATTCTTAATCTGATTTTGTAATACCCTTCATATGGTGATACTTAAAAATTGCCTGTAATGAAAGTGCCTGTTACCCATCACCTCTTTCTGAAAAGTAATTTGTAATGCTACTACTGTAAGAGTAACTAAAAAATTGACAAGAATTGTTACAAGTGATGGAAGTCCTGAAATGGATTAACTGGAATCCAGTTCAGCATCCATTAGCTGCACTGCCATAGGCAGTTAATTATGTTTTAGCTATCTTCTTCTCTTCATTAAGTTTAAGCAGTGTATGTTCACATTTTCTATTAATTGTGTTCTAGTTTTCCTTTATGTAAGAACATCATTCCTCTCAGAAGTTTTTTTGGATAACGTTACTTAAATTGATGTATCTTGTCATTTTACTATCCATTCATTATATTAAATTTTCACATATTATTCTCCAGGAAAAAACCAAGCTGATGATTAATAACAGATTTTGTACCTCGGTGCTTTATAAAGTTCCAGCAAACTGGAATTTGTGTTCTGCAGTGCTGTGAGCAGTGAGTGCTGTTTGGGCAGGTCAGTGCTCAGTTGTTTCCAGTGGCTCCTCTCAGGTGAGAAAGGCTTTGTTACCCACAGGGAGTGGCACCAGCGCTGCCCGAGCAGGGTTCCCAGCACTGAAATGTGGAACTTCCAGACTGCACTCAACAGCAAAATGTGGCAGAGAGGAGTGGGATTCACTCTCCAGGTCAGAAATTTCAGTAGGTGAAATACCACTAAGTAAAACCACATCACAGAAATGAACCAATATTTCCCAGTCAGTAAGAGATGTCAGGTACCACACAGACAAAGAGAAAAGCCCAAAGGCCAGCCTGGGAGCTTCCTGCTGTGTGTTCATTGACAAATTAATTACTGTTGGTATTTTGTGTTAGTTACAGTGGGACACTCACTTAGGAAGAAAGGAAAGTGAGTAGATTGGCAGTTAAGTATCTTCTCCAAACTCTTCAGCCTGATGCACTGCTGATGATTTAACTTGTCTTTGTTGGAAAGAGAAGTAGCTGTAATGATGGTCCCACTTTGAAACAATTTTAACTCATTTTTCAGAAAGTGGAGACTTGGTTAGTAGAAATATGGCACATATACTAACACTGAATTGCAAGTAAATTTGAAAGAACACTGTGTGGAAACCTTTGTGGTGTATCTGTTACATGAAGCTGTATTCATTTTCAAGAAATAATTCACAGATTCAAGTACTTATTCAGCAAACTGCAAATGGTAAGGAATTTCATTTACTGCAGACTGAGTTTCTTTTTAGTTGTTTAAAAGGACTTTTTTGTATCTGCATTTGGCTCTTAAAATTATTTCATTCCTGATTATCTTTCTTCTTGTAATTTTTAGAGTATGTATGTAGATCACATAAAGATACTAAACTTGTTTACCATGTACAAATTGCTCTTTGTTAACTTTAGCTGAATTGTGTATCAGCTGCTAAGATGACAGTCTGCAAACAATGTTCACTTGGTGATACAAGATACCATCATGGGTGCATTATTAATCCTTTCGAAAGCTCTGCTAAAATTCCAGCAAATAATCAAATGAAAGCCTTTCTTCACAAGGTGGCATTCCCACTTTATATCCCTGGTTATGTAGAAGACTACAGAGGTACCTGCATGAGTGTCAGTAAGTGCCTGCTGACAGGAATGCCCAATTTTTTACCACCTCAAGGCATTCTGAAAGGCTCTGTCTGAGAGTCCTGTATATCTGTTAGAAATCCCACTTCTGTTCCTTCACCAGAACCAGCAAAGCCTCTTGAAGAAAGTTGACCAGTTGGTATTAGGAACCCCAAGTAAGTACATTATTCATCTGAAATCCCTGTAACAATGATTCTGCCAGTGGAGTGATTTTATCAGCTTATCCTGTTCACCCAATTCCATCCAGTTACAATTTTTGTACAGTTCTAAACTTCCTTTGGCTGACTCACAGCTCTTCAGCCCCTGTCTGTGCTCAGTGGGCAGCTCACAATGAGCTGCTGGGTTCATTACTAATGAATTATTAATTAATTCATTACTGACCCTTCCTGCTGGCACCAGTGGCCAGTGCTGTAATCCCAGGATGAGGACTCAGGACAGGCTGGGCCTGGAGCTGTTCCTGGCTGGTAGAGCCAGCCTGGAGCAATTTGTGGTCTTGTTAGCATTTCATTCCTGCTTTGTCTTTAGATCAGGGCTTCTCCTCTGCAGCCTTTAGTGACTGTTCAAAATAAACTGTAAAAAATGGCACAATTTCTACTGCAGTGCTGCTGTCCAGTCACCTCCACCATGAACCCTTCCCTGAGAAACACAGAGCAGGCAGAGTTCTTCCAGCTTTTGCAGATGTCTCCATCAGTATTCACAGACTGACTGTGGTTTTTCAGAATCTCATTTATTTAGAGATTCTCTCATTCATTATAGAGAATGCAATGTGTCGACTTGGCTTTTGCAAATTAAATCAAAGTTCTCAATAATAATAATAATAGTAATAAATCTGCAAGGTTCATATGAGGCAGGATATTGACGTAGCTATAAAGGCTTAAATTGATATGTCCATTAAGTCACATATTCTTAGGAAGATAATAATTTCAAAGCCAGTCTTTTAAATGGAATATATTGTTGATGTGATAGTTGTAATCAAATTATGCTACCTTACAGAATCTACTGCAAGTCATAAACCATTGTGATTGAATTAATACAAGCATTTAGAGAAAGAACAGAATGGTATTAAAGATTACTGGCTCAAAATTGTGACCTATTGCTAAGGTGGGGTGTTTCTTTGTAGCAGTCATGTTTTATTGTACAGAATAATATCTACATGGTAGCTGTCAAATTAATTAATACAAACCCTCTAACAATGGGGTTGACTGACTCAGAGCAGCAAGCTAATAATAAATGAGACTTGGTGAATCCCCAGTGAACTAATGATGCTTCTGCCAGGACATATTAATGATTAGGAACCTGGTATTTTATTACCAGAATCAGTAATTGGTGCTTTCTGATATTGATGTCATTATTTTTCCTTCACAGAATGCAGGGATCTCAGATCTGCTAGAAGTTTTGTGCCATTTCAAAGGTTCAAACCCCCCACCTCGAAACATTTTTCATCCAATGTCTTGGAATTGTGGGAAGAGATAATATGTACCTGTGGATAGAAATACAGTTACCTGCTTGAAGTGACAGTGAGAAACCTGTGGAACAGCTGGTTAAAAGGAAAAAATCCCACTTTTTAACCAAATCCTGCTGCTATACACCCTTGCAAATCTTGGAAGCAACCTTAGGCTCCTCCAGTTGGAACTCTAGGGTATATGAAAATAAACCTGTTCCACACACAAACACATTTTTCTCCTTGGAAACAACAGTAATGTAATGCTTCTGAACTGGATCTTGAGTCACTTCTGGAAAAGTGATTAAGCAATTCTAGAAAGTAAAGGATTTCCCTCCTTCATTTTCTATAGGTTAGGGTATTTCAGTCAGCACCCTGCATCACATAGAATATTGACTTGATTATTATTTTGGAAGTTTGGTAGTTTCACAGCATTCTTTATTCAAAGAAACACTTTAATATAGGAAAATATCTATATGAAATACAAAATATATTTTAAACTATTGATTAACCTGCTTGTGTTTCACATTTTGAATGCAAGATAAACCTATTGTTCTACAGTGCTGTGACATTGTACATTTCAATTTATTTCTCACTCTACACTAACTGTATTTTTATGATCCAGTTATAGAGAACTTAGATTATTTATGAATTCCTTCTACAAAAATTATGAGGGCATAGTTTAATCAATATTGATGGCTTAGTTTTTCATTCATAATGGCATGAATTTATTCTATACAACAGCACTGAAATGTTTAGAAAGGAGTGACTTTTCCAAATTTACAAATTGCTGCAAATAACCAGACTTAAAAAAAACAAACCTGTTTTTTATCACATCAAAACAGAATTTATTGCACTTCCCTGTAGGGGAATGAGTTCTTTTAACAAGATTTCAGAAACCATCTCCATGCCATGACAGTAGTTAAACTGTGGGAAGTGGATTTTTTGAGTGTTAATCATTTAAGACACTAAACACTATAAAAATGTAAGTGTGGTTGAAAATACAGTTCTGAAAGGCTGTGCTTTACCTTCTTAGTTAACACTGAGATGAAGAATTCAGTGTCTTGGAGTTGGGACCAAACCTGTTGGCAACTGAAGAAGCTGAAATTCCTTCTTGACCTAGGGGAGGTATTTTTTTTGTTGTTGCTATTAAACTGTAGAAAATATATTATTAATTAAGCATATATATGTACAATATTCACATATGTATTAATAAGCTGTAATATTATTTTAACTTGCTATGCTAATGTTTACATATAGAATTTTTAAGCAAATGTGTATATATATAAAATTTTCTAAATACTTTCTTGTTTTTTTTTTTAATATCCTGTGGTAATTTTATTGTAACCAGGTAAAAATATGCTACTTTACCAGGAAGAAAATAAAAAAATAACATCTTTTCTTTGAAGCAGAGTGTTTCTACATCCTATTTGTCCTATTCAGTTGTTTTGTAATTTCATCTTTGATTTATGTTCATTTTTTCAGTGTATTTCTAGAATGATGTATGCTCATAACAGACTTTGTTCAAATCTTATTTCTTCACATGAGAAGTAGTATTTATTGAAAATCATCTCAAACATTTCAGTTTATAATCAAGTTAGATAAATCACTCAAACAGGAAGGCAAACAATGCCAGGCAATGCCACCACAATTGTGAGGTTTGGCATTTTTACATTCAGAGTCCACATCTGAATGTTTGATTTCCTTTTATTGCACCATGATACAGCTGGCAATTCACATCCAGTTCATCACTGTGTCGTAACTGGCACTTTCATATCCACTTCATAACTGGATGCTTCCATATCATGTGAAAAAAGAAGATTAAATGCATATAATGCTTCCTTTAGAAAGGAAGCATTAAATGCATTCAATCAATTTCCAGCAGACAAAGCTGTAGGTTAACAAAAATAAAGTGTTGCTAGATTCCTCATCCTCACAGAATAACCTGCTGCTTAATTAAATTACAATTCTTCAAGCCAGTGCCATTCTGGAGTGATCTAATTAGCTGAAGTCTTCATGTTAAAAAAAGACAGACACTTATTGTAAAATTCACAGTGATGTTTATCTCCATCTTTTAAAATCTGTACAGGTTAGGTGTCACTATGGAAGTTAGATGACAGAACTTTTAATTAGTCTTGGCAGTCCTTAGGATTTTGTTTTTGCTTTTCATATCTGTTACTTAGGATCATAAAGCAAAGTTATGCTATTAACTTTAAATTAATAGTTTCAAGCAAGGGTTTTTTGGGTTTTTTTTTCCTTTTCTGTCTGCTTGAGGTACTAGAGCACAAATAGCTGCAGGCTGTTGATGGGACTGTATGGGCTGGAGAGACCCCAGGGGTGGAGTTTCAGCCCTGCAGACGTGTCTGGTCCCAGGGGCAGCTCCTTGGCCCCTGGAGCTTCATTTCCTGCGCAGTCTGAGCCTTGGAACTGCCTGGGAAGGGTAAAATCTGATCTTTAGGGGAGACACAAGCAGATTCCCAGGCCTGGGCTGGAGAGCACAGGGTTGAGGCTGTAACCCTTTATGTGCTGGGTTCCACTGCCTTGTCCAGGTGCTGGGATGCTGCTGCTTAGTTGCCATCTCTAAAATCCTGGGAAGAACAAGGTCACTGGAAGGGACTACTGATCTTTCTGTGCATCCAGGCAAAGCTCCAGGCTGTGTTTGGAAAATTGTAACAGCTTGGCATTTCTGCATGGGCCTAGAGAGTTTAAAGTTTTTCTTTTCAGGAAAGGACCTCTGGAGGGTTTTCTGCTTTTATTTATATATTTTTTAATTTCCCTAAAAATTTTAAGGCTATAAGGAAAATTCTTCATACAAACGATCTGTCAGAAGAAAGAGCAAAGATATTTTTAAGATAATGTTTAGAGTAAGATTTTTGCTACTGCACTTCAGTCTTTCTGAATGACCTTTTAAGTATTGTAGTGAACTTACTGTATTCCCAAAATTAAAATAGATAGCTGACATTTTGATATATTGCAAGTCGTGCTTGATTTTGTTCTAGAAAATCATCATGCAGATTGTGTCTGTGTGTGTGTGATGCCTATTTTCTGAATTATTCTTGCCATTTTTTGACCTGCACTGGGACAGCAGGCTTTTATTATGGGAGATGTTTAAGAACCATGGTGATAACTTACTTTTCTTTATTTCCAATTCAACAATATCCATGTCATTTCCAATATTTCTTATTTCCCAGTATTTTAAAGATGCTCAGCAAGTGCATTTACCTTATGCCTACACTGTCATTGCTAAATGTCTTTATTTTTAATGTCACCTTCTAGCCTTACTCATATGCAGCTTGTAATTGGTTCAGTCACGTGGGCCCCTCATTAACAGATGTCCTGCCTTCAGAGCTGGGTGCTGAGCAAACTGTTGTGCTCTGGGTGAGCCTCTGCACTTGCACTTGTTAAAAATACTGAGCTGTGGGACCTCAGGCTTGGTCTTTCTGTGGGAAGCTTTTTGTGTGCTTGGAGATTCACTTTTTACACCTGCTTGTGTTGAGTTAGTGATATTTTTGGATTCTCCATTGCATCACTAAGATCTGCCCTTCCCCAGTTTTCTAGAATTCGTGTCTGACAAATTCCCTTGCATAGGGCTCAGCTCTGATTTTAACTAGTCAATTTTCCTATTAAGAATATTTTCATGATTAATTTTATTCCTGGTGCTGTGTGTTGTTCAGAGTCAGCTGAGGTACATCAAGGGTTTGTTTTACTCAGAGTGAGTTCTACACTTTTTGTGGCCTTGATCCCTGTGTGGGCCATTCACTTCATACTCCATGATCCCTGTGGGTTCCCTCCAACTCTGAATATTCTGTGATTCTGTGGAACTTTGCATGAAAAAACCCTGTTTTTAATAATTCCAACTAATATCTACCAGAGCTGTCAGAAACAATGCCTTTTTTTGGGAATTATTGTATTATAGGATAGATTTCATATTGCTATTACATAGCTTCAATCTCTGAAAAATATTTACAGGTTAAGTGAATATAGCAAGAAAATATTTAATCAGGTTAATACTACTTTTAAATGCCTAATTTTTATAAGTATTTTGCTTTTTCTTAATTTTATTCCCTATTTTTCAAGTGCTAAATCATCCATGAAGGAAGATGCTTCAACATGTGCCAATTACACTGACAGTTTCTATATTTCAGTTTCTAGTTGGAAATTAAATTATGTTTATTAACATTCCCAATTTTATATAGAATCATTGAATCATTCAGGTTGAAAAACACCTCTAAGATCATCAAATCCAACTGTTCCCCCAGCACTGCCAAGTCCTTCATTAACCCATGTCCCTAAGTGCCATATGTGATGCCTTAAGTTTTAGCTTTTATATTTTCCAGATTCTTTAGTGCTGCTTTAGCGTGTAGTTCTGAACTTCATATTAAATGTTGGTGAGCTCTCTTCACAGAGCAGGGAGACAAAACAATTCCTTCTCTAGCTTGGGACCAAGGACAGCCAATCCAGATCTCAGGCCCCCAAGAGCATAAACAACATGGACTGAAGAGAGAAAAACAAGGATGGGACTCCATGGGCTAAAGCTGGAATTGGACAATTAATTTCAATATGCAAATGGACCAGAACTTACAAAAGTGAGAGACCCTGTGACTGGCCATCCATTTTGTGACCATTCTAGGTTTACCTTGGGTGCAGCCCTGGCTGGGCTCTTGTGCTGCCCAAGGTGTATCATTGAGGCCTCCTAACTAATCCCTACTTTATTCTTTAGCTCTGCCCAGCCTCTGTTCTAGAGCAGCCTTCTCAAGGCACCACCTGCACACAACTTTGAAATCCCTCCAGGGATGTGAGTCTGCCCGTTCCCTGGGCACTGTGCCAGGACTTGACAACCCTTTTGGTGAGGCAATTATTCCTGATATCCAATCTAAATCTTCCTTGAGACAACTTGAGGCCATTTCCCCTCCTTCTGTTCCTGGGGAGGCCAATCCCCCCAGGCTGCACCCTCCTCCCAGGCAGCTGGGGAGAGTGAGAAGGTCCCTCCTGAGCCTCCTTTTCTGCAGCCTGAGCTCCCCCAGCTCCCTCAGCTGCCCCTGGTGCTCCAGCTCCTCCCCAGCTCTGTTTCTTTCCCTGGACATGACCCAGCACCTCCATGCCCAGTTCTTGTCATGAGGGGCCCAGAACTGGACACAGACTTGAGGTGTGGCCTCAGCAGTGCTGGGACAGGGGGACAGTCACTGCCCTGGTCCTGCTGACCTTGCTGTTCCTAGGAAAATGTTCAGGTGCTTTCCAAAGAGAGAAGATAGGTTATAGAGAAGTAGAAAATCAAATACAATTTATATAGTTAAGTAACATTCTAGCTACAAATCAAAGCAGGTAACACCTCAGATGTCTGTCATTGGAGACAGACCTTGTTCCCACTGGAGTACACAAGCAAGTGTATTTCTTAACTGTAAGACTAAATAAAAAACTAATGTCCTTTATATTTGAGCTGCTGAGCAGTTTGATGGATCTGCTTTTCAGATCTGAGCTTTAGATACACACTAATACTCTGTAGCATACAATTTAGCTACTCCACTCAGTTTTATCTTGAAGCAGCTCAAATTCTCAGTGGGCTTTTGTCTAATGCAGTGATGGAACACACAGTTCTTTGTGCACCCAAAGTGATACATGTATGGCTTCAAGCAGTTAAAAACATGAGAGCCATTTTTGCAGTGGTACTTTAATTTCAAACAATGCATTAGATATAATTGTCATTTTTGGAAACCATTTGGTTGATATTTTTCAAAGGTGAAAAAAAAATTAATTGGCAGATGAGATACATCAGTACCTCTGAGCAGTTGAAAACACAAGGTAATTGGATACTAGAAAAAAGGAAAATAAAAGAAAGCACATGTTCTGACCCATCAAAAAGAAATGAAAAAAGTGAGTGAGGAATTCAAGGTAGGAATACATTAAAAAAATGTTTAAAATTGTACTACATCAAACTGCCACCATATGTTTCATAATGAGATAAAACAAAGTGGGTAATGGATCTGTTACCAAGGCTGTCAAGCCATAGGACCCTTTGGATGTGTCAGTAATTAACAAATAACATCTGCTGTCAACTGCTGTACTTAATCAGCACGGGCAGGGCTCTCCTCCCTGTGTGACAGAGGGTACACTGTGATAGTCTGCTTCTCCTTAGGGACTGAAAATGTCTTTGACCACACTGCTGTATGCAGAACTCCTGCTGAGGTGTAATTAATGGGAAATCTGGACATGCAGAAACAGCAGAACACAGCTAGATTGGCACTATCACTGCAGACTAAGAGCTCTGACTACCTTTGACAATTTTTCTGTCAGATAATTCCTGATGGCTTTAATGCCCTACTGTGTTTACACATTGCACCTTCAGAGTGGCTGAGCAGCCTTTTCAGATATGCAGAGAGACTAATAACCCACTGCCTCATTTAAAGATGCAGAACAGGTATGATCTTGTTTTTGCTGATAACAGGGACATGAAAATGTGTTATGGCTTGTTAATTGAGTCCTTGGTTATAGAGAAACTGTATGCACCAATGCACCTTGGGAACCACCATCAATATATGGGAAATTAAAAGATGCTCAAGGTCTCAGAAGAAGCGAGTTTCAAAACTTCTCTGAGTTGCAGCAGTACTGGAAATCTGCAGGAGTTGATCTATTTATCCTACCCATTTCCGAATTCATCCTGTCCTGAGAATTCACACAGTTCCTCCAGACCAGAGGGACACTGGATGCACTGAAGTAGCTCTGTGCCCTTTAAGTAGAGCTGGTACAGAGAAATGGGGATTTGCAAAGCAAAGAGCTGACCTTTCATTCATATCCACATGTTCAAGAACAGATTTAAATACAAATCTTAGAATTCTTGTGCCAGAACAACAATTTGAAATAATGAGATTTTCCTTTAATATTCATCAAGGCTAATTAGACAGATAATATACAATTTATTACATAGATAATGGATATCTAATTAGCTAAGATAACACAAAACTATCTGAAAGAAAGTGCTTAAGTCGGTAAATTTAAGTAAATTTGTTTAATCACAATTGGTTGCTGATACAGGTGTTACTGTGCTGATGCAATGTGAGTTTTAAGCATCCCCTCTGGTCTGATCAGACTGGTCTGGGTTGCACAGAATAATTCAGTTTCTGTGATTATCCCTTTGCTTTCCCATGAATTGTGATAACAAAATATCAACTTTAAATAATAATTGTTTTAACTAATACAATGCAGTATCAAGACAATCATGGGGCTGGACAGTGTGCACAGTCCCACTGTGAAGAGCAGTGTTCCTTTGTCCCTGATTGTCCTGCTCTGCCAACACAGGCAGCCATGTCCCTTCTCTGTCCCATAGCAAACAGAGTCAAACACCTTCTTAACTCCCCACTGAGAGTAATTTAAGGCTAAGAATCCTCACTCCAGTTTCTCTTTGCATAGGGACTGTTCTGATAGCATTTGAAGACCTGAGACCCCTTATGAGCTGCACTTTGGTTGCTCAAAAAGAAGGCATCTAAAATACAAAACATATTGTTTGACCTGACAATGTAGTTCTATTTAAGAAACAGAAAGTGTGCTGGATAATATATGCAGACACCTCTGTCATGAGGCCTCATGGGGTTTCACACCCAATTATCTGTGACCACCTCTGGTTACCATAGCAATTCTCTCTTAATTAGAAATTCACTCTGCTCATGGCCTATCTGTGCTAAAGCAGGAAATTCAGTTACACACTTGGGCATTTTATTTATTTGTTTATACATCAACTGTAATTTACTGTGTCAAATGACATCTATATTCAGTAGTGCTCTGGATTTTTGACTCAAACATTGATTAGAATTGTAATTCTTCAATGGGTCCTTGACCCACTTTCAGTCTGTGTATAGGGGGCAGGCCACCAGGAGAGAGGGCAGTGATGTTGGACACGTTAACACTTGAAATAGTGTGGTCAGTAAAGGGGAAGCAGCTCTCTGACTGCTGCTCAAGAGGAAGGACTCTGTGAAACCTTCCACCTGCATTCAGGCTTGAGTTGCTTTTATAACATTTCCAAAAGGAAGGGCTCTCTGCCCATATAAGAACTATTTGATAATGTGCAAAGTTGTTCATAAGGTGGACAAAAACCACCACAGAGTGTTTTAGTGACAGATGTAAGACATTTATTCCTTCTCTTAGAAAAAAATAAGAGGAATGAGAATACCTTTAAGAAGGCAAGTCTAAAAGTTGGGCATCATACCAATGCTCAGGGCACAAGCTCAGAAGCAGAGAGTATGATCCTAAACACTCCTTCCTGTAATCCTGGGGAGAGCAGAGACTGACAATTCTTGGAGTTCAGACCAAAACTGTAGTGTCAAAAATCTCTGTGGTTTCTGATGTAAGTATAGAACCTCAAAGTACAAACAACTCTTTCTAAGATAAACCAAAGCCCCAAACCAAAAGCTACAGCATGGATCAGTTATTTTGAGGGAACAGGGCAAAAATAGAACATGATTCAGAAATGTACTCAGATGGTGCGTTTATAAGACCAATTTAAGAACTTTCTAAGCAGAATAGAATAGAAAAGTGGAAGACAAACTAGAATGAACTCATGCATTGCAAAGTCCAGAGGTTGGTTTGGAATGTTTGATCCACTTGATGCAACATCCAAGGGCTACAGGCTTTCAGGCTTTAATCTGGAATGCCTGGGCTGCAAGGGGTTTAGGACTGTACTTTGATATGAGAGAAAGAACATGAAACATTCAGCTTAAAACAGAAAGTTACCCTGTCTGCTGTCTTTCACAAAGATCTCTACTGACACAATGAGAGAGGCTTTAGCATTTGTGTAAACTCACAAGCCAGGTTGGAGTGCAATTATCATGTACTGTGTGCTATGAAGCTCACATAAATTCTGTTATATCTTACTAATATGTAACATGCTGAAGAGCACGAGCAGAAGCAGTTTTACCTTCTGCCATATACTGCACCATGTCTCCAGATTCTCATGTAATACCGTTTTTTGGTTATTGCTCAGAAATGCCACTGTTACATCTGAGCAGGACCAGACAATAAACAACACAAGAAATCCAAACCAATTTCAGCTTTGTGGTCATGATGTGGACAGGAGATGTCAGCCAGGTGACAGCTGAGCCCTGTCAACTTTTATTTTTTAATTTAGTGCTTCTCCCAGCTTATTCAAATGCTGGATTCAGAACTAAAATGCAGGGGTTTTTTTTCTGAACATGCCTGGCATAGAAAGAAATGGTGTTTTTAATTTAATCTGTCTGAAAATATTCTTTAAATGAGTAATAAATAGTTCTTAAGAAGTACAAGTAAATTAGGCAGTCGGCATGTATCTTTAATTTCAATTTCATCCTTAATAATTATTCTTGAGTCAGCTGTACAGCATTATTACCATAGGCAAACCCACCTATTTTAAAATCTAATGTCACAGTGCCATTGATTAAGGTAAAATGAGATTATCCAGCAGTAAAAGCTTCAGTGACTGCTCAGGGGAGCAGTCAGCATGTATACATATACATTTGCCAGCATTCTCAGTATAAACTAAATGACTTGTTATATGGTATCTTTGTTGTGCCTGGATTCTGATTTTCTATGAGTCATCCCTTGATTTACTGAAATAGAATAAGATGAGTAAGAGAGTCAATTTATAGGGAAAAAAGTTCTCAAGCTGCGTAAGGTCCAACACAGTTACAGAGGGATTATTCAACTTCTCTGTGCTCTTTATTGGCTCTGAGTTTCAGAACTCTCCTGCCATTGGATATCTTCTGCAGGGAGGAGGTCTATAAAAAACCTCATGAAGAACCAGGGTCAGTCTTTATTACTGCATAGACCATAAAAGTTTTCTTTCTGATTTACATTTTCTATTGAATTTGGGTTCATCTGTAGCTGCAGAATTGCATCACATGTAACACTGTGAAGGCACATGGCATGTTTATGTGATGAAGGGAATAAAAGCAGTTTTCTCTTACCACCACATTAAGTTGGGATTGGATTTTGCATTATGAGTTATCATCTTATTTTACATATTGCTAAACAGAATGCAATGCTCCATTTAGATGTAACTGAGCTGGAATGTGAGGGAATTTTAAGCATTTGTAAAAGGACAAGAGGAGGGAGTACATCTGACATGTTGAGATTTTTAGGTTGTCTTCAATATATAGCATCCTACAATTATCATACTGATGTTTTTCACTCAGAGAGGTAAAAAAACTTTTGCAGTATATTTGACTGTGCTATCAGGAATAGTTTGAAAAATCTTTAATTGCAGCATTAAGAAAATGAAATAGCAACAGTGTCCTGCAGACAAGTGTCAAACCTGAGAATTCTCTAGCTGTACAAGGGGCACATACTGATAGTTTTACAAAGTATAAAGCCACACTACAGGGATATGTTCTTAAGGCTGCAGCTTTTCCTCAAGACTCATTCTTTTTAAATTATTTAGAATAAAAGGATACTAAAGAACTTATCTCCTCAGTATCAGAACTAATGGATTAATGGTAATGCTAAAGTTGTGGTTTTATAGATTTAGTTCAAGATAAGCTACTGACAAAAGGAATTTTTAAAAAATAACAGTTAACAATTTACCTTTGCTTTGATTTGTAAAGTCTTTGTCTATTTGTGTTTTGACTGTTCATTGTTATGTAACTGTTCCCATGGCCCATGGAAATCAGGTTCAGGCTGAGGTTAAATGGTATCTTGTTGAGGCAGGGATGTGACCCAGGATGAAGGACTCGGATGCCTCCCTTTGTTTTTCTGCCATGAAAATCTTCTGCCTCTGCATCCATGGATGCGTAGGAGGAGGAGAGCAGGTGTGAGGGAAAGGTCAGGGATGCTGTGAAGTCTGTGAGGCTTTCCTTTTACTTTGTATGAGATTTAGATGACTCCTTTGTGCAGATTTATGAAAACACTCCTCAGTGAATGTTAGTGTTGTTTATTTTTAGTGAAGTGTAGACCAGGAAAGAAAGGAAAGCCCAGAGCAGGTAGCATGCACAGACCAAATGCCATCCAAATCCAGTGTTGACCCACAGTCAGTGTAATACTAAACTCCTAAGAAGATTCCCTCACATATAAACATATTTTCTATATCTCTATCAAAGAACTGGATATCTGAAATTGCTAAACTGAAACAATTTGTGCCTCTGCGTGTGTATGCAGTTTTAGTAAATCCAAATTACCAAGTTTGTCAGTGCACTGGAGAACAGAGAATTGCTTCTTTGTGGCTGTACATCTTTTTTTAGATTTTAGTGTAGTAAATGGTTCTGAGTTTGACATTATAACAAAGGATAATCCTATGAACAGTTCAAGTTATTATGTTCTATTAGCTATAAGCAAGGGATAAACTGTGATCATTTTCCCATTAAGGTGGGTTAGTTGAGGCTGTAATGGAGTACACAGGGTTTTAAAATCAATGCCCCCATAGATTAACTGTTCCTTCCATTGAGAGGCATTGGAAGGATTCCCAGTACTTGGTTTCTCCAGATATGCCACATTCTGATGACAAATACCCAGGAAACTCAATCCATGGGCTGAGCCTAAAGCTCCTTCCCACAGGTAAAGGAAACCAGCCAGAGTTGCTTTGTCTAAAGGTGACTCTGGCTGCGGTGACTCTTGATCTCCAAGTTCTCCTTGTTTCCTATTTGTTATCTTCCTGTAGGTTAGAGTTTTACAAGGACATCCAATTAGAGGGGGAAAAAAAAAGAGCAGCTGTGCAATTGGTTTATTCTGATGTTCAAAATGTTTCCCAAAGTTTATTTTCCTATTTCCATGTGTGTTTGTCTATGTCTGGCAAGCAGAGGTGCCACCTAATCATTTTGGAACTGGCTATTGTCTAATGCTTTTCTTGCTCTGCTGTCAGGTTTGTACGTACTGTACTCACATTTTCCTCTGTTTCAGCCTGGTGTTACACAGCTTGGAAAGCAATTTGTCTGGGCTGCTGGCTGGCTGAGCAGGGTTACACACAGTGCACACGGTGCTGCTGGCTGGCAGCTGGCAAGTCATCTAAAGGATACCTGTTCTGCAAGGAACCACAAAAGGTTGTTGTTACTGTGTTGGAAAAGAAGGCTGGTAGCAGACAGATGATTGCATGGTGCTCTCTTTGTTTCCAAGAACTCAAAAATGGACTTCCACAGTAGGAGAGACACTGCCATGGGCTACAGCTGCACATAGGCAGTTGGCAGCCACTGTTTTGGAAGGAGGGAAAGGATATTGGGTGGGTAAGTAATGGAAAATATGACATAGAGCTTAAAATTTGTGAAATAAGGTAATTTCGGCTCCATCCCTTTAAGGGTATGTTCATTATGAATTTACATTTACATGCCAATTTTCCTTCTTACTGTCACAGAAACAGCAAATTTTTATGGGTGGTAAGGAGTCTAGTTTTGACCTAATGTATTCTGAAACAGAAGTGAGAGTAAGCTCGAACAATGCAGGAACATTTAACTGGAAATGGTTAAGTGGGGAAGAGCCACAGTTGTTGCTTAGGTGATGTTCCCCTGTTTGCAGATCAGAGCTCTCATTACAGTCAATTAGTAGAAGGATGGAAATGAAAACAAGCAACTTTCACTATTCTTTTTTGTAAAAAGTTGTGCCTGAGAAAAAGGCATTGACTTCCACTGCTGAAATTTGTGCAAACATATTTCTCCTGCATTAGGTCACTGGTGTAAAGGAATTCCAAGCTATTTCCAAGGAGTTTTTAAGAATCAATTCATGCTCTGAAGATAAGCACACCTCACTTTGAGTGGGTACATACACTCTCTGCTGTCTGACAGCAGACATGAATGGCATGAAAAAAACTAATTCAGGGAGAAAAGTTGTTTATTCAGCAGTCATACAATTCCAGCATGGAAGCCACTGGCATAAACAAATGAAAGCGATTTATGTATGTACATAAAGAACATAGTGTGAAATTCCCATTTGTAAAGTGGTATAATGTACTACAGAGGCTTTTTAGTGTGAAAGAAAGGCATCAGGAGCAATTCTGAAACATATAAAGCTGACTGATTGTCTATAATGCTCCTCAAAAAGAGCCATGTGAGAAAACAAGGCATCAATAAAGGGTATTGTAAAATATATTAAAGCAGCACACCAATAGAAAACCTGTTGTGTGTTTAGGCCAGTATTTACAAAAGGACTCATGCTCCAGAATTAATCAAGCATTAAAACTTCGGGACTTTGTTGTTTCCCACTATTCTTAAAGAAGTAATTTTTCTAATTTAAGAAACATTAAACCCCTTAAAAATACCTTATTCAGGCAGTGAATTCAGATATTATTCAGATAGTGAGTAATACTCAAAAGCATTCATAAGCAATTGCTCACTGTGTGAAGCAAATAGACTTTCATTCAGCATGAGAAGGGGATGCTTCCCTCAAGAACTACATAGAGACGAAATCAGGAAGTGCCACCTACCTTTCATCTATTTTTTGTATTCCCTAGGTCACCTTATTGACACAAATAACACAGGACCAGTTCTTGGTGGAGATTTATAAAGTAAGTGTCATTATTTATCTTTTCAGGATTTGGTGAAAAGCACATATAATGTTTCTGCTTGAGATTCTTGCATTTTCATCTTCATATTAAACATTTAGAGATAAGTTTTCAGCAGGTAAAATAAATGCATTCAACCATTGTGCAAATTCTTTAAGATTTAAACTTTTCACAAAAAGAGAAGTCCCTATTGTAAAAATACAAAATAGATAAATATTAGAAGTAACATGGCTTAAAGCATTTTTAATGTATTATGAAATACAAATCAGATATACATTGCCTAGTATGCAAGATTTTGTAGCTGTATTAAGAACTCTAGCTTCATGCCAATAAAGCCTCCATCTATAATTCATTTTTAGTAAAGCAACATAATCTGTATATTAATATTTTAATATAGTAAATGCTTGGAGAGACAAAGGAATGAAATTTTGGTAGGCAAAGATGTGGAGACACTACATTTGCTGGCCAGATCTTAGCTCCCCTTGGGGTCTGATTTTGTGGCCCATTAAGCACATTCTTGGTTTTTACTTTTCCTAAAGAGCACGGCACATAAACTCAGCCTGAACTTTGGGATAACGCTTTTGTGGTTTGTTCCTCTTGAAAATTGTTGAGTCATTTCAGTATGGGCTTATCTGGCTGGTGGAGGAATGGATCTGTTTTCAGGCAGGAAGAGAAGAGCTCATGAGTCAAGTTCACCCAGACCCATGTTAGTGCAGTGCTGCCTGTCCTTCCTCACCCCAAACTGATTTCACTCCACACTCTGTGGAGTGAAAGTTGGTCATAACTGAAATCTAATCACCTACCAGACACTGAGCCAAGACAAGATGCCAGATTTGATGGCTTTTGTACTGTCAAAAAAACTCCTGCAAGGGTCTGGAAGTAGCAGGAGTAGCCAAAGTAGAGAAGCTACATCCCTGCCATTTATATTTGAGTTACAACTTGAGTGACAAACTCAGAAAATGCCATGGTTGAGAGTCTGAAAAGCAAGCAAGGAATGCACAGGACAAGAGAAGCATGTAATAATCATGGCTGGTCTGCATAAAAACTGAAAAAACTACACTGCAGAATTCAATCAGTCTGTTGTGTAAACCACAAATTGCCTTCAGCAAAAAAAAAATGGAGTAACTTCCACATTAGGGAGCTTAAGCTATAATTTAGCAAAGTTAAAATTCATGTAATCCTATCATCCTTTATAAAACACTGGAATTAATATTGTTTGAGAAAATAAAATGTTAATCAATATTGCACCTACGAAAATTAATACTGTTCACACAAATAAGATCAGCCAAAGGCAGCATGTACATCTTAATCAGGGAATAGAAAAGCAAGAGCTCTGGGGGAACCTGGAGTGGTTGTCTAGGAAACAGCAACAAAAACCCCAGGATATGAATTCTGCTGCTAACAAGCAGTCAAGGTTCATGAAGACAGTACAACTTTTCAAGGGGCAAATTCTGAGAATTAGAGTATCTTCTGAGAATTCCCAGATAACATAAAGTTTCAGAAATGTCACATAATTTAGACAAATAGATGTGATGCAATAGAAAAAATAGCCCTGCAGCATTGTAGATAGCCTGAGCCAGTGGCCACACCTGGCACCCAAATGTTGCATTTTTATGAGTGGTTGGTTTTCCTGAAACCATCTTCACATCCACATGTAAATAAGCACTGATAAGAGTTTGACAGTGACATATTTACTGTAGGTGTTAAATCTGTGCATAGTACATGTAAGACAATGTTGAGAGCCAGCACAGAGTATTGTACTTTCCCAGTTGTAACAGGCTGGTAGGATCAGGTTCTGGCAAAACATAATTAAAATGTATATATTTGCTTGTTTTTTAATGTCATGCACATCTTCTCATTCTGCAGATCAGTCTGGAATGCCAAACAACTGCAACACATCATATCCTTTCATATCAGATGCCCTTGGGTTTTGTTCCAATCAATTATCGGTTTCACTTGTGAAAAGCAAATTGAGAGTTCATAAACAAAAAATGTTACTGTCCTGGATATCTGCAGTGTTCAGGGGTCAGCATTAAAGGATGAACTTTGTAAATTGCCTGGTCTAACAGTAAAAAAAGCAAAGTGTCTGGGGCTTTTTCTTCTCCTCCAATTTGCAGCCAGGCAGTATTACAGCAAGTTGAGAAATTTCAAGTGTTATTGATTGCAACATTTTTTTCCTGTCATCTTCTTTGACAGATATTTTGGAGCAAGGATATTGGTACCTGAAAAGAGTCTTTTAACTGCAGTTATGGAACAGTTACCTGGGTAATATTACAGCCCCTGAGTGGCCTCCTCTCTGAGCAGCAGGTGTGTGTGTTATCTCCATGGCACAGGGAGAAAGGCTGATATGATAAGCAGAAAGGCAAGTTTCCCTGACACATTTTGTGTCGTTCTCCTAAATTTCACCTCCTCTTGGACACCTGTCAGCCATCTCACCTCACGGAGACAGGGCTGAAACCTGAACAGAACAAAAGGGACATGAATCAGTCCAGCGGCCGGGGAGGGCACACGGTGTGTTCAGTCCCGTTACCAGGCACTCGATGAGCTCGGAGGCGGTGGCACAGGTGGCATTTGGCTGCAGTGCAGTGACAGAGCACAGACGGATGAGCGCTTCCAGCGCCGCTCCGCAGGGAGCCCAGGCCTCCCTCAGGTGCCTGGAGCAGCCTCATCTGCCCTTCAGCCGCTCTCTGTGCCAGCTGAAATCCAAGTTTCAGTCTTAGCCACAAGCTTTCCTCCCTGCACAAAGCATCTGCCCCCTTTTTGGCTGCGGAGGAGTTTTCTCCTCCAAAAGGTCACCTCAGCTCCCAGCAGCCGCTGCTGGCTGCCGATCAGGGCTGCTGCGGGAACTTTTCCCTATTCATTAATCTAAAGTTTTCCCATACTCTTTTCCTGCGAGGTGCCCTCCTCCAGCAACCTCCTGTAAATTAAAACCGGAATGATTTTCCCGGCTCACCGTGCCGCAGTTAACAGTGAAGGGCAGCGGCTGTCCCGGGCCACCCCCCGCCTCAGCCACCACAGCGCGCGCTGAAGGAGCCGGCGGCCTCCGCAGGGCTGGAACTGCGGCGTCTGCTGTGCCAGCACCTCCAGAAAACATGGTTTAGAGCAGATCCCCAGGCTCCCTCCTCGCAGCGCCTCACAGGCGTCGTGGGAGTGTGCTCGCCTTTCCCTCAAACCGGCTGGGTGCCATGCCCGGGTTTTTCTCACAGGCGGCCCGGCCTTGTCCCGAGGTGCCCGGGTCTGTCCCGAGGTGCCCGGGTTTCCCTCAGAAAGGTGTTCCCAGCCCCGGTGGCGGCCGTCTGGTTGCGGACCCCCGGGGGGAATCGCCTGGGTAGTTTCTAGAACCGTCCGAGGACCCAGCCCTGCCTTGCCCTGCCTTGAGGGCCTTTCCCTGCCTTGAGGGCCTTTCCCTTCCCTGCCCGCCTCCCCTGCCCTCCCCCGGCATAGAGGACTTTAACAGGAATAATATTTTAAAACAGAGCTTTTAGCCCTAACGTTTGTGTTGCCCGCGGGTGACCCGCCAACGTTCCGGAGCTCTGCGGGGAGAAGGCGCTGTGGGAAGCCCGGATCCGCCGTGTCCCCGGCGTGCCGCGGCTGGCCGGGGTGGCTGCCGGCTGAGCAGAAAGGCAGCAGATGTTTAATGTCTGTCTGTGAAATGCGAAATGCCACCAGGCTCTTCACTGCTCAGCCCTTTACGCTATTTCCCTTATGGCTGCCTCGCTTCTTTTGTTCTTCCTTGGCAAGCTAAACGAGGAAGGAACTCGTGAATTAATAGAGGAGGAGGTGTCAAAATTTAAATGATTTTTTTCTTGCTACTATTTACTCAATTTGCAACACTTGTCACTGAGGGAAGTAATATAGTTACTCATAAAAGAGAAATCCGGAGGCTTTTAATGTGAGAGTTGGTAAGGCAGGAGCTTCTGGAGGAAACCTGCCTTTTCTCCCTGCTCAGGAAGGTCAATAGTAGCCCTTTGTCCCAAGGGTGTGAGTCCTCTGCTCTCACCATTAATGTCATTAGCTCATTTGGCAAACGGTTCACTTCTTTTTACAAAATATATAGCAAAAATACTTTAATTAACTTCATAATTGGTTTTTGAAACTTCAAATCACAACTCATTCATAAACAGGTATTTCTGCTATAGATGAAAAACCTCAAAAAGCTTGGAGACCAGAAAACATTTATCTCTTCAAAATTAAACTCGAAACCTTTGTCCTTTCTCTGTTCAGTCCATGTTATAGACTCGATGATCTTTTGTCTTTGTGTATATTCATTTTCCCCTCGGTATTTTACTTCAGCAGCACTCATCAGGCAAATTAATCTAAAATGAAGTTTACAACAATGTATCTGAAGTTTCCAGGCCCCAGAAGAACTTGATTTGTGTAATGGGACAGGACTTAATTCAGTTGTAATTTTAATACAAGTTTAAGTAGCAACCCTTCATAATTCTTTAGCCAATTATATCTAACTGCTCACAGATTATGTATTGTATATGGTTTCAGTTAATTGCATAGCACACCATCAAATTGGTAAATACAATTGTCCTCAGCTTTTGATAGACTACAGAAGGAGACACAGATATGAGTAACTTTCCTGGAATGACAGATGGGACTGCAGCAAGTCTGGCCATTATGTTTCAGTTGCACTAATATGTTATGGATCAGCATTACAAAATAAGCCCATTAACACTGTCAGAAAGAGAAAGTCATCGGCAGAGCAAGGAAAAGAATTTATGAATACCATTTCCTAATCCTTCAGTCTAAACACTAAACCCTGTTGTCATTAAGAATTCAAAAACAGAGAATATTGTTATTCCCAAACTGTGATCGTGCATTTTTATTCAAGGTTTACCTCAGGTATTGTAATATGTTATGGAAGATGTTGACAAAGTGGAATTTCTTAAAGGAATGACAAGCTGTCATGCAAAGGCTGCTGTATTTGCAGTGTCTGTGACTCAGTGGACTGATGATACTGTCACTTCTTGGAAATTCTGAGCGAAAGAGGCTACAAATAAACCAAGTCTCTGGCTTGCCAGTCATATGCAAGGAATAGCTATCTGATGAAGGGAAATTATATAACTACATAAGGACAGCATTTTTTATACGGCCCTGGAAGCAGCCCCTGTTGTTCTCTTTACAGGGCAAGTGAAATGTGCATCAGATACAGGTGAGGGCATGTTTAGTCTGTACATTTCTACAGGAGAAACCTGACCCTACCCATCTTTCATTGTGAAGAGTTTTGGATAACTGCATTTGAAAAAAGGACAGGTATGAAGTAAATGAAAAATAATGTCTGGATCATGAGGAGTTACTTCATTAGTTCTCAAAACATGGAACAGAAATTAGTTCTTAAAACATGGAGCAGAAATCTCCAGCAGCTGCAGCAAAGTGGTCTAGAAAGTCTTTCACAGCTTGATCTGCAGCATAATGGCTGTGGAGCAAGAAATTCCCATGGTGTTTGTTATTACTGGTGATGAAAAAAACTACAAACAAACAAAAAATAATCCTCGAGTCTTATGCTAATTAGTGTATGGCACACTGCAAACCACCAAGATAATAATGGCTGATTTGGTTAAGAAAAAAATGTGATAAACATATAGAAAAATCAGATAGTATGATAAGCCTCACAAACCGCTAAATATTGCATTAAAAAAAATAAATTGAGTCCAGTATTGGTCTCTGCTGCTTTTAGAGGTGGGAGGATAGTTCATTACGATTCAAGGAGCAGAGGCAGTCACAGGCCATGTTTTCTCCTGGAGTATTGATGTATTTGTACACATTGGTTGGGAGTGTTTTGGATCATTATAGCTGTGCCTCTTGTGAAGTGTAGGTGTTTGCATTCCTGACTCGCACAGAGCTGCGAGGGCTTGGAAAAAACAGTCTCTGAGCTGGTGTTGAACGTGTGTGTGGGGCTTTCTTTAACAGAACCAGAAATCTTTGCCAAGCTCTCGGGTAATGAATGAACTTGCTGAAAGCAGAGGATGTAAAGGTTAAATGGAAGAAGGAAGATAGATCAGGGTGTGTTTCTTGAAGGTGAACTGTAGAGGAGTTCAGGGATTCAAGCATTAATCATTGGGCTCTGTGCATGTTTATCATAGGCAATTATTGGGTACATCACTGCTGCCTTTGAAGTGCTGTCTTCTCTCCTCCTTCGCAAGAAGCCAGGACTGGATGCCAGTTTTGTTCTCCTGTGTGAAAAGAAAGTTTGTGCCTTTCCTATGAAGATCATGAAAAGGGTAATTTTCCCCTCTGGCTTTCCTTCTGTACCACTAAAGTAGAGATGCTGGGATGACTCCTCTAGAAGACACAGCTCCACCTCTTATTTCCATACTTTCTATACATAGCAAATCTACTTTCCTGTTTCTCTGGGAGATTGGGGAGATTTCTTTAGTGTTTGAAAATGAAGCATCATTTTCTTTTCCACATAAGAGCATGTCGTGGGTTGACAGCCTTTATCCCAATATGGGATAAAGGCTGTCAACCCACGACAGAGCACCCAACCTGATCTTCTGGCTACATTAGGAAAGAAGAAGTGCTATAAAACGCTCAGGCATGGCATAATAGCCTCTTGATGGATGTTTCCCATGTCAACATTGCTATTTGAGACCATTGCCTTAACCCAAGGTTTGCACAATTTCCTACTTTCAGAGTGACTTGTGAGATCAGTTCTAAAGTCACTTGGTATGAATTCTAAAATGATAGGGCATGAACAGAAGCAGACCTGCTGTCCCTTGTCTTTAATATCAGAAAAAACTGTGTAAGTAGGCCATGGAGAACAGGAATTGTAATGAGATTTGGTGAGTTTTCCAGTTTCTTCAGCTTTTACATTTATTGAGGTGATTCTTACTGAATAAGTCTCTACATTATCATCCTTTTGTAGGGTTTATCTTCCATGTATTTGGAGTCAGTGTGGGTGGTTTTCACAAATAGTCTGGTGTTACCTTTGGACACCACATTTCTTAGACTTTTCATTCTGTGGTTACTTGGTCACTTTGATCTCTCCTTACACTGGCAATATTTCCAAGCAGTTCTGGAATAACTAATGCTCGTGATTTAAATCTGACACTGTTGGTAATGGACACTTTGTTTAGATATATGATTTAATAATAAAGCTGCAGAACAGAATAATTCACCTATTATTTCTTTTAAAAGAAGCTCTGGTCTTTGTAGGGTTTTTGCAAACCATGTGGTACGCACTTCCAAATATTAGGTTTTCTAAAGTGTGAGCTGTACAGGGTAGCAGGCTTGCCATTAGCTCTGTTTTCTTGTTTTTCAACAGTAAATAGCAAATTAACTATTAAACTGGAAATGGCAAACAAAAATTCTAAAGGGAGAATATGTGATGCAGACCCTGGCTTCTAGGGAGGCAAAAGGGAAAGGAAATAAAATATCCACATTTCCCAGATTTTCATTTAATCCCCTTCTTGTCCATATGAATGTATTGTAGAATGTAAATCTATTAGTTGATATTCCTTTGCCTTTCTAGCTTCCTTGCTTTTTATAACATTACTGTATTCAAATTTAGACTAAGCTTAGGGACTTCTCCAATCTTTCATTTCAGGTTTGCATATAAGCAGTAAATATACAGCCCCAAAAGGAATGCAAATATTACATCTATGTCATAATTAGCATTAAGACATTTAAGAAAAATGGAAAAGGGATTTATGGTTTTGCTATATGAAAAAGCTATTTATCATTATAGATCTTCATTGAAAGTTGTTGGCATCTGAGCGATGGTTTTGGAGATTGCATACTAGGGATGAATACAAATACACCTGCTTTTGTCATAAACTTTCCTTATGACAACAGTGAATTGTCCTGCTCTGTCCTTTATTCTGCTAATATATCAAATTGGATTTGCTTATTCATTTGTGTGGCAGTTACACTGTGAAGTGTTTCCATCCATTTCACAGAGCCATTAGTAATAACGAAGTCTTAATATGTTTAATACTACAAGACAGAGTATCATCTCACAGTTCCTGTTCTTGGGATGCTGTAGGGTCTGGGAGACTCTTGAGGAGTTCTTAACATTATTTCCATACTCTTTGGATGTTTTGAAAGATTATATAAGACTTACTTGAGTATTACTGGTTTTTGGTTTTTTTAAAATCTTATCCTCAAGAAACTTAATGTTTTCTTGCAGATTTATTTTAAGATGAAGTAATAAAAATTAGGTATCTACCTCAAGGAATTTCCTTTCAGTTAAAAAAACATCTTACAAGAATTGCCTTTTGATAGGCTTTTCCCCAGTGCTTGCTGGCTTACAGAATTCTGAGTAGGTCTTGTTATCCTATGAGGATTGTCTTAGACTTTCCGAGCTGCTTACTGCCTGGGATGGACCTTTCAGACTTTGCATCTTGTAACATTTTTGTGGTGAAAGGGTACTGGGAGAATATTCCTGAAAAATACATTTCTTTTATGCAATTTCAGTACATGCTCAGTGGTAAGTGTGCTAAATGAATTTGGTTGCTTGGATCCACCACCTGGGAATAATGAAACCCTGCAGTGCGGAAGAGAGGCACTAACACTCCGCTGTTTGTCACTCCTCTGTCCATTCCTTGGGAGTTCTGGTGTTGATCATAACACCAATAACAGTAAAAATGCACAGAGAATCTTGTTGGGTGACTGCACAGCAGCATCCCCGTGGTCTTTGTTTTCTGTTTGTGCCTCTGAAATCTCTTTCCTCATGGCATCGTGTTGGGTTTTGAATGCGAGACTCTTACGCTGTGCCATCCCTGTGTTTATCTTAAGCATCTGCATGCAGTCCCCCTGCTGCTAAGTGAATTCTTATGAAGGAAATGGCTCCACTGTTTGTTGAATTCCAACTGTTGAATTTTTCTGGAAAGCATCATTGATATGTTGCAGGGTTTGCCTATAGCAGTTACATGAGCTCTGCCTGGGTGAGAGGGTAGCGAGAGAAGCATTCCTTTGGGATCTTTGTGTTACCTGCAGGCTTCCTGTTGACCTTTTTCTCCTTTGGGGTGGAAAGGGACCACCTGCATCTGTTATGCTGATGACACATCTTGGCTGCTGCAGATGTGTCAGGAGCTGACCTGGGAGCACAGGTGTGAAAGGTGACAGTCTCGTGCCCAATCTTTGTGCAGACTGCTTTGCCATTTAATGAACATCCAGCCAGTCACTCTTGATAAGTATTGCTATAAGTGACCTAGAACTTTGTGTTTTTTCATTTCTTTTCCTTTTATAATCAGGCAGGCAGAAACATATGCTTTGATCAGTCATCTTTCTATTTTCTTATTCCTTTACCCGCAGGTACCAGCTTTTATCATTTCCCACAGCTCTGTGCATACAAACGCCATAAACAAGTAGTAAAGTGTCTGAGTCATCAGATATAGTTCCTCAGGGAGTCTTACAGAAGAGAACTAGATCCTGATTTTTGCTGCTGTTGCTGTGCTTATGTTAAGAGTCCCATGACACTGGCCTGGTACTTATTTATAAGGAGAAAAATTCATAACCAGATGAAGAAATCAGGAAAATCAGAATATTTGTAATCTTCTGGTGGGTCTTATGTGCCTGCTAAACAGCAGATACATATATAGCAGTAACTCTTTTCCAGTGGGTTTTAAAGCAAAAGTGGGAAATAATTGATGTCATTAACAATGACTAAATTTGCATATTTATTATATTATGCCAATGAAGAGCAGGACTGTGAATAAACTAATGTTATAACTGGCAAGGGATGTTTTTTGGCTGGTGTGTTATGTGGAATCTTATTACTTTGACAATTGCTGATTTGATGCCTTCCCAAATGCTGCTTTTTCAAATATCTTCTTCCAGGGAAGCCTCCTCAAAAAAATCCCTCCAGATTTGATAGCTCCTGCCATAACACAAATTATGTTTTTGCCTCCATTTCTACACAGGGTTCTTTGTATTTGAGAAAGTATCTGAAGTCATACATGGATGAAATATGGAAACATTCAATAGATTCGTAAAATTCATATAGATTATCCTTCCAATCTACTTCCTAAGACAGCCTTGTAAACTTGTAATGCACATGTATTCCAGATATTGCTTGTTATTTCTATTGTCAAAAGAGAATTATTGAGGAGAGGAAAAATAAAGGCAGTATTAACCCAACAGAATCTTAAAAAGGTACTTTCCATCTCCAGAAAGCATGGAGACAGATAAAGCGCATTGATAAGCACACTGGTGCAGATGAAATCAGATTTAATATCAATATCGTATGGTCATCAGGATCTGGTGTGCTGTAAATTATTGAACATAATCTTGACAGTTGCTCCCTGCAGCTCATGGTCTTAAGGTGATAAGAGCCTTTGGACAGAAGTGCTTGGCTTATAATAATTCTGTAATGGTGCTGGATGTGCGCTGCCTGTGGCAAGGGCACTGACTTAAAAAGAAATCTAGTGAAATCCAGGACAGAGCAATGAGGAAAGAGTAATTAATATATCATAACTGAGATTTTTCTGATGTGAGCTGAAATTTACATGAGGCAAATGGAACAAGAACTGAGAGATTTGCTACAGATGTCAAGAATTGCCAATACTGGAAGAGGCCCGCCAAAGGCCAAAGGGTAAGGATGCTTCAGTCACCCATTTGCATGAACTGATATTCAAAGGTCAGCACTAATGTGACATCTCCCTGTTTTCAGACTGTTGTCTTGTCCATGTAGTGTGGACTAAAATTCAGGCTGTTGTTAGGGAGCTTTAGTGGTACTTTCCCTACATGTGACTTTGTAGATTACATGAAGCAAACAAGCAAATAAATAAGAAAAAAACACAGAGCTTTTAAATTTATCTTATTGCACTTATATTTTTTGTTTCTGCAAAATTTATTAGAGAAGAAAGCAAGTCAGAATTTCTTAAGGTTTGCTTAAGGTGTACTCTCAGTGGAGTGTGGTTCTAGCTGTAGGAAGTTAATAGATATAAATTACTTTTCCCCTTGTCTTGACAAAAAGAATTGGCAGACAAATTTTGTATGTCTACAATGTAAATCTCCTAGAAGATGAAATACAAAAGCACATCTCTTTTTTAATGCATGGATTCATGCACTCTAAAAGTTTAAAAACATGGAAATTCAAAAGCTGTGATCAGTAGATCAGATTGGCATTCTCTTTGAACAAGTAAGAAAGACATAATGATATGAATAAAAATAACTTTCTAACAACTAGATTCTTACAAAATAACCTTGTCCTCATTTGCTACAAAGGACTTCAATCTCTGTTTCAAGAGGAATGGAATTTTTGGAGTAAAATTCCAGGTAGTTGTAGATGTTGGGACACCTGTTGTTTGTGTGACATTATGTTCCAGTTTGCCAACTTAAAGACCAGCAAAAAATTGTCTGCAAAATAGCATGGCTACCCAGAGTGTGGAGCCAGGTCACTGAACTTCTGATATCATTGTATTTTCTTTAATAAAAATGGAACAGTAAGTGGAACTGCGATTAGAGGGTGCCACAGTAAGATTTTATTTTTCATAAATATTTTATGCTGATTGTCAAGGGAAGAAGAGGTTATGTGTTTATTTTAGCTTAAGTGCATGCTCTGAGCAGGGTCTGGGTAGATGACATCCAGAGGTCCCTTTCAAAATAAAATTTTCTCTGATACATTAACAAGTGTCTGTATGTACAACAAGTGTACCTGCCTGCATGAAACAAAGTGAAAATAATTTTTTTAAAAATCTTTACAGACAAAAATATGCACAAGTAGGGATATTGCAGCAATGTTTTGCTGCCTCCAGAAGAGTTCTGCACCTGCACACCAATGTAGGAGAGCTCTTTACTGTGGCAGAACAGTTCATGGAGGCCTGGAGAGGCCACGCTCCCTGATACAGCTCCCCACACACACCTCTGGTAAGTTGTGCTGAATTCCATCCCTTGGTTCATTTACCTTCTCAGGGTATTCCCAGGCCACTAGCTGTCTAACAAAGCACATTATTGACACATCTACTTTATTACTCCTTGACCATGAAAGACAGTCCTGGACACTTCTGCTCAGCTTGCTGATGGGCTTTGCTAAACCCTTCCCTTGGGAGTTGATATCCATTACAACCCTTGCTTACAGAAGGACTTGTCACAGAGTATGTGAGGCTGGAATCACAGTTTTGGGATCACTTATCCTGGACTGGAGAGTGCATCTTAGAGCCTGAAAGTCTTAGGATTTCTTTTTGTTTGTTTCTATTGAAATTCAGTGAAATGAAGTGGCTCTACTTATTTGAGACTTGTAGGCATATGAATGTGCTACCCAACAGCAACGTGAAGGAGAGTATAACCTGCTGCCATGTGACATAGTTCTAGAGGTAGTATACGAATATGAAATAATTTCAATGATCTAAAGTTTCTTCTTTTTCCCAGCATGTCAAGAAATAGAAGTATTACATGTGCTTAGAGCTCTAATGTGATTATGTCTCCACAGGATACCAGGATTTAATGTGTTGCACAGAAACTCTGATATATAGTATTATGATTTTGCTTGCTGTATTTGCAATCACTATTGGGTTGAAAACTTGATCTGACTATAAATATAACATATATTTCATTTTTATTTAAAAAAGAGAAAAGTGTTCATTGGTCATCATGAAAGAGGTATCACAGTCAATGCACATTGTAGAAGCATAATTAGTCAGATGATGATCTGGCATGTGCAGGAAGAATCTAAGAAATTTATCGGTGTGTCTGAAGCAAGTTAATTTGGCTGCCTTAATCTATGTTCCATATAATCATTATGACAAGGAGAGTAACCCAGTTTAATTTTAATGTTCAAAAAGCCAAGGGAAATTGTCATTAGTTGAAATTAAGAATAGTTCAAATCAGTGAGATAATATCAAAACAGAGCCCTGAAATATTATTCTAGCCTAATTTTTCCAGAGTCCAAAGTAGTAAAAATTCCCAGTAATTCTGTAATTTAGTTATGATCATAAGCACTCTTTAAGTTGGATTAGAAGTGGAGTTCCAGATTAATGCCTCTTATTGCACCCCTTAGGCTGTTTCTTTTTTTCAATATTCAGTTCTGATAGCTCTATATGCTGACAGCTCTTGTATGTACAAAGGAGAAAGCTATTTGGAGGGCAATGGTTAGGCTCATCCTAATGGATGGTTGTCAAAATTAATTTTCCCTGAGTTCTTGGCCTTTAATTCTCAGTGAACTCAGTGATACCACAGGTCAGTCTCTATTCAGATGAAAACCTCAGTGCCTAAACATGGGGATTTGAAAGCAGAAATGTATAAATATTTTTGAAATATTTAAATCTCCCAGCCAGCATTTGCTTTCAGAAGTGTCACCTTTCATATGCAGATCCGTTTTCTTGTCTCCTTGCAAAGTGCAAATAACCCAATCTTAAATAACTGCGGATAATGCATTGTAGAACTTAAGTAACTGTAATCAGCAGACAAAATAACTTGCAATTACTCACTTTGATTCTGTTCCTTTGCTCCACAGCACAAGGTGGTTACTGCAGTTTCTGACCATCTTAAAGACAGGATTCTGAGCCTGTGTTCTCCTGCTCCTTTCAGCAGAGCACTGAGGCTGCTGGAGCTTTCCAAGCCTGGCTCAGGCTGGCAGCTGTGTCAGGATGTGCAGTGCAGTAGCTCAGTCCTCCATGGTCCATCACATCCTCATTGATTGCCAGGACCTTTCCCTGCTTTGACTGAAAAACTCAAATGGGATGGAATCACAGAGACTAGGAAGGATGGCTGGTGCTTAGTTGACTTTGAAAACCTGGTCTGTTATTGACTGGGGCAGCATTAAGAAAATCAAGCATTTGTCGATGAAATGTAAAAAAATAATTGTAAAAATACCTGGCAAATCTCCTTCTTCCTAAGGCAGGCAACCCTCTTCTGCCACTGGTCACCCCCAAATCTGCTACTAGGTAACTGATGTAGAGGACTAAAAGTGAGGGTACTCTGTTTGTGTGTTTGAGAAGTACTACAACAGACACAGAACTTGAAAAACATTTACTGTAAATCCTCTGGACCACCAAATGGTTTTGCTGTCCTTTCTGAAACCACACATACACATTGTCCTCCAGAGGTGCTGCCCTGTCTCTTCAGCCCTCAGATGGATGGAATTTGGGGAGATTGAGAGTACATTTGCTATTGGCACAGAAATAAATGTCAGGCTACAAATTCTTCCATTCTATTTAAGAAAAACTATTTTTCACCACAATGGTAGAAAAGCTTATGCAATTCTTCTTGTATGACTGAGATGTACTCTGTAACATAGAAATTTTAATGCTTCCTGCTGCTTTTAAAATCTGTGCCTCATTTTGACTGAGAGTTTCAGTCTTTTGAACAAATGCTTCATTTTTTTTTCAACTCACTCAATCACCCAGATTTCTTTAGTTGTATTATACCACCTGGAATGGAAAGAAAAGGAAATGTTGACTGAAAACTGCTGTCTGCCAGAGGTGAATTATCAGACCAACATTTTTTGAGACAAATGTTGGAAAGAGCTTCATAAAGATTTTTGCAATTTGTAGCTCATTGGCAAGTGTAATCAATAATGGTGTGAAGGCTTTCAGCTGGGCCTTCTGCAAAGATCGTGGCAGCTGAACAAGTTGTCCCTGGAGTGTGTTGGGCTGCATGGTAATGTTGAAGAGGCTGGCTGTGTGTTAAAGCACTCTGGTATGATTAAGAAAGTGCATGTGTTGAACACAGATATGAAAAGGCCTTTTTTTCATGCTTTCTCCCTCCATGTGCACACATTTTCAAAAGAAATTTCCACTGCTCTTTGGACAGAGAGTGCTCTGTGCTGCTGGCAGTGCCACCAGGATCACTGCTCAGCCTCACAATTCCCAACCCAGCCACTGATCAATGAGCTCTATCAATTGCCTCAGCTCTGGAGCTCTCCCAAGGGCAGGGACTCCTTTTTGTTTCAGGAGTTCACCCTGTCATCCCAACAGATCATCTCTGTTTGCAGCAGAAGGCAGTAGGGGATCTGTGCTGTTTTTCATATCTCAAAGCAGTATTTTGCTTGCTTTCTCCCAGTTTGCCTTTAAGCAGCATCATCCAGCAGAAAGTGGAAAACCTGCTGCTGAGAGTGAAGTCAAAGGCATGTGATGAGTGCAAGAGCAGTTGGAAGCATCCCTCACTGGGAGCTTCTCTTTGTTAACACACAGTGAAGTTATGTGTAAAGATGAGGGGGAGTTCTAATTATGCATTTTCTGAACATAACATCTCATAAGATCATTGTCAGCTAATCAGAAATTTCCAAACTTGTTTAGCATTCAAAGGCACTTTGTAACCAAATGTAAACTTCAAATTTACACCTTTATATCAAACCTTATTTAGATTCTGTTTTCAGTGGCCTTTAATGAAAAACACACCAGCCCTTCAGAGGATTTGAAATGCTGACTGGTTCCTTCTTGCTCTAATTCCTTTAGAGTAAGCACAAGGGCTTTTAGAGAAGCTTCAACAATTTAATTCACTAATTAGACCCATATACATAAATATGTTCCTAGCATTTGATATGCCTTAGTTCAAAGTAGTAGCGTTCTAATTTGGAAGCAGGCTAAGGAAATAGAAATACTTCCACATGTTTTGTTTGGGGCTAAATATTAGATAACAAATTTACCCAGTACCTTTGCTACTTTTACTATGTACCTGGTGAAACTTAATGTCCAGGAGCAGAGATGATGACAGGCTGACATTTCTGAATACAGCTCTTCCAAATAGTTTGATACCAGGTCAAGTAATGAAATTAGGATATTTTGGAGGATTATAAAGATTTTAATTTCTTCTCCTTTGACATCACTTAGAAAGGGGCTAACAATTCCAGCATATCAAAATGTTTTTGAATAATGTTTCTGAAGGCTTTTAGAGTCTTATTTTGAGTGAAATTTGGCTCTACTTTGCAAAGGCTGTAAGACTATTCAAACACATAAGGCTTTTTTACTAAAAAGCTTTCTTTGCTAAATAGTTATTTTTATCAAGGCTTTTAATCCATTAAAATGCATTAGTCACATGTCTTGTTCAGTGCTCAACACTGAAATATTACCTGCTCAGGGCTGAGGTGACACAAAGGTGCAGTGTACATATTCAGTAGTACATTAGTTACTGTCATGGTACCAGTTTGCTGACAGAGTTCAGTCAGGGAAAGTTGTTTGATGAAAAAAAAAAAAATCTACCTGTCTATCCTTTCTTCTTCTTGCTTCTTTATTAAGCCTCTGAATGTGGAGAGCCAGCTGGACAATTTTCCTGTCTATTTCTGGGCCTAGGTGTTAATTTAAAATAATTGTATTGAATTTAAGTTGTCATAATTAGTGTCTGAATGCACAAGAGCCTCCTGGAAACTCAGCTTACCCTGTTCCCTTTGTGATGTTTCAGTGTTCCACCCCATAAAAAACCCTGTGCACAGCTGGACGCCATTTCCGCATGAAACCACTGGACATAATTTAGTTTTCTGGTAGTATTAAAGTAATGAGTCAAAGATGAGCATAAATGTTGAAGAAAAGCTACTGTGAGTTCCCCAGCTGAGAAATAAATGGTACTGACAGATGTGCTCTATATTTGCAAGGGTTTTACTGTGTTGAAGAATGCTGTTTCTAAGTTGTTTTTGTTTTAGTTTGACTGTTCTTGTTAACTCAGAGATTTCCCAATGAAGCCATTTTTCACCCCAAACCTGGAAAACACTGATGTTTTTAATTACAATTTCTTTAGGTGAACTCTTTCCTATGGCCTTGTATGAGGCTACTTCAGTGTTTTCCTGCAGAGAAGACAGCTCACGTCTCCAGCCCCAGATGGGCTGATGGGTCAGTGCAGAATAATAAAGATCCATGCATTCAGCATAATAATTAAAAAACCTTGTTTTGTATTTTTAAAACAAAATAACATTTGGAAATACTTTGCTTAGATGTTTAGAGTTACTTCTACAAATACATTCCTTGCTGCACTAATATAGAAACTTCTGGTAATGGAGCATTTCTAGCATTGATATTAAGAAGAAAAAGAGATTAATATCTGAGAACAGAGCTGTAAGACTGTATTAAGACACCCCAGAAACAGGTACATAAGATATTATATCCTTATACAATGTAAGTATATTGCAGCAATTCATGTTCTACTTGTTGAATGTAAATAAAGAGCTTCAAAAGAAAATTGCAAACGTTAAGCAAACTCTAAGTTCAGAAGGTAAGAAATAAACCTTATTAATTATTACATTAAGTATTGTTATGCTTAATGACATTTTTAGAACTATCAGCATACAGTCCTAATTATATTCTATATTTTTCAGGGTAAGAAGTGGTTTTTTTATCTTAAAATATATTAAATTAAAAATTCATTAAAATTAAAAATTGATCAGATTTGCCAAATAATTCCCTTCTTGTTTATCATTTTGTAATAGGCATAATATTCACCAGTTAGTCTGTGGTGTGTTGGAAATACTAATGCTACTACTGAGCGTGAACTATGAACTGGATAATTTTTTAATGTTATGCTGAAAAATTCTGAGTGTTGCCATCAAGCATCAGTTTGATCTCTGTCTCATTAACAGACCTTACTTAAAATGCCATTCACTCAGAGTTCATAGGAGGAATAATTAAATATCCTTTGTGTAGTGGTAGTTGAAATGGTAAAAACCACAAGTGAGCTGAGTGGGAAGATCAGTAAGAATTTACAGCATACCTGGGAGATGAAGGCTTGCCCTGAACGTGTGCCTGGAGCTCTGGCTTTGCTCATCTTTGAGACAGAGAGTGACAACAGCCAGAGGAGAATGAGAGAAGGCAGCAGTAGTAATGAAAGGATTATCTCCCCAGGAGAAATGGGGAACCTTTCCAGTGTTAATAGACTGCAAAGAAATTTTACTGCAAAGAAATGCTTGGGTTGAACCGTTCCTCATGCTAAAGGATCCAATAATGGCTTGAACTTTATTTAAAAATCAGGAGGTCAATTCCTGTGGCCATGCTGAAGGGAGATTTGGTTGTAGAACTGGAGTCTGAGCCTTTGTCAGATCTCTAAGTGTGCCTGGTTTCCAGCCAACCACAGCTCTGCTGCTCAGCCTCTGCCAGGCTATGTCCTAATTTCAAAACAATATCTTCACTATGTTTCAGTCCCCAAGGGCAGTAGCTGCACCAGATTTAATTAAAACTGGGAATGCTAATCAGCAGGTCCTCCTGTAACTGAGAGATTTCTCACTGTCCCAAAGTTAAGTGGCTTTTGCCTCCTACCACTGTGGGAAGCACTGAGACAATGCTGCTGGGTGACAGATCCCAGAGTCCACAGTTCCTTACCTGAAACTTGGGAACAGCAGCAGGTTCATCCAGGGACAGTCTGCCTTCAGATACAGTGCAGAGGTTGCATAATTGAATTCTGTAACAAATCCCCTTTCTACATTTGCAAATCATAAAACACCAAGACTTTTACTAATGAATATGTGGAAGGAAATAAAAAGAACCTTGAGTAACTTAAAGCCCTTCTCTGCACTGAACTGGATGACAATTATACATTATTGCAGACTCCTGTTCAAGGCTCAGAGACCTTGATTAGCCAGATCCTCTCTGGCCTCTATGATCTGTGCAACGGGATTTTCTCCCAGGGTGTGCAGTACAGGAGCACAGGTGGAAGCAGAAGCACACTCAGAAATAGGAAATGTCCTGAAGTTCAACAGTTGCAACTAATTATTGAAGTCAGCAAGGTGAACAATTATTTACTCTGCTGATTTAAAGAAAGAAGGGGGGAGTGAGGAAGGGAGAATCAAGTAGAAATAGTAAGCAATAAATGTACATGCTTTAATTTTCACTGCTGTAGTGTTGTGTAAGAGTACAGAAATTTCATGGGTTTTACTTTACTTCCACAGGAAGTTTCGTGTTTGTATTTAATTTCTGGTAACCCAAGGGCAAAGCAAAGCAATTAACATGTTGAAGACTTAAAAATAAACTGCAGAAGCTTCAAGTAAAATACCTTTAGCTGATTAGTGTTACAATGCATCTTTAATGAGAAATAAATGAGGATTGCATTGTTTCTCAGGATAAGGAGAGTTGTTAGATATCTGCATTGATAATAGAGGGCTTAGAAATAATCTGTGAGCTGCTTTTCTAGAAGAAAAATAGGAAAATTCTACATGGCCTACCTAGTGTACAGAGAAGAAAAACAGTGAAACCAATACATTTCTAGAAGTTCTTTCCATTAAAAGCTTATTGCAAAGTGAATTTTAACATAGTTCTGTTCCCCTTTGGATTGTTTAGACTCACCCCTTGCTATGTATTCATGTTTCTCTATTTTTGTCCAACTGTTAGTTTTTCTTCAACTCTGATTTTACTACAAACTAATTTGTATAAGAAGTGCAGGCTGTAAAATGTAGAATTAATTTTGAATGACCCACATATAGAATACTAGCTCCTCTTGTACCCACAGCAAACAAAATTCTATGGAAAACAAGGCTCAGAAATAGACTTCACAAAATATTTCTTTACAGTTCTCCTGTCATGGCTGTGTACTGAATAAAGGGAATATGAAAAGTCCTTTGGGAAGATTGGCAGCATCTATGTTTTTAAATAGAATTATTTTTAAATATGCATGAATTTATTGTCTTGGTTAAGTTGCTGCACAGTAAAAAGGAATGCTGTTCTCTGAGCAATAATTGGTCTGTCTCAGCTCCCAAATTGGGTCACAGACAGAATGCTTTGGTATTTCTCTCTTTTACCTTGCTTTCTTGGAAAAGTGATTGAAACTGTAATCCTTACTGCATTGAGGAGGTGTACTGATAAAACCCAGTGTTTTTCATGAATGATAGATCCTCTTCTTTTGTCCTGTTGTTGATGGTGTTGTGTTGTAGAACACCTTAAAGAACAATGTAGAAATCTGCAGTCTCAACAAAATATGCTGAAATGCACTGAATGAATACAGCAATCCCAGTTATTGCTGGAGTTTATTTTTGGTAATAAACACTCCACCTTCTGTATGGCACTGTGGTAAAATGAAATAGTTTAAATTATTAATATTACACCATTTTACAGTCATCATACATCTAAACATGACAAATAACTTTCTAAATATCCCTAAGAAGGACTGAAGGTGAGGTGGAGGTGACAGTACTGTTCTATAAAGCTCATGTGCTACATCACATCTCTCCAGCTGCATCTCCAATTGCTCCAACAATTGAAGGGCTTGGGAGGTCCTGGAGTGCTGGTGACACAACCCAGGAAATCCCTGGACAGGCAGCTTGCCTTGTGTAGGGCTGTAGATCTTGGGTTGTTACAGCAGCATGAGCTGTCTTTCTGTATTGCTGTGTCTTTTTATATGGAAGGTGAGAAAGATTTGAATACAGATAATGCCATTGCCGGTTAATTTTAAAGGCCAAATTGTGTTTTTTAACAATGCTAGACCTTTCTAAGCAATGTCTCAGAAAGATAAGGATATATTTAGAAGATGGATGTTTCAATTTCTGGCTGCCTAAAAATGACATAACAACATTATAAATTTAAATAGGATGATGCTTTAATGGGTCTCCTAGAGGAAAAAAAAAAAAGGTGTTTATTAGTAGAAATGTACTAAACTATCTGCATTTGACAAAGTGCTAATGGAGAAAATTACTTCTAGAGAAACAAATGAAAATGTCAATTAAAAAAAAGTAATGGCTCCCTAAGTTGTGGGTTGTGGTTTTGCTTTTGGAGTTTTTTATTTTTAATTTTTTTTTCGTGAAGAGAAGTGCTGGGTGTGTTTTCTGTATTGTTTGAAAAGCTTCTGAATTGTCTGTGCTGCCTGAGTTCTGTGAGTGTTGGGGGATTTTTGGGGACACCCCTTCACCCCTTCTGTATCTGCTGCTGCACAGTTGTATTTTATTTAGGCGAGAAGCTAGTTAAATAGGTTGGTCTAATGCTTCTTCTCTATTATATGTTTTGTTTTATTTAGGGATTATTTTCCAAAGAAGTGTCCACAAGCACAGTGCCTGCACCCTAAACCACCTGGCTTTGCACTTCCCTATGTGCCAGAAACCTGGTGTCTCATGTCAGCAGAGACATTCCTGGTAAATGCAGAATATTAATGAAGTTCAAATTCCCTCTTTACAATTTTCTGATGCCAATCAGCTTTTCTCCCTGGTGATGGGACTCCTGAGATGCCAGGTAATGTCAGGGTTTGCTTGGCAGGCACACTGGGAGCTGCTGGGGGTGTGAAGGTTGCCCTTGCTCTAAAGGACATTGCTGTGCTCAGCTGGAGTCTGCACAGAAAGGCTCAGGGAGGGCATGAACAGAAGCAGCTCCGTCCCACTGAGTGAGGCTGCAGTGACACAGCCACTTGTGCCATGACACACATGGGGACCTGGGCCCTGTGAAGCAGGGAAATGTTTAGGTTTTCCTGCTGCTGTTTGATTTGCTTATGTTAGATGTGTCTTCAGTTTCTCACAGCAGAATAAAACCAGCTGAGGATAATGTCTGGGAACACCAGACACTGGGAACCAAGGAGCTGAGCTGAGGTAAGAAAGGAACCATCAAGCAGTGACCATGGCACAGGCTGTCTGCAAATAGGGGTGCCAGGGGAGACTTTACTTCTGCCAGTGTAAAATGTGATTTTTAATGAGACATCAGGCGTTTAATTTCCGTCTCTAATCTCCAGGAGCTGAATACTCTGGCTCTATAAAAATATTACCTCTGTTAAAACCTGCAAGATGAGATGCTGGACCCAAATGCACTAAAGGCAGGCAGTAGGCAAACAGAGTGTACTATGTCTTAATGACTGTTTGGAAAGGTTCAGAAATAGTGTGTTCTTAAATTTGCTTACATTGAAGCTGGAAAACCAGTATTTCTCTCAAAAACTTTGTTTTCAGTCATTTGCCTCATGTTCACAAGTCTCCCCTCAGACTGTACTTAATTACAGTAGTATTTGGTTACCTTCACAGGTTCCTCTGCTGTTCTAATGTGAATTTTCCTCATTTAATAAGAGACATCCAAGTTTATCTCATCCTTTTAGCAGCCTAAGAGAAACCAAAATGAACTGGGTCACTTGATGTTTTTTAATCTCTGTCCAGCCTCAAGCCCACAGCAAAGGGAGGAGTCCCATGCTCTCTTGTTTCCTCAGCACTTTGAACTGTGAGTGACATCTTGCTTTAAAGGCAAGTGACAGGGAGTTACAATTACCAACCCTGCTGGAAGTACCAAAATAATGTCCTCAACATCAAAAGATGTTGTTTTAAATTATAATTAGGGTCTCCATGGGTGAATTGTTTCATCATTTAACATATTTTATTTTTCTTGACATAAACAAGATGAGGCATAGTGACAGCAAGAACCTCTGCCATTTCAAATTAGCTAAAGCATCAGTATTAATTCTTAACCAGCTAATTACACTAAGAAAAGTGAGGAAACATAATTTGTCATTTATGCTGGTAAAAAATCACATTTTCAGCTTATTTTTGTAACTTTTTACTACATACAGAAATGTCCAGCACAAACTATGGTTAAATATCCTTCCCATGATTGTATTATATAGCTACAAAATGTTCTCTCATTTTCCACATTCTACTGAAAATGAGACTGTGAAAACATTCAGCTAAGCAAAAGCAGCTGGAGAATAAAAGCAAAATCACCTCCTTTCTCTCTGAATCCAACATTACCTCTGCTCAAGCTGCTGCCATGGGGCTGCAGTCCCCAGGTGGGCCTGTCCTGGTGCAGGTAAAGCCACTTGCTGCAAGGCAAAGGTGATTTTACAGTCTCAGCAGTTCCATAAATCAGGCTTGAAGGAGACTCCTTGATAAACTGTTGTAACTAAAATGTAATTAAACTGACTCTTCAGCACAGCATTTCCTACCTTTCACCGTGTTTAAATACCTGTAATACCCTCTAGGGAACAGTGTTGTGTGTGAGTACATACATAAAACAGGACAGAATGCATTAATGGTGCTCTCTGTGTTCCTCCCTCTTCAGGTGCCAAAGCTGCACCAGCTCCAGTTCCAGATAACCCATGGCACGGATTGTAATGTGTTCAACTAAATACTTAAAAACCCCAACAGCTATGACTTAATTACATGAAGAATTTATTTGCAACAAATTAGAAACACTTGCTAAAAACAGAGGTGGATTGCAGCATGTAAACTATTTTATAAATTTTTTTTAAGACTTATTGCAGAAGAAAACACACTTTTTAGGATTTTCAATATTCTGTAGTATTCTGTATTGCCTTACAGTAAGGCACTCTACATTGCATTTGGAAATCAAAGTTTGTCTAGGAATCAACAAAGTGACTTCTGATTAAAGTATTCTGTACAGAATATTCTCCCCATGCAATTATTGCAACTTCCATAGCTAGAGCCAGGATATGTGCTAATTGAATGGCAGTGAAATTTCAAAATGGAAGTAGTTGTTTCACCCTTAGTTTCTGTCAGTGACATTTATATCAGCCTCATTTACAGACTTTTCATTATATAAAACTATATAATGGAAACTATAAAACTATATAACGTTATATAAAACTTTTTAACAGATATTACAGAAACCCAAGCTGTGACTGCAAACCAGAATGTGTTTGGTCTCCTATTGCTCCTGGCTCTGAAGAGCTAAGAAAATAAAGCATGGGAAATGGGAGAAAATATGACACCAATGTAAGAGGATATGATACAAAAATTGCTAAAATTCAGCAGTAGCCTGCTAATTTCACATTTTTTGAGATTTTTTTCTGTAAAATGTCCCCCATTTACATTGTCCAGAAGGTAACAGAAATTACTAAATTTACTGGTTTTGAAATACCCTCTCAAGTTAAAGGGTTATACAGACACCAGTTTCTCTGTAATAGGAAATTATTACCTAGGAGCAAAGTGAAATTCTCAGAACTGTACTTTTGAATCACACATTACCATATTAGCTCTGCTCTTCTCCCATATTCCTCATAGGTCTCATTTTCAAAAAGAAAAACATGTCAACAGCTTCCTTGTTATTTAGGACAACAACAAACTGAGACCTGTTCTGGGACACTGCAGTCAGAAATCTGAGTTCTGCTTGGGGAAACTTTAGGAAACTGTTTACATTTATCTAACAGAAAAATCTCTTTTGACACAGCCTACTTTTGCTTAGCAATCATATCCAGCAGCTCCTTCTCAATGCCATGGCTGCCCAGGTCAGTTAAGCTGTAGTATCTGTGCACCACCTTCTCCTCTGTCACAACCACCACCCGAAGGCCATGTGTATCCTTTCCCAGCTGACATCCTATAGCTGATGACACCACCATTTCCAGGCCTTTGTAGGACCCTCCAGCATTCCTGTGGTAATGCCCAGAAAATACAGCTCTAATGCCTGGTAAAGAAAAAAAACCAAAAGACAGAGTTTATATTTAGTTAGCACATTACAGGTGTCAGATTTACCTTCCTTCTTTAATGGCTCATTAAGCATAAAGTTGAAACTAAAACATTTACCCAAACTTGCATTTTCAACAAATAATTAGTAAACAGCATATTAAGCAGTAAACAGTATTCTAATAGTAATAAATAATTAATCAAACTTTGTGCTCCACCAGCTGTGTTTAGGGTGACTGGACTGTGAGCTCTTTATGCCCACTGCAAGGTGTGTTTGCTGTCTCCCCACTCCTTTGCCTAGAAAGAAGGGACAGTCCAGAAACAGCTGATTAAAATGAGATCCCTGCCCAGAGAATGACTGAAACACTGGCTGAAAGGCAAAGAGAGCAGAGCTGTATTTGTCAATTAGCATGAAGAAAATGTCCCAAGGAGAGCTTAAACCTCTACACCCAAGGCCAATGACCTTAAAAAAACTAAAGAGGCAAGACAAACAAGAAACACACATGAGAAGGTAAGTTGTAGTCATTTCACAAGACATTGAGGGTATCAAGATGGAACCAGAGCCAGGTACATCAAAGAAATCTAATAAAGCAGAAGTTTTAAGAAGAGGGAGAGAAAGAGGAGCAGCCAGGAAAGGAAAGATTGACATCTGCAAGAGTCAGGCTTGGAATGACATGAATTAACATTTATCATGTATGGGGACAAACAAGGCAGGTGACTCTGATCCCTCTCTATTTTTAATGACTTAAGGCTGTTCTGTTTCCTTTTTTTTAAGAAAAACACCAAAAAAACAGATTACTTATATTTTAGACTTCATTGGAGTAAAAAATATGGAGTTTTTACAGAAACTTTGAAACAATTTGAAATTAAATGAATTATGTCATCCTCACCTCCAAACCAGTAATTTCTACTTTTTGTTTCTGCTGTCTTGCAAACATAAACAAAGAAATGGGTAGAAGCTCTACTTGTTTCTCTGAATGGCCTTTTTGATTGTCTTTACAAATCAGATTCATGCTGCAAAACAGATTGACTTCATCTCCCTATATCTGATAAATTTTAACAAAATGCTTTTATTACTACAAAATGATGACACCTTGAGTCTGAGTAAAAAAACCAAACATCATCTTGTTGCTAAGTACTTCTCTTTCCTGTCAAAGAGAGGAAATCCCCTCACAAGAGTTGAGAATGCAGCTTCCTCCCTGGGAGAGAACATTCTGCCCTGGACAAAGCTTTTCATTCTCAGCTTATTCCACCTTCCTTTGCCATTTAGCCTTTCCAAGCTCTGCCCATAGCTGAGCAACACACTGAACAGCATTCAGAGTTTGGTAACAAAAATCTCATCAGTTTTCCTGCTAATTTAAGGTAGTGTATGTTTTATTTTAAATGGAAATGTGGAGTTAGCATAAATAGCTAGTTTTACAAACAAGATTTGGGATTATGTTTTGGCATGCTTGGTCCTTAGACCCGTGGTCCAGACTCTTACAGCTTCCTGAAGCTGCACCCAATGCCACTTTATACTGTTGTGCAATAGAAAAATTACTGGATCAGATGACTAAAAATAGTGGAAATTTTGTTGGCAGGCCAGAGAGGGGAATTTGTGAGACATTACAACCTTAAATGACATTTAAAAAATAAAAAGCTAGCAGCAACTGATTTTGCCTTCAGACAGCAGAAATCCTGGAAAATAGCAGAGGCAATTTAAAGCCAGAGAGCTGTAATGAGGAACATGCTGCAACTTCACATGGAAATCCTTATTTCTCTAGCCAGAAAAAACGTCCACATTTTCTCCTGCAGTAGATTTAGACCTCTTTCACAGAGATAAAGTGAAAAAGGAAGTAGGTGAACCCATCTTAAGACAGCTGGCTAACATCAATCCTTTGCTTTTGTAGGAGTGAGTGATCTGAAGACTGATATAAAATATATAAACTTGGCTCAAAGTATAGTTAAAAATTAAGCAACTTGGAAAGCAAAATATAAATTATTCTGCTGTGTGTCTGGTAAGAGCTACATGGGGTTTCATATTTCAAATCCAAGCCCTTCTCAAACAGCAAATGAGTCAATATGGAAAAGAGAGAATGAAGCCACCTGGTCACTGAGCAGTGGTACCAGGCCTTGTCAGCTCCAGCCTGTCTGCTCCCCTGTTTCAGTGTCTCAGGACTGATTATCCTGCAGTGGAACCACTCTGGCTGCTGCATGAGGTGACAAACACTGCAGGACAACTCTGGGAGCTTGCTGGCACCCAGCAAAACCGCTGAAGTGTTTTACATCTTGGGAGAAACCCAGCTAGAGTCCCTCAAAAGGCAGTGGTGGAATACAAAAGTCAGTGATGCTGCTACTGTAACAAGGTAACAAGGCCTCTTCAGTATTTTCCACTTTTTCTCTGGGTAAGCAGAACTACTTTAGTCTATGGAAAAAATTAAGAACAAGTAAGAATCATAAACTCTTGGTGAGGTGCAAACCCATGTGACACACTTTTAGTAACAGAAATAGGTACTTTGGAAGGGAATTAAGTTCTCTCTTTTTACTGGAAGAATCTGTGTCCTAAAGTAGCATCTTCCCAACATCCAGAGAATTTGACATTTTGATTGAAAAGAGGAAAAGAAGCCAGAGCTTTATGTCATCATTTGGTAAACCAAACCCTAAGTGTAAGTAGAAGGACAGAGGATACAAAAGTTATAAAGGAACTGTAGTTATGCTAAAGAAAACAAACGTTCCACTTGCCTCATAATTCAAGGAATAATTTTGAGAAACCCATCCTAGACAGAGACACACATCAGTAAAACATTTTGCTCAGACTTTAGTTTTCAGATACCCTTTAGTGCTAGTGCTACTACGAACTCATTATTGCTGGGTTCCAGGATGTTACACCTTGAACAAGGACACAAACAGGCACTGCTGGGGGCTGATGGAGGCTCACTGATGGGGTTTTTCTGCAGGAGCACTTTCAGCTGTGCTGCACCCACTCTGGGAGCTAGCACAAGGAGGAAAGCTGAACCAGTCACTGCAGTAACACCAGGATGACAAGCAGGCAATTTACTTTGCTCTTGCTTTTGATCTTTAACATAAAACGAATCTTAGAGATGTTTGCACTCAAATTTAATTTATTAATTTCAGATGTTTTTCTGAAGTAATAATGCCAAGTTGCTAGCAACAGACACCCCCACCCCTTCCCCCCCAACTCTGTGAGGAAAGAACAGTGTCCTGGCAGACCTTGTTTTTATAGCCCACTTTATCCCAGGTCAGTAAAATGCATCCAGTTATACACTGAAACATCCAGTCCCTTCCCACTACAGCAGAAGAAAAAAAGGTGGAGCAGTGATTTGTGTTTTATCATTGGGTTCTTAAACAGCAGCTGATATAAAAGCTGTATGAAATACTAAAGAACTCCTGTGTAAATAAATGTCCAAAGAACAGCACCTTCACAAGCATTCATTATTTCATTTTTTATGAAATACACAGTTATTTGAATTTAAATGTGACTGGAGGTTTCACAGTATCCATTTACTAAAAAAAGCTGGATCCATTACTGCAAGACACTATTCATACCTAATGGATTATTCATTAAAGAAAAAATGGATTTAAATCAGAATAAAGTAAAAATCTGTGCAGACAGTTACACTAAAAAAAAAGGCAAAACAATCCACACATCCTGCATCTGTGATCATCATCATCATCATCTGATGTCAGACTGCTTAACATGACACAGATTCCAGAGTATCTGCTAAGGAAAAAAGGTCTGAACTGCCAAATCAATTTTTTGATCAGGACAGGACTGGAAGCCAGAGATACAGAGCAGGCTTCACCCAGTGCTGGGTACCAGGTCTTGTTCTCTCTGTGCTAAAACTTTACTTGGGTCAAGAAAACATCTAAACCCACTGAGCTTCATGCCTGCTACCAAACATGACTTTTAACAATCAGTCAAAATGTGAAAAAAGTCAATGTCTTTGTAAAAAAGGTTAAGATACAGGAATTGCTTCTGATTTTAGCAAACCAAAGCTGTTCTCCTGCCACCCAATTTACCATCACTTTCTGATCAAGCACAAAATTTCCTTTTTATTTCTGATCTGAAAAAGCTAAATCTAAAAGACAAAAAGGTTTTCCTTTTCCAAAGATCTGATGATAACTATTTTTCCCTTCAGAATAATGCATCCCTACTAAAGAATGAAATACCTATTTTGGTTCAAGTTCTTTGAGCCCAGAGCAACCTACTTAGCAAAAATTATTCATGATGTAACAACAAACCCAAACAAGGATTGTTAGAGAGTCATGTGATGAGAGGTAATACTTAAATATGTTGATAAGCCTTTCACTTTTAATCAGCTCAGCCATGAAAAAAGCACATAAACACTTTGGTTTTATGCTGATTCAGAGACTGCATTATGGCCCTTGGGGCTGAGGCAAGGTAAGAGGGGAGTGCTGGGGAGTTACCAGCTCATGCAGTTTAGCATTCTGCCTTTGATGCTACCTGTTTCATAGGCAGAATCTTTACAGCACAACTTGATTTTAATAAAATTTCAAACTAAGTTCCTATTTTAATTTGGATACCTTTTTCCAAGTCAATATCACATTAGGAACACTTGACTCATGGTTTCTACTGCAGATATTTTTCAAAAGGAAATTCAAAAGTGCCTCTGAAGACTTTCCTCCCCTCTCATTTTCTGTGTCTGCTTTCTAAAGCCAGCTCTCCAAATAAGTAGCAGAGGTTCACCAAGCTCTTGTTGATTTGCATCTTCCTCACTTTATCAGCTTCGGGAAGTTGGACAATTTTTAACAATTTTTACCATTTCCTATTTTCACTTTCTCTCTTGGTTCTCTCTCGAGGCTCTGTGACCCACAGCAGCACAATGTATTAAAAGGATTACCCTGTCCTTTTCTTACAGAGAGGGTGTAACAGCTACTGTTCCACTGCCTCACTGCCTGACAGGGAAAGGTGTCTGAGGTCTGCTCTGGATGTGCACTGAAAAGGATCAGGAGATCCAAGGGATCAAAGCAGGCTCAGAAGCAGCTGCCTGTGTACAACCATCACATCCTCACAGGCTGCAGCAGCTCTGATTTTATAGAGATTATTCTCTGTAACTGTGGCCATCTTACAGCACTTCTGAGTTCCCAAGCAACCTAAAGCAGAGAAATGTTCTGAAAGAAACCAAGTCCTAACTGGAACAATCAGCACCTTTTTCAGCCCTGGAGATACTGAAGAAAATGAGAAGAAAACTTTAGCTATTGTTGTTAGCATACTGTTGATTTTATTCCTGACAAGAACCAGGTGAGAAAATAATTCATTACACAAAACAAACTACAACTGAGTGTTGTGCAGGAGGCAGTTTGTCTGTTAGCCGGAGAAGCTGAGATTATTTTACAGAATTTTGAAAGTGCAGCATAATCCTTCTACAAATTATCATTTATCACTCAGAAAAACCCTTCTGTGGCACCAGGGAAAAGGGTCAGCACGATTTTGATGCAATTGCACTGTAAGAGAACAAAGGCATTTCGCTGTGTCTCGTTCCCCTGGGTGAGAACATCCCTGTTGGAGCTTATTGTGCAACTGCAGTCCTGGAATTCCCAGACTCCCAAGTTCCCTTAACTTGGGACTCTACTGCTGTCTTCTGTAGCTTAGAAAAATGTAAGGACATGGAAGACTGGGCATGTTTTCAACTCCCCAGGAAGAAAGGGGACTCTGGCCTTTCTTCTCTGTGTGGCCAAACAAACAGCCATAACTTTTCTATTCAGCCTTTCTATTTCAGGAATAGTTAAATCATGTTAGTGTCTCATTTTAAACAAGAAATGCCAGCCAAATCATCTCTTTGCTTTATTAAACAAACAGGTGTATTCTGTAACATGCAACAGTATGATTTTGTGAAACAGGTAACACCTCTTAACTTCGTGAAAAATTTACTATTTTCTAGTTTAATTCAAGAAATACAGGCTGAGCCCAGTCTGTAGGGAAACTGAGTTGCAGAGACAGGGTGGAAAACAATGCATCCAGGTTTACCTTGAAAATCCCAAAGAAACATACCTGGGAAAGTTTTCCTCACATAATCAGATAATATTGGGTTGCAATTCAGACTTGAGCTAGTTTAAATTCCAGGGGTGTCTGACTCCAATTTCTGTAATTACACTCACTTCTATGGCTTGATTCCAAACCCCCTGAATTCAGAAGAAGCTGTTTTCCAGCTCTAGTTCCAAATGTACAAACCCCATTTTTGAGGCAACTTTGCTGTGTCCAAAATGTGAGAGACCTCACCTCAGCTGGAAATCAAACTGCTCAACCCAGCACTATGGACAGAGTAAAAATATAGGAAAAAATTACCAACATAAAAATAAACCGAAGAAAAGCAAGTAGATTTTCCAAATTAGGAGGAGAATGCCTGGAATAATCAGCATAGGCAATCAGTAGCATGCTTTATTTAGACTGAGCCTTCAATTAAATAAATGCTTTTCTCAGCAAAAGCAAATGAGACTGTAGAAGAAGGAGAAGGCTAAATTAGTGCAATATGAATGACATAATAAATATGTAATGGGTACAGTACAGACCTTGCCTCTCTTCCCATGCTCTCTGTAGAGAAATTGGGGAAAAAAAGTGGTTCTGACTGAACTATGAAATTCATCACATGGTTCAGATTGTCACCTTTAAGTGCTGATTAATGAACTATTTTTTACAGTAACTGCAGACATGAATCAATGTTCACTGCATTTCATGTACTGGTTGATGGCTCTCCACCCAGACTGCAGGTGAAGTTCACAGCAAACAAAAGGCAGCATTTCTTCAGAGAGCTGTGAAACATGAAATTCCCACATGCAGATCATTGTGAAAACTGGCAGTTTTCACAAATCAACTGAACAAATCTAGAGAGGAATCACTAAATTGCATTATGTTGGTAACATTAATATGATACAGCAAGTCCTCAAAAGAAAAAATCTTGGGGGTGGGAAGAGGCCTGGAAAAAAATACCATTATGCACTTTTCTATCCTGTGCCCTTCACAAGAGTTTGGGGAGTGGGAGCAGCAGGAGACTGGGCTATTGAGACCCTCACTCTTCTCCCATTACTCTGCTTTTCAGTTAGCTGTTCAAGTTTAATGATAAAATTAGATTTTAAATATAGTTATGTTTATCCAAAAATCCCTGGGTCACCACACAAATCTGTTTCTCAGTCAAGGACTGAAGAAAGAGAACAGACTAGAAAAAGCTGATCCTGGATACATTTGTCCCCAAAAGTGCAGGAGCTAGGGAGGAGCACCAGTAGAGCCAAAGCAGAAGCAAAAAGGTGGAGAGGCAGTTCTGTAAAGACATTAAATTGTATTGGAGGATCTGAATGCTATCAGCACTCTGGTATCCTGTCAGTTTTCAAAGAGAGGAGAACCAAGTAAGTATCCAGGCACAGGGAGATGCTACTCTGAGATGTGTGTACACCCCCACACAGGTTACAGTACACAGGTATTTTGTAAAAGGCAGTGTTTCTGGCAAATACAACCATTTAAGTCATATGGATAAAGTGATCTGAACATTTTCCCTGGAGTTTCAGGCACAAACTGGCTTTTCTTCCTCCCTTTCACTTGCAGAGTACAGCTGCTGTCTGAAGTGCTGAACAATGTGGTCGGTTCAAGAGTAATACCTGTTCTCTCAACAATTTTGCACTCCAAAATGATGTTCTTTCAGCTTCCCTACAAGTGCCACATTAACCATAGGCATTTTTTGCTGCACCTTTTTTCCTCCCCGGGCACGTGGTGTATCTCATCTTTTCAAGACTCCAGTGCTACACAAGGAATAATAATATTTAGAAGTCTTTGAAAACAAAATCTCTTCAGCGGAATAGAATTGATTTTATCTCATTGCAATTTCAGAGTGCTCCCATTGCCTCATCTGCCAAGCAGGTGTTACAGCAGCAAAGAAAGATGTGAAAGCATCAGTGACAGCACTGTTAACTGCTCACTGCTCAGCCAGCTCTCAGACTCTGTTATAAAAAACAACAAACCCCATAATTTCCCAACAGAGTACCAGAAGAAGGAAACAGTCCCACTGGTAAGTATTGGGGAACAACATCCTCTCTTTCATAAGCTCTTTGGTCAGCTCTCAGTAGCACACAGAATTATTTTGTGTAGCCCTTTTGAAGCTCTCTGTTGTTCCTCCTCAGAAGAGCTGTATGAATAAAAGAGAACTGAGTAATTAGAATTTACATTGCACAGCTCTATAAGCATCTCAATAGAAATACCCCATGCACTCTTGTTTGCAAACATTATCCTGCAAATATGCAGGAAACCTCTGCCTTAAATTTGCCAAAATTGTAGCCAAATTGTAGCCAAAAGAATCAGGAGTTTGGTGTGGCTGGTGGTCAGTTGGTCAGTGTAAGTAGGAGACCAAATATTATTTTGAAAAGTATATTGATGTTGAAAGCTACTTTCTGTAAGACAATACTAAATGGAGCTACGTAGAGAAGGATCTTGGTGTCACTTATTTTTCCTATATAATAAGGGGAGAAAAAACAGGCATAGCCAGAGGGTGATTCCAGATCACCTAATTAGAGCACTGGTCTAAATAAGCCTTTAGAGGTCCTGTCTCTAGAAGGTCACTGTTCTTCAAGTTCGTTGTGAATTCCTACTTTTTTCCATTTGAATGTGATGCTTTCTCACAGAGCTGGAACAAACCCCAAACAGTCCTGGATTGCTGTGTGCTCTAAGGATCAAGAAGAAGCTTTAGTCCAGTGGATAAAACTAATTTAAAATTTTTTTCTAAGAAAAAATATCACTTAATGTCCTTACAGAATATATGTGTATTGAATTTGCTGCTGAATTTCTGGAAAACAATTTTAAAAATCTATGTTTGTGTATGTCCATGCAAGATTTCCAGTACCATACCTGGGAAATTTCTTACATAGAATATATCAAATGTGGTCACTCTACCTGGGCCATAAGTTCATAATTGCAATCTTGAAAGAGGTTGATCTAAATCACTGAAGTTGAGAGTATTTAAATTATCTTAAATACTGACACATAAGCAATGAGATTACTCACTCAATGTATGGGCTTTGCCAAAATCGAGGTCTCAATGGCAGGAAGATGAAAATATTACTCCCCTGTCAACTCTGATTACACAACAAAGAAAATAATGAAACATAGCATATGTTGTCTGGTAAATTTTAGAAACAACAGCTTTCAACACTCCATGCTTTAATTCTGTGCTCAAATATATCTCAGCTGTGGATGTTCTGAGAGCTTCTTCTTCTTTTAACACTGCTCTCCTGTCACAACATTTCTAAGAGGAGAATGTAGATATATCACACACTTTTAATGAGTAAAGGTGTTAGAAGTTACAGCACCTCCAGTCACAAATATAATGAAAAAATATACCATTTAATGAAGTTAGGTTGTTATTTTTGCCCCTATGTGCACATTAAATACTTTTAACCACATCTGAAAAATTGCTTTGAAGACACTTGGATGAATTTAAAGCTTTTTAATTAAAAAAAGCTGAAGACTGTAGGGAATTTCCTTCTGTATATTTCTATCTCTGGTCTAGTTATTTTCTTTAAGATGCATCTCAGCTACATAGACAACATATTCTTAATCTAACTGTGAAACAAGATCTCTTTTCAACCCTGTTGGTGAAAAACCATCTATTAATTTAGGTTTTATTCAACAGAGCTGCTAAACATGTTTAGACATTTCCTTAAATGCTTTAGTTGATTTGTGCCATTAAGAAACATTTATTGCTATATTGTATTACCTAATATAAGTAATGCTCAGTGTGTCAGTGATGGTTCTAAGGACAAAAAGTGTTTAAAAGACTGTATATAGCTCACCAAAAATATACATACTTTTCAGGTCATAGAAAAAATATTTAATGTCCTAAGAAAATTTTACTGGAATGAGGTATGCAAGAAAAAGCAGGTCTTCTATTACATAAACTGCCTGATTTGAAAACTTAATTTGCTGCTTTGTTTAGCTTTGTTTGCTTTGCTGCTTGCTATGTTTGTCAAAGACACATGACTTGCAGACCAGATTTTTTGGCTAGACAATTACTATTTCTTTATTTTCCCTACAATGCTAAGAGGAAACCTATTTATATCAGCACTGTAAAATCCTTAAAAGCTGAATATGCATTTCTTGCAGCAGAGTCGAGTGACTCCAGCAGATCTCACAGATGAGAACGTCAGGTCAGCTCTTTCACAGCTCTTGCACACGGGATTTTTCTGTACTTAATGTCTGCATGTGGAAGAGACAGAGCTTGACAACTTTGGCTTAACTTGCAGAAGTTATTCCAATACACCTTCAGAAAGGTATCTCTGCTTAAATCCTAAACTCTGCTCTCAGCTGAGTTGGTTTTCACTGTGACCAAAATCACATTTTCAAGGACAACAGTTCTTGTGATGCTCTTAAAAAACCCATGGTCTAGCAGGATTTCTTACACATGCAGCTTACAAGTATGGTTTAACTTTGCACAGTAGTAATACATATTTACAAGTGCCAGATTTTCAATTATAAATATTTATCATAAGGACATGATTTTATCTTTAATTAGCCCAACTGTTAAGGACACTTCTAATGTGAGAAATGCAATTCAGTATTTCATACCAGATGTAGCCTCTACAGTTAGTCTTTTATCTCTGCTTGTAATGAGCAGATACTTACAACAAAACCATTCTATAACAAGGGAGCAATTAGAAAATAATAACTACAGAAGGTCTGGGCTTTGGAATGAAAATAAAAATTTTCTGAAGTTGCATACCTCAGTTTAAAGCACCTGTGACCATATGACCAATATGACCATACTTTAATTATCTATTTCCTACACAATCCATATGAATTTCTTTGTTCTCTGTTCTTGACTAGATTATCTTTCCTTTCCTGTACCTCTCTAACCTGCTGAGTTATGCCTCCATGTCTGACACTTCTAGAAAATTATAAACATGTGAACTGGGGTAATTCCAGGTTCGATCCTGGGTTATAAACAACTGAAATATGATGCCCATCTTATAACGCTAAACACCCTAAACCATGCATGTCACTGACATAATGACACAACAAATATGGTTACAAGCATTGAAACAGCAAGAGGCAGAAGGAAGGGAGGAAGGAGGGACAGGTGACAGGTTGGGGAAAAAGAATAGGGTAGCCTGGTGGTCTCCTAAAAAGGCACACTGACTTTTTTTCCAGAATAGTTACACCAAATTTCTAAATTTAAAAAAGCAAAGTATGTTGGGATTTCATTGGCAATATCCTGTGTTTTAATCCTCCAAGAATGTATGAAATGAACTGGGGAAAAACCAGTTTCATGTCTAATGATGTGCTAAACTTGATTGTTTTTTAGCAAAGCAGAGGTTCAGAAAACAAGCGTTGTCCTTGCATCTCTGTGCCTCTACAGCATCATGCCAACAGCCTCTCTGCAACCCACTGAGACCTCAGTGGTCTCACAAAAGCTGCTCTTAAACAGAATAATAAAATAGAAACAGAACGCACCTGTTACTAAGGTAACTCTGAGCCAACTTCTGATTCTGCTCATTTTTCTCAGCAGTCTGAGTTACTGAGCTGCTTGTTCTCTATATTCATTTCATTAGCAAAATGTTTGATTATTGACTTGCAAACGTTACCTATTGAGTCAGTGTATAGTAAGGAGCATGCCAAAGATCAGTGTTTAAACACACTCATTAGGAACCAAACAACTTATTAGAGATGGGAATGAGGGACACAAGGAGAAATGATGGAGGGAACAGAAAGGTGGCACAGAAAGGAGTTTGGGAATTTCTTCCCTGGAGTTGTATTGCTCATTGCCATTCCACACCTTTCCCCCATCATTTGAAGCCTTCCCAACTTCTGCTTAAGCCTCTGCACACCCTTCTAAGAAACACCACAATGTAACAACAATGTTACAGTGATAATGTTTCTTTCACCTCTTGATGAATTATGTTCCCAGTACTGAGTGTTGTTAGTAAACCAACTGGATGACAGAAAATCCTAGCAAAGAACTGTTTTGGTTCCCACATTAATGCCAGTTTCCTGGGATACACTCATGAACTAGGATGTGCTGCAGTCCATGGTACACAGGCAGCCACAGCTGCCCAGCTCTCCAAGAGCAACACTTCCCACTATATTAACACTAACACAAAAATGGAAAGATATGAGGTGTTCTCAGCGTGTCTCCTTATGGGGAAAAAAATCCCACTTGTAAATCTTGAATCTGCAAATATATCAGTGCCCTGGAGAGCCCTCAGATAGCTGTGAATTTTGGCCCTACTGATTGGAAACAGTAGGAGACTGAGAGCTTGGAAATTAGGCTGAGTTGGATGAGGCCAGGCTTAACAATTAGATGGTAAATTGGGAAAAAGATCATAAAAAATTTGCATTGTTCAGCAATCCAAATAATGTGCTCTCTTATAGATACAGAGAAAATGACATTGTGATGCAGCGATGGCAGGATGGCAGGAAATTCTGAGGGACTGGCACACTCCAGGAACATGAAGGCAATTACCAGGAAACAATGGGAACAGCATGGAGGAGTAGCTGTGTACTGTGTCTGTCTCCATGGCGCTCAAGTGGCATCACACAAAGCTGAGGGGTTTGGTACAATTACTCATTTAGCACATGCTCCACCTGCCCTTCATCCCAGACATGGCCCCTATTAGAAAGGGATGTGCAAAGGACTGATTTTAGCAGAGCAAGACTTGTTTTAACACTGAATAAATCTGGGGTGCATTACACTCTTGGTTTAAAATTGGCTCAGTGTGGGAGAAAGCAACCTCCAAGGTAATTCTGAATTCTGTTTCCATGTTTTATGTAAAACATAAATTCTGTAATTTTCTCCTATGGCAATACCTGATCTTCCCCTCTGTAGGCAGGAAAAACTCAGGTTGTCTTGTATCTGTCAGTACTTGAAAAATGGAAACCTTGCTATTTATGCTAAGGAATTTTTCATGTTTAGCTTTTTACTTCTCACTCAAAGTTTTAAATTTTGTCCAGTACTTTTTACAGGTGAGTAGATTCAGTTGATAATTCTGATCTATGGGAAACAATGAGGCTTATAAGCTGTATTCAAAAATTCCTTGAAAACAGTACCATTTAAATTAAATGTATTTTGTCTGGCAGCAGAGCCATTACAATTTGAAACAAAAATTCAAGAGTAGGAAAGTTTGAGAAAATACCTGCTTTATGAAACTTTTCCATTATCTGCTGGCGAACTGATTTCTCCAAGTTGAAGTAATCATCATCTTCATCAGGTTGGCTCAGAAACAGAGGGATGTGCTGAAACACAATCATGTGCTTGCATTTCTGCTTTGCAGCAACAGCCAGCTGCTCATCGAGCCAGGCATCCTGAGCTTGCCTTAACTCAGGGCACTTGGAAGAATCAAAGTATAGCTGAGAATTCAACACAAGAAAGAAAACACCTCCAACCCAAAAGCTGAAGTAGTCATCTCCCCAGTTCTGGCAATAATCATCTATGGTTTCTCTGGATGGAGTATTGCCAATATCATGATTCCCACTGACAAATACCAGTGGTATGTCCTGGTCAGTGTTTTTCAGAACATTCTTTAAATCTTGCTCTTGGTTTTTTTTCCATCGGGTTCCTAAAGAAAAAAAAAATACAAAACATTTGAGTGTTTATGTTTTTTTCTCACCTTCATTGTTAGGTTTTGTTTATGGAACTGTGCTTAGGAAGAAAATATTGTGTATAAGATGTAATCATGATGAAAACATCTCCACTTTATCCCTGTGCATCCACCCAGCCCAGTCCCTCCCTTCCCAAGGCTGCAGCCATTTCCAGGAGGTGCCCTGAAGGCAGGCCCTGGACAGCACCCAGCAGAGAGCACAGCAGAAGGTGATGCCATGGCCACTGCTTTGCACCAGGAGCTGCAGCTGATTCTTTTCATCCACAGACTCATGATGTGCTGAAAAAATGCAGCACCTTTGGATGGTGCAACAGCACAAGGGTAAAAACCAGGCCAACTTCTGGCTTATATTTTATGGCTGTGCAACAAAATTAAAGGTTGTTGTTCATTGTTTTGATTTTTTTTTCATGACAAGAACTATTTTAACAGCAAAAATTTAATCAGTGTCTTGTGATGACTTATTTATTGATGAGTCTCTTTTAATAATAAGAATGCCATTAAATTGAAAAAAAATAGTTGTTTACTTGACTAGTTTTCCCTGCAATTTATTTATATTCATATGCATATCCATACAGGTACTCTTCTGGATGTCAGGAATTTGTCATAGCCTACAAAGATTTATTGTATTGACAGATTGACTTACAATCACCGAAAAAATTCAGAAAGGAAGTTTTAAAAGGGGAGGTATTTTACTCTAATGATTACAGAGGTTTTCCTATGTTTTCTAAGGACTTGTCTTTAACTAGAGGCCATTGACAAGATTATTATTAATTAATTAAATGAACACGTATAAATTGGTTTTGTCCTGCAATACATAACACACATAGAGCGTGGGCCCATTTCACAAATAATAACTCCATTTTTTAACCAAAAGCTGTAACAGGATTTTTACAAGAACTCTGAATTCAGGTTTCTAACATACACAGGTCTGTGCCAATCAATGGTGTACTTTTAATTGTGTTTTTTACACATACCTTATACACAGAAATGCATAAATGGCTTCCTGTACTGCAATTCCTGTATTTTATGAGATAAAAGGGGTTTTTACAATTTCTTCAAAATACTCATGATGAATATGTTGACAAACACTGACCCTTATTAACAAACACTTTATTTTATATACCCTACAGTTATAGGCTTTAGTACCACGTTATTGCTGTTACCAGAATTCTACAGCTTTATAAAAATACTGAGAAAAAAACCCCATATTAGGTATAAATTGTGGCTAAATGTAAGGACATTGATATGAGGTGCATTAAGTCAAAATCCACAACTCTCTTGGGTTTAACTGCTGGAGGGTAGAAAGTTATTGTAGGAAAATCTTTGAGTAACTTGACAAATACTGAGCATATGATACCCAGGGGAGTCTGGAAAGTACTGGAGAGCAGATCACTTTTTGGGGTATATTAATGGTCAGTTTAGGCTGTTCTTGTTAATCCCAGAAAAAAAAACAGGGCAAATAACATTTATATTACTTGGAGATGCTGAATTCTTAGAAATAAAACAAGAAATTCAAATAAACCTGGCACACTGCTGTCCACAGGGTAAGGAACCTGGCTGAGAGTGCTGCTTTTACTGCCACTTCCCATTTTCCTATGGAAAGAGTTGGACATTTCAAGCTCTAAATATGAAAATATATGGGGGAGGAGGGTGGGGAAATGCAAAGGGGGAAGGCTCTGTTCAGATCCATGTAAACACATTACACCATGTTAAACTCCATGCTATCACTTTGGGAAATTTAGCTAACAGTTGCAGAGTATAAAGACATTTATGCAAAAGTTACAGAAATAATTTGCAGAATTATGTATACCTCTTCCCAGTGGTGAAATTCAAGCTCTAGAGACTAACACTTAGATTAGATTTGTCGACAGCAGGGCACTGATTCCCTCATTTAATGAAATATTATTTCTATAGCAACAGAGAAACATATTCAGTGTTTATTGCAGAAAACAGATTGCTCAAAATGGAAAACAAGGTCTCTGCCCAACAGCCTAGGAAATCCTACTAAGGAGAGATTGGTTTAGAACAACTGCATCTTGGCTTGACCTGCTTGGCAGAAGGTCAAAACAATTTCAAAAGAAGAGAATCCCACAGAGATTAAGGTGGGGTAAAGTGGAGGAATGTCTCAGGACCCCTTGTACAGTGCTGGAGAGGAAGGGCTCAGCTGTCCCAGCAGCCCTGAGCTGCACCACCACAACACACAACACACAATGTGTGCCACTGCAGCCCTCCTGAGGCACCTCCCCAATTTACGTCTGAGGTAAGGAACAGGTAAAGAGGACAAAGACAGTGCTAAAGAAGAAAGCCACTGGAAAATTAAAGTGGTCCCTGCCACAGCATAAAAAATATCCTTTTAATCTCTCTCAGGCACAGAGCTATAATATCTAATTATTCCAATTTTTATGAAGAACATTTCTGTTTGATGGAGATGTATTTCTTTGGCTTAGAGGGAGCTTTGCTGTAGGTGAATAGGAAAATAATATAGTGCCAAAAGGCAATACTTAGAAAAAATTATTTGTGAAGTGCCAGGGTAGATGCAAGTGAAATAAATTTCTGTGATGTTTATCCTGGCATCATCTGCAGTGACATTTTTAAATTCCAGGCCACAATTCTCTGTCTTTATGCTAGGTAGTGTAAATAAAGTTTTGCCCTGAGATAAATTATTTCACAAATTAATAGCCCATAAAGGGCAGCTTAGCTTTTATGAAAAACATGAAAGTGAGAACTGTTGCTGGTGCAGTTGTGTGCAATTTTGCACAGCTTCCCAGCCTATCACTTTTGAAAGCTGAGTGATGTGAACAGGAGCATGAAGGTGCAATGTCACCATGCCTGTTGTTTCCTGCTGTGTATCCCTGTTTGCCTCAGCAGCTCCAGTGTTCTGTCCTGCACTGCTTAAAGGAACCAAGACAAGCAGCCTTCTTCACACACTGAAAGAGCAGATTTCAAGACAGTACTTTTACAGCACTTTTGCTAGAGCTGTCTTCAGTCAGCAGAATTACAGATTATTCTACCAAAGAAATAATCCTATAGGTACTAATCCTTAGTTACAATTTCCTTTGGTACTCCACAGAAGGGAGTGCCACTGTAAGACTGGGTTGGGTTTAGCTTTTGTAAGGCACCAGCTTTTAAAAACAACTTAGAGCATTGTTACCCCCCAAGCTGTATCTGCAATGCTGATGGCAATTTTTGTACAACACAGTCCTTCCTGTACAGTAACCCCCAACAACACTGTAACTTTTCCTCCAGAAGTATTCCAAATGAAAAATTATCAATTAATTAACAACAGTACCAGTTTTTCTACTGATATGAATCAGGAGGGGGAAGGGGGGGGATTATGATGCCATTATGAGGTGGTACCCCCAAGCATTCCTGGCTTGGTGTTAGGTGAAGTCTGAGTACTCCCCCCAAGGTAAGAGAAGCCTTTAGCTCAGACATCTTCAAATAATTTAACAATATGCAAAAATGTGGCACAATAATTTCCTGGATTTCTCATTACTTGCTCTCTGTATTTTAATGTATCTTAAGTGTCCCAAACTTAGAAGAGCTGCAATCACATTGTTTTTAATGGAAAGTACAAATTTTCAGTTTGAAGAAGAAAAAAAAAGAAAAATCAAGTTTTATGCCAGCAACACTCTTGAAAGGCCCTGATGTAACAACTGCAATCTGTTTAACATCTAACCCAAGAGACTGCATACATTGCAGACAAAAATACTATAGGAAACATCAAATAGAAATAGTACCTACATTTGATAAAAGCAAAATACAAAATGTCAAAACACCAGCTATGAAAACAAGATTTAGAAAAGCACTGGGCCCATTTCTTCTGTAATTTATGATGGTACCAGAAGTACTCTGACATCAAAAGACAATTAATTATCGTTGAAAGCAATCACGTGATTGTTAAAAAGCAACAACAGATAGATTTGTGTACTTTCCTGGGCCTTACAGTGCATCACAATTGCTTCAATGAAAAAGTCAAACTATTTTGAGTCTTGAGATATTTGTCCTGTTTTGTGTTTTCATGACTGCCTACAATTGCCCTACTCCTCCATTTAAAGGACCTCCCCTAGCACTATTCACTAAATTTCTAGGGAGAAGGGGGTCCAAGGCTATAGTCAAACATGCTCTGGAAGAAATGTTTGATGTTACCTCCATCTCTGTGGGAAAGCAGCCTCCTCCTGTCAGACTAGGACTGCTTTTCATCCCTGCTCTTGCCTTGGATACCTGGCTGTTGGCTCCAGATTAAGAGGGCTACAAGGAAGATCCTACACTGTCCCTGTCTGCTGACCCCTCCCCAGGAACAGCCCCACTGGGGCCACCGTCACTTGGAAGACATCACAGGTCCAAACCCAATGGTATGATCAACACCACTCTGTACCTGCCAGGCTCCTCCTGCAGCTGCATCTGACTGCTCTGCATTAACATAAAAATCTGAGCTCCAACCTTGCCATTTTTCAAAGCACCAACCCACAGCATCTCTTCAGAGCACTGATGGAGATGGAGCTTCTCCACCGCAGAGCTCTGACACTGTTCCTCACTGTGCTGCCTTCCCTCCTGCCTTTCCCCAGGGCCAGACTCTTCCCTCTGCTCATCTCTTTACAGTTGATCATCCCATAAAAGTGATTCTCTCGTGGGCTGTGAGTGGAATGAAACACTTTGGCCTCCACGTTCTCTTTTGTCCTGGGAGGCTACAAAAAAGTGATAATGGAGAGGGCACTGCATAGAAAGGAAACCTCCCTGGCACCCAGTTCAGCCTTACCAGTGCTCTTCATTGTTTCTTGCTTTAAAATTAAAAACTTCCCCTCTGGTGTCTCCTGTAATGAACTAATGCAACACACTGTGTCATTCCAAATGACTATGTGCAGGAATAAGCTGATCCATTTTAATAAACCCATTATGGTCATGTTCTGAAATAGTTTTTTTTGCTTTAGTCTGTGCTGTAATAGCTAAAATGTCTCCTCTTTCTTCTTTAGACATATATATTGCTAATCTTCAAATAGCCTGAAGACAATTTTATGATGAAAAAAAATTATACAGTTAAAAATAATGTAAATATGACTATATCCACTCCTGAACAAACTGATTGACTACTCAGTTTAACTTTCAAAGAACATCAGTTCCAGTGAAAACCAGAATCTGGAATACTCATTTGTCTACAGCTGTGACTTTTTCAGTACATTTGAAACAAGTAATAATCTGTTCTGAGGTTCAAAAAATGATCACACAAAAATTTTCCTACATGAAAATATGAATTAATTTTATTATATAACTTTGAACATTAAAACAAAAATAAATTTTAACTCTAGTTTAAGCTAATAATGAACAATTATTACATTAAAGCAATTACAAAATCCCCAACTGAACAAGGAAGCCTATTAGGGGACCAACTGCTCCTGGTTTCAGTGCATGACATTAAATATAATGACTGCAAATGCTGACATTTTTCTGAGTGCCAGCCACACAGGTGCCCACAGAACAACCTAATTCATGGCATTTACTGCTCCATGTTCTGCTGTGAAAATAAGTATTATCCTTCACTTAAGCTCAACTCTGCTCTTATCCTTGCTCATCTCCCAGCAACACAGAGCTGTCACAGCAAGCACAGGCCACCACTGCCTTTGGGTCTGTGCTACTGATGAAATCATCACAAAGAGAAAAAACCCTCTATGCTACAGTACCAAAACCAAACTTAATTTAAAAAATTTCATTAAAAGATCCAGTACTTGTACTAGATTTTTAGTACTGTCTCTAGTACTTGTATCATAAATGCAAGATCTGAGAAAATTGTGTAGCTAATTACATCTCCAAGGTTTTAATATTCAGAGATATCGATCTGCTAATCAGATTTCTAAATTCAACTGTAGACTAGACTAGGGAACATGGTCTAAAACACAAATAAATGTGTACTTCCTGAAGATTAAGCATTTGCTTCTGGTTTCTCTGCAATATGAGCCTGTTGGACTTGTGTGGAGATCTCTGATGCTTCCCTACTCTGGGCTGATTAGAGCAAATGTAATTTCACAGTAAGCTGTTTGAGGCTTTGAACGCTCCATTAGGTTTTACTAGAATCAGATAATTGCTACAAAATGTTTATTTATGCAACCACAGTGGCATTTCTTTAAACCCTTATTCTTAGATATTTAACAACTAATGTGCTGCTTTACCCAAATCCTTAGCCATTATTAATTAACGTTGGTGTAAGACTTTGGAGAAGAAAATAGCCAAGAATCATTTTGGTTTGGATTCCATCCTACCAAGCATATCAGAGTTAGGTTACAACAGCAGAAGAAACAGAGGCTGTGAGTTTAGTTAGATTACACTACCTTGTGGTCAGGAAACTAGGTCACACCTAAACACTGCCCTATGGATCAGGCAGTAACATATTAATAGAAATGTTACCTTGCACTCAAACAAATACAACCTTTACCTATACCCTGACTCAGTATAAACATTTGAAAGCCTCTGCTTCTGCCTTGCACCTAAAAAGTCAATCTGTGTCTTTTCTACTTCATGCTCTATTACAATTCTCCCTGACAAAGATTCAGGAATTGGGATTTAGCTGACAATTTTGCTGAAACTGCAAGTGACACTGGAATACAGCTGCCTCCTCCCCAGCTGTGCCACGCTGCTGGGAGCTAAAAAAATACACAAACTTGCTTTTGTTAGTCAACCAAGCAGACAGTTCAAATAGCAAAAAAAAGGTAAATATAGTAAAGGTGAAATGCTTACAGCCATTTTTAAAGGTGGAGCCTATTTTAAGACACAATTTTTTGACCTGCTCCTATGCCTTCTATATGGACAAATCAAACATCAGCATTCATGCTCTTGCCTTCTAGATGAGAAAGGAACTTTTTTGAGAATTACTATAATTTTAGTTAAAATTAAATCTTGACAAAATATCTCCTTATATACATGCCTCCCTTAAGGGCTAGCAATGCAACCTAATTTTATCTGGCCAAATTTAAAAAATAAATTAATTATCCTTGTTTAAGCAAAATTGGTTATTTAATGGTAGTTTAAAAGCAGTATTAAAAGCAGTTCACAGGTTTTTCCCTTTGTGGAATGTCTTACCAAATCACTGTATACAGCATTAAGAACTTGAATTGGACCTGACATTTCTCTGTAATTTATTCAGTTCACAAATGTATAAATGGCAGCTTGTGCATTTGCATGCAGATTTCAGCAGTACACTCCTCTCTCATGCTGTGTGCAAAACCCAGCAGCAGCAGAACTCCAGCTCCCAACACCTCGTCCCTGTAGTGTGTGACACAACGAGCACGAGTGCAGCACCTGCCTGGCCAAGGACAGCCCAGCTGCAAAGCAGCTGCAAATGCACAGCTCTGCACAGCAAAGGCCTGGGTGATACTCCTAACAAGGCAGAACACACATGGCCAAATGACTGTGGACTTTATCAAGTGTGATAAAACTGGACATTTCCTCAATGCTCCTTTTTAGTGGATCCTGGACTAAAAGACAGGTAAGACTTCCTGGGACCTACCAACTTCAGCTCTTACACAATCAAAGTATTCACTGACCTTTCCTGGTCAGCCCAATATGGTTTTTTAACTAAGAGAATTTAGAACATTCACAAATAGGTCTTAAACAATAATGCTTTGACTAGGAACATTTGCTATGGTGTGTACTTTCCCCAGTCTAAAAAATTAGGCAAATTAAAGAGATTTTTTTAGAGGTGCTTGCAATTATACGCTGCAGCCTGTGTCTCAAGATTTATTGTCTATAAAAATTACATTTTTGGAGGGAGTTAAGGCACTCCATATTTGACAGAAAGGGAGAGACAAATATTTTGGACCATGGCAGATGCACATCCAATTTGGGCATGGGAAAGAAGCTCAAGCTAATGCAGTTGTGATTCTCCCAGTAGAGAGGATGCCTTCAAATGCTACTGTGATAATAAACAGAACTGAAGCCATACCACTGTCTGGCCACCAGAACCATCAGTTCTGATGTTCCTCAGCTCTGCAGCTTGTCTATTCTGAATGTAAATAACTTCACTCTCCTCTGTGGACGTGTCACAGCTCATAAGAGGGACTAATTGTATAAAAGGCAGTATGCCCATATCATCTCATATTCTGATAATCAAATTGTCAAGCAGGAGTCAAATGGAGAAATACTGATTTGAAAAACTGTCACTTACTTGCTGTCTAAATAGGAACTCAGAATCCCAACATTTGGCACCTGTTTTAAAAATCTTGTTGCACATCATTGCCTGTTTTATTATACGAAGAAACACTGCATGGGAGAGAGGATAGGGTATATAATTTTGAGGAGACATGCAGTTTCACTTTTCACATAAAGAACATACTGTTGCCCAAAATTGTAATTAGCTGAACTGAGCTGATGTGCCTTATTGAGGCTTTATGGAGGAGTTAAGAGCGTTAGCGGAACGTGCGAATTCCTGGGGGAAAACGCAAACCAGTGATGCACACACAGACACAGAGCCCAGGCTGCAGGCAGGGGGAGCTGGCTGGCACCAGAGAGCCAGAAGAGCTGGGGCCCCTGCAAGCAGCAGCAGGACAGCCACACATCCTGGCTGTAGGCAGGGGCTCGATGCTTGAAGGACAGAAAGCAGGAGACAGACAGAGGAAGCTCACTGGGCAGGCAGAGCACCTGCATCTCCCGCAGTCCCACAGTGATTCTGACACTGACAATTCTCTCCCAAATTCATGACTGCTTTTTACAGGATGCCAGTCATGGAAGGTAAGTCTGTACCCTTCACCAGCACAAGGCGCTGCAGCTCTGGGGCCTTGCCTGGCTGTTTTTTCCCCATTACACAAAGCAATCTTCTGGCAGCTTTCAAGGCTGCAGTGCCTCAGTGACCACGAACATCAGCAATGAGCTGTGTAGAGTTGGGGCACCTCTGTTTTCAGCTTGTCTATTGTCAGGGCCTTTCCTGTCACCTCCTGTTTAAACTATTCACAGCAACAACACATGCCCGGGCTCACAGCCTGAAACACACATTAGATGACTCAGAAAAACATGAAAATATGTAACAGACACAGTCCCGGAAGCTCTCACAATCCAAGTACAGCCTAACAAAGAGAGTGAGAGATACAGACAGCAAGCACACCAAGGAGCAATAAGAAAACATTACTAGATATGACTGCAGCTCTGTAAAGCTGATTGAAACAATCAGATGTTTTAGCTTGTTCAACTTAAAAAATAAACATTTATAAAAGCACAAATGGTGAAATGTGTTCTAAATAATGATTTGAAAATCTTTAATTAAACAATTTAATAATATGAAACAAAGGTATCAAAAAAATAGAAAAATGTCACTACTTGGGCTTAATTGACAGAAAAGGCTGATGTGAGATTACAGCACTGCATGACCTGGGTAAGGAATGTGTATATTAAAGATTATTATACCTTCACATTAACTAAAATAATTAGCAAAGTGTTCACAGTGTATTTCAAGTGCCGTAATAGTAAATTCCAGTGATTTTGATTTCTTGTAATTAACATATACACACAAATGAATTTAAAACTGCAAGCATAAACATTACTTGCTCACTGATCCATTATCACACTGCTAACAGATCAAGCTTCATCAAGTTCTATCAGGTTTTTTGTGATTATACACATTATTAGACAAGTCTCGTTTCATTTAGTCTCTAAACAGTGACATTTTATTACAGTCAGAGTTAAGTAAGTTTGAAAGAGACTTGCTGTCTTGTTCTTATAGCCATGTAGCCAGAACAATTAATGAAAAAAAATTAAACACCTGGACTAAATACATCACATAAATAACTTTCCTGGCTAGAACTATCAAGTTACTGATAGCAGTAGCATCATTAAAAAAATGCAGTTAAACAATTTTCTCTGAAGGAATTCAGCCACTTAAAAATAGTTGCTGGATTCTCAGCTTCACAGTCAGTGTTTCTCAGTGGCTTCAGCAGGGTGACCTTGGCTGCCAACAGCTGAATTCTCTGCTGCTGTAACAAAAGGTGCTGAAATGCTGATGCTGTTTCCTGGACACCAATCTACACTGGAGGTATGAGATGGAGAAGGAAGCACAATGTTCATGCTAAACTAGAACAGGAGGGACAAGAAAGAAGATGGGGGAGTTTGCCCCACGTTTGGAGGGCACTATTCTAATGAAACAAACACCAGCCTCATTGAACTTGAGTCAGGACTGGGGAAGAGCTCAGCCACTAAAGGTGGGATTTTGGCACAGACAACCCAAAAAGGGCAAAAGAATGGATTAAGTCTCCTATGAGCAACTTGAAAAAGTCTCTAGATTGTCCTGGGACTTAAGGGATACGTACATCCCTGACACCTGCTGACAGCAGTCCAGGGGATCTGGAAGCCAGGACGGAGTGTGGGACAATCCCTGGACACAGACAGGCCAACCAGGGCCTGCTCTCCTACTGCTCACAAACACAGGAGTGCTGGGGGTGTGTTAATCCTGGCAGCCTTGGCTGCAGCAGCCTCCAAGGTGGAGTTCAAGACCCTGAGGGGAGCAGGAAAGGCAGAGAGCACATCTGTGGCCTCATGACAGCACCCCGGCTTATTCAGGGATCAGCCACAGGAATGTGTGAGGCTGTTCTGAAAGCAAGAGTTTGAGAGGGTTGACAGTGTTCATAGACAAGGTCCTACAAACACAAGAATGGTCCTTCTGGATACTCAGGGAAGACAGAGGGAGAGAGAAAAATGTAGGAGAATGATTTGGCTAAATGAGGGACTCATGCCTGAGAACCAATGAAAAAAGGACATAAAAGGGAGTTGGAACCAAAAACATACTTGAAAGAAGGAATACTGAAACAGTACCCAGGTATGCAGGGCTGCTGTAAGGAAAAGTGCTCTGAGGGCTGCAACTAGCAGAAGGCAGCAAAAGCTTCTACTGCTACTTTAGCAATAAAATAATAAAATACAGCCCACTGCTGTGTGAGGCAGTGACAAGCAGCAGGTACTCAGAGCTTCCCTTGCCTCCCTGCACTGAAACATTCTCCCAGAGTTAATGGAGCACAGGAAACATCAGGGATGGAATCAGCATCTCCTGTAAAGCTTCAACCCAGGCCAGCCCATGGGACTGATGGGATGAATCCAAGAGTACTGAGAGTGCTGGCTGATGTCACTGTGAGACACTGCTCTATAATCATCAAAGGGCTGTGGAGCTGGGATCTTGCAGTCTGGATGAGTGGAGAACAAGATGGGTGAGGAACTGGCTGCTGGACTGGAACTGGACTGCTGGGCTCCAGGTGTATTGGTAAAGGAACCACATGGGAAGTTTTCATAAAACCAAACAGAAGGTTCCAACTTGACATGAGAACAGTAACATTTTTAGAAATCAATTCCCAGAGTTTTAGAAAAATGCAGTCAAATAAACACATAATCTGATCAACAATGTTTTACAGATTACCATTTTTGTCATATTAGATCATATTATACTTAATGCACATAAATGCCTTCAGAAGGAAGTCCTTCATTGTCATGGTGTATCTAGATGTAAGCATAGAGTTCATAGAAATTATATTCAGTGAGATAGCTGCACTATAAGGTAACACTTAAAATTCTTGATGTGATTGTACCACAATATTAGTGTTACCAAGAATAGATATCCTATTCTGATTATGTAATCAAGAAAAACTTCTGGAAATAATATTCAGAGTACAAACTACTTTTAATCAGCAGCTAAATACTAAGATATGATTACTTCGTTGCTCTAATGACATCTGTAATGGATTCCAAGTGCTGTGCCTGATTGCTTCCCAGCTGATCAGGATTCTGTTCATCACTTCTAGCTGCTGGAATTCTGAGATTTCTTGGAGTTCCTGTGCAAAAGGCTTCAACACTGGTTCAGCTAAATGGCTACAGTGCATGCTTTAAAACAGTCCATCAAAAACTTTACCCTTAGTACTCCATGATAAAATGTTTTAAGAGAAGACAGGAAGATCTGTGTTGCCCACTCACTTTTTTACCAACAGGAATTGATTAAAAATCTGTATAACCTCCCTGTCCTTTTAGGCAACTAGTCCAAGACTGCTAATCCACAGATATCTGCACCACAGAGCAAGTCACTGTTATCTCTGTCATCAGTTTTGACAGAAAGACAAAGGGCTGTAAAATTGTCCTTTTATGTACAACTTAATGGTTAAATTGTACTTTTATGTTTATCAACACACAGCAGAGCAAGCCATTTGTACAAACACAAAGGCAATAATGAAGTAATTGTTCCAGCTGAATATTCTACAATTCCTTTTAATAGTGCATTTCCTTAACCACTTTATATAACTACATGATAACACAGGCTTGAAAACTATTAACATAATTTCAATCACCAAGAAATTATTAGAGAAGTTAAAATATGGTGGCTCAAGTGAGGTAATCATGGAATCATTGAATCATTTAGCCTGGAAAAGACCCTTAAGTTTACTGAGTAATGAACTGCTCTTTCTTGCAATTTCTTGGAAATTGCATGAGGCAGCTTCAAATATTTATACAAGGCACAGCACATCCATCACACAATGTAGGTGATCTCACCAGTACAATCCACTCAGTTTCTTTCACATGTCTATTAGCAAAATGAATAATGCTAATGTTTTGCAAAGCCCTGACAGGTTTGTATTTAAAACATTCCCAAGTCTGAGACATACACTGGCAAAAGGGACAATAATGACTACAGAGAACCATTGCTAGAAAAACAAAACCCAGCCAAATACCAGCAGTACCACACACAAGATTTACTGTACCCAGCCATTCAGTGCCCAGTGGGAGTCAGAATATTGGTGGCTCTCTAGTTCACACTTAAACTCTACCAACAGAGAAGCCTTAGCATAATGTTCTTTGAAGTCAAAAGAGACAAAAGTACTCAGAACTTTGCACTGTTTTATGAGTATTTGAGAAATATCCAGGTAAACTGTTATCAAAAAGAAACCAACTTAGCCTCCTGGATTTTCTAAATTTTTAGAGTGCAAGATCCCTTTCAACAGGATGTATAACACTTACTATTTGTCCTGACTTTTCTTTCAAGAGATACTGAAACCAAAATATTTGCAACACCTCCACAAATTAGAGGTCCTAATCAAAACATTTATTAAAACTCTGCTATAGGAAGATGATTCCAAAATTAATGGAAGCATGTAAGCCAATAAAACTTCACCATGGCATACTTTATGGTCAAGCTACTGAGGTGTTACACAGTAGATTCAATCAAGCTTAAATCTGTTGTTTTTTACACTTTCCCACTCTTTCAGCAAAACTGTGTTCCGATCAAAAGAAAGCCTACAAATACTGTCAATCAATTTGACAGCTAAAGTCTTAAAATTACCACTGTGGGACACTGAAGGAATTAGTGCAAGGTCTCCAACGTGCTCGAGGCCCTGCCGTGTGAGCAGGGGCTGGGAAGCAGCTCCTCAGGTGCAGGTGGAGTGTGAAGCAGAGCAGAGCACAAGGCACAGGATGTTTGCAGCTCCCTGGTGCATTGTGGTGCTGGCAGTGACACAGCCAGGGCTGTCTGCAGCTCTGCTGCTTATCAGGGCTAACAAATGTGGGACACCGAGCTCAGTTCTGCTTTCCAGACCACTTCTCAGCAGGTAACACCACACCTAATTCCACTTCCCAGAAAAGTACTTCTCTTTCTTGTAATTCACCTTTCTGGATGGTTTTTTTGTTCTTCCTCTCAGGGTACAAAGAAACACACTGAGCTCAGAGTCCCACAATCACAGGACAGAGTTGCTAGAGCTCAAACTCACTGACCTTTAGCATTTTTAAAATGTAAATATTTGAATCTATTAAGCACTAGAAATCTATAGAATTCTCTGAGCCTTACTCACTTTAGGTACCCAAAAAGCCACATCTAGTTTTTCCTATTTTCTTGGCATTAGTTTTCCCCAGTGGCTAGAGCCCCTCAAAGCAAGCAATTAATAAATGAATGTACAGATGTACAGCTGTAGGATGTACACAAAGTACAGATGTACAAAGTAGGATGTACACAAAGTCAGATGAAAAAATCAGAATAATATCTCAAGAATCATCTACAAATCACAGCTTTTTTTCCCCCAAAATACCAAAACAGAAACTAATACTAATGATACTTATGAAAGACTATTTTGAAGTCAAGTAAATTAGCCTTGTTGCCAATCTGAAGTATAAAAAAACAGAGTTATTACCTCCATTCTGCACTTTTAATTGACTTACCTGGCATTCCATGGACAAGGTCTCCACACAGCACAAAGAACTTGGGTTTAGGGTTTAGTTTGTTAACAGCCTGAACTGCTTGCTCTGTTAATTTAATTTCTTCTCCCCATTCATCATCTCCATTATTAGTGTCTCCCTGGGTCCAAGCTTTTATCAGTCCAAACTGAGGATCTGCTCCTTGGATGAAGTAGAAGGGCCCCTTCCATTGGTACTCAGCATCTAAGAAGAAAAAAAAGGAAAAAAAAACAGTAGAGAGACTTAAAAGAGAATGAAAGCTTCCACACATAATTAAATTGATTGTTCTTCACCTCAGTAGGTTGACACTGCTTTAATTCAAGTACAGAATTCTGTACTCATTCATACAGGACAAATATAAAGGCAGAAGTACAAAATTTTCCTCTAATGTATAGTTGTAATAAAGGAAAGCATATTAATCTAATTACACCACATAGTAATTACAGACTGATTAGAGGAGAAGTATGTGAAGAATTCAGCAAGTAGTGCTGGAAATTGCAAGATTACAACACAGCACAAGTGTGTAACATTAGATTTCATTTGACTCTTTTAAGATTCCAATTATTGCTTCTTTAATTACCAAGTTAAAATACACAGGTTTCACATTTCATGGTTCCAGTAGACTTTTTCTTAAATTATTAAGGAGTTGGATGCTTTTTTGTTCTCATAGTTTTAGAGAAATTTGGATGTAGCACATTCTTTGGAGTCAGAACTGAAGCCACTCAACAGGTCCAAGGTCAGCAAACACTACACCCAGCAGCATCAGAATCATCAGCAACAATGAAAATTAAACTTACTGCTGCCACAATTGTTCCCAAGACCTATGACAGAAAGGTGAGAACTCAGAAACAAACTTCTATTGATAGAGTCAGTGTAGGCAGAGGGTAGGACAGAATCTGTACTGGTACCATTCTTTGAATACTTCTTTCTCCAGTATTGTAATACCAAGCACAACAAAGGGTGACATATAGGACTACAAGCCCATCTGGAAGAAAAAAATCTCAACATTGGGCAAATAAAACAAGAGTTGGCTACAAATTTAAAAGAAAAATTCGTAGCCTGTTTCCCATACTTATATCTGTAGCTGGAATTGAAGTACAAACACAAGTATACTGTGGTTTCCCCAGCTGTCTATATGCATTCATTTGCAACCTGAATATTTTAGTTTTGACAGCTCTATTTGGCTTAATACATTTACTGTTATGGGAGGTTTTTAAACAGCATTTAAACTGTTAAAAACGCACAGACTACATCCATCTATAGTTGGATCTAAAAAGAAAATATACAAATGATTTAAAATTAAAATATAATCTGTAAATATACTCTCATATCATGTCAATCTGATCTGAAATCCATTTTGAGGCAAATGGTCTTCTGGTTTTCTAGCAGCAGTAGAGAAGTTGCATGTTCAACACATGGATGTACTTTTGATTTCCTTCCACAAGCTCTAGAACTGAAGTTTCACACTTTGCAAGAAGGGGAGTGAGTTTCTTCCAAGCAAGGTTAGCAAACTGAGTTCAGAATTCATCTCTTGCACCATGGATATGGATAGGCCAGAGAGAGGGATGAGGAACGCAGGCAACCCCCGGAAGCTGCTTGTGATTGTCATCTGTTGCTATGGCACCAGATCGTTTTTCCAAATGAAAGCTTCTGCACTTTAGTTAAAGTAACATTTCATTTCTAAACAAAATTATTTATATACCAGAACCGACTTACTCTAAATAATAATCATGTATTTTATAGACAGAAACTTCTAGCCATTCATTGGCTTTTAATTCTGGAATAAAATTTACTCTTCAAGTTATACAACTGTTCAGAGAAGTGAAATGATCTATCTATGAGTTTGCAGTATAGGCCTTATGGAACCAGTTGAATGCCAAAAATAATTTAGGTTTTTATTTTATGACTTGCAAGAAAAAATACAGTTGCCATAAAAGCAGCTTACATGATAAAGGCAGTAAAGGCACTGTGCAGAGAAACCAAGTTACAATTTTTATAGGTAGAAAGCTATAAGAAAAAAAAATCAGTTAAGGAAGCTTGCATCAGAAGCCCTTTATGACCTCTACAAAACGAAAATGAAAAAAGGAATGTTTGGAACAGGAACTTGGTTTGAAGGAGTGGCACAATTTATTCATTAAATGAGGACAAAAGAACAAACCTTTGAACAAGATGGCAGGACTACTACTACCTGTCCCTTTTCCAGCAACCTGACAGACAGTACTGATAAATCAATGCTGAGCAAAATCTACTTGCTTTGTATTGCTTAATCTGAAGTCAGTATTTTTACCATAGCAGCCTAAGTAAAATATAACTCCATTTATTTATTTTTACAGAGACTACTTAGAAAAAGAGCCAGCATTTGTTTTCAGAGCCTGTGTTTCAAGTATGGACAGACTGTGTTATGCTGTCAGAGCCCAGCATGGTGCTGGTGGCCACAGGCAGCCCCTGGAGCAGCCCTGGCTGGGTGCACAGGCAGCAGGGCTGGCCCAGCTCCCAGGGAACTTCACACAGAACCCTGAACACACACAGGTCTGCCAGGGACACAATGCACGGGCAGGGAGCAGGTGGGAAAGGCAGACTAGGGGTTATTCTAATATATGTTTCAGGGATATTTTATTTTCCTGACTTATATTCATGCCAATACAGAAACTCTCTAGGTTTCAAGTACCTGAATGTTTCTAAGACTGTGCACAGATGCTCTGGTTTGAGTGGGTGAGTGATGGTCATGTGAGGCAAAGAGAGAGACTGATAAGATGAATTTCAAAAAGAGAAGTTCAGTACACAGACAGAATCAAGAAATGGCAGAAGAAAGGAGAAACAGAAGATGCAGGGGTGGAGGTGGTGAAGAGTGGGGAGAAAAGGAAGGAGATAGGAGGTGAAAAAAGAAAGGAACTGAAAATGATGCAAAGGTATGTGCTATATTCTCCTGTAGGAAAGGAAACGATAAAATGAAGAAAGTGAAGCAGGGATATCAGAAGAGAGCCAGGAATCAGGGCTATATAAATAACATTTACTTAAAATGTTAGTTAACTGGTCTTAGTCAAATAATTCAGTCAATAGCAACTTCTGTGGTATTCAATAACTTATCAAATAGTTACAAAAATAACAGTAAGGCTGAAAAAATATTTTCTACCTTTGTCTTGTTATTTGATCACTCCAACCAGAAACATTAAAAACAAATAACCTTCGTACTTAAACCAAATACCATTAGCTTATTACTTATCAACTCACTGCTTTTGTTTCCCATGAAACAAAAGTATATGGGAACAAAATAATGTAAGGACATTGTTTAAACTTACAACTTAACTTTTTTCTTAAAATCAGAAATGTGCTTTAAGTACTTTAAATACAAAACCAGAATATCATGATTAGAGTTGTATAAGTACACCAACGGTGTGAACTTGCACATAGCACCAACCTTAAGGCTGTTCTGAATTCAGCACATCCAGGAGGTAACTCTTGAGGGCCCTCACTGGTCTTCAGAGTTGTTTTTGCAAGTTTTTCCTCATCTGGGCAAGCCGTGACACCAGTCCAGCTAAAGTGTCAAGTGTTGCTGCCAGTGCAATTTCACTAATTCTGCTGAAAACCCCAGGACTAGGTCTGCATGAGTGCTTTTCCAACAAACCAATACGGTGAGAGGGTGGCAATGAGAAACAGCTGGGAAAAGCATCTTCCACTACCACAGATGGATCCAGGAGTCTTCTGCCTTATAATGAAGTGGTTTATCAATGGACCCTGTTCAGACCAGTATTCTGTACCCTCCTTTTCTCCCTCAGCAGCTGCTTGTTCATGTCTTGATTCAGCTACCCACAGAACAGGTACTGTGAGCAAGCAAATGAACTTTGTCTGCCCTGTGGCCAGGCCCCACAAGCCCCTGTTTGAGCCCTTTCTCTGGTCCCTGCACTGGATCTCAAGAGCAGTGCCCAGGGGATCATTCTGCTCCCATGCTGGGGGCCTGCCCAAGCCTGGCAGAGGGGAACTAACAAACACCACTGGCACAAGTGGTGGCAGGCCCAAAGCTGCTTTTGCAGCAAGCCTCGAGTCGTGATCCAGGTCCCAGCTGCTACTTCTGAAGGTTTCAGTTAAATAATGTGTACAATGGCCATCATCCCTTCAAATGCAGCAAATGACTTCAGTGGGAATAACGGTAAAGGCATCTTTCTCACTAGGAGTTTGAATTTTTGAGCCTTCAGATGAGCAATGTAGCTGTATTAGATGAAGTGCATGCTAGGTAAAGCAATAGAAGATTAGGATTCAATTAACAATTTTTTCTGTCCTCTTGCTTCCATCACAAAATTGAATGAAGCTGATAATGCCTCAAAATCGGCTCTTCATCCTTACAGACATTGAAGCTGTTTGTGATTCTCAGAATTTACCATACGAAAACACAAATGCAGAACAAAGTTGAGACTTCTCTGATAACTGAGGTACATATGACTTCCATTTCTGAAGGACAACCAATGTCTGTGGAGCTGCTCTTACACACCAAGCAACAGAAAACTCAGATTTCATATCAGTTTTGGTTCCAGACCTCCTTAAAAGCACAGCTGATGGCCACAGAAGTAGTCCAACTACTGAACATGTTGTTATGCCTCAGTTTCAATAGCTTCCCACTCTTTTTCTGCTCCCATGAATGCCAAAGTACAGACAGAGGATCGATGCAATGTATTTTTAGTAGCACTGGCTGAAAAACAGTGCCAGCTTCTAATTTTACCTAAGGATTAATTCTGTGAAGGACCAAAGAAGTCAGCAGCAGCTCACCAGAGAGAACCTCAGCCATGTACTGTGATCACAGGCAAAGAGACACTTCAAGGACTTAAGTGGGATTTCAGCAGGTTCTCCCAACTTCTAAAGGACAATAGCTAATCTCTTGCTGTGCCTTCATTTCTTCCCCTTTTGCTTTTCCTAGTTTCACATCTCTTTTCTCTCCCCATCTCCAAGGATCACCAACACATTTATTGAGATTGCTCACAGAAACCACTGGCCTCTGACAGGCACATAGAATTGTGGATCCTGGTGGGATTTCCAGTATTTCCCTGGGGGGATTTTTTATAAGTACATTGGTTGGGTTCAACAGTAGATTGGTGTTCTTCTTTCCCTACACTCTGCAGAATTTAATGGAAACAAATCAGTTACAGAAAGTTACTCCTGTCCTTAATCTCTCTTTAGACACTACTGTGTCAGAGCAGTTTGGACATGGACACATCTCCAGTGCCTGCTCAGTGCACCACAGGCAGTAACAAAGATGAGGATGCCCTCACTGTCACGTTGGGTTTGACAGGAGAATCAAGACCTGAAATTCAGAGCACAGCAGACACAGGGACATGGTTCCCTGCCCTGAGTTGTCTCTGCTTACAAAGTGTGCCTGTGACTCTTTTTCTGAGTAAAACTGAAAAGGAAGCACAACCTTGGTTTTCCAAAGAAGGTCCATGCAGGAAGGAAAATGGAATCTCTTAAGTGAAGTCAGAATGTATACATCACAGACAACACAAACAGCAACAATTTGTTTCCATTACTCTCAGTCCTGAAATAGCTTAAAAACCAATAAAGGAACTGTGCTACATTTTTAATAATTTCTTGTTATAGATTAAAATATTCTCAATAGAAGTGGTTTATAAAACTCATTATTTTTGTATGGCTAAATACCAAAGATTTCAGTCTAAAGAAAGTGCAAGTCTTTCAGCTATTTTTTTCTATGTGTACCTGGAAGTCTACCAAAGACATGACTACTGAAGGTTCTGTTGGATGACCAAGGCAACCTGTCATGAATTATGCCATTATAAGTACCAAGGGTAAAACCCTTCAAAACAGGAATTAAAATACATTTTCAGAGAAAAAATAAAACTTTTTAAAGAGTAATTATTCTAGAAATTATGCACTACAAAAATACTGTCAGTAGAAACCTAAATGACAGAACATGGTTTCTTAAAAAAAGAGACAGTGCTACTGTTACCAAAAGATACTTTTAAACTTCTTAGATAACTATCAAGGTAAGAAATGCCCTCTCAGACACAGTTTATTTGTACTGAGGGCTACAGAAGCTAAATTCTAGTCATGCCTTATGCCCACCCCCAAATTTAACATGTAAACTCATTACAAAAACTTTACAGCCCAGAACTGTAGGTGTGAAGGGGGGTGGCTTGCATAATGACAAGGTGAAGTCACAGAAAGTTTCTGAAAACCCACGTAAAAATTTCCCTAATCCATATGAGAGTTGGAGACAGTACTGGGAATGGAATATGCAAGCTGGGAAGCAGTTCTGATCAGTGCTCAAAAATATTACTGTTGAAGAGCTCTAGAACAGTAATCAAAATGTGCCAAGCTCTAACACTCTTCAGAAAGCAAGAAATCAACTGTGGTTGTATTTAATTTCAAAAGAAGGCGAATTATATATAATTATGATGCTTTTAAAAAGTGCAAAAATCCTTGAAGGCAGCATGGAAACTATTCAAAGACACTATCCCAGAGGCTCAGACCATATGCACAGCATTTACTAAGGACTTCAGAAAGACCAAAAAGAATCCAGAGTGTCTAAACTATTTAAGTAACAGTGATAAGGAGGCTGGTAAGAGCAGGTCAATGTCCTTTGAAAAGCTAAAGCATTCAAATAAAAAAAAAAACAGGAAAGATTTTATACACTGAAAGGTTTGATACTGAAGTCCAAGAGGTCAAGCTAAAAAAAGTGAAGAACTGAAAACAGGATAAAACTGAGAACTAATAAAGCACTTTGTACAGGAATTAGGAGCAGGTAGTCTGCCATACAGCCACTATGGTTAACAGGTGTTCCAGACATGCAAGATGCACCCAAAAAGAAAGGCTGAAATAATAAAAAACAAGGTACATTTTTGTATCCACATGCATCCACTTGTGAAGATCTAATGTGATAGTTCCTCCTGAGAGACAGCACATTAGGTCTGTTCCAAATCAAAGTACCAGTAGATGATTCCACAAACAGACACAGGCACTAACAAACCACTCAGATTGGGTGGCATCCATAGAACTCCTCAAAAGTGAAAACCAGTGAACTCCTGGGGAGTTATCCTTAAACCTGCCCTGGCACCAAAGGAACAGGGGAGGTGGCCACTATTACATCCACATTTAAAAGGATTCTGGTAACAACTGTCTACAAAAGTGGCATCTGTACAGACAAGTGATGGAAGCACTAACCAAGACAGTAGCTCCTGTGTTTACTGATTCTTCAGAAAGAGTAATCAACAGCTTTACAGGGACAAGGGAGATCCACTTGATCCCATCTCCATGAGGATCTTACAGTTCCTCACCAAAGACTCTTACGGAAGCCAAGCTGTCTGGAAATACAAAATGAAGTCCTTGCATGCACAGAAAACTGGTAAGAAAAACAAAAATGGACAAGACACCCAGATGCCACCTGGATCTGTACTAGGACCTATATACTGTTCAACAACTCAAAACAATCTGTCACAGCAACTGAGCAGTGAGGAAGTGGAATTTGCTAAAATTAAGCCATTTGACAGCATGAAAATCAGGCCTGGTTGTGAAGAGCTGAGGAGAGACTTCCTATGCAGTAAGTGTTCAAAAAAGGATGAACTTTGTGCAAAAATGTGCAGCATAGTGCACGTGGGGAAAACACCACCAACTTCATATGATTTTAACCAAGTGCTACCAAGAATCACCTCAACATTCAAAAATGGAAAAAATCAGAGATTGGAAAGGAATAGAGAACAGAGCAAAATCAAAATACGAGAAGTAACTGAATAAACTTTGAGAGTATGTACAAGATTGGTGAAGGAGGTATGACAAAGGAACACAAAATCACATGTGGAACTGAGACTGTGAGGATGCAATACTGGTTATTCATCTGTTCCACATAAAGGTTTCAGAACCATCAACTAGAACTAGCAAAAGACAGGTTCAAACAGACACTTCTCAACCAGTTCAACTGACAGAATATCACTTGTTTAGTTACTTGAAAAAAGTGTTCCACCACTTCCACCAAAGAAATTCTTTGCACAGCATGCTACTGACATACTCGGGACCAAAAAAAAAACAACCAAAACGCCAAATAACTCCCTGACTTCTGGAGAGAAGTGGTGAAGACAGCACTTACCCAAACATATGGTCCTGTTTCTTCACTCAAGTGCTAACAGAAGTAGACAGTTGAAGCAAAATTTCACATGGGCATAAAAGAGACAATTTATTTCACAAAGTAAAGTCAAACCATACAAAGGTCTCTTGCCAATCATGCAGGGTATTTATACACTGTTTACTACTGTGCCTCATTGATTATATGGATAATTTCCATCTCTCACCTCAAGCTCCTCATGCACATGTCCCACATCAAGGGCAGAGGAGAGTAGGTTACAGGTGTAACCTCCACATTATGTAAAAGCAGAGTGAACAATTTACCAGTAGGGAAGAGGGACTTTGCAGAAACGGTAGGAAAAAAGGAAGGAAATTTAGCTCTCAAGAGTGGCTTTCAAACTTTAAAAGGAAACAGTGTGCCAAGCCACAGCAGTAGCAGAAAATGTGGATACATGTTTAATGGGAGTGGAACCTTAAGATTGAGAAAAGCAACAAAACAGCAACTGATTTTTGTCTTAAACTGCATGAAAATTTGCCTCAGTTTTAACAGCTCTTGATTATCTTTTTTCCTAATAATTTAGTTATTAAAATGTTGTGTTGAACTTTAGCCTCTTAAGAAAGACCCAAGTAAATTATTTACAAAAAATTTACACCCGAAGATGGTAGCTGGACTATGATAGCCTAACAAATCCTGAACAAGACTAGAAGGAACCAACTGGTAAGAAAAATATTAAGTAATATTTAAAGAATTCCAAACACTTTAGAAGAAAGAAGCACACCTGGTCCCAAATGACATTTTCTTCCATGTTTAAGGAAATTTTCAAGGAGTTAAATACAGTTTTTACTCAGAAATTTTTACACTGCTGTTGAACACTTTTTTTGTCAAAATTCCACTGTATAGTTGATTTAACTAGATGGCTTGTCTGCCATCTGTCCCCTCAGCAAATGCTAGGCATTCTGTTCCAAACCAACCAGACCATCTGCAATTAATAGGTTGCCAGAATGGCTGTATACATATACTTCACATGCTCTGAGTTGGTGATTTTTCTTTATTTGGCAACAAGCAAAGCCAAATATTTCCAGTGCAACCCAAGAAAAGACCACAAAATCGATGGGATGAAATAGCCTTGCTGACCTCACCAAACCAATACAATTTGAAATTCATAAATACAGAGAAATAGAAGACCTTCTATACATGACCATGGAAAATGATTTCTTAACACAGCTGTGTCCCTGAAAAGCCCCAGCACACTGTAGAACCTCCATCCTTGGGAGAATTTTACAAACAGGTGCACTCACTGAGATGTTAAGGTGTTAAATGCGCTCCTCTGTGTCCAGCCACAAGCCAGAACCAGCAGGGACAGGCGGCTGCCACCTTTGGCTCGGCCTCGTCCCCCTACCCACCTGGCGGGTGTGGAAGCACGTCTGCCCCGGCTGGCTGCAGCGCAGGGCTCGCAGTGCTGCTCCTGCACAGCGGGGCAGGGCCAGGGGAGCACCTGCGCTGCTGCTGACCCGAGCGCGGCTGAGCACCCCGGGGAAAGCGGCATCTCACCAAGCTGTGAACCACCTTACACCTCGGTGCCCTTTCCCAGCGGTCACCTGTTAGGTCACCCCTACAGGTACAAACACAGGACAGCACAGCGCTGGCACCAACAGCTCCAAAGGCTGTGGAGGCCCGGTTCAGCAGCACCGACAAGCATTTTAAAACGAATCCGCTGCTGGACACTGCTGGAGTCTGCACGGGAGCCAAAGCGTGGGGACAAACCTGGGCGCGCCCCGGCACAGCCGGGGCAGCGGGGCGGCCACAGCCCCGCGTCCGTCCGCGCTGCGGCCGCCGGTGCCCCCCGTGTCCCCCGCTCGCCGGCAGACAGCCCAGGCCCCGGCGCTCCACACCTCCCTCTCCCGGGCGGCAGCTCCTCCCGCCGCCGGGGAAACCCGGGGCCTCCCTCCGCACGCCCCTCCCGCCCGGCAGCGCGGCGGGGAAGAGCCCGCGGGCGATGGCGCGGCGCGGCCGGCGCTCCCCGTACCTGGGCGGAAGGCGGTCAGGGTCCTGCCGCGGGCTCTCAGGAACACGCTCTCCGCCGCCGCCATCGCCCCGGCCCGCGGCCGCTGCCACCGCTGGGCCCGGCCGCCGAGGGGGCGGCACCGCCTCCGCCGGGGGCGGCGCCTGGCGCGGGCGGGAGGCCCCGGGACGCACCGGGGACGCCCGGCGGGCCCGGGCGCTGTGGCCGCGCTGGAGGCTCGGGGGCCTGGCGTGAGGGGAGCAGCGGTGCTCGGGCGGCTCTGGGGCGAGGCCTGGCATAGCCCTGGGAGCAGACAGGGGGCTGCGGGGCGGCTGCTGGCACCGCCGTGTGTGGGGGCGACTTAGGGTGGAACCTGCCCCGAAGATGCGCTGGCTTTTAAATAAATTATAATAAATTTATATTACATCATATTCAGCTTGTTCCTAACCTGCGAACCGAAGTAACCCCTTGTCTGAAAGCATTGGCAACCTTCCTTTGTTCCTTCATGGGTTGTTCTCATCAGGTTTTCTCAGTGTTTAAACCTGCTCCCGCATTTAGGTATCGCCAGCAACTACTCTGTGAAAAAGAAAAGAGAAGTTTCGTAGGGAGAGCAAAGCCCCAGTGTCCCCCCGCTCCAGTTACTCAGAAAAAGCAAAGCCCCAGTGCCTCCCTGCTCCAGTGCCCCCAGCTCCGCCTGCCCTGCCCATGGGCACAGTGGAGGGTACGGAGCCGGGCCCACGCAGCTCCTGCTCCTGTCAGAACCAAGCTACACAGTGAGGTGATGGCTGAAATATACGGGTGACCCTTACAAGGCAATGTTTTCTTCATCTTTTCTGACCTAGAATTCCTTTTTGACTCAGCCATCCAGGAACAACAACACGGTTGCAGTTTCCCAGTCGAACAGCTGGGACCCCATTATTCTGTGTAGTGCATCATGCAGAGTTCTGAGTGCCTCTATTAATTGTGTGAAATCTGCAGCAATGTGTTAGGTAAGGTTAATATTGTCAACTAAAATGCATTCCTATGGCTAGATGGCTTTTCCATCTGTAAAATGTGGGTATTATTATCCACAAATAAAAACAGCTTCTTCAGTCCTACTTGTAAACTGCTTAAAGATCGTTAGATGGAAAGCGCTGGGGGAAGTCTTTTTTATTAAGTAGTTTTTGTCAATTCCCCTCTTTATGAGGCAGCATGTGGTATATTAAGCAAATAAAAACTAAAGTGCATTTTTAAGTCTCAGGTGTAGCCTATCTAAATATCCCAACACCATCATAGGAAGGGGTGATCACAGTCTCGTGGTAGAACTGCTCATGCTAATATAAGAGCAGTCGGCTCAGTCATGCAAAGAATTTTTTTTCTACCTTTTCTATTTCTTTTCCATTTTCTTCTCATTTGCTTAATAGGGCTGAGCAGCTATAAACCAGGATATATGACTGCTGCATGACTTCAGCTAAAGTCAGAATTAATTTTGCATGTGAAATAACATCAAGATCAGGCCAAGAAATGTAGATTGTTTTGGCAAGGCAGCATAGTGTGGCTCTGGAGCACAAGGACATGAGGTTGTGATCAGCACCTGAATTACCTTTGTCTTACTTAACCTGGATGTGTTGCTAAAGGCAACCATGTTTCTTGTCAAGTTATGCATGTCTGAAAGATTGAATCAGACCTGGCAGAGATGGGGATTGTAAGATCTTCTAGATTTATCTAAGTCTGTAATTTCACAGCTCTTTTTTTCTAGTTGTGTATAGGGTGCTCTCCTCTACAAAATTCTGTTGTCAGTACTTGTATTGTGTTCTATTTGATGTCTTGGCAGGATGGATCATGGATGAGCCTCAGGATGCTCAGCTCTTTCTAGGTGATGATGGTGAGTGTGCAGCCTGCCTATGTTGCCTCCTCTTCAAATGGAATCCTTTGATCTTAGATCACCTTGAGCATTACTTACGGTAATGAGGAGGCCATGAGAAATTTTAGTTTTGTAATTTAAACACATTTTCTTGGGATTTTACAGCCTGAGTGCAGAAGTGTTTTCATCTGCAGAAATAAAGGAACATTTGCTTATAAACGTGAGAACTGAGAATCAGGACTGTGTATGCAGGAGAGGGATTTCAGCTCTCTCTTGCTTCCTTTACTCTGCCAAATTTGAAGTATGCATTTTTGAAGCCAAGCTCATGGACCAAATGCTATACAGCTAAACTCATTTTACTATGACTAAGTCGTTCAAAGTTACTACTGATCTATGTTGGTTTAATTATAGATTTTCATGGACTCATTCCAGATGGGGCCTAGATAAAGCATCAGAATTTTGTCATAGGACTTGATTTGTTATACAAAGTGTCATGAATATAATGGCACTGCATAAATAATTTACAGTAGCATGTGTCTCCTCTTATATAGAGAGTATAAATTGAGAGTTTTACTAATTTTATGAAATTAGTGTGAATATACAGAGGGAAATGTACCATTCTGGGAGGGCATACAGTATATTGAAAATAAGAGATTAAAAGTGGAAAATGCAGGCATTGAAAATAAAATTCTTATGTAAGATTTAGCTTAGTAAGGGCTGTGAATAGAATAGTGCGGATCTGTGGAGTCCAGATCTTGTAAGACTTACTTGAGTGTGCTTTAGATCATGCTGCCAAGACTTACAGTTCTTGGAAGTTCTGAAGAATCCAGTAACAGACATTCTGCCTTATTTTTTACTGCAGTTTAAAGTAAGATTGTATGCACCTTGAGAGACCTAGATAAAGTACTAATAAAACAAATAAATTATTCTAAAATTTACTATCTCTATTGAGAAATTGAAATAAAGAGCAAAATATTCAAGGCAGTGGTTTAAGAATGAGAATCCTTTTTCTAATCTCAGCAAATGACAGGATGACAAAGAAGAAAACTGGAAGAGTACAAAAGGTGAAAAGGATATAACAAGGTTGGTCTAAACATTGGAATTGAAATTACAATGCACAGACAGATATGCAGATTTGAAACTAAACCATTTTAATCTTATATCTAGAATAGAATGACTATGTGCCATCTGGAATTCAGGGAATCCAATGAAAGTTAGAGGTGTAAACAATACACACAGCAATATCAACATCTGTTTTCAGTGCCTGCTGATATATATGAGTCCTTGAGGGATAAGTTGGAGAAAATAATGGAAATTGATAAAATCTCATGATAGAATTACATATAATTGTATTTGTTTAGAAAGAATTTGGATTTACTCATGCTCAAAATAAATAGCACATACAATGTATTTTCTGTTTTTTAAGAATCTCTTCTCCCTGTAAGTCCTTGAACAGATCAGCATTGATAGCAGATGCAACATTTTGGGAGGTTTGGCACAGGATACAGCTCCTCTCCTTCCCCAAGAACAGTTAATGGATAAAAATCAGGAAACTTAGAGTAGTATCTCTTACCAGTACAATCCTGTGTCCTGCTGCATTGCTGAGACTCCAGGATGGCTACACTATTAGAAGTAAATTTAGCAATCTGAGCCTAAAACATTACATAATATGATAAAACACAAGGTCTGATATTCAATACAAACAAAAATGAATTACTACAGTAAAAGTGAATTACTGCACTGAAGAGTGTTAGCAATGTTAAAAAAAGGCTCTGTTAATATTTGGCCTTGATACCAAATGGCATTCCATTTTCAAAAGGGCCATAAAATAATATAAAAAATATTAAAAATGCTTTGCACAAGCCAGTTTAAAGGGATTGGTTGACCAGGACCAATATTTTGTTGCTAGGAAGGGAACAATGATGACATTGATTATTTCCACAGCTAAAAATCCACTATGTAATTGATTTTTATCTGACTCATTTAGTGTGGGCAGGCTCCATTTGTTCAAGAAACCTGTAATATATTCCTTGAATCACTGTAACTATGAGAGATATAAAAGTTGATGTAATGAGTTAAATACACTATTTAACTCAATTTGTTTTGCACACTGAATTCCAATTTCTGACACAGATACAGGTTCTATCTAGAGCTATTGCTCATTTTTTAAGATGTCTTTTTAATTTTCTGTGCTCCCAAATATTCAAGAGTCCTACTTTATTCAGGGTGCCTCTGATTTTAGAATTCTGTGTCCTGAGATTTCATTTTCAGGTACACTGAGAACTCACACCTTTCATTGAATGATTGAGATCTGGGCTACCAGCAGATTCGAAATTCTTGATTAGTAAAGACTCCAGGGAATGAGAGAGCCAAACTAGGAGGAATTATTTGATCTGGTGCATATCTTTGACACATTCAGTGTCTGCTCCTGAAAAGTCATGGATATTTGGGTCATGAGTTTGTCTTGAGAGTGCTATACACATAAAAATTGCATAGGAGTCCAGCAGGGCTTGACCTGAATGAAAAAAAACCCCAAGATTTTAATTGAAGTGTCCATTTCCAAAATTATGTAGAATATTTGTGATTGACTGCCACCTCATCCTGAACTATAAGAACTTTCTGGCTTAACTGCTCTCCAGAATTTTTGCCATCAGATTTGGGCAGCATTTGCCCACTATATAAAGTTTATGAGTCCTGTTGCTCATCCTGTCCAGTCACAAATGGAAGGGAATTAGGAATATAAATAGATCTGAAGAAACTATTTATTGTATATATCCACATACATCTGTATGTTTTTAGAGTACTGCAGGTTTCAGGTATATACTATTTGACTTGGTCTAAGAAGAAAATTTAGGTTTAAAACCTTTTCTTTCACAACTTGGTCTCAAATTTGGTCTTGTTGGACTTGTCTTATTTTAAACAAATAGATGTTCCATTAATGTAGAAGCAAAACCAGAAAACTGAAAGAAAAATTAGTATTTAGTTTATGTATCTATATGCATGACTCTTGAGAGTCCTTTCTCCTTTGCTGATAAATGACATATATTATAAAAAAATAAAAGCCCTGGTGATCATTAATCACAGTTACTACTTCTGTCCAAAAAACCCCAAAGAAGCAGTAAACTTTCAAGTATTAAAATTCAATAAACAATCAGTGCACTTTGATATTTTTCAACTAGGCATAGAACAAGGGCATTGGTCTTTTCCTGTTACATTGGTTAATCCAAAATGTGTTGCAAATGTACTGGATGAATCTCTTTGTTTCCTTGCTCAAAGCATACTTTTTTTCAGACTAGAAAATCTCATTTTTGCATTACAGGTGACATACAAGTAATTTGGGTGTTTTGAAAAAACTGATACCTCCTTTTTCTTTCCTTCTGTAAAGAGATTTCATTTTCTTTCAGAAAAATGTCATTTTTTTTGTTCACCTAAATTTTAACCAAATATATTTCTCAGAAGCACATGTACATCACCATCTGACAGGATACAACAAACTGGATATAAAGAGATAGATAGACAGTTACATCAGATGACTTTGAGAAGAAAAAAGAGTGACTACAAAAAAGCTCTGAGAGAGAACCCTTTGTCATTCCACATTGCAAAGATGCAGCTTCTGCTATAGAGGGAAGTTTGGCACCACAGAAATGTCCTCTACGTGGACAAGGTTCCACTTAGGTTTTCTGAAGTGGAAAAGGTAGTTGTACATCAATCAGGCACATAAATCCTCTTGTTGATTGGCCTTCCTGAGTTCCACTCTGCCACTACTCTCCCCTCAAAATTCAGCCTAATAAATTGCATTGGTGGTTCAGAGAATCTTTGCTGCTTTGGAGAATGATTTATGTTTGCTAAACTCTTCCTAGAACTCTTCTACACATTAGCATTCACTCATATTGTGTGCCAGGTTTTGCATGTGAAGTAGATCTTAAAATTGACTTTACCATCTGTGATGTCACTAATATAGCAGTCACTGTACTTCCTGAAATAGGATGACTATGAAGGATGCATCTATTTTGCCACAGATTTCTATAAAATAAAATGTTTTTCAGTAATTAAAGCTGGAGGTGAACAAAGGAGGTACTCCGGGAAAAGCACAGATTAATTTAAACCATAAATGACCCATTTAATTTTTTTTCACTCAAGTAATGACTGAAGAAAATTAGTTCAGAGACTGATGAAGGATGCTGAATAGGTAATTATCGCTATTACAAACCCCTTATTTTAATTTGTAGGAAATGTGATTTGAAAATTAAATAGTACTTGATTTTTTTTTTAGGTTTCAGTGTGGACTCTCCTTCAGCTGTGCCTAGCACTTTTGTTTCTCAGAATTTCAAGGACCTTCCTTTTCCCATTAATGATTGTATTAGATAACCAGAAGGATCCATTTTTCAACAGTATTATCTCAGCAATAAATTACATTTTCCACTTCCCTCAGATTCCTGGTCTAAAGATCTGTAGGTGTTTTACAGGCCTTGGGTAAAATGAAATAACAGAAAATTTGGACACAGGTAGAGGCACACAGAGGCTGATTTATGAGTGAAGACATAACATGCACCACAAAGCTTCTACTTTTAAAATTAATTATAGATGAGGACAAGATTGCATGCCCTACAAGGCAAATGTAATCCACCTGTTTTGTACTACCCTTAAGTTCAGCCACCAGACTCCTTCCCCATGTTTGCAATGATTTTTTTCAGATTCCTTCCAGTTGTACTTATTCATAACAACTAAGTCAACGACAGCAAACACTGTTTGTATTCCCAGAGTGTTCTCTCAAATTTTTAATGCTCCAGTAGTTTTCAAATCTCTGTTACAAATGTAACAGAGACCAATGTCCAAGCATAAAAATCTAGACTAATTGACACTAGAAAAGTGGCTTTCCCACTCTTTGAATTTCTTCTGGTTTTGAAACAAGGGAGAAATAAAATTTTATTCATGGAAATATTGCTTGGTCTTAATGATCCATTCCTACATTTGCTGAAGGATGATCATCATAAAGATATGTCCCCTGTACATCAGGCAAAATATAGAAATTAACTCAAGTGCCTCTTCTGTAGATGACTTGGAACCCTTAAAGATCATTTTGGTGTTGCCAGTTGGTTGCAGGAATACACAGTAGGAACTGCAGAGGGCTGTGTACAACAGTCAGCTACCAGTGAGGAGATGCTACATCCAACAGTCCCGAATGTACTCTGTGGCAAACAAACCCAGTGTCCTTGCAGAATAAACTGTGCCACCCATTTCTAGCCTTAAAACCAGATGGGAATAAGACCTTCCTGCTATGAAACATAGTCAGGCTTATTCAAAAATGAGTGTTAAACCACAAACAAATTAAAACCAGTGAAGTGTGATTAGCACTTTTGTTGAATGTGATTGGATGGATTCATCAACCATAACAATTTTTTTTGAATAATTAACTGTGCTGAATTTTTCATTAAAATAAAAGCACAACATTCATATGGAGTAATTACTGTGGTGTGAAACATGTTTGAATTAGAACAAGACAACTTTGTCATTGTTTAGGTAAATTCATAGTGCCAGGAAACATTCTCCTCCCCAGGTTCTAGAATCCTGTGCCTAACAGTCTCCTGCAGCATACAGTACCAGCTACTATTCATAATAGATCTAGAGCTGAACATAAGGTATGGAGGGAGTATTTAAAATGTTTAATTATTCAAATGAAGGAATTAAATGACTGTGTCTTTTTTGCAGTTCCACAATATTTCTAAACATCTTAAGAGCTCAGCATGCTAAGAAGAATACAATAATGTGTCTGAATCTGCACTTCAGTTTATTCTCCAATACAAGCAGTATGGAAAAACATTTTAAAATCAGACATTTGGAACAGAGCAACTGACTTTGGGGGAAAAGCATATCTATGTATATATATAATGTATATATACACAAATTATGTATACAATATAAAAAAACAATGATGAATTGGATTCAATGGGTGAAGATCTTACTATGCCTATTTGACGTACAAAATGTGATGTAATACTTATCAACAAGCTGCACTTCACTACAATATTTATGACAGTTCCTTTTAAACTAGCAGTTCTCAAGCAATTCTAATCTAATCTAGTCTTAGCTGTGATGATTTCTGCAAAAAGTATTAAATAATTCTGAACTGGTGAGAATTTGCCAGAGCTGAGCTTCTAGCAGAAGATCATTCATTATTATACTTCCAAGCTTACCTAGATGGGGATCATTGCATTCCTTGCTGGAAAAGGCAGGTGGGAAAGAAAATATTCCATTTGATTCTCTAAAAACCTTCAAGTATAATTTTTCTCCAGAGAAGGTCAAATTTAACCAAAACCAGGTTGATTTACATATTTATTTCCAGGCAAACTATAGTAAACTGTAACTTCTGTTTGCCCTAAGCTTTTTCCAGCAAAGTTTCTGGGGGCTGAACAAACTGTTTGTTTAAGGCTAAATTTCTTTCCTGGTCAGGTGCAATTTTGTAAGCCAGTGTTGTTAAACTGTAGTGCATTTGAAAGGATGGAGAGATCCTCCCACTGTGCATTTGAAAGGATTGAGAGATCTGCACGTGGGCTGTTCGTGCCCTTGATGTGGCACAAGAACTGGAGTCCAGCTAGTGTGAACAAGGATGGAAAGGTTGCCTAGGAGCAGGTTGGGAAGCCCTGACCTGAAGAAGCATCTGTTACCTTGCTGTCTGCCAGAAATAATTATATTATAAGCAGATTGGTACTAGAATTTCCAGTCTTTTCTCTTGGTCTCCAGAGCCAGAAATCTGTGTAGTTCTGGTATTACACTCTATTTTTCTCCTTCAGCTCCTCATTGGGCAAACAGGTACTGTTTCTCTCAAAAAAAGAGAGATCAATTCTTTACTAGCAACCAGCAGAGGACACTTACTTTTAAGGTTTCTGCCAGGTTTGCTTAATTGGACTCTTTGGATAAAAAAAGCCAGCACAGGGCTATGATAGTAGTCTCAATGCTCTGATTTTCACACTTCAGCACTAATTTGCTTCTGGATAAACTTTGGTTAATCAAATTTCTGCAACTCAAGCAAATAAAGAGTGAAATTCATCCTGGCTAAAAGGAGCCCTGGTCTCATTTAAATCCATAGAATTTCATCTACTAATATTCTGCCAGTACCTAGTGCTTCATCTTTTGAAATGTAACTGTTTTGGAAGCATCCAGGTATATAAACAGATAAAATATTTCAGTAGCTAAAGTAGCTTCAAAATTAATTTCTCAGTGAAAAATGTTTAATTTTTAATTTTAATATACTCAATAACAGATTTATAAACCTTGGTTTATAAATATCTGCATTCCTTGCAACAACATTTCTTCTACTTAGTCCTAAGAATACTCTGCAGCTGAAAGATTTACACCTTGTCCATACCCCCTCAGCCTTTGACTTATAATGAAGCTGCCAGCAAGGACACAAAGTAGTGTCAAGCACAATGGCATCCTTGTGCTGTGTAACTGGAATAAACTGTAAATTTAAAATAGCACTGTTTACTATTTAAAACTTAGAGTTAGTAAATATCTCAAGAAAGATGTAGTGCATCAATGAGACTGCTATTATTTTTCACACTTTTCCTGTAAGAAAAGAGAATTGTAATATTTCTGAGTTCTTACATAACCTAGTCTAGCAAGTATTTATCTCATCTTCTAAATAAAAAAATCAAACCCCCTCATCCTTAAATAAATCCAGTGTAAACAGAAAATCACAAGGTAGAAGTTAGAGGACTTTCTGAGCTTCTGAACAATAAATCTGACCTGAGCAAATATAATAACACCATCCTGGGTAAAACTTTCCTAAACTGACTGAGAAGACAGGTATATAATTTTTTTTTCCAAGAAGGAGTATTCACATTTATTTATCAGCTAGGGTTTTAGAGGAGTTTTTTTTCAAGAGAATGATATATCATATGGGTGTCATTCCTGAAAAAAAATAATGCACCTCTCACACAATCTAGACTAAATCAAAGGGAAGAGAGCATTTTGTGATTTCTGCAAGTAAATTCATAAAGGCCAACAGGACTTAACAGATTTTTAGGACAAAATCATAAACTTGTTGTGGTGAACACCATGATGTGTGGGGGAGGAGGGAGAGGTGCCAGCTGGATCCATTGCCTGTCTTGGCATTTATTCTCTGTTCATCACCATGGTATCAAAACACCTTTACAAGTTCTGAGTGTAGCCACAGTAAAGCATCTGTAGTTCTTCCTTGAGTCCTAGGAGGGATGGCTTTGTGGTTGTTGCTATTGCTAGGATTATTGAACAAGCAGGTGAAAATAAGGGATTTTACATTTTGTTCTCAAGGAGCTGAGATTCCTCAGGGATTCAACTCCATAGCTGTAAGTCAGTTGCTGGGAAAATTGTATCTGTACATGGTACAGAGATGACTGTTCTCTTGTCCCAGAAAATTCCAGCTCCAGAAAGGTCAGGAAGGGAGTGAGAAGGAGCTCTCATCCTTTTACACAGAGCACAGAGAAGATGCTTAGGATGGATGGAGGCAGGGAGGTGGAAACAAGAGGAGTTGTTGAATACCCTGCTGATTTTTCCTGGTTTCCCCAGCAGTGCAGGCAGCCTCCCTGAGTGTGTGTGCCAGAGAGCTCTGCTTATCCCTGTGCCAGCAGAACTGCCTCCCTTGGGCTTCCATGGATTGATGCACAGGGACACCTGAGAGCTGCCTGAATGCATCTGCAGGAATGTACAGCAGATGAGCTGGAGCTTAAAGCTGTATTGTTAGTGCAAATATTATTTCCTTAGATATATCTACATTTTCTCACATAATAAGCACCAGACTCTAGCCTTAGTATTTTTGTCTGACTTTTCCTGGATGGTTTTTTTTTTTCTTTAGCCTTTAATGATAGATTTTGGGTTTTCTTTCATTATGAAAATACTAGCATTATAAAATTATCCCATTGAAAGAAATAGAATATTACATACTACAAAGAACATCTCAATGAGAATAAACTTATAAAATCTTGTTCCTTAGAGTGAAGTCTTCTCTCCATTACATACAGCTATCAATAATTAGATAGTCAACAGACTTAATACTAAAAACATCCTGTGCAATGAGACAAAAAATTTGAAAACTGGACCCAGGCTGAGGCTTTACATGGAGGATCTATTTCTGATCTTGCTGTGCAAGTGTTTTAGTGTTTTCTTTTTTTTTTTGTTAACTTGAGCTAAACATTATGACAGAAACAAGTGAGATAATTGGGTATTATGAGATATCTGCTCTTTTTCATTTATGGTCATTTAATGTGTTGAAATATTTGTACTGTTTATGTAGGAAAATGATCCTATTGTTCAGCCATGTAAATTATGTCTTTCTTAATCATATTATCAAGGCTCATGTCAACTGCTCTAGTTTGCATAGAAATTATGAGCAATTTCCTTTTAAATTTTGTTATTTTTTCTTTTTAAAGAAGATCAATCCCTAAATTCACAGGGAGAATTTGTTAAAGTGGAAAATCCTATTTAAGGGTTCAAGGTGTATAGAAATTACAAAATTGCCTTCAAAAAGGTCAGCTTTCTATCAGGGGTGTGGGAGTGAATGACAGACTAATTCCCACACACACCCAAGAAAACTGTGAGTTGTCCTCTTACCAAGTATTCTGTTACAACTGCCCCTACAGATGTGTCTGTGTGTATATATATGTTTGTATATATATATATATATATATTATTTCCATATTACACTGAAATATCCCTTTTACAGCTTCTCTACGTTTTACTCCTGAGTTTCTTGGTTATATTGATTACAACCAGAATGGATTAAACATTCAATTCTGAAGCTGTACTCTGTACTCAGATGCCAGTGTTTTGTCATAAAACTGTGTTTAACCTTATTGTACTCTGCAATAATCTCCAAAATATATGTATTAGGGAACAGATATCCTAAATATTTTATTAACATTGGATTATATTTAGCAGGTTAATCTGCTGATTTTAAGTAAACACTACAACAAAAAGATACCACAAGAATCTGCTGTCAGCATCTTTTTGCAGCACTTATTAAGACTCCCTGATGTGCATTTCACAATGCAGTTAAAATCCTTTTATTTCTTCAATATTTATCCAGCTGTAGGGTCACTGCACTTTCACAAGAATAAAAAAACCTCTAGGCAAATATATGTCATAAAACCACCAAAAAATTATTAAAAATGTTCTGCTACACATTAGCTACTCTATGCATTAAATTTTCAGTTTAATATTGGCTTTATGCAAAAAGGAAATTAGATTGATGCCTTTTCATTCAAGATAGTAAAACAGAGTGCCTAGACAGATGTTCTAGATAGATATTGCATTTATGTAGGTGTAACAGAAATATTAATGATGAATACTGTTAGCATTATCAGAATGCTGTCTAGGAAGACAACATAAGGAATGGCATTACTCTTCCACCTTGAAATCCTCCTGGCTTTTTGACCCATCTGTCATTCTACCTGGTTGATGGGTTATTTCTTCTCACTGGCTTTCATGCTGAAGGACAGAGGAGCAAATCCCTTTGGAGGCAGCTTTAGCACTGCTCTTCTCAGTTGGCTGTCAAGTGGAGTCAAGAAGGGACAGTTGCTACCATCTGCCCACAAGCGTGGTCTGGAACCTGTGTGTTTGTGCACGTCAACAGCTTTCCAACATATGGGCCTAAATTCAGTTTCTGAATTCATTATTGGCCTTTCAAATATGTGACCCGGTTTCAGATGTACTGACCACTCAGACATCTGCTGGTTTCATGTAAGCTGTGATTATTCAGCATCTCTTGAGCAAAATCACTCAGCGCAGTGCAGTTTCCATTTTAAATAGTGAGAAGAGAGTTGTTGAATTTAGTAGATACTGAGCTGGTCTGTGGATGTTTAACCTTCTTGACACCTGACCCTCTTGGCCAGGCCTACAGTCACATAAGTGAGTCTGACAGCCACCTGAAAACTGGTGAGAGCATTACCTGCCACTGATAACTGTGTCACAGAATTAAAAATGTATTACAGAACTCTGACCATAATTACTTTGTGCCACTTATTTTCCTCTGTCTCGTGACTTAGCATTTTAAAATCCTGAACATCTTTTTAACAGTTAGCATCCTTTAAAAATGGAACTGTCAAGAGAAATTTTCTTATTCATAAATCTGAAAGTTCCTGCATCTATATATTAGTACTATATGTAAGACTCAAAATACATCAAGCTCCTGATGGGCATGTTGTGACAGTGATACAGGGAGACATCATTAAAGCTTATTATCAGGGAAGCACACTAAAAAGGTCTAATTTTCAGTAAGAATTTTTGATTTTGGTTGCTTGACAGAACATTTTGGAAGACATGCAAAATATATGGTGGCTAAAATATTTTGTTAGTTAAGTAATACAGCAACTTTACCTTTCTGTGAAGATCAAGTTGTTAATTTCTGAGGTTTACAGCTCACTTTTATAGCCCTTGAGGGTTATTAGTGCTGAAACTGGCAGACTTTAACTGACTTATGGATTTGACTTCTTGTTCTGCCTTCTGTCCATGGATGTTCCAGAATGCACATTGCAGACTAAACTTGTCTACCTCCTTATCTCAGTTGCTGAGGAGTTTTAGAAGAGGTATTGGTTAGATCTGCTCCTCAGCTGGTCTAACATATGCCAGAGTCAAACAGCAGATTATCAGAAAATTTTTTCTCCTATGTGTCCTGCTCTATATCTAAGCACAGCTCCTCTATGCTCAGACACAGCATACAGCCTATTATGCTCACTTTAACCTTGACAATTTTTAATGCTATTTTTGGCCTGTTTGGAAAATCTTCCTTTCTGCCTTGAAAAGTTGAACTCATGGGAACAAAGGTGATTTGCTTTTGGAAAGATACAAAAGCAGTTCCAAATTTTTTGATCCTGTGTAGCTTTTATTTATCTTTTTTTATCATTTTTTTTTTTTTTTTGTTAACAAGATAAAGAATTTGTTGGCATAAATTTGCAATGAGCTGCAGTAATCCTCAGACACCTGGTCAATCACTCCAGGTCTAAATTCCATGTCAGTCTAATTTGTAACAAGCAGGAACATACCTTGTTCACTGCGACTTGCAGTAGTGCTACAATTCAAAAGTAACGTCAGTTTTGCCAAGAGAGAAACTGGCTGTCAGCTTTCCTTGTTCAGGATCAGAGCAGTAGCTGTGCAACAGGCAAACCCGAGGGCACAGCTCGTTTTCAGCTGCACTGCTGGAAGCTGCTTTAGACCTGTTGGCACTTCCTTCCCACTGCTGTAAACTGAAGACATTTGCACTATACACGTATTTGCTCTTGTATGTTTATTTGCAAGTGCTCTGTTTACCTCCTACATTTATCTGAATTTTCTTAATCTCCTTTGAATTAAGCTGAAGGTACAAGAACTCTTGGGATTTCATGAAGTCCACTCCAAATGTGGTTGTGGTTACTGCCTGCCTCAAACCCAACCCACGTAATTATCACAGTTTAGGGTTTACTAGAAGATTGAAGAGGAAAATATTAGGTTAGAAAGGTAATTTCTACATTATAAAATTGTAATAAATTGTAATATTCCTTCTCAGTAAGCCATAAAACCAAGTCTGTCATGGTTTTTCATTCACGCAGTACCTCTTGGTTCATTAAAATCTCTTGATGGTGATCCCTTTGCTACATGCAAAGTGTATTTTTTGAGACCTAATGACAATAACAAAGTGCTCAATGTGAGATGTTCCTGTTAAAATTGCTATGAATCCATGAAGTTATGAGAACAAGCTGCTTCTGTCCTAGTCTGTACGAGCATCTTTTTTAAAGAAAAGGGAAAGGTTAGTTAGATGTGTGCTCACTATTTATAAAAGCAGAAGTGTATTTAGTGTCAACACAATGCAGGTTGGGATTTCACACACTGTTGTACTGATACACTAATGATTGCAGTTACTGGTTAAAAGAGCAAAGGCTCATGAAGTGTTTGCTATGTAACTAAAACCAAATCATTTTAACCACCCAGCAAGACTAATACCTCTGGGGAAGGACACTGCTCATACAGGAGTGACAGAACTTGATAGAAGCAAATGGGGCTCTCTGATCTATGCAAATTCAAGAATGTAGAGCTGTTAAAAAAACCCCCAAACTTCTGTGTTGTGTGATTCATGGTGTTTACAGTATTTGTGAATCATAGGACTTTTTTTTCAGTATCCATAAACATTATGTCACTTGTAGCCTCTTTGTAAAACACACTTCTTTAACTCTTTCTTTAAGAGTTCTTTAACTCATGTCTGCTAAGACACTTCCAGGTCTCAGGCTTCCCTAGTGCTGCCCAGCAGACATTTTCCACCACTGAACTGCTCTTTCAAAGACAGTGATTGCAAACCTGCTGCACTTGATCTGGCACAGAAGAACCATCACTTCTTCTGTTCTCTAGCCACAAAACATTTTGTATCTACACCCAGACACCCCACTACAGCATGAAGTGACTACCAAGGAAACAGACATTGACTGCTTCATTCCAATTTCCACTTCTTATCACAAATTACACATAATACTTTCACATCAATACTGCCTGGGATCAGGTCTAGCTGCTTTTTTCTGACAAATATTCACAGCTCTGGAATGTCTGGTCTGTTAATAATAATGATTGAGCTAAAGGGCATTTTTTTGGAAATTATGATTAGCTAGAAAGCTCCATTGACTCAATGCTCAGCAAAGGGCTGTTCTCTCTGTCAGGTAATCAGTCCCAGGGAAATACTCAAAGGTTGCTTCAACATTGTTATAATAAATAAGAATTAAATACACAATTTTGTACATAATAATTGCAATTGCTCCATATGGTCTAGTTGTTCTATACTCTTCATACTTGCCCCCACCTCAACATTCAAGCTAACTCACTGACTTTCTCTCCTAACTTTACTCTTTTTCAAACTCTCTTATTTACATAAAAAACCCTGCAAGAATCAGTTCTATATACAATTCCAGACAGAATTCCATAAACAGAGTATGAGTGTATATGCAGCTTCCCTGTGACATGAGTACACATTGCTATTGAATTTACCAGGAAAGGTGCCTATTTTCTAGGTTAAAATTGAACCACAAGTATTGCCATTGATTCACATCATCTTGGTGAAAACAAGTCAAAGAAATTAGGGGGAAAATATAACAAGAATTTTGGATATGGCTGCTGCCTAAAGTAAGGATTCCACTTAATTAAATGGATTTGCACTTGAGTAAAGAGAATTCTGTAGGTTCAGGTTGAAACATTCATCCTCTCAGTTATTTCACAGGCAAAGAACATTCCTTATGGGATAAATCTGCAGAAAAGTAGGCAATTATTACTTACCTTAAAGCAATGTCAAAAAGAGAAGTCTTGAAATTCTTGAAGTCTTGAAAGTGGAAGATGATGGTGTGAAACCAGGAAATCTTTGATGTTTCTCAACTTGTTAAGCATACCTGAAATAAATAAGACACTTATTGACTGACTTAATAATGCAACTTTTATAAAATCACACAATGACCCAAAATGTACTCAGTACTGTGTGTAATACTAATTTCTCTCAACTAGTTTTATTTCCATTTATTGTAACAAATGTGTTTATATTTTGGTTATGCAGGTGTTCTTAGAAATATATGCTATGAAGCTGTTAAAGTTCACTGCCACAGGTCTAGTAAAAATGGCTTTTGCCCCAGTCTAGAGCAACTCCAGCTCACTATTAGAATTCTAAGATGTAGTACAGCTAAAATCTCTGCTAATACAACTAACTGGCAGAGAAAGCATAACAACTGAAGTAATTTAAAATTAATTAAGGATAGCATGATTTATGGGTTCTGGGTTCCATAGGTCTGATCCAAAATCTTTTGGTGCTATAAAAAATGGGTTTTTTTCAAGAAGGTTTGATCACCCTCCTGCTTTTTCCCAAGCACATGTCACTTAGGGTTGAGTTCTGATCTCATGGACATGAATCCCACAGATGTCAGGTTCTAACCTAAATCCTTTGGGCTTCTTTTTTGTAGAGAAATTCTCAAGGAAACCCCTAGGAACTCAGCAAAACAAGAAACTTGTACCATATTTGGTCAGGATTAATAACCTATAAAATAAATCGGTTTTGGATGTTATTATTTCCGTACATGTATAGCACTAATCATGCAAAATATTTAAGCAGCTTTTTAGCCATCAAATCAACAGGGAAACTTGCATAATCTTAAGTGCCTGACAGACTGGACCTTAAATGTCTCTAGGTGCAATAATAAGTATGGAAAAGATTCATTTTGTGCAGTATTTTCAGCACAAACTGCATCACAAAGTGTTAAATAATAAATAATAGCAGAGAGAAGTATACACAAGGGAGGAATGATATGATTTCAGAGGAGACTTGAAAGGGGATGTTGATGAGGTGGAGGTTTTAAGAATTAAATATTAAAACCCAGAAAGGCTGGTTTTTGGCTGGGACTGATTGTTTTTCCTCTGCTGAGAAAAAAAAGGGGCTTTCTAACCTACCTCCTGGACAAAGATGCCAGGCTTACTGTCAAACCGTTCAGTGGAATCATCACTGTACTTAGAGTCTATTTTTAAGAGAAGGCAAAGGATTGCAATTAGCTAACTACAGGCCTCTCAGATTCCAGACGTCTGCTTTGTCCTCTGCCTCACCTTTCCATTTATTTACTGCGTGACAACTCCACACGGACTTGGCCCAAGTTCCTGAAGAGCGCCGGGGATGCAGAGGGAGAGGGAGGGCAGCCCGGCACGGCAGAGCCCCGGCACAGCAGCGTTCCCCGGAGCCAAGGGCAGCCCTGGAGGCCACGGCAAGGCAGGAAAAGGGAAGCGGCTTTCAGCACCAGCCCACACTGTTAAATCACGCCATAGTGGGCTTATTTCCTACATTTGGTGGCAGCATAGTATTCAGGATAATATTATTGCTACTTGCACAGGTTACCGCCGAACCAAACGACAGAGATGAGAGAGTTAAGTAACAGCGATGGAGAGCGAATCACTAAAAAGTCTTACCCAGAGTCAGTTCTCTGTTTGGGGGAAGTTATTTCAATTCTGTATCTCGCAAACAACCCGCTGCTTCACCGTGCCCTCTGGAATCAACTGACACTATAAGGAGATTTTTAAATAAATGATGTGCAGGAGCAGCTCATGTTTAGCAGACAAAGCCCCGCTCGGCAGCATGCACTGCGAGCACCGCCGTACCTGTGCTCGGCACGCCGGGGCCGGGGCAGCGCCCGCTCCCGCCCGGCCTTAGCGGAGGTGCGGCCCCATGGGCGCCGCTCCGCCCGCGGCACCTGCCTTGGCCTCGCAGGTGAGTGCGTCTCCGGAGAGCGCTCGGAGAGGTGTTCCCGGGAGAAGGAGCGCTCTACTTATCGGCAGAGGAGCTCTCCTGCCGCGGAGCTGCCCCACGTTCGCCCAGCGCAGCCCAGCCCGGGCCGGCTGCCCCCTACCCCGCTCGGCGTGAGGCGGGCTGAGGGAGGCGGGGGACGAGGAGCCGCTCCCGCGCTTTTGGAGCCGCACCTGTGGGGAGCGCCCGCCGGGACGGGAGGTCTCTTATGTAAGGGATGGCGGGGAGCGGGTGAGGGGGGCGAGGCGGGGGTTGGTTCTGCGGCGGGGCTGATGCGAGGACGGAGAGCCCCACAGAGGGGCTGGAAGGGAGGAAGAGAGAGAGGGGGAGGGAGAAAGGGAGAGAGAAAGGGAGAAGTCGCCGGCCCCTCAGCGGGGCTGCCAGGGGGCACAGGCGAGCGGGCAGCCCCGTCTCTGGCACGCAGCTTCCCGCGGCCGCCTCAGAGGACGGGCTGGGCTCTCCCCGCTGGCACCGCGCGCGCTCGCTCGCCCGCCCGCCACGGCGCATCTCCTTTCCCCGTGGCTGGATGCCGCGGCGGGTCCGTCCAGCCTCCCGCGCCCTGCCCTGGCAGCCCGGCCGCGGGCGGGGTTCGGCGGGTGTCTGAGGGAGTTGTGCGAGAGAGCGCGCCGGGCTCCGCGGGGGAGCGGAGGGTGGGTGCCCCCGGCGGCCCGCGCTGGCACCAGGCTGCGCGGGGAGGCTCCTCGCTCGCCCTTCTCCTCCTCCCGCCCCTGCAGCGCCCTCGCCTCAGCCCTCCCGCTTGGCGGCCCCTCCACGCCCCTCTGCCAGCCCGGCGCGGTGCCCCGCACGCCGCCGCCACCTCCACCCCTCGGTCCTCCTCTTCCTCCTCCTCCTCCTCCTTCTCCTCCTCCTCCTCCCGCGCTCCCTCTCACGCGCACTCCGCTCCACAAGTGCCGCGCGCTCGCTGCTCCGGAGCGGAGCGGGGCCGGGCTGCGGACCCTGCGCGGGGGCTGCGGACCCTGCCCGGCCCGTTCGGGGCTGTCCGTGGTGCTGGAGGCGAGCGCGGGCTGAGCGGACGCCCGGCTCCTGACGGAGCCCCTTTATGTTCAGCTCCTGGCGCAGCGCAGCATCCAGCAGCTCGAGCGGCGGCGGCAGCAGCATCGCTGAGCCGGGGCTGGGAGGCAGAATGGAAGGCTTTATTCGGCTGCTCTTCGGCTACTTGGTGGCAGACCTTCTCACGCTGGTGTGTCGGGCTCAGGAGAAAGCTGGCCAGCAGCTGGGGAGCTTTGTGGTGCTCTCGGGAGGAAACCACTCCAGCCTCGGGGAGCAGATAGACCCCTCCGAGCCACCTCCCACCCCAGACTTCTGCAGGGGCTACTTTGACGTGATGGGGCAGTGGGACCCCCCCTTTAACTGCAGCTCGGGGGAGTTCATCTTCTGCTGTGGCACTTGTGGCTTCAGGTTTTGCTGCAAGTTCAAGAAGACAAGGCTGGATCAAAGCACCTGCACAAACTATGAGACGCCGTTGTGGATGAACACTGGGAAGCCTCCTTCCCGCATAGACGACCCTCTGCATGACCCTACCCGGGATAAAACCAACCTTATTGTCTACATCATCTGTGGGGTTGTAGCAGTCATGGTGCTGGTGGGGATCTTCACCAAACTAGGGCTGGAGAAGGCACACAGACCCCAGCGGGAGCACATGTCCAGGTAAGGCTGAGTGCCAGGCAGCAGGGTCCCCTTCCCCCCTGGCTTCTGCCCAGCCCCTAGAGAGGAGAGAGGAGCCCATGTGTCCCTGCCAAACAAACAGCTCCTGCCAGGCAGGCTGCATTCCCCTGCAAGGCGACCGAGAGAGACCAACTTTGCTGAGCAGAGCTCCTGTGGTGCCCCCAGCCCGGGTTACCACAGAACATGCATACTGAGGAAGGTGAGGGATAATTGTGGAGTCTGCACAGACAGTAGTTCATTTTTATCTGCAGTGCCCGACCCTCTCCCTAACAAGATCCAGCAAGTGTTCCCAGATATACTGTGCATAAATAGAGAAACAAATTCTGAAACCAGCAACACTGAATTATAGAAAGCCTGATGTGTTCCCTCTTCCAACAGTTTCAAAGATTGGAAAATGTTTTTACTTCTCAACAGAAGGATGTAAACAAATGCCATCTCACCCTCCCTCTCCAGCTGCAAAATGGTTTTGGCAGGACCTTCCCTACTCCTCCAGCCCTTGCAAGTGTGTGAGCTATTTGTAAAATTTCTAAGCTGTGAAAATGAGTCAGGGTGGAAGGGAAGAGGAAGACACAAAAAGGAAAAGCTATTGTAGAATTTCTTAAATTTTTTTCAGTTACTGTTGAGAGGTAAAAAATGGAATATGAAAATCTTGCCTCATCCATGCATGTGTGTGTTCTAACTGTCTCCAGGGTGTAATGGCTGAGTTACATCAAAGAGAACCTCCCCCACCTAGAGTTAGGAATGCTGTGTACCATCTACTCCAGATCCTGGCTGCCTAGTGGTGGATAGGCAGGTGGGCAACTCGGGACAGAGCCCAGTGTCTTTAACAACATATTCCAAAACCAGATTGTCGCAGCAGTTCAAAATCAAGGCATAACACATTTGTCAAGTTTGCAGCCTGTCTGATTCTTTATGCTAATCCCAGGCACATGAAAGTAAAGCAGATGGGGGAAAGGCATTAAAAAAGGCAAACAGATCCATTAAAGAGTCTAAATAGATCCCAGCATATTGGGCAACTTCAGTGATGAAATGCAATGAAAGGATACCTTCTACTGGACGTGCAGTGTTGCACAAAACTTCCTCTTGCCCCAACTGCTGATGGTGTAGTCCACAATCTTTAAGGCTTAGATGAAGAGTCATCCTTTGAAAGACAGTCCAAGAGATCAACTCAACACCTGGAGCCTCATTTTTACTGAAGTTTCTGCATGACTTTTTGATTAACTGCTTATTTTGTAATGAACAGAGAAAGTCACAGAAATACTCCTGAAATGCATCACCAGTCCATGAGCTATTATTTGCTATTTATAAACTGGCTGATATGGATATGCTTTACTACTGAGGGGAAAAGCACATTGCAGAAATTTTAGTCAACAGCGTGTGTCAGTGACACTTCAGCAAAGATGGTTTTTGTCGAGGAAGGTATGATAATCCTTTAGACATTTTAATATAAATTGAGAAAAACAATACATGGGTCCCATTTTTTTTTTTAAATTTTAATCCACAGAGCTTATTTGCAAAAAGCTCTCCCTTGCTTCAGTCTCTCTCTATAGGATCTTTGTGCAGGCAAAAAAAGAGTGCTGGTAACATTCACAAAGCCCAGAACAGAGTGAAGTTATAGCCATCCCTGCAAATTCTGGCTTACAAAGGTCCTGCTTCTGTGAATGGAAATATTTGCTATGTAAAGTACAGGTGTGAAGCATTCTGAAAGGATATTCTGTCTGAGTTTATGGAAGTAGAATTATGGGGGATTGGAAAATCATTCTCATATCCTTGAGTCATGTGTGCATAAAGATTAGGTTTCTGAAGTGGATCTTAGCAAAGGTCGTCTGTTACCTTGATTGCTCAACAGCGTCTGTGATCCTGTACATGAAACTGTTCAAGGCAGGATTAGATAGAAACTTGGAAAGTCATGATCACATGGCAAAACACTCACCCACTCAGTACACATAATAGCTAGTCATGTTCTGAAAAAGAAGATCTATAGCTTTTTTTTTTTAATAAGTTGTCTCTTATTCCAGTTGTGGGGTAGGTTTAACATTAATTTGAAAAGGAATTAGATTTGTAAATCCCTTTGGCAATCTATAAATATATTCATTGAGTGAAGAATTGAACTAACCTCTTAGTCCTCAAGTGAGTGCTTAACTAAAATATTTCATTCTAGCTCATTTTACACTGCTAATATTCTCAAAAAAGGCTGCAATGCTTAAAAATAATTTATCTGTTCAAACAGTTAATAGTACCAACAATTGATATAATATGTAGGCTGTGTTCATAGTCACCTTCTTTTATAATATTCATCACTACAACATCAGAAAAACAAAACAAAAAAGAACACCTCCTACGTTTTTTTTTCCTGTACTGAACCTTACTAATAAGCAGAAGTTTAATGCATCGAGGGTGTTAGGTAGGCCAAAGCAAAAGCAATAAGTGTTACTCCATTTTGGCTGGCAGCAAGAAACACACAGAGAATGATTTGTCATCTATTTCCTTAGCTAAGATTGTGTCCTTTCCCTTGCCTAGCCAATGGCTACATGAAAAATTTGAGTCCATTTCTATGAACAAATTCACCTAGGAAAGGGATAGTACTGCTTATCAAAAAAGACAATGCAGAATGGAAACTGTTTTTTTTTTTTTTTAATGGGGGCTGATTTTTTAAGAAAAATGAACTGAGTATAACTTGTGTAAAGGATACATTTCCATTTTTGATTTACTAAAAATATTTCAAAATATGAACAGAGACCTAACACATGGGAATAAGAACGTTGACTTCTAAATAGGAAGCAAAACTGTGCCACACTTTTTAATTTCTTGCATTACTTCATCTTGCAGTCAGTAGATCTGCTATTGAAGTAAGACACTGGTGTGTGTAAGAGTGGTACAATGTTAATAAAGAAAGCTTTCTTTATTAACTGAGCATAGTTTCCATACAGGTGCCTTTCATTAAATTTTGTTTACTACTATACTAAAACAAACCGAGAACACTCCATTAACTTCACTGATTTTCCTGATATATTTGAAAATGAAAAAAGCATTGTGGATATGTATTTAATCAGTGAAAAAAAAAATCCATAGGAAGAAATCTCTTTTGGGTGAGTCCCTTTAGAAAAAAAAGTCAAGACTTGTCCTTTCTTAGAGAGAAAGGGCTTGTTACTTCTTTTGTTTTGGGGAAACAGGCCAGGTATGGCACTGTTGACATTTTCTTTCTGTTCACACAGAAGTGTAAATCTGGAAGATGAACATGGAGAGGGGAGTACAGATTTAACTCTGCATGGTGAATTTCATTTTAGACCCCACATGTTTTATTCCTCCTTATTTTAAAATGTGTTCCTTGATGTTAAAAGGAGATGAGTATTCCCTTCAGCTACAGTGCCCAAGACTAAGCAGTAATAGTAGTACCCAGAGTAGCTGTTCCTTTCCCCTCCTGTTTCTGAGAATAAGGAAATCAGCTGGTGTAGGAGGGAGCTGTGGCAGAGGGAGGGAACGTGGCAGTGTTGTGCATGAGAGGACACAGATTTGATCTGCCTGCTGAAGCAGCCCAGGAGCTTTGTTAGGCATGTGAGGGCAGCACGTTCTTGCTGCTTGAGACTACACCAGTGGGCCTGCCAGGCTCCATCAGTTCAAGTGGAGAATTCTCTCTCAAAAATGAATAGAAAATAAAAAAGCTTTACCTATGTTGCATGGAGGAGATTATTCTGTAAATACAACTGCACCTTTGTCTTCTTCCTTAATCCATGTGGAGAATGTGCAAACAAACCAAGAACTGAAAGGAAAATGTTTACAATTATGCTCTTATGCTGTAACTCCTGGTTTTTAAAACAGTGCCTCTGACAGTTACAGTCTTACAAATATTGTGAACCATCTGAGCTCTTCCTTATTCCTTTACAAGGAAGAAAGTGCCCAGTGCTGAGCTCAGGACTGAAGTCTTTTATTGATCATTTCAAAGACATGTAGTTGGGGCCAAAAATGGCCTGACCTGCCAAAATCCTGAATCCAATGTGTCAAATTATTTCCCTTATGGGTTTTGACCCAGTTTTGGAGGCAAAATATGACAAGTGACCTTTCATGAATTAACCTCTGTGTTTCAGCTTCTTTCAGCTTGTACCCTTAAGGGAAATGCCTGGCTCCACATGCTTTATAACACCCCAAACCAGTATTACATATCCAAAAAGAAAAATCTTATGGCAAGAGAAATGCTGAAGTTTTGTGATACTTGGATAACTCTTGGCCATGAACTCTTACATAGGTAACACTTCTCCACTTTTGTAATACTACAGTCAATATCCCTGCACAGGTCTTAATGATTCTGCTTCCTGATGAGAAGATTATCTTGCACTTTGCATTTCCTTAAAAAATCATCCAGTGGGTAAATAGGTGTAGGTAAAGACAGTCTGTGAGAAGCTTAACTTTTCAATGGGACTGACTATAACAATTTCTTCAGATAATGAACAAAATCTATATGACTATATTTAGGTAGACAAATGCATGAAGGTATTTTAAAAGTCTCCTGGCCTATGTGGAATTTTTCAAAGCAAACATCTGTTCAAGGATTTTGTCATGTACTGGGGAACAAGCCTCCCTTTATCCATTTCATTATATGGGCAAATCCCTAAAAGAACAAAATGCAGGTACAGCATTTCCTTTGTACTTCAGAGATACTGAAACTGCTACACATTTTTAACTCTCTCTGACATCAGTGGAGAATAAGGACATGCTCTCAGTTATAGGAGCTATTCTGCCCTGAGATTATTGTACAAGTTTGGCTAACACAGCACGGGTGCTGTGTTATTAAAACCAGAACTTGATGGTGAGTAGTTAATCTTTTCTTAATACAGAAGGAGGAATTGGACAGGTAATTCCTTGAAAACCATTTGAAAAAAGCTGCCCTGAACTGGTAGAAAATAGACAGGCAGTAGTTCATCTGCCATCATACAGGGTGTTATTTAAAGTCTACAGCAAACAATATTTACCATCAGACTAAGAGCAATGAGGAAAGGATTTCTGAAAACCCACTCTCACAAAGTGGGGTTAAATCTCACAGTTTTGACTCCCACACTGGAGTTAGGAACTTCCATTTACTTTTTGTTTCCCTTCCCAGAAATGTGTTCACCTGCCTCTGGAATTAGAATTAATAGTGATGTCAATAATTTCCTCTGTATAGAGAGATATTTGCATTAATTGACTAGATATTAATGATTTTGGTCCCCACTTATTTTAAATTGTTTTTTCAATATAATGCTTTCCTTTTTCATCATTTCTATATGTCTTTGTGAGATTTCTTCTGTTGAATTTTTATTATTCTGCTATGTAGGCCAGCTCTGCTATTTCTGCAGTCTAAGCACTGCTTCAAATGGGAGCATTACTCTGATACCATTAATCATGTGGTTACTGTCTTCTGACCTTTTCCAGGATCAACAGAGTATTCTCTAACATGTTGATCACAACTCTATCTAATATCTTAATAACATAATGTTAGTCATAAACACAAGAAAACATCAGCATTGTTCAGCTGTGTACCCAAGCAATGTTGCAGCAATCTGAAAGCAAAATCCAGCTCAGGATTTCTCTCTGTAACTTAGGGGAAGCTACTTTTTAATAATTAAAAGTATAGGGCTGCTTGATTGAGAAATCATAATGTCACAGAAGTACAGTGGAGGAGCTAGATGGCACTTGCCATGGCTTTCACCAAGGAATGTACTTATTTTTCATTTATTTATATATTAGTTTATAAGCCAGTATTTCTTGATGCAGTATCTGGGACACTATATATAATTCTGTAGAAAATTAAACTAAACTGGGCATAGTGCCCAGAAAATGTGTCCACACCCTTAAAAATTGCTCAAGAGGTGTAAAAATTAAAAACAATAAAACAAAAAGGAGGTAAATAATGGTCCATTGTGCATTGATCTGAATAGAAAAGATTTGCACTGAAGACCCTGGTAACACATACTGCAATCCAAAGCTTTCCTTTGCCTAAGGCAACAGCTTCTGCAGGTGGGCCAATTATTTCCTAGAGCACAGTGGTTCAGTGATTCAGCAGGTAGCTCTGGCGCACAGGTAAGGACTAACCCTGCTCCTATGGAACTCTGGCAAAGTAGCACAGTCTCACAGGCACAGTTAGGTGTTGCCATGCTGGGAGTTTCAGAGCTCCAAACCTGGTCAGTACTTGTGGCTCCACAGGGCTGATCCAGGTGTGTGTGTTTGTCTCTGTGCCTAAGGATGCTCTGACACCCAGCAGGACACTGGGCAGTGGAACTGGTCCTTACACAGTCCCCAGAGCAGGACTGCTCTGTCTGTCTGTCTGACTGCCTGCAGCCCTGCAGGGCAGCCCCCAGGCAGCACCACCCTGGGCCAGGCCTAACTCAGGAACCTTCTGCTTACTCCCTCTGTGCCAGCACAAAGCTTTCATCCTGTTTCCAAACTGCCTTCAAAGGAGCAGGGAGTGTTCCTATGCAAGCTTTGCTCTATGTTAAAGACTAGGACACTCACAGAAGTTAGAAAAAGACCTTTTTGATCTCCCCATCTGGATGAGAAATCCTTAAATCCCTGCTTACTGGATTTCTGCATAGAAGTTATATGACTTTTCAACTTGAGTGACATTTTTGAATGAAAACTGTGAAGACCACTGTGTTGAGTGTGCTAATTACAAATGCACATGTGAGAATTTCCTTTGAAATTGGTAATCTAAGTGTGAAAATAAGCAATTTGTGAAAGGTGTAGCCATGGGTTAGGTGCTGAGGTGCTCACCTTAACCAGGATGGCAATAAATGTTACTGAGCACATGCAGTGACAGAATTCTGCAAGGCTCAAGGAGCTTAAATTATGTTCCTCCAAAGCCAAGATACCTAAACAACTTAATGTGTTTGTGTGTTTTAGTTCTAGCAACTTTAGGTTGTCAGTAAGACAACCTAAAAAGAGCCTTAGGTGTGAACACAATGCATTTGCTGTGAAGGGAGCTGGTTTCTCCAGCAGACATTAGGATCCACTGCATCACAAACTGAAATAGATCTTGGAACATATTGTTCATGTCTAACAGATTTTGCAGATTCATTCTGGTTTTGTTTGGATTTCAGGGCTCTTGCTGATGTTATGCGACCTCAAGGTCCTTGTACAACAGATCACATGGAGAGAGATCTAAACATTGTAGTGCACGTGCAGCATTATGAGAACATGGAGACCAGACCTGCTCCAAACAACCTACGTAAGTTACAGTTTCACTTTGTCAGTAGCTGGAATGCTGGCATTGAAAAGAGCATTATGAAACTAATATTGCTGAATGTCAAATGAGGATCAACAGTACATGGGTTCTTGCAAATTAGAAATACTCATTTTCTCAGAATCAGAAAAATGTAGTTTCCTAATGCACATTAGTGCAACAGTGAAATAAATAAATTTTGAATAGGAAAATTAGTTACTCTATTTAGTTTTAATTAGTTTCTTGGTTTTGTATCTTTGTCTTCTTCTACCTGTTGTTTTTGCTCAGCTCTTCAGCCTTTGCCTTATTCTGTGTTTTGTTACATGAAAATACCAATTGTTGTGGTTACAGCTGAATTTAAGAATACATTTCATAGGGCTGTAACAGCCAGTAGCAAAGTGGTCTCATTAGGCTGTTAGATCATATCCACTAGTACAGTAATTAAATACTTCCCTGGATAGCATCAAGTTGTATGTGGTTTTCATTTTCTCAAGGGAAAGATGAGAAGATTATTACTTTAATTTTTACATAATGTTTTTATCTGTATCTGCTATTATATGTTTATGTTACTGAAGGCAAGAAAAAAGTGCACCTTGGAGCTTCAGGTGAGATATGGTGACATTTCAAGTTGTAGACAACTTATAATACAGCATAACACGGATCTTTCTCATGCACAGATACATATTCCTCTTGTGATAAACAGTGCCACTGAAAATTTAATTTGAATACTTATTTATGTAATTTATATTCAGCCATATCTTTTTATATATATATATACTTAAATTATGGATATAATTACTAAACCAAGTTCAATGTATTTATAAAATAAAAAGGTATCATTCAGGAAAGTTTAGATGGGTAGGTAGTGGGTGGCTTTATTCTCTGCTGTAGATCAGTGTTGATGTGCATTTTACTGCAAATATACTTTTACTGCATTGGTGTTTACATTTTGAAACATTTGAAGTATGTGCAGTCATCTTTTCCTTAACTATAGAAAGAAGGTTTGCTTATATTTGGAGTTTTATTTGGACTGCATTGTGCAGTTATTGGTGCTTTTTTGGTGGAAGGGTGTAAAGACAATGGAAGAAAGCAGCTCTGTGTGGTGCCTGCACTCCTGGTGCCTGCTTTGTGGGAAAGGCTGATGGCCATTCCTTATCTGCATCCCTGCAGAGAAATGGGAGAGAATTAAAGCTGTGCCTTTCAGTGAAGGGAGATGTGACACCTCATCATGTGACAGCTCATCTGTCTGCCCTGCTCTCCAGCTTCCACCTGGGGCTCTGCAGATGTGCAGTGCAGAGGGAAGCACACACCCACACACCCCAGCTGAGTAAAAACACCACTTCTGGAGGGGAGCCTGAGCTGCTCCCTGTCAGAGGGGCTCTGACACCCTGCAGCTGGACTGTGAAGGGTTAATGAGGATGGGAATGTGCACTGCATCTCTGTGCTCTGTGTATCACCCACTGATAACTGATCCTTCATGAGACCATGTTTCAGGAATCGTACCAAATAGTAATGGACTTTGGGTCCATTAGTTTGTCTCAAATGTGAAGTGTTTATTCAGAATCCCAGTTAATGAAGGAGTCAGAAGGTGAAGAGGTTCTTGCTGCATTGATTTTATCTCGATTTTTGTGATGATCACACTGAGATATTTTGCTTAAAACTCTTAGTATATACTACAACATACAACATAACACAGCAAGGCTTTAAACTCATTGTTTCTCAGATTTGAATTCAGATTTAAGCCCTGATTCTAGGAACTCTTGCATATAAACACAGCTCAGAGACACACAGGTATTGCATCAAAGAAGGAAAAAACCACACATTTAGTGGGATGTTGGTTGATGCTGACCCCAGACAGCCATAGCACCTCTGTCTCACACAGAATACAGCCCTCTGGCACAGAGGGGAGAATTCTATGTGAGGCAGCTCTTGCACCACTGCAATTTACAGCACAGAAGCACTGCTGCTACTTTGGATCTGTCCTAAGCCTTTGGGTGATGTATAGGGGCAGTCCCAACAATGCTTCTTACACATCTCAGGCATTCTTGCTACAGAAGGAAACCTCAGAAGCCAGTAGCTCTGATGGTAATTGCTTCAGTCTTTAATCAACATTATGCATAAAATCAATAATTTTAGATTGTTAAGTGCAAAGCTTCAAGTGGTGAAATTACTCAAGGCATGCTATAACCAATATTTCATATATTTCCTTCATAGCAGGTGGATTGTTCTGTATTTGTTGCCATTCTATTCTCATAAACTGATGTAAAACATGATTAAATGACCTACTTGAATTAGCCAGAACATCACAAATGATTGAAATCTGTTGAAAATGTGCATTTATAGTGCAGGGAAAAAAAATCTTTCTATAAAGAGAGAATTATTAAGACAAATTTTCCAAGGTCAGTATCTTAGTGTGAAGTTCTGAAACACTGCAAGAGTGGATATTACAGACAGAAAGTTTGGCAGTGAACATTACCTACTACCAATGCTGGAAAAGTGACAGGCTTTTTTGGGGTACTTTTAAATAGGCAAATAAACCAGAGTGAATCACAGCTTTCATAGTTTTTACTTACACACAGAAAATTAAATTGTGTAAAATTATTGCATCATAAACTTTAATTTCCATTTTTAAAGTTTTCTAAGTTACCACTTTTTATCTACTTGCCATTTCATAATGAGACTTAAATATTTGAGGCTGATATACTTTTCATATTGATCCATAAATATGAATTGGGCAGGAGGAATTTCTTAGTCATTGCATATCCCTTCCTTACTGTGTCTTTCAGACAAGCTGTTGAAGGCCAAACATTATTAAAAATGTTCTAATTTGAATGTTAATTTGCTCTTTCCTGTCCTCTTGAAAACATTTTGCTGATGTTGCCAATACATTCTGAAAGTGTTTTGTGAAGGGAAACTCTTTTGTCAAAATGACAAACTTCACATGATCCCTGACCCTGAAAATGAGTGTGTTTCTGTCTCTGGGCTCTTGGTTACCAGAGGGTTTTCTCTGATGCCTGCAGCTATTTGCCAGAGCTTGCAGGCCAGTGGAAGGCCAAAAGCTCTTCTCAGAGTCCTGCAGTTTACTCAGTTTCTTGTCCCTTCTTTTTGAGATTCAAAAAAGAACAGAAATTTTGGAGGTTCCCAAAAAACACAGGTTTTTCTTTGCTCATGTGAATCCAGACAACCTAGATGATTTTTAGTAAAAGCTAGTTTGTCTTTAGTTGTTGTTGTCCTAATTTTCTTTCAGTACTGTGCTTTCCTTAGGACTGCTTTTCTTTTATCTCCTTCATTCATACACATTAGAATGTGGGGTACTTTGTAAACAAGCAGCACATACCTATCAAAAAGTGTAGCATTCAATTCTTCTAACATGGGATGTTAAATAAAATAAAGTTAAAAAGTTATGATAAAAACATCAAACTAAAAGCAAACCTTTCTGTAGAATTTGACTTGTTATGTTCATCTCTGACTTTAAGGAATCTTAAAGCAGCAGCACTCAAGGTACTCTTTTCTCTTCATGTTTTTTTTTTTCTTTTTCAACTTATTGTGTTAGAAGTAAGGGATTTATTTAACTTGTTGGGATTATAACACTGATGGAGTGGGAGTTAGGAGGCTTCATAGCTACATCCTCATTTCTGAAACGTGATTACTGCTATTATTTCTGATTCATGATCTGTGATAGCAGAGTGAAAAAATCCTTCAGTTGGTGCAATTCACAGTCACTTTCCCTAATCATCAGTAAAAGCTCTGTTACTATTTCCCAAGAACCAGCCTTGCACTAGTAAATTTAAACAATTTATGCAGGCTCCCACGATAAAGGTGATTTTAAAAGAAAGTCAATTATCGATCAAGGAGCTTTTTAAGATGAAAAATGCTCTTATTTAGTTTGACATGTATGAATTATTTCTTTCTTTTGAATTTAAAAAAGTGGATTTTAAACACATGATTCAAAGGAGGAAATGTTGCACTGTTTCAAATGGCCAGCTTTAACACTAGCTAAAAATTTGCAGCACATGTGATTAAAATGACCTTTTAAAAAATATATTCAGTGTTGTGTTTGCTGCTGCATTTGATTGTCAGTTGTCCTGGATACTGACTAACAACAAATGCTAATGTTGAAAACAAAGCTATGCTATCTCTATAACTGGTGCCTTATGATAAGTTAACTTTTATTTTTTCTTTATTTCTGTGTTGAGGCAGTAGGCATTTAAATAGGAGAGTATTTTTTGAAGTCCTTTTACATTACAATAAAAATTCTGTATTGCATATCCCTGTTCTTCTCCCCATTCCTGCACATAGAAGCTCAGCCTGTGTTTTCCTGTGGCAGGAACTGTCACTAGCTTGACACTGTGAAAATAGAATTCACAAGAATATTTTCAGTCTTTCATCACTAGTGAATAAGCTTTTTTTTTGTTGTCTTTGGCAAATTAATTATTTTTATGTTTAACATACATAACATGTTTAAATGAGATGATTCATTGTCTTGCATTGCCTAAATGTAATTCCTGCTGTTGGTCACTGGAAATAAGCAGGGAGGTTTACTAAGAAACTTCAGTACAGAGAAGTCCTGTTCCATATGTAAAGCTCATGGAGCATGTGAAACATGAGAACTAATTTGCTTACACAATAACTGTTGGACAATTCATTGCATGATTCTGAAGTGGTTGTGGAGGATGTGCAGCATTATTGTAATGTTGTGCTTTTGGTCACAGGGGCCCTGAAACTCCACCAAACTTCTTGTGTGGACAGAGGGCTGCAAAATGCAAAGGACTGAGCAAATAACATTGTTGGGCTTCTTTGGTGGCTGGGTTGTTTGATTACAATGAAATTCTTATTTGGAGCTGGCTTTGTGCATGGGTGCATGTCCCAGAGGAGTTGCACTATTTCCTTCATAAACTTTAACCAGCTGTTAATCTGCTCACTTGGAAGGACAAGAGACTCAGAAGTTGAGCTGTGTAGACAGGGCCATGTTCTAGGAGTAGAAAGATGAACAACACTAAGAAGTTTTCAGCCAAGAAAAAGATGGTTTGAGCAGATTGACAGAAGGAGTGAAGAAGTATTGCTGATGGAGTGCTCCAAGACAGTGAAGAATGAGGGAGAATGAACTGGCCAGCTTAACTGGAGGGTGTCCTTGGTGCACCAGAGTCTGCAGTGACAGAGGGACTGGAGTCAGCAATACTGGGAACTTGCTTACATTTAAAGCCTTATTCTTCACTGCCAGTGTGCAAAAACTCATTTTACTGGGGTTTCTGTGGTCCATACAGGAAACACTTTAAAGGAATCTGATAATTTAGATTAAATTCCTGAGCTAAACACAAGTTTAGCTTTCAGTTAACTCTGGGAGAGAGCTGCTTATGGCATTCTGACTGTAATGTACAGCTAAGAGGACAAAGTCCAATTTAAATGATACATTTTACACACTAATCATCCTAGTAAAAGCCCACACTACTATCACCAGCCATGTCAAAAGAAATATTGTAGATTTAAATATAAGTTCTGTTTGAGGTTAGAAGCTGCAAACTGCTTTGTCACAGCTATCCTGAGACTTTTTTAAACCTTTAAATTAATTTCTATATACTGACTTAAACTGAAATCTTGCTACAATTTCAAAGCATTAGCAAATTAATGATAGAATTTTTAAAACATAACTACAGCTCTAGCAGTGCATTCCAGATATCCAGAGCTTCCATGCTGGAAACCAAATTTTCCATATGTATGGGAAATGTAGAGTCTGAAAATGCATTCCTCTTGCAACTCAGTCACTGGAAGATAGTAATGTTTAATCAGTTCTGAATCTGTGTTTAGCCTCACAATCATTAATATAAAACATTTCTGATTTACATTCAAATTTTAATTCAGATGCATGATGCTGATTTATGAGAAGATGCTCTGAAACTTCTTGAAACACCAATGAATATTTTCAAGGAAGTTAATTACAACCTGAGAATGAGAGATTCTGGGGTTGTTTAGGAAAAGAAAAAGGAAAACAAATGAAATATCTCATTTGTCATTGACTTTTGGTAGATTTCATAAATTAAATTTTTTAAAAACCAGGATGATTCTGAAAATGTAACTATACATCATACACAATATCTATTTATTTGTAACTACACCAGTCTTCACCGAGTGTACTATGTCAGAACTCTGGCATTGCTCCTACCAAAGAGTTAATTCCATGCCTTTGGAATCATCCTGTTTGCTTAATCTGGCAAATGAAAAAAATGAAAAGCAAAAGCAATAGTAAACACAAAATTTTGCATGAAGAAGACTGAGGAATTTGGTTTGTAATCAAATCAAACTGAACTTAATGTCATTCCATATGTTCAGGAGGCCTCTTCTTTGGTCTCAAATATTTTTGTTAGATTTTATTGGAAACTCTGTGAGACTATTATGGATCCTGGGGAAATTTTAGGTTTGAGTTGTATTGGGTAGGTCTTCCTAAGCTCTGCTGCTTATAAGGATTTCCATTAGAACTGCACAGTGAAGTTTTTGCTCTATCTTTCTTCATTTATGGTACAATAAGAACAATGAGATTGGATTACTGCCTTGCATCCTATCATTTACTTCTATTCAGCTTTTAATTCAGAGAAACCATTTGACATATCTTAATAAACATATTCATCACTGTAAAAGGTATTTGGGAGAAATACAGTCAGTCACTGACATTATCCTTTAGTGCAAGAATTAACATTATGGTAATAAAAAATACCAAGAATATATTTTTGCATTTTATACTGCAGTTAAAAGGCAGAATGATTATTTAACAAAATAAAAGTATTGGTATGACAGGAGAGAGCATTGCTGTAGTAGACTATTATATAGCAGCTTTGAGTCACACAGCAGCAGACTTCAATAACACACCTGAAGGATGAGACTCATTCTGCTGTCATTGGGGTGCAGAGTTGTACTTTGAGGTGTTGCCTGATGGTGCAGGGACATATTTATCATCTACAAAATGAAAAGTTCAATATCTTTGGAAAACAGTGATGTGTTTTCTTTGTGATTTCACTTTTGCTTTGCAATCTAAATTTTACTCAAGAATTTTGATTAATGAGGTGCTATTCCTATTATATACTACTGAATTTAGTAGCTAAAATTGTATTTTGTCATCGGACAGGCACACCAAATAATAATATTTTCCTTGTTGAATAACTTCCAGTACCAATATTCCCACTACTAACAAAAACTGTCAGCAATATCCATCATCAGTGCTTCATGTCCATTGTTATCTTTCAAGTCACCTGGATTCTTGATGTCAAAAACTAGGACAGAAAACACTGCCAAACTGGTAGGAATAATGTTTTGAAAAAAACCCAAACCATCAACACAACCTTTTTATGGTTGCATTCTGCCAGATTTGTGCTCATCAAAAGGATAGACTGAGACACCTTTTTTTTTTAATGTGGTAAGAATAACCTCACTAAAAGGCAAACAAAAACTACCTTTTGCTTTCATTGTTGGTTTGCCCTCACACAAACTATGCTTGTCCTTTTCATGCCAAGACAACATGTTTTTTAACTGTTGACTTAGTGCTTAATCATCTCTCTAAATCCTTGAACTCCCACCCTCATATTTTGTCTCAAAACTCATAGATTGGTAACAAAAATGACAAAAATGTAAAATCTCAAATGGATCCATTCTGTCTGCATATGCAGGTACAAGCATTAAACTAATATATTCACAGCTATAACGATAACTTTTTATAATTTTGGCTGTGCAAAACTTTGAAACTATTTTAGATGCTAAAATGCCCTCATCAGAAATTTAACATTCTGTAAAATCAATTTCTTCCTAATTTTTCAGTCATCCCAACTTTCCCAACCAGAATCAGGGCAGTGGTTACACAATAAAGAATAAGAGGTTGGCTGCATACATTAAAAAGCTTATGAATACAAATCCCAACATGAGGCAATTGTAGGATGCTACTCAGGGGGAGACTTGCCCCAACTTCAATCCACAGTTTCAATCATAAATGATTTTTGTACTTTGTTCTATGTTCTCTGCTTTACATTATAAATTTCCTTGAAATGTACATATTGGCTCTGATTCCAGTTTTATTATCATATGATAAAGTCAAGAAGGGAACTAAGTGTGTTGAATATTTATGAACTAACTTTTTTTTGTTGATTTTTTATAATAGAAAAAAAGTTGGAAAAAAATCTCTGGAACCATGCTACAAAACTGCATTGATAATCATTCCCAGATGATTACTATGTGGATTTGAGTTTAATCTTGAATTTTTAGTTATCACATCTAAATAGCTTTCAAGATTCCTTCAGTAACATAATTTTGGTTTCAGCTCATCCACTTAAGCAACATGTCTGTTCACCCAAGCTTAAGGCTATAACTACACTTCTGAATCCATAATGAATTTGCAACATAATCCAAAAGAATCTAATTGCCATTTACCATTCACTCATTGTCAATTAGAGGAAATGCACATTTGATCAATAGCTATCTATGCACAGCCAAGAGCATATACAAAGGAGAATACATAAGAGAGTTTAATAGAACAAAGGACATTATTTGAGTTAGCACTTGTTAAACTGGAAGCGTCCACAATAAACTCTCAAAAGCAGAGCAGTTTTTGCCCTGAAAAGTTTGTTTTCATTGTGTTAGTTCACTCTTTACACTCCAGAGCACCAGCCAAGAGAAAAAAATCCCCAGCCTTTGCCATGTAGACCCTTGCTTCTCAAGAGCTAATCTGATCACTTTTGAACCCATTCTCTACACATGCAGAACCCTGTACTTCCTATTGCTGTCCCTGCTGCTCCTCTGTGACTGCAAACTCTGTTTGATGGTGCTGGGTGGGATTGTTCCAGGGGCCCTGCAGGTAGCAGTTCTGGCCAGAACAGCAGGGAATGCCACAGCACAGAGAGAGCAGGGAGTGCCACAGCACAGGGAGTGCAGGGAATGCCACAGCACAGGGAGTGCAGGGAATGCCACAGCACAGAGTGCAGGGAATGCCACAGCACAGAGTGCAGGGAATGCCACAGCACAGGGAGTGCAGGGAATGCCACAGCACAGAGTGCAGGGAATGCCACAGCACAGAGTGCAGCAAATGCCACAGCACAGGGAGTGCAGGGAATGCCACAGCACAGAGAGTGCAGGGAATGCCACAGCACAGAGTGCAGGGAATGCCACAGCACAGAGAGAGCAGGGAATGCCACAGCACAGAGTGCAGGGAATGCCACAGCACAGAGAGAGCAGGGAATGCCACAGCACAGGGAGTGCAGGGAATGCCACAGCACTGAGTGCAGCAAATGCCACAGCACAGAGAGAGCAGGGAATGCCACAGCACAGAGTGCAGGGAATGCCACAGCACAGAGTGCAGGGAGTGCCACAGCACAGAGTGCAGGGAATGCCACAGCACAGAGAGTGCAGGGAATGCCACAGCACAGAGTGCAGGGAATGCCACAGCACAGAGAGAGCAGGGAATGCCACAGCACAGAGTGCAGCAAATGCCACAGTACTGAGTGCAGCAAATGCCACAGCACAGAGTGCAGGGAATGCCACAGCACAGAGAGTGCAGGGAATGCCACAGCACAGAGTGCAGGGAGTGCCACAGCACAGAGTGCAGGGAATGCCACAGCACAGAGTGCAGGGAATGCCACAGCACAGAGTGCAGGGAATGCCACAGCACAGAGTGCAGGGAATGCCACAGCACTGAGTGCAGCAAATGCCTGCAGTGTTTCATTTGTCAGCAGGGCACTGCACACCAGCCATTCCAGCCCTGGAGTACAGAGTGGCTGTGGGTGTCACTCTCATGTGGGAGTAGGAACAGACTCTGAGCCTTGCAACAAAACCAGGATTTTGGCAGTGCTTAGAGTAATGGCCAGTTTATGCCAATTAGATGAAATTCTGATTGGTCAAAAGTCCTAGTAAAGCTCTCATCCTCTTTAATGGCTCAAGGATTTTACACCCAGGGGCACTACAAGTCACTCAGGACCTCATACATTCTTTACTGAGGGGAATTGTGGTTTTGTTGTTAATGTGGAGTAAGGAGAGAGATAAAGGGATATGCAGGAAGTTTATCTTACAGCTTTGCAAAAAACCCTAACAAAACAAAAAAAACAAACAAGCCGAAAAAACCCCCACAACACAGCTTAAACAGTTCAGTGTTGGAAAAGGCAAGAGTAATAGAAGCTAGTTAGGAAAAGTGCAGTGAAGACTTCAAAATAATTTACTAAATTGGACCCACCCAAGAAGTGTTTTGAGAAGCCAGGAGGCTTTTCCTTTTTGTTCTGATTTGAGGGAAATTTGGAAATCTGCATAAGAGGAAAAAGTCATGTGCACACAGGGGCAAGGGAACTTGTGCTCCCCTTTGATGCTCGTGCCCTTTGGCAGCACAGCTGCTGTCACCCCCAGTGGGCAGAACTTGGAGAGTTTGTGCTGATACTGAATCCCCAACCACTGAACCCTGGCACAAAACAGAATCACAGGTGGCAGTTTTCCCTTATATAAATGGAAGGAAATTTTTCTGGGATGTTGTGTGCACTGAGCACTGTGGATTTGTTTCACAGAGGCCTCTCCAAGTACTGAGGGGTCCAAGCGAGCACCTTTGCCATGGAGTGTTGGCCCAGACCAGCCTGACTGGTTCTGCTGCTCTGCCATGGGGGGTTTGGCCATGTGAAACAATGTGCTCATACCTTCAGAAGCAAATTAATGGAGGAATATTGTGTTAAAAAGAATGAGATGGTATTTTATAAAAAGCTTCCAAAAAAGAAATGTGTTTTTTTTTCTCTACCTCATCAAATGACTAACTCTAGTTTAAAGAATATAATTTGCATTTATAAGAGTGGTTTAAATTATTTCTCATTTTTTCAAAGCTCTAAGGTTGGAAAACTGCATTCCTCCTAGAGTAATCCAGATTCTTGGTAAAGTTTCAAGTTAATTTCTGAACAGCCATTGGTTTTATGAGGAAACACTCCTTATAATTTCTGAAAAACAAACCTGGCCACCACTTTGGTTAGAATAGTTTCAAGTTTCTAGTCATAGCTCAGTACTGAAATTGTCATTAAATGCTTTACTTAGTTAAATGAACTCCTTTAAGGATTTTTAAAGTAAAATTATTTGCAGTAATGATTAATAATCTCTTCCCCACAATTTTTACACTTATTTTTCTTGGATTCTTGTTTTTCCTCCTTGCTAAAGGGCCTCCACTTAAGAAAAGAGGTCTGTGAAAAGGAATAATTTCTTTCAGACACAATTAACTCCAGAAAAGATCTTCAAGAATCCATAGAAAATCAGAAGGGATACGATATTAGCAGAGGATTTATTCCAAAATGTTTAACTAGAATAAAGGTTTCTTTAAGACCTATAATTGCAAAATTCACTTATAAAGCCATCTCTTTACTATGTTTCTGGGATTAATCTTGTGTCTACAGGTTTTTGCATCAAAGTCAGTAAGCTCAAATTTTACCTTATCCATGCAAAGGTATTAGTGTGCTGATAGACCAGGCACTAAGTCTGGCTAAAATTGTTTGTAGCAAAACCAGTAATAAATACCAAAAACTTCTGAATTGTTAAGAATATTAAAAGCAAAATTGTTTATACTTTGAAAATGTCCAAATTTTAGCAGATACAGAGGATAAGCATATAAACTACAATTTATACTATTAAGCTGTCTCTTTCTACAGTTTGTTCATTACATTAATAACTTCATGCACTAATCTAATAATTAGCTAATTTTTTTCTGTGATCCTATGCCTCTCATAATGAGATCTAAATAACTTTATGCAAATATATTGTTTCTTTCCTCTCAGAGTAACAAAATTACAGTAAAGAGCAGCAGTGTTGCAGGGTTCCTTTCAAACACACACAAATGTATGTGTGTATCACTTTGTAATATGATGACCTTGTATTGTCATAGTCTAGCATTTTAGAGCCATTAACATTTCCTTGTGAAAATCTGCTTTGAAATATTTATTTGCAAGCTACACTTTATTTCCTAGGTGATACCTTTTCCATCATTACTACAAACATAGGGAGATGAAGATGTTTCTGGAACCAGAGACACAGAACTAGAGCTATGCTGCAAAGTGTGAATCACCTATCTGCCCTATGCATAAGGAGAGATTTTCAGATTTTATAAGTGTCAAAATCACCCAAACGTTTTTAGAAAGGAAGACAAGTGGTCCATGAAAATCTGGTCTCTGTAACTTAGTGCTTTACTCTGCTGAAATTGTCCACTGGAATAACACTAAAGTTTCCCTTTCCTCTTTACCACCTCTTGTGTCTGTTCATCAGGAGGAGGGGGGATTGTGCCTCTCCCTTCTGCATCTCAATAACCCACATGCAGTATCCCAAGTCTCTCCTGTGTTCCTTGATTTTGTTTGGCCAGGGAATAATCTCTGATTTTTTCAGAGCTGCCCATCCTGGGCTACATATCCTGACTGATTAGCAAGCAAACAACTGTAAAGATTGTGGTTCAGCCTTTTGTCTCCATTCAGCCATTTGTTTTCCTAACAGCTGCAGAAACATCTCATCCTTGAGATCTCAATAACACCAAAAAGGGCAAAGGAATAAAAAGTGACTGGAGGGAGTAACAGACAGCTAGACAAAATAAAAATTGCATTACCCTTGTTCTCTTTTAAGAACAATAAACCTCGAGTTATTTAGTGAGCACAATAAAATGCTACAGGGCATTGTTAGCACAAAGTTTGGATCCATAAATCACATAAGTATTGAGATGCTGCTCTGAGAGTCTGTAATCATCAAACAGAGAGATCTAGTCATCAAAGTCTGGGAATGCCAGGAAAACAAGAAAAGAAGGATAGGATAATCTATGGTACATCCTTTTCTGTGGATCAAAGAACTAACTTCTCAGGAACACGTCTGCCTGCTTTGTAGTGTCTAAATTAATTGTCCAGGAAAGTCTGGAAGAAGTCAGGATATGTCAGAAGGTCAGATCATGGAGGAAAATACAAGCTCAAAACTTGGCAGATGGTTTATTAGCTGCTAATTATTCTTATTTCTACTTTACATGATATTAAGTGTGTGCTAGAAGCTTCCAAGTGGAAAATTCTCGCAATAGTTAATGGAGTTCAAAAGCTGCATTAATCCTCCTTTTTATGGCTTGTGACACTCTTGGGAAGGAAGGTACAGCACAGCTTCAAGGATGCAAAGGTGTAAAGCAACCTGAGGCAAACTAGCAAATTACAAAGGGCAAAGTCCTAAGTGCATATTTCCCCATGGGAAATCTCTGTAGGTAGAAATGTATTAACTTCCCCCATATACCTGTAGCTTATTTAGAGTTTGAAATCAGTGCACTCTGCAAGCTGGTGACCATGAGCTGGTAACTTTAGGAAAAATCTTCTCATATAGATCCTTACAACTCTTATCAGCTTGCAAGGAATTAACAGAAGAGGAATAATTTAATCTAAATTATCACCCCAGGAAATTAAAACTAGACCATATGCATGTCATAGTCCAATATCACATGCATGGCTGATTCCTGGCAGTCAGGATGTCAGGATCAATTCTCCATCATCTGAAGAATCCTTTTGAACTGTTGTCAGTCACAGTAACTTGCAGCCATGGATTTCCCTAGACTTGACCTGTGTGAGATAACTGTGAGCAGCACACAGACTGCTTGCTCTGTCCTGTGGATTTGCTATCAGTGAAAGCTCCTAACTGTTCTTCTCACCAGCTATCCCCTGATTAAGTCATGGAGAGCTTTTTTACATCATGCACAGGACTAAAACATGGACATCATTCTCGTGCTGAACCAGTTCCTGACACCCCCTCCATATAAGAAATGACGAGGCCTCACAGCTGGAGCTGTGGCCATTGAAGCAAACCTGAGCTTTTTTCCAGCCTGCTTGCCTGCAAGCTGAATGCCTCTGAGCATCAGATTATCTTTGTGCTTCATATTGTGGAACAGTGTTGCAGAAGCCAGAGCAGAGCTGGCTGTGGTCCAGCATTATCATATTTATGTTCCGATATCTACAACTGGCGTGCATAGATTGCTGCTGCCACTGCTGCCTGAAGTGCTGTGCTCTGCTATCACCAGCAGTCACAGCAAACGAGGGTTGGCAAACTGCAGGATCCAATATCAGCCAGCCTGGCAGATCCAGTTCAGGAATGAGGATCAGCACAGCCTTAACATAAAGAAATTCCGGATGAAAAGGTAAATTGCTCAGAGCGGATGTATTGAACATAGGAGATGAGAGAAGCTGTCAAAGGAAGATGACAATGAACAACCACGTTTCATAAAGAAGATGTCAGAAGGCACATGGAGAGAGTCTGTTCTATTTAAGACATTCCAGAGATTGTTTTCTAAAAAAGAATTCAAAATTTCAGAGCTAGGTATTGTGATGCACGTGGAGCAGCCTGCAATGCCCACTGAACTTTCAGAACAGAGCTGTATCTGCAGAACACTCATTATCCACATTGGTAAAATTACCTGGACTGGATTTTGACCTTGTATTAACTTAACTCATTCAGCAGAGGTTAGGATAATAACTATGTTATATTTTTCTTTTTAAGCCACAGTTCAATAATATCAGAAAATGAGTAAGCAGAAATAAGCCTGAAAACCAGTGTCATCATGCACACAGTGTAATAACAACTTAATGACTGAGTCAGCAGGCCAGGCAAAATCTCATTCTCCACACCCCACAGAGTATCTTGTGGATGATTCCATTGTTTCAGTGCACTCTCCCCCAGTCTCCTTCTTGCCCATCAAAGCTTTTTTTGCCTTCATGTTTGTGATTCTGCCCATGCCTGACAATTGTAATGAAGATATGCCACAGTTTTGGTGACAAGGCAAGTATTCTAGAGAAATACTGTCAGAAGAGGTGAAATGAAATAGTTAATACCTGACACTGGGTTCTGGAAGTGACCACCTATATATAAATTTATGTAATGCTCTGCAATTTACAGAAAAAAAAATCATACTTTTTTGGAGGTCACCATTAATTTAAAAAACAATGAAAACACATATAAATGCATGGAAGAAAACAACTTCCTATTAAAATGTCATTGCAGCATAAGGATCCATAAAGGTGATATGGGAAAAGACAGCATATGTTTGTCTCAGCTTCAACACCAACTCTAGCTGAAAAAGTGTTATGAATTTTTGAGAGCTTGAAGTTGTGCTTGTTGACTTAGAATAACAAATATGGGGGTTTTAAACAAATAATTGTGTTTTCTTACATACTTTAATGTTCTGATCACTTCAGGATACCTTCAAGTCTATATGTGTTTTACAGGAATATGACATTCCACTTCACATTTCTGAATTTAGGCACTCACACACAAAGTGTGTTTGAGCTGCCACAGTTTACATACATTGATCTATATCCCCACATGTGCTGTGCAATGTGTAACATGCATAGCACGTTGCATTCTCAGTGCAGCACTGACATTGGAGGATTTTTCCTCAGCTATGGAAGCAATCCTTGTCTTGTTATCAACTTGCCTTAAAGTGTTAGCGGGGAAAAAACCTTTTTATGAATATATGAACAAAAAATGCCTTCTGAGAAATAAATTTTCTGTCATGTTCTGCAGCTACAATCACAAGAGGCCCTAGATGAACTCATTGCACATTTTCAAGCAAACAAATGTATTTTAGCAGCAGCAGCAGGATTTTTCACCCATTATTTACAATGCTTTTTATTTGTGGGAACTATTAACTCTGCAGGCACAGAAAAGTCAAGAAAATTGTATCTTCTGATTTTAGGATTTAGTGCAACACAAAGTGAAGGTTAAAACAGCATTCTCATCCTGATACAAAACCAGGGACAGTCAGGTATTGTCTTTCCTTGCCTTTGACAGTCTTTAAATTCCATTCACTGTATCTTAAAAGAATATGTCTGATGTGCAGCAGTGTAATGTGTATCAGCATAATGCTATAATAATTTCAGAGCTATAATAAAATAAACACTATCATTGGTTAGAAAGTCAAGATATTCCCATCTCATAATCCAAGGATGCTTGTAACAATCTGTTGTATCACTCACATTAGCATCATCACCTCCTCTGGAGATGCTGAGATGTAATTTAAACCAGAAACAACAGAATACTGGGGATGAGGAAATGCTGATCAAAACCTTAAGGATTTCTAGAGGTCACAACATCCTGGCAGTCTGCCACAGTCACAGCTGCTGACTGGAGAACACTTTCTAGTTTCCTTGCAACTCCAGGTTAACACAGTTACTAAAATAAACACGTTGAAAAAATTAGGAATTGCTACTAATCAGGAGTTTATTTCAGGGTGAGAAGGGGGGGAACTTTAAGTTTTCCAATATCCATAAAGGTTCAAATAGGAGTATTATAATATTTTTAACACTTAAAATAATTTCCAGGGCTAATTTAGTAATTTTTTATGTGATTCACTGAAGAAATCAGCTTACTTAGCATTGTTGATTCAAAAATCAGGAATAAAATCTGACTGTATGAAAAGCTCCTACTACTGAAATGGATCCAGGCATTGCCTTACTGCTTTGGGGACAAAAAAAAGCCTTAAAAGACTGGATGATGAAATAGAACATGGTGCTTGTGGATCCCCAGTTAAAATACAGTCACAGTGCATGTAACAGTGGCCAGTTTGTAAGTCTGCAGCCTAAACTATGTGTCACTACATATCCAGTCCTTTGAGCAGTAAATAATCTGGAAAGAAACAAATTTCTCAGTTTCTTAATAGTGTCAGTAACCTGTTCTCTTAAGCAGACAGACTTGCTAAAACAGGGGTAAGAGTGTTTAGTAGAAAATGTTTAATTTATTAATACACTCAGCCTTACTGAAGAAAATACAGGTTTTTTAACCAGAAGCATGTTAGCTTTACTGCCAGACTGCATTTCAGGTGGAGTTGTTACTTGGGGAAATTGGTCTGTGGCAGGCTGACAGAGTGCCTGGGCTCTTGGGGACGGTGGAGTCCTGGTGCTTTCTCTTCTCCCTCTTGTTCCAATGGGCTTTAGGCTAAAGCAATCTCAGTGCTAAATTCCCTTGACAGGGGAGAAAGAAAGAAAGGGAAAAGTGAATGGGTAGAGCTGTGATCCACAGCAGTGTGCTCACACTGGCCAGCCTCCAGCTCTGACCATCTCCTAGTGGCATGGACTGGGTGGGTTCATAGATTTAAAGGAGAAATTAGTTCCATTAGATCTGGGATCTGTCCAGGTACCCTCTGTAATATCCAAGTCCTGTCATTTTACCCAGCAGCTCCTGTAATCAGCATGTGGGCTGTGAAGCCAAACTGCTGCTATGTTTCTGTTCTAGGAGTCAGATTTTAGTGACAATTTTCTTTTTCATAAATACTTCTTTAATTTTTTCTTTACTTCCTTTGTATAATAATACAAACTCAAAGTGTAAAATATACTTATAATCCTGAGAGTTCTGTTAAAACCTAAGTGATAATAGGAAAAAGGAGAAGAATACTATGGAAAGAGCATATACTGAAGATTTTGCTTTCATGTGAATGCAATTAGAGCTTTTCCCTTATGCTAATAGGATAAGTAACTATATGAGGAAATCCACAGACAGTGCAAATGTGCAGGAGGGAGAGAGTGGTGTTTGCTTGGTGTTCAATGGTCCATGTGTAATAAGCTGGCAGTTCCATCTAGTTCCTACTGGACAAATGTGTACATCAGAAATTCCTGTTTCTCCCTTCCTCCAGCTGCACATTTGGAAGTTTCAGCAGTGAAACCAAGAGCTGAATTAAGAAAGACGTTGCTACATTTTCAAAGCTTTTTTCTATTTTTCTCTATTTCTTTCTTTGTAGGTAAATGTAAGCACACAACAAATACATTCCTATTGCATATATGGCTGATTTCCTGAATATCTGTGCATGACTGACCAACTCACCTACCTTTGTTAAATTATTCTAGGAGATCTATTCTGATACTCCCAAACTTTGAGGCTTTCCTAAAAGCATTTGCTAACAGAGTAATACTCTGTCTCTTCAGAATAAAATAATGTTCTAGAGTTTTCAGTTGTTACTCTGATTCCTGGAAGACAGAGAATAAATGGTGTACAGGCTGGATCACAGAAGTAATTAATTTCTTTAAAATGTAGAAATGATTCCTTGATGCTAGTAATTCCCCAGAAATTATAGCATATATAGATATATATATATATATCTAGCATAACACAAACAGTGAGTCTGTGGTAGTTTGGTATGGCACAATTATTGGTGCCCTTAATTTGGGATGCTTTATATTTGGATTTTGCCTACACAAACGTACTTCTAAAACCATGCTGACGTACCCAGTACAGCAAACCACTTACATGAGGTTCTCACAACTCTATTCACAACCAGCAGGAGACTGGCAGTTTTATTTTGCTCTGTAATATTGCTCCTGGCCAGGATATGGACCAGTTTCTGGCAGTGCATGATTTCCAAACTATGGAAAAGATTGTCAGGCCCATTCCTGCATGGCTTGGGGTGAGAAGGGCCAGAAACTTGGGTGGAATTCGCCAGAAGTTCCCTAAAATAGGGAAATATTTTACCACTCTATTATTTGTGCCACCCTTTTTGGGAGCTGTAGTGAGCTCCAGGGATTGCAGCCCTTTTAAAGGGAAGAACAACAGAGCATCAAGGACACTGTCCTTGGAACAGCAGCCCCAGAAATGCTTTGACTTCAGGAGCCAGGGTGGCAGAACTTTGAGCCTGCTATAAAGCACATTGTGAAAACACAAAAGTCTCTCCAGCTTTTCCTTTAGTTATGGACAGTTGTTAATGACAGGGAACTGTAAATATTGCATACACAGGATGGGGATATGCAACTCAACCAAAACTAAAAATCTATCAGCAGTCTTTAATGCCTTTAAAAAAAATCTTAACATACTGGTAAAACCAAAAGTTTAAAAAAAATTCTTTTCCTGTAAAAATGTTTCAAGCACTATAAATGTTCTTTCTCCTGAGACAATGGCTGCTGAGTCTCCAATGCCTTTTGCTGCAGCAAAAGATTCACAATTGTCTATTCAATTTGTAAACACCTTCATGCTTGTTATGTCATTTTTTTGTCCTCCAATATTTAGTGCCTACATGAGATCCCTGTGTGCCTCTGGTATTACTGATCTAGCCAAGAATTTACACTTTTTGCCCTCAGGAGTAGCAGGCTTGAAAAAACGTTTGGCATAGTTGGAATGGGGGACATTAATATCACTGACCCTTTTGTTAATGGGTCACTGACCCTGTAAATGGTCCCTACTCTATGGAATGTGTTTTAATCTGCAGGCAATATCTTGCTAACCTGACTCCCACTTTCCTATGGAATTTCACAAACCTGAACCCCATTGTGTGCAATCTCTCTAATTGCTTCGATGCAGAGTGACTTGTCATTTGCATCCCATAACAACTACAATTAAACTATGCCACATGGCTTCATCATACTTGCCCCAAAATACCTTTGCCATCAACATTTCTCAGAGTGGCAATTCTCCTGAGCTTTCCAGAATTTATAGGTCACAGGTAAAACAGCATGTTCTCTGCAAATGTTAATGAGTTTACAAACTGCTGAGTATTATAATGATAAATTTGATCATATTTCTCTACTGACTTTGTATGGTCTTGCTGCTGCAATATTTTTAGCTTATATCTGCTCTCAAAGGGCCCAATCCAAAGCTCATTGAAGTCAAGGAAAACAGGTGTATTAAGATTAGCAGCTTTTGATCAAGCCTGAGACAGTCAGTGCCATAAAAACATTATCTGTGCACATCCCTTATATGCCACTGACATCTCCTTGCACCACTGTGAGTTCCTGAATCTCATTTTCCTTGCAGCTTTCTGCCTGATCAGGGAATCTATTAAGTCCAGGCAGTCAAGGCAGCTGTCTTGAGTCAGATAATTTTCAGCTTCCTACATAAAGAGAACTAATATAATATCAACTTGATGCCCACATCACTGTCATAACTCACGTGGTGCTGTGGAGGGAGAAGGGCAGAATGTGAGCAGTGATTTCTAAAGCCCTGGCCCTGGTCAGTCCTCTGCTTCTGTAACTTGTCCTGCATTTACAGGTTCTTTCACCAACTTTCTTGGGCACAAAGTAATTGCTGTAGCTTCCAAATGGATCCTTTCCCACCTGAAAGGGTATGGTGCACACTGGGAACAAGGTTGCATTTCTGTTCAATGTCTCTTCCCATACAGGTAGAGACAGAACTGTACTCTGATGCCTTTCTTGGGCATTTTAACGCCTTTACAGATAGAAAGTGACCTGTTTATTTCAGGAGGGTGCAGTTCTCTTGTGGTATATGATGGCATTAATATATATCATTTGAAATTCTAGTAACCAGACCTAGCACTACCTTTAGAGAGAGACAAAACTGTTTACAGTGCTTTGATGAACCATCTTCCACAACAAGTCCACTTAAAAATATTTATAACAAAACAAATATTTTTGAGATGAGAATCTTCATGAAATACAAACCAAACACTGAAAATACCGAGTGGTAATGGATAATCTATCAGCCCTTCCAAAACTGTTTCCTTTGAATGAAATGGAATTTTGTGAGGGTTTCAGTGTCACACTGCTGGATGTCTCCTGTGGAAAAGGTCAATATCTAACAACACCAAATGTTATCACACAAAGTCTTATGCCAGTATCAGAAACTTCCCTTCAGGTTACCAAAGAGCAAGATAGTTGATGTTTGGTTTGGGCACTAGATGGACTTCTTCAGAGGGCTACAGAGAATTTAAATAGCAGATTCTATCTTTATGATGAAACTGGTTTTGAAGTACTTTAGTTTACAAGCCCCAGGTGTTTCTGGAGTGCAATTCAATGAGTATTTTACAGTTTCATAAGAGCCTGCTCTCTTTGTAAGAGAAAAGCAAGAAGATGACTGTTTCTATTTTCTCTTTTCCAGTTTTACTAACACTCTTGGTATAAAGGGTAACACAAACAGTAGTCCTTTCTATGCAAAAATAGTAAAAGACTCTCTTCAAAGGACAGTGTTAATCCTTCCCTCTTCCATTCTACTTAGTTACAGTGAAAAAATACAAAACTAAACAATTCCTCAATAATGGAAAAAAATAAAATTACATTTTCTGATCTCTTGTATTTTCTTTCCTCCAAAACCTGTGCTCTGGTCAGTGTAATATATTGTGTGAAAACACAATGTACACACTCCACATGCTTTTGAAATATCTGGTGAAATGGCATTTTGATTTTTCTGGGCATAGGATGAATGTGCAGTGAATTCACAGTAAAAGCTCTATATAGGATCTCTTGATAGGTGTAACTTATTTTTTATTTACAATTTCTATGGCTTCTAGTTTTTATTTTCTCTTCTCCCCTGCTGTCTGAATTCAGTATGAAATAAATTTGCAATCCCACAATGTTGCTTCAACCTTTAAAAATGGACTGCAGCCAGGGCCAAGTTGGGCCACTGTCCAAAATTACACACCAGCCACATAGTGCAAAGTAGATTTTGTTACCTCTGTATCATTTAGCCACAAATTTCTTTTGATTCTCTCATTCTCTGGAGGAATGACCTCCTTGTCTGGGTAGCCCCCACCTAGTAAATGTGCTAATTATTATTACTTAATTTCCTGATAGAATTGTGTTTAATCCTATGCCTGTTGAAGGCCTGGACAGCAGTTTCATGCACATCCCGTAATGTTTGGAAATGTAAAGCATAAGGGCTGATCTAGGTAGCTTATGGCTCATGGTCCTTTAGCTCTTTGTTTTGGTAGTGAACTTTAGGAGAATGCTATTCGTTATTTTCTATTTCAGTGTATTAGAAATTTTTGTCCTAGTTTTGGAGAGATACTAAAGCTTCCACAGTTCTGACATCCTTAAACACAACTTCATCAGGGGACCAAACAAGTCAGCAACATACACAGCAACAGTAATGCTGCTGCTTCAGTGACAATAGGAAGTGTGTTTTGAGTCTACACCAACCTTGATTTTGTAAACATAAATGAATTCAACACATGCAGTCTATTATTCCAACATATACTTAAAGTGTACTGTACTGTATAATGTATTGTTTAAGTTAAAAAGAGCAAATAATTGCATTTAATGAATGATCACTGTGTCTAAAAATATTTTGAAGGCAACATATTTTTAATGCCAACTTCATGTAGCAGGGTCATTATAGAAGTGGGAATACCAAATAATCAGTTTATGGTCATATACCTTGCACTTCTGAACAATTTTATGGCTGTAGTTTACTACATCTATGACATTAATGTCAGTGAATTGCTTCTTTCTACAGTGGCCACTGTAGTGTTTTAAGAAGGAAATATCAGAAGAATTAGAAAGGTGAACAGGCACAAATATTTCTCAAATGATTAAGAGACTTCTCTGTAGCAAGTCCATATCTAATAAAATCAGTAATCAAGTGAACCTCAGACATACAACTCGTAAGTTTAGCTAACAGATCCTCTGCTTCACAGTAACTGATACTTGACAGCTTTAAAAAAATATTAACCAATCCATGCATTACTAGAATTTCAGCAGCAATTTGTTGTGAGTTCATGTAACTGAAAATATTTCAGCATGTCTAATTCCATATTATATGGCAATATATTCCCCAAGCTGAATCTCCACCCAAAGCAGTTACATTTCTGTCCAGGGCTTTTCAATAAATGAACAATTTGGCCAGTGGTTCATGGAGAACTACTGGTGGTTCCAATGGGGATAATATGCAAGTGCCCTGTGCAGCAGGTGCCAGGGATGCCCATACCAAAAAGCTGTTTGGTCTGAGCAGGTCAAGAAGAGAAGTTGAGCTGGAAGTAGAAAGCACAGCTTTGGGGGTAAAAAGGCTGTGTTTAAGCTGGGTTTAAGAATGCCATCATGCTGACAATGAAACACCAGTGCTTCTCCTCCAGCTCCTCCTGCTAAGCTAAGCAGAACTTTATTTTTGGTGTAGATTTTGTTGAGGACTGTGAGGGGGTAGCGTGCCTTCCATTTATAGTACACCCACAGGTTTTGTTATTGCTCTTTTATTAAAGGCATGGTGGACAGAATCATTAACTGTGCAGATTATTTCCTTACATAAGGAGAAGAGAGCATCATGATGGTCCAGGGGTGCCCAGCAATCCTGGTACTGCCCTGCTTCTGTCTGGGTACCCCCTGCTGCTGCCCCTGGCTCATTCTACTTTTATTCTGGATCCCAAGGCTTTGCAGTCACCAGTTTCCATCATGCTGCCATGAGCCTGCAGCAGTGTGGGGTGACAGCAGTGTGGGTCTGACAGCTCCCCCCAAGCTGCCCTCTCCCACATCCTGCAGCCCCATTGCTTTTTGGACAGGCAGAACTCCAGGCTTGCCCACCTGCTCCCAGTGCATCCTGACTCCCATGCCTGCCTACACCACACTCTCCTCTACAACCCTGTGAGTACAACAATCCACTGGAGCTCCTTTGACACAATGCACCATCCCTTAACACAGAGAAAGACAGAAACCTGGCAAAAATATTAAAATTATGTGTGCCTGGCTCATTTTTCTTGAGGGCTCAGTGATCCTCAAGAAAAATGAGAGTCTCAGGTGCATGCCAGGAAGTCTGTGGTTTGGGCAAATTGTACCCTAGTCTTCATGGCTGTAGTGCCACCAGACTGCACTTTCAGCAGTGGCACCTCTCAGAGGGTGCCCATTTCAAGCCCTGGCCATTTGCCTTTTCCTGCCTCCCTGTTTAAGAGTATCACCCTCCTCCTTTCCCCACCACAATCTCATCACTGCTTCACAGGTCTCTTCAGAGTCAGACTGTAATGACTTTAAAATCACTGCAATCCTGCTGTGTGTGAATTAGAGGCAGCTCTGTTCCCCTCACAGAGCCACACTGTGGCTTCCCAGAGAGGGGCTGCAGGACCACTGGGGCAGCTGCCTGCAGCCTGGGGCCATGAACCAGATTTCCTGGCATCCCTCCACTGTTAGCTGCAAGCAGCTCATATTTTTTCTGTAGACACAAGCTTTGTTTTCAACAATTTAGTGTCCTTCTGAGTTTGAAATATGAGAGAAATAAGTTTGCTAATATATTTGAGGCAGGAAGTGGGCATAACGTAATGGCTATTTTCTAAAGGACTCTTAATTCCTTTAAGGACCTCTGATTTCCTTTCTTACTGATTTCTCAATAGTTCAGAATTAAACCAAAACAAATCCATTCCCATATTTCAATATACCAATAGAAATTGCATAGGAATAAAGAAATTGTACATTAATCCAATGTTCTTCAAGTATGCATACAGACATAACAGACTGAGCAAGTAATTCTTCCTAGAAGAGATAATCAAAGGTCCCAATTTAAACAGTTCATTTTACAACAATCTTTCCTGTTTTGTCAGCCTAATACACCTATTAAAAATTTAATCTCTTCATTGTTTTAGTAATGTGAACCAGTATTTTACAAGTACTTGATTGATGGACATAGCCAAATGAAACAATGTTTTTGCTTGCCCTCACAGGGATTTTCAATAACTGTTTTCATTCTATGCCTTGAATAAAATAGTTTATTTCCTCAACAAAACAAGGGACAAACAAGAGAAATGTGATGCCTGTGTTTTTTTCTTCCCTAATTTTCTGATATTGGCTTAGAAACCTTTCAATATAAATAACTACCAGTATATGCATAAATTGTTTACCATGCAGTGGTTTTGTTGAGTCTCCTAGGAGCTCTGCAAGGCAGGTTTGGGAAAAAACAGTGCTATAAACCCCACAAATAACCCTGCTTTTGTAACTGAAAAACACGAACAATCATCCAAACAGTGGTCAACAGAAATAAGGTTTCAATCTAAAAGGCATAAAAGACTGAGTGGGAAACAAAGTGATGTTTCTTTCATGGCCAATGACCTTTTATTTATGGCCAGCAGAGCACCAGCAGTGGTGGTGCAGGCCTGAGGAAGGACTGGGAGGGCTGTGCACTCCCCAGTGCCACCACTTTGGCCATCAGCAGCCTGCACAGAACACACTGAAAGAAGTAAAAAGTGCCCTTGCTGTGGAGCCCATGCAGAAAGAGAACTGTTAGCCCTGCTTCTCTTTATCTTGAAAGATGCAAACTTGGTCTTTTTGATTATTTTTCTTTTCTTTCAGCCTTGCAGGCAATCACGGAAGGAACTGAGCATCTCAATGACCACCCTGTGGAAAGCAGATATTCAGCCTTTCCTGTATAATGCTTTGCACAATCACGCTTCCTAAACAAAAAACAAGTGGTTCCTTTCCCCTACTTTTTAAAAAAATTTTTTCCTTGTCAGACAAGCTTTTCTAATGACATTTTTAGGAGTGTTGGTAAGTTTTGAACTTGCTCTATACCAGCATTCACAGCATGGCCATTATTGCCAAGGAGCACACTTGTGACATAGGATCTTCTTCCCATGATAATTTTCTAATAGCAAATTTTGTAAAGATATTGATTTATTATTTATTTTTTATTAATTAATTGAGAAGATTAATAGCAGAGCATTAAATACAATCATCTGATGAATGGAGAAAGCCCAATAAGCCATTCATGACTTAAGCCACGGTTCAGATCAATTCATAGACCAGAGAACTGAAAGTCCCCTTTGTTCTGCACTGTCAGGCTACAAGATGCATTACCTTGACAAAACCAAAATTGCAGACATCCAGCATTTGCTGTCAAAAAAGCTGCCTGCAATTAAGGTCTTTTGGCACCAACAGTAACAATAAGAGTAGAAACAGAAATATATTCAATGACCAGGAAATGTAGTCAGGTATAATATTCCCTCACATTTTATATATTAGTATATATAAAATTAGAATTAGAATTCAGCTTCTAATTCAGAAGAATTAGATCAGCTTCTCCCAAGAAAAGTTCTTGAATATTATACTACTCTTTAATATTATATGTGGCTATTTGATACCATTTTTATCAGCTGTGCAAAATATATTAAATAAAATACTGCATTGTAGTATGTGCACACACACATAGATTTATGCATAAATTTATATGAAAATAATCCTACTTAGACTTCAATAGATGGACTTTACTCAATTGCAGAAAAGTTACCAATCTATGGTCAAAACATGCATTTTAAAAAAGATTTTTCTCAGTGTGAAAAGTGCACATTTAAAGTAGATGTATATATATATATATATATATATATATATAAATATATATATATATATATTTAAAAGTAAGACACTTCTATTATTACTGCTAATAGATTCTCTGTTATCTTTTAGTGGTGATGTAACATTACATGCCTGTCATATGAATACAAAATTCTATCTCTTGCAGTGTTCTTAAAGTCATTGTAACTAAACCAAGCCAGATTTAAGACATGTTTTCAATTCTCTCCTTTTCACAGGCTCTCCTTGTTACAGAAAATGCCCATGATACCAGCAAAAAAATCCAATTCAGGCCCATTAGGGGGCTGAGCAGACCAAAACCACTGATTGTTATTTAACTGCTTTGCAGAGCTGATGCGTAAAATTAATAAATGATTTAATAGCTTATAGGGAAAAGTTTGAATGGTTGACTTCAGTTCCTAAAATTTTTATAACTGACTTTATGCTTTCTAGTGATGCTGGGCTTTAATCCTATTAGTCAGCTCTCTTTTTCAAGGTACACTAATTTGAATGCTTTCATTACTTTGCCTTGAATATGTGCATCCTGTGGGCACAGTTTCAGGTCTGTTCCTGTTGGTTTGTGTCCCTGTGCAGCTGGAGATGGCATTTCTGGGAAAGCAGGTGTGTGGCCAGAACATCCCCTTGAGTCAGTAATCCCTGGCTCCAGAACCACCTCCTAGGACTTTGGGCTGCCAGTTGGCATTCTATTTAAATTTGCTATTCTTCTGTGAGGGAAAAACCCAGACCTTGCCAGGTTGGGCTGAAGATACACCTGGATGAGCAGATTACATGGAAGGGAAGTGGATCTGGGCTGTATTAGAAAGGCTGCTTGGTTTCCATTTAGAATATTCACAGGCAAGTTTCAAAACTTACTGCAAGTGGGGATCAAATATTACCAGAGATGAAAGGAGAGTAGTGAACAATTTGCTGCAGATCACTTCTACATGGTGGTCCAGAGTAACACCTGGAGGGTCACAGCACCAACCCTTGCAGTGAAGACAGTTATTTCAGTATTTCATTACTTATTATTTGAAAGGGAGATCTTTAAATTAATATAGCTCATTCCTTAATATGAGAAGCCCATTTTTAAGGGCTGTGGCTTTTAGAGCCTTGTCATATTTCTTTCACATACTTCTCATACAGTTAATGTTATGCTGCCTTTTTATTGCAGAGAAAGTGCACAAAAGCACTGATCAGTATTTTAGTGAGAAATTGTTTAAAAAGTTTGTGCCACTACCATGGAGACAAAGTCAAAGGGTCCTTTTTCAGAGTGGGAAGAGTCACAGAAAACTGACAGAAAGAAAAGAAATAAAATGATATTGTAGTAGCCATACTGTAGATCTGTGCATAATAATTACCTAAACGAAAACTTTAAAAATGTTGTATTCTTCAAAGTTTTCATGCATACAAAATTCACTATACAACAAGCAATACAGAGTCATAGAACCAAAAGTTATTGTGGAAGGGATCTTCAGAGGATATCTGATTTGATCCTTTGCTCAAAGCAAATCTAAATAGAACAGGTTGCAAAGAGCCACGTTCAGCTGTCCTGAGCAGCTCACAGAGATTCTCTAACCTTGGTGGGAACCCTGTTGCAGTTTCACTTCTAAAGTTTAACACTTTCCTGCACAGCAGCATCTGCAGCTTGCAGTGCTGCATGAGATCCCTTCAGAGATGGAAGATATCCTACTTGCTGAATTTAGTCAGGCTCTGCTCAGCCCATGGCTCCAGCCTGTCCAGGTCTCTGAAGGGAATCCCCTTCTCCAGTGTGTTCCCTGCTGCTCCCAGTCTGGGGCCATGCACGTCCTTGCTGAGAGGGCACTCCAGCCCTTCTCCTGCTGGAGACATTAAATGACATCGATCCCACTGCTATTCCCTGAGGAACCCCACCATTGGTCACAGTGCTTTGCTTTTGCACTGCAACCACTTTTTCACCCATCCCTATCTCATCCTTATCCCAATTTGGTTTTAAGGACACCATGACAGACTGGGTCAAAGGACTTGCTGGAAAATAAATTATACAACATCCACTGTCCTCCCCTTCTCTACATGGTTGGCAGCCTCATCTGAGAAGGAGCCAATGCCCTTAAAAGCTGTAACTTTACCAAGATGAAGCAAATAAAAATTTTATTGCAATAAGTTGAGTTGTTACTGGTTCACTTGCATTCAATAAAAAGGAAAAAAATTAAATCTGTCACAGAATAAATTCCTAGTAAGCTGAATGTACTTTAGTGCTACATGTCAGTGGCTATATATAAAAGCTACGGAGAGGTTTGTAGTGAGAAACATCTCCCTGACTGAAGAGAGACACAAGGAGCATTTTATCAAATATAAAAGAAAACCATGAGTCAATTTCCCAGACTGTTATTATGGAGGTATTTTGCCACTAGTGTGCAAAAATTATTGAGTACTTTATTAAAAGGCAGATAAACACCATCTCATTTATTTTTTTAGGCTATGTAAATAGGAAACTCGGTAAAAAACCTCAACCTAAATCACTGTTAGTCTTTGGGACTCATTCTGTAAAGTGCTGAGCAAACACTTGCTGAATGAAATGTGCCTCAGTGAAGAAAATTCTAATTAGAGTAATTGAGCTTTGATAACTGCAATGTCATTAAACATAGATTGGCCTTAAACTAATTGTATTTGCATTGTATTATGATTTCTATTAATTAATGCATTAATGTTTATATTCTGCAAACTCTTTTGAAGTAAATCATTAAAGTCTGTACCACTTAATCTGAAATGAAATGCACTTTGAATACAAACCTGGCATGGCACTAGTAGGAACGGTTCTTTAAGGGATTATGGTGCAGATTTCCCTGTCTGTGGTTAAGGACAGCTGAGGACAGGTGGCTCTGGCCTTTTTGGATTCCCTCCCTCCTGGAGCTTGCAGCACAAGGCAAGGCTGGGGGGTTTGTACCAGCTGCAGCAGTCCTGCAGTGCCCCTAAGCTGCCTCCTCTCACTGGAGCAGCCCCAAGCAGAGAGGTGAGGGAGTGCAGTGGGGCTGAGCTCACCCTGAGCAGCCCCTGGTGCTCCTTTTGGGGCACTGGGGGTGCTGTCAGTCAGTGCTGACTCAGAACCCTCCTGATGCACAAGTCAGGAATTCCTCAGTGATGCCAGGTCCCACTGCCCTTGGCTAGGAAAACCCCCTAACCAACAAACAAACAGCACAGCAACCCCAAGTGAGCCCAATGCACTTCTAACCTGACAGGGAACCTGGGGCTGTGCACGTTGGGGTGTTCAGAAGAGCTGTCAGCAACTGCTTGCTGTGAGAATTCCACTTTACACAGAAAACTTTATTTTGTATAATTCTTCTGGCCTTATTTAATTTCAGTTCTATCAACAGATGATAGTCAACAAATCATTTCCTAAAGCCTACTTTCAGGGGTTGGCATTTCAAAATTCCAGTAGACTAAAACAAAATAATTGATTGATTAATTATATGTCAGCTGACCATTAATTTTATTTAATAAACTAAATCATCCAGTCTTCTGATTCATATACACTGAATATGCAGTGGCTTCCTATAATTCTAGAATAGAAGGCAAGGATATGAAGATTACTTTTTTCCTAAATAATTCTTTGCAGCTGGAATATCTAAAGTCCATTTGCCAAACAACAGCACATCTGAGAGCTTGCAATGCCCCGCATACTGCAGGACAGGTCTCACTGCTTCTGTACTGAACACTTGCTGGTGTTCAAGTATTTCTATTAAGCCTTTCAGGATAATTCTAATTAAGTCATTAACTGATACCACACTAGCACTGATATTTGGACTTCTAGAACTCAGGAGTCTCTCTTTTTGCCTAGATATCTACTGCATATGTTCACAATGTGAGTAGTTCTCTGTAAACTCAGACCAAAAATAATCCTCTGTGGAAGTGAGCTTTATCTCCAGGGTTTGGATCAAAGCTGAATGTGAACTTCTCTGGAACTCGGCCTTGCAGGGAGGTTTTGATTTATATTCACCTGATATTCTCAACCATGTGTGAGGAGATAAGGTTGGTTATTACTCTCACAAATGATAAAACCAAAAGAAGGGAATCTCTTGAAAAATCAGTGCTGTACATTTTTAACATTTAGATGGGAAAATTTCCAAACAATTAACATCTATTATTTATTTGCTATACTCATTTTACTTGCATAGTTTGATTTGCTGTCTCAATTTTTTTGATTTTGGGGTATTTTTTACACTTTTATAGTGAAGTTTCACTTATTCAAGCCACTGCATGAAGTGGTGAAGAACAAGGGGCACCCATACCCCAGCTCCCTCTGTCTGATGCATTTTAGGGATGCAGGGAGCTGTCTTGGAAACCTCAGGGGAAGAGTAGAGGTGGACAATTCTGCTCAGCAGGTCTGATGCCTTTGAGATCTGTTGAAGTCATAGTGCAATTTACTGCTCTCTCCTTGCACCTGTGTTCTTTCAGCATGAGTTGGACGTACTGTAGACCTGGCTTCCTACTCAACTTCCAGAGATATGAAAATCTAGGATGATAGAATAAATCTCTCTTTTTGTAAGACAGTATTTGCCTGTGTCTCTAGGCACCTCACTGGGTGAATTGCCAGATGGATATTTGTGTATAGATGGAGTTTAAGTGGTGGAACCATCAAGTCTCCCAGCATTTTAAAAATTACATGTCCAGTGGTATAAGAATACCTTTCATTCCTACTGAAAACTCAGGCTGCCTTCTTAACAAGAATTCTTCTTCTAGAATTATGCTCTACATTCCACTAGATAGCTTTAGATAATTGCATATTATTGGCTATTTTAAATGTAAAGCAACATAACCAAACATCATAATGTAGTTTAAGTGTAATGACTTACTTTTACTTTTTGTACTTTTGACATCTGGCAATTTTTTAAAGTGCTGTTTGTCTAAGACAGTGCCAAGAAGCTCTTTTTGAAATGAATTTCTCTCCTATGCCAGAAACACAAAGGGTTTATTTAGTTCATTACAGTATGGATGTCTAAGTGACCCTTCATGTGTTCTTCAAATATGCAAATAGCATAATCCTTATACTTAAAGAAATATTTACATATCCTATTTCAAAATAGAAATGTATTCTTACTGCAGCCTTATGAAAAAATCAAGTCTCCCTACAGTGCTCAGAATAAGAGCTCTGTTGTTTTTACACAATTGGAGCTGTGATTAAAGCAGTGCAGGAAAAACTGTGACAAACAGAGCTTACACACCATAGATGTAAGAATTTTTCACTTTTTCATCAGGAACAAGGCTAAACACTACGTATACATCACACCTGATAACAGAGACAAAAATAGTTATTGCCATTTGCAAAGTGGCCACAGTAGGGCAAAGGATTCTTAAAATTTGCAAGGGGACCAACTAAATGAAGGAATTCTGGGTGAAAAATGTGCTGTAAACAGAGCTCTAGAGATGAGAGAATCAGGAGGAAAGGTGCTGCCTTGGTGTCCTGCCAGCCATCTCATTCCACAGTCACTTCTACAGCCCTTATGCAAAACCACAGGAATTCTGCTTTCTAGAGTAAATAAGTATCTATTAGCTAGATGATCACATTTCTTCATAACAAATAAAAACCTTCTATTTTGAAGGATAGTTTTAACAACAAAATGGGAAATGCAAATGGTCTAAACAATATTATACAAAGATTAAAGGTGACAGAAATACATTCAAGTTCAGCTGATTTTCTTGTGGTGAAAAAAAACTCTGTGGAATACTTTAAGTGCTGAATAAAATGTTTTGTGACAGAAATTTCCTACAAAGGAAAAATTGGAGGAGGCATGTTTCCAGTGTAGGGTGCATATATTTGACATACTGTAAAATTCACAAGTATTTAATTGCATTCGTAAAACGTACACTGTGAGCTCCCTGTGGCTTTCAGCCAGTGTCTTGTCTGATCAGGCTGTTTGAGGTGAATGTTTCAAAGTCCCAGGCAGCCTTTGCTAACTGGTTACACCATACCTGGTGCTTCCCAGTGAGCTCCCTGGCTTTGGGACATGGGCCCTTTGGGCTTTGCTCACTCTGCAGCCACGCCAGAGCAGTTTGCTCATTCAAAGGACATGAGCATCCCACAGCTTGGGGGAGTCTCAGCTCTTGCTTCACCTTTGACATTTGGCATTAATTAGGGAAGGGAAGCTACAGCTTGTCAAACAAAGCTAATTTGAAGGTAATTTGGTTCACAAGCTGGATCATCTGGTAAAAGCTAAATTTCATCCAACCTTTGGGCATTGCACTTCCTCTGTGCATGTCTGGGAGGAAACAAGAACATAACAGCTTATAAAGAAAGTCATGTTCTGCCCATAGATTTCCTGTCTTTTATTAAATGTGTCTTGAGTGGTGGATTCAGATAGATTGCTCTGTAAACGTAATTATTTTTTCCTATCAGTATTAGGAAAGGAAAGTAAGCAGGATTTATGAGACACTTTAGAAGAGGATTTGAAGCAGACCGATTAGCATATCAGTCTTAATTATAATGTAAACTAGATAATATGAAATATAAATCCGTTGTTTTCAGACCAAAGAATCAATACACAGACTGGAAGTTAATTTTTTTCCCTTCACTTATGTCAAGAAATGAAGACAGCTTGATGTAGTTTCAGGATAGTTCTGGAATTTTTCAATTAAATTAAAACTACCAAAATACTATTCCTCAAAAATAAAAGCACGAAACTTCAGAACTAAGCACTTGACTGCTTTTTTAAATTGAATTTTTAAATATAATCTATTTTCCCCTTGCTTTTTCCAATGGTAAATAAAAAGCATAAATAACTTAATTGAAAAATTAAATTAAGGAGAATCAATTTGTGACAGATTTATGAATGCATATAATGGCTCTTAACAAAATATTGAGCAGCCATACTTAATTAAAACCCAGATTTCCTACATGATCAAAATGAACCCTTCCAGAAATATTATTGGGGTTCTTTTACTTTTCTCATCCTGGATTCCCTTTTCTTATTGACACCCTGAAACAATATCCAGAAATCTCAGCCCTGCAGAAGATTCTGATTCAAATGGGGAGGCTGGTGCCCAAGGAAGATATTCTCTCCACCACAGCTCTTAGACTTGCAGCTGATTTTCCCCTCTAAGCTCAAGAATGAAACACTTTTCACTGGAGTTTCTCCTGGGCACTGAATGCAAGTTTCAGTCCTTTGTCTCAAGGACTGTAAGGCTTGAAGCTGTGCCCCAGATATGCTGTGGTGCTCTCCTGGCACACCAGTGGGGCAGGGAGCACCACCTGCCTGTGCTACAGAGTGATTGTTCTCAATGTGCACCAGAATTTTGCACAGAGAGCTCAATTCTCAGGTTTCTAAAAGATAGTGTGTAGAGCAGGAATTGATATACAGGATTTCACTGTGGTTTGCAGTGGCAGAGAAAGTGAGGCAGAATAATGCAGGAGAGCTGCCAAATAGGAAAGCAAAACTTTTCAGCAGAGACAAAACCCCTAAGCCTACAACTCTACCAGTAAATGGATTGAATGGAGAATCATTTTCTGCCTTGAGGTCAGTGGGATGGCCAAACCCACAGCCAATATTGTCACATCCCAGCCAGAGTGGCACCATCCAAGCTGCTGCTGGGCAGTGGGTGCCCTGTGCTGTCCCCCAGCCATGCTCAGACACGAGGGTTGGTGCTGCTGCCCATGGCAGCTCTGTGCCAGCTGTGACCAGCAGAGTCACACTTCAGCAGAAAGGAAATCCAAGCGGATTTCAACTTCACAACAAGTAAATTTTCATCTCTTCAAAATGTGTGGAAATTTTTTTTCTGTGGTAAATGGTGTCTCAGGGCACACACACACAGGGGGCCAAATTAACCAGAGGCAGAGCCAGCACAGGCCCTGTTAGGGAGCAGCTGGTGCAGGCAGATTATTCTCCCAGCACCAGAAGGTTGTGCGGCTCCCACTGCCCTCTGGGGCTGGCTCAGGACAGTCAGAGCACAGCACTGAGGGTGCCTCCTCCATCCTGCTCCATCATTCCCTCCTCCCACCCCATGCTGCAGCACAGCCTCTCAAGGTCAGCCTTACAGCCTCTGAAGCACTAAGGTTTTCTGACTAGGGTTTGGCATTTAAATAGCTTTTATTTCATTTTCAAGGCAACATTTTTTGCTTTTACTCTTTAAGTATCAGTTACTTGAAAATGTCAGAGACAATATCTAAGGAAAAACAATCTTTTTCCTCTTCTTGTCTCTCTGTATACATGGTCAGAGAACCATTTTTCTCTGTATTCTTTTCTTATACAGGTTGGGGTTATTGGTTCATTTGTTCAGCCAATTTTGAAGAACTGTCCTTGGCATTCAGGGACAAATGCTTCTTTCCAATCAGCAAAAGGGAGACAAAAGAGATAATCCAATATGGCATTAGATTTGCAAGCAGTTCAAGGTCTTACATGGCTTAAAAATCTCTTTTGGTTTTTTCAGAGAGATGTAGAGGTTTCTCAAAGAATTTTATAGAACATTTTAAATTTGAAATAACAAGTTTTAAGTGTGGAGACAGCAGAGCACAGTCAGTGTATGACTTCTTTTCAGATTCTGATGACCTTGTCACTGTAATTATGAGCAAACAGTCCATTATTTTTATGTATTTAAAGAGACAAAAATTGCCTCTACATTTCTTGAGTGCCAAACAGAGTTTGATATTCTTTTATAAAGTACTTGGAAACACCTGTTCTTGGATGCAGCTCCAAATTCTGAGTTCAAGTAGTTGAAAGAAAATATGTCAGTAAATTTTCATGCTACCAGCATTGGGCCAAGATAGGTCTTAAAGAGAAAAAAAAAATCCATAAAAGAAAGATGTAGATGCCATTTCTGCTGTACCAATAGATACAATCTATATTTTTTTTATAGCAAAGAATTTCTCTCAATCAAGAGTGAAATATACCACTGAGTTAACATGAAAGGCAGAAGGAATTGCTTAGGAAAACATACAGGGAGTAGCCCTGCAAGTGCCATCCTTTCTTTGCATTGGCTTTTGGTGCTCAGCTTTCCATAAGGTTTGACCAGGACTAAATTAATCCCTTGCATGCAAATGCCTGCATTATGTCACTCCAGTTAATAGATGTCATCCTTTGGCATGAAGGAAAGCCTGAAAAGAATCGCATCATGTAGAGTGAAAGTGAAAAAAGTAGCTTAAACCCCAATCAGATCTTGAAATTAAATACTTTCTCCCTCTCCTGCCTGCCTGTTAGTATCTGCAAAATTTTCTTTGAACTTCTAAACATATAAAGATCGATTTACAGGCAACATAAACAGAGGTGGCAGGCAGTGCCTGATCTTAACCTACTGGAGTAGCTGCAGCTCACTAGGACAAAACTCCTCTTAATCTGGAATTTGGTGGGAAAAAGAAAAATTGTCATTGAGATGGCACTGGCTGCTGGTGGCCAGTGTAGGGTCTGTGCATCTGCACCTCTAGAGCAGGTTCAGCTGGAGCTGGACCCCTTCCCCCTGGAAACAGGAACTGTCCAGACACAAATCAAGCCCTCCCTGCCAAGATGCTGTGTAGTCCACAAGCCTTTGTCTGCTACAGAAAGGTGTCCCTACCCCACACACACACTTTTTTTAACACTTTAAAAATTAATTGTTGAGCCTTCTAGATATTATTTTTAAGGCAACAATATTAAAATGAAACAAATTAAAATGAAGCACAAGGTGGGAGGTTTTACCTCCCCTTGTATGGCTCCCTTTATGGATGGATCTTGCTCTTTTTCATACGTATTGGCATAGTATAAACCAACAATAAACCTGCTTAACAAAAATCTTAGCCTTCATACCAAGCATCTAGAATTCTACCTGTAAAGCTGGATGCAACTGCTTTCATGGAAAAGAAGAAAATCAGCTAAGTGGGTTTATGAAGCTTCAGTTATTTTTGAGAATTATAGACAGAGAGAGATGCAGTGATGAGATGTGTGGAACAGTCTTCCACCTTTTTCAGCACTGCATGTTTGAAACACAGAAATATACATGTATGAAAATGTTCTGATTATTTGAATTACATATGTGAATGTTTTTACCAAAACCACTGAAATATTAGAATAAAATAATTCTTTAGTACACATTGTGTGAGGTAGATGCACATTTACAGCATTATGAGGTCTTCATGATTACTTTGATTCCAATGGCCTGACTCCAACACTTCATGTTAGCTGTGTGTTTGAAGTTCTTTGTTAAAGGTAGACCTAAACTGGAATTCTTTTTCTAAGAAAGACTCATCCAACCTTCCATTTACAAATTAAAATAGATCTTTCCTTACCCCTTTCTCTTCTGAGTGACAGAATATTCCTGTTTCTCCTTGTGAAGTGACTGGTGTCAGAGAAGTTTCCAAGGAAATAAAATGGTGAGCTGTAAAGAAAAGATGCCTTGTGAGATAAAATTCATAGTCAAGAGAACAATACCGTTTTCAGGTCTCCTGTACTACCCTTTTCAGGTGAAAACAAATCTTCTAATACCAAAAATAAGATTTAGCTACTCATCCTGAAAAGAAATATGAAAATAAGGGTGCTTTCAAAAATCCATATTGCATTCTATAAAGTTACTTTGCAAGCACTTGAAAATGTGACTAATGTTTAAAAATTCCCACCCTTTTAATGAAAAATTACTTGTTTTATGTTTTCTAAATATTAGTCATAATAAGGATTTAATTTTATTTAATAAGAGGGTTTAAAATACAAACTACTACCTTTAGCTTAGGTTTCAAAAGCAAGCCCTTCAACTTGGGGATGCATCTTTCCTCAGGCTCTGGATCAGGCTTCACTGCTAGTTTGGTAGCAGAATTGTTTTTACTGAGGGACTCTATTGCTACCTTACCTACCTTTGTAAACATAAAGAGTTCCAACTCTCTGCAATGAGCAGTAAACCCTCAAAAGAGTGCATGAGAAATGTCTTTCTGAGCACATTTGTGTTGGTGTGTATTCCTTTCATCTGGAGATACCTGGATGCAGCAGGATTTGTCTGCTGTATGAAATCCAGTTTTGATCTCAAGAACCCCAGAGGTTTATCAGAGCTTCTAATTCTAAACTATATCTTTTATTAGGCAAATCTAGAGTGAAAACCCAACCTTTTGCACCTTCAATGTTTTGTTCAACCATCCAAGATCATGGATGGTTGAACAAAGAGCCAGCTTTTAGCAGGCTCTTTGTTTCATCTGTTCATCCTGGGAGTTGATACTTCCTTCAGTGAAATTATTTGTTTTCACCAAAATCCAAGTTTGGCAGTTACTTTGTATCACAAAATCCCACTTAGCTCTCCATAAAAGGAATAAGTAACATAAGCACTATGGAAGATCCCATTCTGGTTCCTGGATTTTTATCAGCTCCTGTGACTGCAGGCAGCTCAGGGAGGCCACCTGCCTCAAAAGATCCCAAAACTTCTGCCTCCCCTGGGCAACAAGATGCAGTTTGTGTTGATGGCTCCATATGTTACTGGAGATTAGCATTGCTCAGCTGTATTGCATTGATGATCACTCTCAGAGCAGGCAAGCAGTAATTAATTGATTCCATCTGTATCTACATTGGGGCACAATGTGTTTTTTAATGACCATTCCTACAAAGCAGCAGAGAGCATAGGATTAACAAGTCAGCCCTGATGGGCCACAGGGATGTGGAGAGACTGACACAAATTTGCAAAAGAACATTCATATGTACAAGTTAGGCTACTGCAGAGAGCTTACTGTAGCTTGAAGTCTGAATCAGAACACACATGTAACCTCACTATGCTGTTCAGTTGTAAGAATCACTTCATGACAAAATGTGTCCAAAGACAGTCACTGAAAATAGTAACTGAAACTACTCCTGAGTAATTTTGGTTAGAAGGTCACATCCCCTCAGAGAAGGGAAGCACTTTCTATCCAGGTTTACCATTTAATATTGAACCAGAGATTCTCTCCCTGTGACCTATTTTAGGAAACACAGAGTACAAGTATTACAGTGCATATACTGAAGTTGTCTTTCATTACTATTTTTAAAGTACTTATTATTCTGATAGGTTATTACAACTACATATTCATGAAAGAACAATGTAACTTTTTCTGACTGCTACAAAAGTTCCAGTATTAATGTAAGGAAGTTCTAGAGATCAGAATTCAGACAGTGCAAAACATGGTCCCATAACTGTCACTATTGATGATCAGAGTTATGATCCATATCACATAATGTTCTTATTTTGAATCATGCAGGTGATTTAAGGGCTTTATGCAATTCACAGAGTTTTGATGCATTTCATCCTTTGTTTCCATAGGACAAATGCAGAACTATTCCCATTACTGATGACAGTTTTTCCTCAAAGAAAAATTTGCTGGTTTAGTATTTGAGTACAGTCAGTGGTCTTAGACTGAAGGGCAAATTTTGCCTTGTGAAAGTTGAAATTTGTTTCATAATTTTTAAATGTGTTTTTCGTGAATAGTCTGTACATTTTGAGTAGAAGTCTAACAAATTCTGGATATGAATTCACTCAATCAGAAATCTGGTGAGAAGAGCCAGGTGACAATTTGATGTTTGAACACAAGTTACCTTTGTGAAGGCTCTGTCTTTTACACAGGCAAACAGAGCTCATTCTATTATTTACCACTATTTTGCAGTCCTGGTACAGGATAGGTGACTGTAGTATTTCAGTGTAGGCCTATCTATAATTAAAATAAACTTGCAAGTAATCTACTCTGACTCTGCTGTAGTAACAGCTGTCAGATTGAGCAGCACTTTGTAAATCACCTTCTGTTTAACGTGCAAGTGTTGGAGTTATTTATAACTCTGCCATATAAACGTCACAAAGGATGTTTGGTGATTCACAGATGATAACAAAGAACATACTGTGGGACAGACACAGAAGAGAAAGCAGTTTTTTTTTTTAGACAGAACCATTTGGAGTTCTTCACACTATTCTAGATCAGTCCTTAGGGTATCAGCATTGCCACTGGATTGGATTTCTACTCACTTTGCCTGGAACCCAGCTAGAGTTTTGCCTTTGTTTTTCTAAGGGCCAAACTTTCACTGATGGATTTATGTGACAATTAATACATATTAATAAGCAGAACAATAGAATGAAAACTTAAGTCTGGTGGGTTTGCATCAAATGCAATAATTCCCCAGGTTTATCTACCTCTGAACCATCAGGTACTGCTCATATGAATGACTAAGTGACACATATGCTATTTCACTAAATACATTGTAGATGACAGCAAAAAATTGGCCCAGGGGTTCCACCAGCCTGAGGGGAAAAAGGCTGGTTCTGAAAAACTCACCTGAAACTGTGCAAAGCAAATATTTCTAATTTGACAACTGAGATCTCTTTAATGTCATGATTTTTACCAAGGTAGCAAAGATTAAAAAAAAAAAGCCTGTCAGAATATCCTAGGAAAGAAAGTCCCACTCTGTTCAGAGCTTGATAAAGCCCACTTTTCCTCCTTTCAGCTTTTTGACCAGAGAAAGTGTTTGCCCTGTGACATACATGGACACCACTACCTAGAGAGCCAGCCTTTAAATACATAGGATAATTCAGGACAGGTGTTTCCTCAGACTTTCAAAATTTAACATCACTGCCTCCATGATTTTATGTTGTTGATTGTCAGGGAAAGGAATTTACAAATATATGTAATTTTTCGTCTAAAGGCCTTTGGCTATGGGCTTGTTGCTGGTGACCTTGAACCTCTCTCCTGACTGTGGTCTATGCTTTGAGATTGAAGATCATCAAATGCAGCTAAAACATAGTAAATTTAAAAGCACGGATAAGTTTAAAATTACTTTAGCCATATTGAATTGATTGCTGGAGATTCAAGCTCTGATGAACTAGGAAAAGTTTTCTTCCTGGTTCTAGGGGGCTCCCTCCCCTTCAGCTATTTGTGATATTTAATCAATTGCCTCACTCAGGAATGACTGAATCTGTCAAAACTGGTGGAAATTAGATCTGCCCAGAAGCTTGCTCTACAATTTAGGCAATGAGCTGGATTAACTACATCCATGGACCAAAATATTTACTGGAGCTTTTAGGGAGGAAAACTTGTGGACTGGTTTTCCCATACTATGATAGTAAATATATCTGTGTGTGACCCCTAGCCACCAGCTCAGAGCAGATAAGTAACCCAGCATCCTCAACCCCTGACCTGATAAGCTTTCTACCTGATAAAGCCCCAATAAAAAGGAATAGATAGAGCCCTATCAGCATTGCTGCTTTTTCAGGTATGAAAGCTTTTCTAATGCCAACTAAACCTGGTCAGCTCATGAGGAACAATGAATAATTATTACAGAGATGAGAAATTTCTGCTTATTGGTCAATTTCATACAATTGGTCATAGAGAGAAACGTCTTTTAGTCTCCAGGTTCCTTGTCATGCTTCACTCTTGTATAGCCTACAAAATTCAAAATGTCAAGCAGGCCTACAGAGAGGGGTAAGGTAGTATAGCAAATGCAAAAGTAACAGAAAGATTTTGTTTAAAGAAGTAAATATCAGTTTAAAATGCTTCTAACCAGCAGCACATGAATATTTGCACTACTTTAAACTCAGCAAGGCTATAATATTTTCTTACAAGCATTGGAAACAATTGAAATTCCTAGTCATTGAATGAACTTAATTAACTCTGTGGCTGACAGTGGTATTTTGACATTAGTTACTCGAGATTACACTGTGAAACATTCCAATGGCCAAAAAATACTTAAGTTAAAAATTGCAGGTGAAAAACCAACCTCTCTTTGGTATGAGACTTACAATTCATTGATAGACATTAAAATTTTCTTTATGATTGCTATGTAACAGAAAATCTACTGCTGCATCCAGACCTTTTCTTTAAATTTCCTTTAACTTTCAGGAGTTTTTTCCATTTACTCTTCTGGTTTACTCCTGTTATATAGCAACTCTCAGAGAAGTTATATTACAATAAATCAGTCTTTTCAGAGTACCCCTCAAATGTTGTAGTAATACCTGGTAGCTGATACAAATCTATTCAGCTCATGTGGCATAAACTTAATTGCTTGTTGGAATAATACCTTTCTGCTGGCTTTGACCAGCATAACTACTGCCTAAAAACTGCACGCTCAAAAATCACTCCTAAAACAAGTCAAAGTCCCATAGGCTTTAGAAAGGCAGAAACAGTCAATCAGATCCTCATAAAGTAGCCCATCTAATTGTTTTATTTATTTAAATTCTTCACACTTTCTTTGAAATTAAGAGACAGTGTCCACATATCCTTCGCAGTTCATTAATCTTACCAGGATCCAGTGCATATTAATCAAAGCTCCTGAAAGGAATGCTAGCTGAGTCTGACTGTAGCGTACACAAGTTGTCTCATTGCATTTCTTTGGAGAGGCACATTTATCCAGCACAGTATCCTTAAGGATTTAATTGCTAACTTAGGCATCCCCCACATGTGCCAAAATAAAAACACAAAGGGTCTTTTGTCAAGAATTCTTTTGTTTCCTGAAGGCAGCTTTGTTCTTGAAGAAGAAAACCAAAACAAATCAAAATTAAAATTCTCTGTTACATTTATTTACATTTCACCCAGGAGTTAATTTATGCCTTCAGTGGGTTGGTGAAAAAAAGATGAGCAGGGGACACTTGCTGATCAGGTGTCCCAAAATTAAAGAAAACAAAAATGACTATTAGAAAATAAAACTATGTGTACAGCTTGATAATTGAAGAGTGCCTATTAAAAAATGCAACTTTGGAGTGTACCCCGTTGACAGACTAACTATGATCTAGAGGTTCAGGAAGACTGATGAGAACAGATGCTTTGGCTTTGCTTTCAGCACTTTGACTGATGGTTGGAAATCAATACCACAGCTGCCATAGCAGGTAATGCCATTGACTGGGTGCTCACTGCTTTTTCCATGTTCAGGAAACAGACTTTTGAAATTGCATGTTATCAATCATGCTTTAATCACTGTTTTGTGTTTTATCAAGCAACAGATATTGACATTGGAGGTTCTGAATTTTTAATGGAGTTTTAATTCCTGAGAGTTCTCTGCACTCATCATAATAACAGTACTTAGAACTAGACTTTAAAGAAAACATATGCATACTTTTAATTCTTGCAACAGCGTGCTCCAGACTGCACCTCCTTTACAGTATTTCTTTGGTTTCAAAGTGGCCCTTTCCTGTCTCCTCTCCCCATCTGGAAAGGCTCACTTTGCTTTGTGCATCTTTCCCAAGACACCAAGCCAATAGTCCTGATGCCAGGCATTCCTCAAACTGGTTTTCTATGCATTAAAGGCACAGTTAATATGCTTATATTAATAAAATTTTGCCAGCGCCCTATAAGCCCCAAACAACCAGTACAATAAGTGCTATAGCTTCTAGACTTTTCAGAACTACATACAGGTGTAAAATTCAGAGTCCACTTGGATAGGAGGTGGCACAGGTGTTGCAATACTAAACTACTGAAGTAAAAACAAATGCAAAATAAGAAAATACCCCACCAGAGGTGAATTTTGATGAGAGATGCTTCTCTGAGCTTCCCCAAATTGCTACAGACTGAGGGAGCCCTGCACCTAGACCCTGCAGAAAGAGCCCTCCTCACCCTCCCCTCGTGATTCACCTGGGGCTGTGGTGTTCCTATTACATTGCACAGGTTCCATACCTTCTTGGTGTTCTCATGGAGAGCTCCTCACAGCACTGACTCTTCCCTCTTCACACAGCAGCCACTGACTCCAGTTCCCTTCTCACCCAGCCACCCCACTCTTTTATAGCATCTGCTTCTCATTGCTTACACCTGTGGCCTGTTAAAGTCAGGCCTGTTCCCAATCTTTGATAACTGGCCCAGCTGCAACTCCTTAGGGGTGAGATTACTTTCTACACTATCTCTATTTTCTTCTATTCTATCCCCCTACAAGCAGGAGTGCAGAAAATGTAGACAAGATCAACTCATGTTTTAGTCACATGAATGAATCACTGTTTTCTTGGTAGGGAATTGTTAATCAGAATTGTATTACAGAATTGTTTGATGTTAACCTGCATTGGTAAAGAAACACACTTGTTGCACCTGCAGGACAGAAGAAGGGAGGGGTCAAGTAACCCTTTCCTTGCCTAGCTAGTGTCTTTGAGGAGCTCTTACAGCCCTGGCACAGCTCTGCTGCTGCTCACCCTCATGCTCAGGATTCTCCCTCCTGCTGCACCCTGCCTGAGGAGGCAGAGAGGAGAGGGGGGACAGGAGAGGTGTGTGGCACCAGGGGAGGACGTGCTGTGCCCTTTCTTAGTGTCCCTGTAGGAGCTGTGTCCCTGAGCCCCAGCTGATCCATGGCATTCCAGCCTCCCTGGCCCAGCCCTGCCCGTGTCCCCTGGCTGGGGCTGTGCCTGTGGGAGCCCTGCAGTGACCAGGGGGGGTTTGGGTCCAGCCCCTTCCAGCTTCACTTATCAGCCTAAAGAAAGGCTGGATAACCTGGGGAGCAACACCATTGCTTTGAAATATTTATCCATTAAATGTGCATAGAAGGGACTCTGTCAGCCAAACACTGTGTGGTATAAGGAAAGAGGACACTGTTTTCCAGTTCATGAATCATCTAATGAGTGTTGGCATTTAACAACTGGGAAATAACCAATCCCTCAATCAACAAAAAAAAAAAGGTAGATAAATAGCAAATATTATTTAAAAATCACATCAGATTTAGGCATGTTGAATGAAGAAATCTGTGTGCATGTGCTACTGTATTTTGTTTACCTGTGTTGTTATATTTCTTTAGCATATGTTTTTCTGTTTATATGGCAATGCACTTGTAAAGCAGAACATGGATTTTATCCAACTGCTGCATAGAGATTCCCATTAATTAATTCTAATTTTTTAAAAAATCTGTATTTCAACAGGATGAATTTTTGATATGGCTAGCAGTGGATTCTCTCATATAACATTTTTTTTTCATTCGTTACCTCTAGAGTTTTCTGCCTTTCAAGCCTGCGGTTTATTTGTAGTTACTAATTTTATCTGCTATAAAACTTACCCTTAGGTCCTCTGCACAACAAATGTCTTGGGGTAATAATAAAAACTAACCTGATTCCCTTATCTGAAATGTAAAATATTGATGTTGCTCTACTGTTGCCCACAAGAAAAAGGACAGAAAAATGAAGGTCAGTCTAATGGAAACAAATACTCAAAGGAGATAAATGCTGTGTTATGCCAAAGATTTAGTCACAGACAAACACCAATTGCTAATTTTTAAAAGTAAAAATGACTGAGAAAGTATTCCTAATATGTAAGCAGTGAATTTTTACTGTTTTTCTTCCCAATTCTAAGAAAATTGTTTTGCTGGTTTTAAGTTTGTCCATTTGCTTTCAAGTATCAGACAAATTAAATGCAGGCACTTAGAACCCCACACTCACTCTGAAACAAACATTGTTATAGAGGCCTGGAGATAATAAATGCCTGTTTAGGCATTAGGACACCAGAAACTACTTGCTAGAGGTAAAATGATCTGCCACAGACAAGGGAGATTTAAACATGAGTTTAAATTACTCACAGAGAATGCCTGGGACTCTTGTTTCTGACTCTCCTGGTGTTGTCCAAACATGAACACTGGAACTCAAATAAGAGTTGGTCTTGGCTCAACCTTGTACTGCCAGATTTATTTTTTTTTCTTTTGCATCCTTACTGACTTTTTTCCCCTCCATTTATCCAAGAAAGATGTTTAGAAAAATTAAATTAGAAATATCTTAATTTCTAAATTGAAATTATAAAAATATTCTTTCCTCCTCAAAGAATCCTTTAGAACTTGACCTCAGCATATTTTGGCCAAGGTATCCTTTTAGCTGGTACAAAGAATATCAACAGAGGAAGGCTCTGCTCTTCCTCACAATACCAGCAGAGGAAGGAAATGCTCTTCCTCACAAGCAGACTGACACGTTTCACAAACTGCAAGCTGGTCCAAAGCGCACACACTCAAACATTCCGGATCTTAGTCAGTATTGAATCTTTTGTGCTGTTTTATTTGAGGTGAGGAATGTTTTAGAAAATGATTAAGAAGTTAGATATCTATTCAGGAAGCTTTTCATCAGAGCTTGCTTTTAGCCAAAGCCAGCACTTGCCCAAGGCAGCAAACTGGGACAAGGAAAGAGTTGTGTCCCTCCTGTCCACTGGGACAAGGAAAGAGTTGTGTCCCTCCTGTCCACTGGGACAAGGAGAGTTGTGTCCCTCCTGTCCACTGGGACAAGGAAAGAGTTGTGTCCCTCCTGTCCACTGGGACAAGGAGAGTTGTGTCCCTCCTGTCCACTGGGACAAGGAGAGTTGTGTCCCTCCTGTTCACGTTCCTGCCCCAGAGCTCTGACAGGCAGGGGGGCTCTGCTCTGAGTGATGTGGTAAAGATTTGACAAACTGATGTTCTGGCCACAGCAGCCACCACACAGAAAGCCTCTCCCTTCTCAGGGGAGAGGACTAAGACCTTTAGAAGGAGGCAAAGAATGGGGGTTTGAAAGGGAATTTCCTGCGGGACAGACTGGAGCTTCCCTGGAGTCAGGGCACTCTGCAGCACTCCCAGGCTTGTTGGGGGCAGTGGATACCCTGGAAAACTCACCCTGTCAGGACAGACCACACAAGATCTCTGTGGCAGTGGATTCCATGTGTGGAGGGAGATGTGGGGGCTCCATGTGCATCTCTGTCCTGGAGCAGGACTTTGGGATCTGATTGAGAGCAGCAGCCCAGTGCAGTTCCCAGGAGAGGGAACAGCAGCAGGGGTGGGACGGGAACCTGCTGTGGACATGTGGTCACAGCTGGTGCTGTTAACTCAGCCCCCCAGCACTGCCTTCCTGGCTCCCTCTCTGGTAGCAGACGCCACAGAGTAGGAGCAGACGTATTTCCTCCTGATGTCATTTCCAATTCTAATTTCACAGAGCTGCAAAGGGAGAATGTATCAGAGGCAGGCTCCTCCTGTTACCTCCCACCCGTGTGTGGGCTGGCACGTCATCCCTCAGCTTCTTGGGAAGGAAAGAGGAGCGTGCTGGAGATGTGCAATGCTGGCTTTTGTATTTCAGTTTTCTTTTCCATGTTATGCTTCTGGAATGTCTCCTGGGATCACCAAGTGATTAGCCACAAACTCTGGTTGATGATCCCTTTAAAAGCAGTTTGCTGTGCTCCTCTAGAAAACCAGACTATCCTTCAGGCAAAAGCAGCATACACAAAATATGATGTATTTGCAAAAAATGTGCCTTTCCATCTTTGAAGCTGCCTGTAATTACATATCCAGGGAATTGTTTGATGTTTACATTTTCAAGTATATGACTAGTTGTATTTAGCATAATATTTTTCATCTTTTCCCTTTCTTGTTTCATTTTTTGTGGTCATAAATTAAATTACATTATGTTCCAAAAAGAATGAGGACTGAGAGCAAGTCACAGCAGCCCTGACACAAGAGTCCGGTAACCAGGAAGGCCCTTTTAGGTGGTGGCCATGTCCCCTGAGCCTTGCAGAGGAGATGCCAGCTGGCTCACTCCAGCAGCTCCCATTCAGAAGAGAGCCTGGCTATTTCCCATGATGTCTGATGCCCAAAGGGATCCACTGACGAGTCTGACATCCCTTCTTGGGGAGAAAAACTGGCCAGCTGCCACAGTCTCTCCCCCCTGCAGCCAGACCAAATGTCTCCTGCTCAGTAAAGCTGGCTTTGGGCCCTTGGGTTAAATTCTTCTCTTGGATTTAGGAGCATGGATTTCCAAAACCTTAGCTGGTTTCAAAGGAGGTATTACAGATTTACCAGTTTCCTTGTGATCAGAAGCCAAAGTGAAGTCTAGAGTACATAAAATAAATCCAGGCTTTTGGTCTAAATTTATAAGGTTGCTTTAGAAAGCCTTCCAACAAGATTTATCCTCTGGTCTAAAATACATTTCAGTTGACTTCATCCTTGTCAGCCATTGAACAACATCCTAAAAATCTTATTTTGCCCCTAATACAACATTTATTATTTACATAATATATGTGTATATGTATAAGCAGTACCATGGAAATAATTTCTACTATAAATTTACTCTCTTCTTAAAAAAAAATACTGTGGCTTTCTGAATATTCTTGAACTCATTTATTGCTCTCACAAACACTTTATAAAAATTTTAATAGAGCAATTTATACTCTTTAGGTTGGGAGTTAATTTTCTTCACACAAATAGACTGTTAATGCAACTTTATGGCTGCAGACATGAGCCCCAAATAATGGACTCTAGGAACAATGAACTGACATCAGTGGCATTTTGTGTTTCTGCAGGTAGAATTATGTCGTTAAATTTTGAGCAATATTTGTTTGTTACATTTTGGTTGCCGATATCTTGGACATTTGAATTTGAGAAGCTTAATGATGCTTATTATAATTACAGCCTTCAAATACTTAAAATATTCTTTAACTATTTTCAAGTATTGTCTGGAACAATTCCTGCTTTTTAAATCAGAGGCTTTAATGGAGGGTCAGGACATGTGCTGTCTTGTGCTATGGTGGCCATCAGCTGCTTGGGACAACATTTAAGGCTCCTGGACATTTTTGAAGAGATGCTATTGGTGTGTTAGTTGGTTTGTCTTTTGTTAGGGTTGTTTAATTCTGCTTTGTGAGTGTGTTCTCAAGTGCCAGCACTGAGAAACTTCAACCACATGAGTTATGTTTTCCCTGCTCTACACCAGGAGACTTATTTGCAGCTAGAGAAGGCTTTAGACAGAGTCTAGTTCAGCGAAAAGGTGGGAAAAAGGCACAGGAAGTGCCACTGGGGATGGGGAGAAGTGGGAGCTTGAGGGAAGGAAACGAGTTTGGGTGACATTACTGGGAGGAAAGGCAGCCCAGAGGAGCTGGAGAAAGGTGTTACACTGACCAGTGAGGTCTGTGTTAAAGAGAAGGACTTTAACTGGAGTCCTGGAAAGTGAGCTGGCAGAAATAGAATAGAGCTGGATAAGGAGGCAGAAGCCATGGAAGCAAGTTTTGGGAGGGACAGGGCAAGCCTTGGAAGTGGTTTCTAGGAGGACTTGCTGCAGTGCCTTTCCATGGACTGCAGTGAGCTTTACACTACCTGTAATGCCCTCGAGAGTCCTTGAGGAGGGAAAAGTCCCCGTGGCTGGGAGCCTCTGCTGCCCTCCAGAGTGTTCCAGGCTGGCAGGCAGTGCCTGCAGTGCCCCTTGGCACACATGGACACAGCCTGTGCTGCCCTCCAGAGTGTTCCAGGCTGGCAGGCAGTGCCAGCAGTGCCCCATGGCACACATGGACACAGCCTGTGCTGCCCTCCAGAGTGTTCCAGGCTGGCAGGCAGTGCCAGCAGTGCCCCTTGGCACACATGGACACAGCCTGTGCTGCCCTCCAGAGTGTTCCAGGCTGGCAGGCAGTGCCAGCAGTGCCCCTTGGCACACGTGGGCACAGCCTGTCCTGTCCTGTCCATGGCCTTGTGCTGCCCTGCTTGTTTCAGTACTCCCCATCCTGGCCTTCCTTCACCAAGGGGAGTCTTGCTCCAAACCTTCCCAGTGCCCTCAGAACTGGATTCCTGAGGGAAGGTCTCAGCAGGAAAGGTAAGAGGCAAAGCAGGTTACTGAACGCAACAGCCTTTTCCATGTCATTTGTCACCATTCAGTGCTGGTATTTTGTTTTTTCCTGTTCCATGCTGATGTACTTGTAGAAGCCTTTCTGGTAACACTTCATGTAGCTCATCAGATTGAGCTCCAGGTGAGCTTTGGCTTTCCTAACCCCAGCCCTCCAAGCCTGGACAGAATCTCTTTGGGTCAGCTGTCTCTGCCCCCATTTCTTGCCTGCCTCTCCTTTATGGTTGTGTTCATCAGGAGCTCCTTGACCATGGATGTGTGCCTCCAGCTGCCTTTGCTTGGTTTTCTGCTCACAGAAGTGGACCATCCTTGAGTTTGGAGGTGGTGATCTTTGAAAATGAGGCAGAGAAGTTACTGGAAAAGAAAACAGACCCTAAATGTTAAATGCTGCCTGAGAAAAATCACATTTTATAGCTCTGCATCTGTCAGAGGTCTCTTGTCCTTCTCTCATTAAGTGAGGCATTTTAACCAAATTTTTCATTGCCATTCATTTATTTTTTAGGTGTCTGTCCTGACCTCAAGTTCAGGTTGACAGAAATGCTGAGCACTAATTATTGCAACCAAGATGAATAATTTGCAATTTGAACATCAAAAGATATTTTGTTTCAAGCACCATATTCAGAGTGTCTCAGCAGCACCTCCACGTTGAAGGATACTTTTGACCTTCATCTCTGTGTGCCTCAATTAAATGCCATCCCTTATCTCACAAGACTTTGTGAAGTTAAATTAATTAGTCATTGTGAAGCCCTCAGAGACAGCAGTGATAAATGAGACAGAAAAGTCTATGCAGGAACTATTGCTCTTCTGAGACAGTTTGAACAGTGAGAAACAAACAAGACTGGTGGCACACACAGCAGAGAAAGTGTGTCAGAAGGTGCTGAGATCTCTGTGAGAGCTGTTCACCCTTGGCACTTGAGAAGGCCAGAGTCCTATGGAAAAAGTGCTGAGAGATTATGGAAAGTGTATGCATAAGGAATACAAATACAGCTATGCAGCTAATCTTAAATTTTGGCATTTCCCAATTTTTAAATGATGATTTTGCAAACTTTGACGCATTTCTACACATAGTTATGGCAGTGTATTCAATGCCTCAGAACAGGTGGTGACACCAGAGGAGTTTGTTGTATGTCACAGCCCTTCAGTTTTTCTTTAATTTGTGACATATTTTCATTAGTATGCTCTCATAATTAACACTCAGAAGGTTTCTCACTAATGAAACTACAAGAGTGTCTCTGCTAGAATAAGAAATGGTCTCATTAGGAGTAACATGTTTCTTAGACACAATACTGAACCCACTCTATAGTTAATTATCTGTGTTTTTCTCTGAAGTGAAATATATATCTTAAATGGTATGTAATAACACATTTCACTCAGCGCATAAATTGATTACTGACAAAAAACACGATGGAAAACATCTATATTGCAAGGAAAAATTCCTATTTTCATTAACATAATTTAACAGGCTTTCTATAAAATTATGGTTGTGAAACCACTGCACCTTTGTCACATATTTTGTTATGTTCCTTTATTTTCACAAGTTTAGAGCTTGGCTATAAGCCTAAACTAGAAAATTAAAATGTGAACACTCTCTCCTGTTATCTTTCCAAAAATCAGATTTTCTAGTGCCAACTTTTGAAGTTCCAACCACACAAAGTTATCATCTTCTTTCTAAAAGATGGAACATGCCCTTCTGATCCAGTACTTGCCATTCAGACAGCAAAGAATTTTTGCTTCTATTCACTTCAAAGAGATTTAAAATTAATGAACTTCACAACTGAGAATACAAGATATTTGAAATTTTGTGGTTAAAAGCCAGCTGAAACCATGGAGTCAGCATGTTTTTACAGAAAGCTGAGGCTGAAACAAATGGGATGAGACAGTTCCCACATGCTGCTGGACCTTTGGCACTTGTCCTGTCCATCGAAACGTGTCTGACACTACTCTGAGCTTGTTCCACAACCAACCTGCTCTGCCTACCAGAAAACTGCCTCTCATCTATCTGTGCCACAACTGGTTTAGTGCTGTCCCCTCCTCCTCTGTGCTATTTACTTTGTGGTATTAAATACTACATTTTCCAAGAGGAATTGGACCGACTCTCAACTTTCTTTTGTGGAGCTTAAACTGTTGAACTCTCACAGTCAGACCGTGTGCCTGTTCTTTTGGGAATGCCCTCTCTGCATGTCCCTCATTTTGAATTCAGGATTTTGACATGGATTTCCACAACAATAGTGTGGTGAAAGTCTCTCAAATTCTTCTCATAGCAACATTGATATTTCCCCTTTTCCAGCTATAAAACACTTCATCTGTACTTGGAAACACTCCACTACCTAGTGAAAGGTATGTTTTCAACAACAGTGGCATGTGAGGGTTTAAAGGTATCCTAAATTTGACACATTTTTTTGCTCATCTGCTACTCCAATAGAGAAGAGGACACTGGGATACTTTAAAGCAAAGCTTTCAGGAACACAAACTATGCAGTGAAACTCTCAACCAGACCTAAATTCTTTTCACCAGAGTCAAAGCAACTTATTGTTTACTGCACAAAGAGCAGGAAAAGAAGAAGACATAATCAGATAACCTATAGGAATATTCTGTAATATTTAAAATCCCTCTGAAAATTTATCCTTAGTGCTTAATAATGGTAAGGGCAACATTTTAGAAATGAGCCTACAGAAAGCCAGGCTGTCACTGCCAAATGCATGGGATGGGAACAGGATTTATGTTCCATTGCTTCTGTTCAGTTTTGGGACATCAGGAGCACACAAAGTGCAGCTCCCAGGCAGCCTGGCCATGGCCCAGCTCCCAGTGCCCACCTGCACTGCCCTGCCCTGCTGGCAGCAGCCCTGCTGGGGGCTCTGAGAGCTCCTGGTGCCTGGGGAGGCTGCAGGACTGGCTGCACCCTTTCCCTGCCTCCTGGCAGTCGCCACCAGGGCAGGTTTATGCTTTTCTGTCATTTACACATTGAAATCTTTTATTCGGAATTATGACAACTGTCAGTTTCCACATAATTAAAGAGGGCTCGGTGTAGCAGAAAAAATGAATGTTTGCACTTGTGTGCGCTCGTCTCTGCCCCCTCCTGAGAAGTGAATATTTAATTTCACCAGGTTCTTTATGAGACAAAAAGTGGTACTCAGAGGCAGCTGGATTCTGAACCTTCAAGTTTAGCATGACAGTATGAAAAATAATTTTTCATAAAGACAATAAGTATCTGTTTGGTGTGTTGGGCACTTCATAGTCTGAAATATTGTTAAAAATCTAACCAACCACGGGAGGTTTCAAGAGGAATCTGTATATGTGGTGTGCTTCAGCTGATGACAGAAATAAATCTTTTACATACAATGTCAAAGGCAGAATTCTGCAGCCTACACAGACACAATGAAAAGCAGGATGATCCTGGATGACATTTTCAAGTCTGTACCACTATTCAGGATTACACAATCATTCATCTGACTTAGGAATTACTGAGAGGTGCAGAGATGAGAAGACCAAAGAAAGGGATGAGGTTTCACAAGCTGCCTGGTTTATTACAAGTACCAAAATACTGTCTGAAAAGGCCATACAATTAAGAGAAGCAGAGAACAGTGACTTTAGCGGAAGACTGATTGGTTATTACAAGCCCCATAAGTCTCTTTTAACAGTTGTGAGAAAGAATTTTTCTTTGTGGGGGCTTTTAAGAATTTTTAATGAATGGTTACCATGATTTTTTTTCATGAAAAAAATTACATATCTTGTGGGCAGCAAGGGCACACTCCTGTCTTTGGGCAAGAAATCTAAATGCTCACACATGTCTATCATGGGAAAAACCCAACTCTCCTTTGCAAAAACATTTTGTTGCTGTCAGCAGGTGTTAGTGAATTTTGTTGAAGTCAGTGATGATTTTGCAGAAGTACTTTTGAGTTTGGTCAGTGCCATCTGCCAGGGAGTGATGGGCAGCTGTGGATGCTGGAGAACAAGGGCTGGGCACTGCCATGGTGTGGGGTGGCCCCACGGCAGCCCAGGGGGACACACTGCTGGCCTTGCTCCCAGGCTGCAGGAGCAGGGTGTGTTTGTGTGAGATGATCAGGGGAAACGTTTGGTTTGTTGTCTGGATCCACTGTTAAAGTTCAGAGCTCTCCCAGATGGTGCCAACCCTGCAGTTTGTACCTCAATATCCCTTTTTCAGTTCCCTTTTTTACCACCCCCTTCCTCTGCCCTGGTCTCCTCCACAACACTCATCTAACCACTTCTTTCCTCATTGCTCCCAGTTTTGCTACATCCATCCCAAATTTGTCAGTCCTCATACCCTTACCTGTGTCTTTTGTGGTCTTAGTGATGCAGTTACCTTGGTGCCTTGCAGGATGTTACTCCCCCAAAGGTCTGCAGAACAACTCCCCAATTATCTGTGAAGTTGGGCCTTCTGTTCCGTTTCTCACAAAACTCCCCCTTCACCACCTGTGAAACCCAGCCCTCCTGCATAGTGCTATCTGTAACTTTAGTCATTTTCTCACTTTCTTATCAATCATGTTCAGCACTTTTCTCATGTAATGTCCAGTAATTTTCCTCATCTTGTTCCCTTGCCTAACCTCAGGCCAGGGCTTAGTCAGTGACCCAGTTATTTAATCTAATGTTGATACCCCAAAATAGGTTTTCCACATTCCTTTTTCCAATCCTTCACTCAATTCAGATTGATCCTCTTAATTTTCAAATCCCATTACATTATTTACCTACAAGCTTCTTCCTGCTCAGCTGATTCACTTGTTTTATTGCTTAGGGATGTTTCAGGATGAATATTTCTTCCTCTTTACTGCCTCCTATCAGTCTGTTATAATCTAAAGACACTTGCTGGCCTGAAAGAAGTGGAGTTAACCACAAAGACTCCAGCAAAGAGAGAGTCCTATTGTCAGGTGGAAACAAATGCAAGTGCTGATTTTGAGAAGAGTGACATAGTCTGAGCCCTGCCTAGTGCCCCTGCTGTCTGTTCTTGAGGACAAAAGTACTGACTCTGAGGCAGGGGAAGAGATTATATAGATTTAAGATTAAAATTCCATCACCTGAAAGCACTTTGAACCGCCCTTATTTCCCCCATAAATTTCTAAAATTCATGTCTCTTCAGAGGATTTTGAGTTAGGAATCCAAAATGCACACACCCAAAATAACTTGGGCATTAAAGATTTTGTTAATAACAGTGAAGTGTTACAGCCTATTCTCGTGTACTCGCAGCACAGTGCAGGACTGGGACACCACAGCACTCCACAGTCCAGCTTTTTGTCACTTTGTATTTACTGTCAAAGCTGGATCCAGCCAGAGCTGCAAGCCTGTGCTGAGCTGAGCTGAACACAGCACTCCAGCAGCAAGGAGAGGATCTGCAGAGTAGGAGGAGGCAACACAATGTGCTTGGAAGTAGATGTCATCCTGATGGGACTGCTTGGGTAATTAAAGTGAGCAGGGAAGCTGAAGTGATAATATAGGCATCAGGATGACTCCAGTGAATCTGAGATTGTTATATTGTGTTGGGATCCATCTTGCAATTTTCTCCTTTTCAGTGCTCCCTCTCCAATTTATACAGTGTAAGAAGGATTTGAGAAATTAATTATTCAGTTTTCATTAATTTCTTTGGCTAAAAGTGCACAGCTTTAAAGAAAAAAATTGTAATTTTGGATGGTCTGTAATGTTGTGGGTTTTGATGATTCATTACTTTGAGTTGGTTCCATACAACTTAAATCTCAACATTTCATGTCAAACCACATATTTCATTCCTCCACCCTGCACAAATATGATTTTCTTGTTTTTTTCAGCAGCCAGTGCACTTTTTTCCATTAGGTGTGGATTTACCACTGCAGCACATACTTATGTATTGTCCAATGGAGTAGCCATGGGATGGTTCTGCCTCTTATCCAGAGGAGGTTGCATCCTACTGTGTCATTAATTATCCAGAGCTATGAGAACATCCCCTTTTTAACTGCAGTGTTATATTTTGTTATATTCTGAACAAAACCACATTAAAACCCGCCACTCAAAATGCAAAGTAATGATGCTCTCTCTTAAATGTGCCTGGAATTTCACTATCATGAACTTTACAACAGTTAGGATCTCTTATTACTCTCCCTTATTTACACTGGGCTGGGAGATAGAAATGGAATTGAAAAAGAAGAATAAAATAATTTTTATCATATTATCTTCAGATTCACAAGCCCAAATCTGCCTCTCAGTTCTCTCAGCCTGCACAAGAGAACATGGCTGGTATAGGAAGGGAAATCTCCTGAACAGGAGGGCTTCAACATGAACAAATCCAGAGGCACATAAGGCTTTCAAACCTCATGACAACACAGTGATCTGGGCCACCTTTCATGGGGGTAACCATGGCATGGGAATGGGGATGGTTGTAGCTTTGCCTGCAGCAATTCTGTTTCTTGTCTGAAGTCAGCTGAAAGCTAGATCAGGAAACTCCAAAGTGGTTCATTGGTGGGTGGGAAATCTGACATTAGCATTGAGTTAGGGGCCTTGGATGAAACAATCTGCCACCAGAGGTTGCAGCAGCCAGGAAGCTTTGATGTAGCTGGAGCAGGGATCCTTTGTTTTCTATTTGTTAAAAAGTTCCCCTGTGGAATTTTTGTTTGGGTTGTTAAAATCTGTTTAACTCAAAGAGCTGACAATAAGCACTTGGGAGCAAAACCGTCTCTTTGAAAGTCTTTTTGCTGTTCAACCACATTGGCCAGCCCTGCCAATTTATAGCTCTGTTGGCTCACATGGCTCTGAAGGCTGCTTAAGCAAACAATTAAGCTTCATTGAACACTCTGAGCACCCCAGTGGCAAAATGTGCACTTTTTCTATAGCCTAGGAGATACCCAGAATGAAAACATGTTTTATAGTCACTGTTTTCCAAGCCATGGCATAAGGCAGCTTGAGGTTCCTGGGTTTAGTAGTCAAGGGCAACATGTACTTAGCAAGGACCTTATTTCAGGTGTGCAGGGCCCTGAACTAAGAGCAAAGCAATTACAGAAGTATTAAAGACTGGTGTCATTTTACACTTGGTGTTCCTTGAGGAAGGCCATGTCTGCTCAATGCCTAATACAGTCTGTTTTGATCTCTGATCAAGGTTGTTACACCCCCACAGCAACTGATTTGATCAGCGTTACTCATTATTTCCAAAATAAACTCTGATGTCCCTGCCTCATGCTCACAGCCAATGAAGGCTGCCTCTTTCTTTTGGCAGGGCCTATATCATGGCAGAGATCACTGGGTCACCCCTGGCTGCATCTTGTGCCTTTAAACCTGAAGCAAGAGAAGGTTTAGATGCAGCACAGCAGTCAGGGAATATGTGATAAAGGGGTCAGTGCAATCCAGGTGCCCTGTGATGGGATGCCTGCATGCCATCTCAGCTCCCACACTGGGCACCTCCAGCACAGGACTCAACCTACAAGCACAGGTTTGTGCCATCCCCTTCCTGCCTAAGGCAGCCTTAGAGAATAAGATTTGGAAGTCTGTACAAAGCAGAAAAACCTTTGCTCCAAGGTGTATGCCACAGTGTGTATTATACAAACTCAATAGATTGAAATAGTCCACAGTTGTTCTGGGCTCAATAAAACAATACTAATAATACAGAATTAAAAGATGGTCCCAAGTTTATTGTTTGTTCAATTCTGAAAAGTCTTCTGGGGTACTGGTGAAATTTTACCTCTGTAAAACCAAAACAAGATAAGGTCTATGAGAGCACCTGATTTTACATAGAAAAACATCTTTGGAAGAAAAGAAGCCAAACTTTGACAAATTTTTCAACCATTTCTAAACAACATAAATTTAATAAATTCAATCCCTGCTAGATTTTAGGCTGGCTTTTTCTCTCAGCCTGAGACATGTAGCATAGTACCATTGCAGCCTCTTCTCCACACTCTTCCCTGCTCTAATTTACTAAGGGTTCCATGGCTAGAAAGAATGTGAAGAATGAATAGTATCTCCTGCTTGCCTTGGTACTTGGGCCATTTCTCCTCTATCAACACTAACAGAGGGAAGTGATTGAGAGTGAACTTTCTATGCTGTAATTCTCATGGAAACAAGCAAAGGGCCCCTAAGAGTTTGCCTGTGCTCAAGTTGCTGTACAGATTTGTAAGCAGCACTGACTGCTTTTACTCACCTCATGGTTATAGAACCTATTCCCACTGCAGAAGGCACTGGATGGAAAGTCACTATATAGCAGTTGTTTGAAAAAGAAATAAAGAAGGAATTTTACTTAATAATTTTATACTGCTTTTATCTACCAAGAATGGCAGCACTTTTTGGAACATTTGGAGAAGGCAGGAGGTGTTTTGTGGGAAGTAGTAATGAAAAATTCATGAAGGATTAAAAATAGTTGGATTTTTTTGGGTTTAATTCAGAATCTCTTTATATTTCCCTTAGTTTCCTTCCCTATTTTTATTGAATATAAACAAAGAACTTATTCTAAAAAAGTTAGATGAATGGGAATGAACTAGAGTGAGATAAGATATAAATCCATTAATTCCTGAAGTAAGTGGTTAAACTCTAGACCCTATATCTGTACCCGAGTGTTGAAGTGGTATGGTTTGTTCAGATCATCCACAGATTTATCCTCAGTTACAAGGAATTTGTAGGTGACAAATTCCCTGACAATCTGTCTATTTTCACTTTTCACCTGAGGAATGATGGACTGAGACAGTGCAGTTGCATTTAGCTTTATGTGAGCCTTTCACCAAGCCTCTTTCACACTGCTCCAATAAAGTGTTCTATAACACAGGGCTGTGGAGGCTATAGGGAAAGGGATGGAGAAATTCAAGAACAGAGATAATTGATGTTATTCTGAATCATGTTATCTGGAAGATCTCTTCAAGTGTAGCCCACTAGATGATACCAAGAGGAGCACTTAAAGTGCCATTCTCTAGAGCAGGCACCCTGACACACTCTTACAATTATTCCTCCCAATTTATTCATACAATTCCAAGCCTTCAGACAAACTGCAGAAATGAGGTAGCAAGGGAATGGAGAACACATTGCCATTCCTAAGAGGTTTGTAAAGCCCCTGCAAGAAGAGTGTCAGTCCCTGCTGAGCCAGGTTTACATAATGCCAGAACACAGGAAGGAAGGTGACAGGAAGGAATTTGAGGAGTAATTATTATTCTTTCTAGGACTATACCTGGCTTTCTGCATCACACCCACCGTGGTTAGGTTTTAGAGGTAAGCAAATATGCCATATCTTTTTCTAGTTTTCTTTTACTAAAATCAAGTTATATTTGGTCACACTGACCCAAACAAAAACTAGGTGTTTGATAATTTCATATGAAGCTGAAGTTAAAGCCTACCTTCAATTACTATTTCCCTGGTAACATGTTCAAGGATTTTTACAGAAAGCTGCAAACCCCTCCCCCCAGCTTAGATTACTCTTTCAACCTCTGAATTTCAGAAAGGTTTCAGGGTTAATATTATTTTTGCTTGTTTTCTTTTTCTCACTATAAATACAATGAGCAGAAAGATGTTGCCATGGTGAGATTTTATAACGTACTTAAAAGCACTTGTTAGAGTTATGTACCACAGAGCCACCTTCACTTATGTGTGAATTGTAAAGACACAAGAAAAACCACCCCAAAGAAGTAGAGTCTACTGTCTCAGATATCTATTTGCAATACTTACTCAAAGCACAGATGTCACAAACATTTTAGCAGCCACTATATTATTTGGAAACCTATTCCTTTAGAGTGAGAAATGGGGGAAATGGTTGAACCAAATGAATACACCTTACACTTAAATTGTCATCATTATCTTTGTAGTAAGCTGAATGAGAAATTACAAATTAAAATTGACACAGAGTTTTTGCGATCTAAGTTGCCCATTCCTAAACCCTGCTGGAGGAATGTTTGCACAGAGCCACGTGAGATGCTTTGAGCACTATTTTGCTGCTGCAAAAGGCAGAGCTCTGACGAGTTACTGAGGTAGAGCACCACAGATCCTTCTCCCAGGACAGCAGGAGCCTGGGGGCCTGGGCTGCACTTCAGCTGAGTCTGTGCTGCTCTGAAAATAGCAGGCTCTGGAGCAGACACAGCACACCAGGCTCTGCCTCCTGCCCATTTGACTTTCTTACTGACATCTGGAAGCAAACCTGTGGGCACGGTGCCCAGGCACTGCTGGTGGCTTCCTTGTTCTCTTGGCATGCTCATGCATTTCCCTCAAGTCTGAACTTGAAGGTTCACTGTCTGCTTAGCTTTTAAGTCTGAGAAGATTCTGGGACTCATCTTAAACTGATAACATGGGCTGGTGCTCTGGAATTTCTCCAAGAACTTTAGAGCACTTAAACCTCTGGTATTCCTGCAGCATGTCCATAGTGCTGCTCTGTCTGGGATAGAGCTGAATGGCTCCCACCAGAGAAGACAAACTTTAATTAACATCTCTTTTAAACAGGCATTTTAAGCAGACACAGGAATGCTTTCTCACTAACCCCAGAAAGAAATGTAACCCATCCTGAGCACAGCACTAGCTAAAATGGAATGTCACACCAATCTGAGTCCAGTTGGGGAAGGGGAAACAAAGCTCAAAGCAGTCTTTTGAGAGCTGGATACAGTTATAGTCTGAAGAAGGCCGTGCAATTTCTTCTTCTTCAATGCTAATGTGTGCCAAGCAGTGCTGTTGGAAAGAATTAATTCCCTGAATTTCCAAAGATGTGCCTCTTCTAAGGTTATGGACTCAGTTGTGCATCCACATGAGTGGGCAGCAACAGAAGGCAGCAGTTCTTGCATAGGGTACCTTCACCTGGGATTTTGCATAGGCCAGAGCAGGAGTCACACTGATTCCCTTCCTTTCACCAGCACTTACTCTCCATATTGTCACCAAGAGTCAGCCAGCTCAAAATATCCAAGCACTGAAGGAAAAACCCTGCAGAACCCACAGCCATTCACTGTCAGAATCAGGGACTTCAAAATCTCCAGCAGAATTCTGGACATTTTTAGAGTATTTGTGGATGATGCATGGTGGCCTTCTGTATCAAACTAAAATCATATATCACACCTGTAATACATTGTTATCTACTTTATGATCTATCACATAGCATATATATTTCTGGAATTTACTCAGTTTTCAAAAGGTTTCATTGATTTTTGAAACCAGCATTTCAAATGTAAACACTGTTTTGGAAAAGGGAGAAAGAGGCTAAACAGACTTTTGAGTGCCAACATAAAACTGCAGCATTTTGCTGATAAAATTTCTAAGGTTGCCTGCTCTATAATAGTTGAATTCGAGAAAAAATAAATCAAATCACTGGTTACATTCACTTTCAATGCTTATGAATCATTTAGTTCAAAAGCAGGTACTCATTTAATGACTATATGTGATATACCTCCTGTGAAGATAAAACCTAAACACCAATTATTGTTAATAAGAGGTGTTGCACAGTGAGGTTAAATATCCACCAAAGGCTTGAAAGTGTGTGGAACCATTCCTGGGTGCCTGTGCTCAGATCTGGTTTCAGTCTGAGAGTGACAGGGATTGTAGTGTTACTGCAGTGACACCAGTCCAGTGACACCAGTTAAAAATGTGCCCAAAAGTTCACAGCTGAAAAGAACAAAACTATTGTTTTAGAGGTAGGGATTGTTTCACTGGCAATGCTGACTCTGTGCAGATACAATGAAGCCATCACACATCACAACCATCCATCCAAAGGCAGCTCCAGCCCCAGGGAATGTGGCTCTGCTGCCACAGTTCACTGGCACTCCCCCACAAGAGGAGTTTTGGTAGAAGTTTGGATTTGACTTCCTATTTAGTATTTGTAATCTGGGTAATTACAAAATATTTATATAATCACACACCCTGGCCTTTGACCTTCCTTCTGGTGGAATCAGGGAGATGTGTGGAACAGTCCCAAGAGATGAGGGCATGGGATGAGGCTGTAAGAGATCAGTTCAGATTCTACTACCAGACAAATATAAAATATTGCATTTAATAACAGACTTCTGACAAAAATGAGAGTGCCAAATGTACTAGAAAAATGAGAATTACAAATCCTTTTAACTTTCAGAATATATGCATATACCATTAACATACATTAACACACCAAATGTGTTCCAAACACATTGACCACGACATGCCCAACTTGACACAAACTTTTATCTTCTGTCTTTTTACTGATGATAATGGAGTGGCAATTTCTACATAGTGGGACTGTGTATAGTAATTATTTATTAAAAAAAACTGGACATATCCAAATAAACTCTTTTCAACATTTAGTATAAAAGTGGAGTATAAAAATTTTGAGGAATAAAGGACTTTCCTGTCACACCAAAGTCAAGAGTAGTATCTGATAACATGCAAAGAGACCACGATAGGAAGAATATCAATAGAACTTCCCTCAATTGTCCTATTTCACCCAAATCTACTCCAATTCTGACTAAAAAATAAAAAAAGCTAAGGAAATCTTATAGCTGCACATTGTTGAATAATATTTTCAGATGCAAACATCCTGTTATATGATTATCTGCAGCTCCTTCTGATTAGGCACAATCTATATTTGGTGTAAGTCAATTTCTACAATGTTATAATAAAAACAATAGAAAATTGGATCATGTGTTTTGAAAGAAGGAGGAAAAGAATTTTAAAATTCTATTTGAACACCTAAATGCCAGCTAACAAGAAGAAAAGAGCACAGATGGATAAATTTTTAAAAAATAGGAAAGATAGAGAGAACAATGGTTGTGTAGAAGAAAACTATGCTTAGGAGGGTAGGAAGTTTTCAAAAGTTCAGAACTTTGTATTTCTTTATGAAACATGTATAAGCTGTAACAGCCCCTTCCCAGCTACATGCAGCTGTATTTGAAGTGTTAAACCAAGGACACTTCTGTTCTCTACAGGAGAATAGAAACTGAACAGATCTTCAAAACTGTGAGTTGACGTATTTTATTTATGGCCATGATCCTCAGAAATGGCTGCATTGACTTTGTATTTCCCCAAACATTTAAAATAAGTCCCTTTTGGAAGGGAACCTTCCATCCAGCAGCAGAGCTCAGCAGTCCCAGCAGGCTGGAGGAGGGTTGGTCCCACATCTGCCATGGCCCAGCTGCAGATCTGTGTGGAGGAGCAGTGTAAAACTGACTCTCCTTTACAAACCACCTGCAAATCGTGCCTTTGTGTTCAGAGGTATGGTGGAATTCAATTACAGGTTAGGATTTAAACAGTCTGTAATTTTAGTCTTCCATTTCCAACTTCCTACCGAATCCCTTCAACACTGTACTTGGCAATGTGTCTTTGTCAAACCGGCCATGTGTCCTGCTCCTTGGGAAGAGAAATCTTGGCACAACTGACAACAGATAAAAGGACATCTCCCTCTGTTTTGCTCAACAGAGCCTATTTTTCATCCATGCCCTCAGTCCTTCTGGAGGAGACATGAATGTGATACTCCTTAGTTCATTCAAGGTCCTAGAATCACAGAATCATAGAGTTGTTAGGGTTGGAAGTGTCCTCTGGAGATCAGCCAGTGCCAAGGCACACTTACGTGGAGCAGGTGACACAGGAACCTGTCCAGGTGGGTTTGGAATATCTCCAGAGAGGAGACTCCACAAGCTCCCTGGGCATCTCTGCCACCCTCAGTGGGAGAAAGTTCTTCCTTACAAGATCCTTACTAATGTGCTGTCTATGAAAGCCTTCCCTTCTGCCCTGGGCAGAACTCTTAAATTTCCATTTTTCCTCTGTTGGGGAAGAACAGCTCCTATACAATAACATGAAGACAAGGAATAGCCTTGTGGAAATTATAATGATAAAAATAAAAATAACAGTAATAATAGCAAAATGGAATATAAATATGTCCCTCATTGCAAAATGCAAATCATATTTTAAGGTTGCCATACTGATGTTTTAAATCAATAACCTCTTTCAAGCAGACCAGTGAAATAAGCACATACAGACATGCACTCAAACAGATGCAGAAACAGACAGAAATGAGAAACACAATATATATAAAGAAAGAAAACCACTATCTTATGCATTCACTTTCAATTGCTCAGGCTAAACTGAAAGCATGAGACCAGGCACGTTATACACCAGTATTTATGGGTGCACTAGCTAGTCTCACTGTGACGTACATGCACAGTTCTGTACTCGTAATTTCGACACATATGCATTAGATATGTGTCCTATTTTTATCCTGTTGTACAAGCAAAGGAGAAGATAAACACGGAGCCGTTTCCCTGACAAACCAAACAGCGCAGACAGGACCATTATCGCTGCGCCATCCGTCCTGAGCGCTGTTTGCCACAAATGGCAGTGGCTTTCAATATTGCCTTTTTTGCTTCCCCCTCCCCGTGTTTTAGCAATTTGAAAGTATTTTCACAAGTGGAAGAGCGGCACTGTTTCCCCAGCCCCCTCGTTTCCATGGATGCGCTCGGTGCGGTTGCCGTGGGGACGCGGCGCTGGGGGGGCCTCATCCCGCTCGGGAGGCGGAGTGGGGGGGTCTGGCACTTCTAATGGGTGAGAAGTTTAATTGAAAATTAAGTGGGTGCTTCTTTTGAAGTGAGTTACGTGCTGGTGGATTTATTTTGCAGGAGCAGAAGAGTCCCGGCCGCAGGGAGCGGGAGGTACGGGGAGATGAATTGCACTGAAGTGTTGTGATGATTCAGACTCGGTGCAGGTTTCTGTGTTGAAAGCCTTGCCCGTTTCTGTAGTAGTGCTTGAAAGGATTACAATGGGGTGCTGTTTCCAGAATTGGGCAAGTGAGCAGAAGCATGTTGAAAAGCATATCAAAAAGCAATACTCGAGCGTAGGTTGCACTGCAGCAGCCCTGGGAAACAACAAGGCTGTGGCTCATGCTCTGCCACTCCTGCAGAACTCATTGGGATTAACGTGCAAGGCACCAACACTCCCCCTGAGATCACCTCCAGAGGCACACCAGGCAGGTTTGCTGTGCTTTTGTACAGTTTTGTACAACGCACTAAATATTGGGTATCTTCAAGAAACATCACCTTACCAAACAGCTGCATAGAGGTCACATGAGCCTTTCTGCCCTGAGGTTTCTTTGTGAGCAGTTCCATTGCTTCCACTAAGTTTTAGTGGATAGTAAAGTGTAGCTGGATGGCAAACTCTTGGGGAAGACATTACAAAATCAAATGCAATGAGCCTTCAAAATGGCTTAGGACTCCTAATTGCTCTGACAATACTTCTGGTATCAGGACAAGTAATAACAACAGATTGGAAATGCTTTTGAGCAACTAAGGTAAGATAATTTCTGCAAAGGAAATGGATAATGAGGGCTGCACTTAGAGAGGGTATCTCAGCTGCCACTTCTTGGGAAAAAATTATTATACAATTTTTCTTTCTTACCCAAATAGATGGATTCAAACAAAGATTTGCAGCTGACAACAGTATTTGTATTTCCAGTGTCTTTTACAGGTGTCCCAGAGTAAACTGGATAGAGAATTTAACTCTTACTAAGACTTATAAAAAATTCCATTAAATCATTGCAAGTCATTATCAATCAGGATTTTGCCAACCTTCCAGCCACTTTCACTAAGCCCACCCCAAGTCCTGGCACAGCTGAATGCTGTTGGAGAAGCATTATAACACATCTATTTTTTAATTCTTGCAAGAATCTCCCCAGTGGAATTTCTTGGATCTTCTCAATAATCATATGATTTCCACTTTGAATTCAAACTGCTCCCTGGGGTGTTTCCAAAACACTCAAAAAGACTGCCCCTATTTGTGTAACTTGCAAGACAGATCATTAATCCATTTTAGAGGAATCAACATTGGATACTTTATGTACAGCTTGAGTTTAACATAATCCAGTATGAAATAAGAGTCAAATGAATTCCTCATCAATACAAAGTCCAGCACTACCATTGTATCTGTGTTCTAAAGTTGGAGCCTTGTTCTTTTTATACCTCATGTTTGGGTTTGACAAGCCAGCACAGTCCTTAGAGCAATATTGCAGGTGTCATTGGTGCAACACAACCAGCCCCAAACCCTCACACTGCCTTTGGGAAATAGAGACACTCATGTGACTCAGTATTGTACCAGTGCCTCGTGCTGACCTCACTCGCTCTGTCTGTCTGTCTCTCAGCAGTATTTCTAGGGCATCACACTATGGGAATGCTAAAAATTGTCCTTGACAGGAGCTGAACCCACACATGCTCGGTTTCTGAAGGAGCAGTGGAATTTCTGGTACCAGAATGCCACTTCTAATTCTGGAAGAATGAATCCTGCTAGATAAAATAATTGACCAGCATGGTAGCCCCACACTTGAGGTGGGCTTAAGCCAAAACTCCGCTCCAGTCTTCAAATTCTGGTAGCTGATCCAAATTTTTTATTTTTCCTCCCACCCCCACAACTCATTTTTCCACTTTCGGATCAAGGAAGGGACCTAAAATACCACCAAATACACATTTCTCAGGAGTAGTGGGCTGCAACCCAGATACTCTAAATTTTACATAACACTGCACAAAACTGGGTACATCTCTGGACATTTTTTAGATCCTCACATTAGTATTTCTCAGCAATATATGCTCAAAAGTCTATCTGAGAATAGCTACTACAGGAAAATAAAGCAAATACCATGCATGGCAATAAAAATAATTGACACTTTATATACCGTATTCCCCTAAGTTCAGATATGTTGATATTTTGATGATAATGGAAACATGAATGGAAAATGGGCAGAGGCTTGTGCTCTTACAATTACAGTGTGTTCTAAAAACAGTTATGTGAGTGTCATTACAGAGAAGAATGACTTGGCTTCACAGACCTTATCTTCACTCAAAAAATGATTTTTTTTTCATTGCAGGGCTAACAAATTAAGAATTTTATGTGTTATAACATTTTTAGAGAGGCAGACATTCTAAGTCACTTGAAGGAAAGCTAATCTTTGTGGTTTAAAATTGAAAACCACTGCACAGATTTCAATCCCCAGCTTGGCTGAAGGTATGGGCTCTTTCCCTAGAAAACAGAGAGGGATGAAGGGATGGAATCCTTTAAACTCTGATTGGGAACTGGAGCCTTGTGTGGAACATACATGCTGGATGTCTAAAGTGATTGCTTTGAAACCAACCCAAATGTGTTGGTATTTTGTAACCCTTTGCATTAACTCCTGCCAGTATGTTACAATGGCAGCAATAAAACCTCTTAAGAAATCACATCTACTACAATTTGCTAATAGAATTTTTGAGAGCGAGCAGGGAAATTTTTAGTTAATAATGCATGCAAGTATAGCCTGTGGAAAGAAAATTCAGATTTTGAAGTCAGAGCTAAAAAACATTCAAATGTGAATATAAGAGGAAAAAAGCTTTTCTATATACACCACAATGTACTGCCTGATAATGGTCTGAATTTTGGGAGAAATTGGCTCCCTGGGTAATCAAGAATGCAATCTTTGCATGAAACCCACAATATTTTATTGCCACAGCACTGATAAAGTGCCCACATGGTACCTCCTGTACAGAGAGTCTGAAACAGGTCCTGCCTTCTTTACAGAGCTCCAGGAAGAGCTGCTGCAGCTGTATCTGTCCATAGCCTCACTTTGTCCCTTCCCAGGTCACTCTTTTCTAGACTTAGCACAAGACCAGAGCAGGGAAGCAGCTGGGGTTACTTGTGCTGGCACCAGTGGGGTTTGCTGTGGGTCTCAGGAGGAGAAAGAGAATTCCAACAGACAGAATTCACCTCCTTTTTTCACCTTCCTAATTTCCTTACTGTCATAAATTACCTAGTTTTCTTTCAGTTACACACTATAAACCACCTAGAAATGAACAAAATATTTTCCATTTCTCTTGGGAAAAAGAAAAATTAGTAAAAATAAGCAAAATAAATAAGCATTGCCAGTCAGCGAGGACTGAGGTAAGACTCCAGCATTCTGGAGCCCTGTGGGCCAGGTTCCTGTCAGGACCCACCCTAGGGGGAATGTTACCAGCTGGCAGATCAGAGCAAACTGAAAGGGATAACAGAACATACTCACGGCACTAAATTTAAATGTCAGTCACACTGGCATTCAAATACATCAAAACCACTTGTGCAAAGGTTTGACTGCTTAATATCTTCTTATGGTGGAAATAAAAATCAATTTCACCATTATCTAAACTAAGACATAGAATGACTCCAGACCCATTGGTCACAGGAATGGAATTAAATCTCTTGTGTTGATACAGTAGTGAAAAATCCTGCGCTACATTTTGCATTTCTGTGAACAGTAATGGAAAACATATAGAAATAAAATATATTTAGCAATTCTGATATGTGTACACACCATAATATGCATGGCTTGGAAGTCTGGATGCCAGAGGAAGAGCACCTAAGCTGTGTTACTGTCTTAGCCAGGTCTGTCCCACCCAGGTCTCCAGGCAAAGATCAGAGGCAGCAGCTCATGCAAATGCTGCATTTCCAAAGAGGCTGCTTAGACAGTAAAATGAAAATCAACTTGAAACAATGACATTATAATGTATATATTATTCACAGGTCCCATTCTCTCAGCTGCAGTTAAAAGGCAATCTGTGAAATAATGAGCAATAAAGTAGCCAGTATTTTTTTCTGCTGGAAACCAATTGTTCCATGTGGCTCTGAGTCCCTTTCAGCACTTCTGCTCCATATACTTAAAATGTCTTTTTTTAAAAGCTCTTCACCTTCCCCCGTTCTTTGCCAATGGAGATTGAATGATGAATGAAATAATTGCTGAATAAAATCATTGCTGATAGAACAGTCTCAGCTATTACTTAATTAGTAGAAATTTGATGTTATTCTCTACTTGCATATCCATTACATAAATGTTAAGAAGGAATTCTTTCTCCTTTTAAAAATTATTTTCAATTTGCCTAAATTCTGTATAAATGAGGCAGATATTTTAATTACTGACAATCTTGAAATTGAAACAACAGGAAATGAGTTGAAGAAATATATAGAAGGGTGGAATAGTTGGAGAAAGGTATAAAGAGAACTTTATGCAAATATTGCTCAAAGAAGAAAGGAGATCACACAAAATTTCTAAGCAAGGTGTTTCCATATTTGAATGATGAACAGAGAAGAATTAGAACAATCCCCTTAATTTTTATGCCCATTACATCACTCTCTAAGCAACAGGGGATTTTTCAGAGGACTCACAGGCTCCAGTCAATATTTATTCCAGCTGATATTTGACTGATCTACTTAACAGTGAATGACATGATAGATCAAAGGAAAGGATAAAAACCCAACCCCCAAGAAAACCAGACTAAATTAACCTCCCACTGATCAAAGAGCAGTTCTGGCAATGGAAAGTGCCTTGCACCAGGCTCTCAGGAAGGGATGCAGTCAGGTCCTGCCTGAGCCAGCAGAGGTGTGGGTTCAAACTGCCCAGGCTGCAGCTGGAGCAGGACACAGGGCTGGCCTGGCTGGGACATTGTGAGCACAGCTTTGTGACACGGGGACATCCTGCAGGCACTGCCTGGCTGTTCTTGCATGGCACTCAGCAGCCTCCTGTGCTGAAAGAGGGGCTGAGTGCTGGGGTCTCTCCTTTGCCTCTTGGTGAGGAATGACTGCTCTGGGGATGTAACCCTGCAGGGAATTCTGCTGCAGCAGCTGAGCAAGAGATAGAATGGAAATGGAATAGAAATGGAAATGGATAGGATGGAAATTTTTCAGTGTTCAAATGAGAATACCTGAAGTGAACACTCTTCTTCTGGTGAAATAATGATCCGTTTTCTAGTTCGTGCAGAAGGTTTTGAAACAATAGTAAGAAACTCCTAGAAGTGATGGATTAAGTAACACAGAGCAACATCCAACTGAGCAGTTCCCAGAACTTCCCAATGCTAAGGGAGGAGTGCAATACCTCCCTTGTAAAGAATCCTATTGTATTTTACAAACAAAAACCCCACTTAGGCATGGAAAAGGAAGAAAAATACGTGTTTTTGCTAGAAAAACACTCTTTTTTTTCCCATGAAAGCATCAAAAATCTTGAATTAGCCACACATCTGGCGCTGACACACCAGGTTAGAAGAGTCTGCTAAAAGGAGCTGGCTGGAGTTCCAATGAACAATAACCAGACAAGGGGCTGACAAAGGACAGAAGGTGACTTCCTGAGCTGCATCTCTTGAGATGCACCCACAGCAACAGTGGCTGAACCTGAGCAGCAGCCACAGCAGCTGTGAGAGCCTGTCCAGCCCAGCAGCCTTGGGAGCTGCAGAGAGCAGCAGCTGGCAGGGCTGGGGAGCCTGGAGAGCAGCAGCCTCCAGCTTTGGGTCACTGCTCTGCCCTGAGAGCCTCGGGGAGCAACAAGCAAGTCAGGGAATGGCAAGTTGGGAAGACAGGGAGCTGAATCTTTGGAACAATTAGTGAACTATAGACAGGTTATTGTGAAGGGAAAATTTGTGTGGTGGAAGGGAAGGACAAGAAATGTAAAGTAAAAAGTGTCAATGGTCTGATTCCTCAGGCTAAGCCTTGGTGGAACAGTGCTGGATGATTTGCCTGTGGCAGGTGGTGGGTCAGGCCTTCAGTGAGCTCTGTGTGTGGCATTCCCACACAGGCTGACTTTATACAATTCCCTTTCTCCCAGTGGAAATGTCACAGGTCTTCTCTCAAATGTACACTTTACAAAAATGAGCACGAATCCAATAGTTCATAATTGATTACAATTCCATTAGGAAACAGCAATATCTGCAAGTCTTATATAATCTAAAGATGAATCAATTTTAAGTATATTAGTGCTTTTAACAGTTCCAAATTCTGAGTTAAATGCTTTACAAATTATGAAATTCTCATTTAATTACTTTAATAAATCTTGTTTACAGATTGCTGTGAAAATCAGTGAAAACTAATTCACTTTGACTGTTCTGTGTGCAGTGCTGACAAAAATAGAATAATTTTTCTTTTTACTATGCTCTGGAAAGTGGAGAAAAAAGCTTTAATTGAATATAATCACAATATGCTAGCAGCACATGTTATTTTCCCACTATAATATCTTGATATTTTTAAGTTTGAGGAAGTAATGCTTTTTATGGGAAAGGACTTTTATATTATGGGAAACAAATGTTGAATATAAACCTGGTAACATATTTTATTTTAGCTTAAAAGATTTGAGTTTGGAACACTCTTATCTGTCTTAACAGTATCAATGTCCAAGACATTTACTACATCTGCTGCAGTCATTTGTTGATGGTTAGTGATCAAAATACAGAAGGATTTGGCCCAGTGTGTTTACAAAGCCCTGGCAGCCCCCTGGGCCATACAAACAGTGAAACATTTTGATCTGGCTCTCCAGAGCAAGTCTAGCACAAAGGTGAGGGTGAGTTGTTAATGACAGAAATCAGGAAGTTCTCTACTTCACCATTTCTGTCTTGTCCATATTCCTAATTGTCAACAGGCTTTTGAGAAAATCATCCATTTCTATATGTTTGAGTAAATAAACATGCAAGATAGGAGGCTTCTTCATGGGGATGTGTCTCAGCCTTTGGTGAGGTTTTCTTCCCTTTTAGGGTCTCATGTAGAGCTCACCTCACTCTGTACAAGGATTCTCATTGACATTGCTGGAACAAATGCAACCATCTACTCCTTAGTGGAGCACAGCACCAGGTGAAATGTCGGTTATAAATCACAAGGACTGTTTTCCACTTTGGCTCATTAGTGATTTTCCTTCCTAAGCTGAAACAAGCTGCACATGCCATAGCACAGAGGCAATAAAGAGAGAGTTGGACCATGCACACATCCACAAAGCACGAGGATCAAACCAAGAAAAACCAAACTCCATTAGCATTCCTTTCTACTTCTGGATACATGAAGTAACAACTTGCCCAGGAACCCAAAGGATAGCAAGCCCCTCCCAAATGAGTAGAAAGCCTTAATCAAAACTAGCCTGCATTACCTCTGCAGTAAATACAGGTATAAATCTCATGGGGTGTGAGGTATGCCCAAGGACAGGGAGCTTAGTCATCTGTTTATACTGACACCCATCCAGAAAATACCTTCCAAAACTCTCTCTCTTTTGAAGGGTATAATTTCTGTTGTCATATCCTTCAGAAAGGAGGATCTCCACTGTAATAGCCTTTGTCATTTCATAGTCACGTAGACACTCTTAGAGTGCATAGATTCAGAAGGCTGAACCTCTCAATTATTGTCTTCTGATTTGAACTATTCAATTATTTCAACTATTGACTTATAATTTCTTACTGACCTAGTTCCACCAGAAGCAGATCTGTTGCCAGCACTGTCTTTATCAGAAGTGCTCCTTTGGAGAGCTTAATAAGAATAGTTACAAATACAGTTGTTTTCTTTCAATGTATTTGGAGATTATTTCAGCACCCAGAAGATTGTTTCCATAAATGAAAACAGCATTCCGTTAATAGCTGACACATTTTTGTATGTAGTAGGGCACAACATACACACACAATAGGTTTCCTAATTGCTGCACAGTACCATTATCACCATATTGCATGCACAGTATTACAATTCAAAAGCATTTTAAGCAGTATCATTTCTTCAGGCTTGGCACAGCTCTTTTCTTTTGATTCCTGAAATCTGAACCCTGATGTGAGGAAGTGAGAGCTGTGGACATTTCCATTGTTCAGCAGCAGGAGCAGGATTTGCATTCAAATGAACCAAAAAAGGAAGAGAAGAGGAGGTCTGTAATTAAGACAGTGCATACAGAGTTTCATGTACAAAAATTCCAATAGCTGATGATATTTTAAAGGAATATGTAGCCAAAGACAGGGTTCAAGCACAGTAGAGCCTTTCCAGTGAAGCACTTGACAGGATGCCCATTTTAAGTGACCCAGCTGGAACCAGCAGGCCTAACCATGTGGTGTGGATGAGGATGAGAGCTGGATTCCATTAAAATGGTACAAAAAGTACCTGACTGACCTGGCAGCAGCCTCGGTGAGAGCTGTCCCTGGTGCTGCTGAAAAATTTGCCTCTGCAAATTAAGCAATATTCTGGTATTTAAAACATCTGGCAATGATAGGTATCTGTACAGAGGAAAGGAAGTTGGAGCTTTGGGAAATAAAGGAAATAAAGTTCTGAAACTTGATGTAAAAGGTCATTATTAAAAAAAATGTTAAATCAGACAAAAAAATTCCATGAGGACTCTAAAGCAGGAGGACTCACTGTCACAAGCCTGAGTGACCAAAATTGTCCACAAAACTGTATTTCTTGGGTATGTTATATAAAACCCCCATAATTTTTGGGAACAAACAGTTTGTTCCAGCAGAATTCCTGCCAGTCACACAAGCTGAGGAGACCATTATTTTAAAACTGAAATTTTTTCCTGAGAAACTGTAAGTCTGCTTTGCATGTGGGAGCAGGAAGAGTCACTACTGGTCTGCAGTCAGCCATATATCAATATATTCCCTGGTGCTGTGAAGAACATTGTGCCAAGCTAAGACTCACATTCAAGGAATTGAGAAGAATTTGAAAGAGTTACAACAGTGTTGGTATTTAAGTGTTCCTATTTTACAACTTTTTAGTCCTTTTTTTCCCTGGGAAGACACTGCTTTCTGCAATAGGCAGTGGGGTGGCTGTTTACATGTGAGGTTGTGGTGTAAATCTGTGAGAATTATTTTTTTTTTTTTGCATCAGCCAGAGGCTATTAAACTGTCATGAAAGAAAATTGGAGCATTATCTTTTAAAGAGCATTTTTTCAACAATTACTCCACTATTTTCCTTCTCCTTGCCATCACCAGAAACACTGGATTCTCACATTTAATCAGGGATTTCTTGCAGAATGGACCTCAGTAACAAAAATGCCCTGATTAATTTTAATGATGGTCTACAAGGCTTTTGCAATAATATTTTCCTTCTATTCATGGATTATGTTGGCTTATTTGACCTTCTCATGGAGACAGGATTGAAATGCTTTAGATATTAAGAGCCATTATCTGTAATTTCAGAATCTGCAGTACACATAATACTGGCTGAATTTCTTAGTGATTGCTCAGTTTGTGCACTGGGTCTCTGATCTTATTTTGTCCTTGTATGGTGGATGAGAATTTAGTATTTTATCTCTCAAATAAAATCCTCTAGACTGCATGAATTTCATATATTGTTAGTTGGAGGCCCCTGGGATGGAGCCCAGTTCCCATCAGGTTTTGAGAAGCCTAACAAAAAGTCTGAGTGTTTTCCAGGACTTTGGGCAGTGCAGGAATATTGATCATCATGGTTTGCACAGTGATGCTCTGTCATCTGCTTGAGGGCAAATCTGACCCCACTGACTGAAGCCCACAGACCACAGCCCTGCCTTTATCTTGCTCTTCCTAATAAATAAAAAATACTACTTTCAAGAGAAATGTATGAAGGAGATGATTAAACACATTCTTTGACAACCTCAGAAGTTCTCGGTCCTCCAGCAATCTCACTTGGAATAACATTTATAGAAATACTCCTGTATTTCAGCTGGATCAGATTATCCTATTCCCAGTCTGTAATTTCCCAAAACAATAGCACATTTGTGCTTTTTTTTACTTTGAGGCTCCACATGAAAATATTGCAGAGTTATAAATTACATGTTTACAGTTTGAGAAAAGCATTATTTGCACCCCATGTTTAAGCCAAAGAATTATTCCATCCAAGTAAATCTCAATTATCAGTGTTTCCTGAAAAACAGTATTGGGGAGCTGTGTGAATTGTTTCTATGATCTCTTAATTTCAGTTACAAGCCAGTTTTCTATCTTTCTGTGTTTTAAATTCAGACTGTGATATGTCTGCTAGGTTTTTTAAACTTGATTCAGACTTCAAAAGAAAAAAAGTTGCTTTAAACATAACATAATGTTTCTACTGAAAATGCATTAGCCAAAATAGCACTCAGTTCTCTCTTACAGAGACATGTTATTCTGCTAGGACTGAAACAAATAACATGTAGAAACAAATCTGTTAAAAAAATTCACAGCTTCGCTTGGTTATTCAGCTATCTTTGACTGCTCTAAATTCCTGGAGTTTTTTTTTTTTTTTTTTTATATAGAAACTGATGTGCAGAAAATTTGGATTCAGGGGAACTTGTGTAAGTTGAGACACCAGGGTTCCTGCTTTCTCCAGAGTACACTGGAATGGTCTCAGGTCTGCTCAGAACCACCAGGGAAACAAAGTCCATGACAAAGCTTTCCTCTGAGTGATGTTTGTGGTGTGCAGGAGAGGCAAAGGACCTCTCTGGTGGATAAATGCTGCTGCTAAGGATTAACATTCCCTTGCCTGAATTGAAGCAGCACTTCTGGCTGCTTTGGGCTGCACTGCAAATATCTCAGGTGCTCTCCAGCCTGGCTGCCAGCTTGGGCACCACCTCAGCCCCCCACAGCCAGACTGGTGTTTGTCCTCCCCATCTACAGCACGTACTTGGGTAACATTTGAACATGCTGAATATATCAATATATATATATTTAATATATTAAAAAAGCCTAAAAAGAAACAAGTGCTTTCAAGCAAATTCTATTTGCAAATTAGTGCTGGGAAATCTGGATTTAGGAACATTCAGTGAATAGTCTGCTCCCACTAAGTGTACAGCAAAGACAGCAAAGAAAGAGGTCTGATATTTTGATCACAAAACCACAAACCCATCCATCTGTTCTCGTAGAATACCATCACTTACTCATCTGAATTTGGCAATTATTGTTAAGGAAGAGTAACTCTGAACTTTGAATGCTTCTGGCTGAACTCAAACCTAACCCCCCATTAAAGAGCAGCAGAAAACACCGAGACAGTTTGTTCCTTAAAATCCTTTACTAATGCATGCTTATATCTGAATTATCCTACTTTTCATTTCATTCAGCAGCTCTCACAGATACTACCTGTTGGTGGATTTATGATAATCCCATACATTATTAAAAAGTGTTTTGGGATCAAGTCCTGTGCTGTTTGGAATAACACAGTGTGGTGTTGGAGCAACCATGTCTTGGGAGCTGTGGATCTTTCCATGTGACATTGTTAATGCCACTGATATTGGACAAGAGGTACACAGACATTATCTGCATTTAGTTAATAAGATCACTGTGTTTTTCAATAGCACAGTGACACTCCATCCACTCACATAAGGAACACATATGGAATTAGCAGGAGTCCTGTACATTTTGCACTCTGTTACTCACTCATCATAAGCAAGTGCACAGAAAGTACATCTTACAAATTTCCTAAAAATTGAGCAGACCTTCATCTTTATCTCTGTCATCATTCCTTCTTGCTTGGTGTCCTGGTGGTTTATATCAGTAAGTTTCTTTGTGCACTTTTGCCCCATTGTGGAATATTTCCTTATTGGCTGTGAGACAGTCCTTAGCAAAAAACTGCAGTTATACTTTTAAAGGGCAAGGAAATTAGTTTTCTCACTAAAAACATGGAGCTGAAGGTAATTTATCAGCTCATGTAAATCAGTCAAGCTTCACTGAACTCAGAGAAATTGCATCAAATTGGCCAAGCTGAGAACCAGACCCTTAATTGCTCTCTCAGTAATAGACTTTGACCCTCTACCTTAAAATATGGCCACCAGATAGTTTTTAAACCCCAGCTTTCCATAAGCAACTGGGGTTGCATATGAAACAGAGGAACTCAGATATTAAATGAAAAGTAAAATGTGTATTGGGGATTCTCACTGTACACTTTAAGTATTTAATGCCACATTTAGACTATTCATTTTTACTTAGTTGAAAATAATTTCTTTTTTTACCTGCATAGTTTCATCAAGGCTTCTTCTTTAACCTTATTATTTCTAATTGAAAGCAACAGTAACAGTCTTGGTGAGCACAGATTTAAAATACCTGTTTACAAAGAAACAAATGCTTAAACAAATGCTTTAGTTTGAAATTTAAAATAAATTATCGTGGTCCTGATTGCTATTCAGAAATAAATGTCTTCTTGCATTCCTTAGAGGAAATACCAAATGCAGGAAATGTAGGTAGCTGGCAGTAGACAGAAGATTAAGTAGCTCCTAAGTAGGATTATATTTTAGATTTTTTCAAGATCTAAAAGCTGTAATCGAATCAGATCAGCTTCCAAAACACTAAGATGGTCTGGTCTCATCAAATTAGAGATTACAGAGTGTTCCAGTGTTCCAGACATCATCTGTGTGGGACATGTGTGTGGGAAATGGTGCAGGCACCATCCCCTCTGCACTGCCAGGATCCTTGCTCCCTCTCTGAGCCAGGAGCAGGTCCCTGAGCTCCCACACCACCCTCATGGTAATTCACTCCCAGCTTCCTTCCTCAAGTCACCAACTGGTTTTCTCTGAGATGACACCCCAGCACTGCTGCTATAGTATTTTTCTCTATCCTGCACCAAACAGGCACTGTGGATACTGATCCTGCCCTGCTCTGCTCAGTCCTCCATGGACAAATTCTCAGGAATAGCCCTTGTGCCCTCGTGTGCCTCCCAGCAGAGTGGACATGTAATACACACCTGGCATCATTCAACAAGAGCACAATCTTAAGAGCTTTTTAGGCACTTTGAATGCAAAAGACATATTAAACAGTAATTATGTCCCCAGGTCTTAAGGGAACTTGCACAGCAAGCCCTTGATCTGCCTCTGCTGAGTAAATGAGGTCTGAGGACTGATCCCTGGGGCCAGGGCTGGCAGCACCCAGCAGAGGAGCAGTCAGAGAAAACAATCTGGGGTGGAACGGCCTCTGAACCAGGCAGCAACGTGATTGCCAGGAAATGGAGCAATCATGGACTAATGCCCTGACTGTTTCAAGTGCTATCCAGGGTAGATAGTATTAGTTTAACCCAATCCTTACTGGTGCTGAGCATGGGGATGCAATTCAGCAGCAGTGACGCCAATGCAGAAACAGCTTGTAAAGGATCAGAGATGTGACACATCTCCTAGAACCATGACTTACACTAATTTAGGGCACATAAGCCATGAGCTTCTACTGTGCCCATGAAAGCAGTTACTCACTCTTCCAAGAGTGGTGTGCACTAAAAACTAATTAGTGGCATGACGCATTTTAAACCAAAGTCGTCACTGGTGTTATGGAGGAGCACAAGACAGCTGTTTCTTTTGCAAGTTATAAACATGACTTGTCTCTTTTTCAGTTTGGTAAGGCAAAAAATAAAACTATAAAAAAATGGTTTCAAATTTGCCTGCTAAATTCAACTAACATTTCTAAGAAAGGACAATTCATGTTTTAGAGAAAAGAAACTGGACTTCAGTAGGGCAAACCAAAGTTTCTGCATTTGCAATTACTATGTAAGATGGACAAGTCAGGACCTGTTAGAAATGTAGAGTGGATAAGAACTGCAGGTCATCCTGAAAGCACCTATTGGGCTGCAGGGAGTTTACATGGACAATTCCCCAAGAACCTGTGTGAAGGCTGACTTTATTTGATCTTCTCATTACAACAATATAAAATATTCTAGGGGTGCTAATTGAATCTGCAGATGACAAAAGGTGAGAAATAGATGCCATATGGGAGAGAGCAGTATCATGCAAGGAGAGTGATCTTCAAGACTGAAATTATAAAAATCAGACAGATTCTGCCAGTATTAAATAGAATGCCAGTACCTGGAGACTTACACAAAGTTCTGCTGAAATCTAGGGGCTATTAATGACATCTGATGTATTCATGCTGTGGCCCAAGGCACAAAAAGGCTTCTTGGTTCCTTCTGACACAGCTCTGGTCATCTGGTCCTGAGCAAGCCAGATACAGCAATATAAAGTGCAGCAGTGAGAGAAGGACTATGAGAGAGGTCAAGGAAAATAAAAATCCCCTTTACAGAATAAGATTTAAGAGGAGCTGCTGTGGCAACCCAAGCAAGAGACCGGGCTGCTTTTGGCATAGGTGTGTTGGAAGGAAACCTCAAGCAGAAGTGTTGTTTGGGCTAATGAACAAAACTGGTGCAAGTACAAATGGTACAGGCTGGCTTTGCACATACAGAGATTGCAAATAAATTTCTAATCATTAAAGGAGTGAGTTGCCAAAACAATTTATCTATCAGAGTAAAGAAAGCAATTGGCCTCAAAGAAAATGTGAACCATTTATCCCGTAGTTGCCCTAGAAACTAAACAAAAGAATTTGATAATCCAGAAAGTCCTGTCCAATCTTATTTTCATTTTCCTGCCATGGTAATGCAGTGATGAGAAAGATGGTTTCATTTCAACGCCACAGAGTATTTGTGATATATAAATGTCTAAGTTCATGTCTAAGGATTTGGACACAGAAAAGAAAATGTGAAACACCTCCAGTTAAAACCTGGAGCTCTCTTACAGATACACTTGAATTGATACAAAGATATTTTACTCAAAACTGAGCTGAACAACAGCAACCTGTTGCCAGGACAAATTAAACAGTGACAAAGATCTTCTAGTTTATGTATCATCTGTATACCTGTTTCTTACTGACTCTATAATTACTAAAAGCTAAAATAGCCCAATGTGAAACAGAAGCTGTCAGGTGGTTTATGCCCAAAATTCAAATCAACCTTGAATTTTGTACAGAATGTCCTCCAAATTTAAGCTCTATGTATCAAGTATTTTATGCTTGTTGAGGGAGAGCATCAATTGGAAATAAACATTGCTTGAATTTTTTATTCTACTACTGCAATAGCTGCAGAAGGCACCTTGATTAACTATAAAAAACAATCCTGACATCATCAGTGTAAACAGGAAAGCAAAGAGGAATTACATGCCTTTCTAAACAGCATCTGACACCACAAATTCTCTGTATGGGAAGAAACCCCAAGGGATGTCTGTGGCACAAAGATCTCGAGTCAGTACTGATGACACAAGCCCTGGAACTAGGAGGAGTTGTGGTCACTGACGTTGGGAGCCAATTCTGCACAAAGCCAGACAGAATTATTCACCTCTGCCCAGTGCCACACTAATACACAGTCAGGGCTGGGTTGGGGTGAGCTGATACTCAGAGGGACCTCTGAAAATGTGGGATTTTGAACCTGAGCCTCATTTGGTGAGGGAGATGTGCCTACTATGTTCAAGAAAATTGAACATACTATTCACTTTCCATTCTTCATTTGAACTGTCTAGTCCAAGTAACCATCCACAGATCTACTTGTCTGATTAGGAAGAAATACTTTTTTGAAATATTGCTCAATCATTGTCCACAACAGAGGAAGTAGAAGTATCACTGGTGACTCACCAGGCAAACCAGTCCCTTTTTCTACTGCAAATGTTTCTTAGGAAAGTTGTTACCATCAGACTTCCATAGTACCTTCTTTATGATGAAAAAGCAGTTTTCTGTATCTGCTTTGGGAGCTTTGGGAAGGCATGGATTCAGTTAAGCTGTTAGTGAGAAGCAGGAACAAATTCCTGCTGTCCCTACAGCAAGGAGTCCTAGGTCAGGGCAGAGTTAGACTGCAAATAAAATTTCTAGCATAGTATTTTTTATGTTGTGTTTAAAACAGCAATATTATTTCCTCTCTTGCTTCAAACTTGCTAAGGAAACAGTAAGAAAAAGAGAGAGAATGAAAAAACCCCCACCAACTCCCTAAAGTTTTAACAAGGGAAAGCCATCCTTGACAGATAAATTTAGGGACAATCTAAATGAAGAACAGAGGTACCTAGAGCAGACATTTAGGCACATTTTCAGCAATTAAAGCTAAAAGAAAGACCAGAAAATAAAAACAGAAGAAATGAGCATTTTTGAAATGGAAATATTTTTTTTATCACCCATATTCTGAGACAAATTAACAGACACTTGGTTTCTACTTCATTGCAATGCTGAGTTAATCAAGTGTACCTAAGTCACCTTCAGCAATTCAAAGTACACACATCCCTGGGAACAAGGGACACTTGTTCTCCCTCCTCTTGCAAATGTGCACTGTAAATAGGAAATGCAGATTCAGAGGGAAATTATGACAGTGATTAAATGTGTGAGTTCCACACTTTGCAGTATGGAACTGTTGGTGTAAATGGTGTTGGGAGCAGCACTGGATTTCCTATCCAAAAGGCTCAGTGCAGATGTCTATGTCTGAACTTAAACCAGAACAGGTTCTGCACTGCCTGTTCACAGTGTAAGGTTGAGAAAATTCTCAAGGGTGAGAAAGCCCCCCTTGTCAAGAATAACGAGGATGAGGAAGCATTAACATTCCTAATAATCCAATTTACAGCTATTTTAAAGCTATTTTCTGTTAACAGAGCAGTCCAAGGGGCCTTTAACGTAAACAA